>NC_066619.1:238298305-239595305 GCF_025201925.1 Gopherus flavomarginatus | reverse complement strand
TGGATGTTTTGATTCGCTTCTGCACAGGAAAGTCACGCTGGGCTTCTCCGAGGCGGACAGGCTCCGGCCCCTGGGTTTTGTTTCGAGTTGTTCTTTCTACACGCGAGCTGCTCTCCCTAAAAGTTGTAGCAAATGGTTAATTTGATTATTGCAACTATAGGCCAACTGCTTCAGCAGCCTTCCCCCACGCGTCTGGTGAGGGGAGAGCTAAACCATCTATAAGAAATAATCGAATCAAAATGAAGTGTGGAAAAACCCCTTCTGATTTCCAAGCGGCACAAATAGAATTAGAGCCCCCAGTAGCTTTTTTCCAAAAGAGACCTTTTGTCTAGATCACAAATTCAAATCCAGCCAACCAGAGCTGGGGACAGTTCCGTGCCGGCTGGAGAGGCAGAAAGCTGTGTGCAGCTTTCTCTCCAGATTACTGACTCAGTAAGGACAGAAGTAATGCTAGAAGCAAAAACCGCTCAAAACAAAGGAAAGTCAGGGGCGGCGCGAAGCGGGGGGAATGTTTACATGTTATTAAGTACCAGAATTAAACAAGGCTGAAAGTTTAAAAGAAACTTTTCTGTCCTATTCTTCGCTATTCATAGAGGAGAATCTTTTCCTCCACCCTGAAAGTCAGAAAGAATGTTAGAGGACAGCGAAACAAAACAGCAAACAAAATGCCATTGTATTGAAGTAGCGATTCATGGGAAAACGCTTGTCAGGCCCATAATGTCTCACTTCTATGAAGCTGTTTTACCGCAGGCTAAACACAATAACATGGGGATGAATAAAATATTAATACCAGTGAGAATTTCTTTTTGATTGCTTTATTTGGGGGGAAGCCTTCCAATTATCCCGCGGTGGATGTCACGTCAGAGTCGATTTTTCACTATGCAGTCTTCGATTTGGTTAAAAGAGGAAAATGGGGCTTTTATTTTATCCATTAGGCTTATTACTGCGGATCACTATCCTGTGACCTGTATCATTGCGCCCAAGTAGTTATCAGACTAGCTCCCCATAAACAAGAAACAGCAACAAAAATAGTGATCAATAATTTTTTTTCTCAAGGCAAATGAATTTTATGCTGGTTTTTCCCTCCCCAGATCTCATCATACTATAACGTGTAACTTACATTTAACTATTCCCAAGGAATCTATCTATCTATCTATAATATTTGAGTGCCTCCAAAGCATCAGTGAATCTATCTATCTATAATATTTGAGTGCCTCCAAAGCATCTAAAATAGAAGACAAACTCACTCTTCTTTCTCAGCCTGTAGGCAAAATAGCTTGATTTAGTCTGAAGGTGTTTTGACTATTTATGTATCAGGGCGTGGGTGCGTGTGAAGAAAGTATTGAGGGAAAACTGAGGAATTGTCTGGGGGGTGAGAGGGCGAGTGGAGCCATAATGTATTTGCATCTCCTAGTACGGTGCATTTATACTAAAAGTTTGCACCACCAGCTACATTGATATAGCTAGACCCATGCAAAAGTCACCAGTGTAAGAAGCCCTGTTGAAGGAAGGGGTTTCGCAGTTAGTTCGAAAGTAATTAATTTCTGGACTACATCTAGTACAAAAGGGAGCGACGCGGATATTTTTCAGCTTCTCAGAAAGTTGTTTGCAGGCAGAGGAGTGAATGTTCTGTTATGTGCGTGCGTTCATGTGTGAACTGAGTTTATTTGTGTGTTATGTGCGTGTAAGAGTATTGCAATTTACATGCAGTGTGCGAGTAAAGGTGTACGTTGTGTGCATTCGTGTGTTGTGCCTGGTTGAGCGTTTGTTGTGTGTGTAATTGTGGGGCTCTGTGCTGAGTTTGTGTTCTGAGTTTATGAACGTTCTTCTTTTTCTGTGCATCATTGCTGTGTTTTATAGGAGTGTGCAGAGAACAGCTTTTTTGGCATGAATGTTCAGGTATGTTGTGAGTGCCAGGGGGGCATGTGCTGGGGCTGGTCTCTGCCGGGGGGATTACCCGCAGGAAAGAAGCAGGGAAGCGCTCGCCTCTGGCACACAACAGGCTCCCTCCAGCAGAGGGACCTGCGCGTCACTTTTTGCTGGCGTTCCGTTACGAGTGGTAACATCTGCTGGGCTGGAGGGGGGCGTTTGAACAGACGCACAGATGTAAAGGTGACATCTGCCTGTGACAAAGGAGAGGGAATTAGATTAGACAGGGAGGCCTTTCCGTCTGCAATAAAACCGGAGGAAATACTAGCCCTCACTAGGCAGGCAGTGCAAGAAGGGGATCTGAAAGGGAGCCGAAAAGAGCTCAATGGGCAGCTGCTTGTATAGCCGGGGTAGCATGAGTGTCCTGGGGACGACAGAAGCAGGGGCTGTCTTCTCCTCCAAAGCCCAGCGGAGATGGGTCCAACCCAACGCTGCCTGTTACTACGGGTAACATACAGCAGGAAAGCAAGGTACTGCAGTGATTTGCTGCAAGTGAGCCTCAGCTGTCAGAAAAGCCATCAAGGATAATTCTGTAATAATGAAAGCACTCAGGGCACTGTGAGTGGCACAGGAAGTGGCTGGAAAGACAGTTACAGATTGGGCCATTTCTTTTCTTTTTCCTTTCAAATAGATCTAGGAAAGTACAAACAACAGCCCCTGTTAGCAGAGTTAAGCACTCCAAATCAAGGAAAGTAAAGGTGGCCCATTCAACCTTATTGCTGACCTGCACCTGCACTATGAGCCAATCTTTAATTGCAGTGGCACACACTATTTCTGAAATGACCCTATTTAAGAGCCTTCTGGTCTTCTCCCTGCAGCCTTGTAGGCAGTATTTTGTCAGTTGCACAGAGAATCTTTGATGTTCACAGCTGATATTGTAGAGGGAGAGTCCTTTACTTAGCCCTTCTTTCATTCACTGTGCATCTTATATTCACATGACTTGAGTAGACACTGTCTGGCATACCCAACGTAGTACACAGTAGCAGAAAGTATTACACATGTAACCAAAGTTGTAGAAAAAATAGTATGTAATACTGGTTAGTGTTTGAGAAAGCGGGAAGAGCTAGGTTTGCATAGCCTACCTTAGGGCCTGGGCCAGAGACCACTGAAATCAGTAGAAACCAATTTAATCTCTTCAGGTTGACTTTGACTTCAGTGGATTTTGATCAGGCCCTTAGTGTTCCAGAAGGACAGATAAATGGCCGGTGTCAATTCAAAGCTTAAAGTAGCTACACGGGAATGGAGTATGTGTCCGATATCTTAGTCATTAATGAGACTATCATTAGTAGATTGAACCATATCTATTGAGATGGGCGTAATAAAATATGTAGAGACAGCTGGGAGAGTGATCACTGAAAATAACTTAAAGGAGAACCAGTGTGGTCGTGCTGAAAGAAAAAAACATGCTCTGTGTGCATAATACAATCAAGCCCTCTGCTTCCCAAAGTGGAAGAACTGGATAGGACAGAGGAGAAGGTGTGACAGGGCACATTAGTGAGACTATCACAATATGGTGGTTATTAATCAGAATGGGCATGTCTGTATCTGTGTTGACCTAAAGAAGTTAAGTGAAGAAGTAAGAAGAGGGAAAGTTATGTATATAATCTCCAAATCAAAACGTCATAGAAAAGGTAAGACATGTTTTCTTATTGGCACTACAGAAGAAATAGCCAGTGACAACAAGCCATAGTTTGGCAACTCTGAATTTAAGGCTTTAAGGATACAATATGGTTTCAGGCCTAATACTTCCAGCCCCCACCACCCACAAGGGAATGGACCGGCAGGGAGAGCGGTAGAGATTGCTAAGATAATTTTACAACAAAAAGACCCCCTGCACCGAGTCATGGGCAGCCCTTCTTCCCTTCCCCACTCCTCTGCCAGGAGTCACTGAAGTGAACCTCCTTCTGCTGCTCATGGGTCAACAGATCAGAACAGTGCTACCAATCGTAGAGGCAAATTTTTATTCTGTTGCTAATTGGCCCTGCTTAAAGGATGTGAGGCCATGAGATACCAAAGGGTATCAAACTTTCTTCTTTAACCATAAAAATGCAGCTGAGAGCTTATTCAGATGTAAACCAAGGGACCCAGTCTTAATAACACTGGTTGAGGAAAGAATATTGGGCCACCAGCTTTTTTTACTGTGGCTATAGTTATATTCCAACAAGGCTGAGACTGCTCAAGATAGTCTGTACAGAAAAAAGAGGTGGTGTCTTTAGCTGGTTCCAAGCTTGGTTGAATTGCTGTGTGGCCCTAGTCTTTATTTTGATTGATGGATTTAGATTTTAAAAGCTTACTGTAATAGAGTGGCTTCGACTTGGGCTGGAGAGACTGAGCCTAAGGCAGCCCTGATTACAGGATATGCCCCACCTGAGTGGAATTGGGTGATTCCAATATAAAAGGCAGCAGGAAGGTGCAAGGAGGAGTATGGCTAAGAAAGAGTAATTGAGACTTCCAGAGGGTTGGCTGTCTGGCAGTAAACTGGGGAAGCTGAGGAAATAGGTAATGATATGGACCTGGGACTGGCAGAGAATCTCTGAGGAGCAAGTCTGGCTCCTGCAAAGCCCATGCCAAATAAAGTCTGTGAGTGGGAGTTAAAGAAGGGAAGGTGAGCAGAAACGTTTTGGACTATTGAATTCTGCTTTTTGACAAAATCTGTTTTCAGGCTGTGGGGAACTGATGAAGACTGATTTAAAGGATGTGAGTCTAGAAAGTCACTGGCGAATGAGTGAGTTCTTCAAGGAGCCTAGATGAAGGGGAAATAGAGGCATGAGAACCACAGAGGCAACCCTAGCCAATAGGGGGTACTCAGGAAGCATTATGTGGCCCTGGTGCTCCATTAAGATTATACATACTAAGATTAACTGCTCTGTGCTTTTGGTGCCCCTTCCACTGTTAAAAGAGTACAATCAGCAATTACATTTAACTGCTAAAATACAGTGGTGACCACCAGTACGATCAATGGGCCCTTAGCTCCAACTACAGTACTGCTACTTCTGTATTGTAATGCATCCGAGTCCTGCTGTATTTGGTGCCTCTCCAGAGTTCAGTCTCAGTGACTTGCCTTAATCACTCCCCCTTGCTTCCCCCCACCCCACTATTTTTAGTTCCTGTAGGAGATGTGGTAACCTGCTTCCCTGGAGAAGAACATAATCATACATAACCCATTCATAGATTCACAACCATGGTCCCCAGAGATACTGCATGGACTCATAGAAATATGGGGCTGGAAGAGACCTCAATAAGTCAAGACCAGCCCCATGCGCTAAGGCAGGGCCACATAAACCTAGATCATCCCTGAAAATTTTGTCCAACTGGCTTTTAAAATCTCCAGTGATGGGGGATTCCACAACCACCCTTGGAAGCTTATTTCAGAGCTTTTCCCTAATATCTAACCTAAATATCCTCCCTTTTTGGAGATGAAACTCATTGCTACTTGTCCCACCTTCAATGGACATGGAGATCAATTGATCACACTCCTCTTAATAACAGTCATTAAGACTATCAGCCTCCCTCCCCACAACCAGAGTTGTCTTTTCTCAAGACTAAACATGCCCAATTTTTTAATCTCTTATAGGTCAGATTTTTCTAAACATTTTATCATTTTTGTTGTGCTCCTCTGGACTCTCTTGTATTTGTTCACATCTTTCCTAAAATGTGGCACTCAGAATTGGACACAGGATGCCAGTTGAGGTCTCACCAGGGGTGCTGGAACTGGGGGGCCAGGAGGGCCATGGCTCCCCAGCTTTTAAAAGTGGGAGGGCCATGCCCACCCCCTTCTTAATATCAGCATAGTTTTAGGGGTAGGAGGCCACATTGTCCCCCCAAACTGCAAGCCTCAGGCAGGCATGGAGCGGTGTCAGCAGGGGCTGCAGTTTGTGGTGGGGGATCCCCTGCCGTGAAGTGCAGCCCCTGCCAGCAGCACCAGCCTCTTCCTTGTGGGGGGGCTGAGGTGAATCCTCAACTTGCCAATGTCAGTGAGCCCTGGGGGACAAGGACTGGGGACTTCTTTTGGAAAACCTCCCTGCCTCCCACCCAGGACAGGTGGAGGATGTGGGGCTCCCCACAGCGTTCTGAGCTCCCTGGGTAGCTATTACCACTGCCTGGCTCAGGTTTCCGGCCTGGCCAGGGGGAAGGGCCTCAGGGGGAATTAGAGAAGCAAGGGATGGCGCCACATAGATAGGTGAGGAATTGTGCACCCCCCCCCCTTCTACTGAGGTTCTGGTGCTCCCGTCTCACCAATGCCAAACAGACTGGGGCAATTACCTCCCTTGTCTTACATACAACACTTCTTTTACTATACTGCAGTATATTAGCCTTTTTGGCAACTGCTTCACATTGTTGACTCATATTCCATTTGTGATCCACTATAATCTCCTGATATTTTTCAGCAGTACTACCATCTCCCCCACTTTTGTATTTGTGCATTTGATTTTTTCCTTCCTAAATGTAGTACTTTGCACTTCTTTTTATTGAATTTCATTTTGTTGATTTCAGACCAATTCTCCAATTTTTGAAGGTCATTTTGCTTTCTAATTCTGCCATACAAAGTTCTCGCAAGCTCTTCCAGCTTTGTTTTATCCGCAAATTTTATAAACATACTCTCCACTCCATTATCTAAATCATGAATGAAAATATTGAATAGACCTAGGACTAACCCCCTGTGCTATCCCACGAGTTTGAAAACAAATCATTGATAACTTCTTCTTGAGTACGATCTTTCAACCTTACAACCTTACAATATTTTAATCTAGACCATATTTTCCCAGTTTGCTTATGAGAATGTCATGTGTGACTGTGAAAAAAGCCTTACTAAAATCAAACCTTCCCCAGCAATTCTCTAGGCCAGTATCCCTGTCAAAGAAGGAAATTAGGTTTGTTTGGCATGATTAGGTTCTTGACCAATCCATGCTGGCTGTTCCTTAATACTATTATCCTCTAGGTGCTTACAGTATCTTTCCCGGTATCAAAGTTAGGGTGACTGGTTTATGATTCTCCAGGTCCTCTTTGTTCCACTTTTTAGAGATAGGTATTATGTTTGCCCTTCTCCAGTCTTCTGGGACCTCATCCATCCCTCAGGAGTTCTCACAGATAATTGCTAATGGTTCTGAGATTGCTTCCACTATTTCCTGAAGTACCCTACGATGAATGTCATCAGGCCCTGACTTGACTACATCTAACTTATCTAAAGATTGATTAACCTGGTCTTTCGTTATTTTGGCTTCAATTTCTTATCCTCAGTTGTTATTATTAATTAAGTTGTATCTGGTCACCATTAACCTTTTTGTGAAGACTGAAGCAAAATAGGCACCCCAGCTTTCTTGATGTCATCAGTTATTACTTCTCCTTCTCTGCTAAGAAGTAGACCTTTGCTTTCCTTTGCCTTTCTCTTTCTCCTAATATATTTAAATAACTTTTTCTTATTGCCTTTTATGTCCCTTGCAGGATGCAACTCATTTTGTGCCATAGCCTTTCTGATTTTGTTCTTACATACTTTTGTACTTATCTTTACCTATTTGACCATGTTTCCACTTTTTGTAGGATTCCTTTTGGATTTTCAGATCATTAAAAAGCTCCTGATGGAGGCATATTGGCCTCATATTATTTTTCCTATCTTTTGTTTGTATTGGGATAATTTGCTGTTATGCCTTTAATAGTGCCTCCTTGAGAAAATGCCAGCTTTCCTAAACTCCTTTTTCCATTAGATTTTCTTCCCATGGAACCCTACCTACCAGTTCTCTGCATTTGTAAAGTCTGCTTTTTGAAGTCTATTGTCCTTATTCTTCAGCTCTCACTCCTTCCTTTCCTTAGAATCACGAAATCATCATTTCATGATCACTTTCACCCAAATTGCCTTCCACCCTCAGATCTGCTACCAAATGTCCTCCATGCTGGTCAGAATTAAGTCTAAAATGAGTGTCTCCCCAGTTGCTTCCTCCACTCTCGGGAGCGGGAGAGAAGTAAGAGGCCTATGGCTTCACCCCTTTCTGAGTTTCAGTACACTTCCACAGCATGCACTAGTGTAGGCAGAAGTGAAAGTAAGCTGGTCCAGTCAGACTGGCAGGGCCGCTGATGGGGGCAGGAGAGGCAGCTGCCCTGTGGCCCGGCTAATTAATTAAGATGAGCTATTATCAGCAGGAGGAATAAAAACTTTTGTAGTGATAATCAAGATGGCTCAGTCCAGGCGGTTGACAAGAAGGTGTGAGGATACTTAACATGGGGAAATAGATTACACGGCTGCTACTCTGAAATCAGCTAACATTCTGTAAATACCGTATGCTTTTTAAAAGTATAAACTCATCCCTTAGAAAGAGTTTGTTCTGTTTTTCAGTAACGCCAAGTAGTTAGCCACTTAAGGTCTTCAATGCATGCAACATTTTATTTTCCTCAAATTCTGCCATTGTTCGCTCATGTTGAACTAAAGTCCCATTCACGCCACTTTTTGTAATAAGTAGACAGAGGTCTGGGCGGAGGTTATGGATAGCAAGTGTCAGACCTGTGCAGATTAGATTAAAATGGGTAAGTAATGTCAAACTGTGACATAACAGACAGCTATAGATGATGATTTGAGTGACGGTTTGGGAAATACTTTGAGTTTCTTGTTCTCCTGTCTGGAAGAAATATGCTCTTCAAAAAAAGTGCCATGACAGTGCTGAGAGAGGGGCCTGTTAGCTGCTCCTTAGTCAAAGCTGTGATTGCCTGAATGTGGTGGTACCTGCTGAGGTTGTAGGGGGAAGGCTCACAGGAGAAGTTGCCTTTACTTCCCTTGCACTTCTGTACCTTGCTTTCCTTCCAGTGGTTAGGCTATTATGGCTTTGTTTAGACTGGGCTTTAAAAGTGTGTTAGACTAGAGAATCCATTTTAAAAGTTTAGCATAGATAAGGCACACCGCCTTACAGATGTGCTAAGCTGGGTGTTAGCCCTTGTTTAACTTTAGACAGAGGATCTGGCTACACTAGGGCAGTGGTTCTTAACCAGGGGTACATCCGTTCATCTACATATTTGCTTAGTTTTACAACAGGCTACATAGCAAAGTCAGTACAAACTAAAATTTCATACAGAAAATGACTTGTTTATACTGTTCTATACACCATACACTGAAATGTAAATGCAACATTTATATTCCAATTGATTTATTTTATAATTTTATGATAAAAATGAGAATGTAAGCAATTTTTCGGTAATAGTGTGCTGTGACACTTGTATTTTTATGTCTGTAGTTTTTAAGTGAGGAATGCTAAGAATTCTTTAATGGGGAAAAGGCATTTTATTCTCAGAATTATGAGTGAGCAGGAGAAACTGAGAAAGCAAAAATTACCTCATGGTTTTGTATTGGCTATGGATACAGATAGTTGGCCACTTCAGAGAATGTAGCCTTATAACATACAAAACCAAACCAAGACTGCACTACTTTCCATGACCAAAAGTAAAGCTATCTTGGGTCAGCTCATATCCAGTATAGCCCAGATCATTTGCATCCTCAAAGGAAAATATTCTTTGGCCCAATCCTACAGCCCTTACTGACTTTGGTAGGAGTTTTGCATGAGTAAGGACTGTAAAATGAGGCCTTTTTCTCTGATGACATGATTTCGCCTATCAAAACCAAGCAAGTGGAGTGCATATTGTAGGATGATAGAGGGTAAAAACAAGGTCTCACCCTAGTTGAATATTGCTGGAAATCCAACAATTGTGACACTGCTATGTCCATGAGCTGCGACACTGCTATTTCCATAACAACACTGGAGTGTTCAGCTGATATTATTAAAAGTTTTTGTAACAATACTGAATCCTATATTACCCAGGGGTATGATACTGGAAGTCAGTGTTGAAGAATAAGTAGCTTTTTGAGATATGGAGAGAATGGGGTTACTAGCTACAAATTTTAATGGTAGGAACTAAGCATAATTGATAATACTTCCTAAATTTAATTATTTCATTTTGTGGCCTACAATATCCCCTTGTTTTGGCCTAATTGTTTTGACCTGCTATAGTGGGGAAAAAATAGTTTGTGTTCTGAAAGTAGAAGGAGGTGATTGAGGTTATTGAGTATTTTTTAAGGTTTTTTTTCCCTAATATTTACATACCTCTTTGAAATGTTCCTCCGCTTACAAAAACATTCCCTAAATTCAGCTTGCCAGGAAAAGATATAACATTTACACTGGATGTTATAATAGCTCACCCAGAAATTAAGGTTTATTGTTATTTGTAATATATAATTGGAAAAAGTATAGAATTATGAAGAATTTTCAGTTAAGTTTATAAACTTTAACCATGCTGAATTATTGAGAACAGAAAGCACAAAACTATTTCACTGAAGCTGTTTGACATAGTGGTATAAATGGTATGCTGTGAAAAGTCAGTATTTAATTACTGAAGAAAACAGTTAGCCTTAACAAAAGGCAGAAAATAATATTCAGATCTACAAATATGTTTTTTTAAATTTTGCTTGCCACAACTGACAATTGAGATTTAAGGATATTTTTGCGTATTTTAATTCTAAATTAGTCAATTGCAATTTTTATGTAAACATATTTTATTTTATTTTCTCTTCCATTTGATCAGACAGGCATTTTCTTACATGAAAGAGATTTGTCAAACTTATCTTCTGTTTAGTTTTAACCTCTAATTTTCACGTAGGGACCTTGTATTCTGGGCTTAATTTATAGACACACTGCAAAAATTTCAATTTTAAATCTCTCTTAATTACCCTTACTACTATCATTATAATTGTTGTACTATCCATAAGATTACAAAATGTGTCATTTTAAAGATACATTTACTAATGGCTTTTTCAGTTTCTGCTTAAGTAAAATGTTTCCAACTTCATCTAAATTCAACTACCCTTACAATTTACATTAGACAACACTCCATCAATAAAACCATCAAAATGATCTACTGCATTGTAGACAAAAGTTATTGTGTCAAGTTGACACTAATCAGTTAATTCCAGTAAACCTTCAGATAAACAAAAGCTTGTTGTCTATTACTGATGTGTGTGATTAGCCCCCTGTATGTCCTATAGCTATGCACATCTATAGAGATGTATCTGGCAGACACTTTGCCTGAGGGCTCTATATGTAAACCAGGACAGGATCTATAGTTAATGATGTTGACCCTGACTCCCCCAACAGAGACTGAATTCAGTCTTCATAATATCTCGACAGCTGATATGTATACTGCGCTAATAATATTATCAATTACATATGCTACTGTGATTCACAGTGTTCAATGCTGAAAAAAGATTCTCTTAAGTTTCTTTCACTTCCCTTTATCTGTTATTTCATAATAAGGGCCATTTACCTCATAAGTCTTGCTAAGACACTTTGCTGTATCTTGTCATATTGATCCCTATATTCTACATTGTGTATTTGGACCGCAGGAGCAGAAGCTCATTCACTTATGCTTTAATTTAAGAAGGATAGGATTGAGAATTTATCAACAGCTTTTATGCCTTAAAGCTACTATAGCCGGAAGTCAAGATTTTCAAGAGTGACTATTGATTTGGGGTGCCTCCATTTCTGGGTGTCCAACCTGAGATACCTTAAAGGCCCTATCATGGTATAATTCCCCACTCTGAACCTTAGTGTCCAAAAGATGGGGTACCAGCATGAATTCCTCTAAGCTCAATTACCAGCTTAGTACTTGTAGCGCTGCCACCAACCAGGAATTCCAGTGCCTGGTACATTCTGGTCCCCCCAAAACCTTGCCCGAAGACCCCCAAGACCCAGTCCCTCTGTATCTTAACACAAGGAAAGTAAACCCTTTCCCTCACCGTTGCCTCTCCCAGGCTTCCCCTCCCTGGGTTACCCTGGAAGATCACTGTGATTCAAACTCCTTGAATCTTAAAACAGAGAGGAAAATCCACCTTCCCCCCTCCTTCTCTCTCCCCCTCCCAGACTCTCCCTGAGAGAGAAAGTAATCCTAACACAGAGAGAAAATTAACCTTTCTCTCCCGCTGCCCTCCTTTCTCCTCACCAATTCCCTGGTGGATCCAGACCCAGTCCCCTGGGGTCTCACCAGAATTAAAAAAAAAACCAATCAGGTTCTTAAACAAGAAAAGCTTTTAATTAAAGAAAGAAAAAAAACAGTAAAAATTATCTTTGTAAATTTAAGACGGAATATGTTACAGGGTCTTTCAGCTATAGACACTGGGAATATCCTCCCAGCCTAAGTATACAAGTACAAATAAAAATCCTTTCAGCAAAATACAAATTTGAACTCCTTCCAGCCAAATAAACATTTGCAAATAAAGAAAACAAACATAAGCCTAACTCACCTTATCTACCTAGTACTCACTATTCTAGACATATAAGAGACTGTATCAAAGAGATTGGAGAGAAACCTGGTTGCACGTCTGGTCCCTCTGAGCCTCCAGAGCGAACAACAACCAAAAACTAACAGCACACACAAAAACTTCCCTCCCTCAAGATTTGAAAGTATCTTGTCCCCTGACTGGTCCTCTGGTCAGGTGACAGCCAGGCTCACTGAACTTGTTAACCCTTTAGTCAAAAGAGACGTGAAGTACTCCTGTTCTATTAACCCTTAACTATCTGTTTATGACAGGCCCTGATTTTCAAATGGCAGGTGCACAAGCCCCTTGTGAAAATCAGGCCTTTTTAAAGGCGTCCCAGGTTGGACACTGAAAAATTGACGCATCCAAGATCACTTTTGAAAATCTTGGCCACAATAATTCAGGCTCCAGATCAGAGTGGGTGGATCCTTGCTTCCATGCTGACTTCCATAGCACTGAAAGGGTGAGGATCCATCCGCATGGCAGAATCAGAGCCTTAGGCCTGTTCTACACACAGTTTTTGTACAGGTAAGACTAAGTTGCTTGGGCTTATTTACCCATCTAGTTATAGTGTGGATGCATTTATAATAAGTGTGCCTTGTACTGGTATAACATATTCTGCTTCCTGTACAAGAACAAGCTATATTGGTATAAACACCTTTACACACTTTTGTCCATAGACAAGACCTTAGATTATCAATTTTTCTGGGGCAGAGACCTGTCTTATTCTGTGTTTGTGTTGCATGATGCACATTTCAGATTCTACCCAGACAACAATTAATAGTAGCATGAGGAAGAATTTTATGCCCTTATAAAGCTCCTCTCTTTCCAGCTCTACTTGTGGGACCAGGAATTAGCTCTTTAGACTTCCACTCCAGATCATGTGCACTGGCAAGAATAATACAGGAGTTGAAATCAGCCCTGCTACTCCTCCAGGAGCCAGAACAGAGAAGCTGAGCCATACTTACATACAGTGAGCAGCTCTGGCTGAAATGATGACAGGGGCCACTGTTAAAAATTAAATTCTGCCTTATTTTTTGTGCAGTTCTTGTGAGTCACATTTGCGAATAGTAGCGAGAGATTTAATGATCGCATCTTTTTTATCTTATTTCACTTCGGTCGATGGCAATTTTTTTCTGTTAATGTCGACTTAGAGCTCAAAGTAATTTAGTAATTGATTCTAAGCACGGCAGCTCGCCAATGGCAGCTTTCCATTCAGGGAAATATCTTTGCTAATTTTATCCATCAGAACGAGATTACCATGCTAATCTCTCCCAGCCACAATACCGTGGTCATTTGGGACACACTGATGCAAATGATGTTATTAAACACAAACCCTTCACCCAGGACAGGAGAAAAATGAAAGTAGGAGAGAGATGAATGAATAAAAACAAAATCCTTTACAAGAATTACCTAGACTGAGCTAGCTTGGCTTGCAAGTCTCCCCTTCATTGCATCATGAGGTTTTAGTATGTGCAGTGTTCTTATTTTTGTAACAATCTTTTCTTGGTTTGTTTTGTTTTTCTTAAAGGACCTTTTTCCCTAAAAGGATTTAGACAGTTCTGGGAAATCTTAGACTGTAGGGGTTAGAAGTGGTGGATGTTAAAACTGAGTCCTGAAAGGTAAGGGTCTGTCCTTTCTCTGGAACAGTTTGTTTTTATTCTACAGCTATCATTAGCATCCGTTAGAATTTCCATTCCAAATCCTTTTTTTCTTGGGTTGGAATGGGATCTAGCATGTAGCTGCTCTGAGTCAAAAGCTTAGGTGAGGCCCTGTGATCCCCTTTAGCTTCACGTGAACTCATTAATTATGGGCATTTTTGAAAGGGCCCCGTGGTCATCACCTGTGGCTCCTGGGCTGTACACAAGAGTGCAGAGGCTCTCCCTCACATGCTGCTGCTTTGGCTTTGGAGCCCCCTATTGGGAGTGTGTACTGCAGTCTTGGGGCCTCCATCTTGTAAGGTGCTGAGCTCTCTGGCATTAATCTTTCAAAGCACTTAAGCATATGCTTAACTTTAAGAAGCTGTGCAGAGCTCTATCAGTTCATTTATACAGGAGAATGGCAGCAGTAAATAACGTGAGGCTCTTCTGGCTCTGCTTGGTTTTAGGTAGACACCCCAAAATCTAACCCCTTTCAAAATCAGTCAAATTCTGATTGAGTGCCAGTTTTGAGTGATTGTGTGCCTTCTGTACTTTACACCTGATTTATCAGATGCCCCACTGTTTTTCTTAAAGAGAGATTTGTCATCACATAAGTTTGTCATCACAAATAGCATTGAAAAAGTGCTGGTCTATCCATGCTAAGTTTTTTTTTGTTTGGTTGGGGTTTTTTTTGTTCTTTTTTTAATGGAGTTTGGCTCATTATCTGTTGGTATTAATTGATATCTTAATAATCATTTGCTGGTTTTCTTCAGGGAAGAAACCAGAACACTTCCTTAGGTCATGACTGATGCCATCTGGGAAGTAAAGAGATCCCATCTATTTCTGAAGCTTGTATTTTTTGTGCTTAAATAATTAAAATGCTTAATTTCAGAATTTCTCTCTTGCTGTAATGTATCATCTCATTAGACAATCCAGTGTGAATGACAGAAAGTAATTCATTTAATTGTATTAACATTTTTATTATGAAACCACATTGGAATTGTGTATAATCTGATATATTAAGTTTTCTGTCATTTATTTTACTTAATGCTATTTTCTTTATCATTTATTTGTATATTCTCTCTAGCTTGTTTTGAACCAACTCAAAAACAAAATAGCTCCAAGCAAATAAAAAGAAAATAAAGGTACACTTTCAGGAGCCTTTTTTTTTTAAGTATGCATAGTCATACTAGACCAAATTATACAAAGAGAAGTGTCTTTTGACTTGTACTTCAAATGCTGAGGGAAATAAAAGCTCAAAACATTAATTTTAAAGGTTTAAAAAAAGAAGCAAACAACTAAATCTCCTAGAAACATTATAGGGCTGATAGTGAGTAAATTAAACATGTACAAATTCTCAAGGGCAACATAGCAGAATCACTTGTGGATGTTATGAATCACAGTCCACTTTTATAAAGCTAATATTTTTGATAGACATATGTATTGTGTTAGCAGTTTAGAGAGTTCACAACACATTCTAATTCTCGAGGAAAAGCTCAGATCTGGAAATTTACTTAGAATCCAGCTTTCAGTGCAGCAGAGGTCATTGCAGATGTGATACTGTCAGCCTTCAGGGGCAAGGTGGTTCTCTCAGCAAGAACCCTTTCTTAATGCATGCGAAGACATCACAAATATAAGGGTACAGCAATGTCAGCCATCTAGTGTGAGAATTGCTCCATTAAAGTGGTGGCGATTCTATTGACTAAGAAAGAAAGGATGGTCCAGTGGTTAGAGTATTAATCTACAACTTGGAGACCTGGCTTAAATTCCCTGCTCCTCCACAGGCTTCCAGAATGACTTTTGGCAAGGCACATCATCTCTGTGCTATTTCTTCTGCCAGGGCCGACCCACAACATTTTGGCATCTGAGGCGGGGAGCTCAAATGATGCCTCCATGCCCCCTCGCATGGGCCAGAACTTTGAAAGGTCTCAATTCTACCTTCTTCCTGTTCTACTCCTCTCATGGTACTGCTCTGCTATCTACCCCAATAAAGGAGAACTAACAACTTAAAATGCCTTGTTCAAAAATGTTAAGCAACACTTAACTTTCAAACTCCTGAACAGCAAATGTAACTTTTCTTGTCTGCATAGTAAACACCGGCATTTTTATCTGTTTGAATAATCAAAGTGGTGCTTTCTCTGCCTTCTTGGTTGCAAAGATTTGAACTGCTTCCTGAAGGTCCACAGGCTGGGCCAGCTCATGCTCTATTGAGATGGTTGCAAGGCCGACCAGCCTCTCCTGTGTCATTGTGGAGCATAGATGTGTTTTTATTAACTTCAGCTTGGAGAAGCTGCATTCTTCACTGGCAACTGTTACTGGCAGTGTTAGAAGTATGCACAGAGCAACAAAAGCATTTGGAAAGAGAGTGGCCATCTTATTTGTGCACATATATTCCAGAACAGCCTTTGGAGTTGATCCTGCTGAAATGTATCTTTAAAGGGCTTTCAGTTCATCACCTAAATCACTCACATCAATATCACGCATGTCATCATGTGTCAACACTGTCTCTAGTGCCCTGCATTGCCAGTGTAGGTGGTCTTCAGGTATAGTGAGGCGTTTTGGAATATCATACAACATCCCAAATACACTGTTGTGTTCCTTGAGCTGCATGAAATGTTCTTCAACTGGCTGTATTGCACAATCTAGCACCTGGTTAAAGAATTCAACTCTGAATTGTTTTTTAGGGTCTCGTACGGGATTATCCCATGCTGCATAATCAAAATGTCTTCTTCTTCGGTGACTCTTGTATTCTTGAATGGGTGGGAAAATATCTTCAGTGTGAAGTTCCTCTACCAACTTCTGTGCACTCTTCAGAACATTTTGAAATCCCTCATCTGACCGGTAAGACTGTAGGTATGACTTTGCTTTGTCCAGTTGTTACATTGCTCCAGATATACCAAGGTAACATCTTGAAGTCTCTTCCTTACAATATTTATTTCAAACAGTATGTCATGCCATAACACTAAGCCACACAGAAATTTGAAGTTATGTATGTTTCTGGTGATTCCATTTCCCCCTGCCACTGTTCTCCCACGAACAGTTCGTGTCATAGCATTAACCTCCATAATGGCAACTATGGCATCATCTATCTTCCCAATTTGGTGTTTGATAGGCTTTATCGCCTCCACTTGACTTTCTCATCATGTGGCACTCAGTGGTTTCAGTGTCAGAGAGGATGTTCCCAGATGTTGCTTCAAAATTTGCCATCAATGAGTTGATGCAGAGAAAAATACATAGATGCTTTGAATTACATTAAAAAATTCAGCAGCCTCACTAGAAGCTGATACTGCATCACTGACCGCCAAGTTCAATGAATGAGAACTGCATGGGACAAAAAAAGCTCGAGGTTTTAACTCACAGATTCGTGTCTGCAATCCTCTGTTCTTTCCTTTCATGTTGGCCCCATTATCGGAGCCCTGACCTCTCATGTCAGCTATCACAATTCCCATATCTTCCAGCTTTCTAAGAAGCACATTTGTCATACCAGCTGCTGTAGTATCATCAATGTCAATAAATTCTAGAAAATGCTCTCTGACAATCACCATTGCAGGGACATTTTCACTAGGTTCCTGTTGTTACAAAACAGACCATTAAAGTCATTTGTTCCGTATGGCTGATGTCAGGTGTGCAGTCAAGAATAACTGAGTAATATCTTGCTGTCTTCAGATCTGCCACAATCTTCTGTTTGACTTTTGTTGTCAGTAATTGTATGATCTCATTTTGAATTGTTTTTCCAAGGTAGTGGTGTGTGTACATTTCTTGGGTGGTGACTCTTCTTAGATGCTCCTGGAGTACAGCATCAAACTCAGCCATCAGCTCTGCAATTTTAAGGAAGTTTCCATTGTTTGGCACATACAGCTGATCTGAAGTGCCACGCAGTGCTAGGTTTTGGGTAGCAAGCATTCTCACAATGGCAATGAGCATTTTCAGAACATTTTGCCAGTAAAGAGACTCTGATGCAACCTTCTCTTGATGCTGATCATTTATGGTGGCCTTTAACCTTAGTCTCATCTCAAGCTCTTTCCACCTATGGAATGCTCTCTGGCGATTTGCTGCCTTCTCATGGCATGCCAGATTTCTAGCCAGATTTTTCCAGTCCTTTGTTCCTGTAGAACCCAATGTGGCTGGAACATTAGACTGGAAGAGTTTGCAACAAAAAAACAGTATGCAGCATTCTGGGTTTTTGAGTACATAAGCCATGGCCTCTCCACTTTGTCACCATTGGGGATTTCACACCAGTAATGTGTTGGATGGAAACTTCTATTTTCATTGTCTTTGGGGAACATGAAGTTTTTCACTTGCTGTGGCCCATATAGTACAAGGAAGTCCCTCAGGCTACTGTTCAAGTGGGTCCACAGTCCTGGATCATCTAGACTTAAGGAACTAAATTCAGCAGCAGCTGTTTCTTGTGCCTCCACCACACTCTTCTCTGATCTACACTTTTCTTCAAGAATGTGCATGGTTACATCCATTTGAGATGGAGATATGGATGCTGCAGTAGCTGCCAGGTCACCTGCACTCTGACTAACTGGAAGATCACCTCACCACTCTCATCCTCACGGGGCCAGAAAGCTCACCGTGAACATTTGTGTCTATGTATCTCAGGAGAGCTCCTTCCTGCTTAGATAGAAAAGCCTCCTTTGCTTGCTTTCTTTTTCTGAATGCTGCCCCAGAGGGGCATTTTCTTCTTTCACTCATGACTGCTGTTCTGTGCCAGCTATAGAGGCTCTCAACACTCAGTTGAAGGGGACAAATAAGCAGGCTGGTAGCAAGGCCTGAGTGAGGGAAGATACCAGCATCTTAAGGGTCTAACTGGCTCCTTCTGCTTCAGTTGACTGCCTCTTCTCCTCAAGTGGGTTCAGGGAAGCAGCAGGAAGTAGGAAGTTCCCTGAGAAGCTGGGGGTGCTAGAGAGGTACATAAGAGACTCCTCCTCCTCCTCTCTCTCCCTGCAGCTCCTGGTGCTTTCTGTTATCCGCTCTCACCTTTTCTCCTGCCTGCCTGTTATGTCTCTTGTACCCTCCTTCCTCCAGCACAGCAATCCACCATCTCTGTGCATCTAGAGCAGAGAGAATACATATGCACCAGCAGCAGACACAATTTTATACACTTTGGGTCCTAGTGGCACACCCCTCCCCCCCCCCCACATACCCCACACAGTCTGGCACCTGAGGCGGCCACCTCAGTTTGCCTCATGGTAAGGCCAGCCCTGTCTTCTACCTCCTTTTCCCATATAAAATGGGGATAATAGTAATTCCCAACTCCACAGGGGTGCTATCAGGTAAATACATTAAAGATTTTGAGGCATTTAGATACTATGTTAGTGGCAGCAATATAAATAATACCTATGATAGATAGATAGGTCTCAACAGATGTACTCTGGCTTTATACTGGGACAACTAAGATCAGAATTTGGCCTTTAGTCCTTAGAAAAACATAAATACAGTGTTAAAGTTGGTGTCAAATCTAGTTTTATGCAGATTTCTAGACCAGCTGAAGTTGAGGGGTATTCAGGAATCTAGTTCTGGCCCAGCCCTAGCATTAGCTGTGACCCAGGGACCCCTTGATGCCAACTGGCAGTGGGCACAGGGGGTATGTAGGGTTTTACTTGGATTCCCAGGGTCAGATATATGCGTAATATCTCACTGAAGAGTGGCATGTGAGGTTTCTATCAAAAGTTAGTAGCTCACTATGGTCATAATCATTGTGAAATGTGTGTATGGGGTAATATTTAAGGAGTTGTGTATCTTTACTAAAAATTATGTCCTTAAGGTCTGGAAGTTAAGGCAGGTCACTCAGAGGGGAGAGATCTTGGAGAGGTTCCTCAGACAGTAAGTACCAGACACCTGTCTCCCTGTCTGAGTCATATTGTATATCTCATAATGTAGGCCAATTTCCATACTGAGCCACCAGTGAAATAACAGATTATGAAATTTCAAGAAAGCAAATCAGAAAGATAGAATAAAAAGCAGGTGGTGTCCTGTTTATGAATAAAGACAAAGGATGTGATTGATACGTTTTTTGGGGCAGGGGAAGCAAAGAAAGACACTGAATCCTTCATTGAGGAGATAAGCTGACAGCCTCACTGTCTCATGAAAGAAGAGTCACAGCCAAACCTGGCCATAAAGCACTGCAAGGATTTTGGGTGAGCATTGGCTCTATGGCCTTGTCTACACTGGTGATAGTGTGTAGGGTATAAGTAGCTACACTCTGCAGTGACGTTAGCTACATGTGGCAATGAAAGGCTTTTGCAGCAAAAAGCTGGCAAGGAAAGTCACCAGCAGCAGGACACCACATTGTTAAAAATTACAGTGTAGACAGGGGACACATTGCTTGGGTGTGTAGAGAGCTATGTAGGTTACATACCCTAAAATTCTGGCATGTCTTTACTCTACTTGCCTAAGCAGTGCCTCACCAACTGTCTACGCTGCTATTTATACCCTGGGTCACCTACGCCTAACTCTGATCCTGGCTGGGTGATAAGCCGAGTGGTGATCTGAGGTGGAACTGGTATGATGGAGGGTGCAGCTTCTTTGGAAGCAGCAAATCTGTGACGACTGTGAATGACCAGGGATTGACAACACACTAGTGCATACTAAATTGTATACCTTTATAGTGTGGATGAAAGCACTGTGTAAAAAAAGTTAGGCACCTAACTGCCCTTTAAAAATCTGTCCCTTAAGCATTTCAACAATGAGCGGAGCAATACCTAAATAAATACCTTTACAGCTCTGGGCCTATGTGCCTAAAGATAGCTTCAGGTGTACAACCTGAGACACATTAAATGAAAATGTCGACCAGAGTGTGCTTCTGCTTACAGCCAGAACGTGGGCAAACATCAATGCTACATGACAGTAAAATGGGTGTGACCAAACGGGAAGTGGCTATGTTACTTTTTGCTATTTCATTTGTTTGTCCACAGTTTCCAAAGGGTGAAGAAAGAAAAAAAGTTCTAATCCATATTAGAGGAAGACCAGGTTTCTTCACGTTGCAGTGCAAGAGGAATGTTAACATGGCTACTTTACAGAAAAAAAACAGTGAGTGAAATAAGCACAGTTTTTAGGGTTGCCAACTGTCTAATTGCAAAACCCAAACACCCTTGCCCCGCCTCCTGCCCTGCTCCTTCTCACACCATCCCCCTCCCTCTGTCGCTCACTCTCCCCAACCCTCACTCACTTTCACTGGCAGAGGGTTGGGGTGTGCAGGCTCTAGGCTGGGGCATGGGGCTGAGAGGTTTGGAGTGTGGGAGGAGGGTCCAGGCTGAGCCTGGGGCAGGAGGTTGGGGTACTGGAAGAGATAAGGGGTGTGGGCTCTGGGAGAGAGTTTGGATGTGGGATGGGGGCTCAGGGCTTGGGCAGAGGGTTGGGATGTGGGGGATGGTGAAGAGTGTGGGATCTGGGATGGAGTTTAGGTGCAGGAGGGGCTCAGGCCTGGGGCAGGGGATGTGGGATGCGTGTTCCGGCCAGTCGGTGCTTACCTCAGGCAGCTCCCAGAAGCATGTACCTGCGGCTCCTAGGCTCAGGAGCGGCCAGGCGGCTCTGCGTGCTCCCCCTGCCTGCAGGCACTGCCCCGCAGCTCCTGATGGCTGTGGTTCTTGGCCAATGGGAACTGCAGAGCTGGCATTGGGGTGGGGACAGCGTGCAGTGTCTCCCTGATTGCCCCAGTGCCTAGGAGCCGCAGGGACATGCCGGACGCTTCTGGGAACTATGTGGAGTCAGGTAGGTAGCCTGCCTCTAGCCCTGCTGCACCTCCAACTGGACTTTTGGCCTATTAAAATCTCCCAGATTGCTTTCAATAGCTCGCGACCAGTCCGGGAGGGTTGGCAACCCTAGCAGTTTTGCTAATATAATTAATATAATGTATGCCAGGAGCTTTTACTGGCACAGCTACATCAGTTACAAATTGCATTTCACCACAGCTCTGACCAACACAGCTGTGCGGCAAAAGTTTGTAGTGTAGAATTGGCCTGTGTCTTATCTACTGTAAGCTCTTTGAGGCAAGGATTGGCTTCAGGTATGCGTCTGTATACAGAGGGATCCTGATCTAGGTGCCACTGCAGTACAAATAAGAATACTGTATGTTGCCATTTTTTAATTTGTCACTCTTTTATATAAACTAAAAGCTGTTAAAAATCAAAACAATAACAAAAATCCAACAATAACCATCATCCAAGGTAACATTTTATTTCTTTGTCTCAGCAAGTGTGAAATGGACATGGAAGAGAGAGAGAATTTTCATTAAGACAGTCTTTGAGTTCCTACGGTATGCAAACCATGGGCTTGGTTAAACTTGAGCCCGATCTTGAAACTCTGTGTGTGTTCATTGATAACCCCATTATGAAATTCCAGAGATCTAATGCAATTGTGTCTAGGAAGATTTACTTGTTAAAAGGAAACAGCTTTCACATAATTAATCTACTATAACAGAAAAACAATACTCCATGCTATTATCTTTGCATTGAAACTAGTCAAACAGATCATCCTCCAAGTTATTTTTAAACTGCCTGGAAGTGCATAGTTCTTATTCATTGTCAAAAAATAAATATGTTCCATTTCAACAGAGCAGTTCACTAAATGTATCTGAATTTTAGGGAGGAACTGATCAGATTTTAAGAAAATGCATCAAGTATATACCACAGAAATTAGAGGTGCTGCAAAATTTAGAACTCTTTTAATAACTTGTAGATATGCCATCTTTTCTATGCTGATTAAAAGCCTGATCCTGCATCACTATGGCCAGTGGAAGTTTCCCCATTGACTACAATGGGGGAACAGGTTTGGGACCTTAATCCTCTTCTGGTATGGATGCTCTCTGAATACAGGTAAAAAGTGATGTTGCAAATGGAATTCAATCCACTAATATCAGATCTGAATTTAGCCCTCAGAAAAGCAACATTTAGAATCTATTAACAATATGAACAGCTTCATTTAGCTTGTGGGCCTAATAAAGGGCAGATGTAATATTGATATAAACATTTTTGTTTTCTATTTTATGTATTTTAACTTTCTTTTCCTTTTTGGATATACGCTGGCAGATGATGACGCAGCTGAACAGATCAGCCAATGTGGGGCTGCAGGGTCTCTGATGAGGCTCAAATTTGCAACTAACCCTCTACTCCCCTTGGAAGGATGCAAGCAGGTTTGGGGGCTCTGTTTGTTTAGCGATAAATAATCCTTGCATCAGCCCAAGAGCAATTTTTGGTTTTTCAAAATACTTTTCTGGCCACTCTTCCCTGTTCTCAGATTACTCTGATTCCCTACAGAGAGCTAAAAATCACCACATCATTTTTTGTCTCTCGTTCTCCCTCACCTTTCCACTTTCAGTGGAAGCTGAGAACATCTAAAAGTAGGAAGGTGAAACTGGCTTATAAATGTACACCGAGGGCCAATTTACAGCAGTAGATAGAGATCATACTGTATCTGTTTCATGGAATCATTGGGCTGGAAGGGACCTCAAGAGGCAATCTTGTCAATCCCACTGTGCTGAGGCAGGACCAAATATACTGCATCACATTGATCACTCTTATTCCGTTTGTGATCCACTATAATCCCCAGAGCCTTGAGTACTACCACCTAGCCAATTATTCCCCCCTCGTATTTGCACATTTGATTTTTCTTTCTTAAATGTAGCATTTTGTACTTGTCTGTATTGAATTGCATCGTGTTAATTTCAGACCAGTTCTCCAATTTGTCAAGATCACTTTGAATTCTAATCCTGTCCTCCAAAATTTTATAAGCATACTGTTCATTCCTTTATCCAAGTCATTAATGAAAATATTGAATAGTACCAGACCCAGGACAGTGTACAGTGGGACTCCACTAGATATGTCATCTCAGTCTGACAGTGACCCATGGATAATTATTCTTCAAGTTGTGCATCAGTAATTTCATCTAGACCACACTTCCCTAGCTCGCTTATGAGAATGTCATGTGGAACTGTGTCAGAAGCCTTATTAAAATCAAGATACATTGTGTCTACTGCTTCCCCCCTCTCCACAAGAGCAGTAACTCCTATCAAAAAAGGAAATTAGGTTGCTTTGGTATGATTTGTTCTTGTCCATACTCTGATTTGTTTAGTACCTACTCTGACAACCTGTGCAGCCAATTACTACCACACACCCTGTCCTCTTAGGACATGTCTACGCTAGACATTTTTACCCGTATAATCATGTTGACTGAGGTATGATTTTTCTGCGACATTTCTAAACCAGCAAAAGCCTAGTGTAGATGAAGTTATGCCCACATGAAAGTGTTTTTACCAGTATAGGTTATTTGACTCTAAGTGGGCTAAGCTATACGGGCAATAGCAGAATCTACACCAGAAGAGATAGTTGATATAGTTCTACCAGTATCGCTATAAGAGCAAACCTTTTATAATGTAGACATGGCCTAAGGGTCACTACCATCCTGCAACTACCATCCTTCCCCAAACAAGACTGGATGCAACTCACTTCACAGCTTGTCAGAATGGCTCTTTAGTCTGCCAGAGACGTCAATGTTGGGAAGACAAGTCATTTGCTCTTCCTCGAAGGCTGAGCTTGCTTCCACAGGACCTTGTCTTGTCTGGTTCAGGAGTCAACTGTTATTGGGATCAGAAATCAAACCTGAGTTTCTCATAGGCAACACAGAGCTCTAATTTGAAAGCTAAAAGTGTGAAATAATAGCAGTTTATCTTTTTTATGCTCCTGTAATTAAGAACTTGAGCTTGTTGAAATATTTCATTTAAAACAATTGGGATGAAAATGGCCTTTTTTGGAAAGGAAACTTCATAGACATTTTTTGTTGCTTTTGTTGCTTTGCTTTTCTTCCTTCCAGTTTGTTCAATGAAAAAGTGAAGGAATCAATTAAAAAAAAAAGGTTTCTGAGAACCAAAATTTAAAAAGAACCCCCCCACTTGCTTTATTTTAAAAATCAGCCTAAAAAGTTAAAAATACATTTGAACTCTCAGTATACAGTAGCAAGTTGACTGAGACATACCAACCTAATTGAATATTCAGACACTGTATGTAAATTGTGTCCTTCCAATCTGAAAGTCTGTCTACCACATTTCTGCACTAATGGGAGCAACTGTCATTGTAGCTCTGATATCTCTTTTTCCATTAAGTTCAACTGTGATAATAGTATAAAGAGTCATTTCATTTTAAGGCTCATTTTAGCTTACATAGTATTTATTGGATAGCAAATACATCTAGCATATGTGGCTTTATTTGAATTGATTTCTCCTTGTCTTGCGTTTTTCAAGAAAAGGAAGATTCACGTTACCATTGAAGTCAGTGGGACTACTGACATCAGTAAGCACTTTTCAGGTGAGTAAGGGCGATAAGGTTGGTACCTTGCCATATATGAGATAAACATGCCAACATCTTGAGAATAAGAAGTGATGGAGCACAGTGGTGAGCCCATTTGTGCGTTCCTGCCTCCTCTGATATGGCTCTTCTTGCAGCCTCTGTTCAGGGATTCTTTCACCTTCCATTCCATGCCATTCTGACCTCTTCCTTGAATAGGGCTGCCTGCCAGTATCCATGGCCTGGGAGAATTTGCACAAGCTCAGAAGATACGTAAATGTTTTGTGTTGAATTTTGGTCTGTAAGTGTTTCTTTAGAATTTAATATTTTAATTAAGCATATAGATGTGTGGTGTGTGTGTAAATGTACCTTTCATAATATATGTGCATGAATGCAATTGTGTGTATATGTATATAACATAAAAGAAAGTATGCTAGAAGAACATTAAGCTTGCAAAAATCAAGCACTCAGAAGTTAGGATATGCCAGTATTGAGGTTGGCTGTGCAACCTTAACTTGTCTCCTGTGCATATACATCATGATAATTATTTGATCACATACTATTTTTTCCAAAGAGCCCTAGTTTGGTTCAGTAAATGGGTTAGTAAATGGTAGCACCACCAACAGCTGAGGTTATCCTTTTCTTTTCATGATAAAACCTTGTTTCCAGTTGCTAACAACTCTGCCAAACACTAACTGTTCGAGATGAAATTTTCTAAGCTGGTATCTGCCTCAGGTTGAATTTTTTGGGAAAGTTTCAGCTAAAATTATTCAGCAGTTGTCTGAGAACAAGGTTAGAGAAAAAATATTTTTTTTGCCTATGTCAACAAAAATTCTTCCATCTGTTTCACTGAAGCTCAAGCAACTTCATGCTTTGGAGCAAGGGCTTGATAATTAGCAGGGGTTCCCCTGATGTTCGGGATTTACCTTTTGCCATTATCATGAAAATATGCCCAAATTTGTTCAAACTATTAACCTCCTCCCCGAAAAAAAATCCCAGTTTGCAAGTGCTCTGTAGACACTTGTTAGAATTTGACAGCTAAATTCTCCAAATGTTCTGTCTACACTGAGCATGCTTCAGTCCCACACTGCTACTACATGCCAATCACACTGTGCTTGTACCATCCCACAGAGCGACTGAGCCTGTTCAATCCAACGGCTGGTGGTTCTGTGTAAGTCTTTCCCTGCAGTTACTTCTCCGCTGTTTTGGTGCAGGGCACTAGAATTGGGGGTGTTGGGAAGACTGTTTCTTTTGTGCTCTCAGTGCTCCTTGGTAGCACCCAGGAGCAGAAGGAGGAAGAATCTTATGTAAATACAGAGACCTGAAGACTGCAGGGTGGGAGATTTAGGGGGTTATGGGAGCCAGAGAGGGGGAAACAGAAGAGGGAGGGGGGTAAGAGTCGGGGCATGAGGATGGATATATGCAGAGTGGGAAGGGGGCAGGAGCCAATAGGGTGGTAGGCAGAGAATGATGAGGACAGGAGTCCGAGAACTAGGGGAGAGTAGATGAATAGGAGGAGAGGGGGATATGGTCAGAAATTGGGGTGAGGACGGAAAGGAGGAGAGTAAGATAGGGGCTGGGGCCATGTGGATGGTGTAGAACTGGACAGAGATAGGCAGGGGGCACAGGGTCAAGGCAGTCTAAACCTCTACAGAATACCACCCTTCAAAACCTGGAATTGCACCTAGGAGAGCCCTGAGCTTCTATACTTTGTTATCAGCAAATAGCTATGATACCACTGACAAAAAGTGTTTCTCATGCTAGTGGCTGGTCCACATAGAAGATAATCCCTTACTGCTACCAGTAGCTGCTCTATTAGCTCATGTGTTAGAGGTCTATGCTGTAGATCAATCCTTTTCAACCTGTGCTCTGTGAACCCCTGGAGATTTCCAAAGGGGTCTGCCCCTCCATTGGAAAAAAATTAGGGGTCTGCAAATGAAAATGGGTGGAAAACCACTGCTGCAGATCTAAAAATCCAAATTGTTGGCCACTGTGTGTGTGTGTTCCTTGATTTCTGGGTACTGTGAAACATCTGGGAACAGATCTGCAGAAGTGCTGAGTGCCCACAACTACAACTAAAGTGTATTGGAGCTGTGCTGTAAACATGTAAATTGTTATAAAAACTCTAAATATTCTGAAAAATCAAGTCTGAGCTGTCACAAGTGGGACACTCAAAATTAGTGGACACTTTTCATAATTTTGATCTCAATCGATTTGATTCTCAGTTCCCCAGCTATAAAAGGGGATAATACCACCCCTCCCCCAGAGGGGTTTTGTGAAGAGAAATTCATTAAAGTTATGGAAGCATTCAGATACTATGGTGAAAGCACTATAGAAACACCCAGTGCAGGGTTTGGATAGTATGTGGTAAATAAGGCTTGTGACCACACACTGACAGTGAAGATTAAAAAGAAATATTGAATAACGATGATCTCATTCACTGAAGGAGGCAGGGATCCTATGAAAAAATAATTGTGATCATGTAATTAAAGACTGTATCATAATATATATGCACAAAGAATGCCGAATTAAGGTTGGTATTTCCGAACTTCTGAGTGTTTGACTTTGTAACCTTAACATTATTTTCATTGAGAAGCTTTTGTTTGTTTGTTTTTTTTATTTTGTTTTGGTTTTGGATGTAGCATTTCTAACTGCTCCTTCCCTATCATTTATTTAAGAAAACATTTGGATTGCATTACATACCTTATGAAGTTAATTAAATAAAATTAAGGCTAATTAAGTGTAATAAAATGTAGTATAAACTTGTTAATGTCAAAGGAGATATTTAAAAACTACTATCATGATGTGTAAATTTGACACATCAGTGGTTTTTTCCTAAGTTTATGTAGTAAATAACTATTTTTTTAAAATCCAAGCTTGTCTGTCAATGTGATCTAAGATTTCCTCAAATTTGAAGCTTGATTAGAGTAAATCTATGCTTATTTTTAAGCTAAACAATATCTTCTAATCACTAAGTGCAAATTTTTCAGTTAAGCATGATTTTTATATTAACATCTTTTAAGAATGTAAATGTTTGAGTTGTAACTGTAATTAAAATACATACTTGAAACTGTATTCTCCTGCAATTTTAAAAAACTTGATTTCATGTTATATCTTGTTATAGCAGTTTCACTACAAGTTGCTGTGTACAGCCTGCTGTCTATGTCTCCACACGTTGACCTTTGTTGTAAGATCTGCTATAGACATCACAAACTCTCACATCAATTTACTACAATTGGATGTGGCATCTTCCAGCTAATTTGATTTAGCAAGAAATGCACCTGGCTCTGTTTTTCCCTATAGAATGTTGAGGGAGTTCTGAGTTCTCCCAGATGCCATCTATCTGAGTAGCCCATGTGTTTTTCAAGGTCTAAGCAGTTTGTCTTCATCTCTCAAAATACAACCCATTACAAAAGGAGAGTAAGTGAATTATTTAATGTAAAGATAAATTTGATTGTTGGTGCAAAAAAAAAACCAACCTAAAATGCAGACAAATTTTTTTCCCTTCACACTTCAAAAAAAACAAAAAAACAAAACCATTATATTGTTTGAATGAGGCAATACAGAGAGACCTTTTGTGGGGCGGTCTTCATGATGTTTTTCAGATTATAGAGTATTAGGAACCAGACTATTCTGGTGGTAAGAAAATAGACAGGATGATCTAGCAGTTTTTTCCACTCCATACTGTTATAGCTGCTGTTGTTAACATATGATATAAGTATACACATTTTAAAAAAGAAATCACTATTCTGAATTATATTTCAGCTTAGTGAAATTAAACAAATGAAATCACTGAGTGCAAAATGAATGTCATTTTTTTTAAAAAGCCACATTATCTACCAGTGTAAACTTGTGAAGTCTGGTTGGCATCAGTGCCAATAACATTCACCAACAAAGCATTTGTCCCATAACATGATCTCTTCAATATAGGGTTTTTTTAAGTTGGTGGTTAGCTTTTTTGTTTTTGCATAAAGATAAATGGAGCTACAGACTATTTCAGTCAATAAACACATGGACATAAAGTGTTTAACATACATTAACTTCATTTCATTTGGTTGTGAATGGATAACCTTGCTGTACTGAGAGAGAATTTTGTGAATACCGTTTATCTAATCTGTGTTTGGCTCAGTGTTATAATTGTTGTATTTGTCAATTGGTTGAATGTACTTGGAGGAGCAATCCAATTCTACAGAATTGGAGAACCTGATCCTCCATTCTCCAAGCACCCAAAACTTCTGCTGAAGTGAATGGGAACCCAATTCTTATCCTGTAGGATACAAGTAATTCTTATTGAAGTCAGTGGAAGTTACTCAGAGATTGCAAAGGAGCATCTGTGGGTGTCTATTGGAGAGAATCAGCCCCAGATGTTTTGAGTGTCAACTCAGAACCCTGTGGAGTCGTACTGTATTGTATCACTGCAAGAATAACAAAATGTTGTCTAAAAGATTTTTATACACATAATTAATTGTTCAGATGACTATGGTAGTGGTACTTTGAAAGTCTTAATAACAAACCAGATTAATTTTACAGATGGATATGTTGCTGTACTTCATTAGAATCATTCAATCTATCTTTATAAAGACTTGTAAAAAGAAATGCTGCTTTAGAGATGGAGTTGGACCAACTGAAAATCTTGAATGATCTATCTGATCCTTCTGTCCATAGCTACAAACTCATGTACACAGAACACATTTCTTAATTACTGAGCAATGTTTTTTAAACATTTCAAATTCTGATGTAAAATGTTAGACTATAGTGAAATCATTAGGAAGACACTTTCTACCCATTATGGAATCTAATTCAATTTTACATCCGCAACAAAATGCCTAAATGATTTCTGGAAATGTTTAGTGTACTTTTGTTTTCATATAACTCAGCCTGAGAAATAAAAATTTCTGCTTTTGTTTAGGAAAACAAATACCCAAGAGTTTGCAGTGAAGTATGGATAATACACTGTTTCAAAACTATCTACAGCGGTTATCATTTTCTTTACAAACGTCTATACTTTTTTTCCTCATAGAATAATCTTTGCTGGTAATGGTTTCTCTTTTAAAACCATTTGTTTATAATTTCCATTTACTGTAGTGACACCTAATGGTGGGAGAAGAATTGGTCTCCTGCAGTCTTGTTTTCTGCTGAACAAAGAGGTTTCTGCATTTTAAACTAGGGGGGAATGTATGGATTGTTTCCCCTTTCCTCTAAGAGTAAACACTGACATTGCTGTGCTCTGGAAACCACCATTCAGCTGCAGGAACAAAGCACCTAAACCAGAGGTCTAAAACCAGGGCCTTTGGAAATCAAAAGACGTAGTTTTGTAATTTTTTTATAAGCTTGTAAGTGCCAAATAGCTGTTAGAAGTACATGGGGACAGTCATCTATTGTAGATAATCAATAATTTAAGTAATATAAGGTAACTGTTCTCAGCAAATGGTCATAAACTCTACATCTGGAAGTCTCATGCTCTGGGGGTTAACATTTGTGATGGATATTTTTTAATTCTAAAAGCTGTCAGAAAGTGAGCTGTTCAGGTCAAGAATAAGTTGGCAAGTTATATGGCAAAGATGTTCAGAATTTACTTCTATATAACAGGCTTATAAAATGCCTTTTTATGCAGCTAAGACCATCTGGGCGAAAGTTAATCAGACAAATGCAGTTATAGGAGGTGTAAGTCTTATTAATGTATTAGGAATTCTCAGGGTACAACTGGACCTTTCCAGATATGCTGCTGCATAATGAGAACAAGATAACCTTGATCAGGAAGACAGTCAGGCTGATTTTTCCCTTCCCTCTACCCGATAATCTATATAATATTTACTTTATGTGGATTGAAAGGAGTAATAGATTTAATAGGTTCTTGTTCAAATTCAGACAACACCGAGTTGATCTTCTATTTTGTAATAGATGCAGCCCAGCCCAAGTCTGAAATGACATCTTTATTGGGAGCCTTTAGATACACAGCAAGCAACAGTCAGACCCTATTTGATTTTCTGGTGTAGTCAGGCATGCTTTAAGAGTGCAAAAGCGACTTGTATTCTGAACCAGCCGCGGCCCAAATAGAATCTTCTGTGCAAATTATTCTTACTATGGGCAGTAGTAATCTGCATGATACCTGGGGTAGCCAGCTCAGGGAATGTGTGTTTTTAGGCACGTTGATTCTTGGACTCCAAGCCCAACCCCAGAATGCCCTCTATGCAGATGAATTGAAAAAAAATTGCATTGTGAACTCCACAGGGAAAATCGTGGGCCCTGTAAGTCAATGGGAGTTTTCGCATTAACTTCAGTGGAACAAGGATTTCACCCTTTGGGTTTTAAGGGAGCCTATGGCAGGTCAGGAGCTGTGCCCTGCTAGGCCAGCATTTCTACTGCATACATATTTGCACGGAGGGAGGCCTGAAATTGATCTACCTACTTGTGAGTGCCTACAGAAATGATTTTACATGATTGTTTTTTAAACTTTTACTAAAATACTCTGGTTATAGGTGAGTTTTCTTAGCTGTAAGTGTATTATTGATACAGCATCCATGGGATCACACTTTACCCTCAGACTTCCACTGCAGATTACTGATATCTGAAATGATTTTCCATTACAAGGGCTCCTCGTAGTCTTCGTATGAAGCTGTTGCTCTGTTGGAATTCTTTCATTTCAAATCAAAACAGATCTACATGTCCTCCCCGCTTGTAATGACACATTCCCTAAAGGAGGCCTGGATTGACTAAGGAGGCCTATTGTCCTGTTTGTGCATACACTCAGCTCCCATTAATCTAATTAATGAGAGCTACATGCCCAAACAGGAAAAAAAATCCAGCCAGTACAGGAAAAGTGATGCAATTTCTCTGCTCTCTCCCTTCCAAATGGAGATCCAAATGCTAAACCTAATGCTTAGTGCCAACATACAAATTTCTGGTGCAGCTTAGAAAATGGGGAGTATTTAAAATAATGACTGCATTACACTTGATTGTGTGTGCAGCATTTTCATCACTGATGGATAAAACATAGGTAATAGTCTTTTCAGATTTTATAATATTCTTCATATAACAGCTCATCCAAAGCTAAAGATCCTGATACAAATTTAAAATATTCTACATTCTACTTAACTCTTTCAGAACGTCTGTGAGTGACCTCCACTGAAAGGCAATTGTTTTTACTGGGAATGATGCAATACATGCTGGTTAAGTACGCTGTGTTTCACAGGTTGGTGAATCAAATTGTGCCTATGTGGATACACAAAAAGAGGTGAGGGTGTGAGGAGCTCTTCCTACCATAGGGCCGTCATTCAGAGACATGTAATCCATAGCCCCTAGTGCCTTCCCCTCTTCATTGACCAGCAGAGCTGGCCGGCCAAGGAACGTGGAGCATGCTACACCTTCCTAAGGATATTGGAGCTGGTGCATATCCCCTGTGTGCCTGGAAGCAACAAGAGCTGTTGTACAGTCTGGTCCTGTGTTTTTGTGTCCTACAGTCACACACACGTGATTAGTCATAGGAGCAATTATCATGCATATTTCATCTAAACTGTTTGAAATCTGTAGTTTCAGAAAGAGACTAGTCCTAATCCTGCAGTTTTTACTCTCCCAAATAATTCTTGGAGCTAGTAGAACTACTTGCTTGCCATCAATGTTAGGCAGCATTTTTGTGCTGATCTGTGTTATGTCCTATACCTGAGACCAACATTTTTAATCTTTGTAGTTTAACATTAGTGACCTATATTCATAGTTGGGTATCTCACTATAAATGGAACTGCTTATTGTTAAGCACCCAGATTTTACAATTTTGGGAAGGCCGATCTGGAATGGCAGACTGTCAGAAACCATGATGGCGGCTGGTCAGGTCCAGTGGTTGGAGTCATGGCAGTCATGCCCGATGGTCAAAGCCAGGATCAGAAGTCCAGAGCAGGGTTGGAACAAGGCCAGAGCAAGTGCAGAGCTGAAGCACGACCAAGTTAAGGCTTGTGGAGTTTGTTACCACTATCAGGTAGGGGAGAATTGCAAGCCATGAAGTGACACTGAGCAGACTGAGGTGCTGTTTCTCCTGAGAGGCTTGTATTCCTGTCCTGGGAGTTACCAGACCAGCTCCTGAGTTGTAGCTTGGCAGGAACCTAATACAAGAATGACTCAACACATATGGCTTAATCAGACTCTAGTTCAGGGATGACTCATCACATTACACAGCTAGGAAGAATCACAGACCCCATCCTAGAACAGCAAGAAGGTGGCACATAGACCCTTATTCAGCCCCCAAGTCCCAAACACATACTTAGAGTTAAGCACATGCTTAAATGCTTTGCCGAATTTGGGCCACAAAATGCCTAGGTTGAGACCCCTGTATGGACTGACAATAGGAAGATGTAAAATATTGATCATGAGGCATATTGTTCCCTTTGGTAGTAAAAGAGTCTGCTGGAAACTCCACTAGGTTCTCCCCTTTGACTTTAATCAGCACGTTCTCCTCAAGGAGGAAGTGTTATACCATCCTTCTAAGGGGGCAGGAGAATGAAAGCTGTTTGGGCATACAGAAACCAGAAGCTGCCATAAAATGGAAGAGAGACTTGTACACACACCATACACTTCATAGAGAAAACACAATTTACAAAATTGTACAACCACCACAGCATAACAAAATGTACACAATCCCATCTACTGCACTCCTGTGCAAGAGGGTGTTTGACAGGCTGCCATTTGTGTCTACCTCCTGTTGGTTGGTTGCTTGTAGACTACGTAGAGAGGGAGATATCACCCCCACCTATTGGCTTCTCCTTTCTGAACCTTCCGCACCTCTCCAGTCTCACACATCACCATGGGCAACAGTTTATTTCACTACTGTCCTGGTATTGAATCTAGAACATATCATTCCTGTGATATATACCTGGGGCTAATCACAGTGCCTTGTTATTGGCTTTTGCAGGAATATTGGGCCTGGAGAGAGAATTGTTCAGGCATCTATGACTAGGGCTTCATTTTTTTGGGGGGGGAGGGGTTATTAATTTCATGTTAGGGGGATTCATATTAGCAATTTGTGTTTAATATGGATGTCCAAAAACTGAGGGTTTGGGGGGCTTTTTCTTTGTATATACTGTAATGAATAATCCCTTTGTAATGTTCCCTGGTGCACTTTAACATAGTACTGTTTCAAACAGCACTATGTTAAAGTGCACCAGGGAACCTTAAGTTGCACTAGTAAAGGTTTACACACACCAATTAAGGCGATTTAAAAATCACAATCCCTCAGTTCTCATTACTGCTCCATCTAGACAAACCCTTTAGGCACAAGTAACCATTTCTGGTCTTTTCTTGGGTTTGTTGGATAAACACTGATTTCATTGTTGTTTTTATTTTATTTTGTATTAGGGGTGTTGTATGGGTGTTTATTGGTTACAAGCAAAAATCTGAAGCTCTATGTATAATGCACTGGATCAAGCTCAGAGTGCTGCAGAACTCTTGTAGGAATTATGCTTGAAAGTGTATGTCTTAAGGAGGCATTTGAAGAATGAACTCCATAAAAGGAAGTAAGGGAGCACAGTACAGTAACATTCTGGTAGAGCTTCAACTAGGCAAGTCTCTCAGGCTGCTGCCTGCTCTTTGAGGCTTTCTTGTGCACATCTCTCATTAAAATCAATGGCCCATTAAAGTATTCAACCCAGGCATCTGTCATTGACCCCCACTGGATCCTTCTCCATTGCTTACACCAAAAGCACCTAAAAGACAAGACACCAAAAAAAGGGATTAACATGGGACACAACGTAGAATTAGTTGAAATGACTGAATGAAATTGAAGAGTGATGAATGACCCTCAAAAGATCAGAGAGTTTAGAGCACCAGGCATTGATTAGGGCTAAACCCAGGTCTCCAAAAATCATATCAATGAGCCAATTAAATAATTAATTGATAAGGGAAAGGAAGATTCAAATGTCTTTCCTTATTTCAAAAATACAAGGGTGTTTTTTTAATCATTTAATCAAAAAACAGCCCATTAATTTAAAAGCAATTTAGGAAACCACCAGCCACTTTGTACTCTTTTTTTGCAACTGGGAGCTTTGCTGTGGCACTGCAGGCCCCAACATAGCAGCAAACAATATGATAGCTTCACTGGGGCTACCATTGGTCACATGAGTAAGGTTATAGGCACATCTTCCTTGGATAGTGGCCATGTTGGATGTAATATCCAAGATATTGCAAAAAGATAGCCACTAGAATAGTTCAATATTCTGTGTGTTAGGGCTGTATCACAGTCACTTTACTATGAAACTAGAGTTCACTGTTAACCAAATTTACAGAAGAAAAATCAAGGAAGAAGTCCACATAGTTTTAAATCAAACAACTGAGTAAAAAGATGCATAAAGTATGTTTATCTGTTAAGAAAGAGCGGGGGTAGGAATTTGGAGTGGGGTGGGGAGATCCAGGCCTGGGCTGTACTGAGAAGCTCGGATGCATATCTGAACTGTCAGAGCCTCATGGGTGTACAAAATTTGGCTGGAAATCTCATTAGTAAATATTTTCTTGGGAGTTCTTACCTCAAGTTTCTAGTAGGCTCATTTCTAAGTATCTGTTATCCTTTCTCATTGCATTTTGCCTCTCTCACTTGAAGGCTGACTCTGATAGAGCCAGAAAGTGCAAATATGAAAAATGTCATTGTTAGCCACATAGTTCACAACTTTCCAAAAGGTTCAGTTTGATTTTAGTTTGGGAAATGAGCAAAGGTTTAGAGAGGTTCCAGTTTTAAAATATATTTAACTGAGTCTTTTCTGAGAAGCAGATTTTAGTGGTGACTCTTTGATTTTGTTATTTGGAGCCTGCTGGTATCAGAGACTGGAAATCCTCAGCTGAAAAGAAGGTCAATGCTCCTCATTGGGGTGCCTCTGTAGTAGCAGTAACAATAAAAAACAAATAAAACTAATAAAAATAAAGTGTATTTGCTGCAAAATTATTAAATTAAGGCTCAAATTCTCTCCTGAACAACAATCAGCTTGGCTTAGAAGGCAGGGGAATTAGGGAATGACTCCCTAATTCTCAAGCTGCTCAATGACCAACATAAATTAGAGCAGTTTAGGGGCTGCTTTAATTTACATTAGCTTGCTGTAGTCCCCAAGGCACCACATGCCAGTTGAGAATTGGTGAAGCACAGGTGTTTTTGGTTAGACTTCTGTCGCAGCTTCCTTAGGCATTCTGCCCCGGGATAGAGAGGGCAGTGGGTGTAGATTTTTTTTTTTTTTACACCATGTGACAGCAGTCCCAAACAGGGAAATCTCAGTTAGCTAGTTGGAGCCAGTTATTGGCTGTTTTGCACCACCTGAGCAGCACAAAGTGACTGGTTCTGGAGGAGGAAATGTAGCTGAAATCTTTGCACTCTTTTCCAGAAACGCAGTTAGTTGTAAACGCGGGGGCTGCAGTGGGAACATTTGCAATACTTTTCACAAAATCATGTTTGCACATACAATGGCTTGCAAATGATCCCTCTGACTCTCTTTATATCTTGGAAAAATTCTAAAGAGGTTTTCTTTTAATCATTTGCATTTAGAAGCAATGTTGTTTGTTCTCAAAGCTCTAACTCTTTCATGTAAAATTATTTTTGTGATCCAGATATAATTTGAACTTTTGGGAGGATGGGGGAGTTGGAACTTGGTATTTCTTTAAATTCCAGTTTCTTCCCATTGAGGAAATCATTTATTCACTTTGCTCATGAAATAGATATTCCAAAGGGCAAAGCAGCCAAAATAAAAAGATCTTGTTTCAAAATTCCTGTCAATACCAACCCCCCCCCCCCCGCCCAAGAACATTCCCTGTTAGGCTGTATATTTAGAAAGAATATTTTAGCCTTTCTTTTCCCCTTGACTTTCTGAAAGTAAATGTAATGGTGCAGGTCTGCTGGATACACAAAGTCACAGGAATATGGGAAATTTGTTTAGGGAATGCATTAGTGCATTTTTTTTATCTCTGCATTCTTCAAAACTCAAAAAGCCAGTGCCAGATATTTATTAGCTTTTGTTATTAACAATTTGAGACCAAGCAGCTGCAAACATTTTCTATTTTGGGGTGTGAGTTAAGAAGCTGAACAAAACTTCAAAAGATTATGCAAGTGGCTAGAGACTTTTTTATGAAAAAGGAAAGATAAACCTATAATCAAGCAAAACTACAGAGCAACTAGGGCCTAATCCAAAGCCCACTGAAGTCAGTGGCTGATGCTGTGCACAATAGGAAACATAAATACTCAAGTCTCTAATGTTAACAAGTACAAATTCTATTATAGTTCATAGAACATGAATATGAATACTCATTTTCATTAACCACACTTAAATGTGTTCTGCTTTTGTGTTTCGTAAACTATTTAGCTAGTCAGTTTTGTGTGCTCTTAAATAATATATTTTCCCACCAGTATTCCCAATTAGGCATATATTATGTTGTAAATATATTATTTGTCACATATTTAAGGCTTTGTAGTTAATTTTACTTTAATTACATACATTATGTAGTGGAATAACAGTACCTGAAATCTCTTCACTGACTATTATTTCCAGTAAAACATATTTGTTTCCATTCCCTGCAATGTAATAGAGGCCTTTTAGCTCACATGACTTATAATTAAAAATGCAAATAACAAAATGATATTCTCAAATTTGGACAAAGAGGGCTTGATCCAAAGCCCTTTAAAGTCAATGGGAGTCTTGCTGTTGACTCCAATGGACTTTGGATCAACCCCGAGTCCTTAAGCTTAGGCCCACATTGAATATGTAATGGAGGACAGCAAAAAAATTAAGGGGTGTGTGTGTGTGTGTGTGTGCAGAGAGAGAGTCGTTTGATTTTACTAGGAAAAAAGGAGAAAATATCTATGTAAGACAGGCTGCATTTTTGAATTTTTTTTTAACAAACATGTTGACATAAAATATTATATCAGAAAAAAATCCTGTCTTGTGCTGTTCTGGAAAAACTCTATATGAAACAAATACATTTGGAAAAAATATGTGACTTTTGTCATGTTACATAGGACGTGATCCTGGAGACCCTTATTCGTGTGTCTGGCCCCATTGTCCAATGGGCTATCTGAGTAGAAATGGACTATTTCAGGTTTGCAGAATCAGGCCCATAGGCAATGAGAACATTGCATAGCTAGATAGATCTCATATTCCTACCCCCTTGCTGTAACTTGTACTTAGGGCATTACAGACCTGATATGCTTTGCAATTAGCTTTGTTCTATAGCTCACCACCAGTTTGCTTTCCTCAATTTCTTTTTATTATGGATTATTTTTCTGAACTACAGAGATCACATAATCAGAACTATATATTGTAATTTTTTTGTCAGAAAGATGCCTTGTGTTGGTCAATTATGTTAATGAGAGAGAAATCTTCAAATTGGTAGCTAATGACCCTTCAAAATAATATGCATTTTAGCAAAAAAGACCATGTTTGATAATTTTCTTGAAACTTAGCAAACAACAGTTAGAGTCCTCTGATTTCAAGCACTGTATCTGTATTAAAAATAACACAATATCATGTAATTCCTTCGTATTTTCTTCTAGCACAAGCGGGAAAAAACACATTCCCTAATATATTTTATGGGTACACTCTCTTTGTAATATTTCCTTTGCAAAGGTCCTGTTCATATTTGTATCTTATTACTTTTCTTATACTGGATTTATTGATAGTTTCTAACAAAAATATGATTTCAGTATATTTACTGAACAAAACTCGATATAACAGCCTCCAATTCAATTTTTTTCATCAGAATGGAGAACAATAAAGAACTTAAAGTCCTCAGTTCAGACACATAGCATCAAAAAACCCTATATTGTTAAACGAAATAACTCAATAACAAGGAAGTGATAGATATTACTTAAAGAACAACATTAGCTTTGCTTACTTTCTGTGTTTCTAATAATCTAGACCATAACTTTGAGAATTACAAATATTCTGTTACTGAAACATGTATAAATACAATCATATTCTGCAGATGGGTAAAAATAATGACCATACACTAAGAAATACTTATTGCCTGTTGTTGCTGTTAATTGTCATGCTATATATTCCAGGATGTGATTCCACTGGAAAAGAAATCTTATTACAAAGCTTTTCAATAATGTTTTGTTCTTGTGTCAGTCTTTTTTGTAAGTTAATCATAGTTGTGCTTTTGGATTTTTGCTAAGAGTTTATATTCTGCATTTGTAATGGCTTACTTTTGAAGAACTGTTAGAGGGGTTTTGTTTTGTTGGTTTTTTTCCATTGACCATTAGGTAACGGTTCGATTAAATAACTTTGGTTAACAGTAAATTTTGAGTTTAATAGATGGATCTATTCATTATTTACCTGTTTTTATTCTCTCATATTGCCTAGTGATGATTATAGTTGTTTTAAAGATAATCCTTATTTATGGTATATTGCATCATCCAAATATATTGTAATGATTTTAGATTTTCCACCTAAATTACAGGGCACTTTCCACTGAAAATGGTAAACAATATTACAAACTTTAAAAAAAAAAAAGTAATCTGATTTCTGGGAAAAGGGAACCCAGTGAAAGATGTGTGCTTTTATAAGGATGGACAATGGAAAGCAAAATAATAACTCCTAACTTTGATTGTTCAAATATATTCTGCAATACAGAGAGCTGCATGCAAGCTGGAGCAGGCATGGGGCAGGAAGGTTAAGTAGAAGAGAAGGCACAATACTTCAGATTGGCAGTAGACTGCAGCAAGAATAATCTAATCAAAACTAAATTAAATTATCTAGTCCCAGGGCAGGCTCCTGGGACTGCTGCACTGAATGCTAGCAGAGCTCCTCCTAGACGTTTTTCCCCAGTCAAACTCATATGATGAATGCAGATGAAATTTGAAATATGAAAATCTGAAATAATTTATGGAAGTTGTCAGAAATTTGGCCTGCTTGTGGTGTAATTTCCTCTGAGACGAGGCAGGCTGGCTCATTGCTGCTAGTCTCAAAGCAGTTGCTGGTCTTCCAGTGGATGGATCAACCCTTTAAAATGCTCTTCCAGACAAATTACAGCTCATTACAGACAGCCTTGCACCATGCCATTATGTCAGAGGAAATCTTTTTTCATTTGCACAAATTTGCTTGGAATTCTCATATTTATTTGAGCATCCATTATCGAATCTGAACATTGAATTATCCACAATTATTTTCTGGGTAGGCGGATGTTTGTGTATATGGAATAGATGGTGACTGTTTAGTTATAAAAATATTATACTGTTGCTGAAAATCCTAAATCTTTTAAACCACTATGTTTATGTAAAGAATTCTTATATATAAAAAGGTTATTTCCTGTAGATATTCATTTATAAGATGTATTTACTTGCTGAGAAGAATCTTATGGAAAACAAGTCACTTTTCAGTGACTGATTCTCTGTTTGTATTTATCACAATTAGAACTTCTGTCTGTGCATATATAATTTGTGTATAATCTGGCCCTGTATGAGACATCTCTGACTGTTATTTACTTTAAATTACATTTGGTAATGAACATGCTGTCTCCATTACTGCAGTACTCGCATCTTGTACAGCCCCCACCTCTTCTTTGCTACACTTATATTAATATACCTACTTTAAAAGTAAAACTAAATGCTAACATGGGTGGGGGGCGGAGAGGGGGGAAATGGTTATTGGCCTGATCCTGCAGTCCTTAGCTGAATTCAATAAATAAATATTTTAAAACGAACATATAATTGTCTCTATTGATTATGCTTCCAGTAGCCTTGGCAAATATTTACAATGACTTACTTAAGTCCAGTGTAATAGTGTATGGTTTTGTTTGCTGCTGAAGGGCCCGATTCTGAAGATACTTGCACAGATGAGTATCTTTGTTCATATGACTAGTCACATTGAAGCTAATGTGGATACTCACATGAGTAATACTGCTTCTGTGCCTATTTTTAGAACTGAGGCCTTAGATTCAAAGATTAAAAATAAAGTTGTAGGAATGGCCATACTGGATCAGACTAGTTCACCATCTACTCCATTACCCTTTCTGACGGTGGCTAGTACCAGACACTTCAACAAACCCTATAGCAGACAATTATAAAATAATTTGCCCATAACTAGCCCCAGTCACTTAGTGGTTGATTTATACTTGAAGTATGAAGGTTTTATCCCTTCTTTAAAATAATGTTGTTTAATCCTGTAACTCATTAGCCATATCAATTTCTAACCTGTTAAAAAAACCCACAAAGCTCTTGGCCTCAGTTATATCATGTGGCAATGAGTTCTACGAACTAATTATGTGTTACATTGAAAATTGATAAAGGTATTTTTAAATACCTCAATTTTTAAAAATACTTTTATCTATTTTATCTGCCTTTCAGATTCATTGAATGTCCCCTTGTTCTTATATTATGGAAAGGGGTAAACAGGAGCACACTATTCACCTTCTCATTACCATTCTTTTTTTTTTATCTACTTCTATCATCTCCCAGTCATTTCTATGTCTCTTTATAAGGAAATCTCTTCAAATCTCTAATTGTTTTTAGAACTCCTTCTATTTTTTTGCTGTATCCTTGTTTAGATGATTTAACCAGACTTGAGCACAACATTTAAAGTGAGGGCATAGCATCTGTTCATACAATGGCATGATAATATTTTCCGTATTATTTCTTATTCCTTTCCTTATGCATCCTAACATTTTTTTTAACCCTGCTGCTTATGCATATTGTGTAGATGTTTTCATGGAGCGGTTCGCAGTCATGCCCAATTCTTGCCTTAGTGATCATGCCTTAGTGGTTTGTTTAGTTAGAACCCAGTTCTGTGTCTGAGGAGTGATTCCTTCCAATGTGCATTTCTTTACATTAGTCAGCACTAAATGTCACCTGCCATTGTGCTGCTCATTCACCAGATTTTGTTGGGCCCTTCTGAAGTTCCTCATAGTCTTCTCTTGTCTTGACTAACCTAAATAATGTGGTGTCCCCTGTAAATGTTGCCAGCTCATTGTTTTTTAATTATCTGAAAGAGGAGACACATACTTCAAACATACCAATCCTACTACAGAACCTTAGGAGACTTCACTTTTGCCATGAGGAAAAGTGACCATTTATTCCTACTTTTGACTCAGGGGTGGCTCTAGGCATTTTGTCACCTCAAGCACGGCAAGCAGGCTGCCTTCGGTGGCACGCCTGCGGAAGGTCCGCCAAAGCCACGGGACCAGCAGACCCTCCACAGGCAAGCCACCAAAGCCAGCCTGCCTGCCGCCCTCGCGGCGCCGGCAGACTGCCCCCGGCGGCTTGCCGCCCTAAGCACGCACTTGCCGTGCTGGGGCCTGGAGCCGCCCCTATTTTGACTTCAGTCCTTTAGCCGGTTTCTAATCCATTGGCAGTACTTTAACTGTCTTTCCATGATTATTAATTTCCTCTGAGTTTCTTATGGGAGTCTTTGTAGCGATAATTAACTGAGCTGGTTCTTCTTTATCCAGCATTTTATAGACATGTTCAAAGAATTCTAACAGATTAGAAAGGGAGGATTTTTCTTTCTAGAAGCCCTGTTGGTTTGTTTCTGTCATATCAAATGCACCTAGGTGTTTTGTATTTGTTGCTTTAATTATTAAACCAGTTTACCTGAAACAAAAATAAAACTCATTTTTTGCAGTTCTCTGAATCATTCTCAGTGGCTTTTTTAAAGCTATGTACAAAATTCGTTAACTTCCAGACTTCCCGAACTCTGATTACTCCTTAAAATAGCCCTTTTTTCTTGAAAGAGAATAGATTTGAAATACATGTGCAGTGAATTCAATGATGCTGAGAACAGCAATGCCTGTTGTTTTATTGTAACACCTTAAATTGAATTGTGAACCAAGAAGAAATCATTTTGCTGTGACCTGAGCTATTTATGTTAAAGATACATAATGCTATTAGTTCTTCAAACCCTAGAACCACAAAATCATTAAATTGAAAAAGCTGTGAGCTATTTTATATATCCTACATTTACATTTTACTCATAATAAATATAAATTGAAATAATTCCCTTTTTAAAAAAAGACAGTAGGAAAAGTAATTATATTGATGCTTATTAGCCTCTCTACATCTTTTTTATGTTATAAGTTTAGAAATTGTAAGTAAAGTCACTTTTTTTTTCTTTCATACAATTTACTGGGTTCATCGTGATGGAAAAAGCAATCACAAGAAACAGATAATTTATTTAAATATTTACATTGTTTCCTTCATTTTAGACAGCAATTGCAGGGCTAGAATAGGTTGTAGCCTCTCAGCTTCCCTTTGCTGCTGGAAACTTTGTAATAGCACTTAAAGAAAGAAAGAAACTGGGTAGGAGATTATTGCTTTCATTGTGCTATTGAATATATGTATTATATAGTCACCCTACAGATTGACACAATTAATTGAATGTGGGACAAGACAAACGTTGTATATGACAGTGGGATAGTATTGAAAGATGACCCCATATCTAGAAGGCTAAGAGTTATGGATCCATTGATAGCTGTTACTAGCATTTTAAAGCGTGGCTGTTAAATTTTGTCTGCTGCCTTCTGGCTGCTGGCCTGCCTGCCTGGGCAACAGAGTATTTGAATGGAACTGCAGGCAGCTTTGGAACTTTGTTCTTCTTTCATAATAACTGACCACTGACAGGAGGAGCCTCTGACACAAGCCCCACAGAACACTTCACAGCTAATCTTTGTTGCTTATTTCATTGACGGCACTTTTGTTGTTAAAGATACATAACTAACCGAGAACCTTTCAAACTGCTGCATATTGTGACCCAGCTGGAGAAAAGTGCCCATGTGCATAGAAAATATTGTAAACAAAACTGGGAGTGCCAGTAGAACATCCAGTACACTGTTTATGGAGATAAGGTACCCAAGTTTTGACCTTAGTGCATAAAGTTAGTTACCTTAATCCGTATTTAGACACCTAGCAACAGTGGTGGCACCACATCTATGAATATTAGGTCACTTTTATTTAAGTAACTAAATTTGGATCTGGTAACTTACTTCAGTATCTTATCTGGAAGATGTTGGCCTAGGCTTGCTTTCTTTCTTTCTTTCTTTCTTTCTTTCTTTCTTTCTTTCTTTCTTTCTTTCTTTCTTTCTTTCTTTCTTTTGTATCTATCTATATATATATCTATCTATATAATGGGTGTAGTGTAGTATTAAGGTTTTATTGTCATGAATATGGAATGACAGCATTACTCACATATAGCAAGGCCAAAAGTAAGTTATGCCAGTCATCACCAACAAGAGGCCATTAAATCTTTATGCATTCCTTCATGCATTCCACATACATTATGTATTTCACAGGGAAATTATTTTAGCAATGTTTCTGAGAATTTTTTTTAAAGCTGTCAGAACTGTTTTCCCCATACCTCTGTCTATGTCAGTACCATGAGTCCATCTGTGCAGGCCTCAAAGGGAGAGAAAAGTTATGACTGCTAAATCTTAGAAAACTCCCAGAATACCTGAAATTGCTTTTCTGTAATAAAGTTGCAATGTTAGGATCTGACATGATCTGTCCAGGCTGGGGAAAAAAGTCTTAGACCATTGTAAAGTTATGGATTCCTGGTTGTCTGCAGATAGAGAACAGATTCAGAAAGGTGGTTAAGAGTGAATCTCACTAAATATAAGTAGTCTCATAGACTTCACAGAGTTAAAAATGTGCATTGCTGAATGGGGACCATAAAATGTCATTTCTACCTTAGCTGGTCATGAGATGTTGATACTTCAGCAGATCCCTAGTCCAGGACTGCATATTGCTTATTGTGGGTATCAGGACTGTATAATTTCACATTGTGAGATAGTAAGAAATATATATTTTTTAACTATATAGGCTTTTTTGAAGCTACTCAGTTTTGGAATATTAGCTGTAGTCTTGGTAGGGATGGATTGGTGGGCAGAGTGCAGGTTAAACAACCAAGTGCACGATAAATGGAGTTTCACATGACTCTGCAGTTTATTACAGTGATATTGGCTACACACACATATATTGGTACAGACAGTTATCTCTATGATTTGAAAGATACTTTGCACACTTATGGAGACCTAAAAATAAACATTTTCCTTGTCAATAATGATTATAAATAATGGGTCCGCTCTTTCTTTCTTCTGGCAAAATCCATGATGAGGATAGGAAACTTGTAGATTCCTCTGCGTAGTTTCCACCATATTACTCTGTCAGGAAGTGGGTGGGCCTCCCAAAATGTCCATTTCCCCCACCCCTGAATTCTCTGGAACTGGGGGGTGGTTTGGTCACTTAATTTTGTGTATCCTCTGGGATCCATGCAGATAACAGATATGTGGAGTCCCTGTGCCTTTGCAGCTTCCTGTGCCCTACTTGGCCTCTGTGGCAACACTTTTCTCATGGGAGTTGTGCATGCATAAACTCCTCTGCTGGTCACTGCCCATAATTCCCTGTTATCCCTAACCCTTCCCTTCCCCCTTTGCGTGTGTGAGGGAGACAAACACTTAGCACAGAGAGATGTCAAGTAAGACAATGCAGTTAATTAAGTTATTCAGAGATTCTGCACAGGACCATGGTTATAATACAGAAGTAAGCAGCCAAGCTCCTGATATCACCCCCACCCACGCATTTCCTATTTATGGAGCATCTGCGGAAGATTTTCTGTGGATGGGAGGGGGGATGTACTGTGGAGCTGGCATCTCCGCCATCCACTTCCAGGCCTTTTCCAGCAGGATCCATTAAATATGGGTCTTCTCAGCTTGCAGAAAGTGGAGAGGGGATGATCCGGTACAATAGTTTTAACCGTGATTGGAGGAAACATGATTTGGTTGTTAGAGCTTTGGACTAGGAGACTTAGGTTCTGATCCCTACTCTGAGACCTTTACTTACTGTGTGACCTTAACAAATGAATGTGTCAGACTGTTGGTTAGTTCACAAGTAGCTACTGGTTTGGGGTGCCTGAGTTTGTGAGTACTTTACCTGAGAAATTGTGAGCCAGATTTTCAGACGGTTTCAGCACCTGCAACTCCGACTGAAAATCAGGCCCCACTAGTCTCAAATTATATACGCCAAATCTATTAGTACCAAATATCAAAATGTTGGCCTTAGCCTGGCTGTGCCTCGTTTTCCATATCTGTAAAATATGTCTAATACTACCATGCCTACCTCACAGGGTTGTTGTGAAACTTAATTGGCTAATGTTTGCGATGTGCTTTGAGCTCCTCAGAAGGAAGGTGTTTTATAAGTGCTAGTTAAGATTGCTTTGTTACTGTTAAATTATTAATGAAGTATAAAATGCACTGAGATCCTTGGATCTAGGACACCATAGAAATGCAATGCAATGATGTTATCAATGCTAAAATAAAGAAAATGTGGAGATGAAAGCAGTTAGATCAGACACAGTTCCTTGTAGGAAAAAAATACAGTATTTAAAATGACAAGAAAAGTTTAAAAATTTCCCTTTCCAATGGGATGTCTCCTTTCATGTTCATGAAATAAATTGCAATGTACTAATATTTCAGTTAACTCACTGACTTCCTTTGCCTCCTATTTTTAAAGCATTTTATTGTTACTTTGCCAGATAACAATGCTCAGGAGTGTTCTATGTCTGTTCTGTTCATATTTCTTAATAAAGCAGCTCTATTATTTTTTTCCTAACTTCCTGGGGTGCAGGAAATTTTGCATTGTATACAGTTAAATTATTCTGTTAAAGCAAGACTTCTCTTCCCATCATCTGCAAACTTTGGGCCCAATTCTGAAAACCTTACTGGCGTGAGTAATCCCCTGGAAGCCTGTAAGGGGCTGCTCATGTGACTAAGGGTTTGTAAGGTGGTTCCTAATAGATCCTGGCCAAATCCTGCTCATTTTATTCATGTATAGCCTCATTGAAGTTGAGGGGGGTTACTTAAGTGAGTAAAATGGGTCAGATTTAGCCCACTGACTTCAGTGGAAATTTTACCAGAGTAAGGGCTGTGGGATTGGTCCCAAAGTATATAATTTAAAGACAAAGTGATAGGGGCAAACTGTAGAAATGAATAGCCATCCCTTTCTTAGGAGCTGATATATTGTTTTGTCCAATCCTTGGCCTGTTTAATAAAATATGTAAATTAATTATGCATTTTAAACAGTGTTGAAGAAAACACAGGCAGGCATGGATATGTTGCAACAAATATTTCCAAAATTTTCCTTTATTGAGAAATATAAAATGATACAATTACCTTACTTTTGCACAGTGCTTTTCATCGCAAAGGATCCCAGAGTAGGTCTGCTGCTCTTGGCCTTGTGTATTCAAAACAGTATTTCATTGTAAATGGAGTGGTATACATATGGACTACAAGATAAGTCCTTATATTGGGCTGTTTCTAGCCATTGATTTGGCCATACAGCATCTCTGTTCCTATAGAAATCACTTTGCCCATTATTGAAATGCATACTTAGGGCTTAATTTTGCAAATACTACTCAGGATTGTGCTTCAGTGGGACTCCTCATGGGAGTAAGCATTCTGCTCAGCAAGGAGTGTTTATAGATCAGGCTTTAGATACAAAGGGCTGGTCTACATACACAAGTTTGGTTTTTTTAACCAAATTAAGCAAAATTGACATTGATCATTCTTCATTCAAAATAAATATGTCCAAAGTAGAGGTTTACACTGATCTAACTAAATCAGCTTGTACACTGTCTGTCATCCGAGCATGACCTATTTGGCCCTTCTTTTAAACTCCCTTAACCCTTCAGTTTGATGTTAGATCTGAAAGATGCATTTCCAGCAGTACAATACCCTAGCACCACACTGGCACATGCATTCAAAGGGAAGAATGCCACTAACTGATTCACCATCATCACATCGCTTCCTATAGCCTCTGGAGTTTGCTTGAAATACTGACCAGGCCTGGCCTCCTTTTAGCCTGGGAGAGCTGAGGCCGTTCACAGCTCCAGGAGACATAGCTCAAGCTTTCCTGTACAATATGCACCCAAAGATTTTGCTCAGCTCCTTAAATGGATGCATATATTTAAATCTGCCCTCTTGTACTTCAGCAACAACGGTTCTTGTGCGTCTCTCTAGAGAGAGACACCCTTGGGCTATATGTGTGTTTTGTTTTAATTTCAGCATCCTTGTGCCTGTGTAAAATATGTAGATATGATTTTAAAGGCATTCTTGTCTTTGCTAAATAACCATCTATTCTAACAGGGAGTGGAGACCGTCATTAATCACCAAAATTTTCCCCTGGTAAATTACCAACTGGACCACGCACGTGTTCCAAGGAGAGGGGAAACCCAGCTTTGTCCAGCGCTAAAGATGCTGCGAACGTTCCGTTTGTACTTTGACTCTCTTCAGGCTCCTTTCTCTGTCCCCCTCCGGCTCAGCCAGTTCCCTGGAGCGAGTGCCCTAGTCCCACGCTGTGTTCTCGGGCAGCTGGAGCTCGGCCCTCCCTCCGCTGGAGAGGGGGTGGTGGTGGTGTGTGTGTGTGTCAGATACGTCCCCTTTCACCCTCCTCACTTCCTCTCCAGCGCTCTCCTGCTTCAGGCGGCTGGTGGCTCAGTGCACAAACTGATTAGGTAACAACAGAGCACCTTCCCTCCCTGTTTTCTCTCAATGCGTTTGGGCCACGGCTTTTGAAGGAGCCCAGCCCTGCCACTATCCAGCCATTATAACGGGATGTATGGGGCTTTATCCGGAAAAAGCTCAGCCTTGCCCCTGGCTTCATCAATCATTTAGACCAGTTCAAATCCCCTTCATAGTGTTCCGCCTCATTAAACCCATCCAGGGGCACTGAAGAGAGGCTGTATAGCTCCAGAATGCCTGTACACTCCTTCTCACTAGCTGATATCGCCGAGATGAAAAAGGCCGCGAAAACATTAAGGAAAAGAATCGCGTAAAAGGCATTGCGCTGCTATATCGACTGACTTCACATATTAGCCCAGGCCGCGAACCTTCCCAAGGTTCCTGGGATTACAGCTGGGGTGGTGAATTGAGGACTCCTTCACACACTCCGGCTGGAGCTTAATTCTGTAAGATCCTCCAAGGCCTCAGGGACTCTCCCTAGAAAAATCTAGGCTCTTAGAATGAGTGTTGTTCTTCATCTTAAAGCGTGGGTTAACAAACAAGCGCATTTTGCTGCGATTGTCGGGGGATCTGAAAATTGGAACACTTTCCCTTTCATGTTATCAGCTGCACACATTTTCCTTGCTTTTGCATAATACACTGTGTCGCCGGTATCAATGGACCGAGGGTGTTTTCCTTAAATTGACAATGTAGATGAGCTCTGACTCCTAGAATTACAGTTTTAAAAAGAGAGAAGGGTTCAAAACGCTGAATATATATTTAAACAAATCTGATTTATATATAGTTATGATCTGTATTCTTAAATTACAGATTCTTCAGAGGCAACATTTAACCTCTTTATATCTGTTTGACAAGTAAAGGGAATATGTGAACACATACATTAGAGAGAGAGATTAATGTACTTGGTCCATTTAAAAAAATGTATTTTTCGAGCATTTAGCAAGAAAAACAGAACAATAACTATGTGCCGATAAATTAATTTTTGTAATAAAATTTTCTGATATGACGGTTGCATCACCTCAAAAACTATTTTCTTAACATGTAAGTGCAGCCTTCTATAATCACTTAGAATAGTACTGAATTAACTAAACCTAAATGCCACCGAATCCACAAAATATCTTGGAAATGTAGAAGTCAGTTACACAGTTGTAGAAATCCTAGAAAAATACTTTTAATAAACCTGATCAAACCCAATCAAGTCGTTCTGCTTATAATGTGAGCGGGGAACGGAGTCATTCTCCTAAGTGAGGTAATTTAATTCTCAAATATTGACATTTGCATGTAAAACAAAGAGGCGTGAGGTACATTAGCACCGATCCCCCTTTGATATGAATAATAAAAATAGCATTATTACAAAAAGAGAAAGTGTTAAATGTCAGGAACCTGGGTAGGATTTTAAAAAGGTAATGCTCTGAATCCAAGTCTGTACTTTAACTTTTTTAATAACGATTTTTCTGTGCTGTAAACTTGCACCGAATCCTGGAGGAATTGCTAAATCAGATTAAGGTTATATTTTGCAACAGACTGGATGGAGCAATAAAGGAGAGAGCGCGGAAATGGGACTTCACCCATCAATTAGATCTCTATTAGCAGCCGATGCAGGCTTCACCACAGGAAATGTCACATCCCGGCATAAGCAGCCCCTTTCACTTTCTCCTGAAATTAAACAATTCTTCATGCTCGCAAATTCAGCGCAAACAACCCTTTTGTTTATTCGAGTGCGTGCGTGTGTTTTAACTGCACCTGCTCGCTCACTAAAATAATGAACGAAGAAGCGCATGAGATCCCAGTGTGAACAGGTTGCTTGAGACACCTGCGCAGCACACCCGTCAGCCCAGCACTGAAGACGAGGGGTTGGCGTTATTAATATGAAAAGGGGTTATTATAGTCATAAACTGGCTTCGGTTAAAGAAGATTACCAACACAATGGACAATATTTTGAATAGCACTTCGGCTCATCTGCCTCCATAGATCATATCTGCCAAAGCCCAACCGGTTTGCTGGCTCTGATGGTTTTGTGTCACGAAAATGGCAGGGCGGGGGAGGGGTGTTAAAAGGTTCAGCAAAATGTAAGAGAGTCAGCGGCTGGATTAATTTATTTCATGTATTCGGAGGTTATTTCAGCGGCGTCTTGGCCAGTGTGGACGGTAAATAAAGAAGCCCGTATACGCGTGTGATCCTTAAATATAACCGCAGCAGCGCAATGGGTTTGGTACATATTAAGGAAATAAATCGCCGTGTCACTTCCTGGGAAGTTAGCTATGGGATTACCAGGACGGCACCTTTCCTAGCCCTCCGTGGGCCTAGGAGCCGGGCACCTTGCTCTTGGTGACAGGGCAGGGTGGTTCTGGTGTCCGTGTTTGCAGAGGAGCCAATGCAAGGCCCTTGGTGGCTTGTGTGCTGCAGCACGGGAGCGCTCGGGCTCTGCCTCCGGGAGTGAGGCTGGGGGCGACACGGGCCTTTGACACTAACTGCCCCCCACCCCCAGCCAACTCTCTGCATTTGCCCAGGAGCGAGAAAGGTGCAGCCTCCGGGGAATGCGCCAGCAGGGGCCATGGCGGGCGGGATAAAGGGAGCTCTGTTGCTCTCCTCGTTGTTCTTGCGGCTGCTCCATTCAGGCTCCGAATTCAAATGGCTCTTTACAGCCCAGCCCAGCTGAACGTGGCTCAATGCCTGAAAGCTGCCGGGCTGCCTCCGCGGACATGCTGTGCGCCGCCTGATATGATAATTGTCATAATGCGCTTTTATGTAGCGCCAGCCTCCTCCGGTGAGGAGCCCGCAGCGCGGCTGAAAGAGGCTTTGAGAGCCCGGGGAGCGAGGCTGCTGAGAGCGGCGAGCCCCCCGCCGGAGTGAGTGGCACCGAGTGCCCCGGCCAGGGCGCGTCTCCCGCCGCAGCCCCTTGTCTCCGCGTCCTTCTCCTGCGCCTGATTAACATGCACAGGCAGTACGGGGCTTGTCCTGCAGCCGCCGCGGCGCCCCGGCACTCGGGAGCTGGCAGGGGCCGGGCCGGGCCGGGCCTGCGGTGCAGGCTCCGCCAGAGTCTCCAGCAGGCTCGGCCCAGAAGGACTTTCCCCAGCCCCGGGCGCAGCCAGACACACCCAGCTCGCGGCTGCACTGCGGCTGGCTGGACGCGAGCCCGGCAGAGGCAGCCCAGGCCCTTTGGGTACTTTCACCTCCCGCCAGCACAGCAGTGACTCCAGCCCGCACACGCCCGTGTGACTTGTTAGCACTACGAATCCCTCATAGGATCCATAGGAGCAGAGCAATGCCGATTGTGGATGCACGTTGACATAACACAGATACATTTATCCGCTCATACTTCTGCGTTTGAAAGACCAGGGATTAGGCAGATATTGGAAATGTACAGTGTGTACGAGCCCACGAGATCGTAACGCCAGGCTCGAGAACGTGTTCCAGATACATATTTACAGGATAGTCGGGAAAGATTTGCAGTTACATTGGGGTGAATTATTTACATTTTTAAAAGAATCGGATAGGTTGGGAAGCTCATAAATATTTACACGAGCAGGTAAAGAATCAGCATTTTAATAAGGAGCCTTTTAAAAAATTATGAAGATGATGGTTCTAATGCCTCAGAAAGCCCATTTTAAAAAAATGGATATTGTTTTTTCTTAAAAGCACAGCAAGAAAAGAAATACAACCACAGCAATACCTAAACACTTTCGTGTATAGCAGGTATATAACCCACAAGTGTGATGTTAAATAATACAGATTTTCTCCCTAAAATGCTAGAAATATTTTCTTAACGCCCATTAAAGTTGGATAGGAATTATCTGCGCGTAGCACAGGATGAAAAAATAGACATTGTAAAAGAGATGGATTTTTTTAAACCCTAACTAGGTATTTTTGCAACCGAGGGAACAATTTTTGCGTTTAAAAAATGCTCTTAAATTTTTGTCATCAAGCCATCTCCTTGTATTTCATTTCTGGAGGAGACCAGATCGCAGACCAAGCCTGTGGCAAAACTCCCACTGCTTTCAGCTGCCTGAGTAGAGACTGTAGGTTGAGGGTTTTCCCATTTTGTTTTGCTCGCACATTGCTCAGAGTTCCTGTGTCAGAGTTCCTGTGTGTGTGAGAGAGAGGGAGAGCTCGGGAAACACAAACACAAATATCAACACTGAGATATTTGGGTTTATTCAGGTCCATTCAAATCTCTAACACAGCTTTCCTGCTCAGAGGGCAGAGGAGCTCAGCAGATATTTTTATTCAATATATTCCCCCCGCCCCCCAAAAAATGGCTGGGGTTTTACTTGTGTGTTTAAGGAAAAGAAAGCTAAAACTGAGCGGTAAGTTTCAGGGTAACACATTTAGTAGGGCCAACGAGAGGCCTGATCTTGCTCACTTGAAAGTCAACAGCAAAACTCCCATTTACTTTAAGGAAATCAGTATCACCGACAAAGTTTGTACACGTGAATGATCTAGCCTGTTCTGTATATGGATTACATATTCCAAGGGCGTTTGCTTGAATGCTGTAGTGGTTGCCTTTATTATTTCCCCAGTTGGCACATACATGTACATAGACCGTCATATGTACATGTGTATCTGGGACACCACACAATACTTTGTTACCCAGTCTATCTGTCCTGCAGTGCAAAGCTTCCTCTGATTTTAGTGGGAGCTTTTATTTGGCCCTTACCAGAAATAGCTGCCTGGTTTTGTAAAGTGGCACATGATTTTCACACAGATAGCTTTCTTGTTCCTACATCAATGGCAATTTGAAACGTGATAATACAATATTTTAATATTCAGTTGCAAAAAATGCAGATCAAATATTTTTTTTAACTTGTGGGGAAAAAAGATCATTTTTGTCATGTTCAGATGGAATTTTACCAAACTTTCCCAAAAGATTCGCCTTAGAGATGAGAATAAGTAGAGATACCTGGCCACACCAGGATTGGTTTATTACTCAATTTAAGAGGTGTGTGTGTGTGGGGGAGGGCGTATAAAGACGTGATGTCCATGAAATCCTAGTGTGTGAAAAACCTATTTAGCCTCTTGGCAAACGCCAACCACTGGTGAGTGAAATGGAGCATTTCATTTTAAATTCCATACAGCAATGCCTTTAAAATATATCCCTGGAAAACAAAACATTATTTTCCTAGTACTGAAAAGGGGCCCATAACATAACCACTCTATTGTCTTGGATTTATCGAGATAGTGAGATAGCAGAGAATCTATGAACTTTTTACAAAAGTCTTGGTGATCTGGGGAGTAGAGTTTGAAAAGAAGTGAAAGACCCGCTGTAAGGACCCAGGATAGCATTAACACTGGCATTTCTGGATAAACGTTTTCAGGGTTGTTTTAATAGGAACCCTGCGTCAGCTTATGTTACAAAACTTAATTAATAGTAAAAGCAGCTTTCACCAAATGCATAAGAGGAAGCTGTACATTGCAGGTCAGAGGCTGCATTATCCATTAACTGAGTGTTTAGCACTTAGTAGTGTTGTGGTGTTCAAGGCTAGCGAGAAAAAGCTTTGAGTGAAAAAATCGTTCTATCTTATGTACATTGTATATGACAGAGCTGGTGGAAGAAACAAGTGATTTTCCGAGATCTACCCTCATAATAATTAACCAGTAAGAGAAGTCACTATCCTGCATCGTTCTGAACCAATGAAAGTACATACGGTTTTTTGCAGGTCATACTGGAATAATCCTCCAGTCCTTGCTCCTACAAAACTCTCATTGACTTAAATAGGAGTCTTGGCTGCTGGAACAGGTCAATTTTATTCTATATGTACATTAGATTGCACTTTATTTATGTTTATAAGATGTTGTGTTTCTTATGGCTTTTAGTGCACAAGAACAGTTAACAGAAAATCACAGAATTATAAGAATTAACGATGAAAAAGACTCATTACGTCCTCCCCTCCCCCAGCAGGAGTATTCCCTTTGTTCCCTAGTTGTGGGGGGGAAAGCGTGTATATATAACTAATATATAACTAGCTAAGTACAGAGGCTAGGTGGATGGAATCATAGGATTGGAAGGGACCTCCGGAGGTCATCTAGTCCAGTCCCCTGCACTCGTGGCAGGGCTAAGTAGAGACCATCTCTGATAGGTGTTTGTCTAACCTGCTCTTAAAAATCTCTGATGATGGAGATTCCACAACCTCCCTAGGCAATTTATTCCAGTGCTTAACCACCTTGACAGTTCGGAAGTTTTTCCTAATGTCCAATCTAAACAGCCCTTGCTGGAATTGAAGCCCAGTGCTTCTTGTCCTATCCTCAGAGGTTCAGGAGAACAATTTACTTCTTCCTCCTTGTAACAACCCTTTATGTACTTGAAATCTGTTATCATGTCCCCTCTCAGTTTTCTCTTCTCCAGACTAAAGAAACCCATTTTTTTCAATCTTCCTTCATAGGCCATGTTTTATAGACTCATAGACTTATAAGTCTATAAAACATTATGATCACCTAGTCTGACCTCCTGCACAATGCAGGCCAGAGAATCTCACCCACCCACTCCGTAACAAACCCCTAACCTATGTCTGAGTTATTAAGGTCCTCAATTTGTGGTTTGAAGACCACAAGCTGCAGAGAATCCTCCAGCAAGTGACCCCTGCCCCATGCGGCAGAGGAAGGTGAAAAACCTCCAGGGCCTCTGCCAATTTGCCCTGGAGGAAAATTCCTTCCAGGCCCCAAATATGGTGATCGGTTAAACCCTGAGCATGTAGGCAAGACTCACCAGCCAGCACCCAGGAAAGAAGTCTCTGTAGTAACTCAAATCCCACCTCATCCAACATCCCATCACAGACCACTGGGCATACTTACCTGCTGATAATCAAAGATCAGTTGCCAAATGAATTGCCAAAATTAGGCTATCCCAGTTTTCTAGACCTTAAATCATTCCTATTGCTCTTCTCTGGAACGCTCAAAAGAATCCACTGCTTAGCTGAATGTATTTGATCAACTGAGGTTATATAGCTTGCTCCTCTATACAGGACCTGAGACTGGGAGTCAAGAGTCGTGGATTCCATTCTCTGCTCTGCCACTGACTTCCTTTCTAGCCTTGGAAGCGTTACTTAACCATTCCGTGCCTCTATTTCTCCCTCTGTATAATGAAATTAATTATACGTAACTTCCTTTGTAATGCACCTTAAGATCCATGGCTCTATGAGAGGGCTATTTTATTACTCTAAGTATTATAGAAGTTTATGCATATTAATATACATAGCATAACTATGTAATAGCACATGTCTGTACACAACGCACACCTGTGTTTACTAAACGGCAAATTGGACTGCACCACTCATACTACATTCCTATGCAAGAGATTTCGCTCCAGAAAAGTTCACGCCAGGAATCTGGCGAAATACAATGACCGAAAACGTGTTAAAACCAAACAGCACTTTGGGGCAGCAGAGTCAAGAGTAGAAAGAGAATAAGGCCAAACCGAGCATGAGCCATGTGACAGGCAGCATCTCAGCTAGGATTAAAATAATTTGTTTTATTGTGAGAAAAAATAATGGAAACTGGTATTTTTCTTCACTCACAGATCCCTTTCGGATAAGATTTTAATCAGCCGGCTCCCCGAGAGTCTGAGGCAGACTGGTAAGTCCCACTGAGGCTTCTTTATCTGCTTTGATTTCTTTTAGGGCGTCTCTTCATTCGCCTTATTCAAAAGGCCCTTCGTCAAGTTCAAGAACACACTCTGAGCGAGTCCAACAGGTTTGTGTGAAACTCAGCTTGGACCACGTATCGAAAGCAGCACACGGCAAATCATCAACAGAACACAGTTAAGCTTGATATGGGCTACTACCATCTGCTTAGTTTTAGGATAAGAAGAAATAATCTATTGATTTTATCTCTAAAAAGACAAAAAACACACCTTTTTTTCTGTTCTTTGGGGAAAACAAGCAAACAAACACATATCACTTGGTAACTCAGTGGGGAAAAAGGTCAAGTTACTATTGACAAGTATGTAAAGACATCTTCTAAACCATGGGAAAACATGTATAAATTGTTTCGACTCACTGCATTCAAAACCAAGGAAGTGAATTACAAAACTGCACTTCTTGCATTGTTGGGCTGAATGGATATCTATTTATCATCTCATAAGACAGCTCGAACGATCTTTATCTGCTTTGCCCACTTTCTGACCCAAATTCAAGGTTTTTATGGAAAATTGCAGTCAGTTTGATTGATGAAATCCAAAGATGTCTAAAATGGCACCAAAGATCTCCAACTGTGCAGACTCCAACCGAGGGCTTCAATGTTGGCATTGTTCCTGCAAAAAAAGTTGAGAAAACGAGCAAAAGTTAGGGAATTTCTGTTAAAAAACTTCAAAATTCAATGAAGATCCCAAACCTATTATCCCTATTCACAGGGCGAACTGTGTGAACATAAAAGTATTTCCCACACATTGCATTAAAAACAACCGCCTTAATTTTAAACCATGTCATAAACCTCCATTGTAAAAAGCTGAATAACTTTCTATGACAAAATAGCAGGTTGCGTTTAGAAATAAAATATTAAAATCGGATGAAGAAGAATTGTGCAAGTTAAAGGAGTTTAAAGGAGTAAAAGAAAAGATCTGCGGCGCTATATCTCTGAAATGAAACACGTCGGACTCCTAATCGCAGTTCCTTTTTAAAACTAAAACGTGACTTAAATTTAATGGTCTACTTTTTAAAGCAGACAGTTCCTTATAGAAAGATGCACCCTAAACAGGCATAAAGCGCATTCCTCACAAAATACCCCTTTCTCATAGGAGCATTGTAAAATGATGCCTGTTATAATTTAGTTGGTAATACATTTAACTCCAGGCTGCAAACTTTCTAGCTAAATGAGAGCTCAGTGACTCTTGGATCACACTAAAACCAAAGGAAAGCAGCTACAGTGCAGAATCCCAGTGTTATTCAGTGACAGATTTGTTCGTCTGTGGCTCCCCTGTCTTGTTTAGGGCTCTGCATTATTGTGGAATATTGTCACCTGCCTAATTGTTCTAAATGGCCACCTCCTATTATTAATAATAGCTGGAACGTGGCTCCTAGACATGTTACCAAGGCTGGGAAGCTGATGAATGAAACCCCTACTAGGGCAAAATCTTGGTGGCTGTCTTCTGTCCTATTACCCAAGGGGGCCGACTATAAATCTTCCTTCATTTTAACCACGTTTACCCTCATACTCCTCCAGGCTAGGGATGCTGTGTTAAGATTGCACTGATGTGCCAATGCTTTGGACCAGCTGCTCCTAAATACAGACAAGTCCTTGTCAATTAAGCCATTGAGGAGCAGGTCCTTGGAGCCCTGGGGCATTTTAGCAGCCAGCAGTGTGCAGCCCCAACAATTAGTATCCATTTTGAAGGGACCTCCAGGGCACAAATGCACAGGCAGGGAAGAATCAAAACACCAGGCAACTTCAATTCTGGAAATTGGTCACATAATGATACTGAACAGACCGGCCACAAGAAGTGAGCCAATCTTTCTTGGGAAGGACATTTATTCCTTTACATATTCTCTCCATCCGCCAAGCTGTATGACCAAGCCATGAAGCAAAGTGTTGAATTAGGAGAGATAAATGAACACATTCATTTGCCTGTGTGAGCTGAAGTTTCCTTTGCGGTTCTCCTTTGTAACTCAGTGTCACCTCAAGCAGCTGGTGGCATGCAATGCTCCCATGAGCCTGGCCTTTGGCCCAGGAGGAGCTGGACAAGGCAACCCGCTCCAAGGAGAAGAGCTGCGATGTCTCAGGTCAGAAAGGCCAAGCTGCCAGTAGGACAGGCAGAGCATTAGGAGTTCAGCTAAACAAAACCCGAAAGGGATTAGGAAGCCTAGGGGATCATTAGGGAAGGTGTTTGTTTAAGTAATTAGGAAGTTGGTAGCTAGGGGGGAAAAGGCTTGTTATACAAGGCACCTCATCAGAATAGCAAGGTTGAAAATGCAGAGAATATCACAGCACAAGACTATGTGACCCTACCAAGTTCAACAACAGAGCAAACAGCACATGCCATTAGGGACAGCAGTCGACCGGGAGGTAACAAAGAGGGGAGGGCACTGGAAAAAATGTTTCAGTATTAAATATGGAAAAGTATGGGGATAGGGGCCGAAGGTCAATAAAAGTCAACAAGAGAGCAGCCTTAATGGGAGAAAGAATTTAATATAAAAAATACATAAATCTGCGTGGGAGGGCAGCCTCAGAATAGACAGAAAAGAATAGGCAGAATGTTGGAGTCAACATTCACTTGGTAATAGCGCCGTAATAGCTAGGGCCAGGTTGTTAACATTTAACACAAAAGTTAACAGGAGAATAAAAGGATAAAGGGGGGCTCCTTTAATTGTAGATTCGCGGAAAGATTTCCATATGCCACGGTAAATGGATAACACCAGATCCGCTTTACAAGAACTCGGAGGGGACTTTTCAGGGGAAGCTTCTTTTCTTCATCACCCTTCACTCTTGGTGCCCCCCCCCATCTTCCCTTCCTATAGTTAGGCACCGAGTTTCCCAAAGGACAGAAACAAAGATCTTGTTTCCACAAACGTTGTGCAAGAAACCTGAACTCCATTCCCGTATTTCAGTAGGCAAAGGAATAGGGCTAAAATAGCCCAAATCATGGGATCAGCAATTGTAGCTAAGAGGCTATAGATCAAAAGGGAAACTGATTACAATATTCTGACTGAATGAAAAGTGCGATGTTTCTTTAGTTGGTGTTGCAACAGCTCACAATAGTGACGCACTAGTTTCCCATTACAATTCTGTTTTCAAGGGCTTCTGGTGTGTTTAGGTATGTTATTTGTTCGTTTACACGTTTAAAAAATAAATACTACCTACAGGCAAATGTTTGTGTGTATTTCAGCTTTTCAGTCATTCAATATTTTTCACTTTACAATGAAATGCTGTGAGTAGTTGGTCTATAGTGTGGACAAACTGTTTGAGTTTTTCCTTTGGAAAATTATTTAGTGTCAGATTTGACTACTGAGCACGTGCAGTTAACGGTTGTGCTATTGAAGCCAGTGCACCACACAGTTATCACTCAGATAACGGCATTCAGGTGTGTTGCGAGATATTGGGTTAAGGTCTCCAAACTCGCTCGGGTTTAAACCCCATGCTTTCAGAAAGGACACGAACAAAGGTGTCTATGAGAGACGTGCTTTTTACAGTGGTAGTGTGAAGGTCCCACTTGCTTCTCTATTGTCAGGCCTGCAGGTCTGCTTCCATAGCTGTTATATTGCATCAGGTTAATAACATGAGATGTAATAAACGGTTCCGTATCTGCTTACACGTATATAATTGTGTGGAGCCGCATCTGATCTACAATTATCTCAAATCCTCTTCCTACAGGGACTCTTCAAATCGAGCAAATACTCCAGTGAGGTTGAGGAAGTGGTGAAGTTGTCCATCTGCTGTTCCAGATGTAGGTCTCTCAAGAGAGGCCGCACCCTGCAGCCCTTATTCCGTCTGGGCCATATCTTTAGGGCCTTATTCACAAATTCCTTCCGGGCCGTTCCAGGGGAGACTGCAGATTTGTAATTCACTGGGAGAGTAGCTTGAGTAGAGACTGTAGAAACGGACTCGCACGAGGTGATGGGCTTGATTCAAAGCCCACTGAAGGGAATGAAAAATCGCCCCTTGGCTTCGGTGGGCTTTGGACCAGTCGCTATATCCCTTATGTACAACTAAACTCCCGGGGCTGAGCTGAAGCTGTGTCTTCAGGCCGAATTCTAGGTGTACTCTCAGAACACGTATGTGGCCTTCAGTAGCGTAGTGTCTGAGCGCCCCGTTTTTTGTATTTGGAGATGTGAGTGTGCAGGAGTGGAAACGTCTATAAACTCCATGTCCCTCTGCTTATCCCATCTGCTCCGAGGCCCTTCTTCTGCAATCCTGTTTAAAAGCGTAGGCGCTGGGATGCTTTAAATCAACGCTCATATTTTAAATATTCGGCCAGTGCTTTGTCCTTTCGCAAAGTAGCCGGTGGGTTCACACGAAAGAGAAGCGAAGAGGAGGACAGAATTAGGACGGTGGTGGTGGTGGTGGTGGTTAAAAAATTGACCTAGGAGAAATCGAAGCTCTCCGTCCTCTTGGGTACGGATGAAATAAAGAGCCTGTACCACAGTCTTTGGGCAGAACTGGCTTGGGAAGTAGCTCGAAATTTCTTTATATTTTAATAGTTAAAAACCTGTCCCCTGGCTCAATACAGCAGTGTTTTCGCACTAGTTCAGGAGGTCAGGCAGGCGTAGCCACAGCATGGGAGTTATTTATGTCAAGTCGGGTTATTGTAAACTAAATCCAGCAAATTGCAGATAAGCTCATCAGGGCCGCCAGTGAGCCAGTGCGCCGAGGTCAGTCTGTCCATCCGCTTGGAGACAGTAATTGTCCCAGGTCTGACACCGCGTCGGGGGCTCGCAGCAGCTCCATCCATCTCCATCCAGTTAGCGCCGTGCTCCCAACAGGGCGCGGGCTGACTTGGCTGTACATCCTGCAGCTAAGAGTAGCTTTGCTCGGCCCTGCCATTCATGGACGGGCTAACGCTGCCCAGTCTGCTTTTGCTTTGGGGAGACAGCAGAATTCACAGACACAGCTGGCCCTTGTACAGGGACAAATGGGAGAATTTGCTGTTTTAAAAAAGCCTTTGACGTGCAAGTGTTTCAGATCCCTCCGGCAGCATCCCCAAAAAAGAGGAGGGAGAAAGAGAAATCCTTACTGAAACATCATTTTAGCAGAGGACGCTCTAGCACTAAAATTACGTCCGTTTTCCTGGATTAATTCCTTTTATTTTACTAAATAATGATTTACACAGGCAATTTCCCCTCCCCAGCAGTTTTACTTTGAGAGCCTAATCCCCCCACCCCTCTTTCGGTTTTTCCTTGTTAGTCTCCGATCTGTCTCCCCCTGAACCTTACTCTATAATTCCCCATAAACTCTTATTATTAGGGAAATTCTTCCTTTCTGACAATTTAATAGTCTAAAGTAATCAGCTGCGTGACATCGCCCATCCATCTTCTCAAAAGAGAAAACAAAGAGGATGTTTTTTTCTCCGGGCCTCTCCAAATCCTTTTCTATTTTCAGAAGGGCTCCCCACAATGGGATCCTTATGAACCATAATGGTTATGTTTATGAAGCCAGCGATACCAGTGTATGAAGACAATTTTATGCCTAATTAGAAAATGATGTAACCAAGAGGGAGACAAAGAGGAGTTGTTTCCCATGGCTAGGTCCCGGGCCATCACTCCTGGGCTAATGTATCGCCTCTGATGTGCCTTACGTCCACTATTTTTCTAACAGTCCGTCCATTAGTTCCTCAGACTGTTTAGGGTGTTGTGGACAGTTAGTAAAACAGCTCAATTTAGCGGTGGATTAAAGCAAATTTGAAAGACGCTCTGAAGGGAATCGCAGGGAAAGGAGAGGAAGGGGCCCTCCCCGCTTCTGTCCAAGGGGACCTCACCTCTGTGGAGACTCCAATAACTTCAGCCCCAGCCCTGCTCGATTAAGGGATAATTTTTAATATATATGCAATAAATGTTCACTTTGTTAGACTGAATGACAGACAATAATATCGGCAAATCTTCGTCTCCATCCATTACCGGCAAATGAGCCGCACAAAGGACATATTTGCTTTTGATTAATTTATTTGCAGACGCTGTTTGATAAAGCAAAGCTATTTGGTTAAACTTGACATTTGGTCTTCGGGGGGTTATCTGACAAATCCCCCCTCGTTCTGGGGAGATAATAAAGCTGTTTAAATTGGATTAATTATTAATTGGTTGCAATTAATTTCCTCTCTTTCTCTGCGATGACAAACAATGAGTATCACTCCTTCCCAAACAAAAGACTGCCCTAGGAGCTCCTCACCCATTACAGTTTTTTTCAGTTATTCTGTAGTTAAAGTTTAGATCGAAGTAAGGCTATCTATCTATCTATCTATCTAATCAACCCACCCCCACAAATGTAGTCTCCAGGAATCTCTGCTCTTCCCTTATAAAGGTGATACAAAAGTTTATATGGCGTCGTTTATGTGCCAGATAAACATTTTGCCTCCCGCCTTTTCAAGACACAATTGGACAAGATTTTAACTTGGAGGACAGGCACCTTTCTCATTCCTCCGAGCGGTTATCAGGAAGAAACCAGCTTCACGGAGCTCTGGGGAAACTTCTCCCCCACTCCCACCCCTTCCTCGCTCAGTGAGTGTGACTGAAATGGAATGGAGCAGGGCAGGAGTTTGGGACATGCTCCGGCCCAGCCGCGAGCCCCCATTCTCTGTGTGTGACTGCACAGGGTGGAACGCACCAAGCACTTTACCAAAGAAAGCGGTATTGTGTAGTGATGGAAACACCAGGTTCGAGCCCTTTCTCCTCGTTTGTGGCTCTCTTCTTCAGTTCCTTTGTCCTACTGCTTGGGGAGCCCAGAGATGGGAATGTGACACAAACCTAGAGGTGCTGCCGCGAGGCTCCTAGCAGAGGTCCAGGGAGGGAGAATTTAGCTGAAGACAAAACTCCCAATTCAACTCCAGTGATGAATTGCTTTGGAGAAGGGAAAAGGGAGAAAGTTTCTCTCTCTCTCTGTCTTTTCCTCTGATGAATGGGCCTGGAGGATGGATGGTCCAGAGTGTGTTATATCTTCATCAAACTGTGAAACCCCTCCCTTTACTAATAATCTGTCACAACTTTACAGAACACACACTGAGACCAAAGGGAAGTCTCTGCCCTGGAGCCTTGTCAAGTAGAGCTTTATCCGGGCAGGAGGCTATGGAAAGGACGGGGGAGGGGGACGAGCCAAACCAAAGGCTGCCGCTGCGTCAAACTTTCCCCGATCGCTCGGAACTTCAGCCCCCTAGGGGAGAGAAGCTTTAAACAGAGATATCCTGCCCCTGCTTAAATCATCGCGAGTAGGAGCAGGATCGGGATTGTAGACTCGGCATAGAGTAACCCCCTTAGCCATTCTTTGATCTTTTCTCTATTAGTTTGTTCTGGCTTCAAAAGCAGGAAAGTCACCGGGTTTTCGTATCAATGTTGAATCCGTATAATTCCATCCCGATTAGCCTTGGAATGTGTGTCACACATTGCGAGCAGAATTATTCCCACTCTGCAGAAGGCAGGCGCCTGGCTATGCGCTGGGAATGTGTCTGTTGTGTATCATTTCAAAGGCTGCACAAAGAGATGCCTAAAAATATCCAATTCAAGGAACAAAATCACCCGAGAAAATCTTTGCTTCGTGAGGAATGTTTTGTTCTTTGGAGAGGAGCGGGAGAGAGAACACGGAATGACATGCGTTACCCCTGTGCAAAAGGGGAGCGCATGACTAGGAGTAGCGTGTGCACTCGGAGTGCTTTCGGTTTAAATAATATTTTAAATCAGTTTTAAGTTACGATCGAATTAGATGTATCTTCCTTCTATCTCTATAACCACACACACCTGGTATAGCCAGAAATTCTAGCAGATGTAACGGAGGCTGATTTGTTGTATATACTCTTTACAACTTCAGGACTCATTTATTTTTAAAAAAATGTCAATATGAAATGCTGTGAGTGTATAGATATAGGTTATATTTCAGGACTTGGGTTTTCTATTGGATCACGATGAAATACTTGAAACATATGATTCAGAGTATTTCATAGTGATCCATTTTAAAACCCAGATCCTGAAATATAACCTATCTCGATAGCCAGAGATTAGTTAAATCGATGGTTGTATCTATTTACCCAGAGAGAGGGTGTTTGTCCCATATTACTTTAGTTTTATACCTAATAATCGCCGCTCTATCCCGGGAATAGGGTAAGGCACAAAACTGACGCGATGAAAGACATTAGTCTAATGAGGTTTGTCTTGTGGAAGCTGTTGATATTATGTTTTCATTCATCTCATTTAAAGTCCAAGGAAATGCATTCATAAGATTGTTTCTTTATTTTTCCTTCTTGCCTTTTCTTACTGTTTGAAAAAAAATCGCTTTCTTTGGCTGTTTGCTTTAGGGCTTTTCATCCGTGTGTTTCAGATAAGAAAAGAAATCAGGTTCTTTTATTTTTCGATTGGATCCGAATTCCTATTTTGGGAGCCTTTTGATGTCCCTATTTAGCGCCTTTGACTTCTCTAGTGAATGGCAGCCTTTTGTTTCCGTCCCACATGCCCTTTAAGAAATTCTCCCTTAAACGCCTGGTACCCGCTGATGGATCCGTTTGCAAATGGACCAGAAGGAAAAGGCTATGCGAGAGGGGCCCGTTTCCTTAGTAATTGCTCTCGTTTGGGTGAAAATGCAGATATTTTGTCTGATGTGGGAGGATTTGGCGCAACAACATCAGCAGGGGTTTAAAACAAAGATTGTCAGCTGCGATCTCTGTGCACAAGTCAAGGAGCTCCTTTGGCAGTGCTTGGCGCTAGATAGCTGGGGAGCTGGAGGTGTTTCCGAGACTGGGGCAACTTTGACTTAACTCCCCCCCCAGTCACTGCTTCTATTTCAATAAGCGCCGTGGAGCACTGGAGACAATGCATGTTCATTGAGAAACCGCTCGCGCGGCTGGAAACTCTTGGAGCGCCGGAGATTCTAACCAGCGCCGAGAGCTCTAGAACCGAGCTTTCTTTTCCTCTGCCTGTGGCGTTATTTTCAGCAATATGACCTTTTCCCCGCTAAATAAATAAATGCCCCTTCCCAATGACCTGTCAGAGGAAGCTACTGCTAAAGCGTCCGCCGTCCCTTTAGCTTCTTACCCAAAGCATCAAGAGACGTTTTCGTTCCCCTCCACTTTTTTTTAATGCTGGATCTCCGCTAAGGAAAGCGTAGATCGCAGCTAGCCCTGGTTGCTAAAAATAACATCTTTCACAATTCACACATCTTTATTGTTCATAAATGTTCCCCTCTTTCCCGGTCTCGCGCTCCAGTTGTTTCCCCTGCCAAGTATTCCAGTTAAACAAGACATCTTCCTAGTGTTTTTTCTACTGTCATTCGCGGGCGCTCTTGGCCAGAGTTTGAAGTAAACGATTATAAATCTATGGAGTAGGAAAAGCACCATTGCCATTGAAGATCCAGTTACTAGCTCACAGAGAGGGCTAGTCCACATATTGTATATATAAAGCCACAATTCTAGTTGGTTGCCTATTAAAAGCTGCAAAATTAATGCTACGACAACTTTCCTTTTCTTTCACTCACTTTTATACACTCTTTTATATCCTAACTTTTATGACTCAGGATATTGACGGATAATTAAATATAAAGAGAAATAGACAGGGCTGGATTGAGGATTTAAAATTATTTCTCTCTTTCCTCTTCCCCCCACCCACCAGGAGCGCCCAGTATTTCGGATTTTAAAGGAAGACTGATATCTGGAGCTTGGAAAAAATAGAGCCAGGTGCCTGCTACTTGGCTGAGATTTCTTTCCTGGATACCCGGGGAGCTGGGCAAAGGTCGAAGGGATCGAAAAGCTAAATTCCCCTTGTTCTGTTTCTTTTGGCAGGACATTGCAGTGGCCCGAGTGAAAGAATCTCTTTTCTTGGGGGGCGGAGGGAGGGGGCTCTTCCGTACAGGCACCATCTCCCCCAAAGTACCAGAACTACCAGGAGTCCTCCAAGGGATCTAGTCTCCAAGGGAAAGAAGCTCGCGCTGAAGAGAAGGGGAAAAAATCAAGCAAGAGTTCCTCTAGAATACAAATGTGGTGGAAATATTGCAGGTATTTGGGAACAAATCTGTAGCCAGATATAACATTCATATTCTCCAGGTACAATGGCAGTAAGAGCCGAAGGAAAGGTGCCTACTTACGTTTTAGGTGACTGCTTTCCATTCCGTACTGACTCGCCTCCTCTGCTGTAGATTATTTTATACATTTCTCCGAGATACACTTATAAACAAGTGGAAATTTTGCATCCTCCTGCACCATTTTATACATGATGAGCCATCAGTAATAGGATTATTAAACAAAAACCGTCTGAGGCGCTGGCGTTAACCTTTTTTAAAATGGCTAATTAGGTTTTGCACAGAAAAATTAGATTTAACATTGCATTGCCTACATTTTCAGTTGATGCTACAATAATTTGGGGGTAGGATGGGTAAAACAATTCGAACAGATAATAAAAAATTAACTATTTTAACATATATTACAGGTTCCCTTTGCTAGGATAAGGCAAAGAATATTTTCATGATCAAATATTATATACATAAAACTAATTATCTTTCGCTGCTGCCTCCATCAATTACGGGAGAGAAGAGAGGTCCAAGGTGCCCTCTTGTGGTTGAATGGGAAAAAGCACTTGCCAGGTGTAAAATGGAAAATGTCTGTATTATTTATTATTGTTCAATGTATTTGATAGTTTGAAAAACAAATACCACTCTCTTAATGAGTCTGTAGACAGATTCACATTCATATACAACATAGGACATTGGCGAGAGGGCATGAGGATGCTGATTACCGGACAACATGAGCTGGAAAGCTATCCAAAAAAATAATCACAAACGCCGTAGTTATTAAAATAAGAAAAGCGAAGCGGTTCATTTCTCTCTCTCAACGCATTTGTGTAGGGTTCCGTCACAACTGTGGCCGCAAGAAGTCTTTAACATCAGGCACTTATAAATGCTCAAGTATATATTTATCAGAAGCACAGACGGAACCCATCCTGGCTACGATACTGAAATCAGAACAAATGCGTCGGAGAGCATTCCCCTTGCAGTGGCCAGGCCATCGCACACCTCAGTCTCCTCTAGCTGATGCTTAGGACAAAATCTGGTTACGATACTTAAAAAGGAGCTGCTTTCGGAAACCCATCTTTCAGTTCTGCTCCGAATGCCTCAAAGGTCTCCAAAACAAACGCTCAGAAAAAACTATTTTCAATCAGTTGCTTCCTTTATACCGCCCCATTTCCCCAGACGGAACACATCCGTGAATTATCTTTTTTTTAATTTGTTTTTTTTTTTTTGGTGAAAAGAAGACTTAGGGAACATTGGACAAAATAGCTGTAGTAAGGAAGAGACAGGCAATAAGGAAACACAGTCCAGAAGTGAAGCGGGAGGGTTCTATCTTGTTTTTGAATTGTAGTTATGTGAATACCCCAAATAGCTGAGAAATCGTGGCAACACAGCTACAGCTATGAGATGGGTCTTTAAAAAGACTGCACCAGACTCCGGAAGACTGGAATCTGATGTGCGAGGGGGAAGCTCAGATAAAGACAAACGATCAAACATCAATGGCAGAAGTCTGCTAAACCAAAATTCATATTTAGCCAAATCTGCGTACTAAAATCCCCTGAAATAAATGCCGCTTTACTCACCCAAGGTGTCTATGAACATTCAGCACTGAGTTACAGATTCATTTTGAAACAGAAAGGGACACAGAACATGACGGCTTAGGTCTTTTTACAGATTTCAGAGCCCTTTTAACGAATCTGCAACAAGAGCTTTAGGGATTTTTATGTATTTGTATTTAAAGGAATAGCCTCTGGCTCTGATCTTTCTCTCATTACTCAGCTCCTATTGATTTCAATCGGCTTTTCGTTTGTGCAAAGGAGGAAACGACCAGATTTACCGACCTTCAGATTTAAGACCGAAATCTAGACGCTTTCCTTAGTACAGGGGGAAATATCTATTTGCTTAGCATATAGGGAATGTAGGCACAGGGAACTGAAGCCATAGTCTGTCTGATTACAATACCTCGAATTGTTAAATAAATAAATCACATGAAGTGGGGAGACATTTTCAGAAGGTAGGGCTGTTAAGAGATAATCACACCCCTAGGGAGGATTTGGTGGTGTCTAGTGTAATCTCACCCTAGGGCTGTGATTATCTCATGGCATCCATACTCACACGTCATGCTGTATTTCTTAGCTAATAAATCACTACAAATGGCGCAGTATATGCTTGGGGCAGTACACCCAAGAAAGACAGCGTGAAACTGAGGAAATATAAGAACCACTAGCTACTTCACTTTGAAAGGCTGGAATGTGAATTAGGTCCGACTGCAAGGATATCTTTTCATTTCAGAGGTCTGGCTTTGTATTCATGGGGGTTGGTTGGCTGTCGTATCCAACAATGATGCCAAGGCATGTCCTGAGTTCTCTTGTTGCTGTATAGTCCAATCTGTGATGAAAAGTGTCCTGAATAGAGGTCGCATAGGAATGTGTAGACTTGGGATGATGCGTGGCCAATTTTTCAATCAGTTTTTCTCATCTGTCTTTGCCAAAGTTTTTACAACCTTTATTGATAGTTGCTCTCCATTCCAGTCTATCCTTGACCATATCTTCAAAATTATCAATATTTATGCTGCATGAGTTAAGATTCTGATGAAGGTTGTTTTTGAAGCATTTACATTGACCGTCCTTGCACTTTCTGAAATTCAAAAGGAATTTTTGGGGGAATCTATCATCAACCATTTTGATAACATGACCTGTCCATCTAAGCTAAGTTTTGATAATCTTTGCCTCAATGCACCTTCTTCATCCTCTTTCAAGAATGTTAATGTTTGATGCTTTGTCTTGCTAGAGTGACTTTGTAACATCCATGGTGATGTTTGGGTCAGTGGTAGAGGTTGAAAGAAGACTTACTTTTTTCCAAGCTGATGGTGACTCCAAACTGTTTAGTTGTCCCTGAGAACCTGTCAAGGATAAGCTGTAGGTCATTTTCACTATGACTATGTACAATATAATCACAGGGCTTCATATATGAGTTCTTCGAGAACTTTTGTCTTTTCAGAGATTGTAGAGTTTTCCATCAGTTTATGCAGATGGCCTTTTGAAGATCAGAGAGAGAAGGTGGGTGAGGTAATATCTTTTATTGGACAACTTCTACTGGTCAAAGAGACAAGCTTTCAAGCTACATAGAGCTCTTCTTCAGGGCTTGAAAACTGTCAGTTGCATAATTCAGAGTGGATAAAAAAACCTCACTTCTCCAGATGCCTGGCTCCATGCATCTGAAAAAGTGAGGTTTTTTACTCACAAAAGTTTATGCCCAAATAAATCTTTTAGTCTTTAAGCTGCCACTGGACTCCTTGTTGTTTTTGTGGATACAAGCTAACATGGCTACCCCCTGATAATTCAGAGTGGCTACCAAGGAGGACCAGTGAAAACATGAAGCTTTGTTATACTCTGTTAGATATGGGGAATGGTTCAGGGTGGCTGTGACAGTCTGCACCCCTAATTTCACCCCTTTTCCAAGACTATAATACATTTTGTACAAAGTATGCCTTGTGAGGTGCCATTTGAAAACTCATGATTTGCTGGTCTTTATTTTTCTGGTAAAATATGAGTGGCATCATTTTATGTAAAGTTTCAAGAGTCTACTGTATGATGTTACTAACACATATTACAAAATCTGGGGAAGCAGCCACAAACCAGTTCCTCAGAGAGAAAAGGCCAAATGATGTTTCAGCCAGGTCAACTAAATCAAATGGACTATCACCTGGTTAAGTGGCCACTCTTGTTAGGAAAAAGGGTGTAAGCAAGAAAATTACATCTTGGCCAAGAAACAACTGGAGGTTCCTGTCCCCACAGACTTCCTGTCTCCTGAACCCCATCGGAGATAATTCTCAAAGAAGAGAAATAGGTATATGAATGGGGAGCAGATGCCCCAAGATATTCCTCCCTTTCTTTCTACCCACAGCAGCCACAACTCCTGAGGAACAAAGAAACAGATTTCGAAGGAAGGCATTGGGCCAGTAAGATTCTGAAAGGAATCCAGCCAGTAAGACTGCTGAAGCATGGGTTGAGAGAGACTTTCGCTTTGAATTCTCTTAGCTTGTAAGTTGCATTTTACTTTTTAGTTCTTTGTAACCAATTCTGACTTTTATGTCTCATTCCTTGTAATCATTTTAAATCTATCTTTCTGCAGTTAAATAAACTTATTTTATTGTTTTACCTAAACCAGTGTGCTTGTAACAATTTCATATGAGATAATAAGATTTGTGCATATCATTTTCTATTACTAAAACAACAAGCTTTATATGAACTTGTGTTGTCCAGGAGGGGGCTGGGCAGGACAAGATGCACATTTCTGAGGGAAAGTCTGGGACTGGGAATTTACTCGCATGGCTCCAAAGTGTAATTCCAGAGTGGCTGGCTATAGCACTCATACTGTATACCTGGGAGTAATTTATGCACTGGCGGCTGTGTGTGATTGTTCTCACAGCAAAGCAGTGTAAAAGGCACCCCAGGCTGAAGAATTGAGATGACACAGTTCTTCGCCACTCCAGATTGTACCCTAGGTAATTTCACAGCAGCCACCATGTGAGAGTACTTGACCAGTCATGGTTTCATGGAATTGACATGTGATGTTAATGAATTTGGTGGAGCTGTCATAGTTTCCTAGAATTTTCTAGAGACTATTTCTGCATATATGTTGAATGCATATTTTAGATCAGTTACGGCAGAATACATTCTATGTTTTGTTCATTGCATTTTTCTTGAATCTGTCTCAAAAACAAAAACAACGTCTATGGTGCTCCAACCTGAGCTAAATCCACACTGGGAATGGGCCTCTGGCAAAATCTTCTTTGAGACTGTTTTGACAAGTCAATTGAGCAAAGTATAAGCAAGGATTTTACCACTAAGGAAATACCCTGGTAATGGCCACAGTCAGATTTGTTGCCTTTATTTTTGTATTGAGTAACTATGATTGCATCTTTGAAATCCTGAGGAATTTTCTCAGATTGATAGATAGCCTTGATAATTTTGCATAGATAGTCGACAGGTTTGTAGCCTGGAAGTTACAGATTTCATCTGTCTTTGCCTGGTGATTTACTTGCCTTCATTTGTATGATAGCCCTTCCTCAGAGATAGTTAAGTGGGCAATTTCTTCCTGTGTAGGATGCTGGATTAGTTCCTCTAGCCTGTGGGTTGACAGAAGAGGGATGGCTGAGTAACTCAGTAAAGTGCTACACTCATCTTAGAGAGGTGCCTCCTTTGTTCTTTATTAAAGCAGCTCCATCTGAATTCTTTAGTGGAGCTGGTCCCGATTTTCATGGGCCATAAATTAAGTAATTCCGAGAGTAATAAAACAACTTGGTGTTGTTTGTATGTGCATAATACTGTATTTCTTCTGTTTTCATTTCCCACTAGTTATCCTGTAGAACACAAAGCCATATTTGAGCCTTGGCTTGCAAGTACTTGAATTTGTCTTTTTTTTACGTTGATTCTTTGTAATTTTGCCCTGACATAAATACATTGTTCTTTTCCTTGAGGGTCTTTTTGATTTACTCATTATTTTCATCAACTCAATCCTTGTGCTGCCTTTGATTTTAACCTAGAGTTTGCAAAAACTCTAGGTTGGCTGATTTGAATATATTCCACATTTCAAGTGGATGGCTGATTTGAATATATTCCACATTTCAAGTGTGTTATTTAGTTATGATGTAATGTTACCAATTTTTACCTATGTTTTCCCTCAGTATTTCTTGATGAAATGGATGTTTCAACCTTACTAAATTCAGTTTGGGTTTAACCTGTTCAGCACTGTTTCATTGAGAGGCAACAATGTATAAACTGAAAATGGTTCTGATCATCCAGTGGTCAGTTTAACCGTTTGCTCCTCGCATTGCTGTGGTGATCTCTATGCTGTCTGATGTCTCTGCTGTATAATGACAGTCAATCAAGTGCAAGTGCTCTGATCTTGGAGGCACCACCCAACTTTTATATTTGTCAGTTTGCCTGAAGATTGTGTTGGTAAGGATGAGCCCATGCTCAGCACACTTGCTGTAGTATATTACTCTAGCAGTGTCCATCCTGGTTCCGGTATCTGTGTGGTGGGATGTGTCTGTGTACTTAAAAGTTTCATGTACAATTAATGCTCTTCTCATTGTATTTGTATTCCGGAGTCCTGCTTTTCTCTGTGTGCTTCATCTCCTTTAGCAATCAAGGCCTGCTGTATAATGTGGTTATATGCCTATGTACATTGCAACATCTTAAGAAAGTTGGCACCATCACAATCCTGTTTGCCTCTTGTAAACAAAGTTTGTGGATAGTATAAAAAAGTTTGTTTTAACTTACAGATTGCATCAAGCAAGGAGAGAAGTAATCTCCCTAGAAACCTATAGGGTGTTTGAGTTCACTCCTAACTTGGATGCTGTCCTGAAACCCAGGAGGGAATGGGAAAGAACAACAGTAAGAAAGACAGTGGGAAGAAGAGGTCTGTCACAAGGTAGGAGATTAGACGAGAACAACAGTGAGAGAACCTGACAGGAAATGGCCATGAATGGGAGCAATAGCGACTGAGGCAGCCTTCTTACAGGCACAGTGAGGAGGGAGGATGGTCTTCTCCTACGTGTTCAACTTTGAATATGCCTTTGAAAACTGATTTGGCCAAGCCAAATATCAGAATTTTGCCTAAAATTCAACCAAATACCTCTCAGAAGCCAAGGTTTAAAGTAGGAACTGAATTTCCTTGGGCTATAGATTCTGCTGAAGAACAAAGTACAAAGCAGCCCTCATCCTGACTGGGACCTGTCTTAGCTCCTGTAGCATAAATGATTAATAACAATAATCATGTATCCTGCGTCCTGATCTCGGAGATTTTATGCTGGTGAAATTTCTATTTAAGACAACAGCAGTTTAATCTTCAGAAAGACTAGAATTGAATCCCCATCAAGTGAACAATATAAATGATGGAGAGACAGGGTGGGTGGGGTCAAGCTTTAAAGCTAGATGGAGCTCTTTTTTCTGTGAAGAAGAGCTCTGTGTAGCTAAAAAGCTTTTGTCTTACACCAACAGAAGTTGGTCCAATAAAAGATATTTCCTCACCCACCTTGTGTCTCTAATATCTTGGGACCAACATGGCTACCACAACACTTCAAATAAAAATAAAGAATAATAAATATGCATGTATATAGAGTTCTATTGTTGAAAAGGCCAAGCTATGCTCAGTACAAGTTCTGAGGTGTGAGAGTCAGAACAATTGCTTTATTCCACCTTTGTAACTCCTTAATCCTAGTGCTGGCCAAGAGCCAGTTTGGCTTTAGCATAAATAAGAACAACCCAAAGGCTGCCTATATGCTCAGCTGCCCAAAGCCTTAGGTAGCCTGGAATAGACAGAACACAGAGGCTTCCTGATCACACTCTCTATGGTTCTATGAACAGCGATGGCATGGAGTCACTACTTCAGTTCTACAGCATAGCTGACATTATACCATCTACTCTGATTAAGCTGGTTCTACAGCCCCTTTACAGTGCCAGAATGGCACAAAGGACCAGAACAGGACCTATATCTTTGCCCTCAGTCTCTTCAATCTGAAGCTTTCACAGCGCTTTACAAAGGTTTGTTTTATTATCCCAATTTTCAGTTGGAAAAACTGAGGCACAGACTAGTTGTGACTTTGGCCCAGGTTACTCCACAAGCTAGAAAACTTCTTATTGCCCTTTCAAGCAGCTTTTATTTTTTTAGATTGACAAACACAATGAATTGTGTGGCGGCTTGTGACTTGGACAAACATCTGCAGGGAACAATGATAAGGACAGTAAATTGATTTTTACTTGTGATCCTAAAAACAGATTTCAACCCGAGGTGAGAGGTTATGCGGGATTAACCTCTGCACTACCAAGCTTTCTTATAATAGTCTTAAGAATTTTATTCTTCCTTTAACAAAAACACATTTTGATAATATCTTTTAATAACTTTACTCATAGTGATCTCAGTTGATAACATTACTGAAAAAAGTTTTTAGAAACCAATGGAATGGAAGAGCCAACCCCATTCTTACACAACATACACACACTTTACATCAGTTTCTACTATTTTTCAAATCAGAGAGCCTGATGACATTATGATACATCTAACATATATAACGAATTATAGAATAGGAAAAAACTTAATTTTTTACTCACACTGATCAACACAGTGGGAAGAAATTAGATTTCTGATAACTAGGAATGTGCAAGGTTTCATGAAAACAACCTTTTAAAATTATGATTTGAGTATAAAGAGCACCCAGAACAGATCAAATCCAAAATGCAATAACTGTATTTCTATTCACTGGGTATCAATGTGCCTCTTTTATTGGTCTTTCAGAATCCCAGGAAGTCATGATTACATGGCATGTGCTTTCCATTTTCAAAAGAATAGATTAAAAAGCATGAAAGTCCTCTTAACAGTTTTGGGAAAAAAAAGTATTTCTGGTAAACTCTGCTGTTCTTTGAGAAATACCACAAAATTCCTTCAAGCTATCATGCAATTATAGCACTGTAAATGCCAGAAAAATTACAATGTCAATAACACTGAAAAAGCCCTGTGAAATATTGTATGCTTTTACTAACCGCTATTTTTGTCACAAATAATGTTCATTATTCATTTTTAGTGATATTCACTTTTCTTTCTGTGTTAGACTTCCATATTGCTTTGTACTGTAACACAAGAATTATTTTAATACAGTGGTTATCAGTGAAATGTTTTGCGGTAACTAATCTATAAATGGTGCATAAACTTAAGTTACTCTACTATTATGCAAACCTTGTCGCTCTTTCCTTTATTGCTATTATTTTGATTGTGCTGAAATAAAATAATTATTTTATTATTTATTTATTGTATCTGTACCAACAAAATAAGAGACAATATTTTCCCTAGCACATTTATAATCTAAGGTTCTGACTGAAGTAAATGGGATTATTCACATTCTTGAAATTAAGCACATGCATAAGTGTTTGAAGTAAACAAGGCAAATTCCCTGTCAGCCTAGTGGCACAGCAACAGTGTGTAGTTAAATATACAGAGCTTCAGGAGTCCAAGTCTTGGGCCACTTGGAGACCTGGCACATCATGAGGTCACTTACTTGGTTTCCACTGGAAGGCGTCAATAGCCCTGCTCTTTGAGTATACATCAGTGGCTAACCAAGGAACGACATTAGTTATAGTCTCAGAAAAAATATTTCATGTTGTCTCCCTGGTTGGAGGGAAAAGCAACACTATGGATGATGGAGGTGGAAGAGAGCTTAACCGGAGAAAATCCAGGAAGAAGGTGTCGTATCTCAGAACTTGCTGTTCTTCAGTGGAAGATGTTACCTGTGCTGTATGTCACAGCCAAAAGGAAAGGTATGAAAAGGCTTGGAAAGGGGGTGACTTGGAAAAGTAGAAGTTCTAGATGGAGAGCTCATACTGAGACAACTAAGGGTAACCTCAGGGAACATCTGCACTGCAAAAAAAAAAAGACTCTTGGCAGTGAATCTCAGAGCTATGGGGCAAGAAATAGCAGTGTAGATGCTGAGGCTTGGGCTGGAGCCCAGGCTCTGAAACCCAGATCATGGGAGATGGTCTCCGAGCTCAGGCTACAACCTGAGCCCAAACTTTTACACTTTTATTTTTATTCATATAGCGTGAGCCCCTTGAACCCGAGTCAGTTGACCTGGGCCCTAAGACTTGTTGTCAGTAGTCTTTTTGCATTTGCAGTGTAGACATTCCAACGGTTAACACAAATATTAACAGGCCCCCTGATTCAAGCAGCTAATTTACAAGTATGTAGGAGTATATCTACCAGGAGTACAACCACCAGATAGGTGGTTGGTTACCTACCACTATGTTGAGGATACCTGAATTATTGCATATATGCTCAAAACATCCTACTTCCAAAGATATAACAGATTCACTAGGAATACCAGTTTGGGATGCATGTGTCTGAAAACTTCTTTCACATAAGACAAAACATAAAATTTATCAAACTTGTCTGTTTAAATTCATACGGCCTAGGGATTACAACACATAGCGGGGCGAGAGGGGGGTGGAGACTCAACTGACGCACTGGGTGAACTTGGACAAGTCTCAACCTCTTGTGAGTCAGTTTCTCAATCTGTAAAAATATTTACCCTCCATTATTAAATGTGTTCAGACTAGAGCCGTCGATTACTGCAGTTAACTCATGTGATTAACCAAAAAAAAAAAATAATCGCAATTAAAAAAATGAAGCATGATTAATCACAGTTTTAATCGCACTGTAGAATACCAATTGAAATTTACTGAAATATTTTGGAGGTTTTTCTAAATTTTTATCTATATTGTATTCGGGTTGTAATTGAAATCAAAGCGTATATTCTTTTTTATTATAAATATCTGCATTGTAAAAATGATAAAAGAAATAGCATTTTTCAATTCACCTCATACAAATACTGTAGTGCAATCTCTTTGTTGTGAAAGTACAACTTACAAATGTAGATTTTTTTTTGTTACATAGCTGCACTCAAAAACAAAACAATGTAAAACTTCAGAGCCTACAAGTCCACTCTGTCCTACTTCTTGTGTAGCCAATCACTAAGACAAACAAGTTTGTTTACATTTACAGGAGATAATGCTGCCCTCTTCTTATTTACAATGTCACCAGAAAGTGAGAACAGGCATTTATATGGTGGAAGAACTTATTGAAGAAATGGATTTTGTGTATAGCTCTGAACACTAGCTTAGACTCCATCTAATGTGCTGTGACAATGTTTTCCACCACCAAAAAATGCTCTGACTCCTGCACCCAGAATAAGAATCTTAATTTGGGCATGACACACTGTAACATTCCCATGGAGGGTTGCCTTCTTGGATAGTCCTGGATGGGTGAGTAATCCCTGAGACAGTCTAGTCCTAGACATTAAGGGCCTTGAGTGTGAGGTCTGTGTCCTAAATCTACAGGACAAATAAATAGAGAGCAAGATGAAGTCAGAGAGCACTGGTATGACGTGTTCACGCCATCCTTTGTTCCTTACTAAGCAGATAGGTATCTACTGTACAATTTGTAGTTTCCATCTGGCATTTACCTTCAACCCTAGGTAGAGTGAGTTGCAGAAGTTCAAAGGTGACAAAGACACTGTCACACACACCAGAGTGTAGGCAGTACAACCCAGTGGTTGGAACCCAATCACAGGAGTCTGGCCTAGTGATTGGAGAAGAATTGGAGTAGTGGTCAGGAGGCAAGCCAGTGATTTGGAACCAGGAGTTCTGAAGAAAGCAGGGAGCAGCAAGCATGTGCTGGAACAAGGCTTAAATGGTGAGCTGTTGTTCCTTCTGTCCAATCAGGGAGCGCTATTATTTAGTGAGGGTTTATTGGGAATAGCCAACTCATCAAGTTGCTTGGCAACCACAACCTGAGCCAGCTGAGTTCCTGACAGGCATGGAACCTGCAAGGTCCTTTGCTGAGAAAAAAGAAGGGGTTAAATAATTGTTATATATCAGGGGTAGGCAACCTATGGCACGTGTGCCGAAGGCAGCACGCAAGCTGATTTTCAGTGGCACTCACACTGCCCAGGTCATGGCCACTGGTCCGGGGGGACTCTGCATTTTAATTTAATTTTAAATGAAGTTTCTTCAGTATTTTAAAAATCTTATTTACTTTACATACAACAATAGTTTAGTTCTATATTATAGACCTATAGACAGAGACCTTCTAAAAATATTAAAATGTATTACTGGCATGCAAAACCTTAAATTAGAGTGAATAAATGAAGACTCAGCACACCACTTCGGAAAAAGCAGCAAAGAATCCTGTGGCACCTTATAGACTAACAGACGTTTTGGAGCATGAGCTTTCATCGATGAATACATATCTACACCAGCGACACCATCACAGGACCTAACCAGATCAGCCATACCATCACCAGTTCATTCACCTGCATGTCCACCAATGTAATATACGCCATCATATGCCAGCAATGCCCCTCTGCTATGTACATTGGCCAAACTGGACAGTCACTACGAAAAAGGATAAACGGACACAAATCAGGTATTAGGAATGGCAATATACAAAACCCTGTAGGAGAAGACTTCAACCTCCCTGGCCACACTATAGCAGACCTTAAGGTGGACATCCTACAGCTAAAAAACTTCAGGACCAGACTTCAAAGAGAAACTGCTGAGCTTCAGTTCATCTGCAAATTTGACACCATCAGCTCAGGATTAAACAAAGACTGTGAATGGCTTGCCAATTACAAAACCAGTTTCTCCTCCCTTGGTTTTCACACCTCAACTGCTAGAACAGGGCCTCATCCTCCCTGATTGAACTACCTCATTATCTCTAGCTTGCCTGCATATATATGCCTGCCCCTGGAAATTTCTACTACATGCATCTGAGGAAGTGGGTATTCGCCCAAGAAAGCTCATGCTCCAAAAGGTCTGTTAGTCTACAAGGTACCACAGGATTCTTTGCTGCTTTTACAGATCCAGACTAACACGGCTACCCCTTTGACACTTTGGAAAGGTTGCCAACCCCTGTTATATATAATAAATATATTTTATTGTGGATGTGTAAGATCAATTATTAAAATAATGGATTTATAAAATGTTTCTACAATGTCTCTAATGCGCCTCTCACAGTAAAAATATGTATGTGTTTTTAAAAGTAAACTAACCATAAAAGGATCTGTTTTCACTGGCCATCAAATGGTGTGTCCACACAGCAAGGTAAACCCAGGCTTGAGCATGGGCTCAAACCTAACCCCCCTTGCAGCCACATGCCAACTGTGCTAACCTAGGGCTCAGACCTACGGTCCCAGAACCTTGCAGGGCTGGAGGGTCTGGCGCTATGTTAAGCTGAGACCTAGGATCTGAGCCCTATTGCTTTCCTGTGTGCACACAGCCCCGACTTGACTCAGGTCCTAGAAGTCCCCCACAGACTCGTTCTCAGCAGCAGAAGAGCAGCACTGCAGGCAGCCAGCGCAGCGGCAGGAAGTGCCTTTACTGCCTGGCTGAGCTGCCTGGAGCTGGCCTGGAGCAGGAAGCAAAGTTGACAGGTGGGAGGTGGCTGCCAGAATGTTGGGGGTCATTCCTCCCCAGCCATGCAGAGCTGAGGGCTCTGCTGCTAACCCTCCCTGCAAGGCAGCCGCCTGGTCCTGCTCCACTCTTTGGCTCTTGCTTCCGAACTCCGCCTGCCCCCTGGGGCTGCATGTGTACTGAGGGTGGTGAGTGGAAGCCAGTCCCATAGCTTCCCCACAGCCTCTTGGGGATCCCTTAACCCTGCCTCCTGGAGTGCAGCAGGGGCAGGGATAAGGGATTCCAAAGGGGTGCTGGAACACACTGCACCCCAAGCCCCGGGGTTGCATTTCACAGCTCTGCAGCTGCCAGCAGCCAGGCTGGGGTGTGTGTGTGCCTTCTTCCTCTGAAACCCACATTTTACCTCAAACTTCAAAACAAACAGACAAAAAAATAAAAATAAAAAAACAGTCAACAAAAACACCTTCATTGAACATCCTAGTGTAAAAATTAAGAATTGCAAAGTTTCATTTTAATAGTTTGACAGCCCTGGAGACTAATGTCCTAATTATCCTAATTAGAACAGCTGCACATAGGCATTTTCCTGCCTAGGTGACTCAACATAAAGGTGGAGAGTCCACCAGGGCTGCCCAGAGGGGGAAGCAAGTGGGGCAATTTGCCCCAGGCCCCGTGCCCCGCAGGGGCCCCACGTGCCCTGGCCCGGCAGCGGTCTGGGTCTTTGGCCAGCATTTTGGTGGCAGGGAGTCCTTCAGTGCTGCTGAAGACGCGGAGCTACTGAAGGGCCCCCCGCTGCCCGAGACCTGGACTGCTGCTGGGTGAGTACAAGTGCTGCAGCTCCATCACTTTGCTCCAGGCCCCCTGAATCCTCTGAGTGGCCCGGGAGCCCACTTCTCAGATTAGATGATAATTCAGTATAAAGCCTTCTCAAACTGCAGGCATTCTATTGCGACAGCCACCGAAAGAGCTTATTATGCAGTTTGTGTACTCATGTGCTCCTTATGGGCACCTGAGCCCCATCAATACCACCATCACAGGTAGGAAACTGGGTGGGCAGTAGAGTTTTCCCACAGTGGAACACATTTATTTGCAGGGCTAAAGCAATGTTTCTCAGTCTGGGGCTCGTGACCCTTAGGGTGGTCATGGAATGGGTTTAGGGGGTTGCAAGCAGGGCTGACACTAGGAAGTAGGAATCAGGGCAATTGCCTGGGGTCCCATGCTACAGGGGGCCCTGCAAAGCTAACTCACATGTTTCAGCCCTGCTTGGTGTGGGACTGAAGTCTGGAGCCCCGCGCCCGATGGGGATGAAGCCTGAGTCCTGAGCTTAATGTAGAGGGTCGCAATTTTTTCTAGTAGAGGGGTCATGGTTTTTTTAAGTCCAAAGGGGAACACCAGTGCAAAAAGTTTGAGAAACACTGGGCTACAGTGTCAGCATTGCAGGGGAAAGGGGAGGCACTAGGCAATCTGGGATAGGGTTACTTTGACTTGGGTCTGTTGCACTGTCACATGGACACTAGAGCCCTAGGTTCAAGCGTGGGTCAGAAAATCCTTAACCTAGTGTTAAAATGCAGTGTAGACACTCAAGCCCAGGGTTTCCTGACATGGGTCAGTTGACTCAAGTCCCACTAACCCTAGGCTTATATTGCTGTGTAGACATACCCAAAGTGGCTTCTAAATTTGCATATGAAATTTTGCAGATAACTCTGTACGGAAGCAGTAGTGATTTTGGGTTAAAGAAGAAAACTGGGAGTCAGGAACCCTAGGTTATATTCCCAGTCCTGCCACTGACTCATATGTCCATGGGCAAATCATTAACTTTTCTGACCGGCAATCTCCAGACTGTACCTAACTCGCAGCATAGATGTGAGATTCAGATTAAAGATACTAAATAAATGCAAAGTACTATTATTTCATTATGTGTGAGCTAAAACCACATTTATGCACTCAAATGGGGTTTTGTAAGTGCTAATTGTAAATGTTGGAAATGGATGTATGTATTTTTGCAACTGAAAAATTAGAAGCCACAGCTCAGAATTTGGCCTGATGTGCCCACATTTTTATAATGTAAGAGAATGTGTGAAGGAGTCGACTCATTGCTGGCACCTCCTCATGGCTGGGCATGGAGTAGCAGCACTCTATCTGCTGGGGTCTACTGATATTGGCTGCTCTCTCTTCCTGTGACTTGGTCTCTGGCTTGGTCACTTCAAAGTCTCTCCCCTTCCAGGGTAGTCCATAAACAAAAATCAAGGGGAATTAACACAAATACATGGAGTTAGTAAGAGAGAGAGGAGAATGACTTCCTCTCAGTGTGTATCAGAATCTGATCCTCTCTTCCCACAGGGAGGGGCCTTCAGGCAGTGGTTGTCTGGGAAGTTCCTGCCTTCAGTCAGCCCTTTCCTCAGAAGCTGAAGGTTGAAGGTCTGTTCTCTTCCCTAGTCTGCCCACAAGTGACCTGTTCTGCTCCCTTTTAAAGCCTCTCTTCCAGACTGTGCATGCCTCACGGGTGTGGTGGGTCAGAACTGGCTGAGCCCAGTGCAGTCCTCAACCCCCTGTTGCACAGTGTGGGGTTTTATACCCCATCACAGAAGGAAGATCGGGTGTTCTTATTCTCACAGCTTTCTCCTAGCCTGATAGGCTTATAGTCACACCATATCTTGAGGGGAAACAAAAGGAAATGTGTTAGTTAAAATTTCAAATGAAATATGCCATCTCTGTATAATTTACTGTGCCAAGGGTGTCCTGCTACCACCTACCAGGAATGGGAATGGATTCCCAATGAGATAAATAACTCCTCACTTAGCAATTATTATGAGATTCTACCAAACAACTGATAGAGGCAGAAGAGAGGAAATTGATAGTTTGATGGGATAGTAAAATCTTCTTGTAACGGCAGAGAGCCAAATCAGTAATAACATAGGAATCAATTCCTGCCTCTCCTTTGCGGCTCAATTCATGACATTATAGCAGAGAGGAAACAAGAAAGGGGGAAAACCAATAGTTGAGGCAGCTACCACTTAAGCTACCGCTTTGTTTTTTCCTCCTCAGATTAAAAGGGACAGTACTGTTGTCCATAACACTCAAGAGAAGAGACTCTCATCAAATGAAAAGCAACAACTGATATAGGTATAATTTATGGACGCACAAAAAGAAAAAAAAAGGGAAAATACCACAGAAAAATTAAAATGAACCCAAGACAAGAGGAACACCACTTGAGAATTGCTCTCAACTTGTCACGGCCCAAACGTGTGATATTTTGAAGTTATGTGGGATTAATTTATTTCACACAGTTTTCCATAATGTAAATGTCAAGGTTTGGCCTTTCCAAAGTTATTAGAGTCTGGTAATAAACAATGAAATAACATCAGATTTCTATGGGACTAAGCTAGGGTGACAGATGTCCCGATTTTATAGGGACAGTCTCGATATTTGGGGCTTTTTTTTATATGGGCTCCTATTTCCTGCCACATCCTATCCCGATTTTTCACACTTGCTATCTGGTCACCCTAGGCTAAGATAAATCTGTAATATTCTTTGTACTAAAGGGATAGTCTATAGTCTGTACGAGCAGCAGATAATAAAGCAGACACTGGAGGTGAGTACTTTATATGCGTGCGTTCAGTCATTCCTGAGCTATCAATGACAGGTAATAACCATATGATTCTGATTAAGGTATTCTAGGCCCACATTCACAAATGTATTTAGGTGTCTAAATCCCATTGATTTCAATGAGGGTTAGGAACCTAAGTGCCTTTGTGAATCTGGGCCTTAACGTTTGTGGTTTCAGATCAGATAAAAATGATTTGTAAAGATAGATTAGTGTTCTTTTCTCATGACATCACTATAGGGCAGAGTTAAGGTGTATAGTTGCCTTAACTGTGCATTGCCATACCTGAACATGATTGGATTTCTTTTAAGTTTCAGTCTAAACTCTGAATTTCGTAAATTTTTAATGCTTTTTTAAGGGGATAATTACAGTAGTCTTGGAATGTTTTTTATTCTTAAATTACTGATCTATACGCACAACCTTAATTCCAATTTCACATCAGTTTTTTTTTTGGCTCAGGATATACAGTAGAAATTTCCAACTTAACATAATACACATTTTTGTTGGTTATATTTGGTTTTACTGAATACAAAAACCCTTGTGCAACACCTTATGGCCACATTTACAGTTCTGATTCTGAACTGTCTTGCACCCTGGGTAATCATTTACACCTTTGGAAAATGAGTGTAAAACACTACCAAAAGAGAAGTGTTGCACTTAGGCCCACTTTGCACTCACTTTAGCCAAGTGCAAGTGACTACACAAGATACAAATAAGAGAAGAATTGGATCCTACATTTTCAATTTAAGTTTGTTAATCAGCTCTAGGTCTTACTTATAACTGTTATTAGCTGCCAGTGTTCTTTTACTCCCTGCCTAGCTAGGTATTTCACTGCATGCTCTTCTGGTTTACTGAATCTTTTCCAATCAATCCTCAGAGTTAATTATCATAAATCAGAAATTACTCTGATTAGCTGATGTTGATTCCAATATATTTAGTCACTTAAATATGCCTTTTTGCTAATAATGAGTAACTTTAAGTATCTTGAGATATTAGAAATCTAAGCAGATGGTTTTGTTTCCCAAAATCTCTGTCACCAGGAGGAGGAACCTCATATACATCGTTGAGAAAACCATAAGAGTTCAAATCATGTCAGAAGATGAAAAGTGAAATGCAAAAATGCCAGACGGGGAAGACCTGAGTCTGTTCTCCTTGACTAGAAACTGACTTTAATGGAGTTACTCCAGATTTACATAGGATGAATAAAGCCCTCAGACTATAGACATAGGAGGTGGTTCTGTAAGGAAATTTTTGCTTTCACTATTTTGTTTCTTACAAGTTATTGTTTATCCTCCATTTTGAGCCCCTTTCTTATTGAATGGTTTGGTGCTCTTTTCTTGTGTGGCAGGAAAGCGGAGTCAGGTGACTTGGTAATCAGCAGCGTATATAAGGCTGGCTCACCTGGTACCAGTCACTGTCTACCATAGCGGCAGCCCAGTGTCTGTGCTTGCTCACAGCCAAGACGTCATGTCAAGAATAGAAACGTCGTGTCAAGAGAAGATAGAAGAGTAGCTTACCTGTGCCTGATCCTGGTGTGTCCTGATGTCTTCGTGGTGTCCTTCGTTCCTGAATCCTTGTTGTTTTCCTGTGATACTGACAGTCTTCTCTGGTGTCCGTATCTATTGTGAAGAATGATATGTGTTAATCCCTTTTATCCTCTTCTTTTCCCCACCCATAGTGTGTATTGTTTTTTGGGATTCTGGGCTTAAAGCCTATTATTCAGTTAGCAACCAAGTGGTTTTCTATACTTGTTATGGTTATTTTGGGGGTCCTTGTTTAATAATTGTTATTTGTTGCCGCTATCCGTGCCGGTTTGGTCCCTTAATCAATAAATCTAGAGGCGGGAAGGGGTGTGACCTGTATCTCCGGAGTAACCCTTTCAAAGGTTAACATTTTCTGCCTCAGATGAAATTAAAAAGATTACAACAAACCTGTATTTAAATTCTCCAGTTTTAAAGTGCAAGGATTCTTAACTTTAAATTAAATATCAGTTCTGTTGTGAGGTAACTAATTAATTCATTTTAAAATCATATGTATGGCACAAGTTTCAGACCTCCTTGGTCCAATTAAGGTGGATTTTAAAATATGTAAACTAGGACTGACACTTCTGAGAGTTTATTCAATAATGCAAACTTAGGCACTACTACCTTGCAAAATTTGCATCAACTTGCTGTGAGACTATATGATGTCATCTTGCTGAATCTGGATGGTCATGCACTAAATAAGGACCAGATCTTCAAAGGTATTTGGGCACCTAAGGCCTATTGAAGTCAATGGGAGTCAGGCACCTAAATACTTTTGAGGATCTGAGTCCAACTTCCTAGATCAGTGGTTCTCAAACTTTTTTTCGCGGACCACTTGAAAATTGCTGATGGTCTCAGCGGACCACTTAATGATCTTTCCAAATGTTGTTTGTACTGTTAACTAACTATTGTAAAGCTCTTTGGATAAAAGCACTATATTAAAAAAAACCCTTAATAATAATTAAAGTTGTTTTGTTCTACAAATAAAAGCACACAACTCATATTTTAATATCAGTAGTCTTACCTTTCTAATGCAATGGATGTGGCCTCTCTCCCTGGACTCGGCAGCCCTCGAGCTGGGGCTGGGAAGGAGGGGGGTCTCTCCCCAGCCGCCACAGCCCTGGAGCTGGGGAAAGTTGCCTCTTTCTCTGGCCGCTGCCACCCTGCACATCCCAAATTCCCTCCATCCCCTCTTCTCACCCCACTGCCTTCTCCCACCTGTCCCCTATTCCCCCCAAGGCCACCACCTCACCTTACATGTGCTTCTTCTCCAGGGCTGCCTGGCTCCACTAATTAGGTGGGTGGTCCTTCATTCTTTTGTGTGTGGCCTCCCAGGCGCGCACCTTAGAGGAAACTATCCATGGACCACCTGAACAGAGCTTGCCGACCACTGGTGGTCCACGGACCACAGTTTGAGAACCTCTGTCCTAGATGATGAAGGGGATAGGTGGCTGGCTTGTGTTCTTGTGAACTGATTTTAATGCTTCTCAGGTTTAATTTACTTATATTTATTGCATGTTACAGTGCTTACAGTCTTGGATAGGCATTTATTATTTATTCAAAATTTAAATAAATAAATAACATCATGTTGCATGGACACATCATGAGTTTATGGGAAAATACAGTCATGTTGTGCTGCATCATGGAGGTCATCTGACAACACAGTCATGCCATATCAGTATAGTGTGAGGATATGCACTAACATTACTGATCTGCACAAATACATCATGATGTTATGCAGTAACACTGTTATTTCATCTTATTTCAGTGTGAAGTTATGCACTAATGTTATAGAACCACATCAGTGTGGGGTTATGAATTCATGTCACTGTCTGTACTGGTATGAAGTATGTGATAACATCAGTATGTTAGCATGATATGAGGCTATTGTTGAGGTTCCCAAGGTAACTGCACCTCTGATCCCATTGGGCATCCTTGAGAGCACCCACACTTTGTTCTAAGCCCTATGTCAGCCTTCTCCAGGCAAAATACCATGACTCCCTCCCTCAAACCTGAGCCTGAGACTATAGATTCCTGCATTTCACTGTGATTATCTCAGCAGGTCTGACTTTAGCTCAGTAACTGCAGTCCTGTTCTCTCAGGGGCAATGACAGGGTTAGCCAGTCACCAGCCAGCTTTCTGTAGTATTTATTCAGAAAAAAGCATTACAGAAAAAACATAGTAAGAACAATAAAGTTTATATGCAGGTGTAGCTTACCAAGCAACCATCCATATGCACATGGGCACACTGATATTAAAAACAACAAGGAGTCCTTGTGGCACCTTAGAGACTACCAAATTTATTTGGGCATAAGCTTTCGTGGGCTATACTCCACTTCATCAAATGCATGGAGTGAAAAATACAGTAGGCAGGTATAAATATACAGCAGATGAAAAGATGGGAGTTGCTTAACCAAATGGGGGGTCAGTGCTAATGAGGACAATTCAATCAGGGTCAATGTGGCCCATTCCCAACAGTTGACAAGAAGGTGTGAGTATCAACAGAGGGAAATTACTTTTTTTTACTGATAATAAAGTACTTCAGGACCTTTCCTGTCTCTTTTGGCCACAGTTTTATGTCAACTCCCAGATTGAGTGTGTCCCTTCTCCCAAATCAGGGCTATTTCTTTATATAGTTTGCAGTTCTTTGTTTGCCATCTCTTGAACTAGGACAATCCAGTATATGCTATTTCCCCTGCATTAGGGATTTAAATTAATTATCCCCGCAGTGACTTTAGTTCCTACAGGAAACATCTTTTAACTCACTCATTGAGCCAGCCCATAAATATCCAGATAACATTATAAAATTGATGCAATAGTCTTTGCATATTCCATGCTTCCAAAGCATCATATCTGTCACATCTATGAGGTATTCTCACTGCACCACATTATCATGAAATGACGCATTAATGCCACCATGCTAAGATGACATAGGAAAAGTGCTGTCATACTGTATATGTATAAAGTTTTATGTTACCATTACACTTCTTTGGTGTGAGATTGTATAATGTCACTGCATTGCATCAGCATGAGGTTACATGTCATCCTTCCATAGTGGCATGAGGTGTTGTGGGCTTAGATGATTTCACTCTGTCACCAGATCAGTGCAAGATGGTGCAAATGTCAGCATGCTGTGTAGATATATAATCATACAGTGTTACTCTGCTTCATGAGATGATGTGATGTTACCACACTGAGGTAAAGGAATTGATGTGATATCACTGGGATGGAGGTGAGGTGATCAAACTGATATTGTCACTGGGGTGGAGGTGAGGTGATTGATGTGATGTCATTTGGATGGGGATGAGGCAATTACTGTGATGTCACTGGGGTGGAAGCGAGGCAATACTGTAATATTATGTGAGGTGACTGATGTAATGTTACGGGATAGAGAGGTGATTGACGAGATGTCACTGATACAAAGTGATCAATGCGGTATCAGCTTGGTGGTGAAGCAATTGTGGTGATGTCATGTTGCAGAGCTGAAGTGATTGATGTGACATCACTGGGGTGAGGCGACCATTGGGATATCACAGGGTGGAGGTGAGGTTATCAACGTGATGTCACTGGGGAGAGGTGATCGCTGCGAGGTCACAGAGGTGAAGAGAGGGCCCCAGTATGATGTCACTGACTTGTTACGGGCAATGACACGTTCTGGGCCCGGGGGGAGGGGGTCACAAGGTCAGCGTGCATCAGAGCCCCCTACAGGCGTACTTCCGCCTGCAAGGGTTCCTTAGCTCACCGCACACAGCGCCTGGCCCGCTGGGCGGGGCGGCTCCGCTAGCGTCAGAGCACTAGGGGGCGGCTCTTTAGGCGCTGCCTACGTTACCCAGCATGCCCCAGCGCCGAACCCGGAATTGACTCTCTGCTGCATCCGGGTCGGGGCCGCCTCGCCTGTCAGGTTGTCGCCCCCGTTGCTGCCGGGTGTCGGGTCAGCCTGGTAGGTGCCCCCTGGCGCGGCGGGGCCAGGCCCCTGGGGCTCCTTTCGCTGTGCGGCTCCATCCCCGGCTCATGCTCTTTTCTCTCCTCGCAGAGCGTGTCCCGAGCGGCCGGCCATGGCGGATACAGCGCAGAACGGGCCCATGCAGGGTGGCGCCGGCGGCGGAGCGGTGGTAAGGAGAGGCCCCGGCGGCCCTGTCCCAGGCGGGCGCACCGTCCCTTCCGTGCCCTGCAGTATCGAGCTGAATTCTCCCCCCAGATCTGCCCCCACTTGGGGTATCACTGGTTCTAGTGCCCCAGGGCCCCACAGTGCCCGGCGCTGTACGGACAAAGACTCCCTCTCTGCTTTCAAGTATGCCTCTCTTTGAGCTGCTGGGCCTATTCCTTAACCTCAGCATTTCCCTTTCTTGCACATCCTTCCTCCACCACCCTCTTCGGGCTGTTCTGCTTCTGTCTCTTGCTCTCCCCAGCTGTTCTGCTAATTGTTTCCAAGCTTTCCATAACCATCATATTCCAATATACCAGAATCCCTGAGGCCTCTGCCAGTCAGTGTCCCTGCCAAGAAACGACTAGGGAGGTGCTAGCTATCACATTTTAAACATGTTTGAAAATCCTGTGCTAGACAGGGCAAGCTGTAGTTTTGAATATGTTAGTTGGTGAAGGTTCAAATTCTCTCACCTTGATTTACTAACATGTTCAAAACTATAATTTGCACTGTCTTCATTAAGGTTGTAAAAACATGCTTTATTTCCTACTGTGGACAAGCTATTTAGTCTTGGCTTTGGGTCAACTTCTTTCTTACAGTATCGCTGTTCCATCTCATTGTGTTAATGTCCTCTTATATAGTTTAAAATTGCCATTCCCGCAACATCACTGATAGGTAAGACAGCAGATGCACACATGACCCATATGCACACCACATGTATTATTAAAACTTCATATTGGTGAAAAAGAAAAATGAATATCTAATTTGACCATTTGTTTTAATTGTTCATTTTGTAAGCTTCAATCAGTTTTAAGAGGAAAAATAAGAAAGTTTCACTTTCTGGTTCACAAACTCTGTCTCTGTTTTAGTGCATGACATTGCAGGGAATGTCTAAATTTGAATGAACTCTTAATTAAAGTGTAATTTGAAATTGAAACAAAATTCTTATCACAAACCACATTGTAAATGCTTTTTTGAAAATCTCTTAATTAAAACACGTTACACGTATATTGCAACCATTACCTACAAATAAGTGAACAGATCATAAAATAAAGACGCCTGTAATTTTTAATAGTCAATACTTATTTCACAGTTGTTGGTCCCAGCTCATATCTGCATAAGCTACAATATATCCAAAATAAAACAAGTGCATGGAGGTGGGAACTAATCTTCAAACTTCTTCAGAGGTATTCAGGCCAGATCTTTGCCCCAGGCTTTTCCAACTAGAAGGCTGCCCTAAATGAGGCATTTGGGGTTTCCCCTCATGTATAGGAATCCATGAGTGGCATAAAGTTGGTTTCACACTACCTGTTTCCAGCACTTTTGGCACACTGAGCACATTTAGGGTAGGAAGGTGTGTGGATAGAGCACAAAATGGCAGTGATCCAGCGATCTCTGCTCAGTCAAATGCTTCTAAGGAGACTGCTCCTGCTGGTATAATTTAGACCATCCCCAACTGGTCTCAGAATAGAGAGGTTCTTCCCCTCATTTCTGCCTTTAGAGTCCTGGGCTGAGCACCTGGCCCTAGAGATGGGAAGTGTAGACTTCAGTCATAGCCAAGAAAGTGGATGCTTGCATCCATACAGAGACCTGGGAGAGTCAGTTGGGCTAAGAAATCATATGATCAGATCTTATTGCAAGACTGGCTCTATACTGAGTTACAATATAAATAGAAAAATAAACTTGATAGGCCAGTCGCAGCTAATTTCGTATTGGCATATAAATAAAGTCTCCTGATAAACTATGCATTACTGAAAATAGGAAAGAATGTCCGGCTTGGATGTAACTAAATGTTTAGACACCAACTTGTGGGGGTTTTGTTTGTTTTTTCTTTTCAATATAGCAATTTCTGATGACTAATAAGTTGGACACAGCAATGTGGCTTTCCCGATTGTTCACAGTCTACTGTTCAGCTTTATTTGTTCTGCCCCTTCTAGGGTATGTATTGTACTATTTTCAGTTGTTTGAGTGTTACAAAGTAACTAAGTTTTACTTTATGCTTATGCAAGCTTTCAATTTCCCAAAGATTACATAGGTCGTAAAGAAATGAGTGCAGATTATTTGTTTTAGCTTGTCTAGGTTTTAACTTTTACTCGCACTTCACCAGAACAGCTTGAGAATTTAAGTTTTTAAAAATAATTTTAATGAAGTATCTAACTTGGTTCTTAAAATCTTTTTCTGTTTCCTTGGAACTGACTAGGAAGACTGCTTTTTTTTTTTCCCCTGTATTCCTGTGAAATAATGCTTTCAGTAGTTCTGTAATGTTGAGTGCTATGCACATCAGCAATGTTATGTAAATACAAAAGACTTTTTTTTTAAAAAACAAATTAATACTAATCGTTGTCTTGGCTGTAATAGTAGAAATAGCTTCAAGTATTGTGCAGTTATGATGCAATCCTCAAGGGAGGATGGTTTGTATGGTAACCTCTCCTCTGATAATTTACAGGTTGCATGAAGCAGCTAGCTTTTATCAACGTGCCTTGCTAGCAAATGCGCTTACCAGTGCTCTTCGACTACACCAAAGGTTACCACATTTCCAGCTAAGCAGGGCATTCCTGGCCCAGGCTTTGTTGGAGGACAGCTGCCACTACCTTTTGTATTCTCTCATCTTCGTTAATTCTTATCCTGTTACAAGTATCCTTTATCTATGTACTCTTTGACATGTTATTATTACCTTAAACATTACTCCATGAGTGAGGATTGTGACACTTAATTCTCTTCCACAGCAGCCTTCATTATGATATGAGAAATTGATTTAAAACCAAAGTGCGGCTGCTATCCATAGAACATACAGCATAGTTAAGGCTATGATTATGTCACGGGCTGCTCAGCCCACGTGCAGGGAGACCCTAGAGCTCTCACTCTCACTGCAGCAGTGGGGGACCCCAGAGCCCCAGCAGCAGTGGGTGCCAAACCCGCCTCCCCATTTTGTCAGGGGTATCTTTAGTGAAAATCAGAGACAGGTCACGGGCTTCTGTGAATTTTTGTTTATTGCCTTTTACTAAAAATATCTGTGACAAAAACTTAGCCTTAAGGATAGTCAATATAGCGAATCTCTCCCACATGGCATGTGGCCCTTATCTGGAGGGACCACTCATACAGTGAAAGTACATTTCAGTCTCTACTTCTAGGCAATTGTGTTTTTTGTTTTTTCTTGTGGAGACTCGGGAACTATGGCAGTGATACAACAAACTCACAGTCATCGGATGGTAAGATCTGTCACTACCACCGTGAGCTAGATGTGAATTATATCTGATTTGGTACCCCACTTCTAAACTATTGATTTGAGCTATTGAGGCTTCTCCTTAGATAAGTTTATTTTCACTGTATTAATGAGAATTTTAGCTGTTGAAATAGTAGCTTTCAGCTTGATTACAAGCAACAGGAATTTAGGAAGTGGTTATCTTCCTTCTTCAGGTTTACCTATTTTATTTATTGTTTCACTGTACTACGATGTGCCTGGCAGCAGAGACATCTGACTTTGCCATCTTGAACCGGTAGAAGCTGTGTGTGTGGTGGTGGGGGACTGTGAAGTATAGTATGTTAATAGGAAGTGTGATGCCATTCTTTGTCTAAAACAGCATTATAAACCATTCTTTAGGGATTTCATGCTTTCACTGTTGCCAGTTAATACTGTAGTAGCTCGTAGAGTCAAGTATATACTGGAGTAAACTTTTTTATGGGGAAGAAAAAAGGTCCTGATCATTAAGTAGTATACGTCAGGATTATGATACTTTGACAGTACAGACTAGCTTTTGAATAACTTTCTTTAACACCTTTAATCTGTGTGTGCACTGTCCATTTTCTGTTAACACTTCAGACTCATCAGTCTGAGCAGTCAGTTCACACTAAGATAAGCCCCCTTTCCTTCACTTCAGTGCCAGTCACTTGGTCAGTTATAGAGAGGACTTTAATTTGCAGTTCTGTGACCTTGGCTTCAGAATGAGGTTTTGAATGCACACTGTGACATGACATAATACCAGAAAGTGGCCCTGGAATATATTATGCTCTACTTCTACATTCAAGTTCACTTCTAGAGAGTAGAGATGCCAGGCAGTAGTAATCAGTCTCAAGTACTCTTAGGAACAAGAGAGCTTTGTGGAATTCAGTTTATGCCCCTTACACCTGTTACATTTCACTGTCTGTTGTAAAGGTTGGTCATAAAAAGTTTCTTGTTATGGTGACAATGCACTAGATATCTTCCCAAATTCATTCCATTGACTCATCTCAGGAAGAAAAATGTAAACTCCATTTGCTGACTTTGGCTGATAACTTTTTTTTCTATTACTGTAGTGCCTCGAGGTCTCAGCTGAGAGCAGAACCACATTATGCTAGACAAAGTTTACGATCTAGATAGACAAGAAAGGGTGAAAGGAAGGAAGGTTTATTATTCCCACTTTGCGGATGAAGAGCCAAGGTATGAGGCTGTCATAAACAGATAAGAAAAGTTAATAGCACAGAAGTACTTTATATCTCTTTGACTGTAAAGGGTTAAGAAGTTCAGTAAGCCTGGCTGTCACCTGACCAGAGGACCAATCAGGAGACAGGATACTTTCAAATCTTGAGGGAGGGAAGTTTCTGTGTGTGCTGTTAGAATTTGGTGGTTGTTCACTCTGGGGGCTCAGAGGGATCAGACGTGCAACCAGGTTTCTCTCCAATACAGGCTCTTATAAGTTCAGACTAGTGAGTACTAGGTAGATAAAGCGAGTTAGACTTATGGTTGTTTTCTTTATTTGCAAATGTGTATTTGGTTGGAAGAAGTTCAAATGTGTATTTGGCTGAAAGGAGTTCAAATTGGTATTTTGCTGAAAAGATTTTAATTTGTACTTGTATACTTAGGCTGGGAGGGTATTCCCAGTGTCTATAGCTGAAAGACCCTGTACCTATTCCATTTTTTTTAAATTTACAAAGATAATTTTTACTGGTTTTTCTTTCTTTAATTCAAAGCTTTTCTTGTTTAAGAACCTGATTGTTTTTTTATTCTGGTCAGTCCCCAGGGGACTGGGTCTGGATTCACCAGGGAATTGGTGGGGAGAAAGGAGGGAAGGGGGAGAGAGAGGCTAATTTCTCTCTGTGTCAGGATTACTTTCTCTTTCAGGAAGAGTCTGGGAGGAGGAAAGAGAAGGAGGGAGGAAGGTGAATTGTCCTCTCTGTTTAAAGATACAAGGAGTTTGAATCACAGTGATCTTCCAGGGTAACCCAGGGAGGGGAAGCCTGGGAGAGGCAACGGTAGGGGAAAGGGTTTTCTTTCCTTGTGTTAAGATCCAGAGGGTCTGGGTCTTGGGGTTCCCTGGGCAAGGTTTTGGGAGGACCAGAGTGTACCAGGCACTGGAATTCCTGGTTGGTGGCAGCGCTACAGGTCCTAAGCTGGTAATTGAGCTTAGAGGAATTCATGCTGGTACCCCATCTGTTGGACGCTAAGGTTCAGAGTGGGGAATTGTACCATGACAGAGGCGATTAAGTGACTTGCCTAAAATCCTTGATGGAACCAAACACATCAAGAAGTGTCTGGGTCAACAGTAATACAGCTGTGTGTGATGTCTGTCTCACAATTACAACTAGGTCTGTTAAGTCGTTTCAGAATATCACAAAAGAGGCTGCTAGCTGATTACGAACTCCTCTTCTTTAATGTTATTTTTTCAAAAGAAAACATAGCTACAGAGGGAACTGCTATACACATACATATCTCTGAGCTCTGAATAGCTGTCACTGATTTTGAAAACTTCTTGCTAAGGATAATGCTATACTTCATGCTATAACAACTGTATTATGTAGATATGCTGGCATATATTCATCGTACAGAATAAATGTACTAAAATATTTTCTGGCCTATAATTTTCCTTATTGCTTGCTTCAGTGAGTATTTTCCCAGTTCTGCTGTTCTCATTGCTTCATGCTGCCACATATACAAAGAAAGTTATTGATGTAAGTATGGTGCAATATATTGCTCAGTACTTTTTGACGTAAAATGGCTTGTATCTAGGGGTTGTAAACACATTTCAAAGGGTTGCGATTATCCTTTCTTTCTTTATGGCTAGATGGGAGAGTGGTCTTGAAACGCTTTTGTGTTCCAATGTGGGGTCACAATATGGTAAAGTTGAGAACCAATCAATTTAATTTTTGCATAATAAATATAGTTGGATGGTCTAACCTCCTGACACACAGACACAATGTTTGTAGACAAGTCTCCTCTTAGTTTGAGATGCTCATCTTGCTAGCCAGCTTGTGTTGCTTCAATACCGGTACTTTAGAATATGTTAATCCTACTTAAGCTTTGTGCTCTCTTTTTCTCTCCAGTTACTATCCATGTGGAAGCAAATGACTTCCATGTTTGCCTACTATGCAGAAATACTTGAGATAACTGACTGCATTGCAACAGATTATGGTGGGTTGCCTCTGGACCCCCTTCCAGCTGCACTTAGACAAGTGCTGTTTCAGTAGGTGAAACAGCAAAGTGCTTAAAATAAAGTTGGAAAGCAAAACAATATTTAAAGAAGCTCACTATGTTGTTTTGTTTTATATAATACACACACTCTCCTTTGGAATCTTTTCTTTTAAATTAAATTTTCCATATGCTACAGGTACATATTTTGTTCTAGTGATCAGAATAAAGCTATTGGCCATTGCTATGGCATCTGTAACTAAAGTGAAAAAGGCTAAAACTGGATTTTTACTTTTCCCAAAATCACATATTTTCTCCATATGTCTTATGGATAATGCTGGAAAGTGGAAGATGCTTACTTGCCTTTCATAGAAAATGTTGGGATTAACTGTTTGGGAAGTATGTAAATGTGGGGTATTTTTCTGCAATGCTTCTCTTTTCTACAAAAGCCCTATATTTAAAGTATCCTTTAGAGGATCCCAGAATCTTATTAGTTTTGAAGTAACTAGGTAGGGTCTCAAAAGTTGCTGAAATTAGTATGGCTGACAGTCGTTTGAGTTAAAACTAGAGCAAGAACGGAACTGGACAACCTAAGTGACTCTAACTTTGTTTTCCCTTTCTAAAGGCAAGAGGTTTGAATAGTCTGCCTTTCCTGAGAAGTCTTTTAGAGAAACTAAATGCTAATCAACAAAATATTCTAAAATTTATTGCTTGCAATGAAATCTTCCTGATGCCAGCTACAGTTTTTATGCTTCTTAGGTAAGAATTACAGAAACATTTTCTAATATATTTACTTCCATACTTGAACATTTCCTACCCAATGCCTCAATCTTGCAGTTAGTTCTACATGGGTACAGGTATGGAGCCTATGTAAAGCTCATTGCAGGTAGCTGGGATTTTAGCTTTTACACAGGCATTTGCATCCACTTCTGTGTTTGTCTTGAAAATTGGGCACATAAAGCACTTTATAAATGCTAATTTTAATATGAGAACAGTAATGCTGCATTTCTTTCGTTTTTAAAATTTCAATTGTGGTGTAGCATGCAGTTGTTGCTTTTTATTTTATAACTTTCAGCCTTAGTGGATATGAATATGCTGGTGTTTGTAGATATCTTATTGCTTTTTGTTGTCAAACCTGGATTCTCAAACAAACATGATCATCTGACTGTCCTCAATATATAAAATATATGTAGTTGCCTTATTTCTAATTGCAAAACATATTGAGTTTGTGATGACAAAACTCAGAACAATCTTTTTCCTTTCCTTTCAGTGGCCAAGGGAGTTTGCTTCAGCCTTTCATTTACTATAGATTTCTTACACTGCGTTATTCCTCCCGTAGAAATCCATATTGCCGGTAAGCATTACATTGATTTGAGAATTAATAATGTATTAAAACTTATGTACAATAGTATGCTAAAATGTTACATGCTGGAAATGTAATTCATATTTAACTGGGCTTAAAAAAAAAACCCTTATTCAAAATTACATTTTCCAAACAGCACCATATATGGGAGGTTGCTCTTCTCCCTCACTAAATTGTAGTTATGCAAGTAATACATCGTGAGAAGTTTTCTCACGACTGTTTTTAGATAAGCTTTTTGTGAAGTGAAGCTCCTCAGTTCCAGGACAAGTTTTGTGGCCACAGACTAGAGAGCCAAAACGTCAAAAGTACAGTATAATACAAGAAATCAATCATTCCATTTTACTATTGAAGTCTTTCAACAGAAATCCAGGAAAGCATTTCAATCCTTGACATCTTAAAAAATCCTTTAAAGCAGTGCAGCATTTAATTTGATTCATTTGCTTAATTATATGTGCCCTGAAGAGAGGAACTGGGATTTCACTGGTACTTATAGGATATTCTGAATTGTTTCTGTTGTGAGAGTGTTGCCATGCAGTCTTTCTTCCTGGAGGAGAGGAAGGGGTTCTAGAACATGGGCTTGTCTCTCTTCCTTTCTTGATGTCTCTTTGCTCTGTTGCTTGCATCTTCTACACCATTACTACCACCTTTCTCCCTTTGCAAAAAACTATCATCTTTCTTTCATGATGTTCCCTTTTTGTCTGAGGCTGCCTTTTAAGTTTGAAGTAGCTTGCAAAAGTGATTAAAAACCTGAAGAATTTCAGGGGCAAGAATTCTCGGGTCCACACTGAACATTTGTCTGTCACATATGTATTACACTCGTTGTCCTCAGATGCTTTCTAGCTACTTTGGGTCTAATATAAGATTCTTGAATAATTGAATTGAAGACTGTTTTGAGGTTTAATAACTGGTGATCAACACAGCTGTGATGTAAATTATATTTCTAATTTGATTTTTTTTTTTTAATTTTCAGGACTCTTTTCACAGAGCTGAGGATCGTTGTTGAACACCTAATAATGAAGCCTTCATGCCCTCTTTTTGTAAGAAGACTGTGCCTCAATAGCATTTCCTTTATAAGCAGACTGGCACCAACAGTTGCATAATTAACTTTCAGAAATGTGTGTATGTATATATTGTGAACATTATGAGCTGCTGGCATTTCTGCTAATGGTTATAAATTCCAGTTTTTACACTGATCTCACTCGTTTGTATAAAATTGTCTATACATTTCCCTCTGATATATTCAGTGCATTGTCTCACAAATAAGTCCTAAGTTTCCAAGACAATATTACTATGCTGTATTGCTAATTGGTGAAAGTATCTGTTTGCGTCTTAGCCAGAATTATTTTAAGGAAAAAATACTTAGTCATACAGAATGTTAAACAAACAAAAAAGCATTAACAGAGAATTGTACCTGGTTTTCCCCCATAAAATAGACCTACTGAAAGCAGAGAGATATTTATGAATTTTAGTCAATCCTAGCTGTATGCATAGCTACTATAAGATGTTACCACAGCATAACTTGTAGTCTGTTACAGATAGCAATTGGCATATGGACATATGCAGTACATTTTGGACAGTATTCTTTTCCACACTCCAGATATACCCAGTACACATAATTTGTTTAAATTCACGTAGTCAGTTCATGAATGCAAACATGGCCCATTTAGGATGTAATCAAATGGATTAAAAATCTCATGAACTGTGGTGGTTGATGTGACAGTTTTTGGAGGCGAGTCTGTTTTTTAATGTCATTTAAAAGTGAACACACCAATAAATCACCTAATGCCCTCATACTTTCACATCCTGCATTTGGGAGAAGTCTTAAAATGTGACCATATCAAACTCTCTGAACAGTGAGCTTGTGTTTCTATATGATGAATATCTTTGTCACTATAGTGAAGTCACTGACCAGTAGGCTTCTGTATAAAATGAAGCTGCAGTGTTTAAACTCCTACCCACCTCAAGTCATTGTGTAATGTAATAGTGCAAAAAATTATTGCAAATACAAGTGCTTTTGTGCCTAAATAAGACTGCAGCAATTTAGGCATCGCTACTTTTTAGAAAATATAAATTAATCTGTAGCTAGTCCTATAGGAATTCTTTCCTCAGTTACTAAGAACCTCACTGAGATGGAGAACTTACGTAAAAGATTGCACCTGGTCGGACATCTATTGAAACAAATTACTGTAGAGAAAATTTGGCACAAGTCAATCTGTTCCTATAATCGCACTGCTAAACATCTTGACTTCAGAAATGCATGTGAACTTGAGTGCTGATTACACATTCATCCAGCATACCTCATTATTGTAAAGGTATTCTTTTTTTTGGGAATTACATTTTGTCTGAATTTAGCCTGTTTCCTTAAAATTTGGGTAAGATGTTTGGGCGAGTAGGCACAGTATACAGTTGATACTTCAGTTGCATAGAAGTTAAATTTTATTCATTGAGCTTCTTTATAATTCAGTGTCCTTTACTACTGCATGATCAGATCAGACCTCATACTAAATATTTGGAAAACTCTTGCTCCTTAAGTCAAAATATTTCCTTGTAATTATCTCATTTCCTTATGTATGTTGCAGATGTAATTTAGACTTTTCAGTCATTAGTTTCTGTTAGGAGCCATGCATTGTACATTTTTGCTCAACCTCCAGGTACTGACAAAAATGATGTGAATAATTTTACTTGATTGCTCTGACCTTGGCTTTTTGAGCATAATTAGCTATTTATGGAACTGTGCAGAAGCAACTGCATGCTATACTCTGGTACAGCTGCTCAGATCTGCAACCAGCCTCAATGTCTGTGTCCTGTGATCTGAGTGTTTTTATAAAAACTAAAATTTCTACAGCAATAAAATGAATATTAGAAAAGAGTTTGCTAGTAGTTGGCTTTTCTAGTTTATTTCCTCTTTGTAAAGTAACTGCAATATTCTGAGATGAGTCCTGAAGTTGAGCAGAGAGTGCAGTTTTGGTGTGTGTGTTTTTCTTTGCCTAGTCCCATTACCACACCTGAATCTAACCTAAATGCTACACAGATCAGAGCCCTGACACATTCTTACATCCACCTTTTATTTTGGATCCACCTTTTTACTTATCCTAAGAAAGCAAGATTTTAAAGGTTAGCACTGGTGTTCACAACCCTGGAGGGCAGCATTCAAGAAAAATGTTAGTTTTTCTTTTAAATTGAAATTGTGGTACTTAAGCATCACATCTTTTAGACTCAAAACCTTGTAACCAGAAGAACAGAAATGTAAATGTAAATCTGCTCTTGAGCCTACCTATCTTTGTATGGCAGCATGCTGTGTCTAGGATGTTGAATGTCCTTGTTGGAAAGTTAACATGTTTATCATTCTTAAATGCCATGCACATACGTGAGGCATGATTTATCTCATTTAGACCACTAATTTAAGAGAAATAACTCCTGATATACACTTGAGTAAGTGAAAGGTGCATAAAGACCTTTGCAGTGGTCGTGTAGCTGCATTGGTCCCAGAATATGGGATGCAAGGTAGGTGAGGTAATATCTTTTATGGGACCATCTTCTATTGGTGGAATCATAGAATATCAGAAAGGGACCTCGGGTCATCTAGTCCAACCCCCTGCTCAAAGCAGGACCAATCCTCAGTTTTGCCCCCGATCTCTAAGTGGCTCCTCTCAAAGACTGAGCTCACAACCCTGGGTTTAGTAGGCTAATGCTCAAACCACTGAGCTATCCCTCCCCCATGGCTGTAAGCTTTTTTAGATCCTTGGCATTTAATTTGCTTAAGTTCATTGAAACCGTCATCTCACACTGTTTTTCTGTTGTCAGATTCTGAACCAGCTAGGGGACCATCTGCTAGTGACATTGTGCCTGATTCACCACTTCATTTTTACATGGGTGCGAGTTACTTGATTTCATTGGAGTTATGCTGATGTAAAACAGGACAATTAGGCCTGTTTATTACAGCACCTGTACCATACTCTGAACACATGGGAGAGTAGCTGGGTAAATAAGTGAGTAAGTCTGCTATGAATAGAGAACTTGAAGCAGATGAAATGGCTAGAAAGAGCAGAACTAGCAGGCCTGAGGAAGGTATGATTCCTTCTTTTAACTGGGTTGGTTTGGTTTTACTTAACTTGTTGGGGTTTCTTTGGTTATGAGTAAACTGTGAGAAACTGATTACGAAACTTTCCATACCTAGGATTTAGTTTGACTAATACCCCAGGCTTTGTAGAAGGTTTCCTAATTACTCTGTCACAGTATTACCCAGATTTAGCGTATAGCACAGAGATATGACGGGACAAAACGGCAAATATAGTTCTGTGCTTAGCTTGAACAACGTAGCTAGTCAATGCTTTGCAATACTCACAGGACAGCCAAGTAGTGGGAATAGTTTTGACCCCTCATTTTGCTTGCAAACTACAAGCCAACACTTTCCAGCAAGTGTTCTTGATCCTTTGTCAATCCTCAATACCTATTATCTGACAAACTCAGTGTTTTCCCATCATCACAAAAACAAGGTTGGAAATTTTTGTTGAAATTAAAAAAAAAACAAAACAATACCCCAGCTTCTTCCTTGTCCCTTCACTACTGTAAGTTATGCACATCATGTGCCAGGGCTATCATAGTTTGCCTGCTGAACCGATGAGTATAGGTTTCACATCACTGAGTAGGTGAGCGTGTGAAACTCAGGTTCCAACATGACTACCCAAAACAAAATCACATCTAATTCCAATGAAAGGTTTTTAGGCTGACCAAATAGGTTGTGCTAACCTAAGTAACTCTTCTGAAACCAGATGGAGTTTTGTATGATTTAGCTTTTCAGAATAAATTCATATGGCTGCATACAGAGGAGAGAACTGGTTGAGGAACATCAGATTACCTTTCTTTCAGTCTCCTTTAGATAAACATAGACTAAAGTACATGACTAATTTGGAGAAGTCTCTGACGTACAGTTGGGAAATGAGCAATGTCAGATTTTTTAAAAAACAAAATAATCGGCGTCTTATACACACCTGTCTTCCTCCTCATCTCTATCCAGATTCCTTCTACTTGTATTCCTCTTTGTACTTTCAGTGTATATATATATATAGTCACTTCATTAGAAATGAGAAAATACCCTGCTATGTATAAAGGGGAGCACTATAAATTAAGATATTTTAAATTCTGTTCTTTAAGAATATTCTATTTCCAGTCACCATGTATTTTTCAATTCCTGTCCTAAATCCATATTCACATTGTTTTTGAGATGCTAAAGGTATTTTGTGATAACATGCATATTTATATATTATTGCTTATTAGGTACTTATATTGTCCCCATTACAGTAGTATCTGAATGTCTCACAATCTTTAATGCACAACACCCTGTGAAGTAGGGAAGTATTATTCTCCTCTTAGAGATGGGCAGCTGAGGAAGTAAGAGATTGCGTGACTTGCTCAAGGTCCCATAGGAAGTCTGTGATGGAACAGGGAATTGAAGCCAGGTCTCCTGAGTTCCAGGCTTGTGGCCTAGTAAGTGGATCATCCTTCCACTCAGTAACAGAAATGATAGTTCTGTTACAGTTCCAAAAATACAATAAGGCTCGGATCCACAAAGTAGATTGCCCCCAGCCCCTATGTTGGGGAGTGCTGGGCAGGTGGTGTGGTCTTAATGCCCCCAGGGCCAGGCGGACGGACAGGCAGCATAGCACAGCCCCAGCCCTGGGTCTTGTGCTCACCAGCCCCAACCTGTCTGCCCCTGCCAGCCTCTTGGCCACACTGGGAAGGGAGGGAACTGGAAGCAGGCAGGAGGGGACCTGGGGCTGGAGTGTGGGCAAGGCCACGCCAAGCTGTTTTGGGGAGGCACACCCTTCCCCTGCCTATGGTACCCACCGCCCATGTGAGAGGTGCTGGACCTCTGTTAAAATCCTGCTCCCTCTCAGGCAGAGAGAGGAATTGAACCTGTGTGTCCCACATCCCAAGTGAGTGCTCTAAGCACTGGACTAAAAGTTAGATGATAGGCACCTCCACATCATCCATATTTTGAATGGGATCCAATCTGGTAGGCAGCCTTTGAGCATGCCTACTGTTTGGATTGTGCTCTGCTTGTGAATTAGACATTCATCTGCTGCCTACAGTATTTCCCCTTGGTTTGTGGATTGCTCTGGGGCATAGGCGGGAGATAGGCATCCAAATGCCCAGAGTGAGGGAGCAGTGTGTGTGCTCAAAAGCAGAAACATAGGTGCCTAGGGAACTTTTACTCTAAAAATGCCTGTGCCAAGTGAGTAGAGCACCTACAGTCTTTGGCAGGAGTTTTGTGGATCACAGTGGAGCCTAAAAATGAGATTTAGGTGCCTAAACCTGAGATTTAGGGCTTGTCTGTGCACTTCTCCAGTGTGGACTACAGGGGTGTGATTGGCAGCACTCACGGGCATGCTGTGCTGAAACCACCTTTCCACCCTGTATGGACACTGCTGGTGTGAACTAAAAGGCGCCTGGTTCATGTTATCTTAATCCTATTAGAAAGTAGCACAAAGGAAGCAGGAACTCCAATTCCTCAGCAGTCAGTGAGTAAGTGTAGCCAGCTCCTGTGACTACACTTATGCCCACAGAGCTGATGTAGAAAGTAAAGGAGAAGTGGCCATAGCATTGAGTGACTTTGAGACCATCTGCAAACTGATGGAATTTAGAGCAGCTTGTTCTAAATTCCCTGGGGCTATGGCTGGCACAGAGCTGGCTGGAAAAATGGAATCATAACTGCCTCCCTGACATCTCTTCCCCCTTCGCTATTTCCAGTAGAATCAAAGTGCATCAGAGAATCTGATTCCGTGAATACTAGTATGTGAGAGCATGAGACATCATCAGACCATGCTGTTTTACTGTAATCACCTATACTGGCTCATTTTAAGCAAAGGGGTGTACAATATTTGAGGAGAGAGTACAACCATCATGGAAATATTAAATTGCAATAGTATCCTAACTGCTAGACACTTCCCAAAAACACAGGAAGAGACAGCCCCTACCCCGAAAAGCTTACAATCTAAAAAGTTTTCTTTTCAAGAACAGGACCTTGAACAATCATTTGCTATTTCATAAATACATTATCAATGTAATGAAATAAATCTTCAAAAGCTTCTTTTATAGCTCATGTCAGCATTCCCTAGTAACTTTTCTGCAAAAGCCGGATCCATTTTTAATTGCAAATATTGTACAGGTAAGAGAGTTTCATTGCTCCCACCATCTATACTATCCATTCTGTATACATTTCTAAAATAAATTGAAAAATTCATTGTTTTCCTGTATTCAAGGACTGAGGCACACAAATGCTAATATAGGGCTCAGAGGGGAAATAACTTTCTCCTGCATATTTGAGAAAATCTGAAGCCCTTTCAAGAAAATCTAATAAACGTAATAATCACAGCCTGCTGACACTAAGGAGAAAAGACCTCATTCGCTCTTTCTTTTATGCAGCAATTTACTGGTCCCTACTGATTTCCAAATTGGATCGCCGTACTAAATTATCCATGCCAGTACCTGTGAAAGTAAGCACTGGGATCCATATTTGTTTTGTGTTCTGCTTAAATCAGCAAGAATGATAAATTTGATGGTACGAAATTGGAAATATCAAGGGCTTTCTTCAATGAATGAGCAAAATGTCTCCACTTGTAATTTATTGTGACCCTTTTTCACTGCATGTGCTTTGTATGTCTAGTATTTATTTCAACACAAATTAAATTGCTCTCTCCTTCTATATTGTCACATCTGTGGTATTATCTGATGTCAAAATCAAATCGTGTAATAATTGTTTTCCTAGATTCAAAGCAATCTTGCAATGTTTTGTTGCAAAGGAACACTTGGTACTAGAACTCATCTTTCTTTTGAGTGCAGTTGAGTTACTAGTTGGAAACTTTACATATAAACTGTCCTCTTGTTTACAAAACAGTGCAAGATACTGGAAACTGATGTAATTTATTGTTTTATTTAATGGTGGAAATGAAGAACTAAGTTCAAAATCTCAAATGTCAATAAAGACTTAAGGCTGGATCATCAGCTTGGAGCTATGCTGATTTATCTCAGCTAAAGATTTAGGCCCCAATCCTGCACACACTTATGCACATGCTTAACCTTACTACTCTGAGTAGTCCTATTGATTTCAAGTTAAACATGTGTATAAGTGTTTGCAGGATCAAGGTTCTGTTCTATAAGTCTAAAAAGAGGTTGCTTGTTGGTCATTATTACATAGTAATGAAATAAGGCCAAATACTGATAACTGTTTCCATGTGTTTAAATCTGGGGTAACATTGCTCAAATTAGTAAAGTTGCTTTGAATTTACACCAATGTAACTGTGATCAAAATCTGCCCCATAACAAATATATCAACCAAATCTGATGTTAAATAATGTGACTACAGACCAGATCCTGCTTATTTTATTCAAGTGAATAGGTCTAGGCTCTGCATTGGGACAAGAGCCAGCCTTAGCAGATTTACGGTGGGCTGTCAAATGATTTTTGGCTGCCACTCAATCTCTGCTCCCAGTCAAGTTGATTCTTTTCTATCATAACTGACATATGATCACATTGCTAGTGTTCAGTTTGGATCAAAGGGATAGCAAGATAATTCTTTGGGATAAAACCCAAATACAACTCATTTCATGTTTACATACAACATGAGAGCGAGTGAGATAATTAGTTATTAGGTTGTGAGCGGTTTGGGGCCAGCATTATTAAAGAAAACTTCAGCAAAGGACTATTTTGAAATAAACAGGACAACTAGTGCCCAGCCACTGGACAACGTTGTGTTCATTCTAGTGAATATCAGCACATTGCTTCTGTATGCTACACATTCTACATAAAAGTGTATAGGCAAAGCTCTCACCAGCAGATCGTGAGATCACTCCATTGAGTAATTAAGTTAAAAATCATAAATGATAATAAAGACATAGGACCAGATCATTAACTGGAATAAATTGGCATAGCTGCATTGACTTCTGGACATCAGGAAATTTAGACTTGAAATTAAACGAAGGTTTCTAACCATCAAAGAAGTGAAGTTCTGGAACAGCCTTCCAAGGGGAGTAGTGGGGAAAAATACATATCTGGCTTCAAGACTAAGCTTGATAAGTTTATGGAGGGGATGACATGATGGGATAGCCTAATTTTGGCAATTAATTGATCTTTGACTACTAGCGGTGAATATGCACAGTGGCCTGTGATAGGATGTTAGATGGGGTGGGATCTGAGTTACTAGAGAGAATCTTTCCTGGGTGCCTGGCTGGTGAGTCTTGCCCACACGCTCAGGGTTTAGCTGATCGCCATATTTGGGGTTGGGAAGGAATTTTCCTCCAGGGCAGATTGGCAGAGGCTCTGGGTTTTTTTCATCTTCTACTGCAGTGTGGGGCACAGGTCACTTGCTGGAAGGTTCTCTGCATCTTTAAGTCTTTAAACCATGATTTGAGGACTTCAGTGGCTCAGTCATAGGTTTGATACAGGAGTGGACGGGTGAGATTCTGTGGCCTGCGTTGTGCAGGAGGTCAGACTAGACGATCATATTGGTCTCTTCTGACCTTAAAGTCTATGACTTCAGTTGCTCCAATTGCATTGCAATTAAAGCAATCTAGCAGTTTGCAAAAAGGGGAAGAGAAAGTTGAAAGAAGGAATAGGACACGAAGGAAGGAGGAGGAAGAGCAAAAAGGAAAAGGCAGAAAAAGAAGTAGCAACTTAAAAAAAAGGCTATATAACATTAATAATAAGAGCTAAGGAGCTTCTTGGGCTCTCTGGCGATTACACAATCCATGCAAATCCCGCTCTTGTTTATGACATTATCTGAATCCTCTGGATAGCCTTAAAGTCTTCTAGCTGAAAATTACTTATAATTTATTCTATATTAAAGTGCCATTGGAATAATATTTTTGGTGATTTTCACTTTGTACAAAACTGAGAGAGACTGATCTTGATCTGTTTAAAATGAAAACAGATTGCTGCCACAGAGGGTTACTTGGGCCAGCCTATCATGGTGGAGGATGCTGCAGTGTGTGAGTACGGAGTTCTAGCTCATCCACCATTGCTGCTGCTTGGCTGAGCCACTTGACTGGCTTTTGAAGTTTTTACCTTCCCTGTTTCAATGTTAATTTTGTATATTAGCAATTTAGGGAAAATACCAAATTTGGATATGTGCATGGGTCTCTCTCTCTCTACTTCTGACTGTATGTGTGTTTTTTGCTGGTATTAAATTTTATACTACCTATAACCCAGCAGTTTACCAGCCTGTCTTGGGTTCATATTTAATTTTTTTTCTGTCTTGAAAATCTTTTTACTTTATTCTGTTATTATTTTAATAAATGGCATGCTCTTCATTCTTGTAATTCTCGTAACGCCTCCAAAGCAGAGAGAGAGGATGAAATCTATTGTGGCATCTAGGACTTTGAGAGGTAGCATAAGGAAAACATCCATTGTACTCTCAGCCATGATCCCCTCTTGTTGTTAGGGTCAAAGAGGCAGTTCAATTAAGGTCTAATTTGACACACATTGAAATCAAGGAAAGTCTTTCCACTGACTCCAATGTATTTGGATCAGGCCCTTAGTGGACAAGATTTCTGTAACTACAGATTTTTGGCCCAGAGCTACAAAGCTGTTTAAACCCCAGACATCCCAGGTGAATGCTCTGACCACTGGACTAAAAGTTATAAGATGGACACCATCAAGTTCTTTTGTGGCCATTTTGTGTGGAGTGAGGGAGGCACCTAACTTATTCTTGCAAGAATCTACCTAGGTGCGTAAACTGCCTGACTCCAGGACATGGGTTTCCCATTAACGGATCACTATGCAGAGAAAGGTGCCTCCCTGCAACCTAGACTTTGGCACCTGTTTCCATAAGGGGGCAGGGCTTAGCATACACCACTGATGTCAACATCGCCCATTGGCTAGTCCCACCTAGCATGTTGGCTTTTATTGATTGCATTTTAAGGCACCTATCTCTCCACATTAATTGTATAGGAATCTTAAATTCCTAATTCAGGTTTTGTGAATAATAGAGTTGTTCCTGTGATTTTCTAGGCATCCAAAAGTTAGGCCCTGCGACAATCTGCATTGCAATACCTAAATTCCTTTGTGGATCTGGTCCTTGGTTTTCTGTTTTAACATGGAGCCAAGCCCTGCTATCCTTGGCAGTCCTTTCCAAAGCAAAATGTGCAATGTAATATAAACTTCTGTGTTCCTCAATATGCAACCTAGATTTTTAACATTTTACACAAAATGTAGTTTGAAGTAATGACCTAGAACACTGCAATGCTTTAGTAGCATCAAGGAACTGAAGACCTCTGATGGTAGTGTAATGGGTCCAACTTTCACTTTCTCATCTCATATTGGAGAAGACATTTGCAATGATCTTTTGCAATAATCAGTTTGCTCTCTGGTCAAGGTATGACTTGAACACAAAATTTTTGGTATCTAAAACTGTCTTCATATCCCAAGATACAAGTTTAAAATAACTATTCAAGAACTATTATTTATGTTGAGCATCATGGTTGAAATCCTGGCCCTATTAAATCACATGAGAATTCTGCCACTGACTTCGGTGGGATTAGGATTTCACCCTAGGACTATAGCTATATCTAGGCAGAGCTCACACTGGAGTTGCAGCAGCAGAGCATCAATATGAGAATTCCTCTCAGCATGGAGAAGTGTGCAGCCATCACCATGTGGACGCTCGTAAGTGGCTAGCCAGCTTGGTGTTCAAAAATAAAAACTGTTGTCATGGAGAGATGAGTGGCTATTGAGAGGGTACTGTTGTCTCGGGTCATAAAGCTTGGCAAAGCGCAGGAGGTTACTGACAGCTTTGAACACCTGGCGTTTCCACAGTGTATAGGGGCCACTGATGAGATCCTATTATCTACCCCACCACCAGAGCTCAGAGTTCATCAGCAGAAAGGAATATTTCTCCATGATCATGCAAAACCTGGTTGAACGCCATTCTTGCAATAGCCACCAACTTGTCTGTGATGCTCCATCATTTTTGTTTCCTTCCTGTGCCAAAATTATGAGTTCAAACACAGAAGTAGCAGATACAGTAGGAAAATGAGAGTGGACTGTCCAGAGGTAACTTTTGCATTGCAGGAGGAAATGGCACATCAGAAAAAAATGTTTTAAAAACTGCCTCCATCTCTTTTGGAATTTGAGTGAGACCCTTCAGAGATTACAAATGTTTGAATAATTACTAGCCAATCATATTCTTGCAGATATCTTCACACATAGGAGAATGCTTTCCCACAATACAGGGAACTTTTTCTTGTCAATCTTGTTTTCTCCTTTTAAATTTTTATTACTGGACCCCCTGCCAACATAGTAATAAGTCAGCTGAACATGAATGCACCAGTTTACACTCTAAATTATAGTGGACAAAACCTATTCCACCTTTACTGCTTTGCAGTTTACTCTAATTTACAGCTAATTTAACGTTTAACTCCATTGCAGTACATCTGGTACTTAATGATACTGCATCTGTTGCAGTACTAGCGATATCTTGCTATAGCAGTGATTGGGCTATTGGGAAGATAGGTGTTAATATCATTATTTCATCTAAGTATCTTAGTTCAGTCTGCCTTCACCATGCTTACAGGATTACTTACATTGGCAACACTACTTGCAGGCAGTGAAAGAAGTTCTGTGCCAGTGAATATGCCCTTATTCAAAATCAAATTGGATATGCATAGTAATTCTCTTAAGTGTTCAACAGTGTTGTGGATTATCAGATACATCAATTATCCAATTCCACTGCCAAGTTTATTTTCTGATTAGATCCAGGAGCATGCTCCCCACAGTGATGCAGACCAAGAGGAGTAAAGCAAAGAATATTTGGCACAGTTATATAAATGAAAATCTAAGACATTTTGGAACTTCCTCAAAGTTGTCAAAAGGCTTGCATGAAAACATATAATCTGATTTCAGTGGGATTACTTAAATTAAGTATATGTGTTTACAGGAATGGGGCCTATTTTACGATAAAACCAACAGAAGCAGGAGAATGAACACAGAGAGGGGAAAGGGTATGATAAGGGCGAGAACAATGTGATTATGCAATCAGTGGGGAAGTTAGTGCATGCATCTTGAAAGTGAATTTTGTTTATAGTCATTTATTCATTTTATTAAAGCTATAGCTGTTACCTAAAAACAGTAAGTTTTGAGAGAGCCTTCAAGCAGGAAAAGGTGGAGCTGTGGCAGAAATGATCAATAAAATTTCTATGTACTTATTTTCAGTATTTAGTATGATAATTTAAGCAGATTTCAAACATTACAAAATAGATTAATTAATTGTTGCTGTTGGTTGTTGTTATTTGCAGCAGCATAGTCTGGCAGAGAACGACTGGTCTGAGTAACAGGAACTCCTGACTTTGAATTCAGTCTCTGGCACTGATTTGCTCTGTGGCAGTAGGCATGTGACATAAACTTGCTGCTTCAGGTTCTTGGACTGTAAGATGGTAATATTATACTTACCTGCCATTCAGAAGATTAATTATTTAAGGTTGTGTATATCTCTGAATTATACTGTTACTGTTTGAGTATTAAAGTATGAAAAACCTACTTTACATCAACATTGACAAAACCAACTGTGTCAGCCCTATTGTAACTAGTGACTGTAATACACCAGGATATAGCAGAGAGCAATGCAACAAAAAAAGCAGTGCTCTACGACTGAAAAAAATGTTAGGGTATAAGGCTGGGTAACTGCAATAATGAGAAAAGTGTAGTCACCTTATTGTCTTAATAGTTATAGAACTAAATTTATAATGAAAATGAGGGAACATCCACTGCAGCTGCGTATCAGCCATTACTGCCAGGGGCTCTGAGCCTGACCACACACGCACCTGTTTAGTTCCATTGCCATCAGTGGGGCGCAGACCCCTTGGGAAATGTTACGTGCCTGGCAGACCCTGTTATTGACACACGAAAGGAGCAGACATGGTGTCAGCTGTTACTGGGCCTTTCCAAACCCTAACAAATTACGCTTTTTTATGTGTAAAAGTGTGTGTGAGTATTATGGGCCGCATATTACAAAGCACGGTAACTTTCTAGCCTACGAACAAAACTCCTCTCGTTCATCAATTAATTTTACGATGCTGCTCGTCGTAGGTGGTCCTGCTGCCTTTCCCACAAGCTGGCAGCGGAGACTAGCCAGGCAGGATTAGAACCTGCCACCCTCCCCCTTGCTAGGCGGCTGTGCTAACCCCTGCCTCACCCAGTCAACCGCCAGAAGTGCGTCTACTGGGCGTTCGAAGCGTGCGCGCTCACGAGAAAGGAGGCGTGTGTCCGGCCGCAGTCCGGTCCCCGGCGCAGCCTGAGCGCGCGCGCACCGTTTTACATCCGGGTCCCTCGACTCCTCCCTCTCCCGCCGCCGCCGCCGCTCTGGACGCTTGGGGGGCCGCCCCCCCCCAGCCGGCTGGCCGGCGCCGGGTGCTCCAATGAGAGCGGTTGCCTCTCCCTGCCTCGCGGAGCCAGGCGGTGCCGGCCGGAGCCCGAGTCCGGGTCCTGCGTGCGCGAGTCCGGCAGCAGGCGAGGATGATGCCGGCTCTGGCCGCCCAGAGGCGGGGATGGCGCTGCCTCAACCGGCTGTACCTGCGGTGCCCGGCGGCGCAGCTCAGCCGGGTCTGCCACGGTGAGTGGGGCTGGCGGGGAAGCCGGGCCCTCCAGCCCCCTTCCCCCGGCCGCTGCCCACCCTGCCCAGACCCGCTGATGACACAGCTCTCTAGGGCGCCTTACTCCTCCTACACGGCCACGCTTCCACACCGTCACCGCAGCCTGCCCTGGATCTGGGCGCCCCGCACTTTCCCCCTATACTGTGCGCCCTAAAGACCCCCTAATCTTAGCCCACCCTGACTGCCCCATACTCTGTTTCCAAAACCTTCTGTCTCTCCCACTCAGTGATCCATCATATTCCCACAATTTGCCAAAACCTGGTGCTCTTCAATTACAGACCCATATTCCCGTTTGTTCCTTATCCTTATCACTTCAGTGCTCCCTCTCACCAACTCAGCGGCTCCCCAAGGTCCCATCATAATATTTCATAGCCATGAGCCTCACGTTTTGTCTGTCCACTGTGCTGAAGGGAGCACCCCCAATGTTTTCTCATCTTGACCTCTGTCATTTAAAAATTGCCTGTTTGCTGTGCTGTGTTGCAAACAGCCTCTCCCACCTATTCCCTGTTGAAATTGACTGAAGTAATCAGTGTGGGATGAGGCAAAAAAATGGACAATAAAAGTACTGGATAATAAACCAGAGGAAACAGTCCTGCACTGAATTAGGTCTTTTTTGTATCTGAACGTCTATGAAAAGGAAGTAGTTGAGTAAATTACATGATGACTTCCTGTAGATCAGGTACTTAATCCTTGTGATGTTTAGGGCCACATTGGCAACTTGTGGAAACCCAATATTTTTAATAATTCATGTATATGTTTTCTTGTATGATGGGTAGAAGTTTCAGAAATTGCTTGTCCTTTGAGTTCTCTAGCAATAAAAACCTGCAGCTGGTCAGTTTTATGATTATGTGGTAGTGGGAGAAGAGCTTGTTTGGGTATGTCTACATAGCATTTTAGAATGATCCTTTCAACCCTGGTCAATAGCACTAGCTCTAAATATAGCATTTTGAACTAGCTAGTTTTTTGTGTCTGTAGAATCCATATAATTCTTTTCATGTAGCTGTTTTCTCCAGAACACATACTGTACTGCTGTTTTATATAGAAGCTGCCTAGTACTCTTGAGTAAACTTTCCAGTGTATATCACAGACAGTTTCTGAAAATAAACAGACAATAGTTTGATGCCAGAATGTAATGGCTGAATTATTTTAGTCCATTATCAAGAAGTTTCCTCTTTGAATGTGAAATGTCCCCAAAATGTAGATACATTCAAAATACAGTTGAGTTTAAAAGCATGCATTTGTCAAGTACTATAAAGTGTTTTTTCTGTAACTTCTTAATTTATTAGACATGTGGTTAGCAGAGCATATTGAACTTTGGCATGGTATTTAAAGGCCTTTTGTTATCTGAATCACTTTGACATTAATATAACTTATGTATATTTTGTGTACAGTACTTTATATTCAGATGTATCTGTTCTAGCTGTAGTGGAACATGTAAAAGGCTGTAAGGAATTATTAGGGAGCGCATGCTTTTACCAAAAGTATCTCTATGATTGTGTTGTGAGATGACTTGTGTAATAATGTAGTCCTCTGTTTAATGTCCAGTTATATGCAATGCAAGTAAGATAAGCAGTACTTGATTTTATAATTATTTCCCAAAGACATCACACCAGCTTTTTTTTTTTTTTAAAGTAGGTAGTTGCAGTTCAATAATGGATGAAGTTATATCTGCAGAGAAGATATATGCATTTGGTGTGTCGATGCTTTGCTTGCTTATGTTGCTTAACAGAAGTTGGCTGCTAATACTGATGGACCAGAACTGTGTTCAGTAAATTTGGTGTACTGTAGGACAGTCTTTTAACACTATCAATTGCCTGGTAAAGGTGGTCTTTCTGCAAACACAGAGAAAATGTTTGTGTAATATTTATGTATCACACTGTAAATCACACTTCAGTTGTGGCCTATATGTTGTGGGTTGAGATATTACACCTGAATTGCAGACATCTATTACATATTTAGTCCATTAAAATATTTGTTTTTGGGTGTGGGGGGTGGAATTAAAGGACATAACTGTTAGGATTATCTTGCTAATAGTTTTGCAGTGTATGCCATTGTCATTCTGCTGTAATATCCTCTCTGACTGCCAAGTATTTTGCTTATTATAAAGATGGTTTTGTGCCGAGGGTGATTAAAATAGGGTTTAATTGAGCAGTAAGACAATGTTAAAGTAGTTTTCTGTTAGATAACTTTAGGAGAATCTCATGTGTAGTGTTTAAAAGGACTAAGCTATTGAGAAACTCAGCAGAAAATGACAATATATTTGTGTGTTAAAATGCTTGAGGAGAAAACAGGAGAAGCTTGGGAATTTGGTGAAAGCTGTGTAGAGTTTACGAAATTTGAGCACACAGGTAAAATAGCTTTTAATAAATATTTTTGCTCAATTTCCACAACTAATCTTGGCAACTCCTCTTGACACACACTTTCTCTTTTCTTCTCAAACTGATATGTGTAAAACGTTTTTCCTCTCAGGATGGCAAGGCTCAATGAAATGTGGAAGTCTCTCTCACATACTGCCATGCAGTCGTCTGCCAGTCCAGTCACTGAGTCAAGTGAGAGTTTACACCTCTGATGGTCAGAAAAAAGGCCCTGTACCAGGCCCTGAAGGAGCTGAGCACAAACCTGGAACAGGTCTGTGTGCTTTACATTTGTTTTGTGAATGTTTGGGACCTGGTTTAAAAGGAGCAGATATCTAGAGCATTTATTCAGCAAAGGATTGTTAGTTTGCCTTATGCAATTAAAACCAGATCACAGTGTAGAATTGCATGTATTATTATGCTAAAGATGCAGAATTTGGAAATAGTCAAACCTCCCTCCGTATATCAAGACTTCTAGTGAATGAGCATGGGTAAAAACTTAGATTTCCTTTTTGTAAATAAATGATAAAATGTTGGAGGGATAGAATGGCTCAAGGGATAGATAATGGGATGCCTCTACAGTTTAGCAATCTGCCTCTGTTTAGTTACTTGTATAAAATGAGTTGGTGCTAAAGATTGAATTGGCATAAAAACTGAACATGCTGATCAGTAGTAATTCCTTCCCCTCATGCTTGAGGCAAAATGGTGAGAAAGCTTAACCTGCTGTTTAGGCTGTTGGTGTTCTGAGTATAGAGGATTTCACCCTGTAGAACTGTTAATCTGGCAATGTCCACAAGTACTAAATTATGTAACATTTAATATGGTGGAGAAGCCCACAGGCAACTTTTACTGTTGTGAAACTGGATGGCCCTGGAATTCCTACTCCAGAATTCTTCCCTACAGCTGCTTGAAGGTCTTAGTTTTATTCAGTCTTAAGCCAGATGTCTCATATTCCTGGTAGGACAGGAGCACTACCAGTTCTGAGTACTTCCATTCAAACTGGTTGTCAAGGTTTTTTCCCCCACTTTGAACTTTAGCGTCCAAAAAGTAGGGACATGCATGATCACTTTTAAGCTTAATTACCAGCTTAAATTTGGTATGCTGCCACTAGCCAGAAGTCTGTGTCTGGCACACTTCTGTTCCCCCAAAACCTTCCCTGGGGAACCCAAGACCCAAACCCCTTGGGTCTTAAAATAAGGAGAAACTAACCATCCCCCTTTTTTTATCCCCAAGACTCTCCCCTCCTTGGGTTGCCCTGAGAGGCTACACAGATCCAAACTCCTTGGATCTTAAAACAAAGAGGAATTAACCCTCCCCCTTTCTTTCCCCCCACCAATCCCTGGTGAGTTTAGACTCAATCCCTTGGATTCTGAAACAAGGAAAAATCAATCAGGTTCTTAAAAAGAAAGCTTTTAATTAAAGGAAGAAAAGGTAAAATTATCTCTGTAAAATCAAGATGGAAAATGCTTTACAGGGTACTCAGATTCATATAGACTAGAGGAACCCCCTCCACCCCCCCGCCTGAGATTCAAAGTTACAGCAAACAGAGGTAAAAATCCTTCCAGCAAAAAGACACATTTACCATTGAGAAAACAAACATAAGACTAATGCTCCTTACCTGGCTATTACTTACTATTTTGAAACATGAGAGACTGATTCAGAAAGATTTGGAGAAGTCTGGATGTACGTCTTGTCCCTCTCAGTCCCGAGAGCGAACAACGAACAAAACAAACAGCACAAACCAAGACTTCCCTCCACCAAGATTTGAAAGTATCTTGTCTCCCTATTTTTCCTCTGGTCAGGTGTCAGCCAGGTTTACTGAGCTTCTTAACCCTTTACAGGTAAAAGAGACATTAACCCTTAACCATCTGTTTATGACACTGGTGATGGCACCAAAGCTCTTCACAAAAGTCTTCTCTGTGGGGGCGGCCCAGATGAGGTGCAATGACTGCACCCTCTTCCTGGATCTAGGTGAGTGTTTACTAATGAGTAGATCAAGTCAGGAGGTCCAGTTGGTGATCCTTGTCTTATTGCACCTTGACATCACTGGGGTCTGTGTAAACAGAGAAAATTCCACTTTGACTCCTACAGGGACTATAGATTTTTATCGTAGTGACCTAGAGTCATCCTCAGGCAAAGCCTATCTTCTATAGACTGATTTCAGGCTATTCATAGCTTGATAAATCAAGTCACCCTCAAATCTTGCACCACAATCAGGGTCTGCCTTTTCCTGCTAGGCCATATGGCTACGTGTACATACATAACACTGTTTGTTTACCAGACTTTGCGTTTGCTACCTGTAGGCCTGGCTTCAGTTTGTTTATTCAACAGACAAGGACAACATGAAAACCAGTGTAACAGTCCCACCAGAAGTCAGAGCTTCTGTCGTTTGGTGGATGAAACCAGACCAGCTGCAAGTGCGAGTTTCCTTTCTCCCACTCATCCCTGACACAACCCTAATTACGGATGCATAATTCATAATATGGGGAGCACATATGGACAATCACACTACACATGCATGGTATGTGGTCCCCATGGGAGGCCAGATTGCATATAAATCTGCTGGAGATGAGGGCAGTTTTTCTAGCCTGCAACACATTTTTCTCCCTCATAAGCTCTCCTTGTGTCCAAATAATGTTGGACAATGTGACAGGGCTTTTTATGTAAACAGGGTGGAGCAAAATCTCTTCCTGTGAGTATAAAGACAGTGACTTACCTACCAGATGTGCAGAATACTCTGACAGACAATCTCAGTAGGCACTTCTCCATAGACTGTGAGTGGGAAATACACAATTCCGTCTTGACTGAAATCTTGACTGAGTGGATAACACCATCTTGGGACCTAGCCTCCTTACAATCAAGCAAGAAATTCAACTTCTATTGTTCCAGAGCAGCATTAGGTCAAGACTCCAGGGATGATGCCCTTGTGTTATGTTGGATGGACCATCTGAGGTATTCCTTTCCTACTATCCGCCTGCTACCTCAGGTTCTCGGCAAAATTCGCCATGACAGGGCCAGGGTTGTTCTCATCACACCAATCAGCCCAGGCGGTTTTGGTTTCTGGAACTTCTACAGATGTCATCGTCATCCTATCCTCTGGGATATATTCAACCCCTTTTGGATCTTTTAACTAAGGACAAGATCAGACATCCCAGCCCAGACCTTCTTAATCTCATGGCCTGGTAGTTGGATGGTCATCAGTTTTGGAATGTTCATGGTCTGAGACCATCCAAACTATCCTTAATAACAGCAGAAAAATATCCACTAGAAAATACTGTTTAGCTAAATGGAGGTGTTTCTATACGTGGCCACAACAGAATCAGCTATCACCAGAATCAGCAGGTGTCCATGTCATTTTAAACTATCTTCTATCCTTCAAAATGTCAGAGCTTTCTTTTAGTTTGCTGCCAGATGGACTTTCAGCTATCAGTGCCTTTCATCCTCCAGTGGAAGGCCACTCCATCTTTACTTATCCAATCACAATTTGATTCTTGAAAGGTCTTATTAGGACCTTCCTGACGGTGATGAAGCCCACACCACCATATGTCTTCAGCTCTTACCAGATCACCTTTTGAATCAATGGCCGCATGCTCCATGAAGGTTACCATTGCATTGGCTATGTGGGTGAGCAAACTGGGAGCACTCATGTTAAACCTATAGTATACCATATTTCATAGAGAAAAGATCTCCCTTCATCTCTGTCTGAAATTGATCCCCAAAGTTATTTTAGAGTTTCACATGAACCAGCCTCTTTGCTTACTGATATTCTTCCCAAAGCCTCCTCTTTCCAGCAAGGAAAAGAGGCTGCACTTTCTCCATTGCAAACGGATCTTGGCCTCTTCTCCGCAAAGAACAAAAGCAATCAGGAAAACACAAAGACCATTTGTCACAATAACAGAGCAATGATGAGGGCACTATATCAGCACAGAAACTCTAAGTGGATCTCTGGATACATATTTCTATGTTATCCGTTGGCACATATTTTTCCCTTGGATGGGGTGAGGGTCCACTCTGTGAGCACACAAAGAACTTCATTGGTATCTCTTTGAGAAGTACCAAGTACTGGATATTTGTAAGACCGCTACCTGGAGGTCCATCCATGTCTTTATGAAGCATTACGCTCTGGTCTAGGCTTCCTCAGCGTCTGCAGCTGTGGTGACAGCAGTGTTACAGACATCCATGCCAACTGCATCCTTGTATCCTCCACTTATTTCTGTACTGCTCACCAATCACCCATGTGTGGAATATACATTGGGACCAGTGCTTGAAGAAATGGAGGTTACTTACCTGTAATTGAGGTTCTTTGAGATGTGTAGTTCTTATTTATATTCCACTACCTGCCCTCCTTCCCTTCTGCTTCATATCCTATCTGATTCACGGTAAGAAGGAGCTGGAGGGGCATTGGTCCACTCTGCCCTTTATACCTTTAATTGTGAGAATAGGGAGAGCAACTGCTTATGTGCGGATCAACAGACACTACTTGCTATAAATCTCCTGTCTCAGGCATGTGGATCACATGTATTCACATGTGGAATACAGATAGGGACCACACATCTCCAAGAACCTCTAGTTACAAGTAAGTAATATCAATTTGTAGTGATTATCCTTAGGTAAGTCTATCAACCTTCATGAGCCTCCATTTCCCTATTAGTAAAAAATGGGATATTTTCCTACCTGACTGGGAATTCTGAAGATTAATTTATTAATGTTTAAAGGGCATCTGAACCTCTGTCCACCCAAAGATCAGCAGTTCTGAATTCTAATACTCCATTCTTTTCTTATTGGCTCATTGTGTTTTTTGTCATGTCTCCAGAGAAGGGTAATATATTTTAAAAGGGTACTTAATGCTGTCTGAACAGTCAAACATAAATCTTGACATTTGATGTGTAATTATTTTTTTCCTATGAAAGTTTATGGCATAACCTTTCATTAAATAATGTCACTCAGATACGTTTTTGAAGAGGAACAAACTTTTCTGTACAATAGAGGGTGACTTCTGGCAAACTCTGGAAGCAAATATGCCAGACAATCTTGTCTGTGCATATGAAGAATGATAGTTTGTCAATGCCCATTGTTTTTAAGTATGATAAGAAATGAACAGCAAAGAGTATCTTATTTATTTTGAACCTTTTTTAAACATTGCTGTTCTTCAAGCTATCCAGAGAGCAGCTAACACTTTTCAACAGGAAGAAAAGGGCTGAGTTACTTTTAGGCTTTTCCAAGCTCACTTGCTGCAAGATTTGTGCAAATACATTAGAAACTGTTTTGTGTGTTTTTCTTACTGTTACCTTGGTCTTTCCAAAAAAATATACTCAGACCATGTTAGACCTTCTTGGTAGTTCCTGTCATATTTAATGGAATACTTTCTTGACTTAAAAGTAGTTGTGTAGCCAAAGCTTTAAGAATATTTGACTTTTGAATAATTCAAATCAGATGTTAAGTCAGGAGCTTCTCATTAGGCAACATAAACCTACTTGAAGAATCCTAAAGGTCTTCTGAGTTTTCCAAATTGCTTCAGTTTCAATGAAATTAGTTTTAATTTTGCTAATAACAGCAGATGTGTGGCAAACATCCAGTGCTAGAGTACTAAACACAATGTTGGATCTGTTATTGGAATCATAAGGATTTTATTCTGATACAGTGAGTTTAGATGATGATTTTCAAAATAAATATTCAGACATGCATTTGAACTATCTGATAACATTTCAAATGCCAAATGCAAGCTAATATACTTCTGTTGTCCAGTTTCAACAGAAGTTCATGACACAAGAAAATCTATGGATTTTGATTTTTCGTAAGCTATTGTGTTCTTCAAAATCTTAACTCTTTTTTGTTTAAAATGTTTCCAGGTCTTCAGATGGTTTTTAATTTGTAAACCAAAGCATTTGTGATATTTTCTGCAGACAGAAAATAAACAGTTTTAGACTTCATTATCTTAATGGGGTAGTAACTGCAAACCTCAATTCTTACTACTTACAAGGTAAAATTTTGCATTAAGTTTGTCCACAACTATAAAGATACAGCTGAAAACATTTTGATTCGTGACCATTTTTGGATAACCTACAATACAGTGACAACCCTAGCAACTTTGTTTAATATCAAATTTCAACTTTCAGTGGTAGTAATGTAGTAATATAATATAGTAATATAACTTTATGCAATTTTCTCTTGGCCTGTTAACAATAGTCTTTTATTTTATTTAATTATTGTTTACATGTATCAGCAGTGAGTGTTTTTTATTTTTTACAGCACGGGATACCGGCAGTGCAGGCCAAAAACCACTTTTATTGCAGGAGCCAATCCAAGTAAAAGGTAAACATGTATGTTATGTTGCAGTGGTACAGTTGTTAGGCAGTGGTGTTTCCTTTTAAGGTATCTTTCCGACTTTAGAAGTTATAAGACTTGGAGGAAATCATCTTTGAACATTAGGAGGCCCATGAGTCAGTAGGAAGTGTGTAAGGTAGTTCGTGTCTTGGGCTTACTTACATACACATTTATGGGAAAACACTCACATATCAACTTTCCATTTGGTGTCTGTTTATTTTAGAGAATGTCTTCTGAACATAGTACTACTCAGAGATGGAGTGAATAATTAGAAATAGTGTTGCTGCCAGAAGTGTGGCTTTAACTACCACTTTAAGCTGATAAATCTATGGATCAGATGATGAACTATGATTTATCTCCCTTCATCCAGTCTAGTATCTCAGCCTGTCTTTCATCTCTTCATGAATGTCCAGTCAACATCTTAAACTGAACGTGGCCAAAACTGAGATTTTTGATTGCTTCCCCCACTCCTAGCCTCAAACCCACCTTTCTCCCCTTTCTCTTATAATGAAAAACATTTAAGAATGTTGCAGCTAAAACACCTTGACTTGTCATTCTGACCATATCAGCCCCTTTATTCCAGGGGTTCCCTCTTCACACCTGCTTTCTTGTCTTTATCTCTAAGACCTGCCATTAGTTAATCCCAGCCTACCTAGCTGATATAAATTATTGTCATGTTGACTGCTGCCTTATCTCCACCAATACTCCTCGCCATTGCTACTTACTGGTCATCTTCCTTAACCACCTCTGTGCTTTTAATCACCTCATGCATGGGGAAAAGCTTCCTGATTAAAATCTGAATTGTTGCTACTTAAAGGATTTAAAGGAATATAAAGACTTGCCTCTGCTCCACTACCTACAAAACTCAGGCTGTTGATCCTGGCTAGACAGGTGATATTGCCTATTCCTCCTCTCTCCTCTTCTGCTTCCTTACTCTAAGCCCAATTAACCCTCACTTCTCCCCTCTTCCCCCATCTATAGTACATGTAATTAACAAAGCTGTGTCAATTCTTCACTCGACTCATTTGCTTGTATGTTCTTGTCAAGGGTTTTTCCCCGCTTTGAACTTCAGCGTCCAAAAAGTGGGGACCTGCATGATCACTTTTAAGCTTAATTACTAGCTTAAATCTGGTACTCTGCCACCAGCCAAAAATATAGTGTTTGGCACACTTCTCCCCCCTCCTTTCCCCCCCAGACTTTCCCCTCCCTGGGTTGCCTTGGGAAGTTACACAGATCCAAACTCCTTGGATCTTAAAACAAAGAGGAATTAACCATTCCCTTCCTTTTCCCCCCACCAATCCCTGGTGAGTTTATACTCAATCCCTTGGATTCTGAAACAAGGAAAAATCAATCAGGTTCTTAAAAAGAAAATTTTTACCTTTTCTTTCTTTAATTAAAAGCTGTCTCTGTAAAATCAGGATGGAAAATGCTTACAAGGTACTTAGATTCATATAGCCTAGAGGGACTCTTCCCCCACCAGCCTGAGATTCAAAGTTGCAGCAAACAGAGGTAAAAATCCTTCCAGCAAAAGACACATTTACAAGTTAAGAAAAGAAACATAAGACTAATCCGCCTTGCCTGGCTATACTTACAGTTTTGAAACATGAAAGACTGGGTGTACATCTGGTCCCTCTTAGCCCCAAGAGCGAACAACGAACAAAACAAACAACACAGAGAGACTTCCCTCCACCAAGATTTGAAAGTATCTTGTCCTCCCATTGGTCCTCTGGTCAGGTGTCAGCCAGGTTCACTGAGCTTCTTAACCCTTTACAGATAAAAGAGACATTAACCCTTAACCATCTGTTTATGACAGTTCTGTTCACATCCTCTAACCTTTATCAGTTTGGGCCTATTGTTGCTAAGGAAAGGTTTGTTTTGTATAGAGATTGCTTTACAGTGAGTTAGCTAACAAATCCACAACCTTTTCCTAGTGAAGGTGCATTCTTTGTGTCTTTAAATTGTAAGTCCATCAGCGCGAGGATTCCCTCTTTTGTATTTTGTATGATGCTCAGCTCAGTGCTCTGTATAGGCGTTTAGGCACAATTGTATCCAAGGCCTTGGCTACGCTCGCGCTTTACAGTGCTGCAACTTTCTCGCTCAGGGGTGTGAAAAAAACACTCCCCTGAGCGCTGCAAGATACAGCACTGTAAAGCGCCAGTGTAAACAGTGCCCCAGCGCTGCAAGCTAATCCCCATGAGGAGATGGAGTACGTGCAGCGCTGGGAGAGCTCTCTCCCAGCGCTGGCGCTGCGACCACACTCACACTTCAAAGCACTGCCGCTGCAGCGCTCCCACGGCAGCGCTTTGAAGTTTCGAGTGTAGCCAAGCCCCTAAATATTTACTATTACAAATAGTAATGAAATATCAAAGCACTGAAAACTCTTAAAGGGAACACTCTTCACTGTAAAATTTGTGTGATATTTGGGTTATATTTTAAAGAATTAATTTTTTTATTACATTTCTATGGAAACTTAAAACTGACATTATTTTTCAAATTTGTCTTTTATTTTATAATATTGAGTGGATACTTTGTGAACTGTTGCTAATCTATATCCCAAGATATGAAAGTTAATAAACTTGCTCAAGGGTTTATTTAAAGAAAAACAATTAAAGCATGCAAGAGCCATTTTCTCTATTTGACAATTGTTCTCTTCCATTCCACTGCCCAAGCAACTCTGTGTTAGTGACCATTAGATCCAAAGATTACTCTGGAGTAGATCATGATGCAGCACATACTATTAGATGCTGAAAATTTACTTTAAAACGGTGTTGTAGATTAAACAACCCACTGGATGCCATAAAAACACCAGAATTTTTGTAAATAAATGCTGAAATTTGTAATGCCTGTGGGTTACTCAGTGTCAGCTGAAACCTTTTGCTTCAAAGCTTCCAGAAATTAAACCAGAAAGAAGGCACACATGTTAACATTGAGGATAGTTAACCATTGAAACAAGTTACCAAGAAATGTGGTGGATTTTTAATCACTTGTTGACTTTAAATCAGGACTAGTTATCTTTTAGAAAGATATACTATAGCTCCAACAAAAGTTTTGGGCTTAATGCAGGAATTACTGGGTGAAGACTTAAGGCCTCTGTTATGGAGGAGGCCAGACTAGAATCTTATAGGTCTCTTCTGGCCTTAATCTGTGAATTGTAAATTTTCAAAGATCTCTGTTCTCCTTTAATACACCTAATATCCTTCATCAACTGTAACTATTCTTTAATGGCAACCTGCCTAACATATTAACAGAAGTAAACTTAATAGTGATTTTAAAAGTACAAATCGCTGTAAGGATGTTATACTTGGGTGACAAGCAGCCAAGAATGGCATAACTGAAAATAAGATACATTTGCATTTAAAATTGTATGTGTTCTCATGGTCTCCTGCTTGTGCATCAAATTCTGAAAAGATTATAGTAGAATCTCCTAGGTAGATACTACAAATAAATAAGGAATGTGCTCTTTTAACTGTTCTGCAGTCTACAAAGCACAGTATGGCAATTTGAAGAGAGAGAACTCTGGAAAGTACTAGGAGGAGTATTTAAAAAATAAGGAAGTGGAGGTTACAGTCTGTTTTAGTTCTGAAAAGATCTGTAGCAATAGCAAAATAATTAACTACTGAGATTAGAAAATAATTTGCTAAGTCTTTGGCCACCAGTGACTGAGTAGAACATGGTTTATATCTGCTTTTTTTTCTTGCCAGAATAGAAATTTTTATTATATTAAATGACAAAATTAAATTAGTCTCTTCTTAACAATGTTTATTTCCAATCTGTCCAGAAAATTATTAATTTTTCTATCCAAGTACCTTCCTCTTTTACTTCTCTCATTAAATATCTTTATCCCAGAATCCCTGGCAGGAAGGAAGGATTTGCTTGTCTCCATTTAAATGGGGTAAATTCACGATTTCCTATGATTTCACAGAGGGCTAAATTGTCTTTCAGGACCTATACTGAAGCATGCTGTATATGACTTTTAATTGCACTTAATAATACTTGCGATTTTTTTTTTTTTTTTTTTTTTAGTTAAAGCGGTTCTTAAAAAGAGAGAGTATGGACCAAAATACACACAAAATAATTTCATCACTGGTGTCAGAGCAATAAATGAGTTCTGTCTTAAATCCAGGTACAGTAGTTTAAGTGAGTTAAAGTATAATTGTCTATTTATTTTTGACTTGTTCGTATGTGTTTCAGAAGTGAAGGATGGCTTAGCACCGTGGGACGCTAATCCTGATTGAAATATCTAGGTGCTGCTCCAATATACACAATAAATTGTAGACTGACTGAGCTGACGCTTCATTTGAAAATGACTAAGCTTCAAGCTAATTGTAATCACGGTGGCTGATGGATTCAAACTCTTTCCTACCCTTTCAAAGGGGCATTGTAATAGTTTAATATATATACTTTTAAAACAAAATGAACTTCATTTAAGTTCTCTTTCCAACACCTATATCCTTCCTCTTCTCTCGAGTGCTGACTCTGCATGCCAAGAAGTGCAAATCCTATTAGTCCCTGATGAGAAAATGCTGTCTCTGGAACAGCCAGCTTTTCACAGAGGGCACAGGCAACCTTGTAACAGTAGTTAGAAACCGTGCAAATCTCTAAAATATGAAAGCCCACTTAGAAGCCATAGGAAGCTTCATGTTAAACTTTAAGTACTTTAGTATTATATCTGTTTACAAATGCTTGTTATATTTTGCCAAATTAAGACTTAACTCTCACTATAATCCTGACTTAATCGTATGTATCAGTCTGGACCATGGTTGTTGTTACTTTACTTAACTCTCTTTAGTGTCTATCATCCACTTAAACAATACAGTTCAAATATGTGATCTCATTTATAAAATCTGTTTGACCTCTATTAAATAAATTGTTTGCAGCGGTGCTGCTGATGTTGCCATGTTTGCCCCAGGATACAAAAGACAAAGGTAGGTGAGGCAATATCTTTTATTGGACCAACTTCTGTTGGTGGAAAGAACAAGGTTTCGAGCATCACAGAGCTCTTCCTCAGGTCTGGAGAACGTAACCTGAGTGTCTTGAGCCAAATACAAAGTGTGACATATTGTTTAAGCAGAAGGGTTTCATGCATAGGCGATCACCGTTCTGCTTAACAATATGTCTCACATTGTCTTTAGCTCTGACACTCTGGGTACCTTCTCCAAACCTGAGGAAGAGTACTGTAATGCTCAAAACCTTATCCCTTCCACCAACAAAAGTTGGCTGAATAAAAGATATTACCTCACCAGCCATGACTCTCTCTTTATTAAATATGAAAGTTTGGTGACTTTTATAGCAGAATTAAAAAATTGTAACTATTTCTGCTCTGGGTCTTACTTATCACCCTAGTATCTTAGTTCAGCCAAAGGTCTTAATTAAGTGAAATCAGTTTATCATAACTTATTTTCTCTATAGGCAGATTAATTTGAAAATCTATTTGTTGGCTTTTACATAGAAAGTTCTGGACAGAAATAATGGGACCATAGGTTAGTTACTGTGATCAAACCAAATGATTTCCTATTTTATATATAAACATCTTCTATAATCGAGTGTCTTGATTCAGACAGTGGAGGAAGTTACTAGGGAGACAGCCATTTTAAACTTGATTCTGACTAACAGAAAGGAATTAGTTGTGAATCTGAAGGTGGAAGGCAGTTTGGGTGAAAGTGATCGTGAAATAGAGTTCATGACTCTAAGGAAAGGAAGGAGTGAGAGCAGCAGAATAAGGACAATGGACTTTTTTAAAATGCAGACCTTAACAAACTCAGAGAACTAATAGGTAAGGTCCTACAGTAAGAAAATGTAAGGGGAATAAGCAGTTCAGAAAAGCTGGCAGTTTCTAGAAGAGACGCAATAATAAAGTCACAAAAGAAAACTATCCCGAAGTGAAGGAAAGATAAGAAGAATAGTAAGAGGCCAATTTGGTGGCATGAGGAGCTCTTTAATGACCTAAAAATAAAAAAGGAATATATAGAAAGTGGAATCATGGACCAATTCTAAACTGTGAGTACAAAAGGATAGCACAAGCATGTAGAAATCAGAGCAAAATCAGGCTAAGAAACAAAATTAGTTACACCGAGCAAGGGACACAAAAGGCATAAGGAGAGGTTCTATAAATACATTAGGAGCAAGAGAAAGACAAAGGAAAGCATAGGTCTACTGCTTAAGTGAAGAAAGAGATCTGCTAATGGACTGTACCAAGAAGGCTGTGGTGTTGAATGCCTATTTTGCTTCAGTCTTCTCTAAAAAAGTTAATTGTGACCAGAATCTTAACATAGTTTATATTAACAAAAAGGGGAAAGGGAACACAAGCCAGAATAGGGAAAGAACAGGTTAGTTAATATTAGGTATGTTTAGATACATTTAAGTTGTCAGGGCTGGATGAAATTGTTTTAGGTAGTTCCTGAAATACATCTCAGAACTGTTAGCAATTATCTTTGGGACCTCATGCGTCCCCCATGAGTTATTAGAGGACTAGAGAAGGGAAAATGTAATACCTACCTTTAAAAAGGGGAACAAAGAGGACCTGGGGAATTATAGACAAAGCAGCCTAATTTTGGTATCTGGAAAGATACTGGAACAAATGATTAAATAATCAGTTTTTATAAGCACCTAGAGGAGAATAGGTTGATAAGTAGCTCTAAATTTAGACGCAAAGGAAGATTCCCAGTGTTATATTATCACAGAGATAAAGAGGCTGCCATTTGCAGATGCAGGCAACCTCTCTCAAGTTTCAGTGCCAGGTGTCTGGAGGATGAAAAAATGCTGAATGCAATCTGTATAGCCAACCCTGCTCATCACGACGTGTGTCATGGACACTCAACTGAAGCTTAATGCAATGGCAAACAGAGCAACAGGTAAAGAGTATGAAAATGAATACAACTATGCTAATATTAGATTCCGGTTTGTTGGAATTGAAAACATTCCTGTATGAGATCCAGCCTGCAGAAACTTTTAGAAGTCAGTGGTACAAAAGCTTTGTCTATCAACAATTTCTTGTCTGGTTTGGAGAACTCTAGCTGACTCTGTCATATCAAAGCTGTGTTGGATGCTGCTGTCTTCTTAGCCAAAGCAACAGCAGTTGAAAATGCAACTGTGCCAGTTCATTGCTCTGATGGCTGGGACAGGACTTCCCAAATTTTGTTCAATTGGCTTGCTTGTTGGATTTGTTTTATAGAACAATATAAGGCTTCATGGTTTTGATGGAGATGAACTGGCTCTCTTTTGAACACACATTTTCTGACTGATGTGATCAATTGGATGGTGACCCAAAGGAAATCGCTCTAGTTTTCACTCAGTTTTTTAGAAGGTGTGTGGCATCTCACAGAGCAGTTTCCACGAGCCTTTGAATACAGTGAAGCCTTCCTCCTTCAGAGCCATGAACATGTCCAGTCATGCCAGTTTGGAAACTTCCTTGGAAACTGCCAAAAAGAGCTAGAAGAACTAAAATTGAAAGACAGCTTATTCCTTATGGCCATTCCTTCTGGACAAACAAAAGAAGCATCTAAATCCTCTACAATCCAGATTTTTCCAAGAAACTTGCCCTCTTGGAGTCTAACACAGTGTCCTTCAATTATAAATTTTGGAGAAATATGTACCGTCAGTTTGACTGAACTGTGAACCCCAGGCAATCTGTATTTAATTTCATCATGACCATGAATGAACAAAATAAACAATTGGAGAAAGACTTTAAAGAACTGGAAGCTAAAATGAAACTGAGAAACAGGCGACTAGAAGAACTCCTCACTAAGGAACAATTGCAGTCTGTCCATCCTGCTTCACAGCACTTAAAACTTCTCCGTGCTTTAAGAAGGAGCAGCCTCTGTTACCTATGAATGACTCCATTTGAACTATAGAGGGCAGCAACACAGCAGACAGTTGCTACAGTGAATAAAAAGTAGTAGCCAATATGGATATGTCAAGAACAAATCATGCCAGAACCTAATTTCCTCCTTTGACAGGGTTACTGGGCTTGTGGATAGCAGTCAATATGATATATCTTGATTTTTAGTAGTGCTTTTGACATTGTCCCACATGACATTCTCATAAACAAACTGAATTACTATAAAGTGCATAACTTGTTGAAAAGCCATACTCAAAGAGCAGTTATCAATGATTTGCTGTTGCACTGTGAGAATGTATCTATTGGGGGTCCTAGGGCTCTCTCTTGTGTCTGGTACTATTCAGTATTTTTGTTCATGACTTGAATAATGGAGTGGACAGTATGTTTATAATATTTATGGAAGACATCAAGCTGAGAGGAGTTGCAAGCACTTTGGACAGGGGATTAGAGTTCAAAAGAACCTTGACAAATTGGAGAATTGGTCTGAAATTGAAAACAAAATTCAAATAAAGATAGATGCAAAATACTACACTTTGGAAGGAAAAATCAAATGCAAAATGGGGAATAACTGGCTATACAGTAGTACTGCAGAAAATAATTGGGGGTGTTATAGTGGATCACAAATAGTATATTATCCAGCAGTGTGATGCGATTATAAAAAAGTCAAATATAATTCTGGGATGTATTAACAGGAGTATCATACGTAAGGCACAGGAGGAAATTTGTTCTGATCTACTTGGCACTCAGCTAGAGTATTGTCCGGTTTTGGGTGTTACACTTTAAGAAAGATGTGGACAAATTGGAGAGAGCCCAGAGGAGAACAAAAAAAAATGATAAATTGTATAGAAAACCTGACCTCGGAGGGAAGATTAAAAAAACTGGGCATGTTTCATCTTGACAGAAGACAACGGAGGGGGCACCTGATAAGTGTTCAGATATGTGAAGGAATGTTATAAAGAGGATGGTGATCAGTTGTTCTCCAGGTCCACTGAAAGTAGGACAAGTAGGAATGGGTTTAATCTGCAGCAAGGGAGATTTAGGTTAGCTATTAGGAAAAACTTTAGGGTAGTTAAGTACTGGACTAGATTAGCAAGGGAGGTTGTGGAATCTCTGTCATTGGAGGTTTTTAAGAACAGATTATCTGTAAGGAATGGTCTAAATATACATGGTTTTGCCTCAGTGTGGAGGAATGGACTTTTATGATCTCTTGAGGTCCCTTCCAGCTCTACATTTTTATGATTCTATAAAGTGATTTACAGTGGGGGGAAAAGAACAAAAAACTGATAGCCAGACATAGCAAATACTTGCTCAGCCACAGTTTTTACATAGCGTTAGACCTGTGTTACTGAAAGAGGGGGAAATGGCCTGGGTATTGGGCATAATCCTTTCGGCTTTCTTAAAATGCCATATGACCTCTAATTTTCATATAGGTAGCCACCAGACAGGAATAAGAGGGACTGTGGGTTAATTTATTATCCAAAGAATTTCTTCCTTTCAGCTGGTAAGGTATAAACATTCCCATGTTAATATACAGTCTGAGCCCAGGCAAATCCCATTATGAGCTTCAAGAGCAATTTAAAGAACACTTTATAGTGCTTGTATTCCACTGGACTGTGTTTAAGTAAAAACCCTCAGCTTCCTGTCAGTTTCTTTAAGCTTGTCAAGTTTAAAAAAAAAATTAGGGTAGATTTTTAAATTTAATGATATAATCAGTACATTTGATCTTTATATTGACTCCTTTGTGTACAGTATGAACATGTTTTTTGTTGCCATAAACTGTTTCCATCCTTCAACAGTGATCTAGAACAGCTGAGGAAAATCAGACGACGAAGTCCCCATGAGGATACTGAGGCTTTCACTGTATTTTTGAGATCAGATGTAGAGGCAAAGTAAGCTAATTTTTTTTAAACGGAAATTAGTTGGTGGTTTTAAGTAATTTAACTTTGGTTATATGAGAAAATGGTATAAGATATACTTTTAAAAGGTTAGCTTTATAATGGAAAGGGCAGTAATATTTTCCTTCTCTGTTTAAATGCATCTGTATTTGCCCATTGTTGTAGTAACTCGGTACAGTATACAAAATTGAAGGGTCATATTGTATATATCCAAATTGCAGTCTAACTCTCCCCCTACACTATCTTATCATGAGATTAATCTGGATGGATTTCTTCCAGAAGAAATATTGATAAGACATGTTACTCTGGTATTAATGAAGGCTTGGATTATGTAGTCAAAAACTTGAAATTCAAAGTGTTTCGTTTTGTAACGTATAGTGTGGGGAAATCAAATGGATTCCAAATTATTTGTATTTTGTGCAGATCTCTAGAAGTTTGGGGAAGCCCGGAGGCTCTTGCTAGAGAGAGAAAACGGCGTAAAGAAGCAGAGATAGAATACAGAGAAAGTAAGTGTAGAGTTTTGTTTTGTTTTTTCAAATGTCTCCACAGTGCCTTATCAATCACTGTTAACTTCAACTTCATACTTCCCTGTGAGAGAATAACACATCATTCACTTCACCCTTGTATGGGTGTCTAACATATACATACGTTTTTGTTAAGGTTTTGTGTTATAGTGTGGCCATGAAAAATGTGTGTATTGTTAATGTACGCATAGGAGGTATTTGTGACATGTTTAAATGAGTTAATCTTAACTGAACATATCCTTGCTTTTATGGATTAATTTGTAGATATTGTTAAACAATCTGAATGGGTTTTGAGGAAAGCTTTTTTCTTTGTGAGAATTTACAAAAATATCAAAAACATTTCAAGCCTTGCCTTTTAGTTGTTTTATGCTATTTGAACTACTGATTCATGATACCTTATCTTTTGTAATTTTAGTCTAATGCTTTAAAAGTATGTGTTCTGATGATCCACTCTTTCATTTAAAACAAAATTGTAGATTTTATTCATAATGTTACAACAAAACTCAATTCAATATTTACTATAGATTCCATTTTTCTCTTGTTGGAAGTACTGGCCAACTAAAATTCTAGCAGAAGCATTATTAGTTGAGTTGATTGTTCCAGTTACGCAACTTTAAAATTAGAGGTCTGTTGTAGTTCATAGAAATAAGTTTACCATTGAAAAAACTGAAAATAAAACGGGGCCTGATCCTGCAAACATATAGCACCTTTGTAACTTAATAGGTGTGTAGTCCCAATGGAAGGGAGTGGTACATGTCTGCAACTCTTCGTAAAGATTGTAAGAATTGAAACTGTTTTTAAGGATTTGAGCCAAATATCGCAAAGTTGGAGCCTGAAAGCTTAACAACTAGCAAACGTTTCCAGATCTTAATGTGAAAGCAGAATTGAATAAAATCTCAGTGGTACTGTGCTGTTATACGGGTGTATGTTTACTGTATTAGAGTACTCACCTTTTGAAGTGGGAATTGCCTATCAGGCTGACCAGTATTGTCTCATTATTTCCTTATATTCCCGTCTGCACCAGTTTTTTCTTTCGTCTTGTACTTGGATCATAAAGTCTTTGGGACAGGAACCATCTTTTTGCTCCTTTTGTGTGCCTAGGAAAATGGGGTTCTGATCCATGACTAGGGCTCCTAGGTGCTATGGTAATACAAATAATATTATTTGTGACAAAGCAGTAGTGTAGGAAAAAGGATTCTCAAGTTGAGGGTGCTGAGGAAAGAATCTGGGGTGAGATCCTCACATAGGCTCTGACCCCTTTACTTCAGGTAAAAGGGCCAGAGTGGCATAAAGGGTTTCTAGAGGCCCAGATCTGGCTAGGGGATGAATCCTTCAGCACAGCAGCTGTGGAAGACAGCTGTAAGGCTACCTTCCAAGGACCCTCTTGCAAGCTCTGGCATTTGAGATGTCAGTAGTCAGGAGAGGTGTGTCGGGGCAGGGACACAGCACAAAAAGCTGTAGTCAGGAGAGGTGTATCGGGAAAGGGTCATAGCACAAAGAGCTGTGGAGATTGTAAGTAGCACTGGGACAGACTGTTGTTATTTAGACAGATCCTCCCCAGGGCTCTCTGTGTTATGCCAGGGGCTATGGAATATCCCAGAGTTGGGAGATTGAAAAGCTGGTTTAGAGCCATCATAGTTCACTTCTTCCTGGCTTGAAGATTGTGTATGGCACCTCTTAGAGATGACATATAGAATCACACCCCTAAACTTAAATTATTTTTCAAGATGTTATGAGTCAATTTAGACACCTGTCAGCTTTTTGATGAAGATGATACTTTTCAGTTCCAGTTCCAATGCTAAGTATTTACCATGTTATGCCTGGGTTCTGTTAAGAAACAGATCCTTTAAGAAATCTAAATTTGACCAGATCTTCTTGTTTAATATAAATGCATTTGTATGCAGTAGCAAACTTACCTGAGTTGTGTAAAGAAAACAAATCTTGACTTCCTGAAATTATTTTCAACTGCAAAGTGCAGCATGTAACTAGAGTTGTCTTATTGCAGATCTGTTTAGAAACCAAAAGCTGTTAAAGGAGTACAAAGATTTTCTTGGGGATACTAAGGTAAGAGATCATTTAAATTCCTTTGGTAAAATCACCATTAAGGTGCGTGTGTGATTGCTCACAGCATATTTCGGAGCAAAAGAATGTGGGAAAAAAGTATAGGTGGCCATACAAGATTTTGTTGAAAGTTATAAATGCCCTGTAATATATCTGTTTTATATCATTCTGATTGTAATAGAATCTTAAATGTTTAAAATATTATTTAAATGGATTCTAATATGATCATAGTATGGCCCATTTGTAAGAGCTGGTTTATGGATCTCCTCTTCTCCCAGATTTCTAGTCACAATCCCATTGTGATTCCACCCCAGATGTGTGGCAGCTTGCTGAATGTGTACAATACACAGTTAATTACATAAAATCATATTTGGTTGTTTGTTTCCATTTAATTTTCCCTGCATCTGTTTGAACAAATCTCCTCAGCCTGTTTTGGCTTTCTTGCTTCCCTCTCCCTAAGCAACCTAGTTGAGAGAGCTCCTAACTCCAGGCCTGCTGGATGATACGTGACACTTCTTTGGTCTGGTCTACACTACGTGTTCATACCGATTTTAGCAGAGTTAAACCAATTTAACGCTGCACCCGTCCACACAACGAGGCCCTTTATATTGATATAAAGGGCTCTTTAAACCGGTTTCTGTACTCCTTCCCGACGAGAGGAGTAGCGCTGAAATCGGTATTACCGTATCGGATTAGGGTTAGTGTGGCCACAAATTGACGGTATTGGCCTCTGGGTGGTATCCCACAGCGCAGCACTGTGACCACTCTGGACAGCAATCTGAACTCAAATGCACTGGCCAGGTAGACCGGAAAGCCCCGCGAACTTTTGAATTTCGTTTCCTCTTTGGCCAGCGTGGAGAGCTCACCAGCACAGGTGACCACGCAGAGCTCATCAGCACAGGTAACAATGCAGTCTCCTAAGAATCGAAAAAGAGCTCCAGCATGGACTGCGCGGTAGGTACTGGGTCTGATTGCTATATAGGGAGAGGATTCTGTGCTAACAGAACTCCGTTCCAAAAGACGAAATGAAAAAACATTTGAAAAAATTTCCAAGGCTATGATGGAGAAAGGCCACACCAGGGGCTCAGTGCAGTGCAGAGTGAAAGTTAAGAAGCTCAGACAAGCCTACCAGAAAACCAAAGGAAGCAAATGGAAGGTCCAGGGCAGAGCCGAAAATATGCCGCTTCTATGCTGAGCTGCATGCAATTCTAGGGGGGTCCGCCAGCACTACCCTACCCCTGTCCGTGGATTCCGAGGTGGGGGTGGTAATCTCAGCCACGGCTGAGGATTCTGCGGATGGGGAAGATGAAGAGGAGGACAAGCTTGCAGAGAGCACACAGCACTCGTTCTCCCCAACAGCCAGGAGCTTTTTCTCACCCAGACGGAATTACCCTCCCAGCCCTCCCAAGCCAGTAGCCCAGACAATGAAGCCATGGAAGGGACCTCTGGTGAGTGTACCTTTTGTAAATATAAAACATGGTTTAAAAGCAAGCGTTTTTAATGATTGATTTGCCCTGAGGACTTGAGATGCATTCGCAGCCAGTACAGTTATTGGAAAAGTTTAACATGTCTGGGGATGGAGTGGAAATCCTCCAGGGACATCTGCATGAAGCTGTCCTGGAGGTACTCCAAAAGCCTTTGCAGAAGGTTTCTGAGCAAGGCAGCCTTATTCCGTCCACCATGGTAGGACACTTGACCACGCCATGCATGTAGCAAGTAATCTGGTATCATTGCATTACAAAGCCTAGCTGTGTATGGTCCCGGTGATTGCTGGCATTCAAGCAACATCCCTTCTTTATCTTGCTGTGTTATCCTCAGGAGAGTGATATCGTTCATGGTAACCTAGTTGAAATTCAGGAATTTAATTAAGGGGACAGAGATGGCCATTCCTACTGGGCTGTTTCCCTGTTGCTTAAAAAAAATCCTTCCTTGCATGTAGCCAAGCGGGGGGAGGGGAGGGCGGTTAATGGCGCTGAGCTTTTTTGTGTTTGGCTAGCAGGGATCTTCCCTGCTACCAGCCACGCGGTGGGAGGAGAAGGGGGATGATTAGCAGTGATCTTCCATGATACCAGCCACACGGTGGGGGGAGGGGTAAAGCGATCATCCCAGAGAATTGGATGGGGGGTGGTTTCTGCTGCTGCATATTAACAGGAAAGAAGCAGCACTGAACGGGCTTTGCTTGGTATTTGGGAAAGGAGGGCACTGTGTATATGAAGGCTGCAGAAGCCGAAAGGCAATGGCTTACCATGGCCGCATGCAAGCTGAATTCTGCTGCCCGGACCTGTGTCTGTGAGATCAGTAACACCAGAGCCGCAGGCACTCAATATTAAGATGCAAAATGCGACCTTGTAGTGAAATCACATGTGCTATGTAAGGTGAATAGTGTTGTTCACTGTGAAAGAGTATAACCATTGTTCTGTAAAATGTATCTTTTTTAAATACTTCTCTCCCTTTTTTACCTCACTCACGCAGCTGCAAATTTTTCAACCCTCCCTGCTCCATCCCGAAGGCTATCTCAGATAAAGCGGCGGAAAAAAAAGACGCGAGACGAAATGTTCTCGGAAATCATGGAAGTAACCCGCAATGAAAGAGCTCATCTGAATGAGTGGAAGGACGTGGTATCAAATTACAGGAAAGATGCCAGTGAACGTGAGGACAGGAGGGACCAACGTAAGGAGAGGAGAGACGCTCGAGATGAGAAGTGGCGGCAGGAAGATCAGCGGTGGCGGGATGCAACGCTGGGGCTGCTGTGTGATCAAACTGATATCCTCCGACGTCTGGTGGAGCTTCAGGAACAACAGCAGGGTCACAGAGTGCCGCTGCAGCCTCTGTGTATCCACCCTCACCACTCACCATGTTCTATATCTTCCTCACCCAGACGTGTAAGAACATGTGGGGGAAGGCTTCGTGCACCCGCCCACTCCACCCCCATGGACAGCCCAACCAAAAGGCTGTCATTACTTTGAAATATTTTTAGTGGCCTTTTCCTTCCCTCCTATCCTCCTCCCAAACCACAACCGGGATACCTTGTCAGTTCTCTCCCTCTTTTAATAATGACTTTTTAATAAAGAATATGATTTTTAAACGATAGTGACTTTATTTCCTTAAGCAAGCTGTAATCGTAGGGGAAGGGTGGATTGCTTACAGGGAATGAGTCAATGAAGGTAGTGGGGTTCATCAAGGGGAAACAAACACAACAGTCACACCGTACCCTGGCCCGTGATGAAACTTGTTTTCAAAGCTTATCTGATGCGCACCGCTTCGTGGTGTACTCTTCTAATCGCTGTTGTGTCTGGCTGCGCATGATCAGCGGCCAGGTGATTTGCCTCAGCCTCCCACCCCGCCATAAAGAACTCCCCCTTACTTTCACAGAGATTGTGGAGCACACAGCAAGCAACAGTAATAATGGGGACGTTGATTTGGCTGAGGTCTGAGCTAGTCAGTAATGTGCGCCAGCGCGCCTTTAAACAGCCAAATGCACATTCTACCACCATTCTGCACTTGCACAGCCTGTAGTTGAACAGCTCCTGACTACTGTCCAGGCTGCCTGTGTATGGCTTCATGAGCCATGGCATCAAAGGGTAGGCTGGGTCACCCAGGATAACTACAGGCATTTCAACATCCCCAACTGTTATTTTCTGGTCTGGAAAGTAATTCCCTTGCTGCAGCTGTTTACACAGAGTAGCGTTCCTGAAGATGTGAGTGTCATGAACCCTTCCCGGCCATCCCATGTGGATGTTGGTGAAATGTCCCTTGTGATCCACCAGTGCTTGCAGCACCATGGAAAAGTACCCCATGCGGTTTACGTACTGGGTGCCCTGGTGCCAAGATAAGGATATGGGTTCCATCTGTCGCCCCCCACACAGTTAGGGAATCCCATTGCAGCAAAGCCATCCACTATGACCTGCATGTTTCCCAGAGTCACAACCTTTCGTAGCAGCAGCTTAATGATTGCTTTGGCTACTTGCATCACAGCAGCCCCCACAGTAGATTTTCCCACTCCAAATTGAGTCCCGACTGACCGGTAGCTGTCTGGCGTTGCAAGCTTCCAGAGGGCTATTGCCACTCACTTCTCAACTGTGAGGGCTGCTCTCATCTTGGCATTATGGCGTTTCAGGGCAGGGGAAAGCAAGTCACAAAGTTCCATGAAAGTGCCCTTACGCATGCGAAAGTTTCGCAGCCACTGCGAATCGTCCCAAACCTGCAAAACTATGTGGTCCCACCAGTCTGTGCTTGTTTCCTGGGCCCAAAATCAGCGTTCAATGGCTAGAACCTGCCCCATTACCAGCAGGATCTCCAAAGGGCAGGGGCCCGCGGTTTGAGATAATTCTGTGTCCATGTCCTCATCACTCTTGTCGCTGCTCTGCCGTAGCCGCTGCCTCCTCGCCTGGCTTTGCAGGTCCTGGTTCAGCATAGACTGCACGAGAATGCACGAGGTGTTTGCAACGTCCATGATTGCGGTCTTGATCTGAGCAGGGTCCATGCTTGCTGTGCTATGGCGTTTGCACAGTTCACCCAGGAAAAAAGGCATGAAATGGTTGTCTGCTGCTTTCACGGAGGGAGGGGTGAGACTGTACTCAGAACCACCCGCGATGATGTTTTTTGCCCCATCAGGCACTGGGATCTCAACCCAGAATTCCAAGGGGCAGAGGAGACTGCGGGAATTATGGTATAGCTACGGAATAGCTGCCCACAGTGCAACGCTTCGGAAATCGACGCTAGACTCGGTACATGGATGCACACTGCCGAATTAATGTGCTTAGTGTGGCCGTGTGCACTTGACTTTATACAGTCTGTTTTACAAAACCAGTTTATATAAAATTGGAATAATCCCATAGTGTATACATACCCTTTCTGTTGGACTCTGGTTCCTCTCCTCACTCTGTTTATGGTTGCAGTGGCCCCTGGTGGAGGCTGCAATGCTTGCTTAACCTCCTTTACAGCTAATCCTGCACTGTCTATTGAATTGAAAAGGGAATTGTCAGTATCATGTGAATCATCAAGAGCTCCACAGACCACAGTTTGAGAACTTCTGCACAAAAACTAGGTATCTTAGTTATGCATGAGACCAAACTATAAATCTAGTGAGCTGTCCATGATAAATTACTGGATTATGAAAAGCTATACCTCAACTGTTACAGGAATTCTAGTACTACATGATATTGTAGGTGATGTATGTGGTGTACAGTAGACTACTGATAGTCCCTTCATAAACCCAGGATTTAGCTATATTACTACTTCATTGTTCAGTTTAGCAATTTATTTTAGCATTCTCTCATTTCTGTATATAGCCACGCTCCAGCACAGCCAGTATGTTGCTCAAAGGACCAGGAAAGGTGGTGATGGTTGCTATTTGCATGTAAGTTTGAAAAAGAAAATGTTTTGTAAATGCAAGTGTAAAAAATAGTCTGTATTTTTGAGTTACAGGTCCTAGTGTTCTCTGCAATTCTGCAGCTATGAAATTTGCTGAAGAGCCCACCATTGCTGTAGCAATGTGACCCAGAAAACAATCTTTATTTAAAAGAAATTATGGGAATTTTTTTTTTAAATTAGGTTCCAAGTCCATATTTAGGCATGTGGTTAAATAATAGGCATGACTTTCCAAAGGACTGAGAATCCAGCAGCTCTCATTGAAGGCACTGATAACTTAATAATAAAGCAAACCTGAAAAACAGCTAAAACATTAGTTTCACTCTCCTTTCTCTGTAATATAATAAAACAAACTACAACAGTTAGGTTTCATTAAGATTTAATTACCTTTAGGAGATGCGACAGTACAGCTTTAGTGTTCTGTGGAGTATTATAAATGAAAAAAAAACTCCTCTTATCAAAGTAAGTGCAGTATCCTTTGTTTTTAAAAAAAAACATTAGTTTCCACTGTACATAGTCTGTAATGGATCACCCTGTTGACAATAAGAATTAGCAAAATTATTCTCTCTCTCTGTCTCGATAGTTTCATCTGTAGACTCAAATCTTAGTTGAAATTAATAGATTTATTTGCATGTCTTGACAAACGGGGAGGGTAGGCTCCTTTTAGAAGTACATTCCTCTATATTTAGAGATCAGAAAGACTTGTTCCATCTCTGATCAAAGAAAGGCTAGTGTTTCGAAGCTGGTCAGTTAGACAATTAATGGTTGAAACAGCAACCAAAATTCTTGAAGGTGAATGGCATAGGCAAACACTTTTTATAGCTCGTGCCCTTTCCTGCTCTTGTATGATGTATAAAGAGAGCTTCATGTATTTTCAAATAAGTTTTTTTTTTTTTGTAAACTTTAAATATGTCAAAAGTTTGACTTTTCTGCTTTTGCTGGAGAGATTTCTTAAGGACCCCATTAGTAGAAGCAGAAAAGTGTTGAATTTTTCACAAAGATGATTTCTTCCTCAAGTATTTGTCAGGAGTTTGAGTTAAGTGAAACAAACAAAAACCTTCCCTTTAAATAAACCTGATTTGAAAACTATCACTATTTTCCACTGAGTTTACCCACAAGAAAAGGAAGTGAAGACTGAATAAAACTTTTTAGAGGAACACAGTGAATCTTTTAAACAGATTCACTTCATTTTTCTAAAAAGTGTGGCTATTTCCTCAGATCCAATGGAAGGTAATAAATGACCAAATAGCAGGAACTCTTAACAAAATCGTAATTTATAACCCCAAAAGAAGAAGCTGCAATTTGATGGGAAATATTCCTGAATTTGTTTACCACTCCTTCTGCTTTTTGTTCAGGAAAAAAGGATCAGGAAAGTAACTTCACTGAAAATTGTCCTTTCTATCATTCAAGAGATTCTGTTATTAACTACTGAGCCTTGAGTTTGCTCTGTTAAATAAATTTACAATAACCACAACTGTATGGTGTGTACAGGGGGAAAGAGTGGCGTGTATTATGCTCCCTTCCTATTTCTTTCCTGCACCAGAGATTCATGTACAAATTTTGCCCTTCCTCTTTGGAATTGGGCACAGCCATGATCATGGCACTGTTTCTTCCCTGCACTCATGACCTCAAAGGGACCCCTCTGCAGATTAGGGGTCTACAGTAGGGTGGAAGAGATGAAAGGGCTACATGCATCCTTCCTTCTCCAGCCTTGCAGAGAATCTCTGAGAAGATAATTGAGTAATAGGCTCTTATCTCTTATGTGGTGCTCTTTCAGGGCACTATGAGAGCTGAGGAGCAGCTTCAATCTGGGGCACCAGTAGGAGAGGAGGGAACACTGCAGCTGCCTGCTCCATGGCACCAGCCAGAGCAGCAGCTGCCCTGCACTGCCCGGCTCCCGCTTCCCGCATCTGACCTGGGCAGGGAGAGAAGATGGGGAGGAGGTGTGGAGCTGCCCCCAGCACTGCCTTGCTCTTGTGCTGTAGTTTTGGGGGCGGTAGTACCCTCCATGTCCCCAACTCTGCCCATGGGCTCAGGGCTTTAGCCCCATGGGTGGCACTGGGGATCAGGGCTTCAGCTGCAGGGCTCCACGCAGGGCTTGTGGACACCCAGGGGGCCACAGACCCCTGGTTGAGAACCACTGGTTTAGATTTAGAAAAGTAAAACAAATTTATTCCATCAAAAGAGATGTTTTAAATGAGTTCAAGTATAAGAGATAAAGATAGGGTTACAAACAAACAAAAGTTAAAACACTTTCTACTGGCTAAGGCATAACTTAATAAGCTACAGTCTTTGTTTAAGGTTGTTTCTTCACCAGTCTTCCTTTTCCAGCAATGGCTGACTGGCCCTTAGTCAGGATCCCCCAGGGCCCAAGATGCTGGCTTTTCTTGTCTCCTCAGGTCCAGGATAACTTAAGGGTTCTCTGCTGCTGTTTTTGTAGTCCAGTAAACCTTTAAAAGGCTCGCTCTCAAAGTTCATTAACCGTGTTTCAAAAGATAGGAAGGTTTCCTGGGGGTGCAGTCCCCCGTTCCCTCCTCCCCAAATTGTTAAATGATTACAACCCTGCAAATCTGCAGCTATCCACAGACCATGTTTGCGTATTGGATGTGGTTACAAATTTTGTATGTGTGCAGGGCTCCATAAATGATCACTTTTCCCCCCACCTGCCCTCCCGATGGCTTTGTTTGCCTGGCATGCAAATGTTGTTTTCTTCGTCTTTGGTCACATCTTTCTCAGTTTACATGGAAGGCACATTCAGGCAGCTGGAACCACATTTCTTCCTTTGTCTGGAAAAAACCTGTTGATCAAATCCCTCTGACATGCATGGTTTAAATATTCTTGTGTGATGTATGCATGATAAATGAGTTATTAGTTTTCCAATGACATATTACATGACATCTAGGGTGTAAATACCATTAAAAAAGTTAACTGTTTAAATTATTTAAAATATTTTGTTTAAATGGTTAACTGATTAAGCGTCCAGGGCTGCTCCCACTGGCTGGCGCAGCTGTTAACGTTTAAGGTGGGTTAACCAGTAAGACTCATGCTTACCGGTTAACATTTTACATCCCTAATGGCATCTTTCAGTTACAGATTTTAATAATGATGAGTTGCGGTACACTGAATTGGTCAGGTCAGCTGAAACTCACTGTCAGATACCAGGGAGCTCCTTTCCTTCTGGCATAAGGATGCTCTTGGGGTTACAGTGACTCCTTAGTCTACTTGTGCTTTGTCATGCATCTCTTTAATGAGTAGCTCTCGAAATCTCCCTACTCCATGTTTACTGTTTCTAACCCAGACGGCACAATAATAATATCTAGCTCTTATGTAAGTCTTTTCGCAAGTGGATCTCAAAGCATTTTACATTTGAGGAAAAGGTTTATCCATTCTGTTGGGTCCTGACATCTCAAATTTGAATGCAGATTTTTATGTAGCCCTCAAGTCTATTGTGTTCCCACAGACAACCCAAACCTGGAATTTGGAGGAGTGCAGTAAAATGTTATTAATCCTGGGGAGACTCTCCTGTGTCATCTTAGAAGGCAGGAATCCCACAGCTTTACTACATCTTCAGATAAACAGATTGACTCCTTTTATCTTTAAATGGAAAAAATTACATTGCTACAAGAAGTCAGGAAAATGTGGTCATAATTCCTACAGCAATTTGTTTGCATTGCTCATTAGTGCTAAACCTATGTTGCACTATGGATAGGAAGAACAGGCTTGTAGTTAAACAAAAGACTGGGAGCCGGGAGAACTTAATTCTTTTCACTGTTGCTACAGGTTTCTTCTGTGACTCTGAGTTATTTATTAATCTGTTTTAAAAAGTTGTAATGCTAGAAGGGACTTATGACCCTCTAGTCTGATTGTCTGTGTAACACAGACCATAGAATTTTACCCAGTGTCTCCAGCAGCTAGTAGGTGAACTAAATAATATGTTTTAGAAAGCAACTTGTATTTTAGAACTACACTTGCCAATGATTATGTTACTATTTATTATTAAGAGCTGCACTCTGGTCCATAGAAGACACAGATATCAACATGGTGCTTACCCTAGAGATCTTGTAATCTAGAAAGCATGTTTAGAAAGACACAACACACTGGGACACTCAAAGGGAAGGAGTTCATTTAATTTTTTCTTCCTAATGTAATGATTCTTTCTCCCCCAACCACTCCTTTGTATCTTGGAAGGAACTTAAGTGAAATGAGACTGGGAGGTTACAGCTGGCACACTGAGATTGAAAGGGGGCTTTGTACAAGAAGGCACAAAAATCTAAGTGGGAGAAAGAGAGAGAGAGATTGCTGAGGCTTGTGCCAAGGGTGGCAAGGATGGATTAAAACAGTAGTTTTCAGACTGCGGGTCGCGACCCAGTACTGGGTCTTGGAATGTAAGGCACCAGGTCACGGCAGCTCTGGTCAGCACCGCTGACCTGGCCATTAAAAGTCCTGTTGTTGCTGCTGCCCAGCTAAGGCAGGCTAGTTCCTACCTGTTCTGACACCCACTGCACCCTGGAAGCGGCCAGCAGCAGGTCCGGCTCCTAGGCAGGGGGGCCATGGGGCTCTGTGCACTGACCCTGCCCCGAGCACTGGCTCCCGGCCAATGGGAGCTGGGGAGGGTGTGGTGGTGCCTGTGGACAAGAGCTGTGTGGAGCCACTTGTGTGCCTCCACCTAGGAGCTGGACCTGCTGCTGGCCGCTTCCAGGGTGCAGCATGGTCCGCGGTGCTAGGACAGGCAGGAAGCCTGCCTTATCACCCCCGCTGTGCTGTTGACTGGGAGCTGCCTGAGGTAAACCTGTGCCCCAATCCCCTGTCCCAGCCCTGAGCCCTCCCCCCCAAACCTGGAGCCCCCCCTGCACCCCAAACCCCTCATCCCTGGTCCCACCCCACAGCCCTCACTCCCGCACTCCAACCCTCTGCCCCAGCCCTGAGCCCCTCCCAAACCCCTCATCCCCAGCTCTGTTGGGTTGCAGGCATCAACAGTTTTCTTTAACTAGGTTGCCAGAAAAAAAGTTTGAAAACCACTGGACTAAAAGGTCTGACATGTTTACAAATTGGGAAGTAGTTGTGCAGTGTCTTGAAGGTGAGGGCAAAAAGATTGCAACTTTCAAAAGTATAGTTTATGATATGCAATTACTTTAAAAAAATCATGTTTCCAAAAATCCTAGCTGTATATCCCTTTATACTCCACTTAATTGAAAATGTTTTTAATCTAGTAAATATTGCAGAAGATGTGTACACATTCGCTATGTGTACTAATCATTGATAAATTGACTTTTGGTGAAATTTAGTTTCCTTATTTGCTGATGGCAACATGTAGTTGTACAAAATATCTTACTTCACTGTGATATTTAAAATACTGAATGTTAATATTCATATAATATTGCTAATTCAGCTTTCTTCTGTCTCCAATCTTAGAAATGGGTTGAATTTTTTCTTTAAACTACTCGCTTGGGTTTACACGGGTTCTGCAAGCATGTTTTCAGAAGCTATACATTCTTTAGCAGACACTTGCAACCAGGTGAGTAGTGCTTCCATTGGCCTTGTTTAAGTTAAAGTGATTGTAGTTAGCTTCCAAGGAGGAATGCAGATCCTTGAAACAGTTGTGTTGGTAGCAGATTGGGAGATAGCTTTCAATTCAGAAATTAAGTGGCTGTCTCCTGGTGATGGTTGATTAGGGTGAAAAACTACAGGGCACATGACAAATAGAAGGAAAGTAGCACATTGTATTTAGTTTTGTGAGGTGAACTGGAAAGTCAGAATACTGCTCTGAGAAGCTTTCTTGGAGCATGTTTTGTAAAGTAATGCTACAAAGTGGGAGAGAGAGAGAGGCTGGAGACCAAAAATTGAGCCTTCAAGTTCTCTCTGGCTTTTAGTTTACATTGATGATGTTAATTTGTCATTTCCATTTTTAGAATTAGCATAGCCACAGACTGGCTCTAAGCTGTTGCATATTTCAGTGGTTTTGCCTCTTTTAACACTTTAGTGGATGTTTTTGTATTAATTTATGTGGTTTTGCATGCTTTTCATTTGAAAGTAAAATAACAGGTAACACTTAGTAAGAAGAGCTTTGGATTTCAACAAGTTCAGCAGCCATTTTAACAGTGCCAAGGCTGATCAGTTTAAGAATTTACTTACCTAGACTGTTGTCACATCTGGGAGAACATGCCTTCAAGTGTCAGTTAACTTATTACTAAATAATTCCTGCCTTGCAAAGCAAGACATTTATATTAGAGACCGTAACATGCTGTTATGACTAATCCATGATAAAGGTCCATTTGGTTATAGTATGGGCGTGCAATTTTTGTAATACATGAACATATTTTTTGGCTGCAATATAAAAGTGAATTCATTTAAAGAAGAAAGAATAACTAAATAGTTTGTCAAATTGCGTGGTGATTTAGGCATAACCTTGTCAGTTAATGATGGGGGCATATAGCAAGCAGCCCTGAGTTGGTGATCCTTCCAGGAACAGTGTGAGTTCTGAGTACAACATTATCATTACTTTACTTGGCACTTTTACTCAGAACCTAAGAGTCTCTCCTTATATTGCTGTAGCCAACTTGTCTCTTAATATTATCCTGTTTTGATGTACATAACTTGGTACACAATTTGTGAACTAATAGCAGAATTATTAATTAGCAAATTCATACTCACACTCTAGGCTAAAACCTTGGAAATGGAGAGAAACTGGAGATTCTATTGCTATCTTGTTTCTGATTAGTGACGTTTGGACTAATACTTCTGTCTATATTTCAGATATGTAGAAGTATTACTCCTCCTTTCTAAATTAATAATTTCCCATACCATTGACCATGTACCAGCAAGGTGGTGTGGTTCAATGGAGAAGATACAGAGTAGGATACAGGAGACCTGGGTTCTATTCCTGACTCTGCCACTGACCTGCCGGGTAGCCACAGGCAAGTTGCTTCTCTTCTCTGTGCCTCTATTTGCTCAGGTGAGGCTCATCAGCTATGACAGACAGTCCACCTAGGACAGTGGTTCTCAGCCACTCCTGGGGGTAGGTAGAGGTCTTCAGGGGCCCATCAACTCTAGATATTTGCCTAGTTTTTCAACAGGCTTCATAAAAAGCATGAGCAAAGTCCGTACAAACTAAAATTTCGTACAGACAATGACTTGTTTATACTGCTCTATATACGCTGAAATATAAGAACAATATTTATATTTCAATTGATTTATTTTAGAATGATACTTTAGAAATTGCTTTTTCTCATTTTTACCATAATAGAGTGCTGTGCACTTTTTTTTTGTATTTTTATGTCTTTTTGTAAGCAAGAAGTTTTTAACTTAAGTCTACGTTGGGCATATGCAAGACAAATCAGACTCCTGAAAGAGGTATATAACAGTAGTCTGGAAAGGTTGGGAGCCACTGACCTAGGAAAAGGAAAACTGAAGTAATCAGGCCTGGCCAGCTAGTTTGTAAAAGTGTTTTGCTAATCACACACCTTAGGGCCATACCAAATTCATAGTCCATTTTGGTCAGTTTCAAGGCTGGGGTTTTAAAATTAGTCAGTTTCATGTTTGCAGATGTTTACATCTGAAATTTCGTGGTGTTGTAGCCATGATGGTCCTGACCTAAAAGGTGGTCAGGGTTATGGGGTCGCAAAGCTATTGTAGGGAAGTCTGGGATTGCGACCCTTAATTCTCCCCTGCTGCTGGCAGGGTTGCTGTCTTCAGAGCTGGAGAGCCAGAAAGGAAGGTTGCTGACTGGGTCCCAGCTCTAAAGTTAGTGCCATGTCAGCAGCAGCATGGAAGTGAGGGTCGCAGGGTATTGAGGGGATGGGTTATACCATATATCTGGTTTTTCTGGCAGTCTGTTGCCCCAGTGTGGGGCTGACAGCTGGGGCCGCAGCCGCTGCACGTGCGGGTGGGGTGACAGCTGGAGCTGCGGAGCTTCCTGCAGCCAGGGAACGTTCCTGGAGATAGGTCTGACCCACCCAGGGAGCAGCCCCTGCAGTGTGAGAGGAAGTCTCATCCCTTCCGATCCTCTGTCTGGACTAGCAGCTGAAGCCCTGCACAGAGTAGAAGCCTCTGGCTGGGTGCCAGATTTCACAGGGGAGATCAGATTTCATAGTCTGTGGCACATTTTTCATAGCCATGCATTTGGTAGAATCCTACACATGCTCTGTAGATCAACATTGCTGACCCTGACTAATGGGGAAAGGCAAAGAAGAAGACAGTAGATCGTGTTTCCTCCTCATACCTTAGCCTGTTTTTTTTCCTTTGGTCTAAGTCACATCACATTTCACTTGAGTCCTTTTCCCATTTACATGGGGTTAGAGGTGCCCACAGTTCTTTGCCACTCCTTCTGGCATGGGTTTGTAGGTCTTGAAGTGCAAGTTCTTTTCTCTTCACACTTCTCTTAACAGAGAAGTATCATCAGTCTTCCATGTCCTTTGTTGCTATCGTTGTCTTCCCATGCTTTCTTTGCTGGTGATTCTTCTCCCATTTTTATCACATGCTCAGTCTACCTCAGACTTGTGTTCTTCAGCCTGTCTATTGCTGAAAGTCTCAAGTTCATCTTCCCTCTAGTTGTCTAAGTAATAAAGTAAAATTACATTTCTAAAAAAGTTAAAAGAATGTTAAGGATGCAACGTTAAGCACTCAAAAGTTAGGAAATACCAGAATTAAGAATGCTGATACAACCTTAATTTGGCCACTTTGTCTGTATGTGTTATAAAAGTCTCGTCCAGCATTATGTAGGAAGAGCAGGAATAGAATCTGGTTCTCTAGAGTCTGAGTTTAATGCCTTAAACACAAGAGAGGTAACCTTCTGCCTCACTCATTGTCCATCTTGTACAATAAATATTAGTCCTGTAGAACAAAGGATGTGATAATGTAATTGAAGGCTGTATCATAATGCATACATATTAAGGGGGAGCAAATCAGGGATACCTGGGTAACCATAATTCTGGCATTTTCTTAAGGTTAAGCACATGCCTAAATCTTTGCAGTAGCAGGGCCTGGATTTATAAAAGACTGCACCATCAGATTGAATCTATTCTAAACTAACTATCAGAAACGTATCAACTCAGACAATCCGTTTTTTCAAGATGTAGGCACAGACAGTATATTTTTATTGTTTCCAATTTGGTGATTTGTTGCAACTAAATGTATCCTTAGGAAGTTGAAATGTAAATGTAGGCTATTTTAATTTTAGTTTGCCTTAAACCTAATGGAGATGAGTATATACTTACTGCTATAGTTTATGCATAAACTTCTGTTTGGACAGATTTTTTTTTTTAAATTAAACAACCTTTGTTTCCTGATTACACCCAAGTGGAGAGTGCTACAAAATTATTTCTACTATTATATTAAACATGTTCTTAACTTCTGTTTAAATTGTTGCTTTAAACTTCTTGCAGCTAGAACTAACCAGATTTAGGTGAGTTAGTTTTGGATGACATTGTCCTGTCTGGGAGTGGATGTTTCATGTGAAGTTACTATAATCTGAGCTAATGTGTTTTTGTTTCTAACGCTACATGTAAAAAATCAGCAAGTTGGATCTAATTTTGTTTAATCATATTCTTTCAAGTTAGAACTAGTCTCAAGGTTTTAAAACTTCTTACAGATGTGTTTTTCCTTTGCATTATGCAGGCTTTGCTAGCATTGGGCATAAGTCAGTCTGCAAGGACACCAGATCCTAGTCATCCGTAAGGCCATTGTCTTTAATGAATTTATCTTGTTGAATAAATAATTGTTTCAATAATTATATGGGCTTAAAAGCTTTTATTTCTTGTGTGCAACCCTGTTTTTATTTAAAGGATCTGTTGTTTCTGAATAGGAGATAAACCATAGTTTTTCCTTTTTGTTCCACCATATTAATCCAGACAACTTGAATTATTTTAAGTAAAATGGTGGTACTCGTATGTATATCCAATGTTTTCATTTTTTCTAAACTGAAATGAATAACTTCCAGTTTTACAGTAGAAATAGTAAGAAAAATGTGGGTTCCTACCAAATTTCAAGAGTTCAAAATGGTCACGAGTTGGCATGTTTTGACATTGTAAGCTATGAAACTTGTATTTCATTTTCATTGCTATTAGGAAGATACATTTTTATGGGCCCTACCACCTTTTCCACTAGATAGCTGTACAGTATGCTGTTCATACTTCTGATTTTTTTCCTGCATGGATGGCAGGATTTGAACAATAGTAACGAGACTGCCTTTTCCTCTTCCATTTCTGGCAGCAGCCATTACTGTGGAATGCTGTGTGAGAGAGAGAGAGGTGGGGGAGAGGAGGGGTCTGCTGCTGTCTGAACTTACAAGACAGCATGCTGACATGCTCTCAGCCCCCTCAAGACCCACTCTCTCCCCCCCCCCCGCATACACACAACACACCCTGTCACACTCAACCCCATCCCCCCATTTGAAAAGCACGTTGCAGCCACTTGCATGCTGAGATAGCTACCACAATGCACTGCTTTCTGTGGCTGTTGCAAGAGCTGCTAATGTGGCGACACCAGTGCGCTTGCAGCTGTCAGTGTGGACAAATTGCAGCACTTTTCCTACTGCACTCTACGAAGTCTGGCTTAACTCAAAGCACTCTACATCTGCAAGTGTAGCCATGCCCTAAGGCTTCTGATTTATGACGGTTTACCAGATTCAGCCTTCTCAGAATAGGATCTTTTATCAGGATCTCCTTCCCTTCTCAGTCTTCCCCTTTCCCTCAAATTATGCCCTTCACCTGCACCATCATCTCTTTTGCAATGCTGCTAATCAGGAGTCACATTTAACACAATGATGTATTATTAATATGCCATTTTAATTTTACCAAAAATATTTAAACCTGCAAACATTGGGGATTTGCTGTCAGCTGAACTATTAAATTTTATGGGATTAATTTAAAGGAAATGAAATCGGTAGACTGACTACACCTGAAGATTTCAATTAGAAGCAGCATTGCAAGGCAGTGTAAATGTTAGCCAATTCATTAAACACCTGAATGAATTTTTTAAAAAAAGATTAAATTAATTTCATTAATATAGTCACGGTACATCATAATAAAGTAATACAACTAAATCTAAATAGCCTGTGTGTGGAGAAGGGAATAGAAAAAATCTAAACATACATTTATGTTGTTTTATATAATTTTTTAAGAAACTGGATGTCCTTTTCCATCAGTGTTTTCTCTGATTAAATTTGATTTTAGCAACTATATTTTAATTAGCTATCAGGAGCCTCTAGTTTATCATTTATAATCAAGCATCTGAATACATTTTTAAAGCAGTCATTTTTTCCTAAACCACTTTTTGTTTTCACACAGGTATGGCTTCACAAATATGCGCTATATTGCCTCCCTCATTAGTGGGGTCGGCATTTTCATGATGGGTGCAGGACTTTCCTGGTATCATGGAATCATGGGTTTACTTCATCCTCAACCCATGGAATCTCTTCTTTGGGTAAGTCAATCTTTTTCCATTGGGTTTTTTAACTATGGGTGGTGGGGATGGTTTAATGTAATGAAACCTGAGTATCTGAAACACCTAGACACCCTGAAACAAAAAGTTTGAATCCCAGTAGGGTTAACCAAGCCATCTGAGGTAGTATGTAGGGTGGAACTCAGTGTATCTGCGTGAGGTTATTTAAACCAATTTCCTCTCTGCTTTGCATTGACACTGATAATTTAGTCTGTTTTTTAAGAATATGAGGTTGTCCAGGTGTCCTTAGCCAAAATTTTCCCCCTCTCTCTCCTTAAACTAGGTAGTGCATTATAATTAGGTTGGTTGTTCAGTCTTCTGTCTGCCACCTATTGATGGCTGCATTGCAGTTGTGGGTAAAGTGATTCTTGTATGTAAAGTTCTTACGGAGATTTTGGGATGAAAGGTTCTATATAAATGTGAAACTATACATTCAAAATAATAAATACTGGGGTTTTTTTATGCTTACAGGCTTATTGTATCTTAGCAGGATCACTGGTGTCTGAAGGAGGTATGCAATATCATGAAATATTTGTGTTGCTTTATTCTTAAGCTGATAATGCAGGCTCAGCAATCTGTGGCGATAGTCTATTAAGCTTTTGCTTACAGAACTGCAAAGATTTGAGCTTTGTTATTCACAATTGCATTGATGTTTGACATCCAGGAAAACTTTTTCATGGCTTTTAATTTCCTTGTGTGTTCTATTTAGTTTCCTTCCTTTGCCTGAAGCAGAAGATTAATATTAGGCTAAAAGGGGTAAAAAACCAAGGGTGATGTCATACTAGGAGTCTACTACAGGCCACCTGAAGAGGTGGATGAGGCTTTTTTTAAACAACTAACAAAATCATCCAAAGCCCAAGATTTGGTGGTGATGGGGAACTTCAACTATCCAGATATATGTTGGGAAAATAACACAGCGGGGCACAGACTATCCAATAAATTCTTGGACTGCATTGCAGACAACTTTTTATTTCAGAAGGTTGAAAAAGCTACCGGGGGGAAGCTGTTCTAGATTTGATTTTAACAAATAGGGAGGAACTCGTTGAGAATTTGAAAGTAGAAGGCAGCTTGGGTGAAAGTGAACATGAAATCATAGAGTTCACAATTCTAAGGAAGGGTAGAAGGGAGTGCAGCAAAATAGAGACAATGGATTTTAGGAAGGTGGATTTTGGTAAGCTCAGAGAGCTGATAGGTAAGATCCCATGGGAATCAAGTCTGAGGGGAAAAACAACTGAGGAGAGTTGGCAGTTTTTCAAAGGGACTCTATTAAGGGCCCAAAAACAAGCTATTCCACTGGGTAGGAAAGATAGAAAATGGCAAAAGACCACCTTGGCTTAACCATGAGATCTTGCATGATCTAAAAATTAAAAAGGAGTCATATAAAAAATGGAAACTAGGACAATTACAAAGGATGAATCTAGGCAAACAACACAGGAATGCAGAGGCAAGATTAGAAAGGCAAAGGCACAACATGAGCTCAAACTCGCTACAGGAATAAAGGGAAACAAGAAGACGTTTTAATCAATACGTTAGAAGCAAGCGGAAGACCAGGGACAGGGTAGGCCCACTGCTCGGTGAGGAGGGAGAAACTGTAACAAGAAACTTGGAAATAGAGATGCTTAATAACTTTTTTTGATTCGGTCTTCACTGAGAAGTCTGAAGGAATGCCTAGCATGGTGAATGCTAATGGGAAGGGGGTAGGTTTAGAAGATAAAATAAAAGAACAACAAGTTAAAAATCACTTAGAAAAGTTAGGTGCCTGCAAGTCACCAGGGCCTGATGAAATACATTCTAGAATACTCAAGGAGCTAATAGAGGAGGTATCTGAGCCTCTAGCTATTATCTTTGGAAAATCATGGGAGACGAGAGAGATTCCAGAAGACTGGAAAAGGGCAAATATAGTGCTCATCTATAAAAAGGGAAATAAAAACAACCCAGGAAACTCCAGACCAGTTTGTTTAACTTCTGTGCCAGGGAAGATAATGGAGCAAGTAATTAAGATAATAATCTGCAAACACTTGGAAGGTGATAGGGAATAGCCAGCATGGGGATTTGTAAAGAACAAATCATGTCAAACCAATCTGATAGCTTTCTTTGATAGGATAACGAATCTTGTGGGTAAGGGAGAAGCGGTGGATGTGGTATACCTAGACTTTAGTATGACATTTGATACCATCTTGCATGATATTCTTATCAATAAACTAGGCAAATATAACTTAGATGGGGCTACTATAAGGTGGGTGCATAACTGGCTGGATAACTGTGCTCAGAGAGTAGTTACTAATGGTTCCCAATCCTGCTGGAAACGTATAACAAGTGGGATTCCGCAGGGGTCTGTTTTGGGACTGGCTCTGTTCAATGTCTTCATCAACAACTTAGATATTGGCATGGAAAGTGTGCTCATTAAGTTTGCAGATGATACCAAACTGGGAGAGATTACAACTGCTTCAGAGGATAGGGTCATAATTCAAAATGATCTGGACAAATTGGAGAAATGGTCTGAGGTAAACAGGATGAAGTTTAATAAAGACAAATGCAAAGTGCTCCACTTAGGAAGGAACAATCAATTTCACACATACAGAATGGGAAGAGACTGTCTAGGAAGGAGTATGACAGAAAGGGATCTAGGGGGTATAGTGGACCAAGCTAAATATGAGTCAACTGTGTGATGCTGTTGCAAAAAAAGCAAACATGATTCTGGGATGCATTAACCGGTGTGTGGTGTGAGCAAGACACGAGAAGTCATTCTTCTGCTCTACTCTGTGCTGGTTAGGCCTCAACTGGAGTATTGTGTCCAGTTCTGGACACTGCATTTCAAGAAAGATGTGGAGAAATTGGAGAGGGTCCAGAGAAGAGCAACAAGAATGATTAAAGGTCTTGAGAACATGACCTATGAAGGAAGGCTGAAAGAATTGGGTTTGTTTAGTTTCGAAAGAGAAGACTGAGAGGGGACATGATAGCAGTTTTCAGATATCTAAAAGCGTGTCATAAGGAGGAGGAAGGAAACTTGTTCATCTTAGCCTCTAATGATAGAACAAGAAGCAGTGGGATTAAACTGCAGCAAAGGAGGTTTAGGTTGGACATTAGGAAAAAGTTCCTAATGGTTAAACACTGGAATAAATTGGCTAGAGGGGTTTGTGGAATCTCTATCTCTGGAGATATTTAAGAGTAGGTTAGATAAATGTCTGTCAGGGATGGTCTAGACAGTATCTGGTCCTGCCAAGAGGGCAGGGGACTGGACTTGACCTCTTGAGGTTCCTTCCAGTCCTAGAATCTGTGAATCATGGTGTGTGTGTGTGTGTGTGTGTGTGTGTGTGTGATATTTTCTAGGTCTATTAATCTTATAGGATGTGAACAATACATATAAGAATATCTGACACATAATCTGAAAGACTGTGTAGCAAGTCTTTTGCCTTTATGTGACTGTAGTATTCATCAGTGGGTTGGCTTGTATGTGGAGAAGAATGCATGGGTAGAGCTTCTCTTTATGAATTGCCACTGCTCACAATACTGATGGCCGGAAAACTTTCCTGGTGACAATCACATGTAATAGTATATTGATGTTTTATTTAATAGAACGATTGTTTTGGGGTATTATGTGCTATGTAGATACAAGATTAGAATTCTTGAAATATTTATAGTTTTCTCACATTTGAAACATGAAAAAAAAATCTTTAAATTCAGAATATTACCATTTTCATTGTATTTGTAGGAAGAAGTTATTGTACTCTGTATGTGTAAAACTTGTTTATCCTTGTACTTTATGGGTCTGATCTACTAAAGAAATTTGTTGCTGGTATGGCTGATAGGAGCACTGTAATTAGTTTGCTATGATATGAGCAAGAGTTTCTCCCCCACTTCCTGTAGTAGAAAGTTGGTCACTTTGCCTCTAACCATTTTCAGCAACAATATTACTTTTATTTCAGCTACCCTTCTTGTTGCTATAAATGAAATTCGAAGGAGTGCCCGGGCCAAGGGTCTGTCATTTTATCAATATGGTATGTCTCTTTATATCAGTATGGTATGTGTTCGTTATTTAAAAGAGGATTTATTACCTGAGTTTGCATACAAATAAAAACAGTATAATTACTGGTTTCTCTTTTTTTACATGAGTCTTATGATTATGAATGCTAGTAACAAGTATATTTTACAAATTGGGTGAAAATCTATTGCCTTATTTAATACTACTTAGACACTTGAGTACTTAAGTTGTTGCATTTCTCAGAATAAATTTCCCATTAGTTTAACACATCTTCTGGACAAGCTTTCGTAATTGGTGTACACTGTGTTACATGTTTCAGAGTGGTAACCGTGTTAGTCTGCATCCCTATCCTTTCATGTATTTATACCTGCTCCTGTATTTTTCACTCGATGCATCTGATGAAATGGGTTCTAGCCCATGAAAGCTTATGCCCAAATAAATTTGTTAGTCTCTAAGGTGCCACAAGGGCTCCTCATTGTTTTTACTGTGTTATATGTATTTATGAACACTTACAGAAGAGTTAGCTATAAAGTATAGGTTTTTATATATGTATAAATATATCATCTTTTACATCATTAGAATTAGTGGTTTACAAAACTCTGTGAATGATGTAACAAAGCTAAGATTTCAACATTAGTGTAATTTTTATTAAATATTCAGTCAGGCTCAGTCGTGATCCCAGTACAAATGTGGTGTTGTTGGAGGATGCTGCAGCAGTTTTGGGTGTGACGTTAGCTGCTACTTGCATGGGTCTGACTTCTTTAACAGGTAAAACTCCATCTTAAATTGAGGCTGCCTCGATTTGAGAGAATATCCTTGTGTGTTGTATGCATGGTATGACTATACCTTTTGACTTCCTTTGTTAATTACTTTAAATGTATGCATCTTTTTTCCTTTGGATTATGGGACTCTCCTCATCTTCCAACTCTACAAAGTCAGTTGATAAGAAAAGAAAAATTTCACTTTTGACATCAACCACTTTGTTTTTTAATCCGTTGATTAGTCATTTATAAACTACACTATTGTATGATATATGACTGGTGTATGATAACTAAGGCTATGATTTTGTCATGGATATTTTTAGTAAAAGTCAGGGACAGGTCACAGCTTCTGTGATTTTTGTTTTGTTTTGTTTTTTTTTGCCTGTGATCTGTCCCTGACTTTTACTAAATGCATTAATGAAAAAAATGGGGAAGGAGGAGGGTCCAGCACCCTGTCCCTCCCTCACCAACAGCAGCTGAGAGCTGCAGGGTCCCCATTTCCCTGCAGAGCTGGATCGGGGGGGACGGTCCCCCACCACTGCTGGTTGGGGAGTTGTCGGGGACCCCTTCCAGCAGCACTGAGCATGGCCCTCTGCCATGGCCAGAGATATCTGGGAGCTGTGGGGAGGGCAGTTGCTCGTGGCCGCTGAGCAGCTCTGGGGTCCCTCTGCTGCTGGCGGAAGTGGCTGGGCAGCTCAGGGGTCCCCGCCAGCAGTGGTGGCCGGTCAGATGCGGGGGGGTACCTCTGCCACCATTGGCGGCAGCTGAGGAGTTATGGGGGGCCCCTTCCAGTGGTTGCTGAGCAGCTCTGGGATCCTTCTGCCTGCGGCGGGGGTGGGAGGGGACCAGCTGCTTGCGGTGGCAGAGCAGTGGGGGAAGGGGTCCCCTACCAGCAGTGGCAGCTGGGGCACTCGGGAGTCCCTGCCGGCCGCCAGTCAGTTGTGGGGATTGACTACGGAGGCTAGGCTGCTACAGGGATCCTCCACTCCTGGCTTCAGTAGATGTTACTAAGCATGCTTAGTTCGCGTGAGCATGCTCAGTACACCCTAAGTAGCACATTCAGTCAGCAGTTTTTCCACACTACAGGACAGCTGGTCAGCTGTGGCGGCCTCCGGTGTCACGGAATTTGCAGAAGTCATGGTTTCCGTGAACTTCCGCCACCTCCGTGACATAATCGTAGCCTTAATCATAGCACTACGTAAGCTTCAGTTTATAATCTTGGGGGCACCACTCTGCATGCATACATCCTGCAATAATGCTGTTTGTCTCTTGGATGACATTCAATTACATTTCATATTGCTTTAAAAAAGCTTGCATTAAAATCTGTCAGAACTGATGAATTTGAGTGATTTTCTAGCAGTATATTTTAATGAAAATCTCTGCCCCTTTGCAGATTTTTTGGAGGAAGTTTTTACTGCGGTGAGCTTCCACAGTTGTATATTACTCTCAAATCTGATTTCAAGTATGTTGAGTTGAAGATATTTGAAATTAGGAGATATTTGAATACCTTTTTTCAAACCCCCGTTATTGTTGAGATTATAGCTTGAAACAATTCTAATAATGCTATTGAAGGATCATATGGATTGGCCTTCCTGTTCTGGAGACATGAGGGCTTGAGTCATTCACACTCTTACTTACTCCAGTAGTTGCATTGAAGCCAGTGGGATCACTTACAGACTTTAAAGTTTGTATGATGGGTCATTTCCTTTTATCTGGATTCAAGTTAACCCAAGTTGTAGCTGAATCTTTTTCTGAAAAGAGAATCTATCATAGTCAAATATGTAAATCACTTTCTCTCTAGTCTGATTACATAAACTCATATCCTGGGAAGCCACGCACAGCCTTGTTACTGGGCTATGCACTGTTTTACTCTGCATGAAGGGAAGGTTTAGGGAGGAAATCCTATTCCTTTCCCCCAGGATGTAGCTTTGAAGTTATGACTTTAGGCCCAAAGATGCTCGGTAGCCCAAATATTCCCCATCTGCCAAAGTAGATGAGGAAAATAGAATGATCTGTATGATAGATTTTGTGGCCCCACACAAGGGCTGGAGAACGAAGCTGTGTTAAGGAATGTGTGCATTCTCTGCATTGTAGCTCTCACTTCCCCAGCATGCAAGAATCAGAGAGACTTGATAGCTGTGAGATGAGGGTTATTTGCCCGTTAAACGGTGTTAGTTTTTTGTAATTGACCTAGTAAGAACTGGATAAACATAACACCTTTCTTGATAGATCTTCACTAATTACTTGCCTCACAGCTTTATTTGCTTTATTTCATCTTTGACTCTATAAAATGTTTTGTGATACTTTATATTTAGGATACGGTGTAAACATATGCAATGTTGTAGACAGAAAAATGAATATAAATAAATGTATAACGTGTTCATTATGTAAGTACTCTAATGCATTCCAGGATGGATTTCTGCTGCTGTCTGTTTTATATTACTTGCATATTTTAAGGCAAATAAGAAAGATTCCTGTTTTCATAAAAAGATTGAGTAGTGTTTTTCTCCTTCTTCGCCATCAAACTGATGGACCTTACTGCTAACTTGATATTTGCTCTGTTGAAGGCTTTACTCATCACATATCACAGAAAGTGGGTCAAGATTTTGGTTATGATGATGGTATTTTTACTTGCATGACGGCTGTGCCCGGGAATCTGAGTGCCTAACAAAATAGTCTACAAATTCATAGGTCATAAGAGGAGGGCATGGGGCTTCCAGGACCTGGGACAGGAAAGATTTTATTTTAAATCTTCTGTTTTCTTTGTTTTCTTTATTCAATTATATTTTCTTAACCAGAAATAAAGACAGAGTTCCAATACATACTCTAAAGAAACAGTAATTCCTGTGTAGAGATAACGTATTGTCTGCTTTTCCGTATTACAAAGGTTTTGTTTTTACGCTTTTAGAAGTATTCTGTTAAATTATTTTCAACTTTTGTGTGTGTGTAGGCAACCCTTACTATGACAGCCTGGGATCTCTAGGTGTGGGAACTTTGTTGGGAGCTGTGTCAGCTTTTCTCATCTACACCAACACAGAAGCATTGCTGGGACGATCCATTAATCCTGAGCAATTACAGCGACTTACTGAGTTACTGGAGAGTGACCCTGTCGTTAGGTAAGATGAGGATCTTCATGATATAAACGTCTCTTATCAAGCAGATCAAAAAGCAGGAAACTAGTATTTGTCTGAGGAAAAATAGTTCAAGGGCATTTTAAGCCAAATTAAATAATTGGAAACAAAGGAGCAGAGATACTCCTCTTGCATTGATTTTCCAGCCTCAGTATGGCAGGATCAGGGTTTTGACAGAAACTTGGTTTGGTTTCCTGTGCTAAAAATGTTGTTGACTGAATTGACAAACAGAAGAATTCAAGCTTAGCTGAAATAAAGCCTTCAAATGTGTTTTATGGTGCACTATACTATTAACTACAGCAGTCGGCACAAGAATTTTGAAGGAAAGGGATACAAATAAATTTAGTCATATACTGTAAAATTGTATTTCCTTGCTCTTTCAGTATCTATCTTAAAACGCTGGTACTTTAATCCCTTTAATTTTTAATAAAATAGAAGCTGACCCTTGCTTTCAATATCCTTTACCCATGCCTATCTTTTCTCTGTGTATCAGTAGCTGGAATATTTATGGTGTTCATCTTTATGTATTACTGTCAGTTTTGGTCAGCAAAAATAAATGAATCAGTTTCAATTTCAAGTACTCCTGTAGTGCAGGGCTGTATCATTTGGGTTGCAAACAACACATTTGAATAATATGCCCTGTGAAGATTGTTGTAATCACAGAGCAGTGGTTTTCAACCTTTTTTCATTTGTGGACCCCTAAAAAGACCCCACTGGAAATCTTATAATAGTCTGTGGACTCCCAGGAGTCTGCAGATCACAGGTTGAAAACCACTATCAGAGAGATCTGGGAACCCTACTTAACAACACATCTCCCCCTTTCTAAGGTCCTGTCTGAAAATTCAAGTGTCAGGTACTAACTCTGTAAAACATTTGTTAACCACACGTTAATATGAGTGGTGGAGGATGTTTTAACAATACAGTTAAAAATCAGTTGTGTGGCAGTTGCAGAGCTAGCAGCACCTTTGACCCCTTTCTGGTCTCTCAGATTGTACCCTTCCCACATTAAATATTAAACCTCTTGGCTTACCTGTCCTGAGATGGAATCCTGCAGTTTCCCTCATTCTTAGGCTGGGTCTCTGTGAACCAATTGTGATTTCTCAGCTGGTCTCACAGAACTCAGCACCTCTAAGTCTTACCTTTGGGAGCTGTAGCTAGTGGTTAATATGATGAAAAGAGAGGTTTCTTGAAACAAAGTATTGTTTAATCTTATCAGTAAGAACACTGCAAAGCACAGGAGAAAACGGTTTTTAACACAATAAACAGTCCACACCTATATCTTTCTTTCCCAAGACTTACTATCCCCTGGAAGCTTAGGAGGGCTCGACTGCTTCAGACACCCTTCACAGGTCCAGTCTGTGTCTCTGTTAGCTTATTCTTCTGCGAACAGCTCACTGGCAACTGCCCTACCTTCTCTCTCTCTCTCTCCCTCTCTCTCTCTCTCTCCCCCTCCTCCTTCTTTCCCCCCTTGTAATTACTCAGAGTTCTATGTCTGAAGGGATCATTAGTTCATCTAGACTGACTACCTGTATATCACAGGCTACTAACTGTCACACAGTGGCTCCTGTAGTAAGCCAAATAATTTGTTTGACTAACATGTATCTCTCAGAAAGGCATTCAGTCTCCATCTGAAGACTTCAAAAGATGGAGAATCTACCCCTTCTTTTGGTACAGTAGTTTATTCTAGTAGTTAATTACTCTCACTGTTGGGCTTTTTGTTTTGTGTTTTTATTTATTGATTTTTTTTCAAAGGGGTCTAATTTCTAATATTAATTTGTCTGGTTTCATCTTCCAGCTGTTGTTTTTTGCTTTAGTTTAAAGAGCCCTTTAGTACTAGTTCTCGCTTCTCCCTGTTTATACATCCAAAAATTGCATTAGCCCTTTTTGCCGCAGCATCACACTGAGAGCTGTTGAGTTGCTTGTCCACTATGACCCCTAAGTCATGTTCAGAGTCACTGCTTTCTATGGTACAGACCCCCATTCTGTAGCTATGGTCTGTGTTACTTGTTCCTAGATTTGTAGCTTTGCAGTGGGCTGTATTAAAATGTGTTTTGTTTGAATGGGCTGAGGTTACCAAGCAATCCAGATAACTCTGTATGAATGCCCTGTCCTCAACATTATTTACCACTTATTTATTTAATCAGAATGTTACGTGGTACTAAATCAAACACTTTACAAAAGTCTAAGCATTGTACAAGATTCATTTTTCATAAAACCACATTGACTGGTGTTGATTATATTCTTAGCCTTTAATTCTTTATCAGTCGAATCCTGTATCAACTTTATTATTATATTGCCTGGGATTGATGTCAGACAAATCAGCATATAATTGTTACCCCATTTGCCTTTTTGAATATTGACACAACATTAGTACTTCCAGTCTTCTGGAATTTCCCCGGTATTCCAAGTCTTTTTATATATTAACATCAGCGGGCCAGAGATCTCTTCAGCCAACTCTTTTGAGGAATTTGAATGCAAGTTATTTGGGCCTGCTGACTTATAAATGTTTATACTAGTGGATTTTATCTAACATAATTCTCTGTTACTAATTGCCTGGAAAGCCCTTTCACATCCTCATGATGTGAGTACAATAACTTGCTTTCTTCTAAATATAAAACAAAAATATTTATTGAAGTCTGCCTTTTCTGCATCATCAACAGTTTTATTGTCTCCATCAATAATGGGCCAATACCGTTGCTGGGATTTCTTTCATTTCTAATACTTTAAAATCTCATTGTCCTTAGCGCTGCTGACCACGGGTTTGTCCCTGATGTTTTCAGCTTCCCTTATCAATTTTCTGCACTTCGTAACTTCTGATTTATATTGATTGCTGTCTCTTTCCTCCCTTTACCATTTGTTATATATTGAATTGTTTATTTCTAATTGCGTCCTTCACTTTGCCACTGAACCAGATGGATTTGAGCAAAAGGTGGACTCTTTCCTGATTGTGGAATCATGGCTTTTTGGCCACATAACAAACTCTTCTTAAAGAAGTTCTCATCAATTTTGCTCATAATCTTCTTCATCTTTGGGAAATTAGCCCTTTTGAAACACCAAGTATATATATATATATTTCTGGCTGGGACTGTTCTCTGTCCATATTTAATGTAATCTGGTCATGTTCACCAGTCTCTAGGCAACCACCAGCTTCCAGTCCAGTGATGAATTTTTATCCATCACAGTGAGGTCCAAAATAGTTACCTCATGGGCACAGTACCTTTTGTGTTGGAAAATCATCTGGCATTTTTAGAAAATCTAATGATGGTATTAGTGGCATGAGTTGTCCAGCGTACGTCTTCCAAATAAATTTCCCATAACAGAGTTTTTCTTTCCACACTTTAAACAAATGTTTAAGGAATAACTCATCCTGTTCTCTACTTTGATTCTGTGACACAGACGTTGATTAGCACGTTGATCCATATGCATTCAAGATTCTGCACTTTTGGGTTATCAGTAACTATAATACAGGTGATAGTGTCGCAAATGTAAAGTACCCACCCCAAAACACCTCTTTTATCTACTCTATCTCGTTTGAACAAGTTATAACTTGTGATTTTAGCATTCCTGTCGTGAATTGCCCCACCAGGTTTCAGTAAAGCTAGTTCTATTGAATTCCTTCTCATCAGTGAAACTTTCCAATTCTTCTTCCTTGTTACTCAGACTCCCAGCGCTGGTATATACGCAGCTGAAAAATTATTTCTCTTTGCATTATTCATCACATCAATTCAATTTGTTCATGAAATGTTCAGTTTGAGTTTGTATCAGTTTTATTCCCTGGTATTCAGCATCCTCCTGTCTGCTCCAGCTGGTGTCCTTTTGATCTATTAGTTCTCAGCTTTAGCAAAACAGCTGCAACTTTGGTCAGATCTTGGAATTAGCAGTTTCATAATTAATAGTGCAGATATTGTTTTGTAAATCCTGATCTATTTACCAAGATGTGTTTTATCTGGTATCATTGTGTTGCTTTCCTGTTAAGCTTGCAATTAAACTAGCGCCCCCAGAAGCACACAATGAACGTTCTAATATAGCTGTACAGTAAACTATGCCCAGTCATATTCAGTATTAATAAATTAATACAGATCACCCCCCACATCCTTCATAGTTTTCTCATAGTGTGTGTGAAGGTATACCACTTCTAAAATTAGCTTTTCTGTTAAATAAAGTTATTTCTAGTGGGGTGGCATTCAGGTGTGAGGGGAGACTTGTTTTTATAACTGCTTATAAAGTTTTTGACAACTTTTGCCAGTGGGATTTTGGTACACCTCTATCCTGCTATAACGCGACCTGATATAACACGGGTTTGCATCTAGTGTGGTAGCAGCAGAGCTCCAGCGGCTCTTTAAAGGGTCTGGGGCTCCGGCTGCTGCTGGGAGCCCCAGGTCCTTTATATCACCGCTGGAGCCCTGCCGCCGCTATCCCAGGGCTGTGGCAGCAGGAGTGGGGCTCCAACAGCAATTTAAAGGGCCTGGAGCTCCACATGGCTGGAGCCCCAGGCTCTTTAAATCACCTCTGCAGCCCTGCCACCGCTACCCCGATATAACGGCATTTCACTTATAACGTAGTAGGGATTTTTGGCTCCCCACAACCATGTTATATTGGGGTAGAGGTGTAGTTTCAAGCCCAATATGCGAGAGATCAAAATTATTAGTGTAAAATATTTAGACCTTGTTGGGAACTTTCTGTGAATGGGTTTCTGACGTAACTTTAATTGTAAAAAAAAAACACCCTATTTTTTTCCTGGGAAAACTGTTGAACTTGCTAAAATTTTTCGATTTTTAGTCAGGAAAATCTAAGTTAAATATTTCCTTTGGGATGATTTGACCTTATTTGAAATATTTTTGTTTTTTTTTAACTGACAAAACATTTTAAGTCATTTTTAAAAACAAAAAACATAACAAACCAAACAAATCAACCTATGTGAACTGCAGTTCTGGCTCTCATTCTCTCCTGTGTTTTGGGGCTCCTGGGAGGGCTCCATGTGTCCTTAGGCAAAACACTAATTTCTGCCTGAGTTGTAAGGTCTATCGCAGGAGTTACATGGCTCTAGGTACATTATGATCATTGTTAATATGTTAGTACAAGTGCACGTGTTCCAAGGCTCATGTTTATCCACATGGGCTGTGCCATTCTAAAATTCCATCACTGTATAAACAAAGACAGAGACATTGTTTTGGACACTTTTCCATGGAGTTACAGACTTGTGACAAGTTGTAACGTGCATAGTATCCTTGGGTCAGTGCTCTTATCAAGAAAGCAGACCGAGCTTGGTATTATGATCCTAACAAAGGCTCAGATGGGAACTTCCTAAAATTAGTTTTAAGCATGCCTTGAATAGAGCATGCAGAGCTCAGCTACCAACTTCTTTCACTGGAGTAATGCATACCACATAATAAAATCTTTAAATATTTGGATCCTCGTGTCCCTGGAGCTTTAAATTCTTGGCTCCATTTCTGAAGCAAAGATAATGCGGTATGGTTGCACTTCTCCAGCTGGGACCTCTCAACTGCCATAAGGTCGGTAGCGCCTTCTCTTCTACAAATTTTCCTCCTACCCTTGCTGTGTAGCTTGTCTGCTTGATGCGGGGACAGGACAGAGCTCAACTAATAGCAACTTTCATATGGTGTATGGCCTTACCGGGATCATAGTGCTCTGTGGTAAATTAGAGTAGGCATGTCGGGGGTGGGGGAGAGCTTGAAAATCTACGAGTAAGCAGGTCCCTGATGGATGGGGGACACTTATTCCTGTATCAAATATAACTTGGCACAGGGGAGAGTCTGTCCTTTTATTTTCCAAAAGTGAAGATGTTTCAAGTGGTAGCAGTCAAGGAGAGGAAGTGACTTATCTGCAATTGCTGTTCACTGAAGATATAAGTTGTCATAGATCACTACTTCAGGTGCTTGTTCATGTCAATTCCAGTCGTGTGTGTGTGTGCGCGTGCGTGTGTGCATGCGTGCATGTGCACAATGGCTGGAAGATTTGTCCCTTATCAGCATCCGTCGGGTTGGCCTGGGCGCCCCCTGGAGTCGTGCCTTCATGGAGGGCGCCTAATATAGAGCCCTGCCAACCCACCACCCCTTCAGTTCCTTCTTACCACCAGCGATGGTGGCTGGAACTTCCCTTGGCTCTTGCTCAGCAAGTTTTCTTCTCTAGTCCATGTATATAGTTAATTAGTTGTTAGTAGTACTCCAGTTAATAGTATAGTTAGTAGTTGCGGGTTTCCCCTCACTCCGTCCCCAGCGCTGTGGCATATCACGGTCCCCAGGCTTTAAGAACTGCGTGGCTTGCGTCAAGTGCATGCCGAAAGGTGATCCGCACTCGTCGTGTCTTTGGTGCCTGGGGGAGAGCCATCAGAAAGATCGTTAAAAGATCTGCCGTGAGTTCCGCCCGAGAACTCTTACGGGGAACAGCAGCTGAAGGTGATCCTCCTGGAGGCAGCCTTACATTTCCACTCCGACCCAGGCTCGAGAGATCTGACCCCTATAGCGGCATCCTTAACACGGAGTGCCCTGGCGACTTCGGCGCCGAGGAAGGACTCCTCCAGGGACGCTCAGCACTGCCATGGCTCTTCACGGGGCCCATCAGACAGTAGGCACCACTCCCACATGCTGATGCTGCAAAAGAAGAAAAAGCTGGACAACTGTTCTCCTCCGGCTAAGCCTCAAGAAGTGCGACCCCAGGCGGGCCACTCCTCAGCGTCTCCTTCCGGGGCCATGTCGACTCCTGTCCAGGTGAGGGAGTCAAGTCCAGCCCCAACTTGATCACCAGTCTCTACGCATCAGCTTCAGGTCCCATCCATGCTGGAAGCTGCTAGAGATCTCCTTCACCTTACGGAACTGTTCTCGCCTGCCAGGGAGGAACCCTCAGCACTGATGGAGCCCCATCCTCCGGTGCATTCTAAGGGAAGCCAGCTATGATGTCAAGGCACTCCTCTTCATCCCCTACACACTCTGACAGAGAGCCTTCCCGCTCCCCGAGCTCTCGACATTCGAGGCACTGAGGATCGGCTCCTCCGTGGTCTTCAGTGTCTGAGACCACGGAGTCGGAGCCCGACTCCTATCGCTCGAGTAGGAGCAGAAGCCATAGAGCGAGGTCGGGCAGAGACAGAAGGGAGAGTAGGCGTGGCCTCCGCAGTGGCAGAACCCGCCTCAGTGGCCCTTCTGGTCTGTCTGGGCTTATCACCAGGGAGGAACCCAGGGCCCACGCTCAGCGATGTCTTCAGTGGCCTCCACTACTTTCATGCCACCTTCCGCTGTGCATCCGCCCCCGATGCCTACGGTCCCGATGCCTTTTCCTCTGTCACCATGCTCTGCTCCAACTTCGGCACCAGCCTTAATGGCGTCGACACACCCGTCTCCCATGCCTGCACTGTTGTCGACGTTGACCTCGATGCAGGCACCTATGGCCCTGGTGTTGATGTTGACACTGGGCCCCCTGACCCCGGCAGCTCATGTGAGCATGTCGATGCAGCTACCTCCAGAGAGATTGATGCTGACGCCGACGTTGGCTACAATGCCTATGATTGGCACCACCTCCTCCAACGCTGCCCCAGGAGTCATGTGACCCGTCTGGGGCAGACAGTAGGGAGCTTCCACTACCGGCACATGCTGCCTCCTCCTCGTCGCTGGACAAAGTGTTGGCAGGAACGACCGTAGCTCCTGCGTTAGAGCATAACAGAGTCCTACAGCAGTTGCTACACAGGGCTGCCCAAGGTCTGGGCATCAAGGCCGAGGAGGTCATAGAGGACATGGTGGACATCCTACCACCCTTGGGGCCTTCACGGGTAGCGTTACCCCTCATAAATACGGTGGTGGATGCCACAAAGACCTTATGGCAGATGTCAGTATTCCTGCCACCCACTGCCAAACATAATGAGCAGTGGTATTTCGTCCCCTCCAGAGGCTTTGAGCATCTCTACTCCCATCTGCCTCCGGACTTGCTGGTTATCGATGTGGCTAACCAGCAGGAGAGACAAGGTTTCCAAGTCTTCTCGAATCTTCACCAAGTGCATGGCAGTCGTCGCTGCCTTTCTGCGGAGACACCAGGTACAGGTGTTCCCATACCTCGACGATTGGCTGGTCAAAGGCCATTTCAGGGCTCTGGTGGAAGCTCAGGTGGCATTCATCAGAGCCACCTTTGAGAATCTGGGCCTGCTACTGAATGAGGCGTAATCAACTCTGTGCCCCGTCAGAGGATAGAGTTCATAGGGGTGGTTCTGGACTCAACCCAAGCCAGAGCATTCCTCCTGCAGGTGAGATTCCAGGCCCTCGACGCCATGATCCAGGGATTCAGGTAGTTCCCCACCTCCACCATGAGAAATTGTCTCAAACTTCTCGGCCACATGGCAGATTGTACGTACGTGGTTCGGCACGCCAGACTCAGACTTTGACCGCTTCAGTCATGGCTTGTGTCAGTGTATGGACCTGTCAGGGACAGCGTGGACAGGATCGTGACCCTGCCTCGCCCTGTCCTCAACTCGCTCCTGTGGTGGATGGATGCTCAGCAGGTGTGCTCAGGAGTCCCCTTTGCCGAACAACCATCCCTAACGCTAGTGACGGATGTGTCAGATTTGGCATGGGGAGTTCATCTGGGGGACCACAAGACTCAGGGCCTCTGGTCACAGACAGATCTCAGTCTTCATATCAACCTCAGGGAGCTCAGGGCAGTGCTCCTAGCATATCGGTCATTCTGCCTGTATCTAGCAGGTCGACATATATCAGTCATGAAGGACAATATGACCGCGATGTTCTGTGTCAACAAATGGGGATGCATGCTCCTCTCCCCTGTGCCATGAAGCGTTCAGGTTATGGGACTTTTGTATAGAGCACTTAGTCGATCTACAGGCATCGTATCTTCCAGGGTTCCAGAAGGAGCTGGTGGACCGCCTCAGCAGGACTTTTCACAGCCACGAGTGGTCCCTTCGCCCGGACATCGCATCTTCGCTCAAGATCCACAGAGACCAGGCTCAGGTCATTCTCATAGCACCAGCCTAGCCCCGCCAGCATTGGTACATGTGTCTCCTAGACGTGTCAGTGGGAGCCCTGATTACCTTGCCGCTCTTCCCGGACCTTCTCACACAGGATCACAGGCGGCTCCAGCACCCGAACCTCCAGTCGCTGTATCTCATAGCATGGAGCAGGGGTCGGCAGCCTTTCAGAAGTGGTGTGCCAAGTCTTCATTTATTCACTCTAATTTAAGGTTTTGTGTGCCAGTAATACATTCAACGTTTTTAGAAGGTCTTTCTATAAGTCTTTCTCTAAGGTGCCACAAGTAATCCTGTTGTTTTTGCGGATACAGACTAACATGGCTGCTATTCTGAAACCTTTCTGTAAGTCTATAATATATAACTAAACTATTGTTGTATGTAAAGTAAATAAGGTTTTAAAAATGTTTAAGAAGCTTCATTTAAAATTAAATTAAAATGCAGAGCCCCCTGGACAGGTGGCCAGGACCCGGACGGTGTGAGTGCCACTGAAAATCAGCTCGCGTGCCGCTGTCGGCATGCGTGCCATTGGTTGCCTACCCCTGGCATGGAGGCTCCATAGCTGAATCTGTTTGAGCTCTCCTGTTCAGAACAAGTCAGACAGGTTCTCCTGAGCAGTAGGAAATCCTCCACTAGAGCCACATACCTGGCCAAGTGGAAGAGATTTTTCAGTCTGGTCAGCTCAGCGCTACTTTCCACCTGTGCTAGCCTCAGTGCCCCAAATCTTGAATTACTTTTTCCACCTAAAGCAGAAAGGTCTCTCCTTGTCTTCAGGGAGCTCAGTCGATGCAGCTACCATCTCGGCTTTCCATCGGTCGCTTGCTGAAGGACCTTGACAGGTTGTACCCGCACCTCCGCCAACAGGTTCCTGTTTGGGACCTTAACTTGGACCTCTTTAGGCTCATGGGGCACCCCTTTGAGCCTCTAGCAACATGTTCCCTGCTCTACCTTTCCTATAAGGTTGTGTTCCTGGTGGCAATAACTTCAGCCTGGAGGGTGTCTGAGCTTAGGGCTCTAACGTCCGAGCCGCCCTACATCATGTTTTTTAAGGACAAGGTTCAGCTCAGTCCCCATCCGGCCTTCCTCCCAAAGGTGATATCGCAGTTCCACATCAACCAGGACATTTTCCTCCCAGTTTTCTACCCCAAGCCTCATGTGAGTAGCGAGGAGCAGAGGCTACACACTCTTGATGTCTGCAGAGAGCTGGCCTTTTACATCGAGAGGACGAAACCGTTCGGGAAGTCGGTACAGCTCTTTGTCGCAGTAGCGGACAGGATGGAGGGCCAAACTGTTTCAACACTGCATTTCATCATGGATTGTGGCCTGCATTACCAAGTGCTACAATCTAGCAGGAATCACAGCGCCCCCGATGACGGCACATTCTACAAGGGCGCAAGCTTCCTCAGCAGCTTTCCTGGCTCAAGTCTCCACTCAGGAAATCTGCAGGGTGGCGACGTGGTCATCAGTACACACCTTTGCTGCGCACTATACAGTTACTAGGCAGGCCAGAGATGATGCGGCCTTTGGTAGAGCAGTACTCCAGTTAGTGGACAGCTGTGACCCCACCTCCTAATTTTGCTTGGGAGTCACCTAATTAGAATTGACATGAACAAGCCCTTGAAGAAAATACAGTTACTCGCCTTCTCGTAACTGTTCTTCGAGATATGTTGTTCGTGTCCGTTCCAGTATCCATCCTCCTACCCCTCTGTCATAGTAGCTGTCAAGAAGGAACTGAAGGGGTAGCGGGTCAGCAGGGCTGTATATTAGGCGTCATGAAAGCGTGACTCTAGGGAGCGCCCAGGCTTACCTGACAGATGCTGCTAAGGGAAAAATCTTCCAGCCCTCGTGCATGTGCATGTCCACACACCTGATTGGAATGGTCGTGAATAACACATCTCGAAGAACAACAGTTCTGAGATGGTGAGTAACCGTTTTTTCTTCCCCCAACCAGTTTGTCATATTTTTAAAATACGTGCATGTATGAGTTTCTAACTTGCTCTAAAGGAACTGGTGATTGAGCCGCTAGGATCACTTAAGTTCCAGGGCAGGAGTACGCACTACTCCTGAAGGAATACTGCGTCAAAAAAATTAAAATTCTGCACACAATATTTTAAAATTCTGCATATTTTATTTATCAAAATAACACAATATAATCACACCATTTTCAACTATTTGCTGACAAGTATTTTGAAATAAGTTACCAAAATAATTGAAAATGGTGTAATTATAATGTTGTGTTACGATGTTATTTTTACAAATAAAATTTGCAGAATTTTTAATTTTTGGTGCAGAATTCCCTCAAGACTACCAGGGTTCTGTGTGGCGCAATCTGGATGTGGGCAGCCCTGGATGTGGGATTGTGGGTAGAGAGGAATCTGGATGCATAGGGGCTCATTGGGGGTGTTCTAGGTGCAGGGGGAATTGGATCTACAGGGGAGTCCAAAAGAAGGTGATTAGGGATCAGTGAGGGGGTGGGGTGGGGGGCAAGTTGCAGTTGGTTGGGGCTCAGTGGGGTGGGGGCTCCCAATGCAGGGGGTAAAGCTTGAGGGGAGTTTCTGGGGGGGCTTGATGGAGAGGTTCTGGATGCAAGGGGCTCCCAGTGTGGTGGGGTTGGGGTGGGGAGGTTCTGGGTGCAGGGGTTGGACGGACAGATGCATGGGGGTTGGGCAGACAGGGGGAGCAGCTCCATGTACAGTGACCCACTGCCCTCATAGCTGAAAAGTGATGGGTCCAGGAAGTGGGGGGGAAGGATCATTGTATGGGAGCCACTCTCCCTGTCCACCCAAACCCTATGCACCTACTCTCACCCCTCTGACATTTCTGGGGGTTGATCTGACCCAGCCCCGGCTGCTCCATGCAGGGGAGGGGGAACTCCATTGTCATCGTCTTCCTCTTCCACCCCCGTTCAGCCGGGACTACCATCCCTGGTAGCCGGGGCATCCCCAGACCTCCTGTTCCCCCCTCCAGGGAGGGGTGAATGAGCAGTGGTGCAGCTTTTCTTTGCTTCCCCACGAAAACCATTTTTCTGCGGGAAAGCAAAGAGACTCTATGAGGGGACGTGTTTCTGCATGCGTGCAGTGGTGCAGAAACCCTCCAGAAGTGTAAAACACAACTCCCCTGCTGTAGTAGATAACTTGGACCTTTCGCTTTGAGCATAGCTCTAGGAGTGGTTATCTATTAACTTATGAGAGAATGGTAATTATGGAAAGGAAAATTTCTGTTCTCTGCAGTTATCTTTTAACCACGAATGCAAAAAATAAACTAGCCACCAGGTCAGATCCTAATGCTCCTGTAATCAGTTCTCAGCCATTTTATCCCTCTCACAAATGACTTGATGCATATTGCAGGCTCAGCGGTCATATTTGTAAAACTTGATCTATTTAAACCAGTACTAAACATAGGAATATGTAGCAATGAGAGTTTGATTTGAAAATATTCAGAGGCTCTAATGCGGGACAAAAGGGAACAGTGCCCCTATATAATTAAAGTATCAGAGGTGTAACCGTGTTAGTTTGGATCTGTAAAAGCAGCAAAGAATCCTATGGCACCTTATAGACTAACAGACGTTTTGGAGCATGAGCTTTCGTGGGTGAATACCCACTTTGTCAGATGCATGCATGTATTCACCGACGAAAGCTCATGCTCCAAAACGTCTGTTAGTCTATAAGGTGCCACAGGATTCTTTGCTGCTTTTATATAATTAAAAAATCTTTGAACTGTGACAATTTATAGTGAATATCAGAATTCAGATCAGCTAATTGTTTTGCTTTACATTTTTCCACATTTCTAAAAATTATCTATTTCAGAGCAATTCATGATGTTAAAGCCACAGACATGGGATTGAGCAAAGTGAGATTCAAGGCAGAAGTAGACTTTGATGGACGGGTTGTGACTCGTTCTTACCTGGAAAAGCAAGACATTGAACAGCTGCTACAAGTATGTTTAATAAAGCAATACTGTTACTTCCAGCATTTTTTCTTTCCCATTCTCAAGCATATTAAAAGAAAAATTTGCAAGTAGATGGGGTATTGTTTTGCATTTATATAGCTCTTCATCCTGCAGGATCCCAGATGGCGTTACATAATTAACACACTGATACAAAGTATACACGGAGATCATACCATCAGCCTCCACCTCTGGGCTCAAATAGCAGTAGTGTATAGCAACACTACAAAACCTTCGTAGTACAAGAAGTGTATTTAAAAAAAAAAATCTTATTCAGGTCAAATTACAAGGCTAATTTTAAATAATCAGGATATTGCCCAACATTCACAAGTTGTTGTTCTGTCATAGATTTTCCTGTATGATTCCCAGTTCCTTACTCTGAAATGCTTTTTCTAAGAACTACCCTGATTCAGTAGAAGACCAGGGAGATGAAGTGAGGCTAAGCCCACCCTGTGACAATGCCAACACCACTTCTGCAACACCCTGGGATTTTCTCTGGAAATCTCTCATCCAAAAACTGATCATTGTAGATCTTGCAAACTAAGCAGGTGCAGATCAGAACCAGAGGTCACATGATTTCAAGTCTGGTTTATGATTGTACAGCACATTATTTCTCTCCTTCCACTTCATTTTTAGAGACGAAATACATTTTTATTGATATTGCAGGAAATGTTTAACTTAAACTAGTCTTCTTGCTTTGTATCCAGGGGGTACTGTTGATCTTATACTGTGCTATGTCTATATTAGTGATGCAATATTTGTGTCTTAAATATACTACAGCGTTATTGCCTATGGCTTTGATATTACAAGTTAAGAAGCATCTAGCCTGCTCTGTCATTAGATATGAGACAGCCAAGAAAAACTCATGTTAGTACTGGGATACCATCTATAGTTCTCATGCATCTGTTAGCTTGGGTTTTATTATTGGGAGAAAAATTCCTCTCTTTATAAAAGAGGTCTGCCTTTTACTTCTATAGCGAGCGTTGCATCCTGTTTTCCTTATCCTTTTTCTTTCTATTTGATACACTGTTGGCTTCTCCTAGCCTCAGTTCACAGCTGTTTTACTTGGCTCTTTCTGGGGGCCAAGGATGAGTATTTTCTGCAGGTTGCATGGAGAATCTTTAGGTATTACTACATTTACTTTGCCACCTGCAATGCAATACATTATACAGCTACCACTAAAGTTACACATTTTTAAATCAGCAGGTCTGGATAACTTGCATCCAAGAGTTTTAAAAATGCTGGCCGAGGCGCTTGCTGGGACCATTAATATGAATTTTCAATAAGTCTTGGAACACCATGGAAGTTCCAGAGGACTAGAAGAAATGTGCCAATATTTAAGAGGGGTAAATGGGACAACCAGGCTAATTATAGGCCTGTCAATCTGACATTGATCCCAAACAAAATAATGGAACAGCTGATATGGGACTTAAGAATGAAAGGAGGCTAATATAATTCATGTCAATCAACATGAGTTTATGGAAAACAGATCTGATCAAACTAACTTGTTACTTCTTTGAGTAAGATTACAGGTTTGGTTGATAAAGGTAATTGATATAATTTATTTAGACTTCTGTTAGCAGTTGACTTGGCATTTTGATTAAAAAACTTGAACAATAAAAAATTAATGGTACATATTAAAAGTATTAAAAACTGTCAGGTCTCAATTTAATTGTAAATGGGGAACTATCTTCAAGTGGGTATGTTTCTAGTGGACTACTTCAGGGATTGGTTCTTGGCCCTGTGCTGTTTAACATTTTTATCAGTGACATGGCAGAAAATAAAATCATCACTGCTAAAGTTTGCAGATGGCACTTAGGTTGGGGGATTGGTAAATAACAAAGAGGATGGGTCACTAATACAGAATGATCTGGATTGCTTGATAAGCTGTGTGCAAGCAAATAAATACACCCAAATGTGAACTTAGGAACAATGTAGGTCATACTTACAGGATGGGAGACACTAGTTAGTCTGGGAAGCAGTGACTGAAAAAGACTTGGAGTCATGGTGGATAATCAGCTGAATTTGAGCTCCCAGTGGAATCCTGTGGCCAAAAGGGCTAATGCAAGGGTGGGCAAACTATGGGCCACAGGCCACATCCAGCCTGCCAGCTGATTTTAATCTGGCCCTCAAGTTCCAGCTGGGGAGCGGGGTTGGCGGCTGCTCTGCACATGCATGCGGTGGCTCCCTGCAGCTCCCGGAAGTAGCGGCATGTCATTCTCCCGGCTCCTATGTTTAGAGGCAGCTAGGGGGCTCTGTGTGCCACCCGCGTCCCAAGTGCCACCCCTGCAGCTCCCATTGGCCAGGAACTGTGGCCAATAGGAGCTGCAGGGATGCCGCCTGCACATAGGGCAGCATGACAAGTTACCTGCCCATGCCTCCGCATGGCAGCTGGAGGGGGGACATGCCGCTCCTTCCGGGAGCTGCCCCTCCTGCACTCCAGAGCCCCTCCTGCACTCCACCCCTTGCCCCATCCCTGATCCCCCTCCCGCCCTCCAAACCCCTCGGTCCCAGCCTGGAGCACGCTTCTGCACCCCAAACCTCTCATTCCCAGCCCCATCCCAGAGCCTGCACCCCCAGTTGAAGGCCTCACACTCCCCTCCTCACCACCCATGACCTACCCCAGCCTGGAGCCCCCTCCCACACCCTGAACTCATTTCTGGCCCCAACCCCCTGCCCCATCCCTGATCCCGCTCCTGCCTTCCAAACCCCTTGGTCCCAGCCTGGACCATCTTCCTGCACCCCAAATCCCTCATCCCCAGCCCTACCCCAGAGCCCCCACCCCAACCCTATGCCCCAGCCTGAAGCCTCCTGCACCCTGAACGCCTCATTTTTGGCCCCACCCCAGAGCCTGAACCCCCAGCCAGAGCCTGAACCCACACCCCAACCCCAATTTTGCGAGCATTCATGGCCTGCCATACAATGTCCATACCGAGATGTGACCCTTGGGCCAAAAAGTTTGCCCACCCCTGGGCTAATGCAATCCTTGGATATATAAACAGGGGAATATACAATAAGAGTAAGGAGGTTATATTACTGCTGTATTTGGCACTGTTGTGACCACTACTGAAATGTGTGGCAAGTTTTGGTGTGCATAATTCAAGAAGGAATGTTAATAAATTGAAGAGGGTTCAGAGAAGAGTCACAAGAATGATTAAAGGATTAGAAAACCTGGCTTCTATGTTTGAGCTCCTAGAGTCATCTGTCTATTTTAGCTTAACAGAGAAATGGCTAAGGGGTGTCTTGGTCACAGGTTATAAATACTATGTGAAGAATGAGCTCTTCAGTCTAGCAGACAAGAGTATCGCAAGATCCAGTGGCTGGAAGTTGAAGGGGTAGATAAATTCAGACTGGAAATAAGGTGTAAATTTTTAACTGAAAGTAAACAACCATTTGAACAATTTACCAAGGGTTGTGGTGGATTCTCTGTCAGTGTCCATTTTAAAATCAAGAATGGATGCTTTTCTAAAAGATATGCTGTAATTCAAACAGGGAAGATGTGGGGTAAGTTCTGTAGCCCGTGTTATGCAAAAGGTCAACCTACATGGTCACGGTGGTCCACTCTGACCTTACCTTTTTGAGAGAGAATGAGAGGAGAGAACAAGGAGAGAGAAGCTGCATTGTCTTGTTAGGAGAAAACTGAGACGTTTACCAACTTTTTGAAGAGATGACTTTTTGGAAAGACAAAGTGCAGTTCTTTAAACCTAGTTTGTGAATAAAGGAAAAAGTGAAAATGTGTATGTACATATTGCAGATTTATTGCCAGCCCATCTTCCTTCCCATCTGTTTTACATTCTTTGTGTCTTTCATCCTCACTGCCCTGAAAAGTCAGGAATAATAAAGAAGCCCAGCCTTTTCCAGTTCCTTGGCAAAGAGTTGCCCATTAGAAAACATGAAAATGTTTAAAAATTATTGGTTGCTTGTTTTTCTTTTTGTTTTGTGTTTTTACCTTTCCCTCCAACCTCTCAAATTTCTTTTCTTGCCAGGAAATTCAGCAGGTGAAAACTCTTGAGGAATTAGAAGCCTTCATGCTTAAACATGGAGAGAATGTCATTGACACACTGGGAGCTGAAGTAGACCGGCTTGAAAAGGAGCTAAAGGTAATATTCAGTTGGTAAAAATAATCAGTCAATGAATGCTCTTATTTTGCAGATATATTTAGGGCTTTGTTTTACCTTTTAAGAAAAGCAGTGACAAACTTCAGTTAAGTTTCATTCAACAATTCTGACCTTGAAAACAAGTATTTGTCTTGCCCTGGGTCTGCTTCACATGTGTGGCTTGTATGGTGGTTTGTTTTGTCTGTCCAAGTCACTTGCCTTTCTAAGATCATTACTACTTATTGATTACAGTTCCCATGGAATATTACCTGTTTACGTTCTCTGAAAAATGGCACAGTTGTCTCAAAATGTCAAGTCATTTATAGGCCCTTGAACTCTACATCAGCTGTAATGAGAAGCAGCTTTTAAATGGTTTTTAACCATGTACTTAATGTTGTGTCAAAAGTGATGTCATTGCACATGAAGAGAGCTCCAATTACTTTACCTCTTTGTTTTGTTTTGTTTTGCTCTTGGCAAAACAGTATCTCTCATTGCAACTACTGCTCTACCATGTGAAATTAATAGACACACAAACAAGCATCCATCCTTTTTTCAGTTTAGGATTTAGAGATCTCTTTCAATTGTAACAGCAAAGGCGTGTCGTCCTTGTTACATTGTGGCTACTAAAACCTTACCTGAGAAGTTATGGTAGGTAGGTGTGGCATGCTTTAATTTTCATTTAGTTTGTGGTTTGTCCTTTATACCAAACCATAACTTTATAAAAGGATAGATACATCATAAGGACCTTTAAGGTAAATATTTTCCCAACTCTTTAACACTTTTTGCCTTTCTGATTTCAATTTCTAGAATGGTATTATTGGGCTGGACAGCGATCTAGTCAGACAGTTGTGTTGTGACTCTGGTTTTGTATTGATAGTTTATGTGCTGATGTGTGATTACCTAGTTATAGGAGATGCTGGGAATTCCTGAAAGTATAAGTGGATTGGAGAGGTCTGGGAAGCAGCAGATGTTCAACATTTGGTTCCGTCTTTAGAGTCTGGTTTTCTTGCTTTACATTCTGTTAAATCCCACAATCTGGGAAAATCTGTTCTTCCAGGCACCAGCAGTTGTCTGTTTCTCCTAGCATGAAAAGGTGGACAGGTCTCATGCCCTTTGTGGCTGAGCAGTAGAAGGAATTGTATGTACAAATAAATCATATTAGTCTGCATGAAATAAATGGGGAACTGTTTATATTACAAATGTATGAAAAGCCCCAAAGGGAACTTCTAATACAGAACATATCCATTCTATAGGGTGTGATTTTTTTAAAAATGTTTTTTCCTTTCTGCTGAAGAATTATTTCTCTACTTTTGGAGTAGTTAAGCATTTCCTTTGTCTGAAGATGTGAGGCATTTGGGCAGACAAATATTTCCATAGACATAGGTAAATTCCATGGTATTTTCCAAGGGGAGTACAGAGCCATGATCATAACCATAGTGTGCTAGATAAATATTGTGCCTTTGACTGCCTTTTCCCTTCATCAGAAGGTGCTGTTCAAGAGCATGTTCTAGTCTGTGTAGAATTTTTGAGAAACATTCTAAGTAATTTTAGTTTTATCTCCCCAGAGTGGTGCTATTGAAAATCAAAATCAGTGTTTTGACTATAGTTGGGTTTGCTTGCCAGCCCTCGGTGATTTTTTTGAACAGCAGGCTCAATTACGAATAATAATTTTCAAAACATAAATTCTATTTTCAGTGTATATAGGGATTTCAATAATTGTTGCTATTGCAAAAGCTTTACCTAATTTTAAGTCACCTGTAGAAATGTTGGTGAAGCAAGTCACTTGAAGCAAACATCACCTGTTATGCAAACCACATAATATTTTCAGTGTCTGAAGTTGTGTATTTCTTTAATAGAAACTCGGTCAGTGTATTAGGTCTTACAAGTCATTTTAATAGCATAGACAGCTCTTTTCATGCACTTTTGGCATTCAGGAAAGTGCCTCTTCTATGTAGAACGTAACTTTTTATTTTTAATTTGGACATTTTTACCTTTAACCAATTACCTTTTTTAAATCATGAGCTGCTTTATACTTTTGAAAGCATTAGAACTAATTTAGCTATGAAGTTGTCACCACTGTAGTACACTCTGATAAATGTTCCTTGGTGGACAAATTCTTTAGACCTGCCTAAAGCATGGGTTGAATGTATTAGTCAGTCTTCATTTTAAAACAATTGCTATGTTACCATGAGCAGGGATTTGTTATCCTGTTGCCAACATAGTGGCAGGTCTTGTCAGCATCAGTGTGATACATTTGATTCTTTGCTTATTAATAGAATTTTGGGTTTTTTGTTTCAGCAACGCAATCCTGATGTTCGACATGTAGATTTGGAAATATTGTAGATTTGACAGAAGAAATCCGTGGAGTACTCTCTTTTGGAAACAAGTCTGCACAGAGATGGAACAGCTATTGAAACTGCAGTCACTTCCATACCATGCCTCATTTACTTCATGCTGTAGGCTTCCTGAATTGTTGTTACTGAATCAGTTTCCAGAACAGCTATAGTTTCCGGAACAGCTATAGATTCAGAGTCAACAACTTTGTATAGAAGATCAGTTCAACAAAAGCTACTTAGCATAATTTCTACATGAGACTGTTGGAGGTGGATTTATTTGGGAATTGGAACTTAAATCTTTTAGTTTCTATAAGGCAAATGTTAATGCCTGAAAATACACAGAAGATAGTTTCACCATTTCAATTTTTTGTCAACTTGCACATCAGTTTGCACTCATTTAACTACTTCCTTCTAGAAGCCATTGGAGGTATTTGCAAGATACAGATGTTTTAATGTTAGAACTGGCTTTGTTTCATTTGTTCTACCTGTTGTTATATTCTAGCTATATGGTCTCTTTTTTTCCCCTCTGAGATCAGTCCCTCCAAAAAACGCAGTCCTTTTCTCGAGTGTCATGATTTGGAAACTAGCTTCTGCCAGTGTTGCAATTATTAATATAATATAATGCAGTCTCTTGAATGCAGTTGGCTTTGGGCTTGGCCTAGAGTACGTTGAGTTACTGCGCAGGATGTAGAAACCTCAACAAACTTTTTTTTTTGTAGATCTTGGCCTATGCCTTGTGTTTAGGTTTTTTTCTCTTCAGATTTTTTCCCACCCTTATGCCTTTTTGTTGCTTTAACTTGCTAACGTTGGAGGATATAACGTGGGGAACGATTTATTTAGTCATTTTCTGTTGTTTTTCATTTGGCTTTTTATATTTTTAAGAGGCAGCATTCTGTGAATGATCTTTGCTAGCAAAAGCAAGAGGTGTGTAGAAGTTTTAACACATTCTAGAAATATTTATAATTAGATGTGAAGTTGATACTAATTTATTTACACAGGCACTACTTGTATGAATCCGAATTGTAGATAGCTTTTTGGGTTTTTTCAGAAAAACCTCATTGTGTGGGGAAAGTAAAACATTTGTGCTGAAATATGTGTCATGGCTATCCATAATCCCAAAACTGAGTGCATAGAATTTACGTGCTTGAAATGCACAATTCTAGTGTTTTACAAAATGAGTTTCTAGAATAAGGCTTTCTGCAATAGGTATCCAAGTCATAGCAGACTCTGTAAGAAATAATCTTAATAAAGGCTGAGTACAAATCATGCAAATCTAGTAACTGAAATATTAATAGAATAATTACCGATAAATCTTCCTCCAAGAAAAACCCTTTATGCACTTTAAAACGTTTCAGTAACATGAAAATTGCTCATGGGAGAGAGGTGGCAATAAGAGCATCCTGATGATTCTGCTGCTGAGTAGTCTAGTGACTGACATACTGAGGGCAGAATTGTTGATAGGGAACACAAGTCATCAAAATCAATTTGTTATTATTTGCTGCAATGCATAGGATTTAATCATAATAGTGGAGACAAAAATGTCAGGATTTGATTAAATGCTTTGTAATAGTATTTTTTAAAATGTAAAATGTCATTTGCCAGTGAATTATGAGAATTTAAAATAGCATGCCTTTTGACAATCACAAAACACTGCATGCTGTGCATTTTAAATAAAATGACATTCCAAAGTTTAGTTTTTAGAGATGAGGCTTTATGTACTGTAATGTGTGTAATGAATGACTTTGTTACATAATTGGGACTGAAGGGTCTGTTAGTACCCTTGCCTATAATTCCTGTTCTTTCTCTTCTCATCAGTCATTTGTTTATAACCTATTAGTGCTTAATCTAAGGGAAGACTTGATTTTTATCTGGCTGTCTCCCACTGTAGTACTCATTAGATTTGTAGTATGCCCTTAAGACTGATAATTAGAAATGTGTTTAATAAAAAGTGATATTTTTAAAGTTAATTGCACATATTTGTAAAATGTTACAACTTTGTGGATAGTTTCCTAAATATCTAATGAGGGACACTGACACATTCTAAATGGTTTACTTTTGATTCTTTTCTGCAAGTTTTCTTCTCCATATCTTAGCATGCACTCTGTTGATGACATCATCATCCTGGAAGAGCACTGGAACTTGACTCTGATTAATGCAAATCCTATTTATCTTCTCTTCTCTCTGTCCTCCACTCTCTCCCATAAAGCACTATAAAGTACTGTTACTGAAGAAAGCAAAAATTGTAAAAAACCTGGAAGGCAGGGGCAAGAATCTGAACATTGCCTCTGGCCATTACTGGTGTATGTGATATCACAAGTGACATGTATGCTGGATCATCATAAATAGGAGTCAGTACTCTATAGGGGGAATTTGTGTATTGTGTTCCTGAAACATCCCCAAAGGTTAGTAAATATTAGATATGTACTGAAATGCTCCCTTATCTAGTTTATAGAGAAACTTAAGCACCTCATCTTCAGGTGCATACTACTCTGAAAAAAAGTTTGTGTAAAAAATGGTATTTTCTCAATCATAGCTGCTCCCTGCTTGTATTCTGATTCATATCTGCCTACTTCAGTGACAAAAATAAGATTATATTGCTTTTGATTGTCTTTGCAGTACTATGAAAAAGTGCGCTGGATTCTGTTGCTTCTGTCTTCAACAAGATTGACTAAATTCCAATTGTTTACATCGTTGCAATCCCTTTGGAGGCTGTAGGTTTGCACAGGCCTCACTAAGAACCTAATTTTATTTGCAAAGCCACTTTCATTGGTGGCGATGCATGAGGAAAGACCCCAGTTTGGTTCTGAGATCCCAGCATGGGTTTTCATGGCTTGCATTCAGTTAAAACGTCTTCTACATTGAACACGACTGATAACAGAAATTGGCCTAATAAACTTGGTACCCCATTTTTAGTCACTTTGAGAAAGGAATGACACTTTAAAGTGGCAGCAATTTAAAATATATGTGCAGATTGCTGTTAATATTTTTTAGTGAAAACTGTTACTCAGATTTAAGCTACAGTATTTTCATGGTCTAAAAAATGGGTTGAACTGGGTCCAGGATTTGGTTTAGCCTCATTACAGTACTCTGGATGGAAGATTTTTGAGATAGTCAGTCAGTTTCCGTGATAGGATATTTTGGATTACAGTAAACTTGCAAAGTACCAAGGAATTGGGTGTTTTCTTCATGAACTATAGATGTGACACCTTAACATGTCTCTTAATATTATCTCTGATTTGAAAGAGTGGTAAAATCAATGGAGGAAGGAATCCGCTAAAATTAAAATGTTTGTTCTAGGATTTTTTCAATAATTTTTCCTCTGTCTCTTAAAGCCATGGAATATATTTATTTTTAGAGATTCTGTTGCCCTTACAGCCTTTATATTGCAAAACAGGATTCAGACAACTCTATCCATTTATTTTGTGGGAAATACATTCTCATTAGTTGCATGATATTTCATAATTCAATCTGCTTAACATTAAGGTAATGCTGATTGACAGAAAAGATATATTTTGAGGGAAGAGTCTAACCACTGAGGCTCACAGTTTCACGGTCTCATTAAATTCCTCTCTTTTTCTTGGACTTCTATGTAGACTTCCTGAATACTTTGTCTTTTGATGCTGGACGTGAGATTGTATCCTTTCCGCTTCATATGGGACCTTCACTGTGATTATTTATAGTTGTAATCTCAAGGCTAGGGACTAGTCCAACAAAGCTCTACTTGGGGCTAATCTTGAAGGCTATCGAGAAATTTCAGCTAGTGCAGTATATGTGCTGCGCCTGACAGTTGAGTGAGGCTGACTGGCTGGAGTATATTGTACTTATGCGCTGAACTTCAGATTGACTTCCAGTTCACAGTGGAATTTAATTCAAGATGCTGGTCACTATCTATTAAGCCCTAAATGGTGTAAGCCTCTGTTGTCTGATACCGTTCCACCTGGGCTCAGCATAAGCTCTTCAGCTTTTTCTGTCGCAAGGGTTAAGGTCACAGGACCCCGACGTTCTCAGTGGTTGTCCACCTCTTTAATACTCACACATGCTAGAAAAGTATGTGGACTGCATTCACATTTGGAATGTGCCTTAGATTAGTTTTCTGCTAACTGAAGGTCTGGGATCTCCTGGCATTTCATCCTACTAGCAAGTTTGGTTCTGGTTTTTGTGAGAGAATATGATAAATCTAACCTTTTGGAAGTGTGGCAAGACATACTGTGATGGGTTCACCAAATCCACATAAGTCCCAAAAACAGAGGATGATATTATCTTTGTATATGGCAGAAAGTTTGTCATTTATTTGAAATCTCATTTAAATTATACTGTTCTTTCATAATTTGGATTGAGGCAACTTTACAACAAATGGATGCATGGAAATTTATTGGGATGACTTTGGGTTTGACAGAAAAATCTTTCTTGTGATAACTTATTCTTATGGCAGTCAGACCTAGCAGAATAGAATGATCAATGCTGGAGAGTACTGATACCTGTGGTAAAGCTAAAAATGTCCTATAATTGCCCCAAAGTTTATATTGCTGAGGTGAGTTTAAAATGAAAATATCATTCTGTACCTTTATTACTATGTACTATGTTTTTGTGTTTTCTGTTTGTACTTTCTGAGTATCGAGAAACCAACAGGTGACTTGGAATGATGATTCATGTAATTGGGCATGTTGAGGCATACTGAAAGATTTTCCAGAAAGGGAGGAATGCGCCATCATCTTTTAAATAGGTTATTTTCCCACTGTTTAGTAAGGCAAATAGATATTTAATAGTTTAGGCTGTTTCACGTACTAAAATAGATGGAAAACGAATATCAGTTCACTGTGGGTTAGAACAGGGGTCTCAAACTCAAATGACCATGAGGGCTAGTTCATTGGCCCGAGGGCTGCATCACTGACACCCCACTTCACCCCTTCCATGAGGCCCTGCCTCTTCCCACCCCTTCCCTGCCCCCATTCCAACCCCTTCCCTGAAGTCTCCACCCCAACTCTGCCGCCTCCCTGCCCCCAGAGAGTGCATGAGGGGTGTGGCAGGGGCTTGGCAGGGAGTTGGGGTGCAGGCAGGGGGCTCAGGGTGCAGAAGGGGTGTGGGATGCAGCAGGGGGCTCAGGGTAGGGGGTTGGGGTGTGGAGTGCAGCAGAGGGCTAGGGGCAGGGTTCAGGAGGGTTTCAGGCTCTAGGGTGGCAGCGGTGCACACTGGGGCCAGGGGAGGTGGGAGGTTGTGGGGCCGGGGTATGCTGCTTGTGCCTCCAGGTACCTCCCCCCAAAGCTCCCATTGGCCACGATTCCTCATTCCCGGCCAATGGGAGTTGCAGGGGGTGGTGCCTGGAAGCCAGGGCAACACATGGACGAAGGCCTCGGCTCCCCCTCCCCCACAGGGATGTGATGCCAGCTGCTTCAGGGAGCGGTGCGGGGCTCGAGGGAGGCAATCCTGCGGCTGTAGTTTGCCCACCCTTGGCCTGGAGGTGGGGTGGGGGCGGGCCGCTTGGTGGGCTGCAGGAAATAGCTCTGCAGGCCGCATGTGGCACGCAGGCCTTGTGTTTGAGACCCCTGGGTTGGGAGAAAGAGCGGAGGACTGACTTGCAAGCAGAATAATCTTGTTTTCAGAAAACATGCTCTTGAGAGAGTGTGCTCCTTGTGTTGAATAGTTATATGGACTGTAGAAACTACAGTAAAATAGACTGTGTTTGAAGAAAAGGAATGGAAGACTTATCAAGATAAGCAGTAATGTGTAAAAATATTGAAACAAAGAAAAAATAGGATGTGTGGAACTTGAGAAGTGGAAAAAATGAACATCAAATTGATAGAAAATGAGAAGAAATAAGGTATAGTTTGAATGGAAAAAATAGACAATAAGTTAATCTGACAAGGATACAGCATGCAATATAGTTAATACCTGAATCCTAAGCGAAAGAGAGACTGTTCTGAAACATTTTTATTTCTTTAAAATAATGATTGGGTGAAACAGATGTTTTTTTCAGTCTCACTGGAAAGATTTATATGGTGAAAACTGTCTTAGATGACCAATCTATGTGACTGACAATTTGTTTCTTGACTGAGGTGACCAAATAAAGGTCACAGTTTATTATTTCAAAAGTTTGAGGTAGAGTAGTATAAGACAAGAAATTATCTAAAGTGGTGTCTCATGCAGGTTTAATTATTTATCAGCGAGGGAAGGAAAATTTTGGGTCCTACTGCTAAGTATGATGGAGTAATCTAGTGTGTAAATATCCCTTTCTCAAAGCTGTTGCCAAGCTGTTTAAGATGTAGAGGACAGTGAGCTGTAGGAAGGAATATTAGTGTTGGCACTGCACTGAAGAAACTTATTTTTCAACAAGATCGATTCAGAGCACACTCAACTATGAGCATAAACACTGAATAAAACACTGATATTATGTGATTTGGCCACCTAAATCATGTAACCCAGTCCAATAAAAGGAATTTGGAATGAACTGAATGAAGTTTTTAAAAAAGGACACCTTACAGCAACAAAACTGAAGCACCATCTTGTGGACAGATTAAAAGCAGTTATCTCCCATTAGCAAGAAATACATAGCGTTCCAAAGATCACTGCATTATATTGTGAACACATAAATATTTAATAGAATAACTGGAAGAAATTCCAATCCTTAACTTTTCAGATTGTCTAAACTTCTGTGGACAAAGTGAAGTGCCCAGTTACATAACTTTTTGCAAATCCCTTTAAGCCATTAATTGTACTAAGGATATGGCTACATTACCCACCAGATTGGCGGGCAGTGATCGATCCAGTGGGATTGATTTATCGTGTCTAGTCTAGATGTAATAAATTGACCCCCCCCCAGCCCTCTCCCGTTGATTTCTGTACTCCAGCACCACGAGAGGCGCAAGCAGAATTGACGGGGGAGTAGCAGCAGTCGACTCACCATGGTGACGATATCACGGTAAGTTGATCTAAGTACGTCGACTTCAGCTACTTTATTTACGTAGCTGAAGGTGTGTAACTTAGCTCGAGCCTCCCCCCTAGTGTAGATCAGGGCTAAGTGTCATGTTCAAGGATTTGACAATTATTTCAATAACATGAGGGAAAACTCTAGTTGAGGAGGGGAAATCTTGTTTGTAGCAAGTACAGCAGCAGTTTTCCAGACTACACTCTGCACTTTTGAGGGCCGTTTCTCTAACACTGCTCAAAACCACCAAGAACCACTCAAGTAGAGGCTCTTATTCCCTGTTTAAATTTTTGTACTGATAAAGCATATGGACAAAATTCTGTGTTTCTAGTATTTGTTAACAAAATTGTTATGAGGCAGTAGAGTTAGAGAAAGAGTCTACTTGATTAAAATAGTGAGACATAGTTCCATTCTCTCATCTGACCTAAGACAAAGTTGATTTTCTAATCCAAATTTAAAGTGGATTTATTAAAGAAAGATTTGTTTTAGGATAAAAGCAACTGTTTCAAATCTTAGAGCGGAAGAAAACATGTTTCCTAGTGTGGTAGAAAATAAATGTGACTATAGTTTGAAAGAAGATTATGCAAAAATTTAGTTTATTGAAGTGGAAATGTGCTATATTAAATATGAAAATACATTTCTGTTTAATCATTGCCAACACTGCAACAAATCTGAAAGCCATCACTTTGGACCTCTTCACTTATGTTTCTGGAAGAGATTTTGCTATTGAGAACTTCAAAATCGGTATCTTATGTTTCTTCATGTAACCACATCAATCTTTCAAACAAAAGTATGTCTCCACTATTCTGAAGCTTTCTTGTGATGCTTTTTGTTTTGCTAGATTTCAACTACTTTAAGTCTGGGAATCATGTGGACTGAGAGGCATAGGCATCATATTAATATTTATTTATCTCTGCGTATGTATTTTATTTTGTATGCTTAACATTGGCTCATATTGTATCTTGTAAAAATCTCTGGAAACTGTAATTATTCTTCAGTAAAAATGTTAAATAAATTGCAGATGACAAAGATGGTATGTTCTGCTTTAGTTTGAAGAGAGCAATTTACATTTCTAAGATAAAACAGATGAGAACATTAGCTTCAGGCAGATACCAAGCTGGTTTGGACAGTTTTGCTGGACGGTCTGAGTATAGAGTAGCATTTTGCATATTACAGTAATTTGAGGGTTCAGAATGTCTGAATGGTTGGACACAACCTCTTCTAAAAATAACTGGAATCTTTAGGAACACCCACACTATCTATATTTAATATGTTATCATTTGAAAAATAGTTTTAAAAAGTGGTTCGTGACTCAGTCTCTCAATAATTTGGCAGCTTTTTGCTCATAGAAAGTAAATTCTTCAATTCTGACCACTCCCTCAATCCTGGCCTTCTCCTTCCCCTAACACAGAGGTGCCTCCTGCAAAGCAGAGCATTAAGACTCCCTGCATAGGCTAAATCCATGTTGGTTCCCTCCTTGACATGAACTCCCTGTGTGAATCATCTCTATATCCTAGTTTCAGATTTGAGGGTTAGGTCAAAAACAGCTAGTAGGGGAGAAAGGTTGCATTTGGGTATACAAGCAAGTGAATGAGGCATAGAAAGGAGCATAAACACTGCCAAATTAAGTATAAAAATGTAATAAGACAAAGAGGAGTTTGAAGAATGGCTAGCCAAAAACACAAAAGGAAATAATGTTTTTTAAGCACATCAGAAGCAGGAAGCCTGCTAAACAACCAGTGGGGCCCCTTGATCGAGATACAAAAGGAGCGCTTAAAAACGATAAAGCCATTGCGGAGAAATTAAATGGATTCTTTGCTTCAATCTTCACAGCTGAGGATGTTAGGGAGATTCCCAAACCTGAGCCGGTTTTTGTAGGTGACAAATCTGAGGAACGGTCACAGATGGAAGTGTCACTAGAGGAGGTTTTGGAATTAATCGATAAACTTAACAAGTCACTGGGACCAGATGGCATTCACCCAAGAGTTCTGAAAGAACTCAAATGTGAAGTTGCGGAACTATTAACTAGGGTTTGTAACCTGTCCTTTAAATCAGCCTCTGTACCCAATGACTGGAAGATAGCTAATGTAACGCCAATATTTTAAAAAGGCTCCAGAGGTGATCCCAGCAATTACAGTCCGGTAAGTCTAACGTCGGTACCAGGCAAATTAGTCGAAATAGTAAAGAATAAAATTGTCAGACACATAGAAGAACACAAATTGTTGGGCAAAAGTCAACATGGTTTCTGTAAAGGGAAATCGTGTCTTACTAATCTATTAGAGTTCTTTGAAGGGGTCAATTAACATGGACAAGGGGGATCCAGTGGACATAATGTACTTAGATTTCCAGAAAGCCTTTGACAAGGTCCCTCACCAAAGGCTCTTACATAAATTAAGTTGTCATGGGATAAGAGGGAAGGTCCTATCATGGACTGATAACTGGTTAAAAGACAGGGACCAAAGCAGACTGTGAAGAACTTCAAAAAGATCTCACAAAACTAAGTGATTGGGCAACAAAATGGCAAATGAAATTTAATGTGGATAAATGTAATGTAATGCATATTGGAAAAAATAACCCCAACTATACATACAATATGATGGGGGCTAATTTAGCTACAACAAATCAGGAAAAAGATCTTGGAGTCATCGTGGATAGTTCTCTGAAGATGTTCACACAGTGTGCAGAGGGGGTCAAAAAAGTAAACAGGATGTTAGGAATCATTAAAAAGGGGTTAGAGAATAAGAAGATACTATTGCCCTTATATAAATCCATGGTACGCCAACATATTGAATACTGCATACAGTTGTGGTCTCCTCATCTCAAAAAAGATATACTGGCACTAGAAAAGGTTCAGAGAAGGGCAACTAAAATGATTAGGGGTTTGGAACGGGTCCCATATGAGGGGAGATTAAAGAGGTTAGGACTTTTCAGCTTGGAAAAGAGACTAGGGGGGGATATGATAGAGGTATATAAAATCATGAGTGATGTGGAGGAAGTAGATAAGGAAAAGTTATTTACTTGTTCCCATAATACAAGAACTGGGGGTCACCAAATGAAACTAATAGGCAGCAGGTTTAAAACAAATAAAAGGAAGTTCTTCACACAGTACACAGTCAACTTGTGGAACTCCTTGCCTGAGGAGGTTGTGAAGGCTAGGATTGTAACAGCATTTAAAAGAGGACTGGATAAATTCATGGAGGGTTAAGTCCATTAATGGCTATTACCCAGGATTGGTAAGGAATGTTGTCCCTAGACTGTTTGTCAGAGAGTGGAGATGGATGGCAGGAGAGAGATCACTTGATCATTACCTATTAGGTTCACTCCCTCTGGGGCACCTGGCATTGGCCACTGTCAGTAGACAGGATACTGGGCTAGATGGATCTTTGGTCTGACCCAGTATGGCCATTCTTATGTTCCCAGAGGCTGAGCTCAATTGTCTCCATACAATAACCTTATTTGACACGTGGCTGGAAATTAATTCCCCAGCACAACTGTCCCAAGCCCCTAGGAAAAAGCTAGGTATCATCCACCTGGAAATCAGCTAGTTGAGTAAGGATTAGTAAACCCTGTTCATCAGACAAATACCTTCTTTCAATCTGTTACGTTGGCAGCAATAAGAAATTAATTGATTTTCCTTAAAATGCTTTTTTCTTTAATCCTGCCTTTGCGGAACAAAGCGGGATCTTGGACAGCCCAGTATTTAATAACTCTCTCCCCTCTAGGTAACAGGATGAGCAAGAAGAGGCGTTTTTGTTTAATCTCTTTCTCTCTCATACCTTGTATGAAGAGACTGACTGGAGGGGCATCAAGCTGCTGGAAAAACAATTGTTGAAGTGCCACAGAGGAAGAGTAGGACCTTCAGAAAAGCCAGGGCTAGGAGGCCCAGGAAGGGGGCCTAAAGTGCATTGGGAGCATGGAGAAAGCTACCACCCTAACGTTTCATTTTAATACTCACCATGCTGGGGAAAATGTCAGCATGAGCAGGCGTAATGTTGAGACCTAACTGACTTGCACAAACCCATTGAGAGTTGGAGAAAAGTCAAGAAACATACTGATAAACAGTCCAGCTAGAAGCTGAGAAGAATCAAGGAGGTGTTTAGCCTCATTATCTGCTAGAGAACAGGGGACTACAAACAGGGGATTTTGAGAGGGGGTAAAGAAAATCTCCACCCCCGCTGAACGAACAAGGTGCGAGTACTAACCTTGGGGTGAGTGAGTTTGTTTGGCTGTTTGTGTTTTTCTTTGCTTGCAGGTTATTTCAGTTACTGGGTCAGTTGAGTTTGTGTGTCTGGGGACTGCTTGAGCCTTTGTTCCCTGGATCATCCTTGATCATCTTTGATCAGCCTTGTGATCACCCTCCCTCTGTGTGATTAACGAGGGGGTAGGGCTGACCTAGGAGGGAAGGCCTTAAAACTAGGAGCTAAGCAACCAAGGGGAGCTAGCAAACGGGAGTGTGGGAGGGAGTTTGTGGGAGGGAGTTGTAATATAGTCGCTATGGTTAGGAAGGACCGCATCTCCATTGCCAACACTGCTTCTGTCTCCTCCACCTGCGCCTCTGTTCAGACAGACAACATGGATGGCTCTACCCAGATCCTGATGTGGATTTGCAGAGACTGTGGCCTACATTTCCCACTCACAGAAAGCCAGGCTGGGGGGACCATCCAGTGAGAAAGGTGCCTGCTGGGGGGAAAATGGGGATCAATATGAAAATTGAAAGGTGGATACTCACTCGTGCCCGTCACCCCAATCGGGGTATGGGCCGCCAACCACAGATCTCCAGAGTCCTCTATCCTGGGCCATTTGCTCTAGCTGGTTCCAGGTATAGCCCATTTTTTTGCTTCGAGTTGAAGACCGTTCTTTTTCCAGGGTAAAAGTCTCTGTTGTCTCTATTGTTGGTGTTTCTGTAGCAGGTTGATTTTTTTGCAAGGTGGAGTGGCTAGCCCCATGCCCAACCCTCCTCCTTTATCCTGATTTGGGACAGGCAGATGGCCCCAAAGGACCTCTCTGGTGGAGTTAAAGGTGGATAAGGAACTGGTTAAAGGGGAAACTACAAGGGGTCATACTGAAAGGTGAATTGTCAGGCTGGAGGGAGGTTACTAGTGGAGTTCCTCGGGGCTTGGTTTTGGGGCCAATCTTATTAATATTTTTATTACTGACCTTGGCACAAAAAGTGAGAATGTGCTAATAAAGTTTGCAGATGACACAAAGCTGGGAGGTATTGCCTGTACAGAGGGCCCAGGGTATCCTACAGGAAGATCTGGATGACCTTGTAAACTGGAGTAATAGTAATAGGATGAAATTTAATAGTGAAAAGTGCAAGGTCATGCATTTAGGGATTAATAACAAGAATTTTTGTTATAAACTGAGGACGCATCACTTGGAAGTAACAGAGGAGGAGAAGGACCTCGGAGTATTGGTTGATCACAGGATGGCTATGAGCCGCCAATGTGATATGGCCGTGAAAAAAGCTACTGTGGTCTTGGGATCCATCAGGCAAAGTATTTCCAGTAGAGATAAGGAGGTGTTAGTACCGTTAGTACCGTTATTCAAGGCAGTGGTGAGACCTTATCTGGAATACTGTGTGCAGTTCTGGTCTCCCATGTTTAAGAGGGATGAATTCAAACTGGAACAGGAACAGAGAAGGGCTACTAGGATGATCCGGGGAATGGAGAACCTGTGTTATGAAAGGAGACTCAAAGAGCTCAGCTTGTTTAGCCTAACCAAAAGAAGGCTGAGGGGAGATGTGATTGTTCTCTCTAAATATATCAGAGGGATAAATACCAGGGAGGGAGAGGAATTATTTAAGCTCAGTACCAATGTGGACACAAGAACAAATGGATATAAACTGGCCATCAGGAAGTTTAGACTTGAAATTAGATGAAGGTTTCTAACTATCAGAGGAGTGAAGTTCTGGAATAGCCTTCCAAGGGGAGCAGTGTAAGCAAAAGACATATTTGGCTTCAAGACTAAGATAGATACGTTTATGTAAGAGATGGTATGATGGGATAGCCTAATTTTGACAATTAATTGATCTTTGACTATTAGCAGTAAATATGCTCAATGGCCTGTGATGGAACACTAGACAGGATGTGGTCTGAGTTACTATCGAGAATTCTTTCTTGGGTGTCTCACTGGTGAATCTTGCCCACATGCTCAGGGTTTAGCTGATTGCCATATTTGAGGTCAGGAAGGAATTTTCCTCCAGGGCAGATTGGCAGAGGCCCTGGAAGGTTTTTGCCTTCCTCTGCAGCATGGGGCACGGGTCACTTGCTGGAGGATTCTCTACACCTTGAAGTCTTTAAATCACAAGTTGAGAACTTCAATAACTCAGACATAGGTCAGGGGTTTGTTACAGGAGTGGCTGGGTGAGATTCTGTGGCCTGTGTTGTGCAGGAGGTCAGACTAGAAGATCATAACGGTCCCTTCTGTCCTTAAAGTCTATGAAGCAGGTGGGAGAGCTACAGGAGGAGGTAGCTAGGCTGAGGAGCATTCGTGCCCATGAGCAATTCCTTGAGAGTATTCATATGGAGACATCCAAGGCTGAGGAAACTATCCAGCTGCAGAGGATTGCTGTCACACCATCAGGGGAGGAGGATATGGCTCTGTCACAGGGAGGACACTGGCTGCTGGTTATTTCTGGCAGCAGGCTGTGCTCCACCCCTACTTCCAACCCACCCACCAGGAAGGAAGGAAACGTAGGATAGTGGTGGTTGGTGACCCTCTTCTGAGGGGGATGGAGGCACCCATCTGTTGCCCAGACATGGCATCCCGGAAGGTATGCTGCCTGCCAGGGGCCTGTATTCGAGGGACTGTCAAAGCTCATCTGGCCCTCTAACTACTACCCCATGTGGGCACTAATGATACTGTGAGTTATGACTCTGAGCAGATCAGAAGTGACTATAGGGCTCTGGGAGTAAGGGTGAAGAAGTTGGGAGCACAGGTGATGTTCTCTTTGATCTTTCCATCCTTCTGGTCAAGGGTAGGGACCCAGGCAGAGACAGATGCATCCTGGAGGTGAATGCCTTGCTGTGAAGATGGTGTCACCAGGAGGCCTTTGGTTTCCTTGACCCTGCGATGCTGTTCCAGAAAAAAAGGACTGTTAAGCAGAGATGGGGTCCACCTATTGAGGAAGGGGAAGAGCATATTTGGATACAGGCTGGCTAACCTAGCGAGGAGGGCTTTAAACTAGGTTTGAAGGGGGCAGGTGACCAAAGCCTACAGGTAAGTCAAAAACATGGAGACCTGGTAGAAGATTCAGAATTTGGGGAGAGTATGGGCTGTTATACTAGGGATAAAGGATAGACAAGACAGAAGTATGTGTGTGTGAGAGAAATAAAATCCGTATCAGTTAGATGTCTATATACTAATGCAAGAAGTATGGGGAATAAGCAGGAAGAACTCAAAATGCTAGCAAATAAACACAACTATGACATAGCATCACAGAGACTTGAGGGATAATACGCATGACTGGAATATTAGTACAAAAGGATACAGCTTGCTCAGGAAGGACAGGTGGGGGAAAAATGGAAGTAGTGTTGCCTTACATATTAAAAATGTATACACTTGGGCTGAGGTTGAGATGGAAATGGACAGACTTGTTGAAAGTCTCTGGGTAAGATAAAAAGGGTAAGAACCAAGGGTGATGTCATGGTAGGGGTCTACTATAGACAATCTAACCAGGAAGAAGAGGTGGATGAGGCTTTTTTTTTAAACCTCTAATAAAATCATCCAAAGCACGGGACTTGGTGGTGGTGGGGGACTTCAACTACTCAGACATCTGTCGTGAAAATAACACAACAGGACACAGATTATCCAGTAAGTTCTTAGAATATATTGGAGATAATTTTTTATTTCAGAAGGTGGAGAAAGCTACTAGGGGAGAGGCTGTTCTAGATTTGATTTTGACAAATAGGGAGGAACTGGTTGAGAATTTGGAAGTGGAAGGCAGCTTTGGTGAAAGTGATCATGAAATGGTAGCGTTCATGATCCTAAGGAAAGGTAGGAGGAATGACTGCCTAGGAAGGAGTACTACAGAAAGGGATCTGGGGGTCATAGTGGACCACAAGCTAAATATGAGTCAACAGTGTAGCACTATTGAGCAAAAAAAAAAAAAAGTGAACATCCTTCTGGGATGTATTAGCAGGAATGTTGTAAGCAAGACAAGGAGTAATTCTTCCAATCTACTCTGCTCTGATTAGGCCTCAGCTGGAGTATTGTGTCCAGTTCTGGGTGCCACTTTTCGGGAAAGATGTGGACAAATTGGAGAAATTCCACAGAAGAGCAACAGAAGTGGTTAAAGACCTAGAAAACGATCTATGAAGAAAGATGGAAAAAAATTGAGATTGTTTAGTCTGGAAAAGAGAAGACTGAGGGGACTGAACAGTTTTCAAGTACATAAAAGGTTGTTGCAAGAAGGAGGGAGAAGAATTGTTGTTAATCTCTAAGGACAGAAGAAGCAATGGGCTTCAATTGCAGCAAAGGAGGTTTAGGTTTGACATTAGGAAAAACATCCTGTTAGGGTGGTTAAGCACTGGAATAAATTATCTAGGGAGGTTGTGGAATCTCCATCATTGGAGATTTTTCAGAGCAGGTTAGACATACCTGTCAGGAATCGTCTAGATAATACTTAGTCCTGCCATGAGTGAAGGGGATTGGACTAGATGACCTCTCAAGGTCCCTTCCAGTCCCATGATTCTATAATTCTATGATTCTATCAGAATTGCAGTTGGGGAAGTTAAAAGAACCTTTGTTTTAATTAAGTGTACTTATAATTTGCTATCCTGGAAAAAATAAGCAGTTTATTTAATTTAGAAATTTATTGCTTTAAACAATGCCTCTCCCCATCCTGCCATCAACTACATAGTTAGACATCTGGAGTTAGTACTAACATGCAGATGTCTGAGATCATTCCAGACAGAAACATCACCCAAAGAAGTCTGTTTGATTTTTTTTTTATTGGAGCCTGGGGGAAGGGGAGGACAGAAGCATATATGAAGTGACATGTCTGCTGGTTCTGCAGTGTGTGCACACTTGTAATATAAATAGGAGAGAGTGTGCATTCTGCAAAATTGGGAGGGGTTCTTTTTATTTAAGTTTTTTTGCCTCTGTATTGGAAATATATTTTTTTTCTAAGTAGGGAGAAGTAAATAGCTTAATCAGGGGCTTTGAGTGCTTTGCTTTTTATAAGGTCTTTTGTGCAAGGAAAAGATGCTGCTTAATGGCACTGATGGTGATGTGACTGCTGCTTTTGAAGGCTGAATTTTCTTCTTGTTTTTTATAATGCTTATAATAGAAGCTCTTCTTTTTTTCCCCCCGCAAACTATTTTTTTCCCTCCTTCTTCAGGTAGACCTTAGATATTATCTTCCAGAAGTCCTTTTTAAGTTGAAATTAAATTGTGGATATAATCTATTATTTTTGTATTAGTGTCATTTTAATACAACCTAATGCACAAACCTTCTATCTAGGTACTTACTCAGTGCCCATCACGGTAGTATCGGAGAATTTCCAGTATTTAAAAATAAAAATAACACTTTTGCTCCCTGTCTTTGATCCCAGCCTGTAAGGTAAATACATGGTTTGTATGTGGGGGAAGGGGAGAGAAGAAATTGAGGGAAAGATAAATTGAATGGAACTAGATGCAAAGTTAATTTCTTCAGGTTCCATACTGCCTCCTTCACCGAGGTACCAGCATGCCTTCTCCAAGTGTATTAAGCAATGTGACTAGCGGTAGCATGTGTGGATCTGAATGCAGTGAGGCCTGTGGTCGTTCTTATTTCTTGCATGATTGAATTCTGTAGTTCAGGTCCAGCTCCTGTGAAAGTTCTGTCTCCTGCACTCGCAAGCCTCCCTGTGTTGTTTAACGTCTCTGTTGCTCCAGTGGGACTCAACTGTTGCGGGAGGATGTTTGCAGAGGGACTGGTGGTCTCTTGAACACAGAGGGCCAGTTCCATGGAAAGTTATTTTAGGGCAATGAATTTTAACTCAAGGGGGAGCTAGTGCAGGGACCAGAGCACTGAGGTGATGTGTTCCCAAGGACCTGTGGTGCTAAACAGAGAAGCTGCTGCATTTTGTTCCAGTTAGCGCTTTATCGGGATTTGTTGCTTCATCTCTAGGTCCATGTTGTAATAACCAAGCCTGGGGGGTCATAAATGCATGGATCACCATGGTGAAGTCTGTGCCTGATAGGATGGGAATGACATTTTCCGGGCAGTTACAGATGGAAGTGGGCATCTTTTGATGTCGGGCCTTCTTGGGCATCCAGTGGTATTGAGGAATCCAACGGGAGGCTGTAGACTGACCATCTGAGGGTAGATGCTCTTGATAATGGGGCAAGGGGGAGTTTATAGAGGAGGCAAATTCTTCAAAGTGTGTTCCCTCTTCCTGCCTATGTCCCCTCAGCCTTGCTCAAGTTCAGCTTTGGCTGGCTGCTGATTTTGGCTATGTGTTGGGAGAGCTGGAAGATATATGGATGATGTCTGCATAGTGCTGGCACTCGAGCCCATGTTCTCTCACCACCCTTCCTAATGACTTCATGTAGATGTTGGATACTATGGGGCTCTTGTTTTTTGCTAGCTTGTCAATCGTTAATGGCACTCATTAGTTGTCAGCATTCTGATTCTGCTAGTGATCCCATCCTGGTCCTTCAGAGGATAGTGAGAACGTCTGGAAGGCTTTCTGCAGTACTATATGTGGATTGAGGGGATGAGGGAAGATGATGATTATTTAGATAACAATTGTGCCCAAAGATGCTAGTCATGGATCAAGGCCCCATCCTGCTAAGTGATGTACAAACATAGTAAAAAGATCATCCCTGTGCCCAAAAAGCTTTTAATATAGGTTCTCCTTCCTGACAATTGTAGTGATCTTCATATGACCTGACTCCACCTTACTGTGCATAGTTACAGCTGTTAGTCACATTTACCCTGCTACAGAATTTCTCTCATCTGCCTTCTATGACTGTACTGCTTTGAAGTAGTACAGACCTGAACCATCTCTCCCCTCTTCTCTGAGTAAGGGGCAACATAAAAAGGAAGGATTGATCAGTTTTTATTCTATCCTTCCTCTTAAATGCCAATTTTTCTCTTTCAAGGCTAAATTATCCACATATTTTTAGTCTTATTTTATTTTTTTTTCTGGATTTTTCACTCCGCTATACCTTTAAGATTTGGTGAGTTCCACTGGCCATGGTAGTCTGAATAAGAACCTATCATCAATGCATATGTCATAATTTTGGTGATACGTTCTATTCCTTTCTGATACACCAATTTATACCACTTAACATACATTTTTAGTAAATACTAAGCACCTATATTTCCATACAGCTTCAAGGCATTGGGCAAGCTTAATGATTACTTCATTGCACTCTGTACTTTCAGTCTTTCATCTGATTTTCATTGTGTCATTAGAATGAAAGCTGTTTGAGGCAGGGATCCACCACTCTACAGTACTCTGGACATTTGCAGCATGATGTAAATTATTTACATTTGCCTTGCTTCCATAATCTGGACCGATGTCTTCACAGAGTCAGGTGAGAAGTGAGAAACCATTGGCAAATATTTGATCTATAAACTTTCACAGTGTATACAGGGTGTATTTGTGAACATTTTCCCAGCTCCGTAAGCAGAGAAAATGGCGGGGGTGACGTGGGGAAGAGTCAGATAATTTATTTGGAAAATGTGAGCATTGTTGTTCAGTTGTTCTATGAATGTCGGTCCCCTCTGTTGAACTATCCATAGATCTTATTCCAGACAATTTTTCCTCACATGATTCTGAGTTCAGAGGTTCTATAGTTTTAACTACCATCTGTGAATTTCTACTCCTAAATGATTTAATTAAACAGTGCTGCTCCCTGGATTAGTCCTTAAAACCCCTGACTTAATCTTTCTCCACTCTGAGGAACTGCTGATTGTTTCCTATTCCTTAACTATTTCATTCCAGTGTAAGTAGTTGCATTTGTTTTCCTTAATATTTTAGGAGGGACCTTAGCAAAAGCTTTTTGAAAAGCCAGGTAAATGTTCCCTTTTATCTGCTTTTAATTAACTTTTCGAAAAACACATTAGAGAGGCATGATTTTTACTTCACAGAAACCATGCCTGTTTGACCCCTATCTAGTTATACTTACACAAGAGTTGTGGTAATCTATTTTTAATTAGACTCGCTACCACTTTCCCAGGGCCTGAGATGATGCTCACTGGCTTCTGCTTCCCAGGATCTTCCTTAAGTCCTTTTTATTCGGTTTGGGGGCAGCAGAGAAGAGAATTCACTAGCCAAGATTTTTAAAAACAGGAGCCTAAGGTTAGGCTAAATCCATATTTGGGCACATAAAAAAAGGCCATTTTTCAGAAATGCTCAGTGCCTAGCCACGGCCATTGACTTAAATCAGAGCACATAATTAGGTAGGTAAATATGGATTTAGAAGTGAGATTTTCCAAGCAGTCCTGGGGATTTAAACACACTAATTCTACTGTGTGTGAAGTCTAAACACAAGTAAGTGTCTGTGTGTGGTGTGCGTGGTAGGTATAGAGACATACTTTTCTGGGCAGGGATTGTATCTTCCTTATATTTACAAAGCACCTAGACCACATTGGGTGGTGTTAATGGCGTTAAATCCTTTTAGAATTACTTGCACCTCTTTTAAACCAGCCTTGCAAAATCATCATGAAAACTCACTTGTATAAGCACCATTTGATTTGTCCTCCCTCCCCATAATGATGATGGGAAAAAAAAGTATTTAGAATGTGATCCTACAGACCTGGGATGATGCGAGTACGAGTTTGCAAGTTTGGCACCCTTATTTGCCCACCAAAATGGTGTCCAAGTTGAATAGACTTTGGGCTGTTTTTTTAAAAATAAATAACTCCACCCCACTTTGAGAAGAAACTTTTCCACACTGTGTGCCCCTAACATCTCTCTTCTGCCCTTCTCATTAGAAAAGGTCTATCACAGATTACTTTTTTCAAATCCCTAATGTTTTAATACAACACCATTCATTGCTGAGAACTCTCGAAAACACATAACCATACAGGGCTCTTAGCTCTTTGGGCCTTGGTTTTGAAGGTTTCGGCTATAGCTGTCCTTTCACTTTTAGCCATTTTAATGGTTTTATCTCCCTATTTTAGTGGGTGCCTCTGTTCTTTGCTCCTCAATCATTCTGAATGGCACACTAAATACAGGAAGCAAGGCAAGGAAACAATGGCCATCACAAGCCTGTGTCATTAAAACAAGCTAGTGTCCTTTTCTATTGGTGCATATGAGCTACCTGTTGGGTAAGCCCCAATGTAAACAATTCTGGCTGGAACAGAAGTCTCTAATGTTAAATACTTCTCAACAGGCTCTAATTTTTGGACAGCTTCCAGAAGAAAACCAAGCAATCTTCTGCATCTCCAACACTTACCTATATCTTTAATGTTTATTTTGAACATACAGGTTGGAGTCTAATGCATGTCAAAACCAATTTTCTAGAAAATTAGAGACAAAGATCCACTGGGATTTTTTTTGTTATGCCCAGTTTTGTTCTGTTTGTTCAAGAGGCCCCCTAAATTCTGACCCATTTATGTTGAAGTGCCTCTGAGATTCCAGGGTTGCTATTACCCTGGGGTGCTGGAACAGCTGGGCGCTGAGAGCCATTGAACCAAATTGTAAACTCTATATATGATGGAAACCACTTCAAGCCGGGGGCGCTGCCACACCCCCAGCACCCTGAGTTCCAGCACCTATGCTATTACCTTCAATTTAGATATTACAGTGCAGCTCCAAAATTGACTTTGGAAGCCAAAGTTTTCCTTGAACTCCTCTTAAAAGCAATTAGCTGGGATAGAAATTGAATACCATTTTCTATCCATAGCTTCTGTCACCAGCTTGAGTGACCTCAGTGCCTCATGAGTTTGGTGAAGAGGTGGGGAATGATTGCCTTCCGTATGCTATGTATCTAATCAGGGCTCTAAAAATCCTTGTGTGACTCTGAAGAAGGCTGTCAAGCAGCACAACTCCTACGATGAGGAGTAAGACATCCTAGTTTTTGTGTTCACTGATGAAATGAAACTTTTGAATAGACAAGGTCGATGAGTTAATATCTCTTATTGGATCAACTTCTGTTGGTGAAAGATACAAGCTTTTGAGCTACACAGAGCTCTTCTGGTCTGGGAAATGTACTTGTCACAGCTAAATACAAGGTGGAACAGATAGTTTAGCATAAGGTGTTAACACACATTCTAAGGGGCCATTCAAGGTGAAGTGGCCTGTTAACACCCCTGCAGTCATAGGGCATAAAGATGGATTACTGGGTTACAGATTGTTGTAATAAGCCATAAAGCCAATGTCTTTATAAGGGCCCTGCTTTTTAATGTCTTGCAAAGTTAAGAATTTAAGCTTCCAGGATCATCTTTTGAAAGTGTTGTGCAGGTTTCCTTTTGAAGATGAGGACTCAGAGGGCAGACATGTTTTGTGAAAAGTGTTTGCTCATGGGTGATATGGTGGTGGTGTTTTATCCTTTTTCTGTGTGAGTTCATTAGAGAGCTTAGGGATTGTCTGGTTTCACCCACGTAGTTGTTACTGGGGCATTTAGAGCATTGGATGAGTTATACCACGTGTTGTGACAGGCGTGTCTAGGATCCAGGGATCTTGAAAGATGTGTTGTGGGGGTATTGATCATGTTTTGAATAGACAAGCTAATGAGTTTATAATTTTCTTGGGGCATCCTTACAGGGACAAGTGAAGTAGCCTGGCTGACTTATTAGTTCTTTGGGATTCTTGTAAATTTAAAATTGATCTGAGGTGCCTGGATTTCTTTCTCTCCTCTTTCAGTTGCCTGAATACTCTAAATAAGGGCATGGCTACACTTGCAGATATAGAGCGCTTTGAATTAAACCAGCCTTCGTAAAGCGCAGTAGGGAAAATGCTACAGTCTGTCCACACTGACAACTGCAAGCACACTGGTGTGGCCACATTTGCAGCACTTGCAGCGGCATTGGGAGCAGTGCATTATGGGCAGCCATCCCACAGAGCACATCTTCCCATTCTGGCACTGTGGCTTGTGGGAAGGGGGCGGGAAGTGCGGGGCATTCTGTGTCCTGTCCCAATGACCTGTGATGCATTGCTTCACATCCCAGCAATCCCTCTGCTTCTGTCCACATTTGATGCCATCTTTCAATGTTTTTTGTGCTGCACACTCTGTCTTCCCTTTTCAGTCTGCGGGAATGGATCCTGAACTGCTGAGGAATATGCTGACAAGTCTCGCCAGCACATCACGTTTGGCAGTCGAGTTACTCCTTAACATCCAAACTGACAGTGAGGACTCCGACGATATCGACTCGGGTAATGCATATGACACGAGATTGCTTATGGCATTCATGGACATGCTCCCTACTCGTATTGCTTAGATGTTTTCATCTTAGGGCTTGTCTACACTACAAAATTGTCGACTTTACCTAATTCAACCTCAAGCCTCCATATTAATTAAGTCGATTGTGCGTGGCCACACCATGCTCATTGTCTCAATGGAGTGCATCCTCACTAGCAGTGCCTGCATCAATGTACAAAGCAGAGCATCATGGGTAGCTATCACAAAGTGCAGCTTGCCACAGTGTGTTTTGGGAAATTTGTGCAATGCCTCATGGGACCAAACCATTGTCACAGAGGAGAATGGGAACATTGTGTCGGCATCTCATCATGCACTGTGCTCCCTCTCTCCTATCAATGGCAAACAACCCAGTGGTTTTCACACCTTGAAACTGCCATGCATATGCCATAATCCCAGAAGCATGGAGCCTGCTCTGTTGTGCACTCTTGCTGTGAGCATCTCAAACACCTCACGCCTTCTCCTGCAGTATTTCCAGAGCTCAAGTAGGGTCCACTGCGTGGAACATAACGATGTCCTGCAAGCAGCCCTGCTGCAAGCCATTGAAAAAAAACAATTCACAGTTGCTGCTGGCAGTCACAGAGCAGCTGCACTCTGAGTGCCGTTTCTGGTCCTGTGAAACAAGCACTGACTGGTGGGACCACATCATTTTGCAGGTATGGAATGACGAGCAGTGGCTGCAGAACTTTTGAATATGGAAGGCCACCTTCCAGGAACTTTGGAAAGAGCTTTCTCCTGTCCTGCAGTTCAGCAACACACAAATGAGAACTGCTCTGACAGTGGAGAAGAGAGTGGCGATTGCTATTTGGAAGCTTGCAACGCCAGACAGTTACTGGTCAGTGGGGAATCAATTTGGAGTAGGTAAATCAACCGAGGGAGCTGCTGTGCTTCAAATGTGCAGGGCCATTAAATGACTTCTGCTACGAAGGGTAGTGAGTGTGGGAAATGTGCAGGACATAGTGGAGGGTTTTGCCGCAATGGGGTTCCCTAATTGTGATAGGGCGATAGATGGCATGTATATCACGACCTTGGCACCAGACCACCTTGCCAAAGAGCACATAAACAGAAAGGGATACTTTTCAATGGTGTTGCAAGTTCTGGTGGATCACAGGGGGTGTTTCACCAACATCAGCGTAGGATGGTTGGGAAAGGTTCATGATGCGTGCATCTTTAGGAACTCAGGTCTGTTCAAAAAGCTGCAATTGAGGCCTTTCTTTGTAGACCTCAAAATGAACAAGTAATGATGTTAAGATGCCAATAGTTATCCTGAGGGACCCAGCCTACCCCTTACTCCCATGTCTCATGAAGCCATACACTGCCCATCTGGACAGCAGTAAAGAACGGTTCAACTATAGGCTCAGCAAGTGGAGAATGGTGGTTGAATGTGCCTTTGGTCATTTAAAAGGGCGCTGGAGAAGTTTACTACCAAGGCTGGACCTTAGTGAAGAGAAAATCCCCATGATTACAGCTGCCTGTTGTGTGCTTCATAATGTCTATGGGGGAAAAAAAAGGGGAAATTTTTTTGCAGAGGTGGACAGTTGAGACAGATCGCATAGCAGTCATTTTTGAGCAGCAATAAAAAGAGCACATCAAGGGGCGCTGCATATCTGCGAGGCTTTGAAAAGCCATTTTAGCAATGAGTCACAGTAATGTGAGCTGCTTGTCTGCATTGTGCTTTCCCAAACCTTCACCTGGTTTGTATCACTGTCCTTGTAAAGCCAACCCCCTGCCCAAGCCGACGACTACTTCTCAATAAAGAACATTTATTTCTAGAACCTATTTACTTTATTTAACGAACATAAGTAAAGAGAAAGAATGGGGAAAAAAAGGTAACCTTGGGGGAAAGGGGTTGTAAAGTTGGAATGGAAGAAACATTTTCAGCTATGTAACATAATACCACATTCTACACCATCAAAGGTCTGTGAATGGGCACCTTCTGTTCCTTGTATCCACCACTGAATTAAGTGAAAGGGATGATGGACTTTTCACCCATGCCTCATGGAACGCTTGGGGGAGGGTGATTCTGTGCCAGGCAATGCTGGCTGGCTGGCTGGCTGTCTACCAGAGTCTGAGAGGGACTCTACCTTCCTGCTTCTGTTCCTGCAGTTCAACCAGATGCCTCAACATGTCTGTTTTGTCTCATAACCTGAAACATCTCATCCTGTGCTGCATGCTCTCACTCATTGGAAGCTTTCCCGCTCTCCATGTCTAACTTCTCAGACAGTGAAATCCTCCAAGCATCAGCTCTGTGTCAGCTGTCCGGGAGTTGTTCATTATCTCAGAGATCATGTCCTCCCGCATTCTCTTTCTCCTTCTCCTAATCAGCGAAAGTCTGATTTCAGGCGTTGACATGCCAAAGGATACATTTCCAGCTGTTAGTCATGGAAAAAAATAAAGGAGCCATTGTACATGATTAAAATGTTTCCATAGCAAGGCCATGTTCATAAACAATTGCAGAATCTCTCTTGGGGCCCCAGTCCCCTATCAGTCACTTAAACTACTTGCTAACGCATGCTGAGCACAGTAAAGGCACATTAGTGGCCGCATGGTTTGGCAGCCTGGAATGTAGGAGGGATGGGATGGGTATACATGCTCTTTTTTTTTTCTTGTAAGAACACTTTTAATGACAACTTCCCCCCATTCCCCTAGGTGACCCTATTTGCTATCAGTCTCCTGAGGGTAACGGAGGCGGAAAGGAAGGAGATGCTGCAAGCATCTGGGTATAGACCTGGTTCTTATGTTGCTATGCTGTGTACCACAATGATGACAGCAGAATTAATTCAAGAGTTGCATGGGAAAGGTTCTACCATGGTGGAAGAAATAAGACTGCCCTGCCCAGAAACCTTCTGCAAAGGATTGCAGAGTACTTCCATGAAAGTTTCCTAGAGATATCCATGGAGGATTCCTGGGCTATCCCAGTCCACATAGTCTGTTCTGGGAGCCACCCTCTGTGTAGCTGGAGTGGCCTCTTGTAAGCAGAGAACCACAGCACCTCTCTCTTTCTTCACAATAAACAGGCAATATCACCGAATATCTATGCCCGCTAAAGTTCAACTAGACTTTGATTGTAACTGTATACTCACCAGAGGTGCCTTCCCCGGCATCACGGTTGGCCACTGTGATGTCCTGCAACCCACGGGACTCCAGGGTTAAAGCTATTTTTTGGTTCTCGGGGAGAGTGGATCCATCTTTCACGTATCTCCCATTCTCCTCCTCCTCTTCCTCGTCCACCATATCATCCTGTTTGCTATCACACCTGTGAGGTGCCCACATTGCTTGTGGGGGTACTGGTAGGATTACCCCCAAGAATTGCATGCAGCTCGTTGTAGAACCAGCATGCGTGGGGTTCAGCACCAGAATGACTGTTTACCTCCCTTGCCTTCTGGTACGCTTGGTCAAGTTCTTTTGTTTTCACATGACATTGCTGTGTCCCTTATGTAGCCCTTCTTCCTCCATTCCATGAGTAATCTTTGCATAGATGTCAGTGTTTCTTCTGCTGGATTGTAGCTCTTCCTGCACAGACTCTTCTCTCCACAGAGTGGTGAGATCCACCACCTCCTGTGCAGACCAGGCTGGAGTGCATTTGGGGTATGTAATCTCCATGATCGGCTGTGCTCAAGTTGGCATGCTCCTAATGCTGGTCAAACAGGAAATGGGAAATCAAAAATTCCTGGGCCTTTAACAGGCTGTTTCCTTTGTACCTGGCGGCAGTCCAGCAGAGTTGAGAGTGATCTCCAGAGTGGTCACAGATGACCATTGTGGAACACTGCTGGGAGGCCATTTAAGTCAAATTATACAATGCTGCAGCTGCACTACCTTGCAGTCGACCCATCAAAATTGAATTAAGTGCTATGCCTCTCACAGAGGTGGATTACAGAAGTTGACATTTGAGGCAACTTAGGTCGGCGTAAAGGACCCAGTAGTGTAGAACATACATTAACAGATCGACTTAAGGCAGCTTCCTTCAACCTAATTTTTTATTGTAGGCCAGGCCTTAGATGGAGCTACGTTAGGGCATTGTGATATGTCTGGGTACCACTGAGAATCCGTTCTGGGAGGAAGGCATTGCAATGTATTCTAATACAGGGAAACAGAAATTCCTCTTCTCTATAGGCAGGTGTAGTTTCTCTGTAGACATGAACTCTCTTCACTTCCCCTCCACTAAAAAATTTTAAACATGAGGCATCATATTTCCACATAGGCACTCATGGAAACTTTATCCAAGCTCTAACCTCAGAAATAAGGAATATGGCTAGAGAGAGGAAAGGAGGTATGTACATAAAGGAAGTGGGGATAAAAATTACACTTAAATATTTTACCAAGGGTCAATGATAAATCTGCCTGTTTGTTCAGTTCTCCGGATACCTCAATCTCCTGCTTCACACAGTATCTTTTGACTGTATCAGTCATTTCAAAACCACTATTGTGTGAATGCATTTTAAAACCTGTCTACCTATTTAAAGTCCCAAGAGGCAAAAGGAAACAGTCTACACTTCCAGCTAACCAAGAATAGGCAAGTGTGTGTGTGGGGGGGGGGAGGGGGGGCTGTCTATGACCAATGAGCTTAGATTGCCTCATTTAACAGTTAACTCATTCCCCATTTGTGGGTTTTTTTCCCCTACCTCCTCTGTTCCATTATAAGCTAAATTGTTTGCTCTTTGGGGCATGGACTGTCTTTCCAATAGATGTTTGTACAGTGCCTGCTACAATAAGGTCTTAGGTGCTACCATAATACAAATAATAGCCATCTGCTGAAAACAGAAGGATTTGTGATTGTTCATATTTTGTTCTTTCTAGATAACAGCTCAAATGTTTAGATGAAGACAGGTAAAACGCTGCCTGTATACCAAAGCAAGGAATATGGGGAACAAGAAGGATGAACTGAACGTCATGGTACATGAAAAAAATTATGACTTAATTAGCATTACAGAGACTTGGTGGGACATGACTGGAGTACCAGCATTGAGGGATATAGCTTGTTCCAGAAGGATAGGTATGGGAAAGAAGTAGGATGCGTTGTGCTGTACATCAAAAATGTGTACACTTACTCAGAAGTTCCAAGAGGAAGTGAGCAGCAGACCTACTGAGAGTCTCTGGGTGAGGATAATAAGGGAGCAGAATAGTAGCAATGTTAGGGTGGGGTCCTATTATAGATAACCAAACAAGAAGAGGAAGTGGGTGAGGCATTCTACAAACAGGTAACAATATTAGCTAACACAGTTGAGCTAGTATTATTGGGGGATTTTAACTTCCCTGATATCTGTTGGAAGACTATTACAGACTGCCTAGGGAGGTCATAGAGGCTCCTTTGCTGGAGGTTTAGAAAAGGAGAGTGGATAGCCATCTGTCTTTGATGGTTTAGACTTAACAAATTCTGCATCTTGGCTGGGGGTTAGACTGGATGATCCTTGCAGTTCCTTCTAACTCTGTGGTTCTATGATCTAGGGACTAAGGGCTTGGCTTGAATACCAGCAGCAGAATCTCATCAGCATAAAGTGGAGATGTATGTTTGTGCTTTCCCCTTTTGATGTTGTGGACATTGTAATGGCCTCATCTTACTTCAGCAAATGGTTTCACAGTTATATAAAAGTAAAAACACACACACACACACACACACACACACACACGTTAAAAGAGAATTATTAAGGGTGCAAAGTCAAACACTCACAAGTTAGGAAATGTCAAGCTTAAGGTTACCTAACTTGTGAGTCCTTGACTTTGCAACATTGATAATGTTGAGTTTTTTGGTGTGTAGAAAAAGAAAAGTGAAGACAGAAATTCTCTTATGTAGCGTCGTATTGACACTCACATGGGTCATCAGCAGGGCTGGAACTTTAGCTCCACTGCACAGACTCTTTCACTTGAGCCAATGGAGTAACTCACAGCAGTAGTAGGTTGTCATCCTCTATGTGGACCAGCATTAGAGGCAGATAAGACAGACTTTAGCAGTGGGTTGCACAGATATTTGCTGAAAGCAGAGGGGGAATGGTGAGACTCTGGAATCGTGGATTCCATTCCAGACTTTGGAGGGGAATGTGACCTAGTGGGAACAGACTTTTCTGCTGATTTTCCCTAAGCCTTTTCTCCCTTCTTCCCCATCACCTCCAACCTATCACTGTCCTAGTTCTGCCTCTTCCTCAGCCCTGACTCATCAACCAGTCCTGTGCTCTTGTCTGCCTGGTCCCAGACTGCTGCTGTTCTCTTCCAAGTCTCAATCTCTCTTTATTTAGCCAATCCTAGTCTCCCCCTCTTTGCTCTTTATCTGAGTCTCAATCTCCCACCCCATGCCCAGTTTCTCCTCCTCCCAGCACAAGTTTCATCTCCTTGTCCAAGTGCCCAGCCAATCCCAATGCCCTACTCACAATTCCTCATCTGATCTCCCATTGTCGCCCTTACTGGCTCCCCGTCCTTGGCTCCCTCTCTGGGCTCCTCATCCTATCTCAATCCTACCCTAATCCCATCTCTGGCAGCTTATTCCAGTCTCTCTGCCCAGCCAGTCATCGTCCTTCCCCTGCACGCCAGCTCCTTCTCAGTTCTTTGTCTTCCACCTCCCCCTCACTGATTCCTAGCCTAAGGGCTTGTCTACACAGCGTGGCAATGGGCGCTAGAGGGGTATGATTTCTATAGCACACCAATGTGTTGCACACTAACTGGCTCATGTTGACCCTCCTAGCACACGCTACAAATTTCCCAATGTGCATTTGTGCAGTGCAGTCTCCTTGTCCACCAGTTCCAGTCTGCAGCGCAAAGCTCCTCATTCAATCTGTTTCCTCCCCAGTCAAATAGCTTCCAGTCCCATTTTCTCTCCCCCGCTCCCAGTCTCACTCTTACCAGACTCCTTGTGCCAATCTACTCTTTTCTCTCTCTTCATCCAGCTTGTCCTCCCTGTATTCAACTCACAAGGCTTCCTCCTCCACACGTTGCTTGAATGCAGGGGGTCACCGAGAGCACAGGAAGGGACAGGCTCCCTGTTCCAGGGGCCAGCCTCACCCCAGCCTGTAGCTATAATTCCAGAGAAAATCTTTGAGCCCCTCTAGCTCTGGTCTGGAAGAAGCATGCTCAGTCACTCTGTGGTGATAGTGCAGGTAGAATCTGTGAGCAGATGGCGTATGCCCAATCACTTTATGTGGATGGCATATGCACAGTCCAGTCACTCTTAGGAGCTCTGAGGGGATGGTGCGTGCATGTGGAGTCTAGTCAGCATTAGGAAAACAGAGAGGCTTGAGCATGGCAAGGGAGGGCAAAATCTGGAGATTTAGCTGCTAAACACTGAAAATGTCTCTACTGAGCATGTCTGAACTGGCTTATAACTTGGCCAAAAGCCTTATAATAGCCAAATTTGGGCAGACTTTCATGGGAACAGCAGAAAATACATCTCTGATACAAATCCCCTGCCAGATTTCAAGTGCTTGCTCTAAAGCACGGGGCTGCAAGAGCTGTTCAAAGAAAAGGTTGCCAGATTTTTTTTAACATGGGCAAAATAACGTATTTCCCCCTAATGTCATCCTCTGAAATGGCTGAACTGTATTAGCTGAAAATTTCCAAATTCAGCCTTAAGTAGGCACTTGGCATGGAAAATTTCCAAATTCAGTCTTAAGTAGTTACTTGGCTGTTAAAACTTGGCAAAGTTATAAGAAACTAAAAATGTGGTGCTACAATGGGAAGTTGTTTGGCAATCTGAATAATAAACAGTGTTCCTAGCCTTGTCTATAATGGCACAGGCCTGTTCCCCTTCCCACCCCCCAACTCAATAGAAGTGTTTGGAGATGTGACCGTTTGTTGTCATCAAGGCTGTAACTCCCTTACAGAAAGTAAATTAGGCTGTGATTTTCAAAGACACATAAGGAGTGACACACTCAACTTCCACAGAACATAAATGGAATTTGGGCTCCTTCCTATGAAAATCGCAGCCTTAATCAAAGAACCCGTTTGCAGTCAGGTTCTCTCTCTCCATTTTCTTACAACATACAGCAGGGAATAAATATAAAACATTTTATGTCATGGTGAATTTTGGCTTGTACTTACCTTTGTATTGTATTTCTTATTTAATTGTATTTATTTGTGCTCCCCCCCCCCGCTTCAAACTATAAAAACATTTAATCAAAAAGACAACACCACAGCCCTTCATCTACCAATATATTAATATTTCGTCCAAATAGTGAATATCATTGTTTTGACACAATGACATGTTTAGAAAATTGAGCAAACAATTAATTAGAGACAAACTTTTAATTGTGCATTGTTATGCAACAGAACAAATGGAACGAGAGGTACATAATAATAAAACTAATATTCAAATTAGGGATAACACCTGAAATAGCAAACTCTAGTAACAAATGTTTTTTATAATTAAAAAATATTGACTTTAAAAAATTGTCTAACATTTTGAAAAGAAATGTGTGTTGCCACATAGAAAACAATTCACACATCCTATAGAAATTGTCACAAAAACTTAGTCTATATTACACTATGCACTTTGTTATACAGTATCTGGTATTAGGCTGCCCCTAGCTTGTATTTACTCTACACAGTACAATCATCAATAGAAAGTATTCATAGAATTAACTACACCTTAACAATAAAAATATTAGGATTAATGGGATTTTAATCACAGTTTCTCCACAATTATTTGTCATAGAAAATAGAGCAAAGGCAGATTGGCACTAATGGGTATGCAGTACTGCTACACAAAGTTTCAGAGAGGGTAGATACATGAAGGACAGCGACATTAAAGAATATATAAAACAAGGATCTATCTTCCAGAACAATTTTAGAACTATTTTCTGAGTGAGGCGACATAACTTCCTTCTGTTCCAAATTTTCCATGTACATATAGCACTGTAAATTAATACAATACTTTTGAAAACACAGTGGTTTAACATGAATATATATTTGTGCAATGGCTTATATGCTGTTACTTCTGGTCCCTAGTATTCCCTAGAATTTATTCCTAGTTTCTTGCAGTTGTGTTCTCAGTAATACATGTGGATTTGCAATGCAATGAGAATATATACCTTGGACTGGTTAGAATAAGTAGCTGTGAAAGGTTATAAATGAAGTGAGTTTGGCCATGGGGATCATGGTTCATCATAAACCCAGGACAGATTTTTGTAATCTAAAACTTTAAAAAATAAAACAAACACATCTAAATTCTGTCCTCTGCACATCTGTGACTCCCATTTGCTTCAGTGGTAGATGCACACATGCAGCTGAGGGCAGAATTTTGGCATATATAGGTCTGATCCTGAAAACTCACTTACATAGATAAATAGTCTTTACATACATAAATCAGGCCACAAGTTTGGTTATTTTGCACAATAGGAGAGGGCAGTACTGTGAAGTTATACCAGCATTTTAGGGCAGAAGACTGACTACCCTTTACACTAAAAATAAAGCTAGGCTTACTGGCTGCTTTAACAAAATCCTTACAGTATTATTTGAGAGCAGCCAGCTAATGAAGTGATAGTTTTCTCTGTTTGTTATTCAATGTGAAATATTTTCATTTTTAATTTCATACAATTAAACATTTGAAAGAAGCCATCACAATGTTTACAAAAATACATCATGATACATAATGTCAACAAATTTACAGTATAATGCTGACTCAGGCTGTAAATAGTCATTTACAGTATAATCCTGACATGTTTTACTAAGTAGTTCTGGCAAGTGACACCACATTAAAGACATACCTGCAAGACTTGCACTGTCTGACCAACGTACTATCTTCTACTAATTTTTTTAAAGTATAAGTTCTATACTGAAAAGCTACAACAGAATATCTGTACTGTGGAATACATCTGAAATTCTTCCCAAGGAGATCTCTTGTGCCATTGATCTATAAGCAGAACCTTCTCTTTACTAGAGTAGGGAATTCTGTTTAAAAACTAATGGCATAGTCATGCCCAATGTGATTAAATTACTACTTAGTTTTTAGAAATTAAATTTGTTGTTCTAAGTCAAATGAAGATTTTAAAAACCCTTTAAAAACATTAGAAAAAATAAAATTAAGAGGTATTGGATGTTGATGGGCCTAAAGCCTATATTGTATTAGACTGTATCTACAAAGCTATGTACAGAAGACTGTTTCCTGAAACACCATCCAGGTATAGCCTGTTAGTAGCTGCAAGGACAGCATGATCTTGCTCTATAGATGCACTGTGCTGATGATGTGCTTCTTCTCACTGACTGACAGGAGGGGCACACATACAACAGAAACCATTCACAATGGCAGACAAAGAGGAGACAGATAAGATGAGGAAATTATTGCATGGGGAATTAGTATTTGAGAGGATGCCTCAGTACTTCACCCTTGGTCCAGCAGGAGTTATATAGGAGCACCTTGGTTCAGAGGGACCCCTGGTGGTTTTTATGGAGACTGTTGTGTCTTGCTTTCCCCATCCAGTAGTCACCCGTATGGTGGGGAGAAGTGGAGAGATTAGTTGGTAGATCCTCCGTATGCCCACATCCCTTGGTGAGGGATGAGGTGGAAAATACTTAAGAGAAGAGAGGCAAAGATGAGGTAGAGATAAAGGCGATCAAAGATGGAGAAGATTCACCTACCTAGAAAGAGTTCAATATGTCTGTCAAACAGGAAGTGCTGTCTCAGGAAAAAGCTGATTCAAGAATCCAAGAGTGATGGAGAAGGCCTGACTCACCTAAAGCAGGAGGACTGAAAAAATGCTGAAAATGAGAGGGGAGGGTGGTGTTTCTTTGGCGTTAAATGTTTCTAGAGTGCATCAGTTTTTCAAAACTTTCCTACAGTGACAATGTACCCTAATCCTGATATTGAAAATCTCCAGTAAATCGAATTTTTTTACCTTGGTATCTGCTTCCAATATTGTATTCCATTGTGAATCAGCTTCATTTCTAGCACAAATATCTGTTTACAACTCTCAATCAGTCCTGGAGCCCATGCTTAAGTACCCAATAGCCAAAAGGATAAATTGGACTTTTATTATAGAATCCCTCCCTCTATGCACCATTGAGTATCTGAGTATTAGGACCAGCTCATTCCTTGAAACAGATCAGGCAATGAGCACAAAACACAAACAATAGCACAAACAAATGCAAATGTAAACCTTTAAAGCCATAAAATATTGCTGCAAAATAAACTGTCTCCTGAAATGGAAATTCATGGTATAGCAATCTCATTTTAAGGAAAACTGCAGTGATTAGCTCAATACTTTAGATAAATATAGTACACCTCTACCCTGAGATAACGCTGTCCTCAGGAGCCAAAAAATCTTACCGTGTTATAGGTGAAACTGCATTATATCAACTTTGCTTTGATCTGCTGGAGTGCGCAGGCTCCCCCCAGCCCCCGAGCACTGCTTTACCGCATTATATCAGAATTTGCATTATATTGGGGTAGAGGTGAATCTATCAGTTATACAGAGAAATTTTTAATGGTTTAGAAATACCTGTTACTGTTTTGATACCTCTTAACTGAAGGATTCTGTTGCCAATGAGCACTGCCATTTTAGCAGTGAAGTTTAATTTCCTGGTATTGCTGGACAAAGGAAGTATTGTTCAGGACTTGAGTATATAACATGAGATGGAATATTCCACATTTTAAGGTAACTTTTCCAATTTTTCTACACTACTTTCTAGTAAAAAATAGAAGACTACTTCCTTTGTCACAAGCCTCTCAGTTTGATTCTAAACCCCATACTCAGGCAAAAAGAATAGTAGTCAGGAATTTTGCTAGAGTTCAGTTCTGCCCAGAAACTCAGAATTGGGCCCAGTATCAGCCAGCAGACAAGACAGTGACTTTTTGTTTCTTTAATCATTTGATACCTTTTCAAAAAATTAACTTTTCTTTAGAACTAGATGAATGAAATTGCAGTTTTCCTTTGAAGATTCTGTGAAAGGCTTGCAATTTATAGGCACCAAGGAATCCCATAGGCAGGCCTTGAAATGAATCACTTTGTTACCTGGAGCCCTAGGACAGGATGGAAAAGCTGGAATGTTTGCAGTATGAGTTCAAACATGTTTTGGATTCTTAAATGACTTCAAGGAAAGTATCTTTTAATTAACTGGTTGCTATTGTAGTATGGATTTCCTCCACTAACATCAATCTCCAGAGCCATCTTGGATACCCCTATTGAAGATTTCTTTTTGTGAACCTTGATGGTCTATCCCTTCATAATATGAGTTACCATTATGAAGGAAAGTCCCCACTGCACGTCCTTGACGAGCATGTCCTACTGCATCACTGAAAACCTTGTTTATCTGTTCTTCAGATGGCATCCACCAATCAGGGTTGGAAGTGCAATGCATCCTAATGAACTCTGTGGAAAACAGACAGTGATAAGAAACAGCTTATCTTTGTAGCATACACTGTTATTGCCCAACTAGCAAGCGCTTATAGCAAGTAATAAATAGAGTGTTATTGTGACTACTTAAACAGGATTAAAACCTTATGGGAAATGCCATGATAATGCCAATTGAACCTATTTTATTTCTAGGCACACTTATTTCACCATATGAAATAGTGTGTGTATGTCTCTGTGTGTGTGTAGCTACAGAGAAATTTCTCCTTGCTGAAATAAAACAATAAATTTCAGAGAGTTTTATGATATCGAATGAGCAATGCATGTATAGGTTGGTATGAAATAGGAAATGCATTTTATTTGAAACCTGTAATCCTTACGCACTTTAATTTTATTGTGCTTGTATTCATGGGTCTTTATGGTCTTCCTCTGCTGCCTAGTTTAATATCTGCAGATTTCAGCAATTTATAACAATGTTTCAAACAGTATTTCAGATTGGCACCTTTTTCCTTTTTGGGCTATCTCATTTTAAGTTCTAAACTTAGGTTGTGTGTTTCTGGATATGATGTTGGTGTTCTAGAGACTATACTGGCCATTAAAATAGCTAAATGAGACAGCAGGGACTAACTTGCTTTTTCACAGCCTAGCACTGGGTTTATCCATGCATGAGAAACCGAGTAAGCTCAAGTTGTGCCATGTTTAAGCTGGCTATTTAAATGGGTAATGCTTATGTCAAATGGCTATATTTGTGTCACATTCTTATTGTCAAAACTACTACTATTCCGCTTTTTTGTATATGTGAAGTATTTGATCATTAGAATTACATAAGTGGTTTTGACAGGTTTTTAACTCTTAATGCTAGTCAGACCTCAAAACCAGAGATACATAGACTTTAAAATGACAAAATATAATTTTAAAAGTGGAAGCACTTCTCTTTATTTATTGGCTGCACTACATCTTAGTCAGCAGTAGACTTTTATTTATTCTCCACAATTATTTTTTTGCCTATGCAGCAGGGTATTTCTCATTTTACTTTCTAACAGTGACAAGCTATTGATACAACAGGTGGTATAAGTTAAGTTCATTACTGTCACAACATCCTGAGACCAGGGAATGCTGTTATCCTGAGTTGCAAGCTGATCTTTTGGAAAATTGGGACATATGATTTTTGCATAGCTACTCCAGCAATGTGCCTTCAAAAGTGGAATCTATTTCTGTTTTAAATTCCTCTTCCTGTAAATCTGTGCAAGCAATACTGTCCCTGAGGCCTAGTTATGCTTGCATGAGGTTTCATAAAGTGGGATGTTGCTCAAGATAATGGTTACTTGTGTAGAAACAGTGCTACAGTTTAGGTCTGCTGGGCTTTTTTAAAACTTAAAGATGGTTCCAGAGATCTTTCCATAGAAGAAATAAATCTTTAAAACGTTTATAGATGTTAATGTAAGCTTTCAGTAGTTGCCACCTTCAATAGGGATAATCTTTTTAAGGAAAAATGTTATTCCCTCCCCACCCCTGCTCTCCAAAATGTTCATCTAATCTATTTCACTAGGGCTACAAGCAGATTTGTCCATTTTCTTCCTCCAAAACTCTTATTAATCTCTTTCAAGAAGCAGCATCTACATTAGACTTCTACAGAAGAGACTATCTAGGATGTGCCATGTAATTTCAGAAGGCTACACTGCCTTATGCTACAGAATTATGGGCTCAGACTGACTGAAAATATATCTTTTTTTCTTTTGTTGAGTGGAGAAAGAATGACAAGCAAGTAATAGTTATAGAATACTACCACTTTTGTTTAGGAATAATCATTTCTTTACCCGCCACCAAAAGGAAACCCTTTAATTCCTCAAGCACCCTTCTTAGCTCTCACAGGTCCACCCTTGTGTTGTCAGTAAGGCAGGTTAGAAATGGCTCTCTGAAATCAGTTTCTCTGGCTGCAGACAGATAAGTAGTTCTCACTTCTTGCCATGAACCCTGAGGGCCAGTCCAACATTATGCAATGCCACGGATCACTCATACTACCTTGCTTTTAAATGGATAGGGCTAGAGAGGTTCATTTGGATCCCTGGCACTGCAGAAAGTTGCACTGCCCGTACACTGCCTGGCCAACCCAAGCTATACTAATTTATAAATCTCTACTGAGCAGTTTAACAGGTACAATGGACCCCAGTCATTTTGACCTCCTGTGCAAGATTTAAAATTATTTATGGAAATGCCATTTTTTCCACAGAGCACTACAGGGTACACACATCAATAGTACATGTCTAGTGGCTCAAAAATGATAAAAATTTCCGGAGGGTGAAGTCTTGCCCATTGGCTGCCTTGGGATTGGAGAGAGTGCAGGGACAGAAGGGGTGGCCGACAGGGGTATGTGAGATGCCTGTTAAAGCCAATAGGTATAACTGAAGGTGTCACCACCAATGCCCCATTGTCTCTCTGTCCCTGCTCAAAATCTGGCTTGACAACTGAGGAAGGCTATAATGGTGGTAGAGTTGGTATTACATTTCTGCTCCTGTATAAATTACCAATTGAAATTTAAGAAATCTTAGTAAAGCCTGATGCACTTCTGTTCAACTTTTAAGTCCTTAGTTTCCAGGGAACTTGACACTCTGAGTCCAGCTCCAGACCTCTCTATAGCATGCTGCATACACTGAAATGCATTTGCCCCACTTCTTTTAAGCTCTGATAATTCATTTTATTTTGTTTTAACATCTGGTGAATCTTTTGTGTAGCAGAAAACACCATGCCTCAGTCTGAGCTCACGTAAAAATAATGCTTTAAATGTATTACGTGGTTACGTAAGTATATCACAATTAAAAGTCTGCTCTGCCAGGCCTTGTTAGTTACTTCTAATCTAACTGGATAGAAATTCAGTCTCAAATGTAACCATTCTGCTGCTGGTGTTTTCCCTGTATTTTCCTTTTCATTGCTTACTAATAACTTCATAGATTTTATGTTGTCAATCGCTTCTGAATGACTTTTTGCACATGTAGTGCTATGAAAGTTAGGTTAATTTAAAAGAATGAAATAGATATTATATTTATGAAGTGGACACTAAGACTAATGACAAGGGCTTTTTTTAAACCAAGCTAGTTAAAATGTTTTATGTGGACCATTATAAATGCTGACAACAAGCCTTAATAAAATATCAAAAAAACAAAATAGGAATTGCCATAGCAGATCAGAGCAGTGGTCCAACTTGTTAGCAAGAAACCCCATAGTGAACAATTATGAAATAACCTGCCTCTGAGTTAATGTTGGCTTACATCTTCAAGAATGAGGTTTATATCCCTTATAAAATTTATACACACACATTGTATAAAAATTCTATCTAATTTATATGTGGATGGTCTCTTTATCCATATAAAATGTCCAGTCCTGTTACTAAGCTCTTGGCTTAAATGCTATACTGAGGCATTGAGTTTCATGGTTAATTATGTATTGTGAACGACCTTCTGCTCTTCTATTATAAGAGGATAAATAGGATTATTTGATTTACCTTCTCTACACCTTATCATGTAGTCTCTTATTTGACCCCTCTCTAAATTAAACAACCCCAGTCTCTTCAATTTCCCCTCTCCTGGAAGTTTTTCCATGTCTCTAACCACTTTTGTCATCTGTCTCGAAAACACTCTCTATTTCTGCTGCAGTAAGCTGAAAGCTTATATTGAGCCAGAGCCAATGTGGTGAAATGAGATCACATATGGTGGACACTGAGCGAAAAGATGCAGTACCTCTGAGACATGTTACTTTTACTGGATCCAGAGGACGTCTTTCAGGACCTGTCTCTCCTGACTGCACTGACCTTTTCCTTTTTCCAAGGCCGCATGAGTACTTAAGCTCATCAGTTGTGAAAACAAATCTGATGAGATATCGAAGTAGCCGCCTTCCATCTTTCTTTGAAGAATTTACAGCCTCATCCCACTGTTTACTAGTGATGTAGACAGGATAGTTGTTCAGCAACTGCTTGCTTCCCTGGAAAAGTTAAATATTTCTATTATTTATTTTACAAGGCAAACAAGTAAAGACTATGTCAGTTGCAAAGAAAAATGTTTTTAACTAGCTCAGATGCTGACAATGAGATACCTACAGAAGTGAACAATTGCTCATACTGAGAATAGGGACTTTTAAAATTACATTTGCATTTTCTATAACAAAACCCAGTGAGTTATGATAAATGCTTTTTGAGAGAGAGCTATTTATATCTTGAACTTTAAAAGGTAAGCTAAAAAGTGTGAAGATCCACCGATAGGGGATATATTTCAATATAACCTTTCCTTCTTAATCTATTAAAATGTGCAAAAAAGTTTTTGAAGAGTTGTGATAACCTTAGTCCCAGATTTGGACCTTAGCGTCCAAAATATGGGGGTTAGCATGAAAACCTCCAAGCTTAGTTACCAGCTTGGACCTGGTACCTGCTGCCACCACCCAAAAAATTAGAGTGTTTTGGGGCACTCTGGTCCCTCTGAAAAACCTTCCCTGGGGACCCCAAGACCCAAATCCCTTGAGTCTCACAACAAAGGGAAATAATCCTTTTTCCCTTCCCCCCTCCAGGTGCTCCTGGAGAGATACACAGACACAAGCTCTGTGAAACTACACAGAGAGACTCCCCCTCTCTGTTCCCAATCCTGGAAACAAAAAGTACTTTCCTATTTCCCCAGAGGGAATGCAAAATCAGGCTAGCAATCCAACACACAGATCTCCCCGATTTCTTCCTCCCACCAATTCCCTGGTGAGTACAGACTTAATTTCCCTGAAGTAAAGAAAAACTTCAACAGGTCTTAAAAGAAAGCTTTATATAAAAAGAAAGAAAAATACATACAAATGTTGAACTTTAAAAGGTAAGCTAAAAAGTGTGAAGATCCACCGATAGGGGATATATTTCAATATAACCTTTCCTTCTTAATCTATTAAAATGTGCAAAAAAGTTTTTGAAGAGTGTGATCAAACAGGTCTCTTTATGGCAGTCGACAGTTCGCTACTTCAGAAGTGACTTTTTACAATCTATTTTTATAATGAATGTATTACTTTTTGTTGAACACACCTAAAACCTGACAGCAGTTGTGTTGCTGTGAAAAATATAAAGAAAATAAATAAACCTGAACTATAAAAAAAACTAAAACCTTCATTACTATTAATGAATGCCACATTAACTCAAATTATAGCTTTACTCAAATTATAGCTTTACACAAATGCCACTATGTCAACAGGAAACAAATCTTACTTTTAGCCTTCATAATTTATGTGTGCTTTAAAATTCCAATTCTAAATAGATGCAAAGGGACTAATTATGGGAATTTCTGTAATCCATACAATATTTATAAGCCAACTTTGGTCAATTGCACCTAAACAAATTTACTTTAGTTCTTGTTGCCTGTAAAATTCTACAGCACAGGACAAATTAATTAACCTAAGATCTCAGTTTTAATTTACTTGTTCAAAAGTAATTAAGGTATTTAAAGAACAATATCCTAGAGACTCATTCACTTTTACCGCTACATACATTTATTGCAACTTATAAATCTAGCACTGTTTCACCAAATTAGGCCGGCTTCATAAAAGCATTGTTACAGTAAACACTTTCAATGGGAGTTCATTAAGAAAATGTGTTCACTGAAATACTACTCTCTTTTGAATTAGTGGAATCCGGGGCACTCTACTGCAGGTGTCACTTGTGGCCCCCTCTCCTAATGCAACACTATTTGTTTACAAATAGCTAGTGCACAATGTGAAGTTAAGAAAAAATAGTATAAAATTCTTTCCCCTCTCCCCAGCATTACCCACATATTTATAAGGCCTACTGGGAGATGGTTTGGGGGGTTGTGCCTCAGATACCCATTACTTTTTATTTTTTATAAGTTTGGTAAATCTGTGGAAAACTCAGCAAAAGCTCAGAGTGGTCCTGGTGTATGGCTCATCTGCACAAATCATAGCTTGGGGTGAGTGTGTAAAGCTAGTCGAAAACTAACCTTGCATTTTATTAATCCTATTGCTACATGTGATGGGGTGGACTGGGCCCAGATGCCCCTTGATGGAGGCTTCAGGGTTCTACCACACTCCATTCCAGAAAGGAACTGTAGAGAAGTACTCCAGTCTGCCTAGAGTGACTATGGGGGAAGCAGCCAATCAGAGAGGCTGCAGGGAAGCAGCCAATCAGGGCCCAGCAGGCTAGTATAAAAAGAGCTGGGGCCAGTGTAAGTTTAGTTGCTCCTAGAGTTGGAAGAGTGTAGATGGTATTCCTAGCTGTTGAAGAAACTACAAGACCTCTGACAGAGCAGTTGCAGGGAGGGACCATGAGAGCAAGAATGAACTCTTGGGTGGCTGCTGGGACTGAGTACAAGACTTCAGCCCTATGGGGTTTGTTTTTGTTTTCACAGACAGACTGTGTATGACAGCTAAAGGGCTGAGTTGCTGAAGACACACTACAATTAGAGAGAAAAAGAGTGCAGGCACATGCACTCAGCCAGGGGCTGCTCTTGGGAGGTGGGTGCCACCCTGTTACACTATTTCTGGTCGGGGCTCTCTGCATCATATTGCAGCAGCCTGTATTAACTTATGCCATCTGCAAATTGCTCTGAGGGGCTGATATCATAGTCAAGGAGCACTGTGGTGCTAGGGCATCATGGCCACAACCTCTGTTCCCAAGCCTCACTCCCTTTCCTCTGCTATGTTGGCAGTAGGGAGGGGGAATGGTCTAAGATTCAGTGTGTGAACTCTGTGTAACTAGAGGATCACCCTTATGCTGAGATGATCCTTCCTGGGCCAGTTTCACCACTGAGTGGCCACAGGAGTATCTGACCCACAGTTTTTATCAGTAACTTGCTCATAATCCTTCATGTATAAAGCAAGTTATCCTCCATTTCTAGGCTATTGGAATTTACTTGTTAAACTATTAGGTGCATATAAAAAATTCTGATAAACTGGGAAGAAAATAAACTGTAGGTGTCCATACTAGCAAAACATATGAACTCCAAGTATGACCTTTGAACCACTGCAGTGCCAATTAGGACTGTGGTCCTGTCATCTCTCTCAAGCTAAGCAAGATCTGGCCTGGTTAGTAATTGGATGTGGTCTCACTACGTTCACTGTGGATTAAACGCTTTGCTGAATTGGGGCCTCATTAGGTAGCAAATTGCCCTGAAAAGTTAGCGTGGAGTGGAAAGCATTGTGCTGACAGAAGTGCAGTCTTTTTAATGCAATGTAAAAAGGCCCTGACTGCATGTGGTCATCTAAGACCTCATGACACTGTACTTGAGAATCTGTGTTAAACTTGACTTAATTCCAACTATATCCCCTCCCTCCTGAAACTACAGTGTGTTAGGGTATTTCTCTTCAGTGCCTGTCTAAAGGGGCTGTAGTACTGAGGTGCTCTGTTAAACAGTTGCTATATTCTAATCCAGATGATAGCTACATTAATTCCTGTGTATTTAAAACACTTTGGGGCAAAAGACTCTTGATAAATGTAAGCTCCATTTTGGAGCATCTGACAGTAGTGAAAACAAACTAACTAAAAGACAACATCCTAAAGAAATACAGTATAACAAACATATACTGGAGGAAAGATTCAGAGTACAAATGAGTTCATGCTTATGCCTATACATGAGTAAATTTATGAATAAAAGATTAAACTTCATATTTTTTTAACTCAGTCAAAAATCCTCTCCCATCATAACAAGTTATCCCCAGTGGATAGTTACAGAACAACCAGTTCTTACAGTGGCTTCAAAACTCCGGTTAAGCAAAAAAAGGGAGAGAGAAAGGAAAATGAGAGCTTGGAATTCTTACTGTGAACAATCTCTGATAAATGCAGGTTTCAATAAAATCAAACCACTTGGAATAAAATAAGGTGAGAAACAAAGTGACACCACTCTTGGGGGCAGATCCTCTGATAGTGAAAACTGCCATAGTTCCACTTAAGTCAGTTTAGACCAGCTGAGCATCCACTCCTTGCACTGTATCTTCCATGTATATGGGAGAAAGCAAAGTCTGAACGGCAGAAGTTCAGAATTACTACACATCTTCCCTCTAAGTTGCATGTGTGGTGGACAGTTGGTGGAGGTGTTTGAAAATATTTACAGGAAGAGAGAGCTGTCAACTTCAGATCTGGGCATTCTAAAAAGGTTTACACACCAAAAGCCATCTTTCCCAGATATGTTCTTTCTACGTCTGGGTTGAAGCATTTTGGGGGGGGCAATATTAGGGAAAATTGCTCTAGAGCTGATACACAAGCCATATTTATTCTTTGGATAAGTGGAGGTTTTAGTCTCCACGGCTTTCAATATAGTATGTTTCAGCAACAAAAAACTCTTTCGCCCCCCACCCCCAACTCAGTGACAAGCATTTATAATGTCCATCTTTTTGTTTTGAATCTATCAGAAACGTTAGAGACATTCTAGAGAACAAAGTCTGTAATGTGGGATTGTTTGAGATATGAAGGAAGTCTTATAACCACATTTCAGTTTCAACCGTCTTAAGTCTGACTTTAATGGAGATGTCTCTGCCTGAGGAAAGATCAGAGAAAAACAGTCCATTATGTTACAAGTATAGTGTGTATCGGGGGAAGGGAACATGGCTGGATGGAGCAATTTTGGATTAAATTAGTAGTGGCACTATTCCATTTTTTTTAGTGTTATGTAAATCCAATAACTTGTTGCATGTTGGAAATGAGTTTAATGCTAGATTTTTATACATAATTTTACTAGTAAATATAGTCTTCCAGTACCTACTGATTTATTGACCTATACATTTCTTTTGAATGAAATTTCAAATGTAAGTATATATAGCTCATGTTCATCATATACTACCTCTGTTGGATGGTCTGTTGGCTGAGGTATCATAAGTTGGTTGTGATGCTGAAGTACAGTCTTCAAATAATCTAAAACAGTCTGGCAGGGCACTGCATGAAACAAATTGCAATTACTATAAATTAGCTGTCTAGCACAAAATAAAACGTTAAGCTTAAGTCAAGCAGTGGTTTCTGATATCTGTTGTGAATGCCTATAAGATTTATTTACAATTGGAAATGCCCATCCTTTTGGTTTGTGCAGTCATTTCATTCAACAAATATATAACAGCTGATGTATTTTTGTGTGTGTGTGTGTGTTGAGGTATCTGAGGATTCTTCTATTTCTGCCCACTACTTTTCAAAGGTTTTCCATTTAAATAATATAATGCTTACAAGTCTGAATTAAGTCAGCAACAATGACAATGAAAAAAATCTCTGCACCCTGTAAACAGCTCAAACCACATAAGGGAGAAAACATTTCTTGGACTTAAATCATACATTCAATATTAATATGTAAACATGCTGGAATGTGTCTGAAACTGCAGACTGATTACAGTATGCACATTTAATAATACATAAACTTTGGTTTATTTTCTTTCCTAAATTTGTCACAAAACCAGGTATTATGGAAACAGTCTGATTGCTCTTTCCTCCCTTCCCTCCCCCACCAAACACTCTCATCCATTTCAGTTGTGGTATCACCATCGTATTCTCCACTAGTGAGGTGATGGGTTAATTAGGTCTGATTCAATTATAGGTCTCTCTTTAGCAGATTCTGCCACATCCCTGATTGACTCTGAAGTATTTTTGAGATACAATGCTTTATTCCTGAGCCTGAATCATTGTAGGAGAATTAAACTAATAGCATTATGCTTGACTTTTGTAACACTAAATAAATACATATCATTTTGTATGTATCAGTTTTGTAGGGGTTGTTCTTGTAACAGTGGTAAAATACTTAACGGTCTTAGTAGCTTTGGCTAATGGTCCCAGGCAAGATATTCAGAAGTTACTAGTAATTTTGTATGGCTCTATTTTTGGTTGTCCAACCTGAGAAACCTAAAAGTGTGCTCAACACTTTCTTAAAATCAGGTTCTTTCAAGTTGTCGCAAGCGAGACACTCCAGAACTGAAGCTCTGATGTCATTGTTCGTTCCTGAAAATCTTGGTGCCAGTTTGTCGTCTCTGTAGGCTTTGACCTTCTGAAGGAAGACACAATCTTACTTTGTGTTGGGTTTCTTAGAGCCCCTGGTAAACTTACTCAAGCTTCAATTTGTCTTACCTTCCTCATATTTTCTTATAAAGTTATGTGAGATAGTGGCAACTTAGAAAGCTAGCTTTCTATCAGCTCAATTTCTCTGGTGACTTCACTACTTGCTGTTAGCACACCAGTGTAGTACCTCAGAAGGGAGTGTGGTGACTACAGAGCAATATTGTTGAAGTAACTGAATAAGAGAAGGTGGATGATTATTTATGAGGAGATTTCTACTTGTCCATTCTTGTTAGTTACCAAGATATTTGTAAGAAATTAAAGTAACTACATGACACTTAGTCGACATGCAAATAATTTTGTGAAATTCCTTCAACTTTGGTAATATGCTGAATGCCCACCATAGCTATGCTCCAAAGGGCCGTTGAGAATATTACTGAATGACCTTCTCAGTCTAGCTACTGAATGTAACATATTGATGAAGCTGAGAAAAAATTGTTACAAAAATCTGTAGTTCATCTTTAAATGCACTCTAAATATTCCACTCATCACCTCAGAACTGAACAAACAAGTCTGATGGTAACTTGAGAGAATTATGAGGCACTCGATATCTGGAGGAGAAAGTGGTAAAGAAGGTTTATTTTTATGTATGGGAAGGTTATTGGGGATGGGGGGAAGGGAAAACCATCTAGCGTGCCTGTTTTTTTAAAAGGTGGTTGGGATGCTTTGAGGAATGAGGTCATGTTTCTGGGGATCTCTCCTTACATCATTTGTCAATTCCAAACACAACCTGCTTTGCAAGGGGAAAGGGAGGTTGCTGAACCTCCTCATCTGACTGGGATGAAGCACTGACTCAGGGGAATTGGAGATGTGTGAGTTGGAGACATTGTTTGGGTATGGGTTTGATGGGCACTGTAAGGGAAGCCCTTTCTATGGGATTTTATTTTTGTTTTTACTTATGTGAGGCTTCCAAGTTTAATGTGGGGATCTTTTGGGACTGATTTGTTTGTATTGTTAGAAGAGGTCTGGTGTTTCTTTTAGGGAAGGAGGGCGGAAGAGAGATGGTGATTTATGGAGCATTTGCACTCTGCCCATGGAGTTCCCACACCCCTTTAATAGCTGATCAGGTGGTTGAGATGGCTGTGCATTGCTGCCATAGATTGGGTAAGGAAAAAGGGAGAACTCATGTTCTTCAATCCCTGTGGGAAGGCCCTGAGAAGCTGAGACAGGAGGAATCCTTTTTTAGACCAGTGTTTCTCAAATGTGGCCATCGTGGGGCCACCAGGGGCTTTTCTTGTGGCCACAGCATCCTGGACTGTGATTGAGGGGGGTAAAGTAGCGGCACCTCCCCCTCCCTGTCGCTCCTGAATGCACCACCTTGATGTTGGTTGCCGGGGCCACCAGCAGGGGTTGGGCCCTGCCCCCCTCTGGAGACACCAGGGGCACAACACTGGAGAAGCAGGCAATCTGTGATTTCCCCACCTTCCCAGGGGTGGTGGGGCTCAGGCTTTGGGCTTCAGCCCTGAGGTGGCGGGGCGGCAGGCTCTGTCCATGGGGCTGCAGACTCCATCCCCAGGCCCTGTCCCCTGGCCATGGGTCTTCAGACTACAGCCCCCTGCTGCTTCCCTGCCTCCCTCAACCCCCTATCCGGGGCTTAATTTGTCCCTAGGCTTGCCAGGACTGAGTAAGTCTGCTGTGACAAGTGATACTTGTCTGTTTCTTAATATCACTTGTCACAACAGACTCACACACATCCAAATCATTGAAATTTATTTATTGCTAGCTCGTATGTATTTATTTGTTTTCCCTAAAGCTAATTAAGTATTTTAGGAACAAGTGAGAGCAGCCCCCAGCAAAAGTTGGTGGCCGGACTCTGAGGCCACCAAACGTGTCTTGAGAACCCCTATTTTAGACAATGGCAGAGTGGATTACATTTATCTATCCCACTGGCCTTGTTTGGCGTCTCATTTTAGAAGGGCAGGCTTCAGTTGATGGGAACTTACTCCTTTAGCTTGTATTGTTCCGTGCAAGCTTAGTGGCTAATAAATCCATGATGTAATCCTGTATAAGGCCTGACTTAACCTGCAATCCTGGCCGGACAATGTAAGAAGGCCTGAATAGTTTAAAAAAAGTGCTCTCCAGATGGACATTTTGGTTTAGCATGAGTTGAGTGGATAAGGGAGATGCTGTATCTGTGCTACTTCCATCTGACTGCAAGCAGAAGATGTGCCTCACTCTGAAGATATTTATTTTGTACCTGTTCGTTTCATGAGATTCTCAGGACAGGGTTAAATTGGGAATAGCTGTGCAGAGCTGCCCTGCTGAGTTCCCAGACAAGATTAACAAACTATCTAGACCGATGCTGAAATCACTGAGAATAACTGTCCTGGGCAACTTTAATATCCATGTAGATGACTGCTCTCTGGCACTCAGGTGCTATGGTGAGGGGGTCAGTGTAAATATCTAGATAAAATTCTTCACCATTGACTGGAAATTTCATGTGACTTGTCCATTGGGCCCATGATTCTCACAGAAGGTGAAAACAAGCAGGAAGAGGTCACTTATTGCTGATTGCTAGTATTTTCTAAAGGAGAAGGTAGATGCTACCTGAATTCAGATGAATAACTATTCGAGCCCCTACTCAAATGACCATCTCTTGCTACTGAAGATCTTGGTAAATATTGCCCCATCTTATTTTGCAAGCTTACTGAGGAGGTGGTGTTCACAAAGCCATTGTGGCATTTGGAAGCCATAGAATTCCTTGATCCTTATAAATTAGGATTCAGGATTGGGTGGAGAATGGAGACTGAATTTATTTCTGTGGCTTATTATCCCCTACTGGCAAACAGCACGGATCAGGGTGGTCCTGTTGAATCTCTTAGAGTTGTTAGCAGTGTTTGATACCATAGAGTGAATTTATGTAGAACCAGTGTGGGACCCCAGCAAGGTGGATGGGATCTCATTTGAGTTTCCATTTCTATTGATTGGAGGGAGGGAAGGAGAGAGAGTGTGTGCATGCATGTGTGGTGCTGTATGATTGAACATCTCTTCTGAGGGATCTCTGCTGAAGTTATTCAGGGCTGCATTTATGCCTGTTATTTAATATATATGTAAGGCTAAGGGGGCAGCCAATGAACCCATTTGGACTGTGGTGTCATCAGTAGGCTGATAACATGCAGCTCTATAGCTTCTTAATCAAACTCAGCTGATGTTATGCTGGTGCTTTCCCATTACCTGCCAGAAATATGAAAGCAAGTGGCTGAAGCTCATGTTTATAAACATACATAAATTCTTCATTTTTCATAAAGGTGGAACTGCCTTTGGTCCCAAATTGGATGTTAATATTGTTAAAATGGTTGGGGCATATTATAACTACAAAAAACACCATATACCTTGCTGGTATTGTGAGACAAACAGCCTTTTGCTTCCCTGACTTCTCAACTGCCAGATTCCTTGCTTAGTTATGCTGGTTCAGAAGGCAAAGTTCACATGTTAACAAAGCTCTAAAAAGCACAAATAGGGTAGTGGAAACATCAACATTCAAAGCTCTAGTTTTGCATACACAGTTCAATTTTAAGTTATCTGGGCATTCTTTTATGACTCTAATGGTATGACTTTAAGAATAAACACTCCCTTTGCTGAAAGTGGAGCCATTTTCTCCAAACTCTCTGCACCAAGAGTTATTTTACTAAGGCTTTGCGTTTGAGAGTGTAGAGAGTCATTTAAATCGGTCTAATTAAAAATAATTAGATCTCTGGGAGTTAACAAGGTCATAAAGGTCAGATCTCTAGGTTTTCAGGCTTAAGAAACTATCCACTATGAATGATGGATTAACAGCAAGGATCCCTGCTTACTATACCCAGTGGGAGAGAAGCTACCACAGAAGCAACAGTTGGTTGCCATGATATAACATCTGCAGTAAATATGTGGGTTGGGATGAATTCCCATTTAAAGGAGCCACTGGGAGTCTGCTAGCTTCTGCAATGTTGTAATTCTAATTTTCTTGCTCATTAGGAAGATGAAAGATCAACTGTCTTTATTCACCAGCTTGATTTAATGTACAATGTCAATGATATGGAGAAAGTCCTAAAGGTGGCAAGGCAACCTGGAGAAATAAACTCTCAGGTAAATATCAGACTTCTTCCTATGGCCCAGAGCTAGTAAAAAAGCAGAAGGGTTTTTGAAGAAACTAAATGTAAATTGAGAGAACTGGGTCATACATAAATTTTAGAATATTCAGCAAAACTCACAGGATGACTGACAAGTAGACAAGCTCTGTGGAAACAAGACAAGCATAAGGTGATGTTGGAACTTCACTGTTTATTGATCAAAGTAATAAGACTTTGCAGCTACTCTAAGGAACTAGCTGTATTACAGTTTGCTTTCTTGTGTTGTATAAAATATGTTTAGGGGCACTGCTTGTGATGGTGTTGACTATGTTGTTTTCACATTTCTAAAAGAGTAATTCGCTGGGCCACTGACCACAGAATAAGAGTAACTGGCGAAAAAAAACTACTCTAAAAGGACTTTGTGCACACATGCACATATACACATCATTGATGCCTATTGGTGTTCAGCTCTGTAATATTCATGGTAGCTGAAACATTTAACTGGCGTTCCTCTGCCATTCAGGTTGAAATGATGTCTGGCATTATTGCCATTTTATGCCTCCCTTCATATGGTACGGTCTATCTTTAAATACTCCAGACAAAAAAATCAACAGTACCTTCATTTCGGTCTTATCCCTAAAGGAGATTTCTCTATTTCATCTCTGGATTTGAATGCATTTTGCAAGTGACTGATGTCCTTGTTTGCTGGACCTTGAGAGAGTCTTCATTTTAAAACATGTTAAGTTCATTTTAGGGTATGTCTGAACTGGGACTTGACTGTCAAAAAGATGTAATGAACAATGTTTATAACCTCCCTATTTAGAAAGTACATGGTAGTACAGATTTTTGGTCATATAAACTGAGTTGCTTTTCACCTTGATATATTTGGACAAGTACTCTGAATAACGTGGATTGTATTATTTTTATCCAAAAACACATTTCACTAACAATTTGCATTCACAGAAAAATGTAGATCTTGGAGCTGAGATTCAAAGGGGCCAGGGGTAGACAGGAAAGAACCCATGAAGTGGTGAGAAGCTGAAAGATGGCTGGAGCTGCTTGTGAAGAAAAGTGATGAGGTGCAGTGAGGTGGAGAAAAGATGATGAGAGGACCCAGAGGTTACAGCAGTATAGGAAAAAGTCTGTATATGTGCCAGGAATTCATGGTTTTCATGTTTGTTTTCAAAACTGCTGACAATTTGGTATTTTTGCAATTTGATGGCTGAATGAATAAGATACATGAATGAATGAATACTGAGAATAGCATGTAGAAAGTTAATACAGAGCAGAGGAATCAACATCAGCTGGAGAGGGGCATAGAAGATCAGGCTAATTGACCTATAGTGGCAGTCAAAAGCCCTATGTTACCAGAGAAACACAAGAGAACTGGTGGCAAACCATCCCCTAACTTGAAACATCCTACTGTTGCTTTCTAGGTTGCCCCGGTATCTGAAAACCCCTTCTTGCTCTTGTTGTCACTTTTGTCCTCTCTTCTTCTTTCTCCCTACTGACTGGTTGTCCCCTCCCCTCAGCCTTTACATCGCAGTTTAGACTGTAAGCTCTTCAGGGCGGGGCACTCTCTATAAACCTCTTTACACATTTATATTGCTAATGAATAATAAAGAACCTTGAGCCAATAAAAATGACTAGGTAGAGAGGGGCAGTAGCTACTATAAGTTTAACTAGAAGATTAGGAGTTGCCCCCACAAAAACTAAATTTGAGGCACAATTCTCCAAAGGGACTTTATTCTAGCAAGGTTGATCCATAACATTTTACAAATTTTGCTCTGATTTCCGTGGCTTGCAACAAAAACTCTCCCACAGCAACTTTCCATAGAATTTACTATGCAAACATGAAGCATGGGGAAAAAAATAAGGTTAATAAGGCCCATAGCAGCAGAAGATACTGTAGCATGTATAGTAATAGGAGTATATGGTGTAAGAATTTGTGTATTTGAAACAGACTGTTTTAGCAAACTAAACCAGAGCCATGAAGTTGCAAAGCAAAGCCGATAAAGCAGCTATACCACACAAATTCAAAGGGTATTCTGACACACTAGTCCTTGCAAAACATTCATTAATTTAATTCAAGGTTTGCTTAGTAAGATGACTTCACACTTTGAAGCTGGAAAGCTGATCAGGAGTGGAGAGATCAGATTAAAATGTTCAAAGCATCAACAGAAACTGAGACAGTGGTTCAAAGTGAACATCAAGGCTTTAAAAAAACAGCAATGAAAAACTTATTTTTCATATCTTCTGTGGCTGCCCAATCTACCCTGCTCACCCTCTGGCTACCGCACACACCTTCTCTTGTTAGTTCCCCACCTTTTAAAATTTCTTCATCCTCTCCCCCATGAAGAAATAACTGGAGTATTTTCTGTGGCTGGGCAAAAGAAGATGGCTAACACTGTGTTGCCTCCCGAAAACACTCTGCCCATAAATTGCCTAGTATCACTCACATGCATGTGCGCACGCTGAGTGGTTTGTCCAAGGCCATGCAGCAAGCCAAAGTCAGGAAGAGAACCCAGACCTCTTCTTTAACCACTCCGCAATACAGGCTCCCTTTTAGTCAGAGCGAGAATGGAAATAGTATGTGGATTATTATTAAAGTTGTGAGGTATTCATAATTTGTGAGACTCTATGTAAGAACTGAATCCCTGGGGCACTTAATATATATCGTGCCTCAGATCCAAGTTGTACGTGGATTCCAAGGGCAGAAGAGACTATTGTGATAATCTATTCTAGTCTGACCTCCTGCAGAACACAGGCCATACGACTTCCCTGAATTAATTCCCAACTTAAGTCCAGTAGCTGTGGTTGGGCTAGAACACATTTTTTAGATAAAACATCGAATCTTGCTTTAAAACTTGCCAATTATCCATCACGACTCTTGATATATTGTTCTTGTGGTTCATTACTCTCTCTGTTATGTCTTATTTTTAGTCTGAATTTGTCTAGCTTCAACTTCCACCCATTGGATTGGGTTATGCCTTTGCTAGATTGAACAGCCTGTTGTCAAATATTTGTTCCCATGTAGGTACTTAGAGCTTCACAAATAAGTTGTTCATTTTACCATTGTTACAGTCTCAGTTTTAGCAATATACATGAGTAAACCTTACTTACAGGTAGTACCTTGCCCCATTCTCTATGCCCTCAACTCCTTGATGAACAAATAGCAGTTTCATAGCATCCTTTCAGGTAGTCTACCTACGACTGACTCTCTTGGGCATACTGCAAGCTGAAAGAATGCCACTAGACTGAGGACCTCTCAATGTAGGACCTTAGTGGGTGGAGGAGAGAAGTTGGTGGCAGAAAGTTTTATTTTTTTTTCCATCTGTATCTAAATGGTCCAGGTATAGTTTTTTCTCAGTAAAAATTCTAGCAAAGTAACAACTTCATCACTTTTGTATATCTCCAGAAAACCCTTTTCCCTCGTTTTTTGTCGGCAGTGCAAATGGTGTTTTGCATAGTTCCCATTAGAAATGTGCTGCCACATCTATTTTTAGAATGCAAACTCCTTGAAACTGCATGGGGGTAGTATGGGGGTTACATACCAAAAAGTAGAAAATGCTCACTATCTGAAAGAAAGGGAGAGAATTGTTCTGAGACTGCTATAGAAGAGGAGGAGGAAAAGACTTGCATTTATCTTTTTTTCATAATGTTGCCATTAGGAGTGTCATATTCCATTTTGATGACAGACCATAAATTTCCCATTCAAGCCTACTTTTAAAAAAAATATTTATTGTATTGGTCTTTCTTTGGAGACTAACAGAACCAGTTCAGTTCCATACAGCATTGAAGGAAAAAAGTACGAAGTCAGTAAAACACTCTTTTAGTGATCTGATAGGACATTATAATGGCCTCTGTCCTGACATGCTGCCCCCTTAAACCATCTTTTCTTCTGCATTACTCTAACAAGTCACCATGGTATACAGACTGCCTGCAACAGATGAAACAGTAAAGAAAAAATGTGGAGCACTGGTAGGGACAGAGGGTTATTACAGTATGATACTGTCACAAAGAATTATTGAATCTTGTGATAAAGTTTATTTGGCTCCCTCAAACCCTGCAAAGTCTTGATTCACCATCCAAAACACTTCTGCTGATCAATGTTATCTGCTCAGCTACAGAGGAAAGTGTCTCATGCTGTGAATTTGCTAACTAGTCTGTGGATAATATCACACTGATTCACACTAGATAGCCTCTGTGCTGGCAGAACCACACTGGAGTGAAGTCAGAATGTGGGACAACAAATAAGACATCCTTTCTCTTTGATTTTTAAGCAGACTCACTCCTTCGCACTCTTGGAACTTTTGAGGCGCTTTGGACTACAATGTGGACTCATCTCCTTCTTGGTAGCAAACCAACTGTGGCAGTATCTGGAGTTCTTAGATTTCCCTGAATCTTGTCATTTTGATTTTACACCTGTGCATGTTATGTAGACAGTGCTGGTTTTATTTGTTGATCTTCTGCTGATTAAATGCTAATGATCTATCCATGCACACTTACTCTAGATTTTTTTTCAGTAGCCTTTGATAGATCATAGATAAGGTGTTTCTGATATGCCTACCATCCCTGGTAGGACTACAAAGAACTACATTTGAGTGACTCTACTTACTTTTTAAAATAAGAAGAACAATCCAGATGACTCAGGTAACTATACGCAAGTTTGCCTGACATCAATCCAGGCCAAAATAATGGAAAATTAAATAGGATTTAATTGATTAAGAACTAAGGATAGGAATATAATTAAATCCAGTCAACATGGTTTTTATGGAAAATAGGTCTTGTCAAAACAAATCTGATTTCAACCTTTGATTAGATTACAAGTTTGGTTGATAAAGGTAACTTTGTCGTTGTAATATATTTGGGTATTTGTAGAAAATTTGACTTAGTACCATGCAACATTCCAATTAAAAAATAGGCTTTATAAAATATCTGAGCACACAAGACATGGATTAAGAACTGATAAGTGACAGATCTCAAAAAGTAGCTATCAGTGGGGAATCATCATCGAAGGGTGTGTTTCTAATGACTTCTGCAGGAATCAATACGAGGCCTGATACTATTCAACATTTTCTTCAATGATTTGGAAGTAACTATAAAACCTTGGCTGATGACATCATTATTTACCACTTTGCCAAATTTTTGTGAGGACAGGGCAGTCACACAGGGTGATCGAGATCACTTAATAACTTAGTCTCATTCAAACAAAATGTGTTTTAATACAGTCAAATGCAAAGTTATATATCTAGGAACAAGGAATGCCATTCACATCTGCAGAATGCGGGGGGCTGTATTTTGGAAAGCAACGACTCAAAAGGATTTAGGGGTGATAGTGGACAAGCAACTCAACATGAGCTCCCAGTGCAATGCTGTGGCAAAAAGGTTGCAATTCTTGGATGTATAGACTGACACTGGAATAGTGCGTCCAGTTCTGGTATCAACATTTTAAAAAGGAGGTTGAAAATGGAGAGGGTGAAGACAAGAGCCACAGAAATATTTTGAGGGCTGAAGAAACTGACTTTCAGTGAGAGATTTAAAGTGATCTATCTGTTTAGCTTCTCAAAAAGCAGATGGAGAGGAGAGTTTGATTATAGGATATAAGTACCTTCAGGGGGAGAAAATACTGGGTACTAAAGGGCTCTTTAATGAAGAAGGGCATAGCAAGAACTAATATGTGGCTCCAGCTGCCAGACAAATTCAATTAAATTAGGCACAATTTTTTAACAGTGAGGGTGACTAACCACTAGAACTGAGTGGGCAAACTTTTTGGCCTGAGGGCCACATCGAGTTTCGTGAATTGTATGGCAGGCCGCTTAGGGGAGGGGGTCGTGGCCCGGCCCCCACCTCCTATGTGCCCCCCCTCGGACTCCTGCCCCATTTAACCCACCCTGTTTCCTGATGGCCCCATCCACCCCCCCCACTCCCTGTCCCCTAACCGCTGCCCCATCCAACCCCTCCTCTCATTCCTGATGCCCCGCCCCCGAGACCCGTACCCTGTCCAACCACCCCTTCTCCTTGTCCCCTGACTGCCTCCTGCTGCCCCAACCATCCCCCCTCCTTCCTGACTGCCCCCTTGGGACTCCTACCCCCATTCAACCTCATTTGCCTCCAACCACCATCCACACCCCTGCCCTCTATCCAACCCCCCCTGCTCCCTACCCCCTTACTGCGCTGCCTTGAGCACAAGTGGCTGGTGGCCATGCTGCCACAGCCGCTGCTACCATCGCACAGCACAGAGCATAGGTCAGAACGGGCTCTGCAGCTGTGCTGCCCCAGGAGCTCACAGCCCCGCTGCCCAGAGCACTGCACTGGCGGCAGAGCGAGCGAGCTGAAGCTGCGGGTGAAGGGGAACACTGGGGAAGGGGCTGGGGGCGAGCCTCTCGGTCCAGGAGCTCAGGGGCCGGGCAGGATGGTCCTGCAGGCCAGATGTGGCCCGCAGGCCATAGTTTGCCCACCCCTGCACTAGAAGAAACTATTAAGGCAAGTGGCAGATTCCTTCTCTTGATGTCTTCAGATCAGGACTAGATGCCTATCTGTAAGATATGCTTTAGTCAAATGCAAGTTATGCTTTAGTCAAAGACAAGAAATTATTAGGCTCAACATAGAGGTAGCTGGATGAGATGTAGTAGCCTCTGTGATACACAGGAGGTCAGACTAGATGATCTGATGGTCTTTTTCTAGCCTTAAACTCTATGAATCTATGACCTCTCAGGTAGTATTATGAGCTCTGCAGTGAGGATTCTCTCATGTTGTGTACACCAGGGTTCAATTTTGTCACCCCTCCTGCCCAATGTGGCATATGAAGCTGTTTATGAATACAGAGAAGCAGTGTAAGCTGCAGTGCCTCTGGAATGTCTCCTGTACTATCTACACTCTCCAGGCTGGATGAACCAGAAATGTAGTGTAGCTGATCAGATTTGCCAGTAACTAGCTGTAACACTGAGCTAGTGAGGGTTAAGCAACCAGCAGGCTGGGTGACCTGGAAGCAACCCTTACGGATATATTAGAAGAATACTGAAATGGTAAACAGGGCCATTCCTTGCAGATAGTTATCAAAATCATATTAAATAGACTATGATCCTTAATACGTATGCCTGTATTGTAGGAGAATCAAAGGGTAGATACTAAGTATATTTTGTTAAACTTCTAACAAGATACAGGTGAACATAGACCATGTGACCTAATCACCTTGTAGATGCTAAAGTTCTGTTACTATCTCACAATGCTTGATTACTGTATTCTATTGATTCGGAAATCAAAAGGGGATATCATTTAGATGGGACTTAGGTGTTAATAATATTATTGTCCTCATTTCTCTTTGAACCTTGTAATTCCACACAGTAAACTTCCTGTAAACTGTTTGGTTAATTGTCTTTTATGCTAAAGAATACAACTAGTTACCAGTGTATGCTTAGGAAACAGAGATTAGCTTCAGAGCAACAATATACATTATCTATTCGTCATCCAAGGAAGGCCTGCTGTGACCATTGCTGTTGAGAGGCTTATTCACTGGCCTTCAAGTATAAAAGAAGCTTTGGGCCTGATCCTTTTCATCTCAGATTTGGTTAAACTTTGACAGGGAAAGTCCAAGCCTCAAGCCTGAGGCCTCCAGGTTCACTCTGAATCCATCCTGGAATTCTCATGGAAGAATTTGAACAAACTCTACACATGGACTGCCTATTGGACTATATGCTTTTAAATGAACTCTAGAAGGACTTTTTACAAAGCAGCAGCCTCACCATCTCTGCTATGAAACTGATCTAAGAACTTTACTCATATCTGCATGTATATTGATCTTTTAACCATAGCAACTCTCTTCTTTCGATTAATAAATCTTAGATTTAGTTAATAAGGATTTGCTGTAATCATGTATTTGGGTGAGAGCTGAAATATTCATTGACCTGGTGGGCAATGTGTCCAGTTCCTTGGGATTGGCAGAATTTTAAGTATGGGGAATAAGATTGTTAATCATCTCATTATATTAGACTTGGCTGTCTTAATGGGAAATAAAGGCCGTATTGCTTAAAGGGAACTGTATTTTGGCTTCTTGATAACCAGTGTGGTATTACAGAAGCTGTTTTGTTGCTGGGTTGGTGAATCTAATTATAGAATAGACCACCAGTTTTCGGAATTGTCTGCCCTATTCCTTGAGTAGGCATTCTTGGTGTTGCCCCTCCAAGTGTTACAGTCACACTAGCTGTGAGCTCACTGACTGAGGATTGGGCCAGATAAGTAAGACACAACATTAGCAGCTGAGGGGAAGACCAAGAAAAAGAGTGAAAGCTATGTAAACTGCTTTAATCACTTTTTGTTCAGATTTTGTAACTTGGGGTCTTCTGGGATCTTCATCTGGACGTTCATACAACTGGGGCTGAGGATACTTTTTTTTTCATTTGTGCTTGGCTAGAAGGTTGTGATATTTTTCTTCAGGCACAGCCCTCTACAGTTATCCATGCCTTTGTCCTGTCTATGGTGGATTACTGTTATGTGCTCTATATGGGACTACATCTGAAAAACTTTCAAAACTTTTAGCAAATGCAGAAGATTGCAATCCACTAGTTTGTGTGTCCAAAAAGGAGCACGTTACATGTGTGCTTTAGTCTTCACTAGCTTCCCATTTGTTTCTGGTACTACTCAAGGTTTTGGTTTTTACCTATATTCAAGGTCTAAAGGGCTTGGATTCAAGATACTTTGTTCTTATGCAATACCACAGCTCAAACACCTCAGCTGACCTCAAGTGCTAATAGCCCCCCGGCATAAAAAAGGGTGGAGAGTGTTTTCAGTGAGGAATTTTCTACTGTGGAACATATATTGGCCTCTTTCTCCCTGCTTCGGTCTGACAGAGTTCAACTTTCAGGACATATTGCAAAACACTCTTCCCATGCTCTTCCTGGAGATGTGAGAGAAAAGCTGGGAGGAATGCTTTTAAGTTTGATGGCTTGGGTGTGTTTTTTAGGAGGCTAAAGTTCAATTTAAATTTTGTATCCACTTTGTTAAAAAGGTGGACACATGTGACCTTTGAATAGGTGCTTTTTAAGAAAAGAGGAAATAAATAGGTTTGAGAATTATAATCGCCATTAAATAATGGCAGAGGCAATCAATATGAAAGCATGTATTTTAAAGTACCATGACAACCTACTTACAATGACTCAAATGCCCCCAAACCAAGCAAATTCAGAGTTATAATTACATTCTATCCAGAATTCAAAACCTGTGTCTAAGTCTAGCAGTGTCAAAATCTGGCAGTTCATATGGACACTTATCAGCAGATAATAGAGTATATGATGCAAAATTAAGTGTAATAGCTGGCACAACTGTGCAAGTTACGGTTGGAGCCTTAACATGAATTCCTCTGTTTTGGCAAGTGCTAATGAAACGCCCAATATAACCTTTAAAAACTAGTTTTAATACTATAATCTAGGTACAGTATATTACATAAAGTAAATCTGATGTTAACATAAATAAAATATTACGTGGCCTGGGAATATTTACCTGGAATGCTCTCTAGTTTTCTCCGGAGTTCCTCATTTTCTTGTTGTAGTGAAATTACCTCCTGCTCCAGCTCTTGACATCGGGGACAGTATCCCTCCTCCTCCTCCTCTTCCTCCTCTGGAAGTGTAGATGATGATGGGTGACCATGGGATTCAGAGGTTGCTGGGGATGTCCATCCACCTAAAGTGTGTACTGGAGAGGTTGAAAGTGGATCCACATCTGCCAAATGGCCAAAATCATTTACTGATGAGGTGTTCTGAGATGCAAAGCTCCCAGAAAGCAAATAGTTTTGAAGGGAATCAGTAAAAACCCTCAGAAAGGCTGAGGTTTGTTGTTTCTTTTGAATATACTGCATCTCTATGTCTAAATTGTCTGATGTCTGACTATGGACCATTTTCCCCAGCTGACACTGCTCTTGTCTTTCACTATAACTTGTGCTTTCCTGCTTTACACAAGAAATCATGGACTGAGAATGATTGTTGTCCAGTAGTTTTCCACCACAATTTAAAAGATTAAGAACCCGGCTGCATTGTTGGGCAAAGGCATCCAGAATCATACGACTCTCTGAAACAGAAGAAAAGATGAATCACAGCAAACTAAAGCAAAAGATATGTCAGACTGTACTAGCTAGTCTAACACACACACAGCTAGTCTAATGATTTAGAGCAGTTTACACTGTATTTTTGAACATATTAAAATTGTTTCCTGCTCTAATACTTCGGTAATATTGAGAATTAAAATCATCCTTACTTTGCTTCTATTTTGAGGGTACCCTTGTGACCTGGCAGTTAATCAGGAGTGCACTGGGATGATAATCCCTCTGAAAGAGTACTGCGCTAAGCAGTGACTAAGACAAGAAAATGGGGAAGAAAACACAAATTTGATACAATTCGTTATAGGTGTAAGGCCAAATAAATATTTGTCTTGTAGCAAAACATAAGCTCTGAGACGGGGTGAAAGTAAGATAAGACTTACCGGTAGGGGGGCCTGGCTCCAGCCCCCCAGAAGGGGTGGGACTAGGGGTCAGTCTCCCCCAGCCAGCTCTTCCACGCTGTCCAGCTCACGCCATCTGGGGCTCTGGCAGTGATTTAAAGGACCCGAGGCTCCAGTCACTGCTGTGGCAGCGACCAGGAGCCCCAGCCCCTTTTAAACTGCCAGGCCCCGAGGAAGCTGCACCTTTTGCACCCCTCCCCATCGGCAGCCCTGGAAAGGGGGTCACGTGGAGAAGGGGAAGTGACATTAAAGCACTGCCATGGCAGCACTTTAACGTCAGCTGTGTACGGGCTGGTACCGGCAGCCAGTCCTTACTGGTACGCCATACCAGTCCCTACCAGCCCACTTTCACCTCTGCTGTTAGATACAGATTTTTTTTTGTGCTCCATGCTCCTCCCTTCCCACCAAATCTTGCAAGCATGAGTTTTTCCTTGCTGTGCTTGGTCTTGTGCTTAGACCTGGCATCTCCTCCTTCCACTCTGGACTCTGAATATGTGCAGATTCCACTGATTCAAGAGTGAGCACTTGAGTCATTCCTGAATCTAGAGGAAGATATGTGAACCTCCCTTAAATGCTGCTGCTGTGTGTGTCTGTGTTTTTTGGGAGTCCAGCTTGACACCCTAAAAGGGGCCTGATTTTCAGAAAGTGATGAACACAGCAGGCCCCTTGAAAATCAAGCACCTTTAAGGTGTCTCAAGGTAGGCACCCAAAATCCTTAGTTGCTTTTGAAAATCTTGGTCATAATTTTTAAAGAAGGTGACCCAGCCCAACACCACACAGTTGGCATGAAAAAATAGCAGACTCCCCCACATGTTTTCAAGAGATGGTGCTTCTCTTGGCTCCACAAGGCTGTCTATTCATAGAAAAATCTACTTGCTCCTAGTGAGGTTAGTACAACTCTCCCTGAAGAGCATTTGCAATGACATGGGTTAGGATTCTATCCATCATTCTGGCCCCTTTACAGAAGATAAAAGGGCCAAATCAGCATAAAGGTCTTTAAAATTCCTGGATCCAGCTGGGGGAGAAATCTCCTGGCACAGGAATTGAGGATGACAGCCCCATGCTGGCTTCTGAGGACCCACAAACAAGCTCCTGTACAGGCCATGTGCCAGAGGCAGGGCTAGACTAAAACATATAGAGTAGCTTTCTCCTACCACTCTTTCTTTATTTTAAAAATGTAGGAAATGTATACCTAGATAAATTCCAGAAATGGAAACCTAGTGATACTGGAGCTTTCTAAATGTAACACTGATTGACATAAAATCAAAAAATGTAAGCACTAACAGTCTCAAGATGTGGTATCTCTCTCTCATTTCTTCACTTCCCTTAGCAAAAAGGAAAAAAAATCAAAGGATAATATTGACTGGAATTTTGAAATCGTAACACACAGCAATTTTTCATTCATTTTAATCCTATAATCCGATTCCAGACCTCAAGTTGTATTTACTGTTTGCATTTTAATCATCATGGTCCCAAATGACAAAGCAGTTACTTACTCTTCATGTATCCTTGTTGCAAGGGGACAAAATATGAATGAAACAACTGAAATGTGATTAAACCCTGTACAAATTTTTTTCCTACAAGATAGAAAAAATATATATTTTGACATTTCAAATATAAATGTTGGGGAATACCATATTGTACATTAAAATCAGTAAAGACTTTAGTCTATAGTATACTCAAAAAGAACTTAAATATTTTTATAAAATTAGAGTGCATTTGCCATGCTCAATATGATAGTAGTTCAAAGTGTAAAGGAAATAAGAGTATTGGTTTAATTTTGAATTTAATATTGGATCTAGTACAACTCAGTAACAGAAAATATGGAAAAATATTTAAAATTTTCGTCCATTCTTAATATTATAAAAATGAAAATTAACAGAAGAGATTTAAAATACTAGAATGAAAATTCATTATTTATGATTAAAAACAAACAGATCTGCCCATTTAGCACATATTGTAGCAATCGGTATTTTAGCTTTTGCAGACTGCAGTTAGAAATGAAAGCACTATGCAAAGTTTGTCACTTAGAAATTGATAAGTTTTGTTTTTATATGAATGCTATTGAATAACACTGATCCATGATTCTTAATTGATTTCATGTGAAATATATATGTATTTCCCAAGAAGTGTTCTGCTGAAATGATTGCATAAAATTAAAATTGGATAGTTTACAAAGGTGTTGTTCTAGCATTACTTTAGCTCCCCTTTAAGATTCACTAACCATGTAATTCCATTACACCAGATTCTCCCAGTCTTTACTCTTGCAAAGCTCCCTTTGACTTCAACAGGAGTTTTTTTCCCACAGGTGAAGATTTGCCAGAACAGACCCATAAAATACTAATAGATCATGATCAGACCATTAAAAGAATGACAGTTCCTAGCTGAACTATTTCACTTATGAGTGCAGGCTAATAGTGAATAATACCATGTCAGGTCTGCTACAATTCCCAGGTGTGTGTCTCATCGCTACATCTTGTTTTCACTGGACCAAAACTATGTGGTTTCTCAACTTTCCCAGTGCCTGACCAATACAGGGGTTTCAATAAGAATGAGGTTTCTGAAACTCAACAAGACCAGACAGTAGTTATGCTTATGTGTCTGAGGAACTATCTAGATGAGATAGTGGGTGTAATATCTGCTTCCTCTATACCAGAAGTTCCCGGACTTCATTGGTTCACATACCACCTTAAAATTTCTTGTGAAGTGAGTTGATGGAATGTCACTGTCATCACATCCCAAACTGTGGTATGTTTACCCCTAGTGGTAACTTCTGGATTTTTTCTTCAGTGTAGAGGATGGATGGTCTTAGGATCAAAATATTGGTCTGTGACTAAACAAATCTGGATTTAGTTCCTAGCTCTCCCACATACCTCCTGTGTGACCTTGGCCAAGTTGCTTAGGGTAAGATTTTCAAAGCCACTTGAGATCTGGATGCCCAGTTCCCATTCGGTTCCTATTAATTTCCAATGGTTTTGGGGGTCAAATCCCATAGTGATTTTGAAACTGCCAACCTTAGTGTGTCTGTGCTTTGGTTCTCCCATATACAAAATAGAGATAATGAATATTTTTGTCTTTGATGGGTACTTAGAGTAAGATCCCTGGGACAGGGATGGTCGCTTGCAATGTGTTTATACAGTGTTTAGTACAATAAAGACCTAATGGAGATTGGGTTTCTCATAAATACTAAGCTATTCTTAGATTCTCAGGTAGCAGCAATGTGACCTCCCCCCTCCCATATCTGGCCAGGAGTTCACTGTCTTCTCAAATAGGGACCTTGCCACAGTTATCTATGCCTGTCTGACTGATCCAGGGCCTTTGTTACCTCCCAGTTGGATTTGTCCAAAATGACCTACAAAGCATCTATTAAAACACAGCTAGTAAAGAGCGTAGCATTCTGCTTGCATAATAGTGGTCCATGTATTGAGCATAGAACATTTGAGTTGGTTTCTAGGTGAAGTTCAAAGTGATGACCTTAATCCCTATATCCCTACATGGCTTGGTTTCTGATCATTTTACAAACCTCCTCTCTACAGCTGCATCGTCCTGGCTTTTGACTAACTGGGATGTTCTAGGTAATAATCCTAAATTTTGAACACTAGGTTACTGACAGTATAATATTCGCAGTGACAACCCTTGACTCTGCAATTCACTTCATTTATTGGTCCAGCAAAACCCTTTTACTGAAATTCAGGGCACACTGCCAGGTCTATCTATTCACTCAGGCCTTTCCTGAGTAAGTGGGGTGGCTATGATGTTGTTCTTAGTAGAGTAAGTGTGCTCAAGGATTATTAATACATATTTCTGGCTTGAATGTGATAGAGTTGTGACTAAGACTGGATAAAGGCAATCCAAGGCTCTAGATATACCCCAATATAGGGCTCAACCCCTGTGCAGTGGTCTGGTGTGACTGGGGGTGGAAGGGATCCTCTACTTCCCAAGAGAGACAAGAATGGCAGCAAAGGACCATTCTCTTAACCTGGGAGCAGCAGCAGGGCTTTCCCTCCCCTTGAGGGCAGTAGAGGTGAGAGTGGAACCCTCTCCCCTTGGAAGCTGCAGCTGGGCCTCCCCAGTACTCATCCAGCATCCAGAGTGTATCAGCTTTGTGTGTATAAACCAAGCCCACTGCACTCTTCTCCTGACGTACAGGTCACGTCTACCAAGAAAAAAGTGTGTATTTACATATCAGCTACCTCTTTGTAAACGCACACCCTTTTTTCTAGTGTAGCTATAGCTACTCACAGTTGTCTGCCAGGATGGTGCTGGCAGTCCCCACTCTCAGCAGTAGGGCTTGGATTTATCACTGAATAGATGTGTGGACCAGCTTACATTTCTTGAGCTATTGTTTCTGGCTGTCTGCAAACTCAGGCAGACATCACTGCATTGGTTATACTCTGTTCACATTTTCAAGATTTTCTTCAGAGCCATAAGAATTATAGACTTTTTTTTAAAATGAAAGTTGAAATTCTAATACCACTCCAGGAGGCAGGGTCCTAGGCATGTGCCTTAATCTGGCCCCACTTGTGACCCACTCTCCCTTTGCACTGGGTTCTTCTTGCTTAACTCATAATGTGTACAGCTATGGAGGCTGTGTTGTGCATGCCTGTGTGGCTAGCTGTATGGAAAGTATAGCGTGGATGAGTAGGCAATGAGGCAAGAGCTCAACAGTGCTGAACTCTGCAACCAATATTCTTGTTGTGTGGGTGGGGTGGGGTGTGTGGAATTGAAATCAATGGCAAAATTTAGGAACAGGCCCTAACTACTTGTATGATTCAATAATACAGCAGAAAGTCCAAACTCCTGCTTCTCAAAGGACAGGACTTCTGCACAGAACATTCTGTTGTAAATAAGGCCTTGTACATTTATTTACCAGACAGTTACACATATCTTCTAAAGAGTATTCCTCTTTTGTAAAGAAATCATGGGTATCATGTTTATCAGTAGATGCTTGACTGTGTACCATAAAACAGTGAGATAATGCTGTTAAATTATTTAAATTCAGTAGTTTTATAGAGGAAGAAGTATGATCTACTGGCATAGGTTATGGAGTTTGTTCATCAAAGTAGTTAATTTTCAGACTATACAGAGGATTAAATTTGTTTGGTAATATACCAAAATTTGTAGGGATTTTATGGAAGTAGCAGTGTGTTAGATAAACTGGAGAGAAAATATGCATTAAAACATAGCGATATATTCTATTAACTAGACTATCATGCTGTTTAGTAAAGAAATGTCATCACATTTCTTACAAAGGCAGCATCAACATACCAAAACAGCATCCAATGTTTCTAAATAAATAAATCAATGATGTGTTAAAAATTAACAGATGAGTTACTGTACCCGATGTTATCAAAACCAGATGGTGCTTCCTAATATTCATCCTGTTCAGTCAAACCCTGAATATTTTCTGGACCATCAGTATATAAAACAGGATGCTGCTATTTGTGATGCCAAACAAAAGCAATCATGCCTGCCAAGCACATACTATAACAGGCAGCATTTCAGCTCTGCTAGACAGAAAGTAATTAGAATGCTTTTAATGTTCAAAAGAATGATGCTGATAGGCTGCCACAGATGTGTAGATTTATGAATATTTATATGGTGGTTTATAGCTGACACTTTTATCAGTTGAAGAAGATAAAATATCTGCATGACTCAGAAGCCTGACAGTCAGGTTAATAAAATCTCATTAAAGAGAATGACCTATGCAATTATATAGGATTTATTGTAATTCATTTTTGATTGCACTCTGCTTAAAGATGCAATTTCCCATTTCCTGATGCCAAATTTAGGTTGCATATCAAGATCTATGTGGATTTTAACTCCACACCATCACTAGAAGAAAGATATACATTTAACATCTTAGTATGTTACACCTTTAGAGAAAAATTATTTTGATCTCCTGTTCCTCTCTACAGTGTGTGAAGATACTGCAAAGAAGCAAGCAATCTATTTATTTTTCTTAATGGAGAGATTGTTTAAGAGGTTGTAATTATCATTTGCTTTCTGTGATAAAAAACCCAAGACCATTCTCCTTTCCTGATTTGCAAATTTCATTGAATCAAGTCACTGATGTCCTGGGCACCTGGAAGATTTCTGTCTTGTCGTCTCTCCATACATTATGATGCGCAGAAGTAGAAATCGGAGGTGAGCACTTTTCTGAGACAGCAAGATTAGCTTTCAAGAGAGCCCTAACAGAAAAGGCATCAGCAATCTTTGATGCAGCTTTTTCTGAGTGGGTTTCCTCCCGAAAAGGAATCTGTGATGGCAAAAGGTTCAGGAAAGGCGTGAAAGGTTTGCTTCGCAGTCTGAAATCAACAAGGGGAAAGAGGGAACCGCCCCTGCTTCCTAGCAGAGAGCGAGGGCTCTCTGTCCTTTCTGGGCAGGTTTCATATGTGTTAGGTACCACCATTGACTTACCAAAGGGTGTGCAGGAACTTTAGTTATTGTGCGTGAGATAATTATGCCTGTACAAGTCACTGAGGGCGGAGAGAGCCCCTGGCACCGCATCCTCCCAGTGCTGGTAGCACGTCCCCATCGCTTGCTGGGGAGCAGCAGCCCCGGGAAAGGAAGGGGGAAGCGAACAGGGGCTGAGCCCCTTTTCCCATAGGGGAGCAGCCGCCCCAAGTGTTGGGGGTAAAACCTCATTTTGCAAGGTCTCCCCCCCGTTATTGGATGCGCCCCTCCAGCTGGAAGGGGCGGCCCCCGTGTAGCCCCACGCTGCAGGGTGACTGCCCCCCTCCCCGTCGGGGAACCCCCCATCCCAGGCGCTCGGCAGCCCGCCCTCCCCTCGGAAAGTGCCGCACGAAGTTGCGGAGAAGAGTTGGTACCTGCGCTCAGCTCCAGGCTGCTGCTGATGCCGCCCTCGCCGCTGGCCGCGGGCCCCGGCTGGCCGTGGCTGTAGCGGGCCGAGGAGGAGGAGGCTGCCTGGGGCCCCAGCGGCGGGGCGGGAGTCCTGGGGTGGCCCTGCGAGGCGGCTCGGGCGGGCCCGCTGGGGTAGGAGCCGGGCGCCGCCGGGTAGTGGTGCGGCTCGCTGCTGCTGGAGGCGGCGGGCGGGAAGGGCTGCCCCGCCGGCCGGAGGTGCGGGAGCTCCACCATGGTGGGTCTCTCGTAGCGCTTGGGCAGGGCTGGTCTCTTGCTGGGGAAGGTCTTGAGGACGCTGTAGGGGCTCCGCTGCCGGTAGAGCCTGGGGAGGCTGGGCCCCTCCTCTGCCGCCTGCATCTCCTCCTCCATCATCATCAGCATCCCGCCGCGGCTCCCCGGCCCCCTTCCCGCCGGGGCTGCGTCTGCTGCCGCCGCCGCCTGTCTCTGTGGCACGGCGGAGCCCGGTGCGCCGGGGTGATTGACAGGCGGCCGCGCCAATGCCTGGAGGGAGACGGGAGGCAAAGAGCAAGTGTTTAGGGTAATCGCTGCTAGTGATAACGGGGTAGGGGGGCGGGACTTGGCGCGGCCGCGGAGCCGGCGGCCGCCCCCTGCCCCTGCCCCTGCCCAGCCGGGGGGCGGGCTGCGCCCAGGCAGGTGGACAAGGGTCGAGCTCTGTAGGCGCCTCCGCCGCGCCGGACCAGCCGCTTCCCAGCCCGGGCTCTGGCACGGCCCAGCGCGGGGCGGGCTGCAGCGCCTCTGGCTGTGCGGCGAGGTGAGCCGCAGAGCAGGAAGGAGAAGCGCCCCGAGGAGGGGGGGTCACCGATTCCGCTGTGCCGGGGGAGGATGCTGCCGCTCGCCCCGCCTCAGGCTCCCCTGCAGTGTAAACGGAACTTTGAGGGGATCCGAAGGGCGGGGGCCCCGCAAGTTTGGCAGAGCTCGGCAGCGGTTGTGATTGTGGCTGCTGCCCGGCTCCCGCTGCCTCTCCCCAGGCTGAGCTCCTCTCCGTGCCCCTGGCGGCGTGTGGCTCGGGTTTGCACGCACAGGCACCTTGCAGGCTAGCTCAGTGTCTAATTGCCATTCACCCCCCATCCCCGGGTGGCTCCCTCCCTCGCGCAGGCTGCGATCGCAGCCCGTGTTCCCATTTATTAGAGATGAAATAACGCCATAAATAAAAGTATTTGAGAGTTCAGGGACTGTCAGAGCTGATTAGGGCGCAGAGGACATTTTTTTTCTTATTATGCAAAAGCATTTCGTGGCGAAATAAAACCGGTTTCACTGTAACTCATGCATGCCAGATTTCTAGGAATCCGAGAGATTAATCACATTTAACATTATTTGCAACTTCTCTCTGTGTCTGTTTTTTGCAAACTGCTCAAAGGAGCCGGACACGCGGATCACTACCATCTCCTCTCAGTCCCAAACTGTTAGAGAGACAGTTAAGAAAGAATGATATGTTAGTGGAAGACAGGAAGAGAATGAGATGCCATAGATAGACGTTTCTGAGAAATGGTGGGGATCTGGGTGAGAGGAGAGGCAGCTGAAACTGAATGATATGTTGGAGAAAATGAACGATAACAAACCGCTCATTTCACGCGAGGCAATTTCATCTTTTGCATTAACGTGTCCCTTCTTCTGCCCCACTCCTCTCCCGCTTCTGTTGCTCCAATTTAACAGGATTACAAAAAAATCCTCTGGTTTTTTAGAGTAAAATTACGGAGCACCTTACTTAGATTTAAGGGAGGCATCCGTTCCCTGTCATCACGTGCAGTTTGCTGCTGCTTATTGTGGTAATCGCTCATCCATTTCAGCCTTGTTTATTTATTAAAATCGTACTCAGTGAAATGACAAGTAATCCTCTTTACTGAAGTAATTAAAGCCTAAAATCTTCAGCCAATCTCATCTCTAAAAGTAGAGTAAACTTCTTAAAGCTGGACTTTTTATAGAGATGATAGGGTTTTTTTGACTAGCATTCTTTGGGGCAGCCAGAAATGGCTAAATAAGGCTGCATTTACAGTTGTTGCTTTTTTAGTGCATCAAAGTCAATCATATTTTGTTGTTTTTTGATAGACTGTTTTTTGTCCAAGTGTTTTTTACATTTTTTTCCTATTTTTAATTCATTTTAGTATAATAGAAATAAAACAACAGGAATAAAGTTTTGTAAGGATACTGATCTTCCACTTGGAAATGAAATGTTTTGATATCAAACTGCACCATTTCAGTGCTGAAGCAATGTTAAAGGAGGGGCATGAACATGATCATTTGATAGAAAATCTATAATCTGTGTAGTTAGCATCCTCCCTCCTCCCCTTTGCCTTGTCCCTTCTGACTGGCTGAAAACGCAGCCATGATTTAAACACAGATCTTGAAAGCTGACAGTCTAGTGCATTTGGGCCCTGATCCAATGCTAATTGAAGTTAGTTGGGTCGTCTATTGACATTCATAGGAGATGGCTCCAGCCCTTGATCTGCTGAGCCACAGACCTTCAAGAAGGATGTTGATGCATTGGAGACAGTTCAGAGAAGAGCCATGAGAATGATTAAAAGGTTAGAAAACATGCCTTATAGTGAGAGACTCAAAGAGCTCAATCTGTTTAGTTTAACAATGACAAAGGGAAGGGGTGACTTGATTCTAGTCTATAAATATCTACATCGGGAACAAATATTTGATAATGGGCTCTTCAGTGTAGCTGAAAAAGGTAAAACGCACTCCAGAGGCTGGAAGTTGAAGCTAGACAAATTCAGTATGGAAACAAGGCATAACTTTTTAACAGCAAAGGTAGTTAACCGTTGGAATAATTTACCAACAGTCATGGTGGATTCTCTATCACTGGCAATTTTAAAATCAAGATTGGATGTTTTTCTAGAAGATCTGCTGTAGGGACTTTTTGGGGGAAGTTCTAATGTCTGTGTTATACAGTAGGTCAGATTAGATGATCACAATGGTCCCGTCTGGCCTTGGAATCTAGGAATGCTGCCAACCTCTCCTCCCCCATCACCAGGAAGGTTTCTAAGTCACCACCATTTTCCTGGATGCCCACCCACTGTCTCTTGTCTTTACACATCTCCCTTTCCATGTCTGTAGCTTCTAACATTTAAGGAGTATTTCAGTATCCAACAGGTATTTTTGTGCTCCCCTTTCACCCCTCATGGTCCTTCTTGCACAGACTGCTGTGTGAAATTACAGGGCCAGTGAAGTGGTCTGGTGTTGCCTACTGGTACACAGTGGTAACAAACTCTCACATGTGAACTTTTTAATTTACAGTTCCTTTTCTTCCCAAGATATGCTTGTTCAGTTCATGGGTTTATTATTATTAATTATTATGACCTTAACTTTACCGACTGGATTTTTTTCCAGTTGATGTAGTGTTGGTGAAATGTGCTGGACTGTGAACCTTTGGGAATGAAGTGCTTGCTCTCTTTAGCCCAGGATAGGTATAGTACTAGTAACTTCAGTTCAAGTTTCCTCACGTTCATGAACATGCCTCAGCTCTAATCTGGAGAGAGCACCTCTAGGTGGAAGAATTTTCCGTGTTCATTCATCTTCAGTGCCCATTTGAGTCTCTGCTTTTCTGTTAAATTTAATAAAGAGGGGTGACAATTAGTGCCAGTTGTGATTCTATTTATCTCGTTTTATAAATTAATACTAATTTGCACTCTTGTAAGGCCATTACAATAATTAAAATATACAATATCATATGAACTCAATAGCTAGGTTCAAATAAATACAGGCAGCCAACAGAGATGATGGAACAGTAGTATTATGTGCTGTATTTATCTACCTTTGGGTTTCCTATAGTACTCATCATGGTAGGATCAAAGTGCTTACTCTGAACATCAGAAATGCATGCTGAGGCCCTTCATGGTCTTCACGGACCCTTCTGTTTTTTATCCCTTCTCTCATATAGGATATTCTTCTTGGGGTATACATCTGTATGTTTCGTTGCCATTATTTTATCCCTTTCCCTCTGGTTATGGTGCAAAAGCTTCTCAAAGAGGAGGATGGGTATAGGATGTAAGTGTGGTTTACTTTGGATTAATCTAACCTTACAAAGCTCCTTCCACAGCTGAAGCCCCTGGAGTGACCTCTAGCTATCACAATCTTTGCTCAGAGCTTTGTGAACTGCATGGATCCAGAGGAACACAGTTAACTTGGTAGGTCATATAGGAGATATGGTCATTGATATAGCTGCACTGACCTGACTTCGAAGTTCAGGACCAAAGAGCTGACTTGACAACAGAAGCAGATTGAGAGTCACTGGTGGGATCAGAGTACAAGGGTGATGCGCTTGTACCAGTCCATTGAGGATGTGGGTTGCTGCATTCTATGCAGGCTAATGCTGCAGCCTCACCATTGCTCCATCAGCTTCAGTTTGAGTGGTCTCATGCTATAGCATCATAGACTCATATACTTTAAGGTCAGAACGGACCATCATGATCATCTAGTTTCACCTGCACATCAGAGGCGATAGAACCTCACCCACCCACTCTTGTAATAAACCCTCAACCTCTGGTTGAGTTACTGAAGTCTTCAAATCATGATTTAAAGACTTTAGGTTACAGAGAATCTACCATTTACACTAATTTAAACCTGCAAGTGATCCATGCTCCATGATGCAGAGGAAGGCGAAACCCCCCAGGGTCTCTGCCAGTCTGACCTGGGGGAAAATTCCTTTCCAACTCCAAATATGGTGATCAGTTAGACTCTGAGCATGTGGGTAAGACCCACCAGGACCTGTGAAAGAATTCTCTGTAGTAACTCAGAGCTCTCCCCATCTAGTGTCCCAGCACTGGCTATTGGAGATATTTGCTGCTAGCAGCTGCAGATCATGTAGTCTTTGGATTATTATTATTATTTAATATTTATGTTATATATCTGCATCACAGCCCCATTTTCCAAGACACTGTATGAATACATTTGAAGCTATGGTTCTTGCTCTGATGCTCTTACAACATAAGAAATGATGAATGCTTTTTAGGAGAAACAGAACGGACACAACCAACTAATTTCACATAAGCCTTCAAGCAGCCTTCATACAATAATGACTTTCTGTCACTGTCATTTGAAGCAACTCAGAAGTGAAAGGTTATGTATTCCATTACCAAATCACTGAAGCATGCTTTCCACTGTTTACTGACTGTGACAATTTGGAATAGGTAACAGGACTGGTATTTTGAATGTGGGTGTATGGAGGCCCTCATTACAACAGCTTCTAATTAACAAAAAGAGAAAAGATGGAAAGAAAGATTCCAGGAAAAAACAACAACACTGCAATGTATACTTTCCTCCTTGAAAATACTTTGAGGAGCATATTTGTCAATAGATACCCACTTTAGACATGGGCTATTTTTCTATCAATCAACTACACCCTCTTCAAAAAGTGTTTAAAAGTACAGTACTCAAAGAGCAAGTGTGATTCATCTCCATCTTCTGAAGCCAGGACTAAATCTTTGTCCTCCTATTCAAAGGAGCCATTCTAATGCTAAGCAAGATTTGGGTCCCAAATGCCAATGCTACTCCACACGTTTGGAGCCCCTGATGAGCAGAGATTGGCAACTCTCCCTTGTAATCTAAACCACTCTGCAAGCAGAGTAGCCACAATTTGCTTCACTACATATTTAACCACAGCTAGTTAAATTAGTTAATTTAAGTTCAGCTCAGTTGCTCATGTTTATGAATAAAGAAACAAAATAGTGAAGATCAAAAGGAAAAGATGACTGTGGGATTCAATATTTAAGCAGCTGTTGATAGGTAAATGCTATTTGAAGTGTGGGCGTTCAAAACCAAAGTCCTGTGTTTATGAAAATGAGCCTAACAAGGAAATGAGATTGACACAGCAATTCTCTGTTTTTGTTGTCCCCTGAGGTTAGAGATTATGCAGTGCATGGTTCTGTTTTTAGCTTCTTTGGTGATTCAAACTGTGAGAGACTACACTGTGCATATTTGTCAAGGTTACACTCTGATCAGGTGACTCTCAGGAGCTTTTTGAGGGAGAACATGAACTGCTGTTCTCGGTTAAACCTTGATCCGCGTCCTGTGACAAAGACCCATCAGCCAAACTAAGTGTTGTCAGTCTGCTTTTCCTGTGTTCCACCTGGAAATGTTAGGAAGTAATGGAAATATATTATCTTGGTTATATTTTATTTTGAGACTGTGACCGTGGTACCTTGGGGACCCCCACTGAGAATGCAAGGAATAAGGCAGACAAACCCCCAAACTGGTGGTTTATTCTATAATTAGATTCACCAAACCACTTAGCAAACAGCTCCTCTAATACCACACTGGTTACCAAAAAGTCAAAATGCAGTCCCCTTTAAGCAGTCCAGACAGCCAAGCTGAATATAGTGAGATATTACTAAAAACCTTATTCACCATGTATAAAGTTCTACCAATCCCAAGGGACTGGACACATTGCCCACCAGATCAATGCATATTTCAAATCTCACCAAAATACATGATTACAACCAATCCTTATTAACTAAATCTAAGATTTATTAATCAAAAGAAAGAAGGGAGTTGCTATGGTTAAAAGATCAATATACATGCAGATATGAGTAAAATTCTTAGATCAGTTTCATAGCAGAGACGGTGAGGCTGCTGATCTGTAAGAAGTCCTTCCAGAGTCAATTTAAAAGCATATAGTCCAATAGGCAGTCCGTGTGTAGAGTTTGTTCAGATTCTTCCATGAGAATTCCAGGATGGATCCAGAGTACACCTGGAGGCCTCAGTCTTGAGACTTAGACTTTCCCTGTCAAAGTTTAAGCAGATCTGAGATTAAAAAAGGATCAGGTCCAGGGCTTCCTTTACAGCTGAAGCAAGGTGGGTGCTAACAGGTAATTCCACCATGAGGGCTTTGATAAAAGCAAGTGGACAGTTTGATCTCTATTCAATGAGTCCTTTCTCAGACAATACATTCAAGCCATCCAAATTACTAGAACAGTTCACTATGTAGAATTACAAGGTTCAAAGAGAAATGAGGACAATAATATTATAACACCACAAGTTCCATCTAAATGATAATATCCTCTTTTGATCTCTGAATCAACAGAATATAATAATGAAGCATTATGAGACAGGAACAGAAGTTTATCTACAAGCTAATCAGATCACATTGTTAAACTTCTAACAAGATATAGGTAAACACAGACAAAATATATTTAGTATCTACCCTTTGATTCTCTAACAATGCAGGCATACATAGTAAAATTTCTAGTCTACTTAACATGACTCTGATAACTATCTATGAGGAATGGCCCATTTCAATACTCTTCTAATATGTCCTTAATGGTTGCTTCCAGGTCACTCAGCCTGCTAGTTGCTTAACCCTCATTGGCTCAGCGTTACAGAGACCTACTGGAATAATTCTTAATGACTGATTAGCTTCAAAATATTTTATTTGTTTCTAATTAGTATAAGATTGCTGAGGCGATTGGAGGCATCAATAAATAAATATTTCCATGCTATCTGTATGCCTTAACAAAATGGTAACTCACTGAATACTTGGGTTGAGTAAATAAATGGAGGGAAGAATAATGGAGGGGAAGTATCGTATATATTAAAAAGGATCATATTGTGTAAAATGAAAAGTACAGTGCTCCCTGAGGACTGGAAAATGGATAAATGAATTATTTAAAAATAGTCAAGTGAGATACAGGAAAAAGTAATGGCTTTGACACCAGATGTACGGAAAATATTAATATTTTAAGGAATCAAATTGCGAACACATGGAAAAGTTCATATTAAAGACAGCTAACATAAAGCAGGTTGAAAAAGGAGAAAATAGTATCTCATGCTCAGCTCTTTGAATTTTTGATGAGTTGTATCATGGAAAAACAACAGGGATACAAGTAGGATAATATACTCAGATCTTCAACAAGCATTTAAAAAGTATCACTATTAGAGTTTAAGTGGCTCTGTGAGTTAATACTCTGGCTTTATCTGTGGAACCTTAGGTTCACCTGTTGATTAGACCACAGGTTTGGTCACGAAATCCAAAGTTATTACCTTCATTATCAGAGATGAATAAAAGGAGTTCAGTTCAGGAATAGGAAAAATGGTCATGCTGAATTAAAACTTGCTAAAGAGTAGAGAACAAAAGTTTAAAAATATATAGATATTTTGCAGTGAAGTGTTACATTAAACTTAGATCCTATACATAATAGTACATGTGCAGAAATAGTCAGATTTCGTCAAGCAAACCGTGTCAGCTAATTGCAGTTAAGACCCAGGAGGAAGGGAGAGAAAAAAATTGCTTCCCTAAACTCATTTAGGTGAGGAATTTGAATTGTGCCTCAAACTCTAGAATAGATAGATGATCATCCACTCCGCATTCAAAAAATGAAACCTCAATGATAATTAACAATGTAATGAAAGAACTAGGTATACATGCCTGGAGTGACACCAATGCCAAAAGCACAGGAATGATACCTGCTTCTTTATTTTAAATGCACTTTACTCCGGAAAAGACCTCTTTCTCAGCCTTAAATGAGACCAGCTAGAAATTCAAGAATGTAACATCTTGTTTTGTTTCCCATGGATCAGTCTTCCATTTTCCTGTCACTGCAACCAACCCTTGAACCATACACTAAATCATGACAATTTAACAGCTTATTATTAGATGTACATTTCAGAGATGAAATAAAAGACTTCTTGTATATTAATAACCCCATAGAAGTAACATAGGCAATCCTATAGGAAACCTAAAACTATCCTCAGGGGCATAATAATTGCCTTCACTTCAGAAAAGGAAAAGCAATAAACAATAAACAGTTAAATCTCTTAACAATCTTAGTTGTACACTTAGAAGTACAGCACAAAATGACCCAGTCAGGAGAGGTGCTAAAAATCACTAGCACACAAGAGAACTGAACAACACTAAAATAAAAAAAAAAAAACTGACAGTACAAAAATGTGAAACCACATGGGAATAGGGTAAGAAGACTACTGTGGGTCCAAATGAGGAACAAATGCCGTCACCCTGCGAATATTGACACCCTGCAAACTGAGGCCTTCACAAGTTTCACAAGATTAGAAAAAGCTGTAAAATCTTGTTTGTTCATTGATGAGCACATAGATAGTCTTCTCGTAAATGAATCTGAGCCCTCTCGACAGGGGTGAATTTAATCCAGGGGAAATACAACTATTACAATGAAACAATACTATTAATTTTTATATACTATGCATTTTATTATAATTTTATTCATTAATTAAATATAAACAACATGACAGAAAAACTGTAATATTTTGGATGTCTCAGGATTCTAACAATATCAAAAACATTCAGGCTTCACTCTTGTGGTTACTATACTATCATTAGAGCCTCCATGTCTCTGGAATTAATCAGCGTCGTAATTACTTTTCTAGTATCTTCTGTTTCTTTGCTAGATGGCAGTTGGTTTAAGCTTTAAAATGGAGGGACAGGTCCTTGTTCACTGAACTCAGTGGAACTAACAATTTCTTTGCCACAGAGAATCTTTAATTTTAAAAGGAAATCATACATTATAAAATGACAGAGGAAATCTGCTATCCTTGGTCCAGTGTCTGCAACCCTTATTCAGAGCAAAAGGTATCAGAATCTGGGTCATTTATATTGGTGTAAATCAGGAGTAATATTTAAAGGTGGTCCATCAATACATTTTTTGAAACAAATGTCTTTTCAAGTAAACTTAATCCCCCCTAAAAATTAATTTTCATAAAAAATTGTTTAAGATGAATTTTTCTTTTTTTGATAGAAAATTCCAAAATTCTGACAAAAAATAATTTATCATTATTTTGTTGTGGGATCAGATCTACTAACAATGATTTCAGTGGAATCATTCTTGATTTATACCCATTTAACAGAGAGCAGATTTTTTTCTAAAATCTTTAAGATGATGGGCGAATTATGATGAGATTTTTCATGACAAATGTTTGAATCCCTTCTCCCAGTTTGAGAACCTTTAACCTAGAAAAAATAGTAAATGTTAGTAAATGGGTAAGAAATGTTAGTGAATATAACAAGTGGGGTTCCGCAGGGGTCTGTTTTGGGACCGGCTCTGTTCAATATTTTCATCGACTTAGATATTGGCATAGAAAGTACGCTTATTAAGTTTAAAGATGATACCAAACTGGGAGGGATTGCAACTGCTTTAGAGGACAGGGTCATAATTCAAAATGATCTGGACAAATTGGAGAAATGGTCTGAGGTAAACAGGATGAAGTTTAACAAAGATAAATGCAAAGTGCTCCACTTAGGAAGGAAAAGTCAGTTTCACACATACAAAATGGGAAGAGACTGTCTAGGAAGGAGTATGGCAGAAACGGTTCTAGGGGTTATAGTGGACCTCAAGCTAAATATGAGTCAGTATGATGCTGTTGCAAAAAAAGCAAACGTGATTCTGGGATGCATTAATAGGTGTGTTGTGAGCAAGACACGAGAAGTCATTCTTCCGCTCTACTCTGCACTGGTTAGGCCTCAACTGGAGTATTATGTCCAGTTCTGGGCACCGCATTTCAAGAAAGATGTGGAGAAATTGGAGAGGGTCCAGAGAAGAGTAGCAAGAATGATTAAAGGTTTAGAGAACAATGACCTATGAAGGAAGGCTTAAAGAATTCAGTTTGTTTAGTCTGGAAAAGAGAAGACAGAGAGGGGACATGATAGCAGTTTTCAGGTATCTAAAAGGGTGTCATCAGGAAGAGGGAGAAAACTTGTTCACCTTAGCCTCTAATGAGAGAAGAAGAAGCAATAGGCTTAAACTGCAGCAAGAGAGATTTAGGTTGGACATTAGGAAAAAGTTCCTAATTGTCAGGGTGGTTAAACACTGGAATCAATTGCCTAGGGAGGTTGTTGAATCTCTATCTCTGGAGATACTTAAGAGTAGGTTAGATAAATGTCTATCAGGGATTGTCTAGACAGTATTTGGTCCTGCCATGAGGGCAAGGGACTGGACTCGATGACCTCTCGAGGTCCCTTCCAGTCCTAGAATCTATGAATATGTGGCTAGAATATGTTTATATGTATTAGAGTGTCCAAATACTATTCCACAAATTTATTTGTTTAATTTTTTCATTTTTCACTGAATAATTTATTCATCAGATCAAATTTTTCTAGTATTCAGTCAGATCTCTAGCTACTATTAGCCAACTACACAATTTGATCTTTTTGGCATTTTGTTGTCAAATAATTTATTAGAAGAATACGTTTTGGGGGGATTTGATCAGCTATTGTATAGCAGATAGAGATGATATCTGTAATGGTAGCCACTGAAGTTAGTGGATACTGACTTCTGTTATGTATCAGGGATATTATAATCCTAACTCATGTCAGGTGGCTTTGACCAGGAAATAAAGACCAGTCTCTTACCAGCACTCTGTTGTGTCACACCTTAACAACAATACTCATAATACATTGCATTCACTATTTACTTATTATTTATTGATTTGTTTAGATTAATTAAGAGAAGCACTTATCCCACATTCTAGCACCTCTGACTCTCTCTCCTGCACCTAACCCATCTTTGCGAGGAGCACTTCTAACACTTCAAAGCTCTAAGCAGCTGCAAAATGACCCCTACTTTACATTAGGCTGAGGCACAGAGTGGACAATATTCAGTTCTACACAAGCCAGCATTGAGGTAAATTCTCTCATAGCTCCTCACAGCCAGAAAAGGGATTCAAGAAATATACCACTGGAATATGGAGACTCCTGTTTTCCACTTATTATTAGTCATATTATCATAGTGCCTAGGAGCCCTACTCATTGGCCAGGACCTCATTGTACTAGGTACTGTACTAATACAGAACAATAAAGACAGTCCCCACCCTAAATAACCTACACTTTAACAATAAAAGAAAGACAACAGATGGATACACACAGACAGATGGGGTTGGAATACAAGGAATCAATGAGACAATATTGGTCAGCACAACAAACAGCAGTTTCAGCACACCAGCAGCTTAACTGTTAAGTGTTTGTGTCAGGATCACGACAAAGGAGAGTTTTGAGAAGGGTTTTGCAAGAGGATAAGAAATTAGTTTTGCGGATGTTTTTGGGGAGTATCTCCAAGCATGAGGAGCAGCATGGCAGAAAATACAAAGATGCTTGTTTGAAAATGTAACAAGTTGTACTTTATTTACATGCTGGAAAGCTTATGTTTGGAAGTAATTTTATGTCATTTTTAGAAATCATTTCTCTGCTGTTGGGGCCTGAAAGGTTGAATTTGCAGTAACCAAGGCTGCCTGGATTTATAAGCAGAGGGTTACAAAAATCAGTACCAATCAAGGTTTTCAAAACCCTTTCAAATATTTCTTAAATACCTTCTCTGTAAAATATATAGCATATAGAGAATATACAATGGGGTGATGTTTATAAAGGTTTCACTGGAACTCATGAGTAACTAACTTGTGCCTTCACCATTCAGTAGTAAGCCAGTTCATGCTACAGTAAAACCTTTGTACTACAGCATAATTGATTCCCTATTTAAATATATATCTTGCATATCTATCCTATATGCATATGTAATAGACTATCTGATGTTCTGTACAGAAATTATATTAAGAAAACATTAAAATTAGCTAGTTAAGCATTTAAAAGTCAGGAAATAACAAAATTAAGGCTGTACATGCAACATTAACTCTGCCCCCTCTTGCATATGCTTTATGATAAAGCCTATAATTACATTATCAAATATAAATTTTCAGACTATACAGTACAATACATAAGGTTTTTTATATAGTTTGGTAAGATTCATCCTGCAAGGTGTACAATTAATTAGGCAGGTCCTACCAGGATTAATAATTATATATACACATTGTTTGTACAAACAACTTTTAAGAACTCTGTCCTGCATGCCCAGTAGAAGAAAATCCTGTAAATTAATAATAGTCAATATTTTCCATACAATGACCCCACGCTAAAACAACAAGAAAACATTTCAGGATTCTTCACCCTTCCACTTCCCCATACACCATCTAGCCATAAAGAAAGAGAATGTGTTTGTGATCATGTGGAATCTGCTTGCAGCCACCTAATTGAGATCTCATATAGAAAATCTTTACTTACAAGCGTAATCTTTACGCATATAAGCAATCCCAGTGATAGTGAGCTCTTAATAATTTGCAGGATTTCCCCCTAAAGCCTCTGTATATTGCTCCATATAGAGATGTTTGTGCCGAGGCAGAGCCCTAGTGCAGGTTTTATAGACAAACTTTAATGAGAAGATAATTTGGGAAACAGCATGTGATTAAGTAGTTAATGATTGTATCATACAACATACATGCAAGGAGGTAAAGGTAAGGGTTTAAATGCAACCTTAACATCATTGTTTCTGGATTTTTGAGTACAGAGGACAAAATTAACATTTTCTTAGCATAGCTTTTGTACATAATTTTTCATGTAGATAATAGTTTGTTCACAGTGGGTAAAAAATATGTGATGGTGATAACCTTGTGATAAATTTCAATCCTAATAAATTTAATTTACCTTGCACATATTTTTTTACTGTCTCACCTGCACTCTGCCTGCTAATTCATTTTAGGTGGGATACCTTTTATCTCATACTAATGAGGAACTTCAAAGAATTGCCACTAAAACTAACTAAACTGTTAGAGGAATGTTGTTGCTTTTGCCAAAATCTGGAATATGCCTTCCAAATTACAGTGGCCCGAAGTCTAGGACAGACAGTGTCCAGTGCTGTTCCAGTCATAGTTTTAAGGTCTGATATTTCATTATTCATCAGGGCTAGAAACCACTGTTTTACACTGTTAGACATCAAGAAATCTCCCATAGCATAAGGATTTGTTGAAAGCCTTGTCAGATAGTTAGATAATGGACACTTATAATTAAGATGTTATGTACAAAAAAAGGTACTTTAGGTAAATTGTATAAAATATAGTACTGATAACATTGCTCTACCGCCAAAATGCTTCTGAAATAAATGTAGTCCAACTTTACTAATTCTGGGTCACTGAGAACGAAAATGATGCTTAAAATTGTTGATTGGCTCTAGTTTTCAAGATATGCTATTGGGTCAGTATATACGACCCTTGACTTGGGAATGGTGGAGGATAAGTGAGTTATAAAGGGAAGGGATCTCAATTTAAACCAGAAATGACTAAAATACATCTTTGACTGGATCTATGAATAAATCTATGACTGGGTTTGGACAGTACTTGCTTTTGAGGCAAAACAATGAATGATGCTGTAATAACCTTAGTCCCAGATTTGGACCTTAGCGTCCAAAATATGGGGGTTAGCATGAAAACCTCCAAGCTTAGTTACCAGCTTGGACCTGGTACCTGCTGCCACCACCCAAAAAATTAGAGTGTTTTGGGGCACTCTGGTCCCCCTGAAAAACCTTCCCTGGGGACCCCAAGACCCAAATCCCTTGAGTCTCACAACAAAGGGAAATAATCCTTTTTCCCTTCCCCCCTCCAGGTGCTCCTGGAGAGATACACAGACACAAGCTCTGTGAACCCAAACAGAGTGAATCTCCCTCTCTGTTCCCAATCCTGGAAACAAAAAGTACTTTCCTATTCCCCCAGAGGGAATGCAAGGTCAGGCTAGCAATCCAACACACAAATCTCCCCTTGATTTCTTCCTCCCACCAATTCCCTGGTGAGTACAGACTCAATTTCCCTGAAGTAAAGAAAAACTCCAACAGGTCTTAAAAGAAAGCTTTATATAAAAAGAAAGAAAAATAAGTACAAATGTTCTCTCTGTATTGAGATAATACAACACAGGGTCAATTGCTTAAAAGAATATTGAATAAACAGCCTTATTCCAAAAGAATACAAATCAAAGCACTCCAGCACTTATATTTATGCAAATACCAAAGAAAAGAAACCATATAACTTACTATCTGATCTCTTTGTCCTTACACTTGGAAACAGAAGACTAGAAAGTAGAACTACTTCTCCAAAGCTCAGAGAAAGCAGGCAGGCAGAAAACAAAAGACCTTAGACACTCAATTCCCTCCACCCAAAGTTGAAAAAATCCGGTTTCCTGATTGGTCCTCTGGTCAGGTGCTTCAGGTGAAAGAGACATTAACCCTTAGCTATCTGTTTATGACACGCCCCCCAAACTGCAGACAGTGGGGAAGCTCACTGGCGGCGATTTCCTTCTAGAACTTGAAAATAAACAGATTAATACAACACATACACCTTTACATATACTCCTAAGTATATAACTAACAGACTTCTACATTTTAAGAACACTTTTTAACTACTGAATTCTGGGAAACTCTCACGGGAGAGTGCATCAGCTACTTTGTTAGAAGCTCCTGTGATGTGTTGAATTTCAAAATCAAAATCTTGGAGAGCTAAACTCCAACGAAGAAGTTTCTTGTTGTTCCCCTTGGCAGTATGAAGCCACTTTAGTGCAGCATGGTCAGTTTGTAGTTGGAACCGCCGTCCCCAAACATATGGGCGTAGCTTTTCCAGGGCGTACACAATGGCATAGCATTCCTTTTCACTGACTGACCAGTGACTTTCCCTCTCAGACAGTTTCTTGCTGAGAAACACGACAGGATGGAAGTTGTGATCTGTTGCTTCCTGCATGAGCACTGCTCCTATACCACGCTCAGATGCATCTGTTGTTACTAGGAATGGCTTGTCAAAGTCCGGGGCCCTGAGCACAGGGTCAGACATGAGCGTTGCCTTAAGTTGGGTAAAGGCCTTTTGACACTCATCAGTCCACTTAACGGCATTTGGCTGGGTCTTTTTGGTCAGGTCGGTCAGTGGGGCAGCGATTTGGCTGTAGTGTGGTACAAATCGCCTGTAGTATCCGGCCAAGCCTAAGAAGGATTGGACCTGCTTCTTTGACTTTGGGACAGGCCACTTTTGGATAGCATCCACCTTGGCCTGTAGGGGGTTTATGGTTCCTCGACCCACCTGGTGCCCCAGGTAAGTCACTCTGTTTTGGCCTATTTGACACTTTTTGGCCTTAACAGTTAGTCCTGCCTGCCTGATGCGCTCAAAGACCTTTTCCAGGTGTAGTAGGTGTTCGGGCCAGGAGTCTGAAAAAATGGCCACATCATCGAGGTAGGCAACTGCAAATTCTCCCAGTCCAGCTAGTAGACCATCTACCAGCCTCTGGAAGGTGGCGGGTGCATTTCGAAGGCCGAAAGGAAGGACATTGAATTCATACACCCCCGCATGGGTGACGAATGCTGACCTCTCCTTGGCAGGTTCATCTAGTGGTACTTGCCTCCTAATGGGAGGGCTATTGCATGACAAAAGACCCTTAACATGCAAGCCACAAACTGCGAGAGAGAGCAGAAAAAAAAATTCTCTCTGGTTCCCTTTTAAAACCAACTGCTTCTCTCTGCTAAAAAGCCCTTAGCAGAGAAAAGAAAAATATAATATTTCTACTGGCTTCTGGGTTCTGTCTATATCCCACCGCTGCCACCATGTAATAACCTTAGTCCCAGATTTGGACCTTAGCGTCCAAAATATGGGGGTTAGCATGAAAACCTCCAAGCTTAGTTACCAGCTTGGACCTGGTACCTGCTGCCACCACCCAAAAAATTAGAGTGTTTTGGGGCACTCTGGTCCCCCTGAAAAACCTTCCCTGGGGACCCCAAGACCCAAATCCCTTGAGTCTCACAACAAAGGGAAATAATCCTTTTTCCCTTCCCCCCTCCAGGTGCTCCTGGAGAGATACACAGACACAAGCTCTGTGAACCCAAACAGAGTGAATCTCCCTCTCTGTTCCCAATCCTGGAAACAAAAAGTACTTTCCTATTCCCCCAGAGGGAATGCAAGGTCAGGCTAGCAATCCAACACACAAATCTCCCCTTGATTTCTTCCTCCCACCAATTCCCTGGTGAGTACAGACTCAATTTCCCTGAAGTAAAGAAAAACTCCAACAGGTCTTAAAAGAAAGCTTTATATAAAAAGAAAGAAAAATAAGTACAAATGTTCTCTCTGTATTGAGATAATACAACACAGGGTCAATTGCTTAAAAGAATATTGAATAAACAGCCTTATTCCAAAAGAATACAAATCAAAGCACTCCAGCACTTATATTTATGCAAATACCAAAGAAAAGAAACCATATAACTTACTATCTGATCTCTTTGTCCTTACACTTGGAAACAGAAGACTAGAAAGTAGAACTACTTCTCCAAAGCTCAGAGAAAGCAGGCAGGCAGAAAACAAAAGACCTTAGACACTCAATTCCCTCCACCCAAAGTTGAAAAAATCCGGTTTCCTGATTGGTCCTCTGGTCAGGTGCTTCAGGTGAAAGAGACATTAACCCTTAGCTATCTGTTTATGACACGCCCCCCAAACTGCAGACAGTGGGGAAGCTCACTGGCGGCGATTTCCTTCTAGAACTTGAAAATAAACAGATTAATACAACACATACACCTTTACATATACTCCTAAGTATATAACTAACAGACTTCTACATTTTAAGAACACTTTTTAACTACTGAATTCTGGGAAACTCTCACGGGAGAGTGCATCAGCTACTTTGTTAGAAGCTCCTGTGATGTGTTGAATTTCAAAATCAAAATCTTGGAGAGCTAAACTCCAACGAAGAAGTTTCTTGTTGTTCCCCTTGGCAGTATGAAGCCACTTTAGTGCAGCATGGTCAGTTTGTAGTTGGAACCGCCGTCCCCAAACATATGGGCGTAGCTTTTCCAGGGCGTACACAATGGCATAGCATTCCTTTTCACTGACTGACCAGTGACTTTCCCTCTCAGACAGTTTCTTGCTGAGAAACACGACAGGATGGAAGTTGTGATCTGTTGCTTCCTGCATGAGCACTGCTCCTATACCACGCTCAGATGCATCTGTTGTTACTAGGAATGGCTTGTCAAAGTCCGGGGCCCTGAGCACAGGGTCAGACATGAGCGTTGCCTTAAGTTGGGTAAAGGCCTTTTGACACTCATCAGTCCACTTAACGGCATTTGGCTGGGTCTTTTTGGTCAGGTCGGTCAGTGGGGCAGCGATTTGGCTGTAGTGTGGTACAAATCGCCTGTAGTATCCGGCCAAGCCTAAGAAGGATTGGACCTGCTTCTTTGACTTTGGGACAGGCCACTTTTGGATAGCATCCACCTTGGCCTGTAGGGGGTTTATGGTTCCTCGACCCACCTGGTGCCCCAGGTAAGTCACTCTGTTTTGGCCTATTTGACACTTTTTGGCCTTAACAGTTAGTCCTGCCTGCCTGATGCGCTCAAAGACCTTTTCCAGGTGTAGTAGGTGTTCGGGCCAGGAGTCTGAAAAAATGGCCACATCATCGAGGTAGGCAACTGCAAATTCTCCCAGTCCAGCTAGTAGACCATCTACCAGCCTCTGGAAGGTGGCGGGTGCATTTCGAAGGCCGAAAGGAAGGACATTGAATTCATACACCCCCGCATGGGTGACGAATGCTGACCTCTCCTTGGCAGGTTCATCTAGTGGTACTTGCCTCCTAATGGGAGGGCTATTGCATGACAAAAGACCCTTAACATGCAAGCCACAAACTGCGAGAGAGAGCAGAAAAAAAAATTCTCTCTGGTTCCCTTTTAAAACCAACTGCTTCTCTCTGCTAAAAAGCCCTTAGCAGAGAAAAGAAAAATATAATATTTCTACTGGCTTCTGGGTTCTGTCTATATCCCACCGCTGCCACCATGTAATAACCTTAGTCCCAGATTTGGACCTTAGCGTCCAAAATATGGGGGTTAGCATGAAAACCTCCAAGCTTAGTTACCAGCTTGGACCTGGTACCTGCTGCCACCACCCAAAAAATTAGAGTGTTTTGGGGCACTCTGGTCCCCCTGAAAAACCTTCCCTGGGGACCCCAAGACCCAAATCCCTTGAGTCTCACAACAAAGGGAAATAATCCTTTTTCCCTTCCCCCCTCCAGGTGCTCCTGGAGAGATACACAGACACAAGCTCTGTGAACCCAAACAGAGTGAATCTCCCTCTCTGTTCCCAATCCTGGAAACAAAAAGTACTTTCCTATTCCCCCAGAGGGAATGCAAGGTCAGGCTAGCAATCCAACACACAAATCTCCCCTTGATTTCTTCCTCCCACCAATTCCCTGGTGAGTACAGACTCAATTTCCCTGAAGTAAAGAAAAACTCCAACAGGTCTTAAAAGAAAGCTTTATATAAAAAGAAAGAAAAATAAGTACAAATGTTCTCTCTGTATTGAGATAATACAACACAGGGTCAATTGCTTAAAAGAATATTGAATAAACAGCCTTATTCCAAAAGAATACAAATCAAAGCACTCCAGCACTTATATTCATGCAAATACCAAAGAAAAGAAACCATATAACTTACTATCTGATCTCTTTGTCCTTACACTTGGAAACAGAAGACTAGAAAGTAGAACTACTTCTCCAAAGCTCAGAGAAAGCAGGCAGGCAGAAAACAAAAGACCTTAGACACTCAATTCCCTCCACCCAAAGTTGAAAAAATCCGGTTTCCTGATTGGTCCTCTGGTCAGGTGCTTCAGGTGAAAGAGACATTAACCCTTAGCTATCTGTTTATGACAGATGCAATTTGAAGCTGGTACTGCATCATACATGATACGAATTGCATCATGTTATTCCTAGAAGTGATGGATGATGAAATCATAACGAAGCTTACATCACTTTGCTGAACAAATTGCCCTATATCAGCTCTAGAAATCATACAGTGTCGTGCTCTCTTCTTTGTCAGTGTTTGATTTTGCAAAGGGACACATTTCTGTTTAGCCAAAGTGAGCAGAGATGCCTCGTACTTGTGTGAACAGTGCAGATAACTTCTGCTATGTTTGTGGTGAAGTGACTTTTGCATCACAAAAGCGAATTATAACCACTATGGTTAAGAAAGCCTATCACCTTTATTTTGGCTGCAAAATTGGAGATCAGGACAAGAGGTGGGCCCCACACATATGCTGCAACACTTGTGCAACAAATCTTCGCCAGTGGTTGAACAGGAAAAGGAAATCTGTGCCTTTTGCAGAGCCAATGATTTGGAGAGAGCCAACAGATCATACCAGCAATTGTTACTTCTGCATGGTGCCTCCAGTTGGGAAAGGTGTGTCAAAGAAGAAAAAGTGGACTGTGCATTATCCAAACATTCCATCAGTTATACGCCCAGTACCCCACAGAGAAGGGCTGCCAGTTCGTGATGCACCAGAATCATTCTCACTTGAGTCAGATGAGGAAGAGGAAGAGGATGAAACTTCTGGTCCTGAATCATCAATGTCACAGGACCCAATTTTCTCCCATCCTCCTCCTCTGAACCACACCTCATAACACAAGGTGAACTGAATGACCTTGTCAGGGATTTGGAACTACCCAAGAGTAAGGCAGAGCTGTTGGGCTCCAGACTACAGCAGTGGAATCTCCTGGCAGGCTATCAGGGCAAATGGAGCCCATCAATGCTTGCAGACTCTTGCTGGACAGTGACAAGAGATGCTCCATTTCATGAATACAAGAGACAAGCCAAGAAGCGCCGAGTAGACACTGAATAGGACTAAACTATGTACATAATAGTTTTTTGCCTTTTGTTTCATAATAAATTTTATTTATATAACCCTTTTGCTGATTTTTAAAGTGTTACATAAACAGGGCAAGTGAAATATTATCATGTAAAGCAACCATAAACACATGAAAAGACCTAGGTTTACAATTTATGATTAAAACTCTACTATCTACACAATATACATAGACATAAAATGTAAAAACTTAAATATCTTAGAAACAGTAGCCAGTTGTTTTAATTGTCATATTTGAATTCAGCACATCAAAATACATAATAAATATCACATTTGATCTCTGAAGCAGATGACTTCTCAAAAATTGTAGACCAGTGTAATTTTTGTATGACTTTGAGGCCTGTGCAGTTAGACTCTTGGTAGTAATGATGTTTGGCTTTATAGATAGCAGGACACAAAAATAGCACCAATCTTTTATTAAATAAATCTCTAAAATAACTTTAGAAACAATTTTCTGTAAAATATGTAGTGCATGCAGAATATGTGATGGGTTGTGGTTGTATAAATGTTTGATTGGCGCTCCTTTGGGATGCCCTACATAATTCTCTTGAGATTTCACCACCCATCAGAACTGTGGCCAAATCAAACTCCTAAAATCTTTATACCAGCATTTATTCTGTATTTTTGCACTGTCTGTATCTGTTCTATCTGTCTATAATATCTAAAGGTCACAACTGGGTAAGGTACCATATCGAAGTGAATTTGTTTTTATCACCTGAAGAGTAATGCCACATTATTTTTTCAGATTTGGGAAGAAGACCCTCTTTCCAGTACCTGATGTTTGCAACCTCCAAGTTTTAGTTGTTCATATATGAGGTTTCCAGTGACATATAATACAGGAAGAAAAAGAGAAAATGAAAGAGGAGGGACAATCTTGTGATTAGGAGACATGCCTGGGAATCAGGAGACCAGGGTTTAGTCTTGACACAGACTTCCTGTGTGACACTGGGAAAGTGTAAAACACTAGCTTTCTGATGTGGCAGTGTTTGAACCCCACTTTGCACTGGTGTAAAGAACTAGACCATGTGTGCCGCATTGGAAAAATAGGTTCAGTGAGTCTCAGTTCCCCACCAGTAAAATGGGACTAATAGTTCCTTTCTCCCACCCTCTGCCTGTCCGGTTTATTTAGATTGTAAGCTCTTTTGGACAGGGATTGTATGTTGCATAGTACAAGGAGACCCTGATCTTGGCTGGGCCAGAGAGAGGGATCCAGGTGACATTGTCACCCTTACCAGTCCCAGCTGAATCCCAAACACCACCTGAGATGAAACAGCAGCCAACTTTAACAGCAGCAGCAATTCCTTTGGCCCATCTCAATTAATGTCTTTTACCCAAAAGGACAGTTATTACCATCATTGATACCACGTAAGAGACGGTCAGATATGGGGGTTTTCCTTTGAAAACTCTCTCCAGCTAAAGGGAAAGAGAACAAAGGATGTTGTTAATATGAAAGCTGTATTTAATACTTTACATTTCAAAATCTTTAACCATTTTCCCTTCTTTTCTTTATCTTTAAAAAGGTTAAAAGGATTTTTGATGGTTTGTTTGCCATGGTGCTAAGCAGACTGAGGTCTCTGTACACCACTCTCCGTACCTTATTTAACGCTGTTTAATATTGGACAGCGACTGGGTTATGTTAACAGTTTTTGGCCCCCATTTTCCATCTAAATTAATACAACAGTACTACTGTGATACTAATAGTAATATAATTATTAATAAATTAAGGTTAATTATGCAGATCATCTGTTTTTGATTAGCTTACAAAGGCATTTTCAGACTTTAGACTGGGCCTTACAAAGTACATGCTCTCTCTCTGTCCTTCTCACTCATGCACACAAATATATTTACAAAAAATATCTATACATAAATTCTACTACTTTTTACTTAAAGTATTTATTATGTTTAGAATTTTTCTGACACAGGGAATTGTATTCTCTAGTATCAGAGATACAAATATAGTTGGATACATCTGAAACATGCTGTCAGTCAGTTTGGACTTTTACTGAAACTAAGTAGATCTAATACTAACTAGCAGCTACCCCAAGATTCTGAACTGTGATCCACTAATGCACTCATTAGTGAAATTCTGAATCAGATTCCGTGGCCTGCTCATAAACACTAAGAGTAAAATGCAAGTTTAAAATACTCAATTCTAAATAGGAGTTATACTCAATACTCTTCTAAAGCTCCTTTCACTGCAAATAAATAAATAACCAAACTCTCTACTGAACTAGATAGCTTGTAGAAAGCCAATAACTCTTCAGCTTAGCTGTAAGAAGAAAAATTGTATCTAACTCTTGGATCAAAGAAGAAAAGAAGTTCCCAATCCAAGGGACCCAAAACTGAATTCCAAGAAGATGAATGAAGCCTATTTTTGTTTGAATCTTCTGCCTCTTATTTCTGTATAGATACTGTATTTCAGTATCTATAAAGTATGGGTGGCTGGCTTCCTATAAAGGAGAGAGAGAGGGAGACCCCAAAACCTTGAGCCTGTATCTAGGATAACTTGCATTGCTAGATCTTAGAAATTAAACTGGTATTTAAGGAGGCAGAAGTTCATTGATATATATTTGTACAGACTGATAAAAACCATTAAAATATTTAAAAGCAGTTTCCCCCTGTAACATTAAATTTTATTGGAAGAAATCAGTTGAAAGACCTGATTGTAAAAACCCTAACAGCAGGATTTTGCATGAACTGAAAACTAAAAAATCTGCAATTCCATGCAGCAAAAATGTATTAATTTATAACTCCTATAGCATCAGATGTATATATTTAGCAAATATAAGATGACACGGTTCTTGCCTTATGGAGCAACCTTAGGCTAGACCAGTGGTCCCCAAGGTGGTGCCTGTGGGCACCGTGGCGCCCACCAGGGCATTTATGTGTGCCTGCCTAGTGCCCAGCAGGGGAGAGAAGCCACGGCACCGCATCTGCTGGGGACAGAGAACTCCGAGGCTGTGGGCTCCAGTGTTCTCTGTCCTCCTGGCTTCTCTCCGGCTTCTCTCTGCACTGCCCAGAACTGGCGCCAAAAAATCCAAAACCCCAAAATAAAACCAAAAAACCACTCCGACTCTGCAGAATGGGCGGAATGCTGCCCCGTAGCATGTGCTGCCCCAGGGATGTGCTTGCTCCACTGGTGCCTGGAGCTGGCCCTGTATGTGAGTAATTGTTGGCGCCCACCACGCTCTTCTGAAAACATGAATGTGCTACTGGCCACAAAAAGGTTGGGGACCACTGGGCTAGACAATGTACAGGAAAAGTTGAGATGCAATACTGAACCTCGAGAATTGGTATTGTTGGGGGCTAGCATGCATTTTGTAGATTAGGATTTTTATTTGAAAAAGGAAGAGATTGGGAGAGGATGGCTATAGTAATTCAGTTGCAGTAATGCAGCTGAAAGGTACCACATCAAAAAGAGAGAAAGTGGGCCAAATGCTAGTGCTACTTCTAAGAAAATAAAAGGAAGTTTTTGTAAGAGCATTAATATGACATTCAAAGAAAGAACCAGAAAAAGGACAACGATCACACACTGATGGCATCAGTAAGAGTTATGGAACAGATGTCAAAACTGATATCCAGAAAGGCTGTAATACTTCATATCTGAGAAGTCAACCCTATAAATTCTGTCTTAGAAATACTCACCTTTTAGAATATTATCTGACATACAGTAATGGCCTGTAGTAGGAAAGAAATGCTTCTGTTACTGAGCACTTACATACAGCATTTTCTGTTGTTTGGTCAACTTTACAAACATTAATTATTCTTTACATCATACATGCAAAGCAGGCGTTATCCTCCTTTTAGAGATGGGAAAACAGAGGCAAACACATTAATTGCTTGCTTTCAAAAGTACTGGGTATCTTGAAGTGCCCTTTTACTGCAATGTGCTTTGGGGTGCTCAGCACTTCTGAAAAATCAGGACTTACATGATTTGTGCAAGACCACACAGCAAAGTAGTGGCAGAGACAGGATTGCAATTTAGGATCAGCTGACTCCTGATACAGTACTCACTCCTTAAGACTCCTGCCTTCCAATAGCACTGAGACAGTCTCAGCTTTAGTAACAGAAATAGAAAGAGCAGCTGATCATCATCAGCATGGTAATCAAGTATCAGAGGGTAGCCGTGTTAGTCTGGATCTGTAAAAGCAGCAAAGAATCCTGTGGCACCTTATAGACTAACAGACGTTTTGGAGCATGAGCTTTCGTGGGTGAATACCCACTTCCTCAGATGCATGTCAGCATGGTAATGACACCTCAAACCACAATGACAAGTAATTGAACCAACAGGGGTATTATAGATACTTAAAAGCAGAGATCTTAAAATATACAGAAACCTGCACAGATGAACAGATTGTGTAACTAATACATTTCAGTTATCTGCAATATATTTGACCTAAGATACAGTCATTCCTGACAGCTCCATAATATCCACTTCCTGCTCTTAACATAGTAGCTCCTCACCCAAGAGGAGGCTTAAATAATAACAATTAGTAATTCATACTTATGGTAATTTTCACCTGTAAATCATAACCAGGGAGAAGGTGGCCAATTCTGCACAGGTAGGACAACAGTCACATCCATTAAGGACCTAACAGCAGGTAGGACCAAATGCCAACACTTGCTGCTCATAAGGTATCAGTCACCAAATAAATAAATACTATTCATAGCTATTGTTTGCCAGTGATGTATTTTTTATACTGGCCTAAAAATACTGGCCTAAGCATTAAAAGACTGTTAAATGGTGTGCTTTTCATGGTTATATTAGCCTCTGTAGATGTTAAGGAGTCCTTTGTTATAAGCTCTTAGGGGAACATGAATACCATCTCCAGTATAATTCACCTGAGCTAACTTCTAATGGTGCTTGTTTCTCAGTTATCTTTATTATATGAGCTAATATTTTTTTTTCAGTAGGCCTTATGGCTTATTAATGATACTTTACCTATCACCCATTCCGTATTTTCTACATTACTTTATCTTCACTTTTAGGATGTTTTTAGTATTTATAGTCATATTCTTTGTATTTTGGGCACATATTTTATACATTCAGGATCTATAGTACTTAACAGGAAATTTTGCAAAATCATAGAATCACACTGTAATGTTATACAAAGAGATTAAGGCCATTTAAGTACTTGGCTGCTGGATGGCAGGTGAAGGTCACAATGATCAAATGCAAGATAGAACTGTAAGCAAAATGATAAAAGCAGGCAAGTTGAAGGGCATGAAGTATCCTTCTGTCAGGGGTTATTCTTATTTGTCATGTAAATGTTGCTTGTAATAATGTATTTACTAAAATCAAAGTTTGTAATTTTGCATCTAATACATCTCCCTTAACCACATGTTGACCTGATTTAATTACTTATTTACAGTAGCATCCACTATATTTTAGGTGCTTAGATTTCTCATCATGGTGTCTTAGAATCCCTAAGCTTCAGTTCCCTGCGTTGTGAAAGAACCAGTAACGTCTGCTCTGAGGATGGCATTGTGCAGAGAATGGAGAATTGAACACTCAAGAATAGTCACTAGGCAGACTTAGGTGCCTAATTGCCACTTTAGATTCCTAAATCCAAAAATTAGATTCTCAAAAGCCCTGCTCAGCTGCCACTTAACCCTGTTGACACCTAAATTCCCTAGATACCTACATTTTTACTAGCAAAATAAACACTGGTCTAGGGTTTCTCAACCTTTTAGATATCAGGGACTGGCTTGCTGCCTTCCTAAACTGTGTCAGGGATATCTCAGGGACTGGTGCTGGTCCACAGAGAAATACTGCCCTTGGTGACTCACTTTCTGCTCGTGGGCTTACACACAGCCATCTCAGGCTTGCACCAGCAAACCTTGCAGAATCTAAATCACCTCTAAACCCTGGCAGGATTCACAAATCAGGAATTCCTTGGCCTGTCTTGCCTGAAGGGCTCAGTGTGGTAGATGTATTCAGAGGTTGCCTACTGGATCAGGCCCCACACAAAGCATAGCTGGAGAAGTCACTGCCACCATTCTCAACACCCTTTTAGCCAATAGCCTAGTGGTCAGGGCACTCGCCCAGTGTGTGGGACACCCAGGTTCAAATACCCATTCTGCCTGAGAGAAGCAGTAACTTTAACTTATGTCAGCCACCTACCAGCTAAGTGCTCTAATCACTAGGCACTTATATATACAGTTTTTCTCTCTCTCTCTGGGCCAATGAGCATATACGTAGTTATATAAAGTGGAACAGCTTCAATAAAAGAGATTGAGAGAGCCCCATACTGCCTAGCCCACTGATTAGGCCACTTAACTGGAAGATGGGTTCATGTTATTGCTCTTTCCGGGCAGAGGAGGGATTTGAACCTTGGTCTCCACATCCTGGGTGAGTGCTGTAATCACTGGGCTATAAGGTCAAAGGAAGAAGGTCAGGGCTTATCTACACTTACATTTTACAGCGCTCTAACTTGTTGGCTCAGGGGTGTGAACAGTCACGCCCCCTGAGCGCAGCAAGTCTGAGTGCATTAAAGCACTTGCATAGACAGGCTTTGAGCACAGGGAGCCAATCCCCTCGTGGAGGTGGATTACCAGGAGCACAGGGAGAGCTCTCTCCCAGCGCTCATACGTGACCACAGTCACACTTCAAAGCGCTGCCACGGGAGCGTTCCCACGGCAGCGCTTTGAAGTTTCCATTGTAGACATACCTTTAGTTTTTCTTGAGAAAGGGCTGACCTGCTTGGAAACCTAACTCCAGCTGAGGGTTCACAGCTGTGAATCCCAAATTGAGGGAGGTGCCTCCTTGTGGCCCAATTTGGGAGCCTAACTCTCTTTGCAGGGTTTAGGCCACACCTTTCTCTGGCATTATGTCCTGGAATGCTGAGCCTAAGTCCCCCTCGTAAATCCCACCCTCAATGTCTGCGCTATAAATCATTGCACTAAAAGGGTAGTGCTCAATCCATTTCTAGCTGTTGTCTGCAATGGTGAAGCAGCACCAGTTCTAAGCCATCATAACAGAGGTGTCTCAGACATTTTTACTGTTTTGTCAAACACATTTGTTTAGAGAAAGTTTTTGCGATATGGTGGTAAAGACAGCGGAACCCTGTCCACACTAACCATTGGTGGCATTAGCTGTATGGAGGATGCTAATCTTTCTAGTGAAGACAGGGCCTAAGAGAAGAAGGCAGCAAAGGCCTTAACAAAACTAAACACCTGTCTGAAGTGGACTAGATAGAGAAAAGAGGGATAAACACCAAATCCTGAATACTTACAATGAGTTGCTTAAATAAGGTTACAGAGCAAAAATCATTTGCAGAAATTATTTGGCCAGTGATTTCAGACAATGAATAAATCTGAGAAAAATGATCTGCTCACAAACAATTTGCAAACAGAAAAAGATAAGAAAATATATTCAATTAGTTTATGAACTATTTGCCTAGCATTAATAGATATAGGAATGAGCTGTATCCCATGACTCATTCAAACAGGCAGCTGAGATAATTAGAAGGGAGAGGATTATTGACCTAATTCTGTATTCCTTGCACACCCCAAATTCCTCATGAGTTCTGTGCAGGATTGGATCATTAATAAGAGACAGAGGATTTCATTCTCATAGTTCTCTTGATAGCTGGTCACTTTCCACCCAGCAAGATCCTAGACTTGACTGCCTCTCAGAGATTGTTTGGGAATTTCTGGGACACATTATGGCCATATTATATATGTGTAAGGATAATAGAATTATCAATATAAAAAGGTGATCTTTCCATCTCTGTAATTTGTTCCTATGTTTGCTTATTGTTGTATTGCCAATTATACACTCTTACATATGAATTTTAAATTCAAAATTAGAGAGCAGATGAGGTCTCAAACCCTAGTTTACTGAATAGAAAAAAGCAAAATCGCTGCCAGAAGTGATTCAAAATGCTTCAGAGTTCTGTAGTGCTATCATTACATGATCAGCAAAAGTCAGTACTGAAAAGGAGCGAAGACGTGAGAGAGGAGATATCATTGGCGTGTAGGGGTTCCATTTGAAAAAAAGTTGCTGTTTGAAAATATGCTCACTGATCTCCAAAAAGGTGTCAGAAGCAGAGACAGTGAGTGAACGTTTATATAGATGATCTGTGTCCCATGCTCCATTCAATCAGGCAATGAAGGTAATGAGAGAGTACGGGAAAGATTGATTAATGGCCGAGACAGACATTGAGTTGACCTTTTCTTTATTATTACAGCAATGAATTTAACTAGTCTCCATTTAGTGGCGTTTAAAATAGAGAAGTGAGCTGTTATAAATATAGTAACTGTGTAACTAACGGTGGATGATCTGAGACCCCCTCTATTCTGGTAGTTGTGAGTCCCACCTTGTAGCTCCACACAATGTTATATACCTGTGGATAGATTGCATCTTGAACCCATTCTCCATCACCAGGGTCAAATGAATTACCAGATTTGGGGGTCAGAAAGGAAATTCCCCAGGTCAAATTGTCAGGGAATTTGGGTTTTTTCCCACCTTTGTCTGCAGAATGGATCTCCAGCTGGGATAACCTGTGCATATCTCACCTAATAAAATCTCTGCCATTGCTTGGGCCTTGATCACTGATGACCTCTTAATCTCTCCTGTTCTCTACCTGATACATGCACCAGTTTAGTCCTGAGGACTGAAATGCTTTAGTCTAATTGAAGTAATTGGGCTCAATATAGGGATACCTGGGTAAAATGTAATGCCTGTGATACACAGGAATTCAGACTACATCAGTGAGTGGTCCTTTCGGGCCTTAAACTCTGTGAAATCCTCAGGTAGTGTAAACTGGCTTATCTTCATTGACTGACTTCAATGAAACTATACTGAATTACAACAGCTGTGCCAGCTAAACCAGTTATTTTATTTTACTGAATAACTGGTGTGTGCTTTAATTTACGGTTACATACTTAACCTCAGTCTGTAATTGGCTATGCATGGACAGACCCCTGTGCCAGCACAGACATCTGTTGAAATCAATGAGGCTTCATCGGGGAGGCAGTAGTTCCATTCACATGAGGTAACTTGTGGCATTGGCATCATATTGAATTCCAACTGGGAGTAATTCCAAAGCTTCTGAAGAATGATTATTGGCCCAGTTCAATCAAAATGTATTTGCAGTGGCAAGGTAGGTGGTTTTATTAGATCCTCAGACACATGGGGCCTGATCCAAAGCTCCATTGTTTCATTGGCTTCAAAGGGCGCTCAATCAGTTCCATGAGTATGAGTTTCAAACTCAGTGCTAACCCTTATATGAATCTAGGTCACTGTGAAAGAGTTTACTCCCTGCTAGAACACCCTCTCCCAGGGCTTTCTTATCCTTGTTCCCACCTCAGGACTAATGTCACTTGCTGCTGGCTGGGAGAGGAACCTAGGCCTTCCCCACTACACCAGGTTCTAGCCCACTGACCCTATAACCAGCAGCCAAAGTCTGTTCCTTCAGACTATTTGCTACAGTTTCCCTGGGCTTCTTTGTACCAGGGCCTCTCTCAGGCCTTCACCCCACAATCTCTTTAGGCTCATCCTTCTCTCAGGGCCCTCCTCTAGAGTCCCCTAACAAGAATCCCAAACTCAAATATAAATTCAAATCAATGTCCAAATCCTGCCCTTTTATCAGGGCTTACCACTGGAGCCTGCTCCACTCCCAGTGGTTGCTTCATCATTCTTGGCTGCCTACCAGCCTTCTTCACTCAAGCAAGGTGTGACGTTATCTGATTAAAATATGACCACGTATGATCATTGTTGCAACCACTGTTATATATTTGCAACAAATCTTGTACAAAATGTCTCATGTAAGATGTCTATGAAAAGGTTATGATCTGCTAGTTATGATTATGCTATCTGTATGCATGTATCACTTTTGTACTTGAAGTTATGAATATTGGCTCTATACCTGGATTTCAAATGTTTGCTCCTGGGGTAACACCCATGAGGTAGTTAGCCAGCACATCTTGAAGGGACTATTCAAACTGAGTGGCCCATCAAAAGGACACTTAACTCACAATGAACCATGGGATATGCCCATCTACACTGAGTGGACTGTCCTGTAAACGTGCTGTCTGGAGGATAGGTAATGGTTTCCTGCAATGACTGAGCAAAATTGGGCATGGACATGTGACTTGCTCATGTGACTCCCAAAATCCATCTGTTACCTGTAATTTTCCATTAGCTGTGCTGAGGTTTTTGTTTGAAACAATGGGTTCCCCCCACATGGCAGAAGATATAAAAGGATCTGGAAACCCCTCCATTTGGCCTCTTTCCTGCCCAAGCCTCTGGACTATGGACTCATACTAATGGGAGCATTCTAACCAAGGGACTGAGGTCCTTCCAATGATTTGGAAGCAACCAGAGACATATCAAGCCATCAATTTATTCCATCACTGCTACAAGCCTGAACCAAGAACTTTGCAATTACTGTATGTAATTGATTCCTTTAACCAATTTTAACTCTCACTTTTCTTTTCTTTTTTTTTTTTAATGAATAAACCTCTAGATTTTAGATACCAAAGGATTGGCATCAGCGTGATTTTGGGGTAAGATCTAAGTTATATATTGACCTAGGTGTGTGGCTGGTCCTTTGGGATCAGAGGAACCTTTTACTTGATGAGACTGGTTGTAAAGAACCACTCACTCACCTTTGAATCCAGTGTTTTCGGTGGTAATGCAAGGACTGGAATGCTGGATGAAACTGCTTTTATGACTTCTTGTTAGCCAGTGTGGTGAAACAGAAGTTAATTTTGTTGCTGGTTTGGTATATCCTATGGGGGCTTAGCCACCAGTCTTGGGGTGTATCTGCCCTATTTCTCAGCAGTTCATCCTGAATTTCACATCCTCGGTTGTGACCCACTGAGGTACGGTTACACAATGATTTCATGGCTAGCCCACACACTGGGCTTCCGCTATACCATCTCTCTATTCCCAGAGAGTGACTGTAGATTCTTTTTCTTTACAGACTCCTTCTTTCTTTCTTTTCCTGTCATTCTATGGCACAGTCGCCTCAGCATGTGACACTGACTGCCAGCTACCACAGGTTTTGCATAATCAAAAGCTGTATCATCTCGCCCTGTTCTGTATCTTTAAAAAATAAATAAATGCAGTAATGACTTTTTAATGCTATTCCACTTTCCCAGTACTCTCACCAGTCCTTTTCAGATTATATTCTTTCACCTTAAGGTGTCTCAGTTGTTTGTAAAGAATCTTTATTTATTCTCCATGCATTGCCATAACAGATGCTCAACTGTTTCTTTAACTTAGCATGTTTCACATCACCCATCTTTGTGCATGTTTAGTAGATATAAGTTACCATACAGGCCACAGTGACCTGTTAGCACTCTGACTTAGTTACTTTGCTTCTTCTCTCTTAGCTGTAAAGTATAACTTTATCCTCCTCTCTCGGACATATTTCATAGAACCTTAATCCTTTCCCCCCACCCCCTTGGTCTATATTTCTAGTTATTCCTTCTTAGGTTCTCTCAAACTTTTGAAGTCCTGTGAACTCAGTGATCATTATATAAAACTCATTTTTAAGGCGTTTTTGCTGTTTTATCTGCCATTTCATTGCTAGGTGTCCCACTATGGGCCAGGATCCATGTTATTGCTATAAGTATACCTAGTTGGACTATCTCTGTAGTTAAAAACAATATTTAATTGATTAAGTTATACCCACTTTCTGAGATTTCCTTTCTGATTGCCATTATATCTGATAGAGAGTCAGAAAGGATAGCCGCTGTAGTTGGATGTACATCCCTTATCCAGCTCAGTGCCAACAGTATGCCCACCAATTCAGCAATAATTATAGACCCCCCCCAAACTGGATAGTATCATAGACCTCTTAATTCCAAATTCAGGATGTAGCAGGGTGACAACTCACCAGCATGGTGCCGCCTTCTAGTCATCCTGGGAATTAGCTCTTCCAGTCCGGAGCGCCCTCTGCAGGCCAGTGTCTCACCCGTCGCTGGCCCCCATATCCCTCCTGGACCCTGGTGCCCTTTCACATTGTGAGTTATTGCTGGGGGCAGTACCTCAGTCTGGGTCTCCCCACCCAGGGGAACTCCCAACCCTCTATCCCTACCTTGCTTCAATGGCTACTGCCAGTATCCATCTAGCTCCCGCTCACTGGGGCAGACTGCAGTCTGTGAACCACTCATCATCGGCAAGGGGGGTTAGGACCTGCTGCCTTTGCTTGTCTCTGGCCTGCCCCCTGCAGCCCCAGTACCATTTTGGCCCTTTAAGCAAGGCCTGCAGCCTGGAGTTTACTAGGCTGGAGCTCCCCAGCTCCCTCTGCCCTTCCCCAGGACTGCTCCACCTCAGGTACCCTTCTTAGCTCTCAGGCAGCCAGGACTTTCTCTCTCTGGAAGCTAGAGAGAATGTTTCCTCCCAGCTCCGGCCCCCCCCTCCCCCCGCCCTCTTATAAGGGCCAGCTGAGCCCTGATTGAGCTGGCCACAGCTGTGGTCAGCTACCCCCCATCAGCTTCCTCCAGCTGTTCTTAATCCCTTTCCCTGTTGCAGGTTTCTCCAGGGCTGCTTTCAACCTCTTTTCTGAGGGGATGGGGCAGCTGCCCCACTACATAGGGGTATAAAACGCCATAGGCATTGAGTTTCTAATCTGCTGTGGGGTGCTCTCCCTGGCTTTGCCCATGCCCCACCCCCACTCCACCCCTTCCTCCAAAGCCGCACCCTGTTTCTTCCCACCTCTGCTTTGCTAGTTCCATCCCCTCCCCTGAGCATGCTGTGCCCTTGCTCCTCCTCCCAAGTGCCTCCTGATGCTGCAAAACAGGTGATCCATGGTAGGTGCTGGGAAGGAGGGGAAGTCGCTGATGTGTGAGGCCTGCTGGGGGGGAGGGGGAGGTTCTAGTAGGGGAGCTTCCAGGAGGTGCTCAGTACCCATCATTTTTTTTCCTGTGGGTGTGTTGGGACTGACTGCAAGTTACCTTGGGCTGTTGTACAGCATGGTTTGGGGGGAGCTAGTAGTGAACTGGCTTTGAGCAGCAGGGCTGGCTTGCAGCCACTTGGCTGGATAAACAAGTGAAGAGATAAGGAAGGCCTGAATATGTTAATTGTGGGAATAGACAGCAGCAGTGTCTCCTGCCAGAGTCTGCTTATGGGTGAATACGCCCTCCCGTTAGAAGGAGGTGGTGATAAAAGCAGCTATGAGAATTGCTTTAGACGAACAGTCTCACCTGGGGACCCTGGCCTTGTGGGTGCCCAGAAATTCCTCATGCTGGAGCAGCGCCTGCTATGAGCCCTCAAGGACAAGGCTGGAGGGTCCATTACTGTCCGTAGCAGAAGGGGCGTAAGCATTGATGCTTGCTTGCTTGGTTGCTGGAAAGCACATATTTAGTAACGTGTGAAGGCTGGGAAGCTTATTATACTTTGGCAATAAAACTGATTATACTTATGCACCTGGTGTATTCACTGAGTGTATCTGAGACCCGCACCCCGTTGGCTCGATAGGGTGCTCCAGCCCTGGAGCTTCTTTGGCTATCCCTCGATGCGAGGATGATATCTGCCAAGGGGGTTCATTGGTGAGATTTTAAGTGGCTGAGGAGACCAATTCTTGCCCTACAGATTTTCCCACAGAAGTGGCATGTATAATCTTGGAGGAGACATAGTTGTTGGCTGGACTGCTCTGCCCTTTCTTTTCACCTTTGTCGCTTCTCTGCTCATGAGCACGTCTGTTCTCCTCAAAGTGAGCTGTGGCTTGGTGTATGGTGTGGCACCACTGTGTTCTGTTCCGCACTGAGACCTCCCAGTTTGTTGGGTTGATGCCTCCCTTTTTAAGATGTACTTTCAGTATGTCTTTGAAATGCCTCCACTGCCCTCCGCGAGCCCTTCTTCCCTGACTAACCTGAGAGAAGAGTATTTGCTTCAGGAGGCGAGTGGCAGGCATGTATATACAGTGGTCAGCCCAGCCGGAGCACCCACGGAGTTGACACCTATGCAAAAGGCTGTTCCCACTCAATCTGTGTCATCATCTTTAGATCCATCAGTATAGATTTGGCAATGCAGATCCCATTTGCCATGTATACATTCATAAGTTTTATTTGTCATATGTGATGGGCCTGCTCTTCCCTTTGTTTTATCATATAATTCCAAATCCACAACAGGAGAGAACTGTCCTGTTGTAGTTTGATTTCCCATGAATAAAGATTTTAATCCCTTCCAGTCCTTCCTTTTCACTCAAATCTTTTACCACTTTTGATCCCTTTAGCATGTGGGAGTTTGTGGTGTCTGGTTGCATCTTGTCTACTTAATTCCCAGCAGTCTTTGTACATTTGTTTAGTTCTCTTATCTTCACTATTTCCATTAACTTTAACCCAAAAGGTTAAATCTAACAATTTCATCCTTACATTTATAGGCATTTCTCTGGTAGCTACCTGCATCACACACAACAGTTATTCACAGAGCTTGGGCTAGGCTTGGCTCCAGTTTTTTAAGTGTTGATTTAGAATCTGAATTGAAGACTTGGCTTCCATAATCTGTAAAATGGTCTTATTAGTGGTCCATAAATCATTATCACATGTTCTTATCTAACCATAATTGTTCCCAGTAATACTTTTAAGGAGATGCATTTTATCTTTGCATTTAATCTTATTATTATCTATATCAGTGTTTCTCAACGGACACCCTGAAGATCTCGCTGACACAGTTTAGGAAGGCAGCAAGCCAGTCCCTGGAATCAAATAGATTGAGAGAGACTGATCTATATGACCCTTCCAAGGTAGTTTGTTATCAAACATAACTCCTAAGGATGTAAAATTTTGAACTACCTGAATTTTCTCTGCATAGATATATTGGTTCCATTCCTCCCCAATCTTCCTCTTTGTGAAGATTCTTCCCCATTCTGAAATCTCCTATTGGTTCTTTCCACAGCTATTTTAAGTCTTCCATGTTTGGTCAATGTAGCTCAATCACCTGCAAATGGGGGAATATCTATTCCTGCCCATGTACTCTCTGGGAGATCATTAATCATGATGTTAAACAAGATAGGTCTGATAACACTGCCCTGTGGAGATGCCATTACTAAGTTTATAAATATTCAACAAAGCCATCCCCACCCTGACTTGTATGGTTCTATCACATAAGAAGTCTCTTGTCCACAATAACATTCATTCTGATTGTGGCTAGTTTATACAGCAGCCTTCCCTCCACAGCATGTTATATGCTTTTTCAATGTGCAAAAGGACAGCTATTATAAACTTTCTGTTCCTCATGCTGTTTTGTAGTTTTGTTTCTAATCTTACAATATGATCAGTTGTGCATTGTCCTTTCGAACCAATTTGTACAGTTTATAATTATATTTCTTGCACAATACTTTCTTTCGACTCTTTCTTTGCCTTTTTATAAGTTTTTGTTCCATTGCTTTATAACTTTTATCATTCATTAAGTTCATGCTATTCATTGTACTTTTTTGCTTGTTTGTACTCCTTGTTTCTTTCTTTAATTGCTATTTTACAATCTTCAGTCCACCAGGGAACCAGATTTCTGAGTTTGTCGGAATTCAATAATTTACATATAGCTAGGTTGGCTGCTGCTACAGTTCCCTTTATTATATTATGAAATTCCTCTAAATTATCACTTTTACAGTTGGTACTTGGATACTCAACACACTTTCTCTTAAAGAGTCCCCAGTTTGCTTTTCTAAGGCTCCAGGTAGGGATTCCTTCAATGTTTATAACATTACCTTGGCCTTGATATATAGCATAGGGAAGTGATCACTTCTCATTCCATCTTCTTTATAGATTTCCCAGCTGCATTTACTTGCTTGTTGCAATTCTCAAATCTAAACATGAAAAGTTCCATCCACCAAATTAAACCCAGTAGCTGCTCCAGTATTTAGCAATACCAGACTGTGCATGTCAATAAACTGTTCAAGGCATTTGCCATTATAATCAGTTTTCCAGCTTCCCCATAATTCATTATGGCTATTAAGAGCTCCACAAAAAAGTATGGGCCTTTGCCACGCTTAACTACTCTTTCAATTCTAGAGTGTCTAGTTTTTTTACATGGGTTGTAAACATTATACATTTATATAAAGGTGTGAGAATTCTCGATAAGTATCTCAACAGTGTTGTACTCAAAACTTAGGTTCTGTATGTCTATTTTGATGCAGCTAAGGCCTTCCATTATAAATAAACAGACCCCACTTACCACATCTTGGTTGCATCATACCATGGAAGTCTAAACATGAGTTTTCCTATCAACCGTGTTTCTTGTAACATGTCGGCTTCCTTGACCACAGGATGCTGTTCCAAGAAGAAGGACTGCTAAGCAGAGATGGGGTCCACCTATCAAGGAAGAGGTAGAGCCTAATTTGATACAGACTGGCTAACCGAGTGAGGAGGGCTTTAAACTAGGTTAGAAGGAGACAGGTGACCAAAGCCCACAGGTAAGTCAAGAACATGGAGACCTGGGAGAAGGTTTGGAATTTGGGGGGAGCATGGGCTGTTATAGCAAGGATAAAGGATTGACAAGACAGAAGTTGTGGGGGAAATCAAATCAGTATCAATTAGATGTCTGTATAATAATGCAGAATCAATCCGAAACAAAATCAGTAAAGCCAGGAACACCTTCAGGAGCTTAAATACCATACAGAAATCACCAAAATACAACACCAAAACCAAACTCAAGATTTAACAGAGCTGCACACTTTCAACACTACTTTATAGTGCAGAATGCTGGGGAATGAGAAAGTACGATATGTCCAAACTGTCTTCATTCCATACAACCTGCCTCAGAAAAATCCTCCATATCTTTTGGCCCAGAACAATCTCAAACCAAGGTCTATTGATACAGTGCAGCCAAGAGAATCTGATCACCATCATTGACAGGAGGATTGGTCATGTGCTTCGGATAGAAACTGATTCCATCACCAGAGTAGCAATAAGATGGACACCTGAAGGCAAGCGAAAACAAGGTTGCTCAAAACAACATGGCGAAGAACTGTGGAAGCCGAGCTGAAAAATCTGGGGCACAGCTGGGGAACCATTGAAAGACTTGCCAGAAACAGAAAGGAGTGGAGGAGCTTTGTCACTGCCCTAAACGCCAGAGGCGTAATAGGAACATGATGATGATGATGATGATACTTATGTGAGAAGTATGGGGAAAAAGCAGGAAGAACTCGAAATGCTAGTAAATAAACACAACTATGACATAGTTGGCGTAACAGAGACCTGGTGGGATAATATGCATGACTTGAATATTGATTAGACATCTAACACAGTGAATGCCAGTGAAAATGAGGTAGGGTCAGAAGAGGCTAAAATAGGTAAAGAACAAGTTAAGAATTATTTGGACAAATTAGATGTCTTCAAGTCACCAGGGCCTGATGAAATGCATCCTAGAATACTCAAGGAGCTGACCGAGGAGATATCTGAGCCATTAGCAATTATCTTTGAAAAGTCATTGAAGACAGGAGAGATTCCAGAAGACTGGACAATGGCAAATATAGTGCCAATCTATAAAAAGGGAAATAAGGACAACCCAGGGAATTACAAACCAGTCAGCTTAACTTCAGTACTTGGAAAGATAATGGAGAAAATAATTAAGAAATCAGTCTGCAAACATCTAGAAGATAATAAGGTGATAAGTGACAGTCAGCATGGATTTGTCAAAAACAAATCATATCAAACCAACCTGATAGCTTTTTTTTGACAAGATAACAAGCCTTGGGCATAGGGAGAAGCAGTAGACATGGTATATCTTGACTTTAGTAAAGCTTTTGATACTGTCTCGCATGATCTTCTCATAAACAAACTATAGAGAAATGCAACCGAGATGGAGCTACTATAAGGTGGGTGCAAAACTGGTTGGAAAATCATTCCCAGAGAGTAGTTATCAGTGGTTCGCAGTCATGCTGGAAGGGTATAATGAGTAGGGTCCCGCAGGGATCAGTTCTGGGTCTGGTTCTGTTCAATATCTTCATCAATGATTTGGATAATGGCATACAGAGTACACTTATAAAGTTTGCAGATGATAGCAAGCTGGGAGGGGTGGCAAGTGTTTTGGAGGATAGGATTAAAATTCAAAATGATCTGGACAAACTGGAGAAATGATCTGAAGTAAATAGGATGAAATTCAATAAGGACAAATGCAAAGTACTGCATCTAGGAAGGAACAAAGAGTTGCACGTATACAAAATGGGAAATGATTGCCTAGGAAGGAGTACTGCAGAAAGGGATCTCTGTGTCAAAATGGTTCACAAGCTAAATATGAGTCAATAGTTTAACGCTGTTGCAAAAAAAGTGAACATCCTTCTGGGATGTATTAGTAGGAGTGTTGTAAGCAATATATGAAAAGTAATTCTTCCATTCTACTCTGCACTGATTAGGCCTCAGTTGGAGTATTGTGTCCAGTTCTGGGTGCCACACTTCAGGAAGGATGTGGGCAAATTGGAGAGAGTCCAGAGAAGAGTGACAAAAATGATTAAAGGTCTGGAAAACATGGCCCATGAGGGAAGATTGAAAAAAACTGAGTTTGTTTAGTCTGGAAAAGAGAAGACTGAGAAGGGACATGATAACAGTTTTCGAGTATGTAAAAGGTTGTTACAAGGAGGAGGAAGAAAAATTGTTTGTCGTAACCTCTGAGGATAGGAAAAGATGCAATGGGCTTAAATTGCAGCAAGGGAGGTTTAGGTTGGACATTAGGAAAAAATTCCTAACTGTCAGGGTGATTAAGCACTGGAATAAATTGCCTAGGGAGGTTGTGGAATCTCCATCATTGGAGATTTTAAAGAGCACGTTAGACAAACATCTGTCAGGAATGGTCTAGAACAGTGGTCCCCAACCTTTTTCATCTGGCGGGCGCCAGACGACGAGTCACGGCGGACCATGGCAGTGGACAATCATCCGCTGAAATGCCTCTGACAAGCGGTGTCACCGCTGAAATGCCGCTGAATTTCAGTGGTGATGCCTCTGGATAATGCTGTTTGGCGGCATTTTGGTGGATGCTCATCCACTGGCCAGTACGCAGGCACACTTAGACACCCCGGTGGGCACTATGGCCCCCGCGGGCACCACGTTGGGGTCCCCTGGTGTAGAATACTTAGTCCTGCCATAAGTGCAGGGGACTGGAGTAGGTGACCTCTCGAGGTCCCTTCCAGTTCTATGATTCTATGATATCACATCAGGTTTGTTTTCCATTTTAAAAACAGTTATTTTTCATTCTTGGCCATGTGTTATTAAACCATGTGCATTTCACCAAAAAATCATTAGAACCATGTTTAATCTACATTATTACTTCATTTAAAATCGCATGAATGCAGTCTATTAAGAGATTGCCAATATGCAAATACTCTTCTGCTGCTTTGGCTACAATGTTTATTGTTTCAGTCTTCTTCCCTGTTTGTAAAGTGCAATTAATCATGTCTATCATAAATGCTATAAATTTCTCTTTGCCTACAAGCAATATATCTTCTATTCCCTTATATTATCTTTCCTGCCCTGAACTGCATGTTGCTGTACCAGCAGCTCTTTTCTCGCACTGGTGTTTTCCTCTTTCTCCAGTTACCACTGTGAATATCTTTTGGTAGCTCCTGCACAGGATATTTTATGGATAGTTTTAATTTTCTGTATCTCTCTAGCTTGTTCTGCTGCCACACACACTTTGTATGCGGCACTGTGCTCATCCTCACAATTACTGCATTTGAGTTCTGTTCCTTCCATACAGTTCTCATATGGATGTTCTCCTCCACATTTTCCACACCTTGTTTTCCCCGTACAGACAGCTGTCACATGCCCAAACCTTTGACATTTGCAGCATCTCAAAGGGGCTGAGGTATATGGTTTAACCCAGAAGAGTTGATATCCTATTTTAACCCTATTAGATAGCATTGCACCTTTAAACTTGGACTCGGATGGCTGTGGATGGCTTGTGTTCTCCCCCTCTCCTGCTAATCAGTGATTTCGCAAACAGCACTTGGTCCTCACCTATATCACTTTTAATTTCATTTTCAGCCTTGCCAAGTGGACCCCATACATTATCTCTTTTGTTTCTCTTCTGCATTTAGGTAGCTGGCAAATTACTTTTCTTTTCCCTAAAACTGTAGTTTTAAGAAGTTTCTCAGCCTGTTCCTTTACACGTATATTCTATTAATAAATCTTCCCCCTCCATTCTTTTAGCTCTTAATGTATCCTGATATTTTACCTAGTCCATTCCGCTGTTTTCAAGTGATTGCCATTTCCTATCTTTACATCTTCAGCTAGGGATTTGACAATTATGAGATGTTGATCTTTATCCTTTCTCTCTTTTCCATCCCTGGCTGCTCCCTGTTCTTCTGATACAGGCATTTCTATTCACTTTTTCTTCTTCCTAATCTGAAATCATTCCGCATCCCTTGCTCCTTCTCCCGTATCTTCCAGCATAACTTTCAGCCTCTCCCTCTCAGCCTGTATTTCCAGCTCTGCTCAGTAAAACTGTCTACCACAACTTCCTTTCTTTATACTAACCACCCCCTCCCCCCACCCCAACCTAACTGGGCTTCAGCATCAGCTAAACCTGGCCAACTCTCCAGGTGCAGCCAGGTAGCACAGTTGGCCTCACAAGCTCACATTAACCCTTTCAGGGCATGTGTGGGGTATACACCACATCACAGTCACATTAATTTGTGATTAAACACATGAGCCCTGGTCCTGCACTGGGCTCTGAATGAACAGATCCTTGTGCCCCTGTGGGACCCCACTGATGTCCTAATCACTGCAGGATCAGCGCTGCAGAGAAATGGGGCAACTCACGTGCATACAATTTCTTATGTATGCTCATAGTTGCAGGTTTTTGTAGTTGCTATTATTGCCATATTTTGTAGACTAATATCTTGTTTTATTGGTGGACACAAGGCGTACATAGCACCAAGAAACCTGCTGCTGTTTAGTCTGTTGCTCTAATTTAAATAATTTTAAAATAGCTTAATTTAAAAAAAGATAAACTGACAAGCAAGTAAAGTAACAATTGCAAGTTTCCATAAAACTGTACAAAGTTCCATGATGCAAGTGCAGATTTTTTTGATTGGACCAAGCACAATGTTTTTCGGGCGCAGTGTGTCAAAAGGTGCTGAGCACTACTGGTGGCACGGAGTATCCATAACTCTCATGGATGGCAATGGGAATTGAGGGCATTTAGCACCTCATGAAGTTACCTAAAACCTGGCAGGAGCAAGCTCTGAAAGCTGAATCACATTTCAAAATGTATCTCTTAGTGGGATGTGGTCCCCTCCCCCACCTAAATTTCAAATAACATCACTCCTTAAACTGGGAACAAACATTCTACTTGTGGCTAGACTGCATTTATTAGTAATTTTCACATAAATCAGCTTATATGAAAATGTATTCATAAGCTGAGCTTTCTCTATAGTGATAAAATGTTTCTGCTTCTGTGGTAGAAAATAGCTTATTATGCAAACAGCATTGCCAGTGTTACATTATGCATTGGATTCACCTGGAGAACATCACAAAAGCTTCAACCAAAGGGAAAAAAAAAAGAGGGGAGAAAATCGAGTGTTCCATTTACTGCACCACTTGCCTATTATAATTAGCTGTAAATGAGCTGATATCTGTACTTTGGAACATCTTTTCTATCTGCCCTCGTAAGGTCACAGGAACAAGAAAAAGAAAAACAGAACAGAATGGAGGACTATGAAGTCTTCCAAGGGATAGCCTTCAAAATGTCACCCCAATTTAAAAAAAAATGAAATCCAGTTGCCATTTTTTAACTGTATTTAGTTGTATCTACTTAGAAATGACTTGGTTATTTCTTTGCACACTTGATTTAATTCAGAATCCTGCAGGTTTACACTGGACTGTCGTTATAAGGAATGGCATTGTTAAAAAGCTTGATTAGACCAGATTAGTTCAGAAAAGGTATTGTCTCAGATTTAACTTTAAGTTAAAAAAGGCAGTTACTCAAACACGCTATGTCTCTGCTTGTGCTTGGATCTGTCTCTCATTCCCAGAAAGAGCAGGTTTTACATTTTGTAGGATGAAAGGGATGGAGCTGTAAAGTGAAAAGGTGAGCGGAAGAATACCCCAGTGTAGGGGGATCCGCTGGAAGTGCACAGAGTCTGAGGTGTTCCTATGCCATGTCCCTTCCAGGAGGGGTTGTTGCGAGTGAGGCAATGTAAATTAGAGAAAGCCTAGCTCAGTGCAGCCTTAGGATCAGGGTTGCTCAAGATTGGCTTAAAGCCACCTTTGCAGTCAATATTCCTATGCTGCACAGAGCAATTCTTGCCCAGAGATGAGGACTGGGGCCAAATTAATTCTGAATCTTTCTCATGCTCTCAGACATTGTTTGTACACAAAGATCTCCCACAATTCCTGTGTATCCTGGGTTGCTCTTCACACGTCCTCTATGTTGTTAAGTCCCACGCATTTGCCCTCTCACAGTACTGTTTGGCAGAGAGATTCTTTCAGCTGGACCCTTTTATGTGTTCCTCCAGCTCGCAGTGGCACCTCTGCCATGGCAGATGGTTTGGCTTCATTCTTAACATATCCCAGATATTTTCATCTTCTTTTCTGGATAACTTTGGAGATAAGGAGCAGTTGAATCTCTGATGAATCCCAACATTTGTTATAAATTCATTCCATCTAAAACCTAGTGTTTTGCTGAGGTATTTTCTTTCGAGTAGATTTAGATGTTGGTCTATACCAACATTATTATTTTTTTTCTGTTAATAAGCGTTTATACTACATCATAAATGTACATAGTGCTTTGAAACACAGGGCATAAATTCTGAGAGATGCTCAGTATGTTATCTGTGCCAAAGAGCTGACAATCAAAATTACACAAAACAGTCTAAGGAGGGGATGTGTGGCAATAGTTGATGAAGAGCATAGGGTGGGGAGGAGGAATTGTTTGAAGAGGTGGATTTTAGGGAGGGTTTTGAAAGAGGAGGGAGAGAATCAGGGCCGGTGCTTCCATTGAGGCGACCTAGGCGGTTGCCTAGGGTGCCAGGATTTGGGAGGGCGGCATTTTGCAGCCTCAGTGGCAATTCGGCGGTGGGGGGTCCTCTGCGCTCCGGGTCTTCAGCGGCAATTCTGCAGCGGGTCCTTCACTCACTCCGGGACCCGCCGCTGAAGTGCCCCGAAGACCGGGAGCACAGAAGGACCCCCCCGCCGCCGAATTGCCGCAGACTGGGAGCACGGAAGGACCCCTGCCTAAGGCTCCAAAAACCCTGGTGCCGCTCCTGGAGAGAATGCTTGGCAGGTGTGGACAGGGAGGGGGGAGCATGATAGAAAGGACAAAGTTGAGAGTCGGAATAAGAGACAAGGGGAGCATTAAGGTGACAGCAATGTAAGAGTCACAGCTAGTGGCAGAGATAGGCATGACCTCCATTTTCCTCACTGTTAAGCTATGACTTGGACTCACTCTTTGCTGCTCTGTGGGGATCTTGCCTGCATGGCTCCCTCTCAGTCAATGTGCTTCCTTCTGGGAATCTGTAACTCACAACCCCTGAGGCAAACTTCCTCACTGCCCTGCATTCTTCAGGAGAGGAAGTGGGTCTGTCGTTAATATTAACCACATTACCCAATTGAAAGCGGTTTAAAATTTTATGCAAACTCCCGTGTATAAAGATTGATTGCTACTGTCTAGATTGGTAATCAGCAGTTTTGTTACTGTGGCATTTCTGATCTGATGCTGAAGCAAAGTAATGGGAAACTGTTTGCAGATTTATAACTGGGTTAGAGCCCTTACTCTAAGTAAAAGTCCTTGAACATAGAGTTACTGGTCCAAATTCATCCTTGCTGTAACTCTGCTGACTTCCATGGAATTACTCTGGGGCTCATTTGGCACACTTGGTTTGAAATAGTCATGCAGTTTAACGTCAAGATTTTAACTTCACTGACCATGTCCAAAAGTGTCAGTGTCTTTGTATGTCACTAATATTCCCGCCATTCACATGGGGCACATGTATTCTGCATGAACTGCAAGAATTGCCATGTACTGTACATGGCAGATATTGTTCACTATATTGTGTAGAAGCCCCTAGCAGGAGTATTCAAGTGACTGATTTTAGAACACTTACCAATGACTGCTCACTGGCACAAGGATGCACATCTTAATGCTCAAAGAAGGGTTGCTATTAATTCGTCATTTGGACCTGCTCCACCATGGTCTTACACCAGCTAGAATGTGGAGTCTATAGAAAGTTACTTGCCTGTTAGGAAAGGTCACTCCAAAGCCACTGCTCTGGACACTTTCAAGAGAGAAGGTCTGAGTGTCTATACACCAATGCCAATAAGAATTACTGGGATAGGGGCCCAAATCTTCAAGATATGTAGGTGTTGCTCTGCTCAGTGTTGCAATGTCTAACTCCTAGGTGGCCTGCCACCTAGTAGACTCCTCAGTCTGAGTTATACAGCCCAGGCTCTCTATACAATGCAAGGAGAGAATCAGGAGTCTAAGAAAGGGCTCTTCAGAAGCCAGCAATCTGAATGGGGAGCCACCTAAGCTACCCAGGAGTGAAATGCTGATGAAAGAGGCAGAGAAGAGAGAGGGACTTAGGTGCCTGAGCAGCTGACCTGGTGTGCCTCGCTTATGGGCAAGAGATAGACCCTTCCACTCGGAATCCTCTGCCAAGCATCCTCTCCTGGACTCTGGCATTTAAGTGAGCTCAGCTCATAGAATCATAGAGGATTAGGAAGGAAGAGACCTCAAGAGGCCCAGCCCCAACTAAATCATCCCAGCCAGGGCTTTATCAAGCCTGGCCTTAAAAACCTTTAAGGATATAGATTCTACCACCTCCCTAGGTAACCCATTCCAGTGCTTCACCACCCTCCTAGTGAAGTAGTTTTTCCTAAAGTGACCTCCTCCACTGCAACTTGAGATCATTCCTCCTTGTTCTGTCATCTGCCACCACTGAGAACAGCCTAGCTCCATCCTCTTTGGAACCCCCTTCAGGTATTTGAAGGCTGTTATCAAATCCCCCCTCACTCTTCTCTTCTGCCGACTAAATAAGCCCAGTTCCCTCAGCCTCTCCTCGTAAGTCATGTGCTCCACCCCTAATCATTTTTGTTGCCCTCCGCTGGATTATCTCCAATTTGTCCACATCCTTTCTGTAGTAGGGGGCCCAAAACTGGATGCAATACTCCAGATGTGGCCTTCCCTTGATCTGCTGTCAATGCTTCTACTAATGCAGCCCAAGATGCCATTAGCCTTCTTGGCAACAAGAGCACACTGCTGACTCATATCCAGCTTCTCATCCACTGTAATCCCGAGGACTGGGGGCAGGGCCATGGGGGAAGAGGAAGGGTGGGGGCAGGCCCTTGGGGAGAAGAAGTGGGGCCTCGGGGGGCAGGAGGAGAGGAGGGGCCCCCACTTTTGGGAAGGCTCTGAAGCCCTTGCTGTCTCCTGCTCATGTAAAACACCTCTCTCACACTTGCCCTATGTTTTCCTGTGTCCCCAACAGTCTTTTGTGTGGATGCTGTTCTTCCCTCCTTCACACCTATTGGCGGTCTGCATCCAGCCCTCTTGCTGTGGGGTCTGATAGATATCAGGTCTTGGGTGTGCTCAGAGCATGCCTATGGGATCAGGCCCTACCGCCCAAGTAGGCATCTCCTCACCTAGTTTGAGAATCCTACTTTGGGACCTCTGAGGCTTTGCCATGAGCTGAGCTACAACCTGCTCATTAACTGTGTGTGTGTGGGGGGGAGCTCCAGGGTGTAGGTGTTTTTGTGAATGCTGACTGACAGAAATGTAGGCACTAGGAGACTTAGGTGCCTACTACAGGGTTAAATGATAGTTGAGCAGCAGCTTTGAAAATGTCAGTGGTGCCTAAATGGTGGATGTAGGTGTTTAAAGAGGCAGAGAGATGGCTAAACATTTTTGAGGATATGGTTCACGCTGTTCTGTTTGATCTCCTTATGAATGTTTTCCCTTGTTTCTCTACTCCTCCTGGGGAAAATTCTGGTTTCTGTTGCAGAATGAATGCCCAAACGGGCTTGGAAAATCATTTAAATCAAGGCTGCAACCATTTACAGTAGCTGAGGATGTGGTCCATAGTATTTAAACCATACTGCAACAATTAGTAATAGAGGTGAAGTATGAATCATAGTGCTTGAATTAATGGCTAGAATGCACAATGTAACCAAGGAGACAAGGAGCAAGAACGAATTGAGTATGTATAAGATGGTGTAAGCCTGTGATTAGCCTGTAAGTGTTCAACTGCACTCTGAGCTATGTGCTTATATCCTAGAATGCTGTATTCAGAATCCAGCTCCTATTTGTGAGGTTCTGTCCTATGGAAGGTGTACAATGGTAATTCTGAGCGGTGCCTTTCCCAGCTCACTTTCCGGTGAGAACTAGAAATCTCAAAACAGTCATAGCTCTTATTCTACCATGTGGGAGATTAAGGACCTGCCACTTACTCACTTGCTTGGTCCTATACAGTTTGTGACTCTGGATGCAAGATTTGGCACCTTTGTGAATATGCATTATGATATTGTGTCTTTAATTACATGATCATATACTTTTTTATACTATTTTTTCCCCATAAGACTTTGTCTCATTCAGTGCACAGGATAGATGCTGCTCACTGAATAGGAAGCTGTTCAGTATTTCTTAAGTCAATGTATGGTCTATGTCTTATTTACAGCAAATCATCCACGCCCTGAACTGACTACAGAATTATGAATTTCCCCATAGGCTTTTCTATGAAACTTTTCACTGCAGTATCTGAGTGCTTCACAAATATTGTGAATTTATCTTCACAGCACAACTGTGAGATAAGATAGTATTGTACTATCCCCAGTTCACAGTTGGGAAATGGAAGCACAGACAGATTAAGGCCAAAATTGTCAAAAGTGTCATCAATTTAGGTGCCCAACTTGAGACACCTAGATTTTTCAGAGTACTTAGCATTTTTGTAGCACTTCATATGTTCAAAGCACATCTCCTTTGGCTTCATTTGCAGCTGTGAACGCTCATCATTTCTGCAAATTGGAAACTGGGTTTCAAGTATGCATTCAAAAAACAAGAAACACACAATTAGTGACCACCTGTGACAAGTTTGGTTTAAGTGACTAGCCCAGCATCACATAGGAACTCTGTGGCAGAGGCAGGGATAGAATCCAGTTCTCCAAGGCAGAATTCAATTTGTTTAACCATGAGGCCATCTTTTCTCTTCCTGCAATCCCTTGCCTCTTTCATTATACACCCTTCCAACTTCTGCAACATAGGAAGCAGAGGTCCTACAGACAACAGCCTCATTTACTACACACTCCTGACTCATTCTCTGAGCACCATCCATTTGGCGCACTGAGTGAGGCAGGAGTCATCTTGAAAAAATAGTATGTGATTATGTAACTAAAGACTGTATCCGTGACCGTGGTCACTGGAGAGACTATACTGAGAATGCTCTGTGAGGGGAAACTGCAAAGAATAGGGTGAAAAACTGGTGATTTATTCTATAATTAGATTTTACCAAGTCAGTATCCAAACAACTTTTATAATATCTTACTGGTTATCAAGACACTACAATACAGTTCTCTTTAAGCAATCCAGCCTTGGCTTCTGCCAAAGGCAGCCAAGTTTAACATAGTGAGGGCAACTTAAAACCTTACTCACATATACAGTTCCACCAATCCCAAGAGACTACATTACCCACCAAGTCAATGAATATTTCATGTCTTACCCAAATTCACGCTTACAACCAATCCTACTAAATCTAAGATTTTTTTTTAAAATAAAAAGAAGAAAGAGAGTTGCTACAGTTGAAGATCATTATACATACAGATTTGAATAGAGTTCTTAGGTCAGTTTCATAGCCGAGATGGTGAAACTGCTGATTTGTAAAAATCCTTCTGAATCAGTTCAATAGGTTATAGTTCATAAGGCAGTCAATGTGCAGAGCTTGTTCAAATTCTTCCATGAGAATTTTCAGGGTGGATCCAGAGTAACCTGGAGACCTCAGCGGGTTTAGAATTTCCCTGTCAAAGTTTATGCAGATCTGAGATATAACAGGATCAGACCAAGCAGGGGCGGCTCTAGGAGTTTTGCTGCCCCAAGCACGGCTTCGGTGTGCCTGCGGGAGGTCCTCCGAAGCTGCGGGACCAGCGGACCCTCTGCGGCAAGCAGCCGAAGGCAGCCTGCCTGCCGCCCTCGCGGCGACCGACAGAGTGCCCCCCGCGGCTTGCCGCCCCAAGCACGCGCTTGGCATGCTGGGGTCTGGAGCCGCCCCCTGAGGCCAAGCAAGCTGTGGTCACAGCAGGGCCTCCTTGGCTGAAGAATAGGTAATGTATATTGTTGCTTTGAAGCTAATCTGTTTCCTACGCATACACCAGTAATTTAGTTACATTTATTAGCATAAAGCAATTAACCACCAAACTGTTCCCAGGTAGTTTGCTATAAATTTCAAAGAGAAATGAAAACAATAATATTGCACAAGTTCCATCTACATGTTAATATCCCTGTTTGATCTCTGAATCAATAGAATATAGAAATGAAACATTATAAACAGGAACAGAAGTTTAGCATCTACAAGCTAATTAGATCCCATTGTTAAACTTCTAACAAGATATAGGTAAACACAGACAAATACAGTTAGTATCTTTTTAATTCTCTACCATTGAAGGCCTACATTTCAAGGGCTCTAGTCTATTTAACATGGCTTTGATAACTATCTGTGAGGAATGGCCCTGTTTACCATTTCATTACTCTTCTAATAGGTCATTAAGGGTTGTTTTCAGGTCATGCAGCCTGCTGGATGCTTAACCCTCTTTGGCCATGGCTACACTTACAGTTCTGCAGTGCTGGTAGTTACAGCTGTGTTCGTACAGCTGTGTAGGGCCAGTGCTGCAGTGTGGCCACACTGATAGCTACCAGCGCTGCAGTGTGGCCACATTTGCAGCATTTGCAGCGCTGTTGGGAGTGGTGCATTGTGGGCAGCTATCTCAGCATTCAAGTGGCTGCAACGTGCTTTTCAAAAGAGGGGGGTGGGGTGGAATGTGACAGGGAGCGTGGAGGAGACAGAGAGAATGGATTTTTGGAGTTGACACTGTTCTCAGCTCCCTGCCTTTTGCAAGTTCTAAGGACTGGAAGACACACAGTGCCTACCTTCAATCATTTTAAAAGTTCTGGTCCCCTTCCCCCCACCCCTCTCTCATTCACTAAATGCAAATTATGTACTCCTAAATAGCCGTCAGACCAGATAAGCATCTGCTCAACACGGACTTCCCCCTCCCCCTCTGTCGTGTGAGCGTGCTGTTTCTCTCTTCAAGCAAACAGCTGTGAACTTTCCAAAGTAATTCCCCTGCCTGCCTCCGCTCGCTCAGCAAACAGGAGCTATGTTTGTTTTTTAAATAAGCAGTTTGGCTGAACTCCAAGCTCTCCCTTTCTTCCGGTTTGTTGTGGACAGGAATTCTGGGATACCTCCTTATACCCCGGAGGTCAATAAAAGCGCTGGTGGGGTCCACACTTGCTGACCAGCGCTGGATCACCAGCGCTGGAATCGCTACACCCGAGGCTCAACCGGGTGTACAGCCAGCGCTGCAACCAGGGAGTTGCAGCGCTGGCCGTGCTTTGCAAGTGTGGCCACATCCTAAGTTGCAGCGCTGTAACCCCCTCACCAGCGCTGCAACTCTCTAGTGTAGCCATGGCCTTTGGCTCAGTGTCACAGTATCATAATCAGAACTGAGCGAATAACTGATTTTTTGGTTCAGTGGCTGAAAATACCTGGGAAAAATTGTTTTGAACTGATTTTTTTTTAATTTTCTCACCAAAATGAAAAACTAAAAAAATTAGTTCAGGTAAAATAAAAAATTTCAAATGTCAAATTGAAACAACATTTTTGAAATGACATTTTTGAAACTGTTCATTTTGATGTTTCCAGAATTTTTGTTTTCAGTTTTTTGGGGCTGAAACTACACACTGAATTTGTCCCAAATTCATTAGCTGTTTCAGTGGCCTGAAAAATCCTTTTTTAGAAGAATTTACTATTTGCTGAAAAAAAAATTGCCCATTTTTTATAATCAATCAGAATAAATAATACAACTTTGGCATTTTTCTAACATTTGAGCACTTGACTTCACAATCTTAATTTTTTTTTAAACATACCAGTAGTTATTTTTTAAAAACAGTAATTTCCTGGGTTTAAAAATCAAACAAAATGAACCTTCTCTCCCATCTCCCTTATGATTCAGTTATGTGGAACCCTATTCAGCCCCACATGGGTCATCAGCAGGGTTGGAATATTTAGCCCTACAGCCTCATGAGCTAAGGCATAACTATTAGCAGCAGTAAGAGGCTATTATCTATGTAGCCAGCCATAAGAGAGTGATGAGACACACTTTGTCAGTGAGTTTAACAGATATTTGCTGACAACAGAGGAATGTTGAGACTCAGTAATCCCAGGCCCACTTCCAGATTCTGAGCAGTCCGTGGCAAGGGTGTTGAAGGCCCAGTTCAAAGACTTATATCCACCCTGCTCCTTGCTGCAAAAAGCCACCCAACAACAAGAAAACACCACTAGCACAAATGCAATCACCACAAAGTACTTTCACAAAGGGGCCTTCCCAGCCTTCTCTGAAGCAATCTCATTAATTAGCTCATCCCAGTCTATCTGCCTCACTTCCTATTTCTGTATAGAAATAGCTGCCAGATTGTTTAACCTTTCTTGCCCCATGGCTGTTCTTAGGTCATGATTAATTCTAGTTTGCTGAAACTGCTTTCATTAGCAGCCACAGTTACAGAAACAGCACTGTGAATTTTTTGCTGTTTTCCTGTGTTAGGGAAACTCGCATGTAAAGATCTTTTGTGAATGTGGCTAAGGAGATCAGTGGGTGACTTCATTTGAGTCCTCCTTAAAGATTAGCTTGCAAAAACTGTCAAAGAGCTCAACCTCATTCTCAAAACTCTGAGTTTCAATCCTTAGCTGCTTGCTAAGTGTCAGATGTGCCTCGTTAGGTTTTTGCTGCTGAGACTTTTCAGGTTCTCACCCATCAAAAAAGCGAACCTTTCTCCAACTCCATTATATTTACTGTCAGAGACGGGGACATGGGCAATCAGGCCTAGTGAATAGAGCAAGAGTCAGGAGCCAGGATTAGGATCCAAGATCAGAGCTGGAGTCAGAAATCAGGAATTGGAACTGAGGGTCAGATCTTGGTTACGTGGAGTGAAGCAAGGCAAGGGCATTGCTGGGTCCAGGGCAGAAGCAGGACTGGGAACAAGCAGATGCAGGAGCGAATGCAGCTATGGGTGAATGCTTTGAGCAGCCAGCAAACTGCTGCTGCTGCTGGGCTTACGCACTCATCTGCTGGTTCTTCCAACCAATCAGGTGGTGTAGCCTATCAGGCAGCCTACTAGTGGCCAGTTGCGCTCATTAAGTTGCTCGGAGTGTGTCTCTGCTGTAGGCCTGGATTCCTGAGACTTACACATCCTACCATCCAACTGTGTTAATATTGTGTCTAAGATGAGGTTGCAAACCTCTCATTCAAAGACTTTTTTGGGATCTGATGACCTTTCATCCTTTGCAAGTGCACTTGCTGTTACTTTTCTCCCTCAAGATCGTTTCTCTTTGAACTGTGTGGATCTTCCTAATGTTTCAGCTTGTGAAGCAGCAGCTTCCTTACATGCAATGAACCCAGAGGATCATAATTCCAATAAAGCATGTTGAAGGTCACCAAGTAAGCTGCAAGCCATTTGAATGTCATGATCTGGATCTGCAATTTTTGCTCAGAATGTTAATTGTCGATAAGATAGTATACCACATTTCAGGCAAAACATGAAACAAAAACTCTGAAAGGTTTGTTTGCAAGCTATCAATTTCCAACTTAATTTCTGGTGTAAGAGTATGTGAAGGCTTGAATTAATTTAAAGCATCAAGAACACTCTCAGCTTGATTTAGCATCTCTACCTTTGCTGACCATCTTGTCGTGCTTTGGGATTTTAATGTAATGCTACTATGTTTTTTTCAGCACATCACGGTGACTGGTAGTAGCAAAAAACAGGGTATACTGTCTTCAAACAATTCTGAAAAATAGCACTGGGGAAACAACCATTTCAGCAGCTTCTCCAATAAGATTCAATGATTGGACAGCAAAAGAAATGATGCATACTTGCTTATTTATCTACTGAATTTGAGTTTAAACACCTTTGTATGCTGCAGCCATGTTAGCTCCATTGTTATAACTGTCTTCTGCAATCAGCTGTAGCTAAACCATCTTCTTTTCAGCTTCTGTAACATAGCATCCATAATGCCACCCCCATTTTGGTATGGATATCAATGAAATCTACAAAGTTCTTAACAGCCTTCATTCCATCTTTTGAAACTTCAACTTTCTTTAACACCTGAGCCATTTGTTCCATTTGGGAGAGGTCTAGAGTGCCATAAAACATCATAAAGAAGTATTTGACTTTCTTAACCTTGTCAAAGATAGTGTGCCAAACTTTTCTTGTGATCCTAGCAATACATTAATTTTGAATTTGGTTTGATCAGTACATTACTTTTGTAGTACTGGCCTTAATAGATTTCATGTGATTTTGCAACATACTATCATAGCTAGCAAACAATTCAAGTAAACCCCCAAAATTACCATTATAAGGACTGTCTAATTTCTCATCTGAACCACTCAGAGCTAAACACTTTTCATGTAAGTACAAGAAAATACCCAGGTGACATACCAAAATATTGTGCCATGTGTCTTTCTGCATCCGATAGCAGGTTTGCATACCTTTGTTAGTTGTGCAATCCTTTCCCAATTGTTCTGCAAATTTCACCCAGCAAAAGATTGCCTCCATGTGCTCCTTTGAACATTTGTGTTGGCATAATCCCATGCTAAAGTTGAAAAAGTTTGTGAATCCAATTTCATGGTTTTCAAAGGAAGGTGAGGAATTTGGCTGGAAGAGCTAACAAGCAAAACAGAACAAGAAGACTAGATTCGAAGGGTACATCAACCAAGATCACTGGTGTAACTCTTCATTATGAGTTTTGACAAAGAACCATGATTTTAATATTTCTTGTGTTTGCTAGGTGAAATGTATTGCTCTAAATTAACAGTGGAACCGTTTTCTACCAAAAAACACCTACAAGGATCTGTCACTTGTGGCCAAGTAGCTGGATCTTCCCTGTGAAAGTCAAAACCCCATACTTTTTAGTATCCTCATCCATAACAGCTGCACTAGCAAGCAATGGGCCTTTTTCTGTCCTGGACTCAGAGACTCCAGGACCCAACAATTCAGTGACAAGCTCTGTTCTGCAGTCAGAGACTCCAGCACCCAATAAGTCTGACAAACACAAATCAACATCTTCAGTAGCTAAGGAAGGCTCATAAGTGGAAGTAGTAGACCCATCCTTGAACAGTTCACCTTTGCATGTTTCAAGAAACCACTCATATATCTCTGATCTTCTTTTTCACAGACCTGCTGCAGCTTGTGCTTTTGTACACCACTCATGTGCGTGTAGGTATTCATGGCAAAAAAAATCATAGTTGACGATAAGAATTCACCCACCACGCTGTTCACAAATTAATTGCTGGTTTGGAATGACTGCGATAGTGGGCGAAAGAGCTAACTAATATTTCTGTGAGATTCTGAAGGAAATCAGGTGAAAGATCATATCATCTCTGTGAAACTTAGAGCTACATCAGGTGAAACTAATGAGGTAGAGTTCAGGTGTGCACATAAAGAATATAAGAACTGCCATACTGGATCAGACCAAAGATCCATCTAGCCCAGTATCCTGTCTTCCAACAGTGGCCAACGCCAGGTGCCCCAGAGGGAATGAACAGAACAGGTAATTATCAAGTGATCCATCCCCTGTTGCCCATTCCCAGCTTCTGGCAAACAGAGGCTAGGGACACCATCCCTGCCCATCCTGGCTAATAGCCACTGATGGACCTATCCTTCATGAATGCATCTAGTTCTTTTTTGAATCCTGTTCTAGTCTTGGCTTTCACAACATCCTCTGGCAAAGAGTTCCACAAGTTGACTGTGTGTTGTGTGAAAAAATACTTCCTTTTCTTTGTTTTTAAACCTGCTTCCTATTAATTTCATTTGGTGGCCCTGTGACAGGGATGGGACACACCACCGCAGTGCCTCCTGCTGGTTACCCCTGGGAATTAGCTCAGTTCATGGGGAGCGCCCTCTGCAGGTGGTGTCCCGTCCATCGTCTGTTCCTTGCTGGTGTCTGGACCCATGTTGCTCCACGCTTGGTGGCGTCCTCTTCAGGCCACTGCCCTCTGGCGGTGCCCCCTAGTCCATCCTCACCCCCTTAGCAACAGTCCACGTACTGGTCTCAGTGGCCAGCCACAACCTCCAAAGTCTAGCCCATTGTCTCAAGGGCTGATTGCAGTTTGTTTCAGCCACCCTACTGCATGGCCAGGTGTAGTACAAGGGGAAAGGGGTGGACCCAGGCCTGCCCACTACTCTGGGTCCCAACCCAGGGACCTTTCGATGGCAGCCTTCCTGTGCTCCTTCTCTCACCTTGTGCGCCTTTCTCCCTGGGCCACTTCCCCTTTGGTCCCTTTGCACTGGCTAGGCCCTTCCCTCAGGGCCTGCAGCTTGGCAGGTAGTGGGCTGGAGTTCCTTTCTGCTCCCACACGCCTGTTCAGCACTGCGCTGTCTCAGGTGCTGGTCTCCTCACTCAGGAGACAGATCTTCCTCTCTGAAGGTCTGGGAGAGACTCCCTGCTGCTCTTCTGGGCAGCCTTTATATATGGCCAAGTTGAGCCCTGATTGGCTGCCTCCAATCTTGGCCCTGATTGGCTCTCAGCAAGCCCTTTCCTGATTGGCTGCCAGCCTGCACAGTCTCTCTAGCCCCCTCTCATATGAGGGTGGGGCAGTTGCCGTGCCATAGGCCCCTACTTCTTTGTGTTATGAGAAGGAGTAAGTAACACTTCCTTATTTACTTTCTCCACACCAGTCATGATTTTATAGACCTCAATCATACACCCCCTTAGTCATCTCTTTTCCAAGCTGAAAAGTCCCAGTCTTATTAAGTTCTCATCACATGGAAGCTCATCCATACCCCTAATCATTTTTGTTGCCCTTTTCTGAACCTTTTCCAAGTCCAATATATCTTTATTGAGATGAGGTGACTACATCTGCACACAGTATTCAAGATGTAGGTGTACCATGGATTTATATAGAGGTAGTATGATATTTTCTGCCTCATTTTCTATCTCTTTCTTAATGATTTCTAACATTCTGTTTGCTTTTTTAACTTCTGCTGCACATTGAGTGAATGTTTTCAGAGAATGATCCACAATCAATATAGATGGAATATTTGGAAGATTCTGCTGTGAAACTCTAACAAACCTCTACAATAATGTGCAAACAGTGATTTTCAGAGGCTTATAAATCAGCTAAATTTGGGTGGATTTTTGGCCCCCGGGTGACTCCTCCCTACCACTGAAATTTCAAGATCCTGCTCCAAAGCATGGAGGCATTACAGCATTACAACAAAATGGTTGTAAGAATTTTTAACATTGGCAAAACAATGTATTTTTCTCTAATCTCATTCTTGGAAACAGCTGAACCATTTTTGCTGAAACTTTACAATAATTACACCGAGGCAGACATCTGACATGGCAAATTTCAGACCAAGTAGTTAAAATTTGGCAAAGCTTTGAGCAGCTGAAAACAAGAAAGCATTAGGTAACCTTAATTATAAGTATTGCTAGCAAGGCCACCTGTAATTATTTGTATCTCATAAAAGGAAAGTATATAGTTACTCTGCTTTGTTACAATAAGATTTTATAAATATAACAGCAAGTAATGAAATAGTATTGAGGCAGAAGTGAAGTCATAGGTTCATATAATGGCAATCTGAAAGACTTTATTACAGTGATAAATATTGAACCTTTACAGTAGTATTGGCTTTTTATTGCCATCACTTATATGGTACAAATCTCTGATTTTTACTTCCTGTACTTTGAACTAGTGAGTTGAACTATACAGCTATTTCCTTCAGTGTGAGAAAAATAAGTAAAATATTGTACGGTTTCCAATGTAGATATACTCACAAGGGTGGTATGGCCCTAGATAGAGCAACTTATTTGTACAATGTTCTCCTATCATAGAAATGAGGATCTGGAAGGGACCTTACGAGGTCATCAAGTCCTTCCTCCCCATCCTAAGGCAGGACCAAGTACACCTAGACCATTCCTAATAGATGTTTGCTTAACCTGTTCTTAAAAAACCTCCAGTGATAGGGATTCCACAACCTTCTTTGATAGCCTATTCCAGTACTTAACAATCATTCTAGATATATTTTTTTTAATATCTAACCCAAATTTCCCTTGTTGTGATTAAGCCCTTTACTTCTTGTCCGACCTGCAATGGAAACAGGGCCGGCTCTAGCCATTTCGCCGCCCCAAGCATGGCGGCACGCTGCGGGGGGTGCTCTGCTGCTTGCCGGTCCCGCGGCTTCTGTGGACCTCCTGCAGGCGTCCCTGCGGAGAGTCCTCTGGTCCCACGGCTTCTGCGGGAGGTCCACCAGAGCCGCCTGCCGTCCTCCAGGCAACCGGCAGAGCGCCCCCCCGCGGCATGCCGCCCCAAGCATGCGCTTGGCGCGCTGGGGCCTGGAGCTGGCCCTGAATGGAAATGAAGAACAATTGATCACTGTCCTCCTTATAACAGCCCTTGAGATATTTGAAGACTGCTATCAGTTCCCCACTCAGTTTTCTTTTCTCAAGACTAAACATATCCAGCTTTTTCAATCTTTCTTCACAGATCAGGGTTTCTAAACCTTTTATCATTTTTGTTACTCTACTCTAGATTCTCTCCAATTGTCTACATCTTTCTTAAAGTGTGGCACCCAGAACTGGATACAATATTCTAACTGAAGCTTCATGTGTGCTGAGCAGAGCAGAACAATTACCTCGCATGTCTTTCACGTACCACACTCCTGTTAATACACTCCAGAATTTTTTTGCAACTGCGTCACATTGTTGGTTCATATTTAATTTGTGATCCACTATAACCCCGATAGCCTTTTCTGCAGCTCTACTGCCTTGCCAGTTATTCCTCATTTTGTAGTTGTGCATTTGATTTTTTCCTTCATGAGTGTGGTACTTTGCACTTGTTTTTATTGAATTTCATCTTGTTGTCTCCAAATTATAATCCTGCCCTTGAATGTCAATGTGACCCCTCCCAGCTTGGTGTCATCTGCAGATTTGATAAGCATACTCTCCACCTCATCATTCAATTCATAATGAAAATACTGAATAGCACCAGACTCAGGATGGGCCCACCTGGAACCTCACTAGATACAGCATCCCAGTTTGAGAGCGAACCATTGATTAACACTCTTTCAACCATTTGTACACCCACCTTATAGTAATTCCATCTAGACCACAGTTCTCTAGTTTGCTTATAAGAGTGTCATGTGGGGCAGTATCCAAGGTCTTACTAAAATCAAAATATATATCATGTCTATTGCTTCACTCCCCCTCCACTAACCCTGTCAAACAGTGGCATAGCTACAGTGGTGCAAGTGATGCAGTTGTGCCAGAACCCACAAGGTTATGGGGTCCACCCCGATGAAGTGGTGCTCTGACACGTCACCTGGTGCAGAGGGTCATAATGCCACTCAATCAAATTTAGCCCTCACACCCCACTATCAGATGGAAGGGCCAAATTTGAATGACATTGTGACATTGTGATCACCTGCGCAGGAGTCGGAGCACCACTCAGGTTTGTCCCGACTGGCCCTCTGTGTGCTGTGTGAGTGCGGGGCAGGCAATGGGAGTGAATGGAGCAACTGGGCGGCTGGGATCAGGAGTTGCTGCCCTAGCCTGACATGGCAGTGGAGCATTGAACCAGAGGGGCACCAGGGAGTGGCCAGGAAGGTCCCAGGGGCGGTGTATGAGAGGCTGGGTGGTAAGTTGTTGGTGGGCTATGGGGTGAGTAGGGAGGGTTTGAGACTAGAGAGAGATGCTGGGGGTCAGTGGGGTGAGTTGTGGAGGCTGTGGGGAGGGATGTTGGGAGACCATGTGGGAGGTTGGGGACTGTGATGTTGAGGGTAAACAAAATTTAAAATTTTGGAATCAAGAAGGTGGCCCCTAATCTATTCCTGCACCAGGCCCCTCTGGGGTCTTGTTATGCCACTGCTGTCGAAAAGGGGAATTGGGTTGCTTTGCCATGACTGGTTCTGATAAATCCATGTTGCCTATTCCTTATCACCCTATTGTCCTGTAGGTGCTTAAAAATTGATTATTTAATAATTTGTTCCAGTATCTTTGCAGGTACCGAAGTTAGGCTGACTTGGTCTATATTTCCCTGTGACCTCTTTGTTTTCCTTTTTAAAGGCAGATGCTATGTTTGTCCTTCTCCAGTCCTCTGGGACCTCACCTATCCTCTGAGTTCTCAAAGATAATCACTAATGGCTCTGAGATTGCTTCAGTTATTTCTTTAAGTACCCTAGGGTGAATTTCTTCAGGCCTTGCTGACTTGACTACATCTAACTTAGGCCTGGTCTACACAGGGGGACGGGGGGGGGGGGATTGATCTAAGTTCCGCAACTTCAGCTGCGTGAATAACGTAGCTGACGTTGATGTACTTAGATCGACTTACCGTGGTGTCTTTACCACCGTGAGATGACTGTTGCTGCTCCCCCGTCGACTCTGCCTGCACCTCTCACGGAAGTGGAGTACTGGAGTCAATGGGAGAGCTCTTGGGGGGTCGATTTATTGCGTCTAGACTAGACACGATAAATCAACCACCTCTGGATCGATTGCTGCTCACCGATCCGGCGGGTAGTGTAGACGTACCCTTACTGAAATGTTCTTTAACATGTTCTTTCCTTATTCTGGCTTGTGTTTCTTTGCCATTGTTGATCATATTAACTGTGTTAAGTGTTTGATCATAAATAACCTTTGCAGTGAAGACTGAAACAAAATAGGCATGAAATATGCAAAGCTTCTTGATGGTATTCATTATTAGATCTCCTTCCCCACTAAAAAATAGACCTAGGCTTTCCTTCATCTTTCTCTTGCTCCTAAAATAGAACCTCTCAGTGCCTTCTATGTCCCTTGCTAGGTGTAACTCATTTTGTCCCTTAGCCTTTCTGATTTTATCCCTATATGCTTGTGCTATTCTTTTGATTCATCCTTAACAATTTGTCCATGTTTCCACTTTTTGTTGATTTCCTTTTTGATTTTCAGGTCATTAGGGAGCTCCTGATGGAGCCATATTGGCATGGGTGGCGCCAGCGGGAGAAGCTTCCCTTCGTGGAGGCTAGCTCCCCGTCCCACTTCTTCCACCCATGGCCCCATCCACACTCAACACCTGTTCTGCCCCAGTCCTTGCCCCCTCCTCTGCTTGGCCCTCTCCCCGCTTGTCATGTGTGTCCCTCATCTCCTTCCCTCCTCCTCCCCACTTGGCCCCCCCCGCTGCTGCTGCTTGACGCATGCATCCCTCCTCGCCCTCCCCACTCAGCGCCCCTCACCACTGCTTGCCACATGCATCCCTCCTCTCCTCTCTCCATTTCCCACTCAGAACCCCTCCTTTCCTCCATGCCCGTTTCCCCAAGGCCCCTGCCACTCACACTCTCTGCCTCTCCCCGTTCATTATTTTGTCCGTCAATTAGTTCTAATTTGCAACACACCAGTTTTGATTCATTAATTTCTGGTTCCACATCTTCTATTTTTACTAAATATGATTTCAACATAGTCCTTGAATCATATAAACTTGGCCTTTTCGTTTAGACTAATTTACTTGTCTGGTTTTCTTGCACCTGTTTGACACTTATTTTTGAAAACAACTTGAGTTACTTTTCATAGTTAGTTCTTATCGGTTATTGTGATATCATATAAACTTTTTACAGTAGAACTCCCAGTTAGGGTAAATTTGTAGGCCCAGTTATCACAATGTAATTCATATGCCTTGCCTCATTTCAAGCCATTGTGTGACTATAAGTGCATACCCCTCTGTTTCACCATTCTAGAACTGAGGGTGTAAAAGCCCCACTCTCTAATGGTCCCACAGTTGCTCTCAGGCAAGACACCCTTTAAAGTGGACGGGCCAGTATGGATCTGACGAAGCAAGAAATTGAGAGGACAAAAGTTATTTCACTAAGGAACCTCTTTTTCTCTTTCATGTCATCATTTCTACAGATTGCCAGAGGGAGATACTAGCAAGCAGTGAAAAATCCTCTAAAGAAGGGTTGAGCAATATTATTAATTGAAAATGACTGACACGCTGCTGTTGTGACTGCAGAATCCAGATGGATCTGGACATAGTCATGAAATAATAATACTTTGTAAATGTATCCACTGATTTCCCAGGTAGCAGACTTGCAGTTTTCAGCAATCCCGGCATTTGACAAATAGATGCTTCAGAAACTGCTATTCTCTTTGCCTCTAGTAAAAAGGGCTTTAAATCTTTTCTGATAAGAACAATGAATATAGCCTGTGTTATTACAGAATTTGTTCCATTTATATCACTTCTGGACTGCAGTAGGCTGGCTTTTAGCTTTTCAGAAAAAGCCACAAACAAGGTTGTGGATTTCTGAAAAGCATTTATCTGGTCACAGAGATAACTGATCAAGCCTCTAACATCCAAGGTGCACAATATAGCTCACTGTTAGAGGTCTTGAACCCTAGTCTGCAGAGCTTGCTGGTATTAGTAAGCACCAACCAGCCACCCACTAACTGTTGTCAGAATAAAACCTGAACTCTGATAGAGGATGCCAGTCCTGTAATGTGATTGACAGAATGCTGGGCATTCTGATTGGTTCACAGCTTCTGTATAAACCTAGCACAGGAACAGGAAGCTGTCTGTGCAACTGACTTTTTCTTGCTTGGGACTGTGTCCCTTGCTCCTATGTCCTGTTACTAATCTGGTAAACTAACCCTGCCTGCCTTCTGATGCCTGACTCTTGGTTTGCCCTCTGGCCTATCTTGGACTCTAACCTCCTGGTATTGAACTGGGCTTGACTTCTGCTTTGATTGATAGGTGGGACTGCCCACATCCCAGTAATGACACTTACCCAGAAATGAGTGAAAATGGGTTGGAAGGTATGCAAAGAGGGGTGAGTGAGTCCCATGAATTACCTCCTCTTCTACCAAACTTGTGGCAGTTCCCTTACTGTTGGGTCAGAGCGCCACAGAGTGAGAAAGGAGATGGCTACTCTCTGTGGCATCACCTCACTGCAAATCTGCAGAGATTCTGTAGAGTAAGATGATGCTGACCATGTCCTTCCCCTCTGCACCAAAATGCTGCTGGACTGAGTGCTGGGATAGGTTCTGGCAGGGAGGCTGTGGCAGCACAATTGCTGTGAGGAAATGAAGCTCTAGGGGTGGTGTAGAGGGACTGAGTCTGTGTGCTAATTCCCAGCTCTCTATAGGTGTGCCAAGATCCACAATTTCAGTGTAAGAGTCAGGCCACCTTCCCTTTCTGTTGGGGGAGGGAACTTTAAGTGCAATAAGGAAAGATCTAGTTGAGCTGTAGTGGTTGATGACAAAAACACGATAGCTGGGAAGCAGGAGGTGACATCAGAGGTTGGAAGGGGTCCCTTTGAGAGGGTTGTTTTGCTCACAGGTGAGATGTGAGCTTTTGGGGGCTGGTGGCTGTAAGAACAGGCTGTAGGTGGATGAAGGTTGAATGAGGTACACAGGACAATGAGATAATATCCCTTTTCAGACTTCAAAATGGAGAATGTAAGTGTGCTGTCTCAGATACAAGGTGGGTCTGTTATAATAATAGCTCACTATAGTCACTGCACAGCAAGATGATTGTGTTTCTAGGTAGGTGCCATTAGCTATTGTTAAGGTGATTGATCACTTCCATCATTATTTTATGCAAGGAGTTTCACAATTGGAGCTAATTATGGTGTATTATGGAGCCAATGCCTGCTTAAATGTTGAAATCAAAAGGGACAAATTGTTAGATGATTACAAAAATTGCAAGATTGTCATTTCCATATTGAACATGGACAGGGCAAAAAATTGTAACAGATGTACTATCTAGATACCTTACTTTGGGAAAAATACTTTTAAAGTCTGCATTCCGCATGAGGTGAGGGAAACAAACAAGTAAACTCTTCCATTTAGTTTTTCCCCAATATAGAAAGATCCTATAGTCTTCAGAATGTGTGGTAATTCTCTATCTAGGTTCTTGTATACCCCCATTGCTGACTGCAAGACGCTCTGAGTTTTCAGTGCATAAACTTCTGAATGAGTTTTTTTTTCTGTAAATGCGTTCAAAACTTAGATTGATAACTAAATCTCTCAGATGCAATCATGCAAAGGCATATAGGCCCAGATTTGTAAAGGTATTTAGGCATTGCTCTGCTAAGCGTTGCAAAGCCTAAGCGAGACAACAAAGTCCCATTTTCAAAAGTCCCATAGCATTTGGGAGCACTTAATGATGAATAGTTAGCTGTCTAAGTCACTTTGGCCCAGATCCTCCGAAAGACTTAGGCACTTAACTCCTATTTATTTAGGTGCCTAAATACTTTTAGGGATCTAGGCCTTAGGCCTTGTGACACTGACTGAAGCAATGCTAAATATCTTAAACATCTGGGCTGTAGTCTCCTCTGGGTGTTCCATAAGGGCATCAGAATGAGACTCCTACTAAGGACTGACTGCAGCTACCCCTGGGCATGTGGGAGGACAGCCCCCATGTACACACATGCAGAAGACAGCCAGAATGTTGGGGCTTTTCTCTCTGATTGAAAGGGGAAGCAGTATGTCCAGGTAAGGACATGACCATCATCCCAGCCCCCAGTACATCTACTAGCAACTGGGAATCAAGACTAGGGGAGTGCACTTCTGGAAGGTGCTCAGATATTATGGTCATGTGAGCTAAGAACATGAACAAAACAGAGCATTCATGCAAATCGTCTAGAGAGGCATGCTTTAATTAAACTGTTTAACTTTTTTTTAATGATGAATGGTGCAGTATTACTTCCATCACTATTAATTATGTAACGCATCGGTTATGTTAAAAATCATGTCTACCTCTAGTGTGTGGCTCACATAGGGAGAAGACCCTGTTCCAACCACCAGCTATAGAGGAATTATTTTTTTATGCCAATATATCTGAGGCCTTACCCAAAGAATCCATTCCCTGTCACTTCTCTGCTTATTCTGTTTCCTTCTGCAGTTCCCTCTCCCTACCCACCGCTATTCCATAGCGGTTTTGGCAGTATTTGTGGAGTCTGGTTTGGCTATAGCATGCCCCTAGCCAATGGGCTTTCTAGAGCTTTTCTGGCCTGACAAGTTTTCAGCAGAAGTCTACATGCTTACTGTGCCTGAGAGACACTTACATGTAAATTATTTGCTTTCTTCCCTTATGGCATGGGCGACCCCCTGCTAGAATTTAGTCCATTCATTGACTCAAACAGAGTCCTCTAAGGTATCTAGGCACCCAACTCCCATTGATCTGTGCCTCAGTGCTTAGATACTATAGTAATAAGCATTATGATGCCTAGATAAGGTGATTTTGGACCCATTATGTGTTAATACTATGTTTATTTTGGGAGATGATGGTACCCAGTGGAAAGTAGATAACATTTGGTCAGCCAGTGTCTACAGATTTGAAACAGAGGAGAAAACAAACCCTGAATTCTTTGAACATACACATAACTATACTTGCAAATTAGATTTGTACTGATAGCTTTTGTTTCCTATCCTTTTCCCTTGCCTAGTTTAATATGCGTAGCTATAAATGGAGAAAATGTGCATCTGTGCTGGCTTCGCAAAGATAATCTTGAAGGGTATAAATGAATGTACATATTGATGAAGCAATTTGTTTTTATTGACTTCTTGCTACGTTTTGCTGAATTCCTCGTATGTAGAATAGGCTGTAACTATTTTATTATGAAGAGTACTGCAAAATGTATTTTTCCCTGACAAGTTCTAAAGAGGTTGGATGGCTTATACACAAAAGTGCAGTACCTATTATAATTGATATAAGTATGAACAAGAGTCTAAAGAATGATGCTGAGATAGATATCAAATGTAGGCGCAGCAGAATTCTTTTATAGGGAGCCGGAGCTGTTAAGGTGAAGTGATATCCCTATCTCAGCCTAATATGCATAGTTTGACTGAGGGTATTATAGGAAAAGTTGAAAGGTAAAGTGATAAAATTGCATTTTTGCCAATGAGTAGGGGGAGTGTTTTCATACAACCAGTGTCTTACAGAATACAGCTGAACAAAATATTGCTGGACTCCAGTTACAGCTGTCTGATACTTTGTTTATAGTTAAGTAGAAGGGGAATAATGTCCTTTTAACATTTTGCCATAGGTTATATATAAAGTACCATAGGTGTACCAAGCACTATATTGAAACAGAGGTCAAGAGCCCTGTCCCGCGGCATCCAATTTCCTCTAAAACTCCCCAAATACTAAAATTTTCCCCCAAACCCTGTAAATACTAAAAGTGGAAATTATTATAGGTCTCACTTTCTTTCTCTTCTTTGGAATCCAGGTCTAGTCTTTAGCATCACACACACAGTTAATAATTTCAAATCCTTTTTACTGAATAATACTCTATAGTCAACTGTTACAGCACAGTGGTTACAATGCACTCTAGGTAGACTATCGTCATTAGCAAAAGATTTGTTTTCATTTAAAATGAAAAATAAACTCAGGACCCAAGCCCTAAAAGATATATATTTATAATACCTTACAAATACAGGGATTGGGACTTCTCACAATTAAAGATCTTCTGCTTCCAAGTAGGCTCACCTTGGGTATTATATTGATACTTAAAATATTTAGTACTACGTAACCAGTTGTTTCAGCATCCATTTGAACACATTTGCAACTTCTAATGAGGGGAAAAAAATCTCTGACAACTACCGTATTTGTGGGCTCATAACAGGTCTTTCGTTTAATGGTGTGATTCACCTCACAAAGACATCTGGCCTCCAGTCTATGGTTTTTCCTTTATGGTGTTTTCTCAGTCTCAATCCCACTGACTTCTGTAACATTACAGCAAACTGTATTGAGAGCCAGCCTACAATTTAGTCTGGATTACCCCTGGCAGCTCTCTTTTCCTGGGTGCGCTGGGTCTGACTAGTTCTCTACCAGTCACGGTGCAGGGCGAGCAACAAGAGTAAGGCAACAGTCTTTTAGGCAAGTAGCAAACTTCCCTATCCCCTTAACTATAACCTATTTCTATGTAAAAATGCTTATTTTCCTTCTTGGGACTAAGGACTTCACAGATACCTTAACGTGTAACTGCTGCAGACCAATAAGGTCCAACAATGCTGTGAAATTACAAGAAACTGTATTGAGACCCACCCCACAGATTCATTCTGGGTTACTCCTGGCAGCTCTATCTTCTTGTATGGCTGGGCTGGATCTGACTGGTGCTCAACATGGCTACCAGCACTGAACCCCTGTCAGCACTCACTACTAATTAGCCAGGAGTTAAAGGGTTATGTGTACAGTGTACATGCAGGAATATCTGCTCTTTTCGAAGCCTCCCACATCAGCTTCAACTTCCTTCACTCCCTCTAGTGTGCTGAAATAGCAACTAATATTTTTCAGTCACTCAAGACTCTATACTGCCACCTTGTCTGGGAATGTTTCCATGTCAACTCAGAGCATGTAGAAACAGCAGGTATAATTGCAGCAGTAAGGTTTTTGTTTTGATTTTTAGCTGAACACCATTAAAGAAGAAAAAGGAGAGGTTTACACCAACAAATGCAGGACTTCTGCTCAGGTGCCACCTCTTGACCCTTGCCTTGCCTGTAATATTACTTTTGGGGGGAAAGTTATGACAAGACATCTCTGGTACCACCTTGAGTCATCTAACTCTCTTGATCCCTTTCATTCTGGCTTGGGCACCAAGACTACATTAGTCTCGATGGACGAAAATGTCCACTTAATGATGGACCAAGGTCAGGTGTCCAGCTGATTCTTTCAGATCTCTCAAAAGCCTTTGATATAATTGACCATGAGATTGTTGACCTGCCTATGAGGTAGATGTTTGCTTCTGAGCTGTTTCATTCTTTCCTCCCAGAGAAATCCTAAAAGGTTAGAAGTTGGGCAATTGCTCAACTGGCCCTAGTGAGCTTTCTTGAGGCGGCCTGCAGGATTCTAGTCTTTCAACCATCCTATTCAACATCAATGTGAAGAAACAAGGAGATGTTGAGATGCTGTGGCCTGAGGCCATCGATATATATTTATTCATGTGCATGTTTTTTTTAATGGACCCTATTACCATACTAAAAGGATTTAGCTTCACAGCACTCCTGTGAGGCAGGGACAAATTAATTGATGTACCCATTTTACACATGGTAAAAATTAGGCACACAGAGGTTGTGATTTTGCCTAAGGTGTCACAAGCCCAGGAATAAAATCCAGAACTCCTGATTCTCAGTCTAGTGCCTTAACCACAAGACCACGTGTGAATTCTCTTGCAAATATGGATGTCATGCATCTGTACACCTCTTTTTTTAATGAAACCCAGACAACAGTTGCTTGGTTGAGATTAGGGCTTGGGTACAAGTGAGTTGGCTAAGACTCAACCCATGATGTTGATAGTCAGGGGGAAGCACTTGGAGAGAGGCAGGAGGGATATGCTCACTTTTGTGTCATAGATTTTCACAAATGAGGTGTGCCTTCTGTATTCCTGTTTGATACTTGGATCCCATGCAGCCTCTGTGGTCGCAAGCACCTTTTTCTTCTGTTTAACTAGATGAATATGGTAACTTTTTTTGTCAATATGGGCCCTGTAAATTTCCTTGGGAGCTCCCAACTGGATTATTCCAATGCACCTTACATAGTACTGTAATAAACTTGAAGGCCACTCAGTTGCTTCAACTAGTGCAGGTTATGTGTGTCAATTTACTTAGCAGTGTCAGTTACAAGGAACATATATATAGGTTCTCCAGAGGTTGCAGTAGGTACCTTGTCACTTCCATTCATGGTTCTGATTTTGGTTTGTAAAGCTTACATGGTTTGAATCCTAGCATCCTGAGACTGCATCTTTCCTTGGGTATCTGCGCAACAGGGGAGATCAGCTAGGGAGCTTTGGCTAATACTCTAGATTTGAATATGGGGTGCTGGAGGCAGGGCCTTCTCAGTTGGAGAGACCTTAGCTTTGGAATTTACTTCTCCTTTGGTCCACGAGGGCCAAATATTCAGAAGTGTCTGTCACCCAGCACCTCCCATTGTGATGCTTATATCATGATGCTCATGTCAACAGTCTTCAAAAGCACATGGCAGAGCTCATTTGAAAATCTGGCGACTAAAGTGCAGAGCTTCAGGATGCTATGGCATGCTCACTTATCTATTCAAGCTGTGCTTGAGGGAGTGGTGGCGTGAGGGTAGAGATGAATTTAGGGACAGTGTGAGGCTGCCTTATTGTTAATTGTATTTAACTAGGGATGTGTGGGAACTGGAAGTTGTTTTATGGAAAATTCCACAATTTCAACATTTGTGCTTGGATTTAGAACAAAACCAAGGAACTCTGAAATGCCCTTGGAAACAAAATTTCCAAAAAAGTTTTAGGTCAATCAAAACATTTTGTTTCAATTTTGACATTTAATTTTTTTCTTTATCAGAATGCATTTTTCAACTTTTCCTTAAATAAAATGTTATTGAAATTGACATGTTCTTGCAGGAAGTTTTCAATGTCAGCAAAACAGCATTTTCTGATTGAATGCGTTTCCATCAGAAAACTTTCAGTCAGCTCTATATTTAACTTTTTCACATGCTCTTCGAACTTGTTGGCTAAGAACATTTTATTATCTTAAATAAATCTATCTAATGAAGGCAAAGGAAAATACTGTTGGGAATGATAGCATTCAGTCACAATGGACCTTGCCAACTCAAAGTACTAACCATGATATGTGCACTGCTGCTGTGTCATGTTGGAATACAGTAACTCCATTGGCAAAGCTGCCAGCCTTATTTTTACACAATACTGTTTTAGTTAAGGCTTTCATAAATGTAAGCTAACAATATTGTAAAAAAACTCTATGAAAAGGCCAGCAGAGTGAGGCTGATTCAGAAGAAAAACTGGCATGGATTATTGAGATATGGAAGTGTGATGGAGTGAGGAGTCTGTTTGTCTGTCTGTCTGTCTGTCCCACCAAGTCCATTGAGATCAGTTGACTTGTCTTTGCTTGCAATCCCAAAGACCCATCTGGTTTAGACGGGGGACAGAAGCTTCTTGTGTTCTGCCTCCTCCATGGAACTCCTTTCATAGGGATGGCTACATGAATCCTTTTGTGGCAGTTCTCAAAACTCATAAGCTATTTTGATAATTTTATTCATGACCATTAGAAATAGCTTCCTACTTCCATTTATCCCTCTACCCAGACTGGAAAGGGATAGAGATTTAGGGTTGGCATGTGGCTATAGTTGGGACACTGGGCCCAGTGTCATCATTTTAATAAATGATTTCTTTTGTTTGTTTTGTAGATTTCCCTGATGCCTTTTTTGACACAATTGATTATAATTACTACATTTTCATAAATATTTAAATTATTAAATAAACCAGAGTAAATAGTGAAAGCTTTAAAACAAACATCTGCCAATATATGAAGAAAGAAAAAGTGAATAACCTATGGTACAGTAAAGGCCCTATAAAGGAAAGGAAGGAAGAAGACTCTTATAAGACAATCCCTGAATGAACTCGGGTTGGAAAAGAGAGGGAACACTTTTTATACCCCAGAGATGCAACACCCTATCCTCTTCCCCCAGCATACATCCTTTTGAATAATTAGCCTCTCTCATATTATCTCCTCAGCTTTCCCCAATTCAGGCAGTTTGTCAGTAATTAAAGGCTGTATCTTTGGGTAGGGTAAGAATATCCAGATTGAAAGTTTGTGTTGAGAAAAGCATAGGAAATAAATACTCAAGAATATTTTATTAAACACTTGGAGGTTGATTGTTCATTTACTGAGAGACCAGACAAAGCTCCTTTAGAAGAGGGTTACCAGTTCCTCCTCTTTTCTGCAAGTGAGTTAGGATCTTCAACAGATGTGCAGCTGATATAATGTTCCTTTTGCAGCTCATCAATCAGATGACGCATCAGACGTTACTGACATCAGTCAAATCACATCAGGGGTGTTGTGGAGGAAATATATCCATGACTATTTCCTAAAGATATGTGAACTTGTAACCTTTTGGTTCACAGACAATTATATTGTGTCTTGTGAAGCTTAATAGTTAGACATAAATGGTCAAATACATCCTTGGTGTAACTTCAATGGAATTGCAACAGGGATGCATTTGTTCCACTCTGCTGAGCATCAAACTCAAGTTGATCAAGATCTTTCCTGTTTTACAAGATTGTTTTAATGTAGAGAGATTAGAATTATCACAAATATTTTCCCATATCAGAACATATGACATTTAAAGGGGATCAGATCCTTAGAAAGATAATCTCTTTGGCTTTGTTTCATTTTAGGAAGGAGCAGATCAGTGCACAGAAAAAACATACCGATGGGAAGCACATCTTGTTTTCAATTATAAGTCCAACAAGGATAATCATATTTTAACTTTGCTTTTGACTATTCAGTGGATCTAAAATAAAATAAGAAAAATTGTGATTGTAGCAGAACTGGAAACTTTGATCATATTGCCCCTTGCATTGACAGGCACTTTAGAAATGCAGAGAGATAGATGCATCGATAAGAAAGATAAGATAAAGCCAAGTAGAATTCTGCTAAATAAGTCAACTTCCAAGGTCTTTTGAAGATGAGTGCTTCTAGAATCATGACAGTTGGAACAGTTTACATAATCCTGATGTTGTAAGGCCAGATAAAGACTGCAACACTGAATTTGTGTCTCTTGCTTAGTTATGCTTTTAATTTTAATTAGCTCCTCGAAAGAACTAGGCACTTGAAGAATCTGACATGTTTGGCAAACTCCAGTGAAAGATGATATAATACCGATCCTGTGAGAAGATATATTTTAATTTTTTTTAAAACTAAATTCAGAGTGAACAGAAGCCACGTTGCAGATGCAAAATGGCAGCTCTAGTGTGCTGGTGGTTTGTGACTCCTGTAAGCAGTTTCAGCTGTGTTTTCATGTGATGTCCTACACATTCAAAGAGTCTGAGACATTAAGTCTGCAAGTGGCCAAAACAAATTATAGAAGTTTTTTTGTTTGCATGAAAATCCCTACTAAAATGATGTAAACAAAGGTCTGGATTTCATTTGTACCTAGGCAATGTGTGCTCTGATTTCGTTGAGACTGACCAAGTTTCAGGATGATGTCTATTTGGCAAGAAAAAGACAAGGTTTTTATCTAATTTTTAATCTAAATATCCTGGAGTAGGTCTCTGTTAGAACGAACTTTAGATGATGGTGCTTAGCCTCTGAGGACACCCATTCTAAATCTTCAAACGCTTAAGTTGCAGTTGCTCTCCTTATTATTTACCAAGTTTTTACAGCATACATACATCTTCAAAGAGCTTTACCTGCTCTAACTCATCAATTCTAACATCATGTCTGAAGGGAAGTAAATATTGTAAGCTTTATTTTCTCCATTTTACAGATCAGGAAATCACAAGGGCTGAGGGAGAGATTTGAAAATGTGCCTAAGGGATTTTGAGTACAAATCCCACTAGCTTTCAGTGGGACTTGTGCTTCTAACTTCGTCCAGACACTTCAAAAAATCTCCCCTGAATCTTGGCCCCAGCAAAGCCCTCAGCAGTTCAATGACCTGCTTAGGCTCTATTGCAGTACCTGGTTACATGGAGCCTGAGAGGAGAGGATTCACCTCCCCATGGAGTCAGCTCCTTGCACAGCACTTGTACCCACCCAAATCCCTCCCCCTTCTCTGGCAGGTTTGGGTCACTGACTCCGCTGAGGTTGGCTGCTATAAAAGGCAGTGTGGCATTTTGGGCTGACATTAGTGGAAGCCCTAGATTTACCAGAAGGGGGTTGGGTTCTTCCTTGGATGACAGACAGCTGGAGAGAGGCTGAAGGGGCTGTATAGTCCAAAGATGTTCCCTAGGTGACAGCTCTAAAGTAAGTTAGACAGCCAGGGAGCTGTAATGGGGTCCATTGGAGCAAAGTTCTATCTACCCCACCAACTCCATGCGTGGGGATCTGTAAAGAGTTTTCCAGTGATACCTATCCCTGTGTGCTAAACAAGTGTGGTTTCCTTCTCTTTCTGCTGAAACCAAGTAGGAGTTACTCCTAGGACTAAAGGAACTCTTGCAGCCCAAGCAGGGTTGAGCAAGCATTGGGAGCTTTATTCTGTATGCCTGCTTTAGGAGTAGCAGAGTGCTTATTTACAGGAATTCATTGCCTTGTGCCCTGAGTTGCTCCATAACACTCGATCATAAGAGTGTGCAGGTTTTCTCCTCTCACCAGGCCAGACATCATCTGGTTCAATCAGCCTGATAAGCAACTAGTTTACATGGCTGTACACAGATCTAGGGGCAAGTTACCCAGGTGACTGCATGGTGTATGGGCTCAGGGGGTGCTGGTCTCAGGGTTTTTGTTATTAACAATAAAAGGGAAAATAGAATGTTTGGAGTAGCATGCAAATGTATTGTCTTATATGACAGGAATAAATCATGCATGCAAATTGTGCATCAAAGTCGTGGTCAGCCCTGGCTATACAAAAACTCATACAGTCCTTTGAGTGTGCAATTTAAGTTTACAATTTAAATAGAAGAGACAAAGGAAAGGAGAAAGGAAGTATGTCTATTTTAAGGGGAGAACAGAGACACAGAAATCAAGAGTTTTACCCAAGGTAATAGAGGCAACATGTGGCAGAGCCAGAAATAGATCCCCGGTTATCCTGAGTCCCAATCTAGTGCCTCACCACTTTTCCTCTGTATCGAATTTCAGTGTTTTGACTTATTGTTCTCAGCAACCTGGGACATGACAGTTCTCACCTGTAAAACTGCATAGAATACTAACTGCAACTATTGAAAAGAAAAGAACGATTTATAATGTCACCAGGGATAATTTTTATGGTGAAATGCCCTGTTATTTTTGGCATAGGCGTCAATACTTTTGTTTCTATCCCTGATAGATAAACTCCTGATGGCCCATATTTAATTTATTTGCAGAATTATTGTAGCTGTGTTGGTCCAAGGATATGAGAAAGACAAAGATAGGTGAGGTAATACAGAAATCCGTCCAATAACAGATATCACCTCACCTATCTTATCTCCCTCTGTATTAATTTATAACAGATACGCTGCTCTCTACAATACCCCTCATCAGATCAGACGCACCTAACTGCATATTACAGGCACATGCAAAAGAGATGAAGCTCCTTTATATTTCTGATAATATAAACACATTAAAAATTCCTTATTAGGAATACAACCTTCATGGAAATGGTTGTTTCCAAAAGTCTGTAAAAATGAAATACCTCTAGAGGGCACTATCAGATTCCAGTTGAAATGAATTCACATCATACATGTAACATAGACAGAGAAGGTGCAGTTCCAGTTTTAAAAAATTAGCAATTCTGTTTTTAATAAATGCTTTTGGTTCACATATTTAACATATGGACTTAAAGCCATCAATATTTTGCAGGTGCAAAATAGCTTAATTCAGTTCATATTTGCTAATAAAACTTATTTGCACAAATATCACATTCCAGAAGAAAGCAGGAAAAAGGTATTTGTATTCAATTGCCTTGTTATAGGCAGATATTGCCTTTACAACTACATGATGTCCTCCAGTTGTCTAGACAGCTCTTGTGGATATCAAGGCCGCTGCATGGAGAGAGGACAGTATGTGGTTCTTAGTAAAATTTTCCAAAGGGGTATTTTTTATAAGTTTTTCATTTCAACCTTACAGGAAGTAAAACAAACAAAAGCCAAAAACATTAAAACAACAACAAATTTTTTGGAGATGACAGTGAACTCACACTGCTATCTATCCCTGTAGTATGAGAACCTAGATACATTGGATAGATAGTCCCATTATTTTAAGTAGAATTAGTTAAAAAATCCTATGTTTTGAATCGTTTGGGATCCAAAGCACACTCATTTTTAAATAACGTCAATGGAACCAAATGTGCTCAATTTCTCAAGGAGTGCCAAGTACCTCCCTGGATCAGTCCTAAATCCTAAATAGAGTACTGTGCAACCTTAATTATTGAAGAGTCATGGGCAATCGAATACATTTAAAATAGAGGTGTCAGAATCAACGGAATTTTCAGTGTAATTCACTGAAGTATGACATATGATCTTGTTTTTATATCCCAGTAGTTTTGGATAACTGAGATTTGGATAACAGGAGCTGTTTGGTTTATGATTCTGGTACTCTTCCACTGCTGTCAATACTCTGCCGTGGCTTGCTCAAGTATTTTGCTCTGCTTCACTTTCTGTATGGAGTCCACAGTGAGTAACTATTCATGCTCCTGTCCTACCTTGCGATTCCCTTTCTTTTTCCTACTTTGATCATCAAAGTGTGTCTAACTAATAACCTTGTTGCACTAAAAAGTACAGTAACTTTAATTTAGTCAGGCTACAAACGATGCTGAAAAACCTGATACACATATATTTGACACTCCCAATGTTTTCATGAAATCTGCCAGTGCATTTTTTTCAGAGCACAACTTGAATTTGTTTGCACACATTGGCAGAGGAAACAGTGTGTTTTAGTGAGCTGCAAGTTTCAATTGCTTTAGCAAACTCTAAGGAGTTGCACTTGCTGTTTGTTCTAAAAATAAGCACATATAGCCTCCTAATAAAATCTGCATGCAAATTTGGCTCATTCGTCTCAACACGAGAGTATAATTCATTCACTTAAAAATGTTAATTTTGTAGTGTATGCAAATTTGCATATAGAACTCTGGAAAAAAATGCAGGAGTAATCTTATATTCTTGTCACTTCTGACATTTTTAATCAATGATTTACGTCTTAACTTTGGATTGATTAAACCTCTTTTAGAATGATATGACACATCTAAGGCATACATTTATGCAAGAATTTCTATATACATAGAAAGCTCTTTAAAACTCTTTGATAGAAGGATGGTCTTGTAGTTAAGGCCCATGAATAGGGGCCAGGCAGCTGAGGAGCTATACTTACCTTGTCCACAGGCTTCCTGCGTAACCTTGCTAAACAACATGCCTGTATGTCTCAGCTTCCCTGTCTGTAAAATAAAGATACTACTACTCACCTACCTCATAAGGCTATCAATGTTTCTAAAGGAGTTTGGGATCACTAGATGGAAGCTGCTAATGAGTACTGTTATGATAAAATAGTGTTAATGAAGGTACAACTCAGTGTAACAAACAGCGAGTTCTTTCTAGTTTTTGTCTTAATTTTAAAACGTGAATCTAGTCTCAAAGGTCACTTTGCAGAATGGTATCTTCTTACTCAATAGATCTATTCCTTGTGGGTATTCATGGTCATATTCCTAGTGACTTTTGTGACAAAAGTTTACGGTCATTTTCCCTTGTTATCTTTGTTGGCTCTGCAGTTCTAAGAGACATAGACTGGATTATATTATTTTCTATGCACCATTAACAGAACTGTTTCAATTACAGCACCAATCAGTTACCCATAGGCCAGTGGCTTTCAGCCTTTCCAGACTACAGTACCCCTTTCAGGAATTTGATTTGTCTTGCATACCCCCAAGTTTTACTTCACTTAAAAGCTTCTTTCTTACAAAATCAGACAATACAAATATATGTAAGCAGAGTCAGGAGGAGCTCTACCCTGACATCTGGTGGTGAATTATGGCGAGTGTGGAAAAGAATTTCAGAGGCTGATCGTGTTTGCATAGGCACACCCACTTCGCCTAGCAAAGCCCACGGCAACCTAAAATGGTTACTTTCACAGCTGTGGGATCCCCAATTTCTTTGTTATTGGGACAGAAGGAATAAAGTGTTGTCACCCTGATTAAGTAAATGAGGAACTATGAAACTGTTTTATGATAAAGAGTTTCTCTATCAACTAAATAGCACTTGCTAGACAAGGGACATGGGTTCCAAAACCCAGTGAATTGAGAGAGGTTGTGGACAGGTATCTGTACCTGGTGGTGTAGGCTCCTTGTGTGAGCCAGAAGAACCAGTTCCACCTATTTCTCTCTCCACTGTGGAATATCAGAGTTGATTTTTGATTCCCTTAAGAATCTGGATACAGGTTACTGAGCTGAACTCACTTTGGGCTAATGGTGCACTAGCACTGGGGCTCCCCTACTGTGAGCTGAAATCACTAAAGAGCTGGAATTGCTGACCTGAAAGCACTGAGTACTGTGCTAACTAGTGGGGGAGCCTGAAGCTATACTGCGGAGCAGAGCAGCTGGCAGAGCGGAGTGAGTGGAGTCGAGCAGTTTGTGGGGACGGCTGGTGGAGCAGAGCAGCTGGCAGAGAGGAGCAGCTGTGGGACAAGTGGAGCGGCCCACGGAGAGAGCGGAGCCAAGCAGTTTGCGGGGACGGCTGGAGCGGATCATGGGACTGCTGGTGGAGCAGAGCAGCTGGCGGAGCAGAGCGGATCAGTTTGTGAGGAGCAGAGTGGAGTGGCTGGTAGAGCTGAGCAGTTCGTGGAGAAGGCAGAAGCAGAACCCCACGGAGAGGCAGGGCAGTTGGCCCCAGACCACGTAAGGTGCCCCTTTCTACCTAGGCTGTGGGGGGGATCTCTGCAGATAGACTCTCGAACTCTGGGGCTGCACTGACCCGGGACAGAGACTTTTGGATTGTGGGACTTTTGGGACTGTGGGTGATCTTTGGGTTGCTGGACTCTAGGGATATTTGGGGTATCGGACTTTGGAGTCTTGGGGTGATTTGGGGGTTGTTGGACTCAAGAGCCCAGGGGAAAGGACATGGCCCAATTTCCTGGGGTGGGTCTTTGCTCATGGTTTGGTCTATGAACTCTAGTTGAGGTGTTTTCCCAATTTAATGCTTGTTGTTTATCTCATGTAATTAAACCTTTTCTGCTACTGCGAGAGGGGAAGTATTGCCTCTTCGAGGCGCCCAGGAGTGTGTGTAAGATTTTCCCAGGTCACTGGGTGGGGGCTCGAGCTGGTTTTGCATTACATTGTAGGGAAGGGACCCCTATGTATTGAACCTGGCCCTTGCTGCTATCAATTCGGCCTGGCAGAAGGGTTACATATACAATAAAAAAATACAAAAGTGTCACAGAACATTATTACTGAAATTGCTGACTTTCTCATTTTTACCATATAATTAAAAAATAAATCAATTGGAATATAAATATTGTGCTTACATTTCAGTGTATAGTATATAGAGCAGTATTAACAAGTCACTGTCTGTATGAAATTTTAGTTTGTACTGACTTCACTCGTGCTTTTTATGCAGCCTGGTGTAAAACTAAGCAAATATCTGGATGAGTTGATGAACCCCTTGGAAGACCTCTGCGTATCTCCAAGGGTATGTGTATCCCTGGTTGAGAACCACTACCCTAGGCATATCCATTGATTAGCAATGGAGTTATAAAGATTGTTGGTGAGGGCCTAATTCGAAGATCAGGGATCACAGAAGTCTAATCAAGGACCTAATTTGACCTGTAGGAGCTTTATGGCTATTGATGATATGTGAGAAGAAAGAACCAGCTTGTCTCCCTGATACTAGTTTGTATTGGCAATTATTTAAAAAAAAATTGTAAACTCATATCACTTCTTCTGGAAGGGAGTGAGAAAATAATTATGGAGTTCTGCAGTTTCACTTCTCAGGGCAGAACTGCACATTAAAGATAAAAAGTTGGATTTTGTAGTCCTCACATAAATTTTGCCTGAGCACAAAAACGCAAGATCTTCCCCCACTAATACAGTTATCATTTATAAATCGTTATCAGGTGTGTTTCCACAGAGACTACTTGTCAAAAACAAAATCCCAAACATTTCTTCACCCATTGATTTGAGTGGGGCAGGATTGGGCCCTGTAGATAGGAGTAATATCTCCTTTCTTATTTAGTTTGATAAATACTGCACTAGGATCTCTGAAAGCACATATCTTTGTGAGAATCTGTTACTTAATTGACTGCAGATCCTGTCATAAACACTAAAGAATGTTGTAGCTTCTACTGTCTTTGTAAAAAGAAACTGTCCTGGGTGACATATCTCAAGGTCTCAGTTCAAACTTTTTCAGTGGTGTGTTGTAAGAATGGTCAGAACTGTATAGTCCAGGACAATTTCTCTGTGAATATAAATCAGCATTGTACCCTTGATTTCAACAGAGCTGCACCAATTTACACAAGCAGAAGATCTGGCCCAAAATGTAAATTACCAACCCTGTGAGATGCAGTATGTTCTAACTACAGTCAAGGCCAATCCCAGCTAGATGCTATTCTATTTAGATTGTTTTACCATGCTCATCGCTGTGGTATCTGTCTGGGTGCTTATGCTTCAGTGCTATCCAGTACAAGCATATGATTGTAACATTTAAGAATTTAAGGATTAAAATTCAAAATGATCTGGACAAAGTGGAGAATTGGTCTGAAGTAAATAGGATGAAATTCAATAAGGACAAATGCAAAGTACTCCACTTAGGAAGGAACAATCAATTGCACACATACAAAATGGGAAATGACTGCCTAGGAAGGGGTATGGCAGAAAGGAATCTGGGGGTCATAGTGGACCACAAGCAAAATGAGTCAACAGTGTAACACTGTTGCAAAACAAACAAAAAAAAGTGAACACCATTCTGGATGTATTAGCAGGAGTGTTGTAAGCAGGACACAAACAGTAATTCTGCTGCTCTACTCTGCACTGATTAGTCATCAACTCGAATATTGTATTCAGTTCTGGGCACCACATTTCAGGAAGGCTGTGGACAAATTGGAGAGAGTCCAGAGAAGAGCGACAAAAATGATTAAAGGTCTAGAAAACATGACCTATGAGGGAAGATTGAAAAAATTGGGTTTGTTTAATCTGGAAAAGAGAAGACTGAGAGGGGACATGATAACAGTTTTCAAGTATGTAAACGTTTGTTACAAGGAGGAAGGAGAAAAATTGTCTTCTTAACCTCGGATGATAGGACAAGAAGCAACAGGCTTAAATTGCAGCAAGGGAGTTTTAGGTTGCACATTAGGAAAAACTTCCTAATTGTCAGGGTGGCTGAGTACTGGAATAAATTGCCTAGGGAGATCATTGGAGATTTTTAAGAGCAGGTTAGACAAACACCTGTCAGGAATGGTCTAGATAATACTTAGTCCTGCTAGGAGTGCAGGGGACTGGACTAGATGACCTCTTGAGGTCCCTTTAAGTTCTATGATTTCACAAATAGGAAATTTATATTTTGGACCAGATTTCCAGCTGCTGTAAATCAGTGCAGATATGCTGAAGTCAATGGAGCAGTGTTGATTTACATTAGCACAGGTCAAACACTCTGCACTGTGATTTTATTTCTAAAAACGGTGTGCAACTATAGTATCTATCTAGTAAAACTTACCCCTGTCACACAGAAAATTCATTCTAATGACCTACCAAGATCTGCTGAACCCTCTTCTCCTAGAACCCTTAACTTAATGAGGTTTAGGTTGCTGCTGAGAGCTAGGATTTAGGAAAGTGATAGAATAAGCATATCATATTGCTCAGGGGTTAAGGAAGGGGAGCATAGCAATGTATTATCAGCCCCATGAACTCAAAATTCTTGTCAAGACCCAAAAATTCATGAGATTGGTTTAGAAATTGTGACATTTTAAAAAATAATAAACGTCAGGTCTTTTTATTTCACTTCTGTTTTTTAAGCCTTTAGATGTCATGTGCCCAAGGTTCAACCACTGAGGTTGCTAAACTCAAGTAAATAATTGCATAGGTCTCTATTGCCAAGCAATGAACTTTCTGCCTTACTATGTAAAGCCATCTGATCTTTTTCAGGGAGTTCTGTGGTGTCCATCACCATAATATGTAAGCGCTGAATGGGAAAGGAGAGTAGGGGGGAGAATCACCATTAAACTAAATAATAATAATTAATCATGAGGAAAAAGAAATCCCAAAGAAAAAAAATGTGCTGGGATAGAAGCATGTTATCTGAGGTAAAATATACCAAAAGAGTGACTGGAATTTTGAACAGTAAAGAACAGAACAGAATAAAAATACTGTTTGCTGCTGCTGATGATGATCTGAATGGGCCTCTGAGGACACCTCTCCCCTTGCATCTTCCTTTACTTTGCTCTGCCTGGACTCTATTTTTTGCCACTTAAGTGACAGCAGGTAGAATGAAGCACATGTACCTCCCATGCAACAATGTGGCACAGAGGAGGGATTCTTACAGAAGAGATGGCACTGGCAATATTGTGCAAATTATGATGTGATAATTAGTGTTGCAGTGCCCAGAAGCATGCTGAGTGCTTTTTAGGAGAAGCATAAAGGACAAGAGCCAGCTCCTCAACTGGTCTAATTCCATATAAATCTCTTAAAGTAATGGTGCTATTATGATTTACACCAGCTGAGAATCTGATAAGGTCCCTGTTCCAGTGAGTTTACAGTCTTGCTAATACTCATGTGCTTAACTTGACTTCAATGGGACTGCTCACATGCTTAAAAAGTTAAGCATGTGAGTAAGTTTTTGAAAGATTGGGGCATAGCTTTAGATGTGATGGAAAAAGTGGTAGTTGTGTGGGGAAAATAGGAGGAGAAAGATGAGGAGCAAGGACTAGAGTTGTAATAATAAGATGATTTAGATACTTAGTTTGGGCATGTGTCCATCTTGTCAAATTAAAAGTACTGTATTTTTAATACTAATCATTGCTGACTCACATCTTGTGGATATTGGGGAAATAATGAGTCTTTAAGGAGGGATGTGAAAAAGGAAAGAAATAGAAGCTGTGAACACTATTGTAGATTGTCTGTTTAATATTCAAATAAAATTTAATATTATGTGTGTACAGGTCCTAGCACAAGGAGCCCTGATCTTTAATTGGGTCCTTTGGAACTACTGAAATATAATTAATAATATAAATAAAGTCATTTCTTTGCAGTCAAGGAGATCTTGCAGCACAGAATATTGAACCTTCCTCCTTTCTTTAAATGGAAAAATAGCGATGGAAAGGAAATGTGAACTGCATGTAGGGGTTTTGTTTTTTTGCCTTAAAATGGTATTAATTTCCACCAGCTGCTTATGAAATAGGTAAATTTCCTTTACTAAAGGATCTTTGTTTTAAGCCTTCACTTCTATAATAAATGTCATAACTAAAAGGCAAACTTTTAGCAGTAGGTTTGTCCTGTTCTCCCCCTCTGAATGTGTAAGTGTGGTTACTGGTTATATGAACTTCTGTGACCCTTTGAACTTTTCATAATGAGTCTAACTAGATTTGATATGTTTGCTGTCTTATGCATAGACACTAGCAGTTTCTTTCTGATAGTAAATATTTTTCATCTGATTCAACCTCAAAACATTATTTGTGGTTTTAAAAATAATTTGGCCACAAGTAAGGACAGCAGACCAGCTGGCTTTAGCCAGCATTTGTTTCACATAAATCATGGCTTGCTTTAGGTTAAATTCTATTTGGAATGGAAAATTAATTTGTTTAGTTATACTGGGCTGAAGGCATTTAATTGGACCATATTGTCACTTTTCTTTGGTAACATAAACAAGCTCACAGACTGCTCAGCCAATGCCAGTAAACGTAATCGGTCCAGTAGGCTCACTCAGCCATAACTCAAAAGGTAAAAGTCTGATAACTTAGTCAATGCTTCACCTTCCATGAACTATCAGTTCATACATCACCCTTGACATAAAAAGGGCCTCGTTCCCAGAGCATTAGCCCCAAAGGCTTTTCCGTGTGTTAAATTCTTAAAAATAGCATATGTGCACAGGACATAAACCTCAGAAACTTTACACCGGCACATACTATCTTACTAAATCAGACCTCAAGAATACATCAGGGCTACTTAAGTTTATTTGAAATTGTACTACTCATTCATGAGAGTAATACCTTTCAGATCAACACTTTAATATTAAATCCAACCAAAAGTATCATCACACTTCTGCTCTCAACAACAGCAAAATCAAGTAAGGTTTAACTCTACTATTTGATATTATTTTGTTAATTGAACCTCTACTGCTATCCTCTATAGTTCCTTATAAGCCATTTGTTTATAAATATCAGCTGCATTTGTTTGAGCCGACTCCCAGTCTAATATTCTGGCTCTGCAAGCATTTCTTATTGAAAGGTTCCATGCTAATTTTTTAATTAGGTAGTATTTTTTTTATTTTGAGATCTATAATGTGTTTGTGTTTCACAGCAACACCACAAATAGTTATATGGAGCAACAGGCTGATTTTATTAGTGGGTAAACATGAGAGTGCTTGCTGCTTGCTTAAAATAGGAAATAACCATGGTTATTGATACCACTGTGTGATAACTACTGGTAAGTGATGGTAAGTAATGCAAGCTGCTGTACATTGTTATAGGAACTCCCAGATCTGGGCTGCCCAATCTTTGCCCAAGGGAGGGTCAAACTGCCAGTGTGCTAGGCTCTTGAGGCCTGCACCTATGTGGTGCAAATGTAAAGGATAGCAGCTAATTATTATTATTATTATCTATTGGTACTATGGTGGCGGCTAGCAGCTCCAGGACCCATTGTGCTAGGCACTGTACAAACACTGAACAAAAAAATGGTTCTTGCTCCAAAAGCTTAGTCTAAATAGAGAGCTTACATTTTGCCTATCAGGAATCAGGCCCGGCACAGAACCAGTCTCTGGAAAACCTAATGCACGGTGCTGGCCTGTAGTAGCCTGCCTGATTGACTGGCCAGGATGACCAGACTGGTGCCTAAGCCCAGCAGCAGCCCCAGTTAAGCAGATTCTCGAAGCATTACTCATGGTTGTTATAGCACCTTTGCCTCCTTTTTCCCATCCTTGTTCCAGTCCAGCCCCTGCCTTGGACCCAGCACTGCCCCTCCCTTGCCTCACTCCAGTAACCTAGTTTTGATGTGTGGCTCTGATTAGTGACCTCTGACTTTGGACTGACCCTAGACTCCAGCTCCTGACTTCAGCTGTGACTCTTGGCTCAGGCATCGCATCTGACTCGGGTTCTGGCCCTTGGTTCTGACTTCTGACTACTGATTCCTGCCCTGACCACTAGGCATAGCTGGTCGCTGACACTATCTGTATCTTTAAAACAGAAGTGTTGTCCCCAAGTCTAGAAAGCCCAACATTCAATACTACATATTGATCCAGGCATTTGACTCCTCCCTTTGTAAGAACTTCCACTAGCCCCATGAGGTGAAGAAGCTACAGATGCTCCCTGACTTACGCAAGTGTTTCATTCTGGAATACCTTGTGTAACTCGAATTTTGCGTAAGTCAGAAATGTATACCCGACCATTATGCACGAAAAAACTGAAACAAAACAAACCACTCCTATTTCTAGCTTATGGAACTTTTTTCCATAAGTGCGGAATTGCGTAAGTCGGGTTTGCGTAACCTGGGGGGCATCTGTATCATTCTTTCCTCCTCCTCTACTATCCTTTTCCTTCTGTCTATAATCTCCCAGAGCGGTCTCTGAATCTTTTGCCCCCATTTCCTTGTTCCCCTGTATTTACCAACTCCTCAGTGTCCCTCCTGGCTCTGGACAGTACAGGGAGCCATCATATTCCCGAAGGCAGTCTGGCATAACTTCCATTGTTATCAAGGGAATTAGGTGGCCATCTTTGCTTGGAGCAGCCCGACTGTGGCCTCCAAAGGCTGTAGAGAAATGCCCTCCATCTTGACTAAAGGCAGCCTGTTCAATCCTACTGGGAACAATAGTAGGTAGTAGCTATTTTGAAAAACGGCATAACTTTGCAAGTTTTTTCTTGATCATCATCTGATCAAGAGGTTTTTAAAAATGACACTGGAATGGTGAGACTTGCCATAATATTGAGATCATCATCAGCAATGCTTCTGTGAAGCCTCTCTTCACCATTTCTAGCATACTGTCACTTGGGTATTATATATTTCTGGGATATTTGTTTGCATTTGAACTAACTAAATTGTATGCCCCTTGGAATAGGGACCCAGTCTTCTCATTCATTTGTACAGCACTGAGCACATGCAAGAATTAAACACTGTAAAAGTAGTAATAATTAATAATGCATAGCATCTTGAAGTTGATCAGTAATGGACAAATGACCAGGCAGTGGGACAATTATGTTCAAGCCAGGGATCAGATGGAGCATGGGTGACACTTGAGTGTACAAGGTAATGGAGAATGACCTTGCTTAAATGCCTCCTTTCAAGCTCTATTTCCAGATATTGTACCAGGCTGTATCCATGGTCGATGGAGAGGCCACAGTGAGAATGTTTAATCAGGGCAAACTGCAAATAAGGAGGCAGAAAATCCCTCAATGTGGTGGTTTATTCTTATACTTAGATCCACCAAGCCAATCACAAAACAACTTCTGTAATACTTTTTGTTACCAAGAAGCCAAAAATACAGTTCCCCTTAGGCAATCCAGCCTTTGGCTTCCACCCAGACAGCCAAATCAAATCTAGTGAGGATTACTTAAAATCTTTTTCACCATCTGTAAAATTCTACCAATCCCAAAAGATTGGACACATTACCCACCAGGTCTATGAATATTTCAGATCTTACCCAAATACACGCTTACAGCCAATTCTTATTAACTAATCTAAGATTTATTTTAAAAAAAGAACAAAGAATGACTGTGGTTAAAAGATCATTATACATACAAATATGAATAAAGTTCTTAGGCAGTTTCATAGTAGAGATGGTGAGGATGCTGATTTATAAAAGTCCTTCCAGAATCAATTCATTAGGGTATAGTCCAATAGGCAGTCCATGTGTCAAATTCTTCTATGAAAATTTGCAGGGATATTCCAGTATAGGCCTGGAAACATCAATCTTATGGCTTGAACTTCCCCTGAAAAAGTTTAAGCAGATCTGACATAAAAAAGGATCAGGCTCTAGAGTTCTTTCATAGCTGAAGCTCAGCTGATAAACCTCTTGGTAGCAAGTGATCACAGTAGGCATTCCTTGGATGAAGAATAGTTAATGCACATTGCTGCTTTGAACTAAATCTCTTTTTCCTAGCATACACTGGTAACTAGCTGCACTCATTAGCATAAGGTAATTAACCATTCAAGCAGTTCATAGATAGTGTACTACAAACTGCAAAGAGAAATATAGACAATGATATTATTACACCACAAGTTTCATCTAAATGTTTTGGTCTCTGAATCTATAGAATATAGTAACAGACAGGAACAGAAGTTTATCATCTACAAGCTAATGAGATCACAATGTGAAGCTTCTAACAGATATAGGTAAACATAAACAAAAACAATTAGTATTTACTTCCAATTTTTGACAATACAGATTTACATTTCAAAGAATTTAGTCTACTTAACATGACTTTGATATCTATCTATAAGGAATGGCCCTGTTTACCATTTCAATACTTCTCTAATATGTTCTTAAAGCTTGATTTTGGGTCGCTTAGCCTCCTGGTTGCTTAACCCTCACTGGCTCAGTGTTGCACAGGCATGTAGGCAAACAGAAGACACAGATTCTTGGTGCTGTCTTTCTTCAAACTTTATGAGCATAAACTATTGAAAAATTAGGAAGAAGTAATAGGCTTTTTAAAAAACGTTCACATTAGTTTCTTTCCTATTGCAGATTTCCTCTCCTAATTTCATATTCTAGTCATTCTCACCTTTACTCTCAACATAGCTGATAAATGATCAGAAAAAGAAAATGGAAAGATTATGACATCAGGGAGTTGCTCATCTGAGCTTAATGGTACTTATTTTTACAAATATTGATTTAAAATTGTTATCTAAGAGCTGCAGAAGTGCATTTTCATGCTCTGTTTTCCACCAAAAACATCTACACTTCCTATGGGATACAACTGCCTTCAATTTATATAAGCTTCTGCTTGCAACAAATATGAGCTTCTCCTGCAAGGTTCTTTATATGAGGTTCACTTACAGTATGCACACATTTACTGGAATGTGGCAAAAACAATTTGTAATAGGTCTGTCTCCTGGTGTCATTTTGAGATAAGGAAGATGAGATGGAATTGTGACTTGAAGTGAATGACAATGATCCAAACTGATGTCCATATTTACCACCATTTGCTAATCGCTATGCGATAAGAGCAATTTAATTTGATTTTATGTCAAGGCAATATGATGGGGCTCATATCATAGCATGTTCTGAAAGGCGCTATGCATGATCTAACATGGATCTATATGAAGAATATTTGTTGAATTGATTATTAATTTGTTTACCAGATTATTCAAATTCTAACTGTGTATAATACTAAAAATATGGAAATAATCCTTCCCTCAATTCAAATAAGTTAAGATTGGCATACAATCATATACTGAATATTTGGGGCCAGATTCCTGGATGGGCCTCATTCAAGGGTGAAGAGTGAAAGGAGACTTCTTCTGCCCCTTTGTGCAAGGACCAGGGACAGCTAACTACAGGCTTCCATAGTGGAATCAAATTGTCTCAAAGGAAGGAGGAGAGGACGATGGCTATGGCCCTTTTGCGGGTTTGCACTGCCCAGGTGAGGTTAAATGCCACAGGTTAGTCCATAAAATGCAAAACTACATCAGAATTATCCTTCTGAGAGGCAGCTTCCTCTTTATACTTACTGGAATGTTTGGGCGTCTCAAACAGCAACACTGTCAACTGTGCCAAAGAAGCACATTTAGTCCTACTGGAGTTCCATGGACAATGCACTTGGGACTGCAGCACTGTTCCACATTTTCAGCAGGCGCGTGGCTATTTTATGGTGTGACATGAATACATATTTTTCTTATTGTTACAGTCTGTGCTGTAGTAGCCACAGTGGAAATCTAGGAATGGGTTTATAGTTTATATTTATAAGTGATCTGTAGGGATTCACTCCCAAAGGAGGCTGAGTAAAGAAATTTAGTAGGAGCTTCAAGAACAGCCATGTTTCACTGATGCTGGTAGACATCTCCCTCGATGTACTGTAGCCCAGTGACAGAGATGTTAATACAACCAACATGTACACATTCAGAACACACTTTTAGACAATTTGTATAACACTAATCCCTCTGTTTCTATTTCATTTCCTCCAGAATGTCTTGCCTGCTTTAAGTATTCTGTCCCATAGCAATTTTCTGTTAGATCTACTCTGTCACTATCTGCTATATTGTTTCTCAAGAAATAAATGCCCAGAAAACATTGTGGTCTAGACTAAAAGTCATTTAGACATCTTTTCCACATTCAGCCAAAAATGATTAATGGACAGTTAAGCTCTAATCACATAAATTCCCTTCTTTCCTGTTCAGAAAAGTTCAAACTCATGGTGAAGAAGCCAGTGGAATTCAACTATCCTCCTTGGGGACGTAGGTTGCCATCAGTCTAGCCTCTAACAGGGTACCTTTAAAAAACATTTTTGTCTCATTTTCAGTTTAACACATCATGTTGCAACTGGGTATTAGAGACACCTCAGTACATGTTATGTATCACTTGTGCCACAACGACAATAAAGGGCTTTATCTAAGTTTTTTTTATTAGTTGATTTAATTTCTTTTGGTGTTTTAACCGAAACTTATTGCTGTGGTATCTGAACACCTTGGAGTCTAAGCCTATGCCCCTAGCCAATGTAAGTTTTTGAAAATAATGGTGTACTCCTTTCATGACTGCCTGAGAAGCAGAAGCTCACATTGGGCAAATTAAAACAAAACAAACTACATTTTAAAAGCCCATTGAGGTTTTAGAGTAACAACAGTGTATTTACCTACCATATTTACAAACCTCAGTTCCTAAAGCAGGGAAAGGAATAGTCAAGGATATCATCAATTTTACACTGCCCACATTATAAAGACGTACAACCAGCAGAAAACAAAACAAATAACAAAATGTATCAAAATCTCCCTTCCTCTCAAATTCCCCAAAGCAATATCCACCCTAGCCACATTAGCTGTCCCCAAATCCCAGCGCAAAAGAATGTCTTTTTCTAGATGCCCTGAAGATAGTATGAATTGATTTGAGAAGTATTCGCTTGCAGACACTGCCCTTCTAGCAACTCCCTCTCTTCGGGCCTAATCCAAAGCCTACTGAAGTCCATGAGAATCTTTCCATTGATCTCAATGAATTTTGGATCAGTCCCTTATATAGCAAGAAAGTTCCAGCCTGATCACTTCTGCTAATCTCAGGTATGGAATATGGTATGTGGAGGATATAGTCTTGCCATTTGGATGGTTCTAAACCTTTTTTTTTGCTTTGTTTCAAAACCAAAATCTTGGGGCTTGTCAACACTGTGCAACAATGTGCATCAGTAAGATGTGAATTCTAATGTACACCAACATGTTGTGTACTAACTAGCCTGCTGCACTAGAAGTGCCCTAGTCCACTTGAACTTCAGTGCTCACCAGGAGCCAATTAATGTGCAACATGTTGGTGTGTGTTAGAATTCACACCTCAAAGGTGCTCATTTCCACACTGGATAGACAAGCCCTGTAACTCCACTTGGAAACCAGTAGGCAGCTTGGGCTGATCAAGAATACTGGTATTCTGTACTCATAAATGAGCTGCAACATTCTTCACTAACTTCAGTTCTGAACGGATTTAAGGTGCAGATCACATTGCAGTACTCCAATCGTGAGCTGACAGATAATGAATAGTAGGAAGGTTTGCATCCAAAAGAAAAGATTGCAGCTTTCTGGCCAGATACAGATGGAAAATAACAGTCTAGGTCACTGCTAGTTTTTGATTGTCTAAAAGCAGCTGCATATCTAATCAGACCCCTAACTTGCAAACATCGGTAACATGATATAATAGATTAATATCTCTTCTTGGAGAGAGTTGCTGGCTCTAACCCACCATAAGTCCAGGGCTGGTCTTGATGACTTCTCGATATCCCTTCCAGATCTACATTTCTATGATTCTATAATCATGATGTCAGTTTTGTTTGCACCGAATCTCCGGCAAATTGCTCTGACTCATGCCTAAATTTCTCCCAGTCACAGGGAAAGACACTTGATGTCACATTCTGAAATGGACAAGGTAGAGATATAAAGTGTCATCAGAAAACTGAAAACACTTCCACTCAGTTTGTGGCACAAAGTTCTCCCAGCATATCCAGTACCTCAGTAATGCCAGCAAAGTCTCAAACAGCAGATTTGTTCTGGATGAAAAATAGCTTGGTCAATCCAGACAGTCTTCTCTTGGTTGCTGATATGCGTCCATCCTGATGTGAGGAAATTTCTGACTACTTTGCAGCTAAAATCCATCAGATTCAGCACAAACTATGTGCATCACGGGAGGCAAGGCTGTATGTGGAGGGGATGAATGCACGGCCTTCTCTGCTTGAAACTGGCTGAATTCAAGCAGAGAAGACCTTCCGTCTACGGAGTTGGAATTTAAACCTAGAAAGTAGAGTCCCCAACAGAGCTTGATCCAGAATATTAACTGGAATGAGGATGCAAGTAACATGAGATAGGATCTATGAGATCTGGGGACCAGAAGGTACCTGGAGGCAGACCAGAGCATGGTTGGTTGACTTCTTGCAAGCTGTCTTCCTGCTGAGGTGGGTGCAGCCGCCTCACTTGGAAGGAAGAGTGGGAGAAAGACAAGAGTCCATCTGGGTAGTTGGGTGGGAGATCATACTGGGGACAAAGCTGGGCTGAGGGACAAAATTCGTCTGGAGAGAGAGCTGACGTCTTGGTGGATTTAACCCCTTTTCACCTTAGTAAACAGAAGAACTTCAAAATCAATGTGGTATTTAAAGATACAGAGCGGCAGAGATATGAGTTTTGCAGGCTAGACTGAGGGTGAACATTTCAAAATGGCCTAAGTGCCCAAGTCATTTTTTAGAATGGTATTTAGACTCCTAAATTATTTTGAAAATTTCCCCCCTAATCCTTTAAGGCCCATCCCTGAGTGGAGTGAGGTGGAACTACCCTGGGCCAAGGGGGCTGCAGTGAGAGATTGTGCCTTAAGGAGTCACACTAAGGGCTGGTCTACACTAGGGGAGGGGATCGATCTAAGATACACAACTTCAGCGATGTGAATAATGTAACTGAAGTATCTTAGATCAAATTACCTACCGTCCTCATGGCGCGGGATCGACATCCACGGCTCCCCCTGTTGACTCTGCTACCGCCGTTCTCGTTGGTGGAGTTCCAGAGTCGACAAAAGCGCATTCGGGGATCAATATATCACGTCTAGATGAGACAGGATATATTGATCCCTGAGAAATCAATTGCTACCCACCAATACGGCGGGTAGTGAAGACGTAGCCTAAGCTTCCTAGTATATGTGGGGAAGAGCAAGGAGGCATGGGTTGTGCAGGCTGCTCCCCCGGGTCCCCCCTGTTGCATCCATCATGCTAATCAGGACCATAAGGACGGGCTGAGGCATTCGCTTGCTTTTAATCCACTTCTAGTGTGACTTAGTGGAAACATGCAGATACTGGAACTAAAATAGATGCTTTCAGGAGTCCCAGTGGTGGGATTAGCAGTGGCAGATGAAGCTAGCTAGGCGACAAATAAATTGATATCTGTTGGAAAATATCTGACCTAAATCAGATAAGCTAACCTTGATAGATCAGTGTTGTTTTGAAGTAGTTTTAATGATTCCTTTTTATATGATCAATGGTATTGAAATCCATACTTTAAAAACTTAGCTGCCTTCATTGTACTCATTTGTTCAGAATTAAGCAGACATTTTGTTATTAGTTTAACAGTGGCTATCTTAACCTTTAAAATATCCATAAAAATAGAATGGAAATGATCTACACATTTGCCAGAATCAGATGACTAACAAGATGGTACCCTGACAGAATTTCAGAACTCTGTGGAGACAATTGCATGCACAAATATATGTGTACATTTATTTGCTTAAATTACATATCTGACTGGCCATTTTCTTGTACAATATTTGTGACTGAATGCACAGTCATAGCAATCATATGTGCTGACTAGGTGATCAAACACCCATGCATTTGTGTTTTCATTTTTACATGCAGAGTTCTAAAAGTCTAGCGTTCTAAAGGTCTTAAGGTTATATTTGATCTTTCATCTTTGCACAAACACTGGGCAATTGACGTCAAAATGGACTCCAAATGTGGATCGGGGTAGAAAATGGCTGTAAATTTTAGACACATAAGGAAAGTGAGCTACAGGCATTCAACCCTAATAAATTTTAATGGTGAAAGAATTTTGAGGATTGCTACGGTAGCTTTAAATTTGGTTGGAATATGGCCATTCTGATTGAAATGTATAAGCAAATGAGAAATGGTGAGTACTGTCTGAAATAAATGATTAAGTTATCGCATGCATAGCAGGATTATCAATGTCATTTTATGAACATTCCCAATGGACACCACGTCTTCTATGTTCCTGATATGAGATGCCAATGTTAGCAATGAATAGTGCACAATCAATATCTTATTGTAGGCACTGATGTCCTTCTTTGCTAAATGTTTAAAGAAGTGGCAGTCTCTAAGCCAGGCCAGTAGCATTCAGCGGCTGTGGTAAATGCTGTGAAATTCAGGGTTGACCATAGCATTCAAGGCCAGCTCCAGAACTGTAGTTAAAAACAGCTGAGCTGCTTCTGTTTTGAACTCCCCTCTCTCTTTGTATGTCTTCTGTTTGTTTCAGAAATGCTAATTAATGCTCATTAATAAGCATCTTCAAAAGAACAAAAGCCTGGGAGAGGAAAGAAGAATGAGAAAGTGGGACAGGAGCACTGAATATTGACAAGGAGATAAGTGTAGTGGAAGAGTTGAGAAGGGAAGGAAAGCACAATTTTTTTTTTTACCCTTCTTCAGTCCCTTGGACAAACTCACATCAGATAAAAATCTTTCTTTTTTTCAGTTCTGTGGCCTGTGTGAATGACTAGGGGGTGTCAGAGCTGGTTGGTTTCTTCTTAACTTTTCACAGAATTCGTTACAGCAATAAAGTAAAACTTTTAAACAGAGCCAATATGGAAGAGACTTTACTTATGTCAGTACTTGATGGATAGGTGTCCATTTCATAGTACCAGCTCAGTAAATGGCAGTTGCTATTAGGAGACTAAATGAGTGTGGAGAGTGATTCCCCATATCATCTCCTGAGATGGTCTTTCTAGGTCACATCTGAGGCTCATTGTTGGAAAAGAGTGGGGGAAGCCTGCACTGCTGCTGGTATTGTACCAGCAAGGCCAGTCTTATGAGTGGGTAACATGGGCGACCATCCAGGGTGCCATGGTTGGGGAGAGGAGGGGCTGTCATGGTCAAGAGGTTGAAGAAGGGTTGTGCCCACCCGGGAGGTAGAAGGAGGGTATAAAGGGGGCTGTGGGGTGTGAGTCAGGGGCTCACACGCATCCTCCACACTCCACCTGCTGTTGCGCTGCTTGTGAGCAGCCACCCGTTGCTCGGGGAGCAGTACTTAAAGGATGCCAAAGAAAGTTTGCCCAGGGCACCATTTTCCCTAAGGCCATCCCTGTGTACCAGTCCTATTGATAAATGGAGCAAATCACTGGCCTAGGCTGCCAGACTGGCACCTTTCACAAGCACTAAATCCACTTAAAAGTCAAAAGGAAAAAAAAATCTTGATTGCAAAAACCAACAGTGAAAACTCTTTCAATAAAGGGTCATGGTTAAAAGCAGTCACAGGTGAACCAGCCTCAATTTTATTGTACAAAAATCTCCCAGAAGAGATTAACATTCTCTTCTAAACCACCCTCCTCATCAAAGTACTGAAATCTATTTCTCGCCTCAGTGGCTGGATTTGAGGGCATGCTCTTCTCTCTATCTATACCGCAGCAATCCCCAAACACATCTGCTGTACAGGAAGTGATCCTGAGGTGCTATAGGTTTCTATGGATCCTTGTTATAAATCTAGATTGATGTCTCAGAGTAGATCATTCAAAATAAAAGCAGGTGAAAAAGTTAAGAGAAAGACATTTGCATTGCTAAATCAATGCCTTCTACCCCTCAAGTTATAACTAAATTGAAGGTGCAATTTTGCTTATGAACGGGATCATTAATAAACTGTGATAGATTAAATGTATCACCGTGAGACTAGAAATCTTTAGGAAAGTGAGATGGAGCAATCATCTGTCCAAACAAAGGAAAGAGAATTAAGAGATTAAGAAAATACAGTTAAAAAGGTCTCGAGGAGGAAGAGGCTAAATTACAGATGACCCTGTGGAATGATGATAAAACCATTCTCCACCTCAAAGTAGGGCATGCTACAGAGAACAGTCTTGTGAAGGAAATGTTCATTATTATTTGTTTGCACTAGGGGCCCTAGTCAGGACTCAGAGCCCCATTGTGCTAGGCACTGTATACACACATAATGAAAAGATCGTTCCTGCCCCCAAAGAATTGACCATCAAAGTAAATCCATTTCTTTATTTTGAAAAGAGGGGGCAGCACACCTACTGGGCCTCATCCTGCAAATACTTTCAGCACTTGTGTCAGGATTAGGCCCTTCATCTTCAAACTGGACACAGGTGCAGAGAAGGGCTGCTAGGATGATTGGAGGAATGGGAAACCTACCTTACGAGAGGAGATTCAAGGAGCTTGGCTTGTTTAGCCTAACCAAATGAAGGCTGAGAGGAGATATGCTTACGCTTTATAAATACATCAGAGGGATAAATATCAGGGAGGAAGGGGAGTTATTTAAGTTAAGTGCTAGTGTTGACACAAGAACAAATTAACATAAACTGTCCATCAGTTTAAATAACAAGCTTAGGCTTGAAATCAGACAAAGGTTTCTAGCCATCAGAAGAGTGAAGCTCTGGCACAGTCTTCCAAGGGGAGCAAAGGGGGCAAAAAACTTAACTGGTTTCAAGACTGATTTTGATAAATTTATGGAGGGGAAATTTGATGAGATTGGCCCATCTGTGACTGCTAGTAGCAAAAATCTCCAATGGCCAGAGATGGGGCACTAGAGGGGGAAGGCTCGAGTTACTACAGAGAATTCTTTCCCAGGTGTCTGGCTGGTGGGACTTGCCAACATTCTCAGGGTTCAAATGAGTGCCATATTTAGGGTCAGATTGGCAGAGACCTTGGGGGTATTTAATCTTCCTCTGCAGCATGAGGTCATGGTCACTTGCTGGTTTAAATAGAGTAAATGGTTGATTCTCTGTAACTTGGGGTCTTTAATTCATGATTTGAGGACTTCAGTAACTCAGCCAGAGGTTATGGGTCTGTTTTGGTAGAGAATGGGCAACATTCTGTGGCCTGCAGTGTGCAGGAGGTCAGACTAGATGATCACGATTGTCTTTTCTGGCCTTAAAGTCTATGAGACTAAATGTTGTTTGATTAAAAAGGCCAGATTGAATCAGAGAACTCAAGTCAGTGAAAGTGTCTTCCAATTCAAGCAAGGTTTCTGTTAGCTCCCAAATATGCACACTGTGTTGGACAATAAATTGCTAAAAGCTGTCTTGGTAGCTAAAAACTAGATAATAGACAGAGACTGCGGAACACAGTTGGAACTTGGATTACAAGTTTATATTGCAAAATGAGACATGGATAATAATAAATCTGGGAATTTTCATTTTTACTGTGCTAACGACTGTGACTAACAGAAGAGTGATTGCAGTGGCTAAGGGATATTTGATAGAGTGGAATAAACATGGTGCTATGAAAGCTGTAATGGGTACTGGATCAGCAGTTAAGTATGCCTAATGACTGGATAATATAAGGAGATGATACTGCTTAAGATAAAGTCTACCAACATCTAATATGCAGATATGAAAATGTGCAGATTGCAACCTGACACATAGTTTGTGATCTTTCCAGGGCAGGGGCTGTCTTTGTTATTTGCCTGCACAGAACTTAACACAATGGGCCCAGATACTTAAATGGGACTCCTAGGTGTTACTGTAATAAAATAATAATAATAAAATATGCTTGACCAAGTAGTATATGGAAGTGAACATGTCGAAGATGAAGTGGATGCAGAATGAGCGTTGTGAAGAAGGAATCATCACTGTAAACAGGAAATTAATTAAGGAGGTTGACAAATATATTTACCGGGGTCAGCAGCTGATAGAGACAACTTATTGGAAGGGGAATGTAGTAGAAGAAAGGTGGGATGGGCAAGTTTCAACAAAATAAAGATGTCTGATAATGTGAACTGCCCAGGAAGAAAAGGAAAACTGTTTAACTCCACTGTTCTGCCAGCAATGATATACAGAGGGAAAGCTGGTCAAGGACAAAAGTGGAGGAAGAAAGATTCGCTGTCACTCAGAAAGCAATGGAAGGACAATGTGTAAGTTATTGTTCCATGATCACATACCGAATGAGGAGATCGGAAGGTGTACAGAGGTGACCGATGTAGTGCGGAGATGAGTGGATAATGTAGTCTGCAGACAAGACAATAGGTGGACAACCTGCATCAGTGACTAGATCACCAGAGACCACAAGTGACCGCTGGGCAAACTGAAAGCACACTGGGCCAATCTCATGACAAAACTCTTTGGCCAGAAGTGGAAAGAACATGCTCACAACAAAATGGAATGGTGTGGTGTCGACTTGCATTCATGGAGGGACAGACGAGGACAAGCCAGACAAAGGTGACAAGTAGTATATCAAGTAGTATAGAAATTCAAAATAAACACAATGGTATGTACCAAAAAAAGGACAAATTCTGAACTCAACTCAACTCTGTTAAAAGACAGAAGATAAGACACAATAAAAGAATCAAAGATCCCAGTAGTTTTTGAGAAAAAGAAAAGGAAATTAACCCACTCCTAGAAATATGAAAATAACAGTAAATCTTGAAAATTTTAAGCTAAGTACTTTTTAGTTTCAGTATCTTAGCATTTTAAATGGTAGGATTTGTAGTTAAGTCCATTAATCAAGAAGGTAGAAAAAGAAAATCTTCATCTAGATCCAGGAAAGTATCACAGCTATCAAATCAATTCAAAATCACAATATAAATTGAAGCCAGCTATCTGGATTTGGGAAGTGTTTAGATTACCCAGCAGGAGCTAGAAACCAAAAATCTGAACTATGTGGATAACAATTGATCATTAACTACAACTGAAGTCAACTATCTGGTGCTGGGGAAATGGCTAGGGTATGAGCCAAAAGCATACAGTGAGATGTCCAAAGTAGGTTCATCATAATTTATCACTAATTTGAGTTGAGATAAATTCAATCCAAGAAACCAAACATTGATAACACAGTGAACATAGTCTGTGATGAAAAATTTAGCACCACCTCTGAAAGAAAGACTAACAGGAGTTCAGGATTCAACTGCATTTAAGACATTATCTTTGTGATTGGAAATCTAGTATTACCGTGTTGAGATATTATTATTATTTATTTTATTTATTATGTTATTTAACATTTATATTGTAGTAGAGCCTAAACATGACAACCTGGTTGGTCCCATTGTGCTAAGCACTGTCCAGATGTATAATAAATGACAGTCCATGCCCCAAAGAGCTTTCCTGTCTAAACAACAGGACACAATAAGTAGATGAGACAAACAAGCTGGTGGAGGTGCTAGGATAGGGGCAACAGGGTAATAAACATAAAAGGATGAGCCCAGTGCATAGCTATTCAAGAGAGCAGTGATCACAGCCTGCCACCTGCCTAGCCGAGATCAGACTGAACTTTACTGAATGCACTTGCGAAGAGGTGAATTGGGAGGAAGGAGTTGGCGGGAAGCAGAGTGATGGTTTTTTCAGATTGTCAGTGGAGTTTTTAACCACTTATAAGGGTAGCATGGGAGAAAGTACAAAGTGGTTCTTTGGAGAAGCAGAGACATGGGAAATCAAAGCTGGCACCATTGGCAGAGTGAAGGTGGGAGTCAAACTTGCAATAAAAGAATAGGTTGAATAGGAAGGGTGAGGCTAAACTGTTGAGGGCCTCATAAATTAGTACAAGAAGATTGTGTGTGACACAGTGGAAGAGAGCTTTAAGCACCCAATTTCCATGGGGGGTGGACCTGAAGAGGGTGATGGCATAATCAGAGCAGTGAGCCAAGAAGATGATCTTAAGAGCTATGTTTTGACTGGACTTGAGTGAAGCAGGGTTATAAACCTCAAGGCCAGAGAGGAGATTATGGCAGTGTAAGACAATCTTGGAGAAGATTTTTGGTGGTGTGTGCAGAGAGAAAAGGTCAGGTCTCGGACATGTTGTGCAGGAAGAAGCAACAAGATCTTGACATAGTCTGGATGTGTGGGTCAAAGGAGGGGGCTGAGTCAAAGCTAAAGCCAAGATTTTGGGTTTGAGGAGCAGGGTGGTGTTGACCACTGTTGGTATGGCCCCTTAGTGGGGAAAGATCAGGAGTTTGGTTTTGACCAGGTTCAGTGTTCGTTGATAGCTGGCCAGTCAGGAGATGTCAGAAAGATAAGTTGAGATCTTAGTTTGAATGGAGTGAGATAGCTCCAAGTCAGAGGGTAGATTTTTGAGTCATCAGCAGAAAGATGGTATTCAGAACCATCGTTGCAATGTGATCAGCCAGAGATTGAGGGAGACAGAGATGGAGGGAGAAGAGAAGAGGCCTGAACACATAGCCCTGTGGGACCCTCACCAATAGAGGTAGAGAAGAGGAGGAGGAGGAGGATTTCTTTTGGATTTCTTTTAATTTTTGGCAAAGGCAGGTTGAGCGCAGAATAGGTTCTTGGTTGAATATATTTATTGGAAATCAAAACAAATGAATAAAAACATTCGCAATGGCTTCCACAAGCGGCTAGCAATCATGTCATGCTTTCACAGTGTGATTAGCTGAGAAGACTCTGTTCTGTTGATATAATGCTTTCAACTTGGGGTAGGTCTACACTGCAAATAGGTCCCATCCCCCCTACAGAGACTCTCAGAGCCTGGGTCAACTGACTGGGGCTTGTGAGGCTAAAAATAGCTGTTCCCAGTCAGGCTGGAGCCCAGTTTCCCTCACCAGGTTTCAGAGTCTGAGCACCAGCTTGAGTAGGAACACCTGGACTGCTAATATAAGTCCCAAAGCGTGAGCCCCAGGAGCCTGAGTCAGTCTACCTGAGCTCTGAGACTTGTTGCCATGGGTTTTGTTTTGCAGTGTAGATGTATCTTTGCTGTTCTGTGAGTGGAATTTCTAGGACAGAGATGGAATAAGATCTCCTTAGTCTTTTTTGTGCAGTTTCAGCTAAGCCAAATTGAATACGCTCTTGTTCCTTTAAACAAAATCAGTTCTTATTTGCTTGCCTCCGAGTCCGGGCTCTTTGTTAATTCTTACTCCAAACACACCAATGGTGACTCAGACATATTATCACAAAGGCCCCAGCAGTAAACTGTGGTGTATTTAACCTTAAATTGTGATCAGAAAAAGGGATTCCAGATGCTCTTTGAAATAATCTTGATTGGTTAATCTTTTCCCAGCAGTAACAAAGAATATAGCAATATTCTTGAACGGCACAGTAGGTGGCACTGTGCACTTTCCTTTGTGAGTTTATATACAAGCCATCTATTTGACATTTGTTGTAAAAGTACCATATTTGGTAAAAAATAAAAATAAGGTCTGAGACTATATTTTAAACACTATCAATTTCATATATATATATTTGTTTTAAATCTGTTTTAAATTTAGTATATCATAAATCCAGTTGCTTTTATAGGTCAGATCCCAGAAGAAATCCAAGCAAAAGAGATTGAAATGTAGAAAAGCAAAATAAAACTTCTTTAGGCAGTCATATATAAAAATATTAAGTAATTTTTAGAAGTCAAGTTATTAATTCCCCAAACTCATGGATACACTGAGTCTATGTGAGTATTTTAAGTCAAACTGAAAACCTAAATATTTTAAGTCAACATTACTGCCCTCCAATAAAACTAATGTGTTCGCCAAAACATTTTGAGTCTATTCTTACTTCCTTAATGATTTGGGACTATTCTATGCTTATACACCATAGTCAACACTTGTTCTGCATTCAAAGACCAGCTCCTAAATTACTCAGCTATTTTCTTGCTTATGTGTGCATAACTCTCATAAACTTCACAATTGCACTGCATCTACTGTATGTGCAAATTTCATACACTTTAAATTATAATGTGGTGGAATATGCATCTGGTTTTTTTTTCAAATGATTCCAGTGCCTGTGAAAGATGCCATAGGGAGAGCCTGGGAGATTGAGGTCCTCTAGTTATCCATGGAACAGTTCAAGCACAGGGAGCAGCAGGCCAGATTTCATTATATCACCAGGCCAATGTGAATGAGGCTTTTGGGTTCAGGACCAGATTTTGTGGTCAGCTACATACGCTTTGTGCTTCTCTGAAGCATAAAACCAGCCTGAGCCCTTTAAACTAAGTACTGTGTTAGGGGGCTGTGGTACCTAACTGCCACTTTATGTATCTAAATCCAACATTTGAGCACCACTGGCTTTCACAAAACCACCAGCTCAGCTGCTGCCTAACCCTGGAGGTGCCTACGGTATCTAGGGGCTGGGTTTTAGAATGTATTTAGGTGCCTAACTCCCATTAATTTCAATGGAAATTAGATGCTTAAAGCCCTTTACAAATCTGGGCCTAGACCCCTAAATTTCCACCAGTAAAGTCCCCAGATGCCTAAATTTCTGCTGCTGCGCATGTGCAAACCTGCCTAAATCCTGACACTGGTAAGCAGCTCAGCACCTGACTCATGCCTTAGCCCCATTGGGATTCACAAACTAGCTGATCCGCTGCCTATCTCACCTGTGGGGCCTGATCCCATAGGTGTGCTCAGAGCAGGCCTAACCTGTACAGATAGGAATGAGGGTGCCTCTCCCATTTTCTACCAGTAGTCCAGGGTTTAGTACATTCACCCAGGATGTGAGAGATGTAAATCAGACAGTATGGGGATTTGAACTTGCAAGTCTCCCACATAAGTGTCCTAACCACTGAGCTATAGAGTCAGTCTCTTGCTCGCCTGCTGGCTTAATGACTAGTTAATTAACCCCAGGGTTATTGGCTATAAGGGGGCCATCAGCACAACCTTCTCCTCCTCAGTTTTTCTTTAGAAAGGACTGACCTGGCTAAAGTATCTGACTCCAGGAGAGCATTCACGGCTGTGAATCCTGAGCAGAGATAGGCATCTTCCTCTGCTTCCACCTAGAGTTAGGTGTCTAACTGCATTTTAGGGGTAAGAGTTGGCCGCACCCCTCTTTTTGGCACTTCCTACTGGCTATCTTAGCTGGCTCCTGACGCAGCATGCTGGTTTCTATGAATCCCGTTTTTAAGCACCTAATTCTCCCCCAGTATTATATAGCAAGCCTGGATGTAAATTCCAGTAGGCAGCTGGGCACCTAAACATTAGGCGTTGCAAAGCTGATCGCTGCAATGCTTATGTCCCTTTGTGACTGTAGCCTTTTGAAGCCAGGCTTTGGGAGACCAGTTATTAAGCAGGTGGGAGGAGTTAAGGCCTTTGGGGTTTATTCAAAGTGGCTATATCTACAGAGCTAGGCAGCAAGAAGCCCGTCTCCAGTGAAGAGAAGTCCCAGATGGAGTGAGAAGACACCAGACTGAGTGAGCACAAGGGACTTTGGATCGTATGGCAGTTAGTGAGGGAAACAGGCTCTGAGCTGAACTATTACTAGATGGTACACTGAGAAACTAAAGCCTCTCTAATAAAACTTTCCCCTTGAATAACTAACAGACCACAAAGAAGTAAATCCTTCTCCGCTCACAGTTAAAACCCAATCTAGTAATGGAGGTAGAAGACCAGCAGCAAACTACCCAGGGTGAGCACTACCCAATGTATTGTGCAGAGTGAACACTGTATGATTGTTTGCTTTGTGGCCAAGTGGTGTATGTATGCACCCAGTACAAGCAGCTCATGGCCATCAGAGCTCAGGTACGGAATCCTGAGGTCAGAATTGCTGAACTGGAAGAACATAGACAGATGAAACTGTTTATAGACATTAGGACATTTATCAGAGGGGTAGCCTAGTTAGTCTGGATCTGTAGGAGCAGCAAAGAGTCCTGTGGCACCTTATAGACTAACAGACGTTTTGGAGCATGACCTTTCATGGGTGAATACCCACTTCGTCAGATGCATTGGGACATTGTGGAGCATGCCCTCCTCAGAACTGACTTCCTCTATCTTCCAGTTTAGGAAGCCAGTCTCATGATAGAAGGGCACCAAGGGGAAATGGAGGGACATATCCCTTTAGATGGGACTCTCCTTCCAACTGAGATAGTGGAGACTGACAGCTCATTCACCAAGGAGTTCTCTCCAGATGATGGAGTTCCAGTGGGGAGAGAGAGACAGGCTGGGGTGACAAGGGATTTATCATCAGGGAAGTAGACAGTTGGGTATGTGGTGACTGTGAAAACTGCTTGGTGACTTCACTGTCAGGTGAGAAGGTAGCAGATATCATGACACACCTATACAAACTTCTGATGAGTTCTGGAGGAAGATCTATGGTCATGATACGCACTGATAGGAGAAAGGTTCTGGAAACTATATAGAAGGCTTAGGTCCAGGGCCTTAGTGGTAGCGTTCTCTGAAATGCTTCAAGTTTTATGCACAGGTCTAACTGGGCAGAGGGAACTTTGAAGTCTGAATGCATGATTGAGAAGATAGTGCAGAGAAGAGGGATTTCAGTTTATTAGGCACTAGTGAACATTTTGGGGAAGAGGGAGCCTGTTCAGAGGGCATGGGTTCCACATTTGTCAAAATGGAACTAGCCTGCAGGAATATAAAAATAAATAAGGTATTGGGGAAGTATTTAAACTAAGTGCTTGGAGGAAATGAGGCGCTGAGGAGCACGTTAAGTCAGACAGAGATATCCGATTCACCAGTTATACAGTGATATCTGTGTATCCAATAAAGGGTAGGATGCAAATTACAATTGAACTAGAACAAGGAGAGGATAAGAACACAGAGTTAAATACATTCTGTAAAATTGGAAAGGTGTCAGATTAAGGAATAAAACAATAACAGGCACTTAGCCATATTTTTTATTCTTGACTATATACAAATGCAAGATGTTTAAAAATTAGATGGGGAACTAGAATGCCTTGCAATGGATGAGGACCTTGATATAATAGGCATTAAGAAACTCAGTGCAATGACAAAAACAATCGGATACTGAGTTATAAACTATACAGGAAAGACAGACTAGGCTGAGGAGTTGGGGCAGTAGTGCTGTACCTAATGGATTCCGTAGACTTTAGTGAGCTAAAAATGGTGAGTGGAGAGGAGCACACAGTTGAACCTACATGGATACAATTCCCCATCTGTAAGAATATAAATATACTAGCAAGGCTAAACTACCAGCCATTGGACCACAAAAAAGAAATTAAATGAACAATATAGGGAGAGATCAAAGAAGCAGAAAAATCTAACAGAAAAGGGTAGTAACTGTTCAAATGGCACAACAGGACAAAGTTTAGAGAAACAATTTCTCACTACTCTCAGAGATTGCTTCTCAGAACAGCTAGCTCTAGAGCAGGGGCGGGCAAACTTTTTGGCCTGAGGGCTGCATCGGGTTTCGTAAATTGTATGGAGGGCCGGTTAGGAGAGGGGGTGGTGGCCTGGCCCCCACCTCCTATCTGCCCCCCCTGGACTCTTGCCTCATCCAACCCATCCGTTCCCTGATGGCCCCTCCGGGACCCCTGCCCCATCCACACACCCCCACTCCCTGTCCCCTGACTGTCCCTGGACCTCCGTCACCCCATCCAACCCCTCCTCTCATTCCTGATGGTTCCCCCCCGGACCCCTCCCTCATCCAACCACCCCTTCTCCATGTCCTCTGACTGTCCCTGGAACTCCTGCCCCTGATTGCCCCCTGCTGCCCCATCCAACCCTTCCATCCTTCCTGATGCCCCCCAGGGCCCCTGCCCTCATTCAACCCCCTGTTCCCACCCCGCAACCACCATCCATACTCCCACCCCGCCCATGACCTCGAATTCCCCTGCCCTCTATCCACTGCCCCCTCCGCTCCCTGCCCCCTTACTGTGCTTCCTGGAGCACTGGTGGCTGGCGGTGCTACAGCCGCGCTGCTGCTGCCACTGCACAGCACAGAGCACCGGGTCAGGCCCCAGCTCTGCAGCTGGGCTGCCCCAGGAGCTCACAGCCCCGCCGCCCAGATCATTGCGCCAGGGGCGGAGCGAGCGAGCCGAGGCTGCGGGCAAGGGAGAACAATGGGGGACAGGCTGGGGGTGAGCCTCCAGGGCCAGGAGCTCGGGGGCCAGGCAGCAAGGTCCCACGGGCCGGATGTGGCTCACGGGCCATAGTTTGCCTACCCCTGCTCTAGATCAAACAAGAGGCGAGACTATTCTTGACTTAGTCGTAAGCAACACACAGGAGCTAATCGTGGAATTGATGATAGCTGAGCCACATCTCTGGGGCAGTATGAAAAAGTGACAATGGAACTAAACTTTAGAAAGGGAGAAATGAGAAGCCAAGTATTGTCAGGGATCAAAAACTGTCTAGGAGACAGAAAGCAAAGAGCAGGAGTAAATGATCAGTTTTCATGATGGGAAAAGTTTAACAGCAGGATGCCTCAAGGGTACATACTACTCCTATGTTGTTTAGTATATTTATTAATGACCTGGAAAGAGCTGGGAGTGAATAGTGATGTGGCAAAGCCTGCAAATGACATAAAGTTATTTAGGTGAGTCAGAGAGAACTGTGAGGAACATCAGACGTAGCTAAACCTGCAGAGTTCAGGAAAGAGTTTTTTTCCTCTTCCCTCAATGTATTCTGTGGGTTTTTTTGTCTCTTTCCTCTGAAATATAAGAGATGGCCATAGCTGGAGAGAGGACACTGGACTGTGTGAGCCAGTGTTCTGGTATGTTACCGAGCATTCTCTCCCTCCAGCGCTTACCCACATGCTCAGCGTCTAACTGATTGCTGTATGTGGGGTGGGGAAAGAATTTCCCCTCAGGTTACATTGGCAGTGACCTTGGTGTTTTTCACCTTCTTCTGCAGCATTGGGGTGCAGATCACTTGCAAGGATTATCTGGGTCTATCTCATTTAATGAATTCCCTGCCATTTCAGGGGCCTTGAGCACTGGTGCACCTCAGGCCTTCCTATTCTCTGCCTGTGATATGCAATAGTTTAGTCTCCTGTGGGCTGTAATGCTTTGCTCTAATTGTGGTTCTTGAGTTTAGTGTTCAGGTGCTGGCGGTCTGTGATATACAGGAGGTCAGACTAGATGATCTGGCCTTAAGCTCTATGACTCTAAATGACTAGGTGAATGGGCAACACAATGGCAAATTAACTTGTGTCAATAAATGGAAAATAATGCACAGTGCAAGGGAATATTTAAAGGTACATTTTATAAGGTTCTAAAGTCACCATATCAACCCAGAATGATTGATGGTCTAGAAAACATGATCTATAATGGGGGAGGGATAGCACAGTGGATTGAGCATTGGCCTGTTAAACCTAGGGTTGTGGTTCAGTCCTTGAGGGGGCCATTTAGGGATCTGGTTTTTTAAAAAAAAGTCAGGGACAGTACTTGATCCTGCTAATGAAGGCAGGGGACTGGACTTGATGACCTCTCAAGGTCCTTTCCAGCTCTATAGGATAGGTAAGGTTGAAAAAAATGGGGTTTGTCTAGGCTGGAGAAGAGAAGACTGACAGGGGGGTACATAACAGTTTCTGAGCACATAAAAGGTTGTTACAAGGAAGAGAAAAGTAAATCATTGTCCTTAACCTCTGAGGATAGGACAAGAAGCACTGGGCTTAAATTCCAGCAAGGGTGGTTTAGGTTGGACATTAGGAAAAACTTCCTTACTGTCAGGGCAGTTAAGCAGTGGAATAAATTGCCTAGGGAGATTGTGGAATCTCTATCACTGGAGGTTTTTAAGAACAGGTTTGACAAACACCTGTCAGGGATAGTCTAGATAATAAGTTAGTTCTTATTAGTTATTAGTTCTGCCATGAGTGTACCGGACTGGACTAAATGACCTCTCAAGATCCATTCCACTCCTATGATTCTGAGAAAGGGACCTCAGCATCACTGTAGACTATCGAATGGAGGTCACTACTTAATGTGCAGCTGTGGTCAGGGGTTGCATAAGGCATAGGATGACTAATAGTGATACAGAGACTATTATAATGCCCTTACATAAATCAGTTGTGTGGCCTCATCTGGAGTATTGTAGTCAAAAAGGCTATTGCTAAATGAAAGGGGGTTCAAAGAAGAAGGAAGAAAATGATCTAGGACATGGGAAAAACTCTGATATGAAGAGAGAGCACAAAGATGGGAATCGTTCACTTTAGAAAGGAGACAAATGAGAAGAACATGTTAAAAGTGTATAAAATAGTGAATAGTCTAGAGAAGTCAGACTAGGAACTTCTGGCCTCCCCATCCCATACCCATGAACAAGAGAACACTCCATGAAATTAAAAGGAGTGAAATTCAAAACTGATCAAAGGAAATACTTTTTCACACTATTAAACCGTGGAACTTGTTACCATTGAAATCATTGGGCATGTCTACACTGCAGTGTAAGCCCAGGGTTAATGGAATTTGAATCAGCTGACCCTTAGTTAGAGAACCAGGACTTGAGCATCTACACTGATTGTTAACTCTACATTAAGAACTTTCTCACATAGGGTCAAAACTGGGGCTCTGACATTCACACTGCAGCATACAGACCCAAGTCAAACCAGCCATATCCCAGACACCATAGGGCCCTCCCATAATGTGGCCACTCAGAGACAGCCTTAGGGATTGGCAATCTGGGCACTCGCCCAGGGTGCCATAGTCAAGAGGCACCATGGTGCAGAGGCAAAGGGCTCAGGCTCTCCTTTGCTGCCTGCAGGGTGCGGCCCAGCACGGCAGGAACTCCCACTTTACTGCTTTGGAGTGGAGGCCCGTCATCGCCCTATGTGGTTTCCCATCCTGGCTTCTCCTAGTCCTGCCTCTGCACTTGGTGAGCCAGTGCCCCCACCCAACCCTCACACACCCAGGGGACTGTCCCAGCCTGGCTGTTCCTCTTTCCAGGGCAGCCTGAATGAAAGTGATGCCACCCCATGGAAGGTCAGCTTGGCATCTCAGCTGGCCAATGGGAGCTGGACGTGAACAGCTTCTTCTGGAGAAGGGAGTTAAAACTGCAGGGCAAAGAGACCACTAAGTCTGGGGAGGTCCTGACCCCATGCCTCAGCTTCCAGGGGCCCCCTCCCTGTTCCCCCAGGTCGCAGGCCCCCTCCAAGCTGACCCAGCTCCCAGTGGGCTCTGCCCTATGTCTCCAGCTCCCTTGTGTGGACCCTTTCCTGTGCTGTCAGGTCCCAGCTCCTGGAAGTCCCATCCTTGTGTCTCCAGGTCCCAGCCCCCCGACAGCTCTCGGGGGCCCCACCATGTGCTCCTACATCTTAGTCCCATTCTATGCACACCCAGCTCCCTGTGGGCCCCTCACTGTGCCCCCAGATCCCAGTCACCCTCCATACTCACCCAGCTCCCAGTGGACCCCTCCCTGTGCCCCAAGTCATAGCCCCCCCAATCTGTGCCCACAAATCCCAGTCCTCTTCCATGCCCATTCAACTCCCAGTGGGCCCCTGCCTATGCCTCCAGGGCCCTCCCTGTCCCCTCTGATCCCAACCCCTGCACTCCTTGGGGGCACCTCCTTGTACCCCAGCTTCCCTGCCCCCCGCTGACGCAGCTCCCAGTGGGCCCCTGTGCCCCGCGGTCTCAGTCCCCCTTCCAGGCTCACCCAGCTCCCAATAGGCCCCTCCCTGTGCACTCAGGTCCCAGCCACCAGGTCCTGGGGGTCCCTGCCTGTGCCCCCAGATCCCAGCACCCCTCCAGCTTCCAGTGGACCTCTCTGTGTCCCACACTGCCCCAGCTCGCAGCGGAATCCTTCCTGTGCCTACAGGTCACCCCCTGCCCCCCCCGCATCCTGAAGGGGTGCCATTTTCCTCTGCCCACAGGCTCCAGCCAACCCTGTTCTCTGGGGACTCCTCCTTGTACCCTCCAGGTCCAGCCCCTCCATGCCCGGGGATCCCTCCCTGTGCCCCTGGGTCCCAGCCCCCCTACTCCCTGGGGAGGCCTCTCCCTGTGCCCCCACATCCTATCCCCCCCCCCACGACTACCCAGCTTCCAGTGGATCCCCATCCCAGCCCCACTCCCTGCTCACCCAGCCTCCAGTGGGCCCCTCTGTGTGCCCTCAGGTGCCAGCCCCCCACTTCCAGCGTTGCCCCCAGGTCCCAGCCCCCCACACTTCCCAGGGGACTTCGCCCTGTGTCCCAAGGTACCAGCCCCCCCACCTCCCAGGGTGTGTGTACCTTTCCTTGTGCCCCCAGGTTCCAGCTTTCTGGCATCCTCTCCCTTGGCCCTAAGTCTCAGCCCCTCCTTCCCTGGGCCCAAGCTGCCAGCCACCCCACACTGCCAAAGGGCCCCTATGCCCACAGATCCCTGTCCCCCAGCTCCTAGTGGGCCCTTCACGGAGCCCCCAGGTGCCAGCTCTCACTTCTAGGGGGGGGCCTCCTCAATATGACCCCCAGATCCCTCCCCCTCTATGCCTACCCAGCTCTATGCCTACAGTGTCCCTCCCTGTACCCGCAGATTCCAGCCTCCCCACTCCCGGGGGCTCCTTCCTGTGTCCTCAAGTCCCAGCTCCACAGCTCACCGGGGAACCCTTCCCTTCCCCCCCCAGTGTGTCTGTGTGTGTGTGTGTGTGTGTGTGTCCCTTTGCCCCCAGGTTCCAGACCCGCCCACACACTCCCTGGGCCCCCTCCCTGGGCCCCAGCTGCTAGTGTCACCACTCCCAGAGGGCCCCCTATATCTGCCCTCAGAGCCCAGGCCCTCCCCTCCATGCTCACCCAGTCCCCTGGAGCCCTCCCTGTACCCCCAGGTCCCAGTCCCTGCAGCTCCCCTTATGCCTCCAGGTCCTTGCCCCCCACCCTCAGCTCCCAGGGTGCCTGTCCCAGTACTCCCAGATCCCAGCCCTTCCTTGAGGGACTCTTCCTGTGCCCTCAGGTCCCAGCCCTCACCCCAGCTCCATGGGGGTCCCTCCCTGTGCCCTCAGGTCCCAGACTTCCCCCGCTCTCGGGGGGCCTCTCCAACCTTCATGTGCCCCCATATCCCATCCCCACCTCCATGACCACCCAGCTCCCAGTGGGCCCCTCTCTGTGTTCCCAGGTTCCAGCATCCTCAGTTCCTGGGGAAGCCCTTCCTGTGCCTTCAGGTCCCAACCACCCAGCTCCCGGTGTGCCTGTACCCATACCCCCAGGGCCCAGCCCCCCTGCTCCCTTGAGGGCCTCTTCCTGGGCCCTCAAGTACCAGCCTCCCCCCAGCTCCTGGGGGGGGGGGCGAGGGCCTCCCTTTCCCTCAGGTCCCAACTCCCCCAGCTCCTGGGAGCCTCTCCTTGTGTCCTCAGGTCCCAGCTTCCCCCCCCCAGCTCCATGGGTGGGGGTCCCTCCCTATGCCCCCCCAGGTCCCAACTCCCATCTCCTGGAGGGCCTCTTCCTGTATCCCAGCATCCCAGCCCCACGCCATGCCCATCCACCTCCCAGTGGGCTCCTCCCTGTGCCCCCAGCTCCCAGTCCCCTCCAGCCTGCCCCAGCTCCCAGTGGGCCCCTCCCTGTACCCCCAGGTCCTAGCCCCTCCCCAGCTCCCAGGGAGCTCCTCCATGTGCCCCTAGGTCCCAGCCCTTCTCCCACCTCCCATGGGGGGGGGTTTCTTCCTTTTCCCCAGGTCCCAGCCCCCTCCCATTCCATGTGTGCACCCAGGTGCCAGCACCCACTCCCCACTCCCAGAGGGCCCCTCCATTCGCCCCCAGGTCCCAGGCCTCCAGCTCTGGGGGACCCCTGCCCTGTGCCTCCAAGTCCTGGCTCCTGTGCCCCCAGGTCCCAGCCCCACACCTCGGGGGGGGGTCTCTCCCTTTTCCCCAAGGCCCAGGCCCCCAACTCCCAGGCAACCTCTCCAACCCACCCACAGCTCTCAGTGGGGCCGCTCCTTCTGCCCCCAGGTCCCAGCCTAAATGCCCTCTAAGCTGCGCAGCCATGCAGCTGTGCAGCAGCCTATCAAGGGCCACACAGTTGCACAGGGCTATGGCGGGGAGGTGCAAAGGCACCTCTCTCGTGGCTCCATCCCTGGACCAGCTATGGCCGGAAAGAGGTGAAGAGAGATGCTCTCCTCCAGCCCATGTGCTGCTGCGGTGAGAGAGGGCTGGGTGGCATCTTCGCTCCCCATCATGGCCCTAGGGGAGCCTGCATCCCAAACCCCCTCATCCCCAGCCCCAGCCCAGAGCCAGCTGGAGCCCTCACCCAACCAATTTGGTTTTAGGACGTTGACCCTGGGTAAAGTGGTGGCAGAGGTTTCTGAGGCAACCAGGCATGTCGTTTACCTCAAGGTGGCGGACATACAAGATATACCTGAAGTAATTGCTGACAATGAGAAATGGGGTTTCCTAACTGCGCTGGGGCCATTGATGGGATTCATGTGCCTAGTTTGCACTCCCCAAGGAGCACAAGTATGTCAACTGCAATGGGTGCTACGCCATTGTTATGCAGACCATTGTGAACTACAGAGATCAATTTATGAATATCAAAGTGGGCTGTATGGGGCCAGTTCATGATGCCAAGGTTTTTCAACAGGCTGGAGTCTACATTCATGGACAGGCTGGGACGCCATCCCCACCAAAAGACACTGTCAGAAATGGAGTTACTGTCCTCATCATTATTCCGTATGTATACCCACATACGCCCTTTTGCATTGGTTTATAAACCGTACTCTGATTTCAGAGGCCCTGGCAAAATTACTCCCAGCAGGTGTAGAATGGGTGTTGAATGTGCTTTTGGCAGACCGAAAGCCTGTTGGAGATGTTTATAGCCCCGTTTGAATGCCAGTGTCATCAATGCTGTCCACATTACTGGAGCTTGCTGTGCTCTTCACAATCCCTGTGCAGCCACAGGTGTGCCACTCCCCCCTGAATGGACCTATGCCAGCAAGGGGCCACTGAATTGGTACCCTCAGGAGAAAGTGCAGCTACCACAGCTAGAGCTGGATGCACCCAGGCAACAGAAATCAGGGATGCTTTGTGCTCCCACATTATGGACTTGCATGGCCCAATGGAAAGGGGGCAGGGGGGTTGGTTCAGTCCTTGGGGAGAATGAGAGTTTGATTGCCATGCAGTGTGCATATGAATGACATGACTACCTATAAAATGATGAGGAGGAGGTGATTCACAGTATGGATTCATAGAAGGATATGTTTGAAGTGTAGATTGCTGTACCTTACTATGGGAACAGTGTTTGCTTACTAAGTCTTAATTGTCCCTGACCACATGTTTACCTTTATTAATTTTAAATATACATTGTATGATGTGATGCAGTGATAGCAATGAACTTTCATAATGACATAACAAGCTTTATTTATAACCATATATTAGAAGAGTACAACATTCACCCATTGCAAGACAGGCCAGCTGCCCTTACCACACCAATAACAACAGAACCACACAGAAAAAAATAAATATAAAAAAAAGTGCAAGATCAAGTGCAAACAGTGAAAGCAAATACACTACAGAAACGCCATCTTGTGGCATGGCACCTGGCCCTCTCGCTGTCCTTTTCCTTCATTCCCTGTTTGCTGTGCACTTGGTGCTAGGGGTGGAGGCATCCACAAGAGAGGGGTAAATATAAAGGACTACATGAAGGAAGGTTGTCCTGCCCAGGCATTAATGGGGCCTGACTGCATGTGCCCCCCAGCCATGTCGTCTTTCAAGCTGCTTTTGGACTGCAGCACAGGGTAGCATGCAGGGGTCTCAGGCCATGGTGTGGGTGATGCTACTACTCTTGAGTAGCTGATATCACTAATGACTGCGAAACAATTCTTTCTGCTGAGCTCTGTCCTTCTCCCTTAGGCACTATTCCTGTTCCAGGAACTCCCAAGCAAATGCCTGCTCCTGTACTGCAACCCTGTCCTCAAGCTGTGTAGCCAGCCTGAGCCTTTCCTCTTGCCTTTCGCCCCATGCCTTTCCTCCAGTTATCCGTCCCTCTGTCTTTGATACTGGACCTACTTGTTGGCCCTCTCCAGAACTTCAACTCTAAGTTCATCATGGACACACTTCCTCTTAGAACAGTACGTGAAGGTTTGTTGGTCCAGGTTTGTGCTGCAGCGTGGGCAAGCTGTGGAGGTGCTACAGCCAGTATAGGTCAAGGGGCCTGGAACAGGACAAGACAGAGCATCATTGTTTCAGATAGCTCACTGCAGGAGCAGTGAAAAATTCTTGTGGAATTTCAAGGACATAAAATGTTACTTTTCCAAACTGAACTTAAGTATATTGTGTGAGGGATGCTTCAGTCCACAGAAGCTCCCTGGATGCAGCCAGGGTTAACCACGGCAAAAGAGGTGCAGAGACAATGAATGGCAAGTTAGAAATTCAGAGCTGTTTTTTGTTTTCTAAAAATTGCAGAACTGTTTGGGTTTGGGAAGCGTGCCATCCATGGCTGTGCAACAAAAGGTTTTTTTTTATCATTTCAGGCCTTCCACATTGTGGAGGTCATAACAGTTCTTGTGTTGCCTGACTGGCAAAGGGAGATGTTATTCCAAGCTGCTGGGGGGAAAACTGAAGTGGAAGCAGCCAATGTATTAAAATGTATAGTGACTGAACAACATATCTATGAGTGGAGTGGGCAGATCAGCTACAGGGCTGACCCTGGAAAATACACCGTTCCCCAAAATGTGACTACCTAGCTGGAGTGCCGGAGTCAGGAAAAGTTTGCAGCTATCAGCACCCAGGATGGGGTCAGAATTCATAAGGCAATCAACAGGATGCTGTGTTTGCTTCCACATGGCTTAGCTGGTTAAGATTGCATACAAACACACAGAACTACACAGCCAACCCTCCACTTGCTCCTTCTCTCCCGCCACATTTATGGATGCATTTTCAAACCCCAGTCAAATCTGGGGCAAATGATTTTGTCACCTATGGACTGCATGGCCTACCTTTAACGGGAATGGACTACATTTGTTAGTGGAACACATTTCTCCCTTCCTCCTCCCCCAGTTCACTGTTTCCAGGTGGCTTGTTACACCGCTGATTGGTTACAGAGCAGCATACTTACAGGTACGGCAGTGTAAGGTTATTATTTTTAGGAGACAGGGATGTCCTAGCAAAAATCTGCATCTTACCAGTAAAAATTCACTTTCAAGGCATTTCTATTGTTTGCATTTCTCCATGTGATGGTGGGGGAAGCCAAGCCACTGGATACAGTCCGCTCTTAGTGTATATATGCTGATTGCCAGAGCTTCTAATAACTTTTGCATTGGTTCATAAAATGGAAATTCCTCCCATTGCTGTATTAATAAATATTAAAATGAAGCCAGAAACTTACCAGGCTCAGGGGCAGCTTCTATCCTATGTGTGTGTGCTGCAGGCTCTGCAGCAAGCTGTTTTTCTGGGGTGGGGGGCGGACATCAAACTCCTCCACTGAGCAGGGCTGGCTCCAGGCCCCAGTGCGCCAAGCGCATGCTTGGGGCGGCATGCCACGGGGGGGCACTCTGCCGGTTGCCGGGAGGGCGGCAGGCAGCTCCGGTGGACCTCCCGCAGCCGTGCCTGCAGAGGGTCCACTGGTCCCATGGCTCCGGTGAGCGGCAGAGCGCCCCCCACAGCGTGCCGCTATGCTTGGGGCAGCGAAATGGCTAGAGCCGCCCCTATCTCTGAGTATGGCCCCAGGAAGTGCTGCTGCTGCTGCTCTTATGAGAGAGGCTCCCCGGGGTGCCAGTTTCAGCAACAGAGTCACTTCGCTGGCCTCACTCTTCCCCTGCTGCTGGATTCTGGGGCTAGCAGGGTGCCATTCTGGCTGACCAGGTCATCATGCACCACGGTTGGCTCTGTGCTCAGTGCCGTGCCCAGCACCCAGTCAAATTCCCATAAAATGGGCATGATGTTGGTGAGCTGCCTGAAGTGCAGTTCTGGTCCATGGTTCTCTTGTACTCACTCTCAAGATGTTTAATCTGCTCCCTGCGCTGGTCTCCAGTCTGGTAAATTTGCAATGCTGCCAGCTTCTTTGCTATTTGCTGGGATATGCGGTCATTCCTGGTGTGCTTACTCAAATCCATTGTTTTGCTGGCCTCGCACCAGAGATTTACCAAAGCCTGGCTGTGCTCCCACGACCATGAAGCAGCATGTTTTGCAAAAGGCTTGTTCTGTTCAGTCTCCATTGCAAACACAGAGGGTATGTTTGCAGTTTAGTGGTCAAAAGACAATGGAAGGGTTGAATGCTGACTCAGTGAGCTGTTGCATTAAATCTTCTGTTGTAACTGGAATTGAGTGGAGATTCTTGGGCTAAAGAGAACAAAGGAAGCTGTCTTATGGGACTGTTGGATTCTTTTTGGAGGACTCCTGGGACCTGAGTAGGGTGGGGGGGGGGCTGTCTCTATACTGCAAAGCAATAGGGCTTGAACTGAGGCTTGGACTTGGCTGAGGCTCGGACTTCCCACCCCCCCAGAGTCCTAGGTCCAAGCCCGAGTCTGACAGATTTGTGTGTAGACAGAAGGGAATTGGGGCTCAAGCCTGAGTCTGAGGCTGGGTTTACTTTGCAGTGTATACATACCCAGTGAGGCCCAGAGCTTAACGAGGTTAAAAAGGGGATTGGATATTTATATAGACAGCAAAAATATCCAGAGTTATCCTAATTAAGGATAAAAAGAAGTGGAAGGGAGGTTAAACCCTCATGCTTTAGAGCTTAAGCAAGCTCCAACTACTAGAGATCAGGATGAGACCTAATGTGGGGGTGACAGACAGGGAGCAAATTATTCCACATCTCCCTTCTGTGGGGTTCTTACACCTAATACTAAAACAGGGATTCTCACAACAAATTTTGTGGTGGCCTCAAGGTGCAGCCACCACCTCCTGCTGGTTGGCCACTCCGACAATTTTTCCTAAAATACGTAGCTGTAGGAATAACAAATACATATGGACATACATATGTCCAAGTAGTTGTAATTTATTTATATAGGGTTTTTTTCAGACTCAATAATAAAAATAATGTACAAGTATCTCTATTCTTTACTTGACCTAAACAGAATAGAAACACAAATAAAGTGCTTTGCACACTCGTCTTTTTGTTGTTTCTTTTGATTTTTTGGTTGTTTTTTTTTAAACCTGCTGGCTAGTAAACCTGCTGCTGTGAAAAGTGATACTTGTATGTTAAAATCACTTTTCACAACCTCCCAGCTAGTTACTAAGTCTGCTGTGAAAACTGATATTAACAAACATATAAATATCATTTTCCACATCAGATTTACTCAGCCCTGGCAAGACCAGGGACAAATTAAGCCCTTGATGGGGAGGTGGGTAAGAAGGCAGTGGGGATCTGGGGTAATGGGAGGGAGATGAGCCCAGGGGCCAGAGCCCTGCAGCCTAATCCTGCTGCCTCCCACCCCAGGGCTGAAGTCTGACCCCACCGCCCCCAGGAACTCAATAGCTGCCTGCTCCTCCAGTGTTTGTCTCCCCAGAGGGGGGCCACATTTGAGATGCTGATCTAAAAAAAATTTCCACTTTAAAAAAAAATGATGGCAGGGGGGATTAAAAACCCTCTGCAGAAAAGAATCAGAATGTTTGTCCAGTAAGAAAAACAATGAAACGACAATGAGTTCTTATTTTCCTCACCCTGCTCTGCTAGCCACAAGACAATTTTGAGCAATAGTTCGGTAGGTAGGGCAAGTAGGTGCATGTCTCAGAAGGCACTCAAGGAACTGAATATATAACCTCCCCTCCCATTCTGACTAGACCTCATTTCCTTTCTACTTCCAAAACCCCTATTTGCAGTTGGGTTCTGAAGCAGAGGGAGGCGGGCGAGCCAAGGAGACTATGAAGAGGAATATATTCCATGCATAAGAGTGACTGTAGGTAAACCACCCCTCTTCATCCTTTATGGCATTGCCTCCACAGAGCCGCATTCCAGGAAAGCACTGACCTCCCTCAGGAGTTCACCTGAGCAGCAATGAATGATCCATTGCTGAACTCAAACCAGCATCTGCTCTTGACGTTGTATTGAGAGAATTGCGATTTGTGAAGGTATCACTCAAACTCCACAAAAGGGCACATTGCTGATATATGCCATTGAAGCTGTCACTTTCCTAACTGAGTGAGCCCTGAGGCATTTATAACACAGAATCATAGAAATGTATGTATGGAAGGGATCTCTATAGGTCACTTAGTCCAGCCCTCTGCACTGGATTGTGTAAACTACACCATCCCTGACAGGTGTTCGTCTAACCTTTTCTTGAAAACCTCCAATGACAGATTCCACAACCTTCCTTGGAAGCCTATTCCAGTACCTAAAACATTCTTATAGTTGGAAAGTTTCCCCTAATATTAACCTAAATCTCCCTTGTTGTAGAGTAGAAAAACCTTACCTGTGAATAATTAGCTTAAACCTTTTATCATTTCTGTCGTTCTCTGGACTCTCTCCAACTTGTCCACATATTTCTAACTTGTCCACATCTTTCTTAAAGTGTAGTGCCCAAAACTGGACTAAACACTCCATCTGAGAACACACCAGTGCCAAGCAGAGCAGGACAATTACTTCCTGTGTCTTACATATGACACTCCTGTTAATATACCCCCAAAATGATATTAGCCCCTTTTGCAACTGCATCATACTGTTGATTCATTTGTGATCCACTATAACCTCCAGATCCTTTTCTGCAGTACTACTGCCTACCCAACTCTTCCCCATTTTCTATTTGTGCATTTGATTTTTATTTCTTAAGTGAAATATGTTGTATTTATCTTTATTGAATTTCACCTTGTTGATGTCATACCAATTTATTAAGGTCATTTTGAGTTCTAATACTTCCAAAGTGCTTGGTGTCATCCTCAAATTTTACAAGCATATTGTGCACTCCATTATCCAAGTCATTAACTATGTACTAGATCCAAGACAGACGGCTGCAGGATTCCACTAGATAGGTCTTCCAATCTTCCCAGTTTGACAGCAAATCCTTCATAACTACTCTTATAGTATTATTTTTCTACCAGTTCTACCAACTTAATAGTAATTTCATCTAGTGATTCTGTCAGAGAAGGAAATCAGGTTGGTTTGGCATGATTTTTGACAAATCCATGTTGGCTATTACTTATTTCCCTGTTATCCTCTAGGTACTTACAAACTGATTGTTCAATAATTTGTTTCAGTATCTTTCCAGCTATCAAAATAAGGCTGACTGAATGCATAGACTTATTTGCTTAGACAGTCTTTGGCAGAAATGGCCTGGCCTCAAAATTTTTCTTCAAAGATCAGGAGTACTGTCTTTGACTTTCTAAATGGCTTAGTTATATGCAACAGCTCATTTAATATTCAGAGACGCTAACCTCACCTCCCTGGTATGCCTGTAAGACTTTGGAAAAAAACCCACAGACAGTGATATAAACTATTTGGAATGAAAAATTGTATAGTACTGGTCAGAGATTTGGGAGAGGCCCAATATCATTATGGAAGAAGGTATAGGGTGTATTGGCCATCAGGACTTGTGACTCTAAGCCAAGGTAACCAGAAAAAAAAAATCACCAAAAATTCTTTTAAATAGTTGAAAAATTACAAACACTAAACAAGCATTTTTAGAAACTATAAAAATGAGTCTGTTAATATTTACAATTTATTTTGTTCATTTTCTGATACAGAAAATAGAGAGAAGGTGGCTCCACACCCCCTCTGGCAAGCAGAGAGAGAGGAAATGAGGCCTGATGAACATTACTTTCCATCACTCTGTCAAAAGGACACTTGTGAGCAATCTGACCACCAGCTGTCACTGAAAAAGGTTCTTTAACTAGGAGGCCTGGCAGCTGACTCTCCTTCATGACACTGCTTCCGCTGTAGGAATGAGGTTTTTCCAGATGTAGGCCAAGAATAAGGATACAAATTTAGGGGCTAGTCCCATAGACTTTTACTCACTTATTGTGAAGTTAATGGTATTAATAATGTGAATAAAAACTATTCATGTGACTAATGGTTTGCAAGTTCAGACCCTGTTTCTTCAGATTACATTTATTTAGGGTTAGGGCAAAGTGGAGATGGGTGGGTCATGTAGTCCACAGGCAAGACAATAGGTGGACAACCCGCATCAGTGACTGGATCCCCAGAGACCACAAGCGATCACTTTGCAGACCGAAAACACGCTGGGCTGATCCCATGACAAAACTTTTTGGCCAGAAATGGAAAGAACATGCTTGCAACAAAATAGAATGGTGTGGCATCAACTTGCATTCATGGACGGACAGATGAGGACAAGACAGACAAAGGTGACATTTATTTAGGGAACTTGGTTTGCACCACACCTAGTTTTCAGAAGGTGACATTTAGATTCAGCCTTAGTGTCATTTGAAATTCAAGACATTTAGGAGGGGTGAGAGAACCAAAATGATGTCAGTTCTGCTGAAGTGTGACATACTTTGTATGCCGTGGTGATTTTATGATATACATACCTCACCCCTGGACTAAGGTAAGTCTTTCTAATTGCTTATGAATCTTTGCAGGACTTTCCTCCATACTCGCTTTTGGGGAAAAAAATGGATTGATATTTTCCAGCTAAGCTCCCAGAAGTTCTTCTGACCTAGGAGCCACTCATTTAAAAGTGCCCATGGTATTACAAGGTTGTCACTTTTACACAATAGCTTCATAGATTTGGGCAATCTTGGCATTGCTTTTTCCTCACTCTTAAGGAAATCCAAACAGTTTCATGGAGCAAATGAAAAAAGTCACCACAGAAATCACATATAGTAGAACTATCAGTAAGAAATGTGAAGCCAATAGTCTTTTAGTTTAATACAAGTTTTTATAAAAGCACTGTGTTACTACTAGTCCCGCTTTCATGCATTACCATATCAAGCCACATTAGCAACAATCATTTATCAAAAGAATGGATAGTTGGACTTTTAAAAATAAGTAGCACTTTACTTAATTGCACCTGTCTCTACAATTCAGGACGTTAATGCTTCTTAGAATCACTAAGGCTTTGGGTAATAAGAAATAAAGAGCTAGGTTATTACTAACATTTTGCAAGATATAATAGACTCTTGATTATATTGGTCTGATATACTCTGTGAAAATGGCTGATGGCAATCTATAGTTTAGATAAATATCTAAAACAATTTCTACAATAAATTATTTCCACAGGTTTTAGCTTAAGTATGTAACATATAGGCACAAATGAATTTAACCTGAAATCAAAAACAAAATGTGGCAAATTAATTTTAGGTATACAAAAGCATCAAATCTCAGGGTAGCTACCATGCACCAAAGCAGATGAAACTGTAGCAAATGGGAAAAAGAACACAGGAACTGCCATTGTGGGTCAGCCCAACAGTCCATCTAGTCTAATACTCTGCCACAGCCAGTGGCCAGTACTAGTTTCAGGGAAAGGTGCAAGAAAAACTCACAGTAGACAGTCAGGAAATAACCCATTCACTGGGAAACTCCTGCATATTTTTAAGCATTCAGATTTCATTTTATATGTGGGATGGCCTCTGCCTCTGATTTTTATAACTGTTTGTGCAAGGTGACTCAAATCCTCTGTAGTGGATAGAACATTGATGTTTTGTTGCAGTCAATGGACCTACACACATGCATAAAGTTAAGCACATGTGTATGTGTTTGCAGGATTGGGGCCAAGATTTGTGCCATTAGGGATTTTAGTGAATAGATAAGTAATTGTGCAATTGATGGTTGTGTTAATTTAACTGAGACACTAACGAGAACTGCCATCAGACTTCAAAAGAGGGGAGCAGAGAGCAGTGGAGCAGCATCCATATGGCAGGGACACAAAAGATCCAACTGGTGGACTTGTACTGAGAGTCCCAAGTATTAAAGATGCAAGAGAGCAAAGGAGGATCAGTTGAGAGACCAAAAACAACCCGTAAAGTATCATTATGTTTGTGGGGTGGAAAAAAAGAGAGGAAGATTCCTGTATCTACTATTAGGTCTATATCAAGGAGAGAATGGAAGTACACAAGAAGTCAAAATAGTGTGTTGAAAACTTTTTTTTTTTAAAGGAGACTTGTTTCTTCAAAGGGATGTTAAGTCATTGGAAAACTCAGACGTGAACGTCAGCATTTCCCCCCATGATTCCTATGACTTGTGACACATTTTGTCATGGCTGTTCCTCCTCCAGTGCTTCTCCCCAAATTTAATATGATAAATCTGCAGCATATAGAATAGCCATTTAAGGGGCACCTATAAAAATATGCTATTGACTCCCACCCAGAACCTGATCCAGCTCCCACCCAGGTCAATTAAAATATTCATGTTGACTTCAGTGGGAGCTGAATCAGGCTTCTGAAGATCATACATTTGAAAACATTCCTTGCAGGATATGTTTTGTAAACACAGAGATAGTCTTAGCATCATCCCACAAAAAACTAGCAAAAAATAGGCAACTTCAAGTCAGGGCAGATGGGCAAAGTTTAATTTAAGCCATTGCAGCAAAATGAAGCAGAAGTAGGAGAGAATATCACACTTGTAACTTTAAATTATTTGGCTGTTTATGTCAAACCTATTTCCTTTTCTTTCAATTAATATCCCATTTACACTTTTTAAAATAAATCTGCCACCTAAAATAGCCATGAAAAAGTTATTTGATGATTACACAATTTCTGTTAATACCAACAAAGGCAGGAGTTAGTTACCATGGCAGGTTGCCAATTGTTACACCAGCAGTTCCAATCTCATACGTCAGCACCACCTTGACAGTCAATCACACAGGAGGAACAACAGATCACTTAACAAAACTGATGGGCCACTTGCTCTCTATTTATTAGGGGCATACAGGATGAGGCTGGTGGAAGTAACATGTGTCCACCTGGCCACTGACAATGAAAAACACGAGTGGGCACATCCTCAGCTGCTGTAAATTATCATAGTTCCATAGTCAACTTAGCGATGACCATTTACACAAGTTGAGGAACTGTCCCTAGGAGCAGCAAAACAGGTTCCAGGTGGCAAATCCACCTCAGTGACCAAGCAAGTCACATCAGAAGGAATTGTTCGGAGTACAGAAGTAGCCATTTAATCAGAGTCATCAAGATATGATGGCAATTATTGACAAATGTCCAATAAGAGGCAGAAAATCATCTCAACTGTTAGAGGGCTCATTTCATCTACCCTGACCTTCAGCCCAGATGTTTTTGTTTGTGGGTGTTATTAATTGACTGTATCAGTTTGTGGTCGATGATATGTTTTGTTTGTATTTGATTTCAGAAGAAACTGCAGATGAAACAGTAGTTGAATGGGGACAGGGTTCCGGGAGGCAATCAGGGACAAGTGGTGGCTGGAAGGGGCAGAGGTCCCAGGAGGGTGGTCCGGAAGGAGAGGGGGGTGTTGGATGAGGCAATGGGGGGCAGTTAGGGGCAGAGGGTCTGGGGGTGGTCAGGGAGAAGGAGTGGTTGGATGGGGCAGGAGTCCCGGGGGAGGCAGTCAGGAAGGAAAGGGAGGTTGGATGGGGTGGCAGGGGAGCAGTTTGGGGCAGGAGGTCTGGGGGTGATCAGGGAACAGGGGAAGATGGATGTGGCAGGAGTCCTGGGGGGCCATCAGGGGTGACGGGGGGGGGGTTGGCAGGGGCAGCTCCAGGCCCCAGCATGCCAAGCACATGCTTGGGGTGGCATGCTGTGGGGGGCGCTCTGCCGGTCGCTGGGAGGGCGGCAGGCAGGTGGCCTTCAGCGGCAGGCCTGCAGAGGGTCCGCTGGTCCCGCGGCTCTAGTGGACTTCCCGCAGGCACATTTGAGGGAGTCCACCAGAGCCGTGGGACCGGCGACCAGCAAAGCGCCCCTCGCGGCATGCCGCCATGCTTGGGGTGGCGAAATGTCTGAAGCCACCTCTGGGGGTCAGATAGGAAGCGGGGGCCAGGCAATGCCTGCCTGTTTGGGGAGGCACAGACTCCTCTAACTGGCCCTCCATACAATTTCTGAAACCCAATGCGGCCCTCAGGCCAAAAAGTTGTCCGTTCTTGGTCTAGGTCAATAGGCCATTTAACTTGAATAGGCCATTCAGAACGTGCTGTCTAGACAATATGTGAAGCTTTGTGGGTGTTACCTAGAGCAAGCATATTTGAAATACAGATGCATAATCAATAATAATAACCCCAGATACAAAAAGGATACATGCATACAACCGCTTTTCACTGTGAAAACTGACCATTATTCCTACCCTTTCTTTCCTATCTTTTAATCAGTTACTGATCCATGAGAGGGCCTTTCCTCTTAGCCCATGACTTCTTACTTTGCTTAAGAGCCTTTGGGGAGAGACCTTGTCAAATGGTTTTTGAAGGATCAGGTACACTATATCCACAGGATCACTCATGTCCACATGCTTGTTGACACCTTCAAAGAATTTTAATAGATTAGTGAGGCAGGATTTTCCAATTTGCCTAGTATTGAGATTAGGTTTATGAGCCTGTAATTCCAGGATCACCTCTGGAGCCTCTTTTAAATAATTGGTGTTATGTTAGTTACTCTCCAGTCATCTGGTGCAAAGGCTGATTTAGGCAATAGGTTACATACCACAGTGAGTAGTTCTTCAGTTTCACATTTCAGTTCTTTCAGACCTCTTGGGTGAATACCACTTGGTCCTGGTGACTTATTACTGCATAATTTATCAATTTGTTCCAAAACCTCCTCTAAAGACACCTCAATCTGGGACAGTTCCTCAGATTTGTCACCTAAAAAAGAAAGGCTCAGGTGTGAGATTCTCCCTGACATTCTCTGCAGCAAAGACAAATGCAAAGAATAAATTTAGCTTCTCTGCAATGGCTTTGTCTCCTTTGAGTGCTCCTTTAGCATCTTGCTGATCCAGTGGCCCCACTGACTCTTTGGGAGAGTTTCTGCTTCTGGTGTACTTAAAAAAAATTGCTGTTAGTTTTTGTGTCTTCAGCTAGTTACTCTTCAAATTCTTTTTTGGTCTGCCTAATTACACTTTTACACTTGATTTGTCAGAGTTTATGTTCCTTGTTATGTTCCTTAATGGGATTTGACCTCCAATTTTTAAAGGATGTCTTTTTGTTCTAACTGTCTCTTTTACTCTGTCGTTTAGCTAAGGTGGCTTGTTTTTTGGTCCTCAATGTTCCCTCTAATTTTTTCCATCCATGTGCGGAATGAATTTTGTTATGTGCAGCACAATATTGAGGTAATGTGCAGATGTGCACCATCATCTCTGTACTTTCAGGGCAGCCCTTATCCCACCAAGAGCTCACAATGTCCTACTGCTAGTACCTAGCTGGGTTTCAGGGAACGTCTGTCTTCAGATGATGTCTGCAGTACGTATCTGTTCATTCCTACTGCCTCCTTCCACAAGGATCAGTATATGGTTTGCAAACTATACATATTAATGCACCACTGAAATGCAGCCACCTCTGGGGAGAAAAGTCAGCAGCCAGCTAGACCAACAGCACCGACAGCACTGTGCAGTAGTTTGGAAAGAGAAGGGGAATTGTGGATAGGAAGAATCTTTTCTTCTCATGCAAAATGCTTGAGATATTTAATGTTCAGACAAGGCTTCATATGTAAAGGTTTCATCTGAATGTAAAATATAATACTGCAATGTTAGAAATTAAAGTGCTTCTTTTAAAATCAGGACACTAAGGCTCAAAATATTTTTTTTAAAAAACACTCAAATTCCCCTTACTACCTTCCCCTTGTATTAACAAAACAAAGCACTTTAAAACTCCTACAGACTATTCAACCTTCATGTTGTTTCTATTTTTACACTGGATCAGCTTGGACAATTAAAGTTTACCTTCAGATTCTCATGCACACACACAAAGTTCCAACGTCTCGGTTACTGCAGTGAAACACACATAGCTCTGCAAATTTACACAGCACTTTGCAAACACGTAGGCTCAGGCAAACTTTCACTTGACATGAAGTTCTCCCAATTCTTTCCATGAGGCCACTTACATGAGTAACAGCTTCATGCGGAATACTTTTCGGGATCAGGCCCCTAGATAAACCACATGTCCTCTTGCCAACAAAAGCATGGCAAACACTGCTGGGGAGGTTTATATCCACAAGAGGGAATTGTTGTCCCAACCCCAGGGTTGCAGCGGGGAGAGAGGACTCCCCCCACCCCAGAGTCGGGGAGAGAGGCATTTCTGCCCACCCTAGCCCTGGGGCTAGGACTCGCAGTCCTTTCTCCTGGCCACAGCCCTGCACCCCCAAGCTCCTCCATCAACTCCACCCCCTCACCCCACTGCCCCCTCCACTCCCTGTGGCTAAGTCTCTGTGTGTGCACCTGCACTAGTCAGGTGGTGGTCCTTGAGGGAACACAGGTCCTCACACTGTTTTTTTTTATTTGGGGTGTACATTTAGTTTGAGCCTCTATTACAGTGCTTTTAAAAAGTTTCCATGTACCTTGGAGACATTTCTTTCTTGTAACTGTTCCTTTTGATTTCCATTTAACTAGCTTCCTCATTTTTTGTAGCTCCCCTTTAAAATTCCACTCCCCTTTAAAATTCCATTTCTTTGGTATTTCCCCCCCTATAATATTAAATCTAATTACATTATGGTTGCTATTACTGAGTTGTTTGGCCATATTGACGTCTTGGACTAGATCCTGGGGGCTACTTAAGATTAAATCAAAAATTGCCTCTCCTCTTCTGGGTTTCAGTACCCAAGAAGCAGTCAGTAATGGTGCCGAGAAATTTTATCTCTGCATCCAGCCTGAGGTGACATGTACAGTCAATAGAGATATTTGAAATCCTCCATTAGTATTGAGTTTTCTGTTTTTGTTGCCTCTTTAATCTCCCTGAGCATTTCACAGTCATTGTCACCATCCTGGTGAGGGGGTCAGCAGCATATTCTTACTGCTACACTCTTATTGTTTAAGCATGAAATTTCTATCCATAGAACTTCTATGGTGCAATTTGAGTTATTTAAGATGTTTACTATATTTGACTCTGTGCTTTCTTTCACATATAGTGCCAGACTCCCACTAGCATGACCTACACTGTCAGTCCTATATAATTTTACACCAAGTTTCTGTAATGCCTGCTAGAGCAATATCCTCATTTAATACCAAGCACTCAAGTTCGCCAATCTTAGTATTTAGACTTCTGGCATTTGTATACAAGCATTTATAATATTTAGAATTTCCAGCCTAATGCTTTGTGATACTCTGCCACCATTAGAGAGACAAGGTGATGAGGTAATATCTTTTACTGGACGTCAACTACCTTGTCTCTCTACTATTCTGGGATCAACACCTATACCACATACATCTATGCCTCCATGTCCTTTGTACAGAATCCCACTATTGACTGCAATTTCATCTCTGTTGTCCTAGTAAACTTTTATGCATGGAGATGTCTATCAGACTTCCTGCTAGAATTAGTCTTTCAAACTAACTGTTAAGATTAGGTTATTCTGTATCTCCCAATTGAGTGGGTCAGATTTTGTTTCAGAAGTGGATAGTGCTTGAGCCATATTAACTTCAAACTCCTATTCCTGCAGCTCCTTTGCTTTCTCTTTTCATAGGTGCTCTTAGAAGCCTGTCATCTTTAAGAAACTCCTTATCCAGGCCTGTATTTTAAACATTTTCTTTGAATTTTATTATAATTTCCTAAAGTGTGGGCAATGTTTTGCACAATAGCTTCTGTAATATGGCTTCCCATGGTTTATGGGGTGTTTCTGCCTCAGCTGATTTCTGCTCATAAAACTGTTCACAACCAAAAACTGTTGCCAACGTATTTTTTTCAACCTGAGCATAGCTCTGTTGTTTTTTAATCAGAGTTTTGAACACACGTTCTAGTGGTGATCATCTCGCACAAGGACAAGCCCCAATCATAGGAGTTTGTAGCAAAGAAGATCTTTGGCTGCATGTTATTTTTGAGATTAATTCAGCACTGATAATTCTGTATTTTTTTAATTCACAAAACCCATTATTTTGTCAACCAGTCCAATGCAAATTTTTACTGTCCTCAAGCAATATTATGAGCAGAGCATTTAATTATTCTGGATCTCTGCATTAGCACAATTGCCTCCATCTTCTTGGGTCAGACCAAATTGCATTGCTCACTGAGTATGTATTCCTCATAATTCAGCCTGATCTGGCATTTGTTGTTGTTCTTATTATATTACTTATACTTGTATTGCAGCAATCCAGTCAGACTGATGGGGAGAAGTGTAAAGTAGAGGCACTAGGGAAGATGGGGGTGGTGAGGTTTCAGGAGGGGAGAGCAGGCCCTGGGAGTGAAGGGGCAGTAATGGAAATGGGGAGGAGATGAAGCTGGGAAGGGGGAAGTAGGGGCTACAGAGTGGGTGAAGGCTGCGAAAAAGGGGCAGGAGGAGGGAGTAGGAGAGGAGATGGGGCGAGGGCTGAGAGGAAGGGGGAGGGAGGGAGGGGTGACGGCTGAGGGAAGGGTGGCCAGCACATCCCTTGGCCCGCACCACTTCCTGCAGCCCCTATTGGCCAGGAGTGGTGAACCGTAGCCAGTGGGAGCCACGCTTGACCAAACCTGCGGACGTGTCAGGTAAACAAACTGGCCCAGACAGCCAGGGGCTTTCCCTGAACAAGCAGTGGCCCGACTTTGGGAAGCACTGGACTAGATGACCTCCTGAGGTCTCTTCCAACCCTAATCTTCTATGATTCTATTGGTTGGGGAAAGGACTGGGAGAAGGGGAGGTAAAGGGATGAGGGCAGGAGGCAGACAGGGTATGGAAGGGCTGGGAGGGGAGATGCAGGCATGAGGGCAGTCAGGGAGGCAGGGTAAGGACTGGGCAGGTGCAGGGGTGAGGAGCAGCAGGGGGAAGGGCAGGAAGGGAGGGTGCAGGGGTGACAGACAGCTGGGGCAAGGCTAGACTAATCTGAACTTCAACCCCAGTGTATCTTTTATTTGTTTCCAAGACTTTCAGTCCTTTTGGACTCTTGCTGAAAAAAAGAATATAAAAAAGGCATTCAATTTATGGCTTTTTAAGGTCTTCTGAAGATTCTGCAGCTTGTACTAGTGCTAGCTGGAGTAGATCGCCTCTGCAGTGTGTATAGGAGAGATTAGGGTTACACTTTTCTCTGAGCAAATATTGTACTCCACTATGTCTTCCAAAAAAGTTTGTAGCTCCATCAAATGCACAAGCAACCACCTGTTTGTGGTTCAATTTACAAGCATTTAACTCTTTTAAGGTGTCACAGATGCAACTGATGTGTCTTCTATAACCTGAACATCTAGAATTCATCTACTGACCTACCATGGACATCAAGATAACATACACAATGACTTAATACTTGATGCCTATTTGCATTGCTACATTCATCAGATATATATGCACATATTTTGAATATGGTGAGAGAGTTCTTCACTTTTTCAACTGCTGAGTCTTTCACTGTTGCACCACATGCTTCTAGAGAGTCAGCTGAGTTTTTTTCAGAAAGATAGCAAGCATTTGCCAGTCTTGTTCCAAACCAGTGTCCATAAGAACATGAGAATGGCCGCACGGGGTCAGACCAAAGGTCCATCCAGCCCAGTATCCTGTCTACTGAGGTGCCAGGTGCCCCAGAGGGAGTGAACCTAACAGATAATGATCAAGTGACCCCTTTCCTGACGTCCATCACCACCTTCTGACAAACAGAGGCTAGGGACACCATTTCTTACCCATCTTGGCTAATAGCCATGTCATAAACAAATAAGAAAGAGTTAATAGAACAGAAGTACTTCATAACTCTTTTGCCTGTAAAGGGTTAACAAGTCCAGTGAGCCTGGCTGTCACCTGACCAGAGGACCAATCAGGGGACAGGATACTTTCAAACTTGAGGGAGGGAAGTTTGTGTGTGTGCTGTTAGTGTTTGGTTGTTGTTCACTCTGGGGGCTTAGAGGGACCAGACGTGCAACCAGGTTTCTCTCCAATCTCTTTGATACAGTCTCTTATAAGTTCAGAAGAGTGAGTACTAGGTAAATAAGGCGAGTTAGGTTATGTTTGTTTTCTTTATTTGCAAATGTGTATTTGGCTGGCAGGAGTTCAAATGTGTATTTGGCTGGAAGGAGTTCAAATGTGTACTTGTATACTTAGGCTGGGAGGGTATTCTCAGTGTCTATAGCTGAAAGACCCTGTACCTATTCCATTTTAAATTTACAAAGATAATTTTTACTGTTTTTCTCTCTTTAATTAAAAGTTTCTTGTTTAAGAACCTGATTGTTTTTTATTTTGGTGTGAGACCCTAGGGGACGGGGTCTGGATTCACCAGGGAATTGGTGGGGAGAAAGGAGGGAAGGGGGAGAGAGAGGCTAATTTCTCTCTGTGTTAGGATTACTGTCTCTTTCAGGGAGAGTCTGGGAGTGGGAGAGAGAAGGAGGGGGGAAGGTGAATTTTCCTCTCTGTTTAAGATTCAAGTAGTTTGAATCACAGTGATCTTCCAGGGTAACCCAGCGAGGGGAAGCCTGGGAGAGGCAACGGTGGGGAAAGGGTTTACTTTCCTTGTGGTAAGATCCAGAGGGTCTGGGTCTTGGGGTTCCCCGGGCAAGGTCTTAGGGGGACCAGAGTGTACCAGGCACTGGAATTCCTGGTTGGTGGCAGTGCTACAGGTTCTAAGCTGGTAATTAAGCTTAGAGGAATTCATGCTGGTACCCAATCTTTGGGACGCTAAGGTTCAGAGTAGGGAATTATACCATGACATGGTGTGTAGCGTGTGGGATAGATAGATAGAAGTGAAAAAGCAGTGAGGTTTTTATTTCTCTCCCTGCTAGCTATCTGCAGGCAGACTGAGAGGTTTGGGTTTAGAAGCAAAAGCCAGTAGGATATTTTCCTTTCTCTTTTGCTGCTAGCTGTGTGTTAAGCTGGCTAGAGGAGATTGTTTTAAAAGTAAAGGTCTGCAAGTTTTTTGGTCTCTCCCTTCTGAGTACTCTAAAGGCAGAAGCATTAGGGTTTAACAAGGATCTTTGTTAAACAAAGGGACTCCAGTTGTGAGTCACCATACACCAGCAAAACACATTTGCAAATAAATGTTTTTTTTTCTTTCTAACTCTGTCGGGAATAGCTAGGTAGAAGGAGTTTAAAAAAAAGACTCTGTTGCTAAGCAACCCGAAGAAGGCAACAGAAAAGCAGCATTTCAGGCAGTAAACACCAGAGGGTGCCCCAACACAAGAAAGCAGAAACCATGACTACCAAGGACACCCTGAAACAGGAACGGGCAAAACTGGAGACAGAGGAACAAATCAAAGACGCAGACCACAAGCGAGACATGAAAAGAAACAAAAAGAACTAGAAATAAAACAAAGAGAGATGGAACTGACAGAAAAAGAGATGGAGCTGAGAGAAAGAGAAAGAGAGACTGCCCATAGGAGAGAGCTGGAGATAAAAGAAAGAGAGAGAAAGCATGAACTGGAATTAGCATGCTCCAGCTAACCCTAACAACCCTTCTCCAGTTGGGATTGTTCCACATCCCAAGAAATTTCCCACCTACAAGGCAGGTGAGGACACTGAGGCCTTCCTAGAAAATTTTGAAAGAACCTGCCATGGGTACAGCATCTCTGAAGACCAGTACATGATAGAGCTGAGGCCACTGCTCAGTGGACCCATAGCAGAGGTGGCGGCTGAAATGCCTAAGGAGAACATGAACGATTATAAACTTTTTCAAACCAAGGCCAGAATCAGAATGGGGCTAACACCTGAGCATGCCTGTCGGAGGTTCAGAGCCCTAAGGTGGAAACCAGATGTGTCATTCACCTGACACACTTACCACATTGGAAAGAATTATAATGCCTGGATATCAGGAGCCAATGTTAAATCTCTGGACGACATGCACCTCCTAATACAATTGGAGCAGTTCTTAGAGGGTGTTCCTGAGGAAATAGAAAGGTACATCCTAGATGGGAAGCCCAAAACTGTCACCAAGATGGGGGAGATTGGAGCCAGATGCGTGGAAGTGGCAGAAAAGAAAAAAGCTACTATCAAGGGGATCAAATATCACAGGGGTCACACTGACAATAAACCCTATACCCGAGGACATCCCAAGACCCCACCTGCAACCCCAGGAAAGCCGCCGACTCCCTATTCTCTCACCTCACCAATCTCCAGTAACCCACTTCGGCCCAGTGACCAGTCACCTAGGCGATGCTTCAAGTGTAATGAACTGGGACATATAAAGGCCAACTGCCCCAAGAACCCCAACCAAGTGCAGTTCATTACACCACCATCACACCAAAGATCCCCAGGCCCAGATGCCTCTCAAATACCCTTGGAGCAAAGGGAAATTTTGAGAGTGGGCGGAAAGAAGGTTGTCGCGTGGAGATACACGAGGGCACAAGTGTCAGCTATCCACCAATCCTTAGTGGACCCCAAATTCATCAACCCAAAGGCCCAAGTGACAATTTACCCCTTCATGTCACAAGCTGTAGACTTGCCTACAGCTAAACTGCCTGTCCAATACAAAGGCTGGTCAGGAATGTGGACTTTTGCAGTCTACGACAATTATCACATCCCCGTGCTACTGGGGGAAGACTTGGCCAACCAGGTAAAGTGGGCCAAGAGAGTGGGAATGGTTACACGCAGCCAAGCCAGGCAAGCTTCCAGACCCATCCCTGTTCCTGAGCCGTTCACAGGGGCCCCGTCTGTGTTAGCAGAGACCCAGACAGAGGTAGTGGACCCGGATCCCCTGCCAATGACTGCAACAGCCACTGTACTTCCAGTCCCAGACCCGGACCTGGAAACGCAACCAGCACCAGAACCATTGCCAGCACTGATGCAAACGCATCTTCAAGCCCAACGCCAGAGGGCACCAGCGAGCCTGAACTGGCAGAAGCAGCAGACCAGCATACCCAAGAGGCTCAGCCAGAGCCTGAAATACCACCTGGTGCACAAGCGGAGACCGATTCACCAGCCACGAAAACAACCCCATCACCTACATCGCTTCCCGAGGGACCAAGCCCGAGTCCACAGTCTAAAGAAGAACTGGTGTCTCCAGCCTCCAGGAAACAGTTCCAGACTGAGCAGGAAGCAGATGACAGGCTTCAGAAAGCTTGGGCGGCGGCACGGAGCACCCCACCGCCTCTCAGCTCTTCTAACTGATCCCGGTTTGTTATAGAACAATGGCTTTTATATAAGGAGACTCTTTCTGGTGGACACCGGGAAGACTGGCATCCACAAAAACAGTTGGTGGTTCCAACTAAGTACCGGGGGAAGCCCTTAAGCTTGGCCCATGATCATCCCAGTGGCCATGCTGGGATGAACAGAACCAAAGACTGGTTGGGGAAGTCCTTCCACTGAGAGGGGATGGGCAAGGATGTTGCCAAGTATGTCCGGTCTTGTGAGGTGTGCCAAAAAGTGGGAAAGCCCCAAGACCAGGTCAAGGCCCCTCTCCAGCCACTCCCCATAATTGAGGTCCCATTTCAGCAAGTAGCTGTGGATATTCTGGGTCCTTTCCCAAAAAAGACACTCAGAGGAAAGCAGTACATACTGATTTTTGTGGACTTTGCTTACCCGATGGCCGGAAGCAGTAGCTCTAGGCAACACCAGGGCTAAAACTGTGTGCCAGGCCCTAACAGACATTTTTGCCGGGGGAGGTTGGCCCTCTGACATCCTTATGGATTCAGGGACTAATTTCCTGGCCAGGACCATGAAAGAACTGTGGGAGACTCCTGGGGTGAATCACTTGGTTGCCACCCCGTACCACCATCAAACAAAATGGCCGGGTGGAAAGGTTTAATGGAACTTTGGGGGCCATGATACGTAAATTCGTGAATGAACACTCCAATGACTGGGACCTAGTGTTGCAGCAGTTGCTCTTTGCCTACAGGGCTGTACCACACCCCAGTTTAGGGTTTTCACCATTTGAGCTTGTGTATGGCCATGAGGTTAAAGGGCCATTACAGTTGGTGAAGCAGCAATGGGAGGGGTTTACACCCTCTCCAGGAACTAACATTCTCAACTTTGTTAGCAACCTACAAAACACCCTCCGACACTCTTTAGCCCTCGCTAAAGAAAACCTAAAGGATGCTCAAAAAGAGCAAAAGGCCTGGTATGATAAACATATCAGAAAGCCTTCCTTCAAGGTAGGAGACCAGGTTATAGTCTTAAAGGCGCAACAGGCCCATAAAATGGAAGCATCATGGGAAGGGCCATTCACGGTCCAAGAGCGCCTGGGAACTGTTAACTACCTCATAGCATTTCCCAATTCCTCCCTAAAGCCCAGAGACTACCACGTTAATTCTCTCAAGCCCTTTTATTCCAGAGACTTACAGGTTTGTCAGTTTACAGCCCAGGGAGGAGATGACGCTGAGTGGCCTGACGGTGTCTACGATGAAGGGAAAAGTGATGGTGGCGCGGGAAAGGTGAACCTCTCCAGAACCCGGGAACATCTGCAGCAGCAGCAGATCAAGAAGTTGATGCACTCTCCCGTGAAAGTTTCCCAGAAACAACTGGTTAAAAATTGTCCTTACAATGTGAAGAATCTTGTAGTTGTATATAATTAGTAGCATATGTAAGGGTGCATGTGTTATAGATCTGTTTATTCTAGAGTTCTAGGGAGAAATCACTGCCAGTGTGGTTCCACACTGTCAGCAATTTGGGGGGGGGGGCGTGTCATAAACAGATAAGTAAGAGTTAATAGAACAGAAGTACTTCATATCTCTTTTGCCTGTACAGGGTTAACAAGTCCAGGGAGCCTGGCTGTCACCTGACCAGAGGACCAATCAGGGGACAGGATACTTTCAAATCTTGAGGGAGGGAAGTTTGTGTGTGTGCTGTTAGTGTTTGGTTGTTGTTCACTCTGGGGGCTCAGAGGGACCAGACGTGCAACCAGGTTTCTCTCCAATCTCTTTGATACAGTCACTCTTAGAAGTTCAGAACAGTAAGTACTAGGTAGATAAGGCGAGTTAGGTTATGTTTGTTTTCTTTATTTGCAAATGTGTATTTGGCTGGCAGGAGTTCAAATGTGTATTTGGCTGGAAGGAGTTCAAATGTGTACTTGTATACTTAGGCAGGGAGGGTATTCCCAGTGTCTATAGCTGAAAGACCGTGTACCTATTCCATTTTAAATTTACAAAGATATTTTTTACTGTTTTTCTCTCTTTAATTAAAAGTTTCTTGTTTAAGAACCTGATTGTTTTTTATTCTGGTGTGAGACCCCAGGGGACGGGGTCTGGATGCACCAGGGAATTGGTGGGGAGAAAGGGGGGAAGGGGGAGAGAGAGGCTAATTTCTCTCTGTGTTAGGATTACTGTCTCTTTCAGGGAGAGTCTGGGAGAGAGAAGGAGGGAGGAAGGTGCAATTTTTCCTCTCTGTTTAAGATTCAAGTAGTTTGAATCACAGTGATCTTCCAGGGTAACCCAGGGAGGGGAAGCCTGGGAGAGGCAACGGTGGGGGAAAGGGTTTACTTTCCTTGTGGTAAGATCCAGAGGGTCTGGGTCTTGAGGTTCCCCGGGCAAGGTCTTGGGGGACCAGAGTGTACCAGGCACTGGAATTCCTGGTTGGTGGCAGCACTACAGGTTCTAAGCTGGTAAATAAGCTTAGAGGAATTCATGCTGGTACCCCATCTTTGGGACGCTAAGGTTCAGAGTGGGGAATTATACCATCACAAGCCATTAATGGACTTAACCTCCATGAATTTAACCAGTTCTCTTTTAAACTCTGTTATAGTCCTAGCCTTCACAACCTCCTCAGTTACTCAGGTAAGGAGTTCCACAAGTTGACTGTGCGCTGTACGCAGAAGAACCTCCTGCTGCCCATTCATTTCATTAGGTGCCCCCTAGTTCTCATATTATGGGAACAAGTAAATAACTTTTCTTTATTCACTTTTTGCACATCACTCATGATTTTATATACCTCTATCATATCCCCCTTTAGTCTCCACTTTTCCAAACTGAAAAGTCCTAGCCTCTTTAATCTCTCCTTAGATGGGACCCGTTCCAAACCCCTAATCATTTTAGTTTCCCTTCTCTGAACCTTTTCTAATGCCAGTATATCTTTTTTGAGATGAGGCGACCACATCTGCATGCAGTATTCAAGATGTGGGAGTACCATGGATTTATAAGGGCAATAAGATATTCTCCATCTTACTCTCTATCCTCTTTTTAATGATTCCTAACATCCTGTTTGCTTTTTTGACTGCCTATGATGGACAGGGCACCCCAGTGCCCCTTTGTGGCAGGGATAGGATCGGATGCCGGTGCCTCACAACTCTCAAGTCCTCACGTTCGCCTCCCTGTGGGTGGTCAATGACAGCCTCTTGGTCTTCCTTCTTACTATCACCCCTGTCTAGTGCGGTAGTGTGACTTAGCCGTCATAGTCTATATAACCTCCCTTAAGAGCAGGGTAGCGCGGCCTAGTGGCCAAAGTCCATATAAACCCCCTTACAAGCGAGGTAGCATGGTCTAGCAGCCAGAGTCCATATAAACCACCTTATGAGCGGGGTAGCACAGCCTAGTGGCCACAGTCCATATAAGATCCCTTACAAGCGGGGTAGCATGGCCTAGTGGCCAGAGTCCATATAAGATCTAGCAGCCAGAGGCCATATAACCCCCCATATAAGAGGTCAGAGTCTATATAAGATCCATCACGGTTTGCGGGTAGGGGAACTCGGGCCCACCCTCTCCACCGAGCCCCAACCGAGGGCCCTGGTAGTGGCAAGCTCTCCTTGCCCTTACTTGGCAGAGATCCTCCTGCAATACGCCGAGCTTCCCCACAGCTCTAACACTGTTGGTCTCTCGAGTTCCCCTGGGTCACTTCCTACCGTAAATACCAGTTCATCTGGGGCAGGGGGTCCTCTGGTCTGTTTCTCCCCTGTGAAATCCCCCACTGGGCTTGGCTGACTCCTGGATCCTGACGCGCAGGCTCTCTCTCCGCAGAAGCAGGCAGCGTGTGTCCTTCTCCTCTGGTGGTCAGCCCAGACTGAGCTGATCTGCAGGCTTTTATATCTGTTCTCCTGTTAGAGCATGCCCAGCAGAGCTTCTGGGGCATGGCTTCCTCTGCTAAGAAGTAAGGGTTTGTCATAAACAGATAGCTAAGGGTTAATGCTCTTTTACCTATAAAGGGTTAACACAGGGAACCAAACACCTGACCAGAGGACCAATCAGGAAACAAGACTTTTTCAAATCTGGGTGGAGGGAAGTTTTGGGTGTGAGTTCTTTGTTCCTTGTCTTGTGTGTGTGCCCTCTCGGCTCTGAGAGTGATTTTTCTATCTCCTGGCTTTCTAATCTTCTGTTTCCAAGTTGTAAGTACAAGGATAGTAAGACAATAGGTTTATATTGGTTTTTTGTATTTACACTGTGTAGTTGCTGGAATGTTTTAAATTGTATTCTTTTTGGATAAGGCTGTTTATTCATTTTTCTTTTAAGCAATTCACCCTGTATATTGTCACCATAATACAGAGCCTATTTTTAATGTCCTTTTTCTTTCTTTTTATATAAAGCTTTCTTTTTAAGACCTGTTGGAGTTTTTCTTTAGTGGGGACTCCAGGGAATTGAGTCTGCAGCTCACCAGGGAATTGGTGGGAGGAAGAAGTCAGGGGGAAAAATCTCTTTGTGTTAGATTTACTAAGCCTGACTTTGCATACCCTCTGGGTGAGGAGGGAAGAGACATTAGCTCTCTCGGTACTTGTGTTTCCAGGACTGGAAACAGGGAGGGTGGAATCCCTCTGTTTAGATTCACGGAGCTTGCTTCTGTATATCTCTCCAGGAACCCAGGGAGGGAACACCTGGAGGGGAGGAGGGGGAAAGGAAATGGTTTATTCCCCTTTGTTGTGAGACTCAAGGAATCTGAGTCTTGGGGTCCCCCAGGGAAGGTTTTGGGGAGACCACAGTGAGCTAGGTACTGTATAATTCTTAGCTGGTGGCAGCGATACCAGGTCCAAGCTGGTAACTAAGCTTGGAGGTTTTCATGCTAACACCCATGTTTTGGACGCTAAGGTCCAGATCTGGGAAGAAATGTTATGACAGAGTTAACCCCTACTGTACCAGTGTGGGGCCGCTGTACCCCATCATGCTGCTGCTGCATACTATGTGGATGTCTTCAGAGAACTATCCATGATGACGCCAAGATCTTTTTCCTGGTTAGTTGTAGATAAATTAACCCCCATCATATTGTGTGTATAGTTGGGGTTATTTTTCCCAATGTGCATTACTTTACATTTATCCCCATTAAATTTCATTTGCCATTTTGTTGCCCAATAACTTAGTTTTGTGAGATCTTTCTGAAGTTCTTCACAGTCTGCTTTGGTCTTGTTATAAACATATAGTTAAGGGTTAATAGAATAGGAGTACTTCATGTCTCTTTTGACTGTAAAGGGTTAACAAGTTCTGTGAGCCTGGCAGTCACCTGACCAGAGGACCAATCAGGGGACAGGATATTTTCAAATCTTGAGGGAGGGAAGTTTTTGTGTGTGCTGTTAGTTTTTGGTTGTTGTTCACTCTGAGGGCTCAGAGGGACCAGACGTGCAACCAGGTTTCTCTCCAATCTCTCTGATACAGGCTCTTATGTGCTCAGAATAGTAAGTACTAGGTAGATAAGGCGAGTTAGGCTTATGTTTGTTTTCTTTATTTGCAAATGTGTATTTGGCTGGAAGGAGTTCAAATTTGTATTTTGCTGAAAGGATTTTAATTTGTACTTGTATACTTAGACTGGGAGGGTATTCCCAGTGTCTATAGCTGAAAGACCCTGTAACATATTCCATCTTAAATTTACAAAGATAATATTTTACTGTTTTTCTTTCTTTAATTAAAGCTTTTCTTGTTTAAGAACCTGATTGTTTTTGTTTTTTATTCTGGTGTGAGATCCCAGGGGATGGGGTCTGGATTCACCAGTGAATTGGTGGGGAGAAAGGTTAATTTTCTCTCTGTGTTAGGATTACTTTCTCTCTCAGGGAGAGTCTGGGAGGGGGAGAGAGAAGGAGGGGGGAAGGTAGATTTTCCTCTCTGTTTTAAGATTCAAGGAGTTTGAATCACAGTGATTTTCCAGGGTAACCGAGGGAGGGGAAGCCTGGGAGAGGCAACGGTGGGGGAAAGGGTTTACTTTCCTTCTGTTAAGATCCAGAGGGTCTGGGTCTTGGGGTTCCCCAGGCAAGGTTTTGGGGGGACCAGAGTGTACCAGGCACTGGAATTCCTGGTTGGTGGCAGCGCTACAAGTACTAAGCTGGTAATTGAGCTTAGAGGAATTCATGCTGGTACCTCATCTTTTGGATGCTAAGGTTCAGAGTGGGGAATTATACCATGACAGGTCTTAACTATCTTGAGCAATTTAGTATCATCTGCAAACTTTGCCACCTCAGTTTTTACCCCTTTCTCCAGATCATTTATGAATAAATTGAATAGGATTGGTCCTAAGACTGACCCTTGGGGAACATCATTAGTTACCCCTCTCCATTCTGAAAATTTATCATTTATTCCTACCCTTTGTTCCCTGCCTTTTAACCAGTTCTCAATCCATGAAAGGATTTTCCCCCTTATACCATGACAACTTAGTTTACACAAGAGCTTTGGTGAGTGACCTTGTCAAAGGCTTTCTGGAAATCTAAGTACACTGTGTCCACTGGATTCCCCTTGTCCACATTTGTTGACCCCTTCAAAGAACTCTAATAGATTAGTAAGACATGATTTCTCTTTACAGAAACCATGTTGGCTTTTGCCCAACAATTTATGTTCTTCTATATGTCTGACAATTTTATTTTTTATGATTGTTTCAACTAATTTGCCCAGTACTGACGTTAGACTTACCGGTCTGTAATTGCTGGGATCAACTCTACAGCCCTTTTTAAAATATTGGCGCTATATTAGCTATCTTCCAGTCTTTGGGTACAGAAGCTGATTTAAAGGACAAACCATAGTTAGTAATTCCACAGTTTCACATTTGAGTTCTTTCAGAACTCTTGGGTGAATGCTATCTGGTCCTGGTGACCTGTTACTGTTAAGTTTCTCAATTAATTCCAAACCTCCTCTAGTGACACCTCAATCTGTGACAATTCCTCAGATTTGTCACCTACAAAAGCCGGCTCAGGTTTGGGAATCTCTCTAATATCCTCAGCTGTGAAGACTGAAGCAAAGAATTCATTTGGTTTCTCCACAATGACTTTATCATCTTTAAGTGCTCCTTTTATATTTCGATCGTCAATGGGCCCCACTGGTTGTTTAGCAGGCTTCCTGCTTCTGATATACTTAAAAATCATGTTGTTATTACCTTTTGAGTTTTTGGCTAGCTGTTCTTCAAACTCTTTTTTGGCTTTCCCTACTACATTTTTACACTTAATTTGGCAGTGTTTATGCTTTCTATTTACCTCACTAGGATTTGACTTCCACTTTTTAAAAGATGCCTTTTTATCTCCCACTGCTTCTTTTACATGGTTGTTAAGCCATGGTGGTTCTTTTTTAGTTCTGTTACTGTGTTTCTTAATTTGGGGTATACATTTAAGTTAGGCCTCTATTATAGTATCTTTGAAAAGCGTCCATGCAGCTTGCAGGGATTTCACTCCAGTCACTGTACCTTTTAATTTCTGTCCAACTTCAGAATTAACAAATGAAATGCATTTAAAATTGGCCTCCAGTTTATAGTGGGTGGTATCACTTGCTTGCTAGTCTCGTAGGTGCCACAAATACTCCTTGTTCTTTTTTCTATAAACTGAGTTGTGTTTCCAGCATTCCTAATAGCCTCATTAAGTTTAAGTTCTTCTAAAATTGGCTTTGACAGTGACTGGCTTAAAAGGCTTTCTGCATGTTGGTCTGACCCAATATGGCCATTCTTACATAAAAAATAATTATAATAATCAAGTTTAGTACAGAAACTCCCCAAGATAATGACCTCTTGAGATAACAATGATGTGAGATAATGACCTTGGAAAATAATGCATTTTAAAAATCTTGGCCTACTAGGAAACGTACTGGTATATTTATATAAGTTTCCCAGTCACAAATTTGGCATTCTGGAGCAGAGTCACTAAAACAAAGTCCAATGCTCTGGCCACTGTTGTTTGTTGTGCTACTTCACTCTATCCCTTCATCCCCGATGTCCCTGCACCTTCACCTTCTGCTGCCACCTGCCACTGTGACAACTGCGAGTCAGGCCAGGTCCACACTACAGCGTTAAATCGATTTAAACAGCGTTAAATCGATTTAACGCTGTACCCGTCCACACTACAAGGCATTTAAAATCGATTTTAAGGGGTCTTAAAATCGATTTCTGTACTCCAGCTAAACGAAAGGAGTAACCCTAAAATCGATATTACTAAATCGATTTAGGGTTAGTGTGGACGGAAATCGAAGTTATTGGTCCCATTCTTTTACTGAGCTACCCAGAGTGCACCGCTCCGGAAATCGATGGTAGTCTGGGACCATGGACGCACAACACCGAAGTAATGTGCCCTAGTGTGGACGCGTAAAATCGATTTTATAAGATCTGTTTTATAAAATCGATTTTATTCATTTCGATTTTACTCTGTAGTGTGGACATGGCCTCAGTCTCTTGAGGTTCTACCCAGCTCTCAGTGAGGGAACCTTGCTGCTAGTGCAGGCTAGGCTGTCTCTTCCACAGAAGCACTTAGACCTGATTATCAGTGATTTCAGCTCTAGTGACCATTTAACAAACCCAAAAGACTCTTTATGAAGCCTAATCAGCTCTTTCTCTAAACAGGAGAGAGGGGCAAGTCAAATAGTGCCTGTGACTCTTAGGCAGATCCCACACCACCAAGCAGAACACCTGTACCCCACCCTCCCTCTCTCTCTGCACTAGGATATGGCATCCAAACCTCCTGCTTAGCAAGGGCAGTTCAGTTGAGGATGACCAGTGCTTAATTTGTAATGAAAGAGGTGCTGGGGCTCAAGCAAGTTTGTTACTTTTGTAACTGACGTGACAAGCCCAGAGGTTCCAGGGCTATGCAGTGCCAAGCCTAGAGGTGCTGGGACTGAGCCCTGGGAAACCCTCACAAATTAAGCACTGAGGGAATAACAACATTTAATGATCCGCACATTTAATACTTAAGTGATTTGTAACCCAACACCAGCCAAAATTGTTCACTTAAGCAGCACAGCTCCCTGTGTGCTGGATATTTGAGCAGAGTAGGTGTGTTCATGTAAATTCAGTCTGGTCCTGAAGCCTTTTCACCCACAGCTGGCTCATCACTAGCTGTCAGGGGAGAACTCATTCAGACCTTGCTTATTAATAATAATTTGAAATTATTAGGTAGGTTAATATAGCAGAAACAAGACTGCTGACGTTGTCATAAATAACAGCTATATGAGGAAGCTAGTCTCAGGACTGCCCAGAAGAGTGAGGGGGCCTGGGGCAAAGCAATTTCGGGGGCCCCTTCCATAAAAAAAAGTTGCAATTCTATAGATGACTATATTCTAGTAGGGTCCCCTGTGGGAACCGGGGCAAATTGCCAAACTTGCACTTCCCCTGGACGGCCCTGCGAGTCTTTGTGCAGACTTTTCTAACCCATTTTGCTTTCTCAGGCACAAGTATTTCCTCACATACCCTATATGCCTTTAAAATGTGTATTAATGTTTCAATTTCAATTCAAATTTCCAACCAATGACTACATTGCCAACACCGCATGTAACTGGGGAGCTGGGGAAATTGGGAAGGGGGGGGCCTAGAGAAATCGCAGGCGGGCGGGGCTCTGGGCGGGGCTCCAGCTGCTCCCCCAGACAGTCAGGGGCGAGCAGGGACCGGGAGCTCAGCGCCCTCCCCCAGCAAGGGGGGGCTGCGCTCAGGAGAGCTGCCTCCCCCGGCCCCCCATGGGCGCGGTGCGCCGGGGGCCGCTAGGAGCCGGGCGGGAGCGGCGCGGCAGCAGCCCGTGTGCGCGTCTAGCGCTGCTGGCGGGGGCAGCCCCGCTAGCCTCGCCCGCCGGGCGCCGCCTGGGATGTGGCCGCGAGCAGAAGTTGCTGCCGCGGCCGTGAGGCGGGGAGCCGGGCGCCGAGCCTGGGCTGAGCCGGGAGCGGGTCCCGCTGCCGCCGCCATGGGGGACCGGGGGCTGCTGCTGCGCTACCTGCTGCTGGGCTTCCTGGGCTGGGGCGCGTCCGCCCAGCCGGCGGGGGGCGAGTATTGCCACGGCTGGGTGGACGGGCACGGCCGCTACCACGAGGGCTTCCCGTGCCCGGAGGACTTCGACACGCCGGACGCCACCATCTGCTGCGGCTCCTGCGCCCTGCGCTACTGCTGCGCCGCCGCCGAGGCCCGGCTGGAGCAAGGCGGCTGCACCAACGACCGCGAGCCGCAGCCCCCGGGGGTGACAGCCCGTGAGTGTCCGGCCCGCTCCGCCCGCCGGTTCCTCCTGCCCGGGGCCTGACGCTCCAGCTGCTGCGCCGGGCGGGCGCGGGGCCCCAGCTTGGAGCCGGCGCTGGGACCAGCCGCGGGCAGGGCGCTAGAGCCCGAGGCGGCTCGCGGGCGGTGAGGCGCGGCCGGTCGCTGCGGAGTGCGGTCCCGGTCCCCTCCCGCCCCAGCCCCCCGCTGCTGTGGGCGGCCTGCTCCGGACGCGCCCCCGCGCTACCCGCGGCCGGGCGGACCCAGAAAGTTTCCCTAGGAAGCGAGCGAGGCACCGGGCGGCCGGGGATGCGGCGGCAGGTGAAGGGCGAGACTGGCACGGGGCTGAGTCCGGCTTCCCCTGGCGGCGCGGCGGGGTCTGGGGCTCCCTGCGGCGCTAGTGCCAGGCAGGGGCAGACCGCCGCCCGCTCCCCGCCGCTGGGTGCGCTCTTGCGGTAGCGCCATGGGGCCGCCGTCTGGCGCAGCCCCGGCCACGCACGTCCCCAGAGCCAGGGCCGGGAAGCGCGCTCGGGGCTAAGCCAGCGGCGCTACTGGGGCTCTTGAGCAGCCAAGCGGGAAGCCGCGTTACCGGGTCCTTGGCCGCGCGGAGGACGCGCAAAGGCGGGGTAGTTTTATACCTCGTAACTGCTCAACGGTGCGGCTGGGGCATCCTGAGCGAGAATAAAACCCGCGGCCTTCAGCCGACTGAAGCCGGCTCCCGGGCCAGCGTCGGCCGAAGAGCGCCTCAGAACCGCTCAGATCGGTGGCGAACTAGCCCCCACGTGCTGGCACTACGGGTCTGGTGTAATCACCCCCACAGCTTAGGAGTGGCCCAACCATTTAAATCCCATCAAACTTACTTAAAGGCGAGTTTATATTAAAGAGCTAGTTACCTTGCAGTGAAGGAGCAGCTGGAAAGCCCTATCCGTGGCCGTTTTATTTTTTCCTTTCCAGACGTGACTAACTTTAACTGTAAAAAGATTCAGACTGGGGTTCCAGGAATATATGTAAAAGCAAACAAGTAATCCAGCAACAGCGTTGAAAGATATTTGGCTGAAAATCGTTCACTCTGAAGTTACTTGCCCCCTAAAAAGGGACTGGAGCTTTTGAAGAGTTAGGCCATAGTTTCAGGCAGTTATAATTTGCAGCAGTGAGTAAATTTCCGAAAAAACTTGTTGGAAAAGTGGAGCATGATTCCTGAACAAAGGGAAAACCAAACCAACCACTGAAAACTATAGTCGTGCAGTAAACAGGACCATGCGGACTAACCATTGAGGATTCCAGCCCTGATCTAAACAGTAACACTAGGAATTAGTCTATTAAAATAGTCAGCAGCAAAGACTTTTAATTTCTGCATGTAGGAACTAAAGGCTAATTAAAAATCAAATGCAGCTTATTGCAGGATCAGTGAAGTTGTTACTTAGTATCAGATCATACTTACTGCTGGCACGCAGTTCACAGTTTATTTGTAATAGGTGAAAGGAGCACCTTTTAACAAGCGCGGTAGTTGATGAGAGTTTAAGAATAATGTGGGAATTTGAAAACTGCAGAGTTAAATAGATGAGCTATTTTGGAGTGTTAAAATGTACTTTTTTTTTTTAATTCAGAGCCCATCTACGTTCCTTTCCTTATTGTTGGATCCATATTCATCGCCTTCGTTATTGTGGGTTCGTTGGTAGCTGTTTACTGTTGCACGTGTTTAAGACCTAAACAAACATCGCAGCAGCCAATACGATTCTCTCTCCGAAGCTATCAGATCGAGACTCTTCCAATGATCCTGACCTCCACTAGCCTCCGGACACCGTCCAGACAGTCCAGTACTGCAACCAGTTCGAGTTCTACTGGAGGCTCCATTCGCAGGTTCTCTTTCGCCAGAGCAGAATCTGGGTGCTTAGTGGCATCTCCACCTTCACCTTACACACCGGGCTGCTTACAAACAGGCCATTCTATCCACCTAAGTCAACCAGCTGGATTTTTGGTGTCATCACCCTATTTCGGCTATCCTCTCCAACCAGAACCTTCCCTAGCCGAGAGGAGCTGCCCAGATTTTAGCTAGGAGTTTTCAAAAGTAATATAGCCACAGGCGGTATACTGCTGCAGGGTACATTTCACGTTAATATGTTCTGTAGTTATGGAACTCAAAACCATGTTATTGGGGGAGTTGCCCATTTAAAAGTGCAAGATTGTGTAGAAACTGGTACAAATACTTACAGTTTCCTTGTACTTGGGTCACAACTGCATATAGATCATGAAACATTTTAAACATTTATTCCTCTCAAAAAGTGACCTTTTGATAATTTATTCTAATTTGTGCAGAATTTCTGCAGAGAGATGTAGAAGACCAATTTGGGATAAAATTATTAATAACATAGCTAGAAGAGTTATAAATTACTTTTGAAGTCCAAATGACATTAACTCTGTTATAACAAACCAGGGGCCTGATTCTGCAACTCTTGAACAATCGTTTACTCACCAGAATAGTCCCACTTACTGCAATGATACTGCTGAGGTGAGTAAGGGTCGCAGGATCCTGACCTGGGGTTGAGGGAAGAAAGGTATAAAAATGGGGAGTGTGGGGAATTGTCCATGATTATAGATACCAGAATCAGATTTTTTTTAAAGTGCACATAATATAACTGAGATTAGGGAGCATAAAATTTACTTTTGAAAGTAAAGTATTAGAAAGATAGGGCCAAATATTTTAATACTGTTTAAGTTTAGTTTAAAACATGCCCAGTCTCCCAGTAGTCAGATTATTATATATGGAAAAAAAGTACAACGTGCACAACAGAGATCATTTATGTAAAATCCTAAAAACATTATTACTTCAAAGCATTTTTATTAAAGGAAAATTTGCTGTAAGCATTTTGTTCAGCAACATGTATATAAATACAAATTGGACAAAGTGGTCTCCAAGTTCTATTTGTAAAATTAGTAATGTATAAAATGTAAAGACAAATTTGTAATTTAAAATGTATGTACAGCATTGACAACATTAATTATTTAGTAGTCATATTGAATTGTTTTATGTCAAACTGGTTGAAATTTTAACTTTTGGTTGTAATTCTCTACAGAATGCCACTCACAAACCGTGAGCCTATTAAGCAATGTTCGTTTGGTTACAGTGTCAATACATTTGTATTTTGTTTTCTATACATTAAAAGTAGTAGTAAATTTTGTTCTTTTGCAAACTATTTTACATCCATACATCTGTGATGCTGCAGATTTAATATAGTTTATAACAGTGTTGAATATGCAGTTAACTAGTCAGATTAACATAACTGATGAATTTAAAGTGTATATCAAAATAAAGATCATTATATTAAATTGTTTACTACACTGCTTGAATTTACAATATCCCATTATAGAACTAGGATTCTTCCTCTGTTCCCTTGCAAAAATAACCAACCAACCAATATAAACCAAAACAAACCAACCCAACCCCAAACGTTAACACAATAACAAATCAAGGGAAAGGAAAAATGAGTCCAGTCAGGGCCTCTACCTTTCATGTACTTCTATACACAGATAAAGCCATTCTGTCTGTTTGGGTTTCCTGTATCTCTACACTGAACTTGCTTATCTTGCCAAACCAGATCTGCTGATGTGCTAGGTATTCTTGAAATATTTTATTATAATAGATGGTTCCGTTACACAAGCATTACGGCAAGTTTAATTATCAAAAGCATATTTAAATTAGTATAAAATTAAGGAATTTAGTTAAAATGTCCATCTTTTTTACATTAAAAATGTGGGCCATTTCTCCAGAAAAGTTTGCTTTCTGTTGCTGCTTACCATACACTTCAGTCAGATTCTGCTCTCATTCAAGCCAACGGGACCAGACTAGGGATCTTTCTGAATTTCATTAATTTTTCCTCAAGATTTAAGTAGAATTTTGTTCTTTAAAAATAAATGGTCAGGTATTTCATTTTTTACTTTATATTCTAGTTTTCCAATTGTATTTTTTCATAATCTTTTCATATTTTTTTCATTGCATTGTCGACATGAAGTGTCAATAGCCATTTCTACTAGAAATGTTGTAGTAGTAGAACTGTATAAGCAAGAGGAAGAAGATTCTCTTGATTCTATACATTTGACATTTTAAATCTAATATGCAGCTAATATTGAAAATGTATGGACTTTGACTTTCATTCACACCTAAAATCATAATACAATAATGGATACATTTAAAAATAATTTAAGACTTTATTTCACATCCTTGTAAAATTGCTATGAAATTTACCAGTCTAGTTAAAAAAGTCTATTTGCCCAACCCTTAGCATGATGATTATGAAGAAATTAACACATTGTATTCGCTTATCAAAGAGAAAAAAAATTACTTCTCTCCAGGAAGGGGCAGGTAGAATTTTGCACATCTCTGTTAATGCCCTGTAAGGCCTGATTCTGACTTCAACAGGAGTTTTGTTTGAATAAGGCATACAGGACTAGGTCCTTAAAGAAAGTATTAAATATTTTCTGGAAAAAATTACCCAAGAGTTTATACAGTAAATAAATCTGTCATTGTTTGGGAGCAGCCTGTAAGATCAGTTCACACAACTATTAAGAGTGGCACTACCATGTCAGAGAGCGAGATGGATCAGAGGAGACGTGATAGGGGTCTACAAGTACATCCATGAGGAGAGGATTTAGCAGACAAAGCATAACACGATCCAGTGAGTGGAAGCTGAGAATTGGATGAATTCAGACTCGGAAAAAGGGTAAAACAGTGAAGGCAATTAACCACTGGAATGACTTACTTAGGGGATGTGGTGGATTCTGTCTTAAAGTATGCTCCATTGCAACAACAAGTCACAGACTTGGTAAAATTATGTGGCCTATGTTATGCAGGATGTCAGACTAGATGATCATAATGGTCCCTTCTAACTTTAAAGTATGAATCCATGAATGCATTAATAACATAGAGACAGAGTTGGCAACTTTTAGTAACACTGATCTTACTCACACAGGTAGTTTCATTGTTTAAGCATTAGCTAATGTGAGTAAAGGACACCTATGGCACAAAATCTGACCGTAGGGCATGATCCTGCAAGATGTCAAACTCTGGCCCTAATTCTGTAAAGCACTTGCTCAGCTTCATGCACGTGAGTATTTTAATACAGGATTGGGATCAGGTTCTTAGAATCTTGATGGGGCCTTTAGACCTTGACAAAAAAGGGGTGTGGATGAAGCAGCTGTGCAGATGGGCCTTTGAATAACCTGTGTGCCACATGAGGTGGGAAGCCTGGAAAGAGGTCCTTGGATTACTGTATCCATATTTATGTGGAGCTTGTGACAAAACCCTAGTGTGGGCAATGAGACACTATTCAAGTCCATGGACTGAAATAATGATCACAGCCTGCTTATGGTTTAAAGGTTGAATTTTCCCTATCCCTGTAGACTCTCCAGCACGAAGTCTGATTTATTTGGGCTAGGTGTAGGAATGGTGAATTTCATCCCCAATGAAGAGGAAGAACTATAGCTATGGCAATATGGATGCTAAAAAAATCCATAAACTGTAATAATCTCCTAAACTATTATAGTATCAGAGGGGTAGCCATGTTAGTCTGGGTTTGTAAAAAGTGACAAAGAGTCCTGTGGCACCTTATAGACTAACAGACATATTGGAGCATAAGCTTTCATAGGTGAATACCCACTTTGTCAGATACATTTATTAGAGATAAAAGGTAAATTACATTCAGGTCTGTGATGTAGTTTTAATGACCAGTTATGATGTTTGTTTTGAAGGGGTTAGGTGGTGTATGTTAAATAAATTGCGTGAAATGAATTAGGTTAATACATGTTTATGGAATGCAATGCTGCAATTTAGATTAATCAGCACTGTGAGCACAGTGGGCTTGAGTCTTCTTCCACTTTTACTAGTGTAAATTAACTCCACTAACTTCAGTGGAGTGACATCAGTCTAAAATAAGTAAAAGTGACAGGATAATCAAGCCTAGTAACTGAATATTGTCAGATTCATACACATTATGGATTTAATTTTCAGAGGTGCTGTGCATCTGCAGCTCCAATTGACTTCTACTGGAGTTGTGGTTGTTCACTACTTCTAAAAAACAAAATTGGACTGATAAAACTGACAATGCAAAGTTCCTGATATACTTCTTGCTAGTATCTATAACTTGACAGCAATATTAAGGATATTGGGCCAAATTCTGCTTCCAATTTCTCTTGTGGAAATCTGGAGCCGCTCAGTTGACTGGAACAGGAATATTCTGTATTTACAGTGTAGTAAGGGCGCAGATTTGGATTCACTGACTTCAGTGAAAGTTTCATCTGCTCACTAAATATGCCCCTGAAAGAATATCAGATCAGTCTGTGTTAAACTTATTTTGCACACTAACTGCAAAAGATGTGCATTTTTAAATAATATGTCACTTTAATACTCTTTTCTGATCAACTTACATCCCCTGTCACTTTTGAAATTAACTCCATATACATAAGGGATTAATACCTGTCTACAACCACATTTCAATTCTGGTCTGGATACTTCCACTCTTATTCAGGTGATACACACCATTAAGGGAGAAACATCTTTTGGCAGTGACAGTGGATGATGGACCTTTAACACCAAACCCTCATAAAAATCAAACAAGACTCCCTTTTAATTAGTCTCTTCCTTGGCTCTTCCACTGAAAAGCTTTCCTGTTTGAAAGTATGCTCTTCCTGTTCTTTACCATGAGTATCCTCAGACCCTGCCTCACTGGGTTAGTTGCAATCCTCCATGGTCCCTTTTCAATGTTTAAAGCAAACTCCTCATTGACATCAGTGGGACCATGAGTGGGCCTCTGCAAACAATCATATTTATTAAAAGTTGTAAAATACTGCAGTATTTTCTCCATTTGCTAGAGTAATACAAAAGTGTTCGGGTACTAGTCTGAAAGCTATTTTATTTCCAGTATGCCTCATTTCAACTGATTAAAATAGAAATAAAGAAATGTGAAAAAGTTTTGCTTTGAACTTAACTTGTAGCACTTGCAACCAAAACTTTCAAGGTCATTTTTATTTAATGGCAAAGTTTATTCAATTTTTTAATAACAATTAAAAGACAAAACATTAAAAAATTGCAGTTCAGAACATGCACATTCACAAAATGCCAATGACATGTAACACTGCATAGAACTGAAAGCGTTACTAAAATTTAATAAAACACACAGGGCATTTAATGTCCAGTTAAAACTAAATCTGAGAAAAACTACCATAAACACTGAGTCAAAAACTCTCCATTCATGCAGCTTCACAATTTCCACAACAGTTTCAGCAGTAATGGTTCAGTGGAGCTGGAAAATCCTACCTTACCTTGAACACAAACTTTGCTTTGACATAGTAGCTGCCTTTCACAGCAGTTTATACTTTTGAAACACTGAAATACTTAACGAAAAATCAAGTCAAACGAGAAAAACAGTATTAATGCATTTATGGCTTCTAGTCTAGAATAAAGAAACACTAAAACATGATTTTAGCTTTACATGTTCTGATCACAGCTTTGCAATTACTAATTGTTGTATGTATGAAAAAACGCTTACGTTTAATTCAAAATACATAAAAAACAAAGGGCCCAATCTTGCAAATTCTTACTCACACAAGTAGTCTTTATTCATATAACTACTGAAGCCAATGAGAGAAAGGGTTTGCAGCATCAGGCACAAGTTTTTGGAATGCTAAAATATTCCTTGTTTAATGAAGATGTATCGAACAACATTTGTTGAGTTTTGCTAGGAAAGAATATACCCAGTACTAATAAAATTGAACTGACCACTTAATTAACATCCAGATCATTAACTTCTGGATACATTATGTTGTGACTCTATAAATGAAGGCAGAAAAATGACAACTGCAACAACTATGTTAGCTCAGAAAACTTTAAAATATTAATTCATGCAAACAGGATGATTAACTCATCAAAATTACAGCTGCTTTTATACAGTATAAATCAAGATAAAAAAATAGGAAAACACTATTTTCCCTTCCTTCAATTTAATGTACATTCTAATTCAAGGTTAAGGCAACGAAGAGAGATCCTTGTGACATTTTGTAAAATTTTTTTTGTGATATTGTGGATTTTCATGGTGTTTATAGGAATCTTTAGCTATCTGTTACTGTCTCAAAATATTTTCTCTGTCATTTTTACACAAATAGAAAGATGATTTATTATAAATCTATTGAGGCTGCTTTCCGCATATAAGTCTAAAATCAAGAAATGGCAAAAGAAAGTCCAAATACAAATGATGATTAAGCTTAATAAAATTTCTTAACAATTAATTAACCTTTTGAATAATTGTTGCATTCTTATAAGTAATTAAAATAACAATATGCACACAAGATCAATTGATTTCTGACTGTCACTGTTTTGGCTTAATCAAAGAAACATTTTTTAATAATAGTTTGTAATTGTCATGCAGTGCACATAAGGCAGACTGCAAATTACCATGTGAATTCCATATTGGACTTTATTCACACAAAACTAAAGGTTTAAGTGATCAGAATAAATGCATTATTATTAGCTACTGTAATTTGACTAAATTATTTTTTTCATTAAAATAAATACTTGCATAACCAATGGCTCAAATAAACAAACATATGGTATATTAAATAAATAATATACTATCTTTCTGTGCACTTTAACAATGTGCAAATAAACTGTGTATTGTATACCTGAACTGATTTTTTTTTAAAAAAAAATCTGTTTTACACAGGCATGTTTTGCTGAGGTGATCTTATATTTTGAAGTGGAAGTGTATAAGCAGTAAAAAGCATTTTTTTACTAACTTGCTAAGCAGGACTATTATCTCACAATTGATTACCATATGACAATAAGCAACATCTAGTATGTGTAAAAATATATCCAAAACAGACTTACAATTGGGGAATAAAAGTACATTCACAAACTCAAAATACATTTTGTGGGGCACTACTTAAAATTAAAATGTGTAAAATCACACAAGGATGACACACATGGTGATGAACTTACACCAGCTTTGCGAATAGAGCAATATATAACATAATGCAACATCACCAGCTAGAATTCCAATATGAGTCCAGGGTCTCAACAAGATGTGCTAACAGCCCTCTACCTTCTTAGCAATAAAGAAAAGTGGAATGGGACTAAACTGTGTGTCATTTGTGTCATCAGCTGTAAGTAGCTGGGAATCTTAATTGTCTGAATTCTTGTAAATATAGCATGCTTTATTTTATAGGGTAAACCCAGGATAAGTGAAGCTGCTTGTAAATTTCATCACAATACAATGGTTTACACTACATTTCTTTGCTTTGCATAATTTCTGCCAAATCAATATTTATGCCTTTTACAACTGAAAAGGATTTTTAAAAATGCATTTACTTTTAAAAAGAGGCAGGGACTGAATTGTTTTATATTAGTTAAGTCACTGAGGAATGTCATTTAAGAAATTTGTTGAAATCGGTCATTCTCTGATGGATGTCAAAAATAGGGATCCATATTTTAAGAAAGCAGCATGCTCTCAATTTTTTTTCTTGCTTTAGGTCAAGTAATATGGCCCTCCCATATTGATCCATCTATTTATCTATGCCTGAAATGGCTTTTCTGAAGGCAGCCCTTCTCTGCATGACTGACTAACAGTGCTGTTTCTAGTGGAATACGTTTTCTTTGTCCCTGTTTCTTCTGTGTACTCTTGTGTTTAAAGATCACTCAAGGAAAGGGAGAGGAAGAGAATGCATAACAGACATATGAAATGTGGAGGGCCGTTCCATCAATTTGTCCTCCTAAGTATGTACTTTCATATTGTGTCTTCCTTGCTGGGGCTTTGATGTCTGATGGGATTTGTATATTTTCTCAAAATGAGAGGTAAGGAAGTTGCGTAGTGTAGTGAAGTGAGATGTGGAGCCTGCATAGTGCTGAAAGGCCAGGGGACAAAGTTTTAATCTTAATAAGTATACGAATAGTGAAGAAATTATTGGTAGGATATGGAATAGCTGAAGAGATATACTGCTTGTTATTTACAATCTAGATTGGATGATTTTGAGGACAAAAAGTGATAAGAATGAAGTTCTTAATAACCTGAAAGGAGAATGGAAAATTTCTGTTCCATTCACAGACAACTGACGTTCAAAGAAAAACTGTATCTATTTTACTTAGCCTAGCAGTCTGAAAAATTTAAAAATTAAGAAGCATTTTCTCCATATAAAATAAAATTAAAATTAAATTATTATAGTGGACTTTAAGTCAGTATTAAAACAGACAAACGTTAACAAAAAGTTAAATTGGACTCTGACTGTGCCATTGTCACAAATAAACGTAACATCTGAAGTTAGGCCATCATTTAATATTGGGCGGAGACATACCAAATGTAATTAATTTTTTAAAATTTCTTTTTACAGTGTACTCTTGGTGAGAAGTGTAACTTTTACACTGCTGAGTTGAGCAAATTGTGGAAAATTTTGTTTTCTTTTGTGCATTTTCCCTCCATTTTTGTTAAAAGCTGAAAGTATGGAGGTTTGCTAGTGACAAATAAACTGTAAAGAACTACTTCAGTATATTTGAGTGCATAGTAGGAGGTGACTCTGGTGCAAAGGGAAGAGTCCACAGCACACAGAGCTAAAAGGCATACATTGCTTTAACAAGTCATGTTCTAGATAACTTTAGAATAAAAGCCCATAAATAGCTAATCTGTCTTTATGAATTAGGACAAACTTTTCTGATCAAATTGTGACCAGATGAGCATATAAAGCACAAGCATTGCAAAAATGGCTAAAATTATGATGAAGAAAGGTAAGACAGCAATTTTCATTTTGTTTGTAATTGAACAAAACCTGGAAATATGAGCACCATACTAAAAAGTGGCAGCCGTATTAAACAATAAAAAATAAAAAGCTTGTATCAGACCAAAGATGCAAAGTTTCACAGATCTGAAAGCACGTGCTATAAAGGCAACTCCAATTAGGCTCATTATGCTGTATTTTTATCAAGTATGGAGAATCAAGCATGCATTTCTGACATCAGGACTTTAAATTAATTTCCTTTTAAATTTCTCTGCAAATGACTACTGGAGATTCTTGAGAACTGCAATTATGGAACTTCTTTGGCAAACATATTTTTAGGCTAGTTTGACACAAACAACTTGGTTTGAAATCTTGCTTAATAAGGTGAATTAACACTATTAAAATGTTGGTTAGTCAGCACTTGTTGAAATCAAAGGCTTGTTATCAACTGTACTTTAAAAGTATAGCCACTTATGAACCTGCACAAATGTTAATAATTTATGTATAGTGGTAATCTGACCATTAATGACGCCCCAATATGATATACGAACAATACTGATTCAGCCTCGTAAATAAGTGATCTGGCAAAACACAAGGTAATTTTCCATCCCTGTTTACAAAGACAAAGCAAATACTTGTGAAAAATGTAAAGAGATGGCGTGTTACAGTAGAGTTGCACAGTGCTTATGTCTATTGAATACACTAATCCAAACTTTATGAAACAAGATCATCATGGATCTTCCTGTAATCTTTGTGACTGGATCCTGCTAGCAGACCCTAGCAAAGCTCTAGTAGTTTGTCTTACTTAAGTAATTCTAAGGGCTCTCTGTTGCAAGCTGTATTCCTTCACCATTCATCAGGTCTTTGTTTTGTGGTATCATAAGCTCGTATTACTTCAGATTGGGAAACTATTCCATTTTCATCTTGAGAAAACGCATAGCCATCTGCAGATACAAAACAGAAAATAGTTAAACCCTCTATCATAAACCGATAGCTAAGGGTTAATGTCTCTTTCACCTATAAAAGGGTTAACAAACAGTAACCTGAACCACCTGACCAGAGGACCAATCAGGAAACAAGACTTTTTCAAATCTGGGTGGAGGGAAGTTTTGGGTGTGAGTCCTTTGTTTGTGGTCTGTTCTCTTTCTCGGCTCTGAGAGTGACCACAGGAATCTCCAGGCTTTCTAATCTTCTGTTTCCAAGTTGTAAGTACAAGGATAGTAAGACAATAGGTTTATATTGGTTTTTTTTGTATTTACATGTGTGTAGTTGCTGGAGTGTATTCTTTTTGGATAAGGCTGTTTATTCATTTTTTTTCCTTTAAGCAATTGACCCTGTATATTGTCACCTTAATACAGAGACCATTTTATGTCCTTTTTCTTTTTTTTTATATAAAGCTTTCTTTTTAAGACCTGTTGGAGTTTTTCTTTAGTGGGGACTCCAGGGAACTGAGTCTGCAGCTCACCAGGGGATTGGTGGGAGGAAGAAGTCAGGGGGAAAGTCTCTTTGTGTTAGATTTACTAAGCCTGACTTTGCATACCCTCTGGGTGAGGGGGGAGAGAGGTTAGATCTCTCAGTACTTGTGTTTCAAGGACTTGAAGCAGGGAGGGTGGAATCCCTTTGTTTAGATTCACGGAGCTTGAATCTGTATATCTCTCCAGGCACCCAGGGAGGGAACACCTGGAGGGGAAGAGGGAGAAGGGAAGTGGGTTATTTCCCTTTGTGGTGAGACTCAAGGAATCTGGGTCTTGGGGTCCCCTGGGAAGGTTTTGGGGAGGCCACAGTGAGCTAGGCACTGTATAATTCCTGGCTGGTGGCAGCGATACCAGGTCCAAGCTGGTAACTAAGCTTGGAGGTTTTCATGCTAACACCCATATTTTGGATGCTAAGGTCCAGATCTGGGAAGAAATGTTATGATACCCTCATTACTGTTTCAGATAATCTATAGAATTGGAAGACTTCAAACTTCAATGAAACCAAATCAAGATATATCACATCTATTGTTTCTCCCTCACATCCACTAGGACAGTAACCCTGTCAAAGAAGGAAATTAGGTTGGTTTGGTATGATCTGGTTCTTGACAACAGCTTACAAAAAAGTTTAATAATTTGTTTCAGTATCTATCCAGGTATCAAAGTTAGGTATAGACTAGTCAAATACCAATAAACCCATCTTCAGAGAGGGCCGGGAGAGAGAAGAACTCAAATCCTTTCATAATACCGGGAGACAGAAAGCACAACAGAAATAATTCTGTACAGTATCCAAGGAATGAATACGATCTCATCAAAAGGCAATAGATTCAATTGAGGGTGATTATATATCACAGAATCATAGAAATGTAGGGCTGGAATGGACCTTGAGAAGTCATCAAGTCTAGCCCTCTGCGTTATGGCAGGACCAAGTAAGCCTAGACCATCTCTGACAGATGTTTGTCCAACCTGTTTTTTAAAACCTTCAATGATGGGGATTGCACAACCTTACTTCAAAGCCTATTGCAGATCTTAACCACACTTACAGTTAGAAAGTTTCCTATCATCTAACCTAATCTCCCTTGCTGCAGATTAAGCCCATTACTTCTTGTCCTGCCTTCAGTGGAGATGGAAAAGAATTGATCACTCTCCTCTTTATAACAGTCCTGAACATATTTGAATGCTATTATCAGGTTCGCCCAGTCTTCTTTTCTCAAGACTGAACATACCCAGTTTTTTTTAACCTCTCCTCATAGGCCTGGTTTTCTAAACCTTTTATCATTTTTGTTGCTCTCCTTTAGACTCTCCAATTTGTTCACATCTTTCCTAAAACGTGGCACACAGAATTGGAAACAGTACTCCAGCTGAGGCCTCTGCAGTGCCGAGTAGAGTGGGACAATTATCTCCCGTGTCTTACACACAACACTCCTGTTAATACACTCCAGAATGATATTAGCCTTTTTCACAGCTGCATCACATTTTTGCACCATATTCAATTTGTGATCCACTGTACTTTTCAGATCCTTTTCAGCAGTACTACCACCTAGCCAGTTATTCCCCATTTTGTAGCTGTGCACTTGATTCGTCCTTCCTAACTGTAATATATTGCACTTGTCTTTAGTGAATTTCATCTTGCTGAAATTTAAACCAATTTGACAATTTGTCAAGGTCAGTTTGAATTCTAATTCTATTTTCCAGAGTGCTTGCAACCCCTCCCAGTTTGGTGTCTTCTGCAAATTTTAAAAGCATACTCTCCACTCCATTATTCAAGTAATTAACAAAAATACTGAATAGTTCCAGACCCAGAACTGACCCCTGCAGGACTCCACTAGACACACTCTCCCAGTTTGATAGCAAACCATTGATAACTATTCTTTGAGTATGGTCTTTTAACCAGTTGTACACCCATCTTATAGTAATTTAATCTAGACCACATTTCCCCAGCTTGCTTAGGAGAATGTCATTTGGGACAGTGAAAAAAGCCTTACTAAAATCAAGATATAATCAGATCTACTGTTTTTCCCCATCCACTAGGCCAGTAAACCTTTCAAAGAAGGAAATTAGGTTGGTCTGGCATGATCTGGTTCTTGAGAACAGCTTATAAACTGTTTAATAATTTGTCCAGTATCTTTCCAGGTATCAAATGTAGGTATAGACTGGTCTATAATCCCCCAGGTTGTCTTTGTTCTATATTTGCCCTTCTCTAGTCCTTTGGGACCTCACCTGTCCTCCAGGAGTTCTCAAAGATAATTGCTAATGGTTCTGAGATTGTTTCCACTACTTCCTGTAGTACTCTAGGATGAATTTCATCAGGCCCTGATGACTTGGATGCGTCTAACATATTTAAATATTCTGTAACCTGTTCTTTCCCTATTTTGGCTTCCATTCCTTACCCCTTGTTGTTAATATAAATTACGTTGATTATCTGGCCACCATTAACCTTTTTAGTGAAGACTTTGCTTCAGACACCTCAGCGTTCTTGAGGTCATCAGTTATTACTTCTCCTTTCCCACTAAGTAGTAGACCTTTGCTTTCCTTTGTCTTTCTCTTGTTCCTAATGTACTTAAATAACCTTTTCTTATTGCCTTTTATGTCCCTTGCTAGGTGTAACTCATTTTGTGCCTTAGCCTTTCTGATTTTCTTCTGACATGCTTGTGCTGTTCTTATGTACTTGTCGTTAGCAATTTGTCCATGTTTTTGTAGGATTCCTTTTTGATTTTCAGGTCATTAAAGAGCTCAGATGGAGGCATATTAGCATCTTACTATTCTTCCTATTTTTCATTTGTATCGGGATACTCTGCAGTTGTGCCTTTAATACTGCCACCTTGAGAAACAGTCTGCTCTCCTGAACATCTTTTTCCCTTAGATTTTCTTCCAATGGAACCTTACCTACTAGTTCTCTGAATTTGATAAAGTCTGCTTTTTTGAAGTCCATTGTCCTTATTCTTCAGCTCTCACTCCTTCCTTTTCTTAGAAATCATGAAATCTATCATTTCATGATCACTTTCACCCAAATTGCCTTCCACCTTCAGATTCACTACCAATTCCTCCCTGCTGGTCAGAATGGCTGTCCCCCAGGTTAGTTCCTCCACTTTCTGGAACAAAAAGTTGTCCCCAAACACTCCAAGCAATTACTGCAAATTTTGTGTTTTGACATATTACTTTCCCAACAATATCTGGGTGGTTAAAGTTGTCCAGTACTACCAGGTCTTGTGCTTTGGATATTTCTGTTATTTGTTCTAGAAATGCTTTATCCACCTCCTTGTCCTGATTTGGTGGTCTACAGTACACACCTACAATGATGTAACCCCTTTCATTTTTAGCCAGAGACTATCATCTGGTCTGCCTCCCACTTCGTTATGGACTTCAGAACATGTGTATACATTCCTGATGTATAATGCAACACCTTTTCCCTTTTCACGTTGCCTGTCCTTCCTGAACAAGCCATATCACTCTATACCAATATTTCAGACATGAGATTTATCCCATGTGCTAGTACAAATATATATTATATTAAAAATGCAGTCACATACATTGTTTTTGTCAGATCTGACAAAACCCATTATATATATATATATATATATTTTCTATAGGTGCCCTTCCTCTTTGGGAAATCAAAATCAAAACAATTTCAGGATGACGGTCCAGAGTTTACATTATCATACTTAGTAATAAAAGCGGTTTGTAATTCAAACAGTGTTTTAACACCAAACAGAGATTTGTCCTTTCTTAAAATATATCAGTATATTAGGTATATTTTTATGTGTATTTGTTTTAGGTAGATATCTTGTAAAAAGTGTTTTTAATAGTCCATTGTAGCAGAAATCAAGATAGAGCATTTTATGACAAACAATTTTAGTAAAGTATTGTTTTGTGTCTATATTTTGAAACTGCATGTTATTCTTTTTAAACACTGAACACTTACGAAGCAAGTTCTGCTGCAGAGATTCAGAGCGGTATAAGTTCACAGGACTCTTCTTAAAGACATTCTTCAGTAGTTGAGCTCTTTCAGTTAAGCTAGAAAGAAAGTGGAAATTTGTGAAATATGTCAATTTATGAATGATAATGTGCAGTTTGCCCATGGGACATTAAACAAGGACTGGCAAACTTAAAAACTGCCCATTATAAGGTAGGAAAAAATTAGTGATCAATCTTCTATTTAGGTTGTACCTGACCTAATTATTATTAGACATACGATTAAAATCACGGCAAACTAAAATATTTCAAATACTGGGCTTATGTTTGTAAATTTCCTGGGGAGAGACTGGTTTGTGGTTATGTGTTTATACACTGACTAGCATATTGGGGACTCTAGGTGTAACCATAATACAAATAAATAAACTAACAAAACTATTAAAATATTGAAGTGCCAGATTCTGCCTGGCTCTTTTGGTGCGTAGTGTAAGGGAAGGGGATAGAGACTTCCCTAACCCAGCATAACCTGCATAAAGGCCAGGCAAAATTGCAGCCCCTACATACTAAGAAGGTAAGGATTACTCCCTACCTGCCCTGCTACTGTGACCGAAAAGGGATGGGAAGTGCAGGGAGGAGATTGCACTAAGGCCATCTGGATGTGTCAGCCAGCCATGTGTGTGTTGGAGTATGCTGCCTCCGTGAAGGGAGTTGCAGTGTGTGCACTTCTGGTGAGCTCTGGAAACTCTAAGAGGGCATTCTGCTTCTCTGGCTATTATTCCTCATGGTGCTTGCTTTTAAGTGGTGCAGTTCATCACTGCTCCTTAATACAGGATATGTACAATTTACATAATCCAGCCCTTAATAATTATCTCCAAAACAGAGTTGCCAGGAATTTTTTAAATTGTTCACGATCTGTCCCTGGGAAACAGGTGCCGTGGATAGATGATCCACTATTTTTAGAGACCAGGGTTTGAGTCTGGACTAGATACCAATTTTAAAAAGGTTAGTGGCCTGATGGTAACGTACATGACTTGTTTTGGTAAAGTTTTTTTTTTTTTTTTTTAAGAAAACATTCTACAAGTACATTGATATAAAGTTCTAATCCATTTTGACAAATATAAACAATCTGCCCTGCTTACTATTGTTTCATAGACTTCAAACATATTTGATAATCTGAAGTACATGATAATTACAATTAAATGATAGTGATTAAGATTTTAAAGCTGCACAGCATACCTAAATAAGAAAAATCAACACTATTTTCGTTACTGGAGGTGTCTGATTGCCTTGCTACAAATGAGTACTGCACTTTATAAGTTGTTTTCAGAGATGCTAAGTAAATAGTAAGGGACACGTTTTTGCAGATATTTGCATGCGTTTACAATGCAACTAGTAGGTGCATGGTCTTTTGTGCACAAAGGATTTTCAGAGGTTTATGTGCACACCCAGGCAGGTTGAAAATTAAGCTAGAACTAAATTGAAGGTACACATGCAGATTTCTGGTAACATACAGATTGCTGGGAGTTTAAAGCAGGGCTTGTGTGTGTCATCCAGTTATATACTGTCCATTCTTCTCCCTCCTAAAACTCTGCAACTTAGAGTAGCACATCATTACTATTTGTGCTGCTACTGCAAAATACACTGGAATATGATCCAGACAGCTCTTCACCTGAGCACATGTAGAAAAAAGTAGTGGTGGGGAATGAATGGCAGTTTTAACCAATCGGATACACAGGCACTGGTCGAACGTTACAGGGTTTGATGTTTTCAGGAACCAAACAGGCTGTCTCCTTACAATGTATCTTTCTTTCCAAATTCTTATAGTTTCCCATGGATAAGACCCTAATTTAATGACTAGAAAATAGGTGGACTGGCCAAAGCATAGAGAGCTTGCGAAAACATGATAAATATACTTTCTGATAATTTTAAGAAGATTACTGCAGGAATTTGGAAGGAATGTAGATGAGGACTGGGAATGGAATTACACAGGCTTTTCAGGCAAACCACAGGAACTATGCCCTGAACTGGGTCTCAGTGTCAGACACCACAGTGCTGAATGTTTTGTCTTCTGTGTGTGAGCTGCTTTAACATGACCTAGGGTGCCCAGATAAAATTCAAAATGGAACATTTTGAATTCATGCTGCCTGCAGAAGCCTTAGAGCTGTGAAGAAACTGTTTCAGTTATAACAGTGTTCATGGCAATCTTGGAAATCCTAGTAAGCTAAGTTAGGATGTACTGTGAAGTGTTTTAATTGATTTTTAAGGCCAGAAGGGACCATGGTGATCATCTACTTTGACCACAGAGGCCATAAGACACAAGCCATAAGATTTCCCTGAATTAATTTCTGATTTAAGTCCAACAGTTGTGATTTAACTAGAGCACATCTTTTAGATAAAACATCTTCTGTGATGAGCATCCACCACAACCTTTAGCAAGTTGTTCCAACGGTTAATTACCATTAAATGGTTAATCACTATTAAAAATGTGTGCCTTATTTCTAGTCTTGAGTTTGCCTACCTTCAACTTCTGGCCATAGGATCTTGTTATACCTTTGTCTGCAGGACTGAAGATCCCTCTATTAAGCAAATTTCTGTTCCCAATGTAGGTATTCAACAATGTTCAGAGCCTCTGAGGGGCTGGCGGTAAGGGACATCTAGGTATATTCAGAGCCCACACTAAAGACAAACTATACCTCTCCTGATAGGCTCCCTTTTGTTCTGGCAACCTCTACTCTAATGAGATCCACAGTGCCACATTCTATCCAACGCTCTAACCCCAGTCACTAAAATGGTGCCTACAGAACAAACATGATTATCTCCTGCTTGCGGCCTGGAATAAGCCATCAGATGGGTATTTTTGCATATGTAAGCTCTTGAGAACTGGGCCCTAAATGTGCACACTTTAATTTCATATTTGAATACTAGTTATGGAACAATTTCTTATTGGCAGTTTGTGTACAATGAAGACAACTATATAGGGCTCAATATCTGGACTGAAAATGTAATTGAAGACAGACAGACATCTTAGAGAAGAAATGTACTAAACTTTCACCCCATACTGTATTTTCAAATACACCTCTACCTCGATATAACGCTGTCCTTGGGAGCCAAAAAATCTTACTGCATTATAGGTGAAACCATGTTATATTGAATTTGCTTTGATGCACAGGAGTGTGCAGCCCCTCCCCCCCGGAGCACTGCTTTACTGCGTTATATCCAAATTTGTGTTATATCGGGTGGCGTTAAATCGAGGTAGTGGTGTACATAGGGACCCATTTCTGCACTCCTATTTACCTGAATAGGTATTGTAGAATAATGCTCTTTACTTGTAACTATTTTTTTGGCATTCACAATGAGTTCTGAAAATTAACTACATCTATCAGAGCCAAATGTAATATAATGTTAGATGTGTTACAAAAGCAATGCTAGGTGGCAGGACCTCAACATTTGTGCTCATTAGGTGCACTAGGAGGCACAGGCTGAACCTTAGCGCCATTCAAATACATGAAGTGTGTGTATTCTTAAATAACTTCTATCTTGTATGGTTTAAAGATTTAAATAAACTAGTAATTAAATGCATCTTATTCCATGTAAATTAAGATGAGCAAGAACAGATTAAAATTTGAAACCATCTAAAATAGCTTATTGCTTTATATATTCCTATTATATTTCTAGTTTAAGAATATTTAAAAGTAGCTTACATAAAAAGATAATATGACTATATTAAGAAGAGGCACTTGTGACATACAAGTATTTCAATACACCTGCACAAGTCAAGGTAACTAGTCATGTTACTGTTCACATATGCCCAATTCAATGCCAGTAAAATTTTTTACTGATTTAAAAATATTTTTTGGTAAGTGATGTTAATACTGAAATAGTACACATTTTAAGAGTTAGGTGTGAGGTTGGGAAATGTTTTTTGGCAATGAAGGTCTGAAATAATGGTTTACTTTTAAAACACTTATCCTCTTCTTTTAGTCATTTCAGTTTTAGGCACAAGAGGCTTCTTGGCATATCAGTTACAATGGATCTGATAACAAAATCAAGCTGCCTGCTGTGCAAACTACCTGTTTTATTGAGGTAGTCACATACTATAGGCTCCCATAGGCTTCTCTGATCAGTGATGTTGAAACATTCAAGTTCTCTTTCACTTAGAAAAGTTACTGTGTAATAATGGGCACCTTCTTGCTCAATCTATTTTCTTACTTTGCTGAAAAAAATGAATTTGTACTATTGTTACGTGTGTCGCTTACTGAAGTACAAGATCAAATCTTATTTGGAAGTTGGGCAGAAAAATTCAGATTGCAGAATCTTTATTACTGGGAGGGATGTAAGATTTAATAAGAACACTCATACTGAGTTTGCACTGATCATAATTAAAAATATGTCTTGACTTCAAACCTAAGAAATCTGATATTGAAATCACTGAGAAGAAAAAATATGAAATTTCTAGAAAGTCATTTTTAGAATTAATTTTCACGTTATGACCACCTTTTAAAGTACATGATATGTACAATTCAAACATTATTTTGAAAAATAAATAACTTTTTTGTTTCATAGAAGCACTGGCAGTAAAAAGTGGTGAGAAATTTTTGCAGCTTCTTTGAGGATTTTCATTAGGTGCGTTCAAATTAAAATAGAGAAGGTGAGGACGTAACTGAAAATATGAGGAACAGCTCTAGAGATTAATTATTCCATTCTTACAGACTTTCCTTTTACAACATACAATATTAAAATGTAAAATGCAATGAAGATCACTCAAAAATAAAACATTTTAGATAATGCCATTCTACATGGCATTTTAATCCTCATTTTTACAAAGATCTTATCAGAGTATTCAAAAGAATGTTCAACAGGAAAAAGTACCATTTCTATAACTTTGCAGTCTTATTCCTATGAAATATTTATTCAAATACATGCAATGTCGGGCAAGAAAAGTATTACAATCTGTACTGGACAAATGTGGTCGTTGGTTTCTACATCAACAAATAGCAGTGAAATAATTAACATTTTTGGAATTTAAATAGTTAACCTCTACTCAGAATTAATGACAGAAATTCAAACAGAGGGTCAAATCCTGAACTATTTGTATTTGTGATATTTTTAGTTTCTGTTATGTTTCTTTGCAGACAAGAGGAAATTAATTTGTCAGTTATCTCCTCCTCGTCTTTACAGTTCTCTCCTGACCAGGCAATGCTTCATATTCTCCCACAGTGAAAATTAATGCAGAATTTCATGTGAACAAACACATTTTTCTATTGCACTAAAGTAAAGCGCTAAGACACCAAAGGTACGCTAAAGCACCGCTAGAAAAAATGAGAGAATGCCAGAACAAAATGCTGAAGAATATACAAGAAATGTGCCAGAAATAACTGGTCAGTCTTGTGCCATACGTTATATCCTAAGAGTAAAAATCCTATGAGATGCTATTTTTAAAACATCAGAATTATAAGGAAGTAGTCATCACAGGATTAGAACTCTTGGGGTCTCAAGCCTCCACTGAAATGAGTGGCAAGCCTGGATATATAAAACCCAAGAATAAGAATCATGTAAGAGGTTATCTTCAGAGAAGCAGAATCATACATAAGTAATCTTCCCTTCTCTGCAACCAAGACTGGGGTATCAGAGTTGGTTTCACTTCTCTGCACTTTTCACGTGACCATGGGAATGAAAGAAAAAGAAGGGAAATTACAGAGAAGGTTGTAAGGAACATAACATGTATCAATCTCTATTGTTAGTGATCCCAATATCTCCTTGTGGGATAGAACCATTTTGCAGTTGTGGCTCAAGGCGAACACATTTATTATTGGAGTTCTCCACATCCTTCAAATCTGGTGGAATATTTGTTGATTGAGGCCACATTCCCTCTGGAATGGCTGAGGCAATTAATATTGGATTTCCTGGATACGACAATTACTCTGACAGCTCGGAGATTCTTTTTAGCCCATTTTAGTATGGCTAATGCATACCTAAGGAGGACAGCATTTTTTGTCCCTTGATTACAATCAGTACAGTATTTTCTGAACAGGCTAGAACCAGATTCAGTGAAATATGAGGATTTTCATTTCCAGTCTGTTGATACTAAAGTGTTCTTACTATTTAACCACTTGCTCTGCACAGATGTCTGGTACATATGGGCTGCTACAACACAGGAGATTTACTGTTGGTTATTACAATGGTCCAGTATAAATTGTCAATGAAACTATCACCAGATCAGAGACTCCTGACTTTCATTTTCTCAAACAGAGTTTCTTCTATAGAGAATGATATTTTTGTCATGTAACGTGAGTAGATATTAATTAGGGCTGTCCATTATTTGCAGTTAACTCACACAATTAACTCAAAAAATTAACCGTGATAAAAAAATTAATTGTGATTAATTGCACTATTAAACAATAGAATACTAATCAAATTTTATTAAATATTTTGGATGTTTTTCCATATTTTCAAATATATCAATTTCAATTACAACACAGAATACAAAGCGTACATTGCTCACTTCATATTATTTTTATTACTAATATTTGCACTATAAAAATGATAAACAAAAGAATCAGTATTTTTCAATTCACCTCATACAAGTACTGTAGTGCAATCTCTTTATCATGAAAGTGCAACTTACAAATACAGTTATTTTGTTATATAACTGCACTCAAAAACAAAACATAAAAACCAAATACATAAAAAGTTGTTACTAGGAGGAAGGAGAAGAATTGTTCTTCTTAACTTCTGAGGATAGGACAAGAAGCAATGGCCTTAAATTGCAGCAAGAGAGGTTTAGATTGGACATTAGGAAAAACATCCTAACTGTGAGCATGGTTAAGCACTGGAATAAATTGCCCAAGAAGCTTGTGGAATTTCCATCATTGGAGATTTTTTAAAGGCAGATTAGACAAACACCTGTCAGGAATGGTCTAGATAATACTCTGTCCTCCCATGAGTGCAGGGGACTGAACTAGATGACCTCTCGCAGTCTCTTCCAGTCCTATGATTCGAATATAAAACTTTAGAGCCTACAAGTCCACTCAGTCCTACTTCTTGGTCAGACAATTGCTAAGAGAAACAAGTTTGTTTACATTTATGGGAGATAATGCTGCCCACTTCTTAATGACAGTGTCACCTGAAAGTGAGAACAGGTGTTTGCATGGCACTGTTGTAGCTGGCGTCACAAGATATTTACGTGCCAAATGCGCTAAAGATTCATATGCCTCTTCATACTTCGGACAGAGGACATACTTCCATGCTGATGACACTTGTTAAAAAATAATGCATTAATTAAATTTGTGACTGAACTCTTTGGGGGAGAATTGTATGTCTCCTGCTCTGTTTTACCCACATTCTGCCATATATTTCATGTTATAGCAGTCTCAGATGATGACCCAGCAAATATTGTTTATTTTAAGAACACTTTCACTGCAAATCAGACAAAATGCAAAGAAGATACCAGTGTGAAATTTCTAAAGATAGCTACAGCACTTGACCCAAGATTTAAGACTCTGAAGTGCCTTCCAAAATCTGAGAGGGACGAGGTATGGTGCAGGCTTTCAGAAGTCTTAAAAGAGCAACACTCTGATCCAAACCTACAGAACCCAAGCCATCAAAAAGCAAATCAACCTTCTGCTGGTGGCATCTGACTCAGATGATGAAAATGAACATGCGTCGGTCTACTCTGCTTTGTGACATTGTAAACAAGCGGGCAGCATTATCTCCTGCAAATTGTAACCAAACTTGTTTGTCTGAGTGATTGGCTGAAGTAGACCTGAGTGGACTTGTAGGCTCTAAAGTTTTACATTGTTTTATTTTTGAATGAAGTTTTTTTTTGTACATAATTCTACATTTGTAAGTTCAACTGTCATGATAAAGAGACTGCATTACAGTACTTGTATTAGGCGAATTGAAAAATACTATTTCTTTTGTTTTTAGAGTGCAAACATTTGTAATAAAAATAAATATAAAGTGAGCACTGTACCCTTTGTATTATAACTGAAATCAATATATTTGAAAATGTAAAAAGCATCCAAAATATTTAAACAAATAGTATTCTATTATTAATAGCATGATTAATTGTGATCAATTTTTTTAATTGCTTGACAGCCCTAATATTAATACAAAGATCAGCCAGGATTAAGGTACCAAATTAAAACAAGAAATCATTAAACCAAAGAACTAAACAACTTGTCTGGAGGATGAATGGGGCCAATGAGGATATCTTTGCAGCAAGTGAAACAATTTTCTGAAGTCTTTTCTGGAGGCTTTCTCAAGATTAATACAAGATCACAGATGAACTAGATTGTGAGATGGTTCCAGAGCACTCTTGTGATAAAAGAAAATGTATCTGTTTGTAAAAACATTACCCTAATAACAGAAGTTGAAGAAGAAAATACTTTTGGACACAAGAGATGTACTTTGAGGACGATACGGTTGACAGGAGAGAAGGAATGAGACTCTTCCCAGCAAAACACTAGTTGATATAAATCACATGTGCACATAGAATAAAATGATTGCTAGTCTCTGGAAGCACAGTGAGGTTCACCTGAGCTATAACAAGCATTGGGGACCTGGAAGGAGATTCAGTGTGATGGAGAGGTGTCTGTTTCCCAGACAACTGAACTGAAATCAGCAGTCTGGGAACACAGTAGAGATGGGAACAGTGCTGCAAGATTCAGCAGCAAAAGAAGCACACTGATTTACTCTCTCCCAGACCTTTTGCAAAGGTATTCCTCTCATCATTCTTTCTGCTACTGCAGCAAAATGTTCTTGTCTGTTCTTTACTGTCTCTTCTTCAGTATAATTCTTTGCCATTCTTCTCTAACTTTTGAATAAGCTTTTATTTCTTCAAGTCTCCTGAAATAATATTCCTTCTTCCTTTTCAACCATACACGCCTTGCACTGGGAAGAGTGCAATTAGTCAAGGGAGTGCACTTTGTGGAGATTTAAGTTTGATTTATTTCTTATCTGTTTTAGGTTTGTCTAGTGAATTTTCCTTTACTTGATTTAGAATCATAGAATCATAAAAATATCAGGGGATGAAGTAAGACAGAGGTTCTTTAGATTGGTGTTACATTCCTAAGTCAATTTGTTTTCTTTAATGTCAGCAAACTGTGCAGAGATTTTGCTATTTTCCTTTAGGCTCTTAATCTGAAAGGCTTTTGACTGAGTTTAACAGTCATCCTTAAGCAAAGTTTATAAATGTAGCTGTTAATGAACCAAGTTCTAACTTGTTTTGTCTCAGCTGTGAACACTGCCAAAGCAGCAAAACAAGATTTTAAAACCAGGTTCTGTTAGTATTTGGTTTAATCCACAATGACTAGCCAAATTTGGCAGAACTTGGTTCAGCCAGAAATGAACAAACTCAGTTGAAAACCTTTTATAAATAATTCCTTAGGCCCTGAACTTTCAAAAAGATGCATACAGATGGAGACTTGTACCTGTAGACAACACCATCCATGTGGATGCAAGTGTATGTCTGCTTACATCTTACCGCAAGACCAGAGCTTTAGTTTCTTGATAGTTTGTATAATGTGACTATGAACATTCAACAGCAAGAAATTATTTTAAAAAGATCAATCTACAGGTATTTTACAGTACCTCTTGCCATGCACAACTGCCCCTGGATCTTGAGATTTTGCTTCCAACTCCTGAACTTCATCTACCAGTGTCTTAAAAGTAGCTCTCTTGATTCTGCAATATGAAATGCTTTCAGATTTACTCTTGTTGAAACCATAATATATGTCTTTTTCAAGACTCTAAAACAGAAATTAATAAATTCCTTTTTTCCAAGTGATTTCAACTTAAATTTTGAAAGGAGAAATTTTAAAGAAGCCTCAGTTCTAAATAATATACATTGTCAGCTGTTATGCTACGCACAAACAACAGATGTTATCCATTAAAAGCTCTGATTAACAAAAATATTTAAAAAGAAATAAAGTAGTGGTGCATCGTGGCAAGATTTGTAAACTACAAACAAAGTGAGTCATAATTTGAAAGAATCAGTGAAGCTCTTTATATTTTCTTAAACAAACTGGCCAATACTTAGAAAAATTAAAACTTGAAAATAATTTTCCTTCTAAATTTTAACAGTTCTATACTTACACTTTGTATACTACGTCAAAAAGCAAAGCTGTCACAGGAATACATAACAGACCCATCCAAAAGACTCCAGAGCTGAACAACATAACTGCCTGGATAGATAAATCACAAAAATGATACTGTAAAAGCAGCAAAGAATCCTGTGGCACCTTATAGACTAACAGAGGTTTTGGAGCATGAGCTTTCGTGGGTGAATACCCACTTCCTCAGATGCATGTCAAAAATGATACTGTTATAAAAATAGCAAAACATTTAGACATCTCAGCATTTTCTTTGCTCAAAGTATCAAAATCAAATTCAACCAAACTTTGCTGGGCTCTCTAATGCAATATAAAAATTACTGGGCCCAGGTGAAAGTCCATCAAACGCTTAATATGTAAGTAAGTGCGACTCATGTTAAAAACTTGATGGAAAGTTCAAACTGTTCAGTTCTTTAAAAATAAAAAACAAACAAACAAAAAACCCCTAACACCCAGCTTAACACCATTCCATTTCTAATACTAATAAAGAATATTATTAAAATAAGATATAGCAATTTAAAACACTGCTAAATCTTTGACAACATGTTCTAATAGCACTCCTATTTGCTGTCAACCCTAATATGAGATAATGGATACCAAAAAAAGATATCTGTCCTTACAATTATCTTGTCATACATCTCCCAGTAGCACCCATTACTACTACTACTAAATTGACTACTGTTTAAATGTTTTGTTTATAATTCAGAACTGCAAAAATAATGGGAAATTATGTATACTTCGCCTGCTTTCCTGTATTCCTTTAAGAAAACATCTAAACAAAAGCTGTTTTCAAAATAAAGCACATTATTGCAAAAATAAAATACTTTACTACCAACACACTTTTTGGCTATTAGTTAGAAGTATAATTTAGTCTTTATTTTTTACTGTCAGAAGGGAAACCAGAATTTCTTCTGTCCACGTTAATTAACTTGTTTCTGCACACCTGTTACAACTAAAGACAAAATAAGTAATACTCTTTAAGCAAAATTAGTATAAAAGGCATTAAAATATTCTTAATTTGCCTTTGTAACACATGCCAAGCATCTACATCAGAGATATTATGATTGCAAAGAAAATGATCTATGAATAATAAATTGTCAGTTCTTTGTAATTAGTATATTAAAAATGCCTTTGTAATACAATTAGATTTCACAGAGATTAAGAGTAACATTGCTAAACAAAAGCATTTGAATTATTTGATTTAATTTCTTGAAGTCTAATTGCTTCTAAAGGTTAAATTTGCAGCACCTAATTGAAATAATAAACTGCAAAATTTTACTAATGTTAGCAATACCCCATTTAGGGGAAAAATGCAGACATTTTGAATAAGTAGCTTAAATACTACTTTTTTATTTTAAGCACATATAAATTAAAGTTTGTTTCAGATCTGTACATGGTACATTACTTATGGTCTAGAAAGAGAAAGTCATTTTCACAACGTCTTATTATAATGTAGGTAGTGAATATAGCCCTATTTACTTTCCGAATGCATGTAGATACATGTATTCTTTGGAAAACTTAAAATTTTAGCCAAGCTGCAAACTGCAAATGTACCTTTTTTATCTACATCCATGTTTTATATGTATAGTAGCTATTACAGGTGACTGAGGATGCCCTGAGCACTTTATTTTTTAGCCAGAATAATTACTATAAACAAGTTTATAAACTCTGAATAATAATGCTAGGATTAAAATAACTACAATTCACAACTTCAACCAAAAAGATCTTTTTAGATATCTGTAACAGAACAGAGAAAAATTTATTCACATAAAAGTCACTTGATATTATAACCAAAACATGACCCTTGACATACTTGGTGACACGCTCACTTCTTAAAATCAATACTAATAGGAAATGCCTATCAAAACTATATTTTGTAAAAGCTCTTTAAGTTTAAGTAACAGTTATATAGATCAACAGTTTCCTAAACAAAAAATGGCAGAGAAAAAACACAATTTGATTTGATCTAAATCATTTTATATCATTAATTTTAATAATATTTTTAGTTTAGGGTAACAGCAAAGCACTATAATTGCTTTAGCCAGTATTAGCTTTCCTAGTGAAACAGCAAAAGTGATAATGTAGGTCTTAGGATGTTAATTCTGACTATTGTAATGCTAACTATGAATGAAGCAACAACTGGCGCCTACTATTCAGTCCATCCAGCCTTTAGCTTTACAAATGAACAACACGAATTGAGAAAAAAAGTTTTTCTGCGTCATATTTGAAAGCCTGTCAGATTTTTTTTCCTTTTGCAGAGTTAATCCAAACCTAAAAGATTTAAAGCTGACATTCGCATTAAAGACAGAGGGCCTCTTTGTATTTTTTGGATGAAGAGGGAAAAAATAAAATCCCACAGAGGTATTTCCTTCCTTTCTGTACAAGAAAGCTCCCCCCTCCCCTCACTCTGTAGAAACCATTTTTGTCTCTAACTTTTCACATCTCTCTACACATAGGCAGGTCATCTGGGAAATGGCAAACCAATCCTTTTCAGACAATGGCACTAACAGGAGCAGCCTGTTCTGGGGATGGACTCTGGCTGCCTCTGTTCGTGGTTTACAAATTGTTCCTAATGTGTGAGATCTGTGGTCAATGCCAAGTTTTTTTCCCCTTTAGGCCTTGTGAAACCAAATGGAATCTTCCACAAAAGTGGCTCCCAGGGGAATTCAAAAATAATCTGAAGTAAGAGTTAGAAAGCCTAGTAAATTGTAGGACTAACAGGTCCCAAGGGGAAAAACAAATAATTGTTGTCTAAGTAGCACTGATACGCAACAAATGTTGACTCTCAAAATTAAGACTTTCTAAAATAAATTAAGATAGCTCATAAATGTAGCTTTTATGGAATTTTTCCTGCTGCTGTTTTGAGTTTTGATTAAAGAAAAAAAATTCCTGAAGATTGTTAGCATATTACTTTTAAATTCAGTAGAATATTAAAGCCTTGCCTGCAGAACTTTTTAAAAGCACTGAAGGATATGTACTATCAGAAAATTACATATCAAGTTGAAATGATTAGATAAAAATATTCCTGCTCTCTTTACTATATTTATGAAACATTACAGATACATTCAGACAAATCATTTTCAAGGATGAGGATATCAGAAAAGCCAGGCAACAAAGTTGGGAAGAGCAATAAAACCATTCTGTGGAAAGGTTTATAAAGGCTTTTCAGTTTATCTAATCTAGCTATCGTCACTGTAGTACTGGTATGTGAATGCCTCCCGAGTATTTAAGGATAGAAATAATAATAGTTTTTCCCTCTTTCTTCCTTCTCATCTACAGAGAAGTAACTTGATTAATTTATAGTTGGGTTTTATGTGCGTGTGTGTATGCATGCACACTAGTTAAAGAACTAACTGAGGCAAAGCTAAGCTGAAGAGCAGTTTTGCATTTAGTTCTCAATGCAGTGAGGTTAAAGGTCATTTTTATCTTTTCTGGTAGTTAGTTCCATAGCCCTTTCTTTATATTTACAGCTTAAAAAACAGAGCTCCCACTAAAGAAACCATATTAAACGTATACACCCCCACGTGCCCCCCCCCCACCTGGGGGTACACAATACAAAGTAGAGGCCATCAGTAAGGTGAGGAGAGCATCAGGAATGAAATATCAGGCAATCTGTCAGCAAGTGGAGAAGGAAGCAGTAAAAAGCCATTGCTATCTGCAAACTCCTGAGGTCCTCACTCAAGCAAAATTCCTGTGAAATGACTAAGAATTTGCTCAAGCAAGGACTGAATAAAAACTGCAGGATTTTGTCCACAATTAATGAATATTAATAATATTTGATATCATCAGCATTTATTATTTTTAAAACTATATTTAGAAGGATTATTTATAGATAGGTACATTACTATGATTAGAAACACAGCTTTAAGTGTCCTCTTCACCCCGGCCCAATTAGTATACAATGAATTTTATTTTCAGATGAGTATAATTTTCAGATAAACATACAGATTCAAAAAGGTACATGGTGTTGAGTAAGACTTGGTGTACAAGTAGTTCATGGTCTTATTTGATAGTTCTTCCTTCAAACCTTGTTCTTTTTCAAGTGATTGTCTATATGTGCCCCAGGCACTTGAGATTGCAATGTTTTGGCCAGTAGTGCCCATTGGGCTGCACCCTCACCATTCATGCCCTCAAGCCCACCCACCAAAGGGCATAAACAGGGCACGATAACCAACCCTCAATTCCTTCTGCGGTTGTGAGATGGAGTCAATTTAGCTGTGTCCCTGTCATGTGCAATTGCAATCCCTGTTTGTTTGTGCTGTACATAGTTTCATTATAGGATAGCATAGGATAGCAGTGTAGACATTCCTTCCAGGAGCCCAGGCACTGAGACTTGGGGAGGGTCACAAAGCCTGGGCACATCTACACTCTTATTTTTAGCCCTGAAGCATGAGACCTGAGATACTCAATCAGTTGACCTAGGCTCCAAGACTTGCTGCCACTGTTTTTTGCAGTGCAGATGTGCCTTGTGAGAACTGTCTCAGACCCAGAGAGACGAGATACACTGAAGTTGGAGCAGTCCCCAGCAAAAAGTGCCCTACACTACAGATGGGGGTGTAATTTCCAGCTCAGGTAGACATACTTACACTAACTTTGATCAAGCTAGCATACTAAAAAAAGCAGTGTAGAGTGGCAGTGCTGATGACAGCACGGGCTAGCTGCCTGAGTACAATAGTGTCCAATATCCTAGGCATGTACTTGGGTGGCTAGCCAATGCTGCAGCTACACTGCTATTTTTAGCATCTAGACATTATATCGCCAGCTGCACTGTAGCTATCCCAGTGGTGTTCTCCTGCAACCTGCTGTTTTTGCCTCCTCCCAATCTGAAAGGGGAAGATCCCTGCACCACTTATGTAAGAAGCACAAAAGAGGACCCCCTATTAAATGTACTTCTAAAAGAAAGAGAGAGATATGTCTCCTCTTTCTGCAGTTTTTAAAAAGAGCAGCTCAAGGCTGAGTCAAGGTTGCTCTGGTAGCTGCGAGGACTCAAGGGTCAGATCTCTGATACCCACTGTTATCTCAGACTTGTATATGGCGACTAATGTACCGTATCAGGGGCTTCCTGTGCTGGAGCTAGGCTGTTCTCAGTGCTGGCAGATGACAGAACAAGGAGCAATGGTCTCAAGTTGCGGTGGGGGAGGTCTAGGTTGGATATTATGAAAAACTATTTCAATAGGAGGGTGGTGAAGCACTGGAATGAGTTACTAAGGGAGGTAGTGGAATCTCCATCCTTCAAGGTTTTAAGGCCCGGCTTGCAAAGCCCTGGCTGGGATGATTTAGTTGGGGTTGGTCCTGCTTTGAGCAGGGGGTTGGACTAGATGACCACTTGAGGTCTCTTCCCACCATAATCATCTATGACTCTATGGTGGCCATCAGTTTGACCTTGGTGCTGACATTCTTGGTACTGCCTATATCAGAACCGTTGACTCTGGTACTGACCATATTGACTTTTATCGTGGTTTTGATGTCATTGGTACCAAGAATTACAGTACTAGTGGATTTGGCTATTTCAGCCCTTCCCTAATATACTTTACTGACTTAATTTGTAACACTGATGGAGCCAGTACCACAGCCATTAGCACTGGGATGTCTTTGGTGCTGACTAAAAAGCTCCCTGAGTCTAAACTTAAGACCTGAATGAGGACTACTCGTCCTTTACAAGAGGAAGATTCTTATTACTTATCTGTCTCAGACATCAGTATGCATGGCTCACTTCCTTACTCTCCTCGGACACCCCCCCATGACTCATATATTTCCAGTAGACTCCAGAGTTAGGGGTCACAGTTATCTAAGGGTGTTCCAGGAAGACCCACTGTCTAGTATCCCCTTCCTTGGTCAGTTACTCTGTAACCATATGGACTTCATTCCCGGCCTTAACAGGCATTGTTGTGTGTTCATCATGCTACAAGGCATAACTTTTCTGCTGTATCAAGAGCAAGATCACCTTCTTCACAAGGGTCATCTAGAGATCATCCTCAACAACAACCGTTTCACATTCCTGCTACAGAGATTTCACCAGCACAAATTTCTGAGGAATAGTAACTCCAGTACCAATCTGTGAAATCATAACTGCTCACAAATAATCTTTGTCACCTGATGAAGAAGTGGTGCCACCCTCTACATCACCTGATGACTATAGGGCATTTCAGGATCTCCTTTGCAAAATGCTGGAGGTCTTGGAGATCCCAACAGAGTCTAGGAAAAAGTCCACAAATTGCTGGACATCTTACATTCTTCTCTTCCTGAAAAACTTGCTATGCCAGTCAATGAGGACCTTCTGGAACTGGCTTAATTATAGCAAACTCCAGCCTCCATACCTCCAACCACAAAAATGATGGACAGGAGACACCACAGGTTCTCTCTGTGGGTTTTGAATATTTTTATTTCCATCCTGCACCAGGTTCCTTGGTTGTCATGGCAGCTCAGGCGAGAACAAGACAAAAGACATTCAAATCTACTCCTAAGGCCAAGGAGCCAAAGCAGCTGGATCTTTTCATTAGGAAGAGCTATTCATCTGCTATTTACAACCTTGAATACCTAACTACCAAGTTCTAGATATGACTATTTTAATTGACACAGAGTATCAGACTTCCTGGATAAGATCCTGTCCAATTACAGGGAGGAGTTAAAATAATAGACTGCAGAGGCTCAACTAACAGGAAGGACCTACCTGTTGTCTGCTACTGACGCATCATACTCTGCATCTAGATCAGTGATACTCAGACTGAGGCTAGCAAGTTGCAAGTGGCTCTTTAATGTATCTCTTGTGGCTCTTTGCAGCACATGATATTAAAACACTGGGTGATTTAATTATTAACCAATCAGGATGCTCTTACTATGTTATTAACCAACTGTAGTTGATAAAATAATATAACTTGGTTATTTATTTTGCAGTGAGAATTATCCATCCATCCATCCATCCACAAAATATTTCCCTTGTAATACTGTTTAAATATGAATATATAGTATTACAGTGAATGAAACAATGAATTCACACTACTATAGCTCTTTTAGATAATGTCGATCACTAATTTGGCTCCTGAATCAGTGCAGTCTGAGTATCACAGATCTAGATCAATGGCTACAGCAATCACCATGCATTATGCTTCTTTCCTTCAATTTTCAAGGATATCCAGGGAAGTCCAAATTATTACACCTTTTTGACCTGAGTAGCTAGTCAAAGTTCAGGGCCCTGAAGGTGTTCCAGTTGGAAGTAGAAATTGACAATGGAGTCTGGACATTTCTTTGATGCAATGTTATTTATTTACCAAATATATACGAAGTCCTGTTCTCTGATCACAGGAAGAACCAAAATATGCTATAGCTTCTTTGCTTACAGTCCCTAGCCTCTTTGCCAGCCCCAGCCCTAGAATTCCTTTCCCCAGCTTCTTCTGAGGTCATACACCATGATTGTTCAGGCTACTCTCTGTCTACTTCAGTCTATCCTCTCTCTCTTTGACAGATTCCCACACCCACCTGGAAAAACAACACACTGTGGAACCCTTTTCCACATGGTGTTAGTTTCTGGGCAGACTCCATGATGCCTTGTTTTAGGTGGATCTCTTTAACTGTCTCTCATAGCTTTCTTAAATGAAACATGTATTCACACACATCAGTTTAAATGAGGGTCAACCTATTCCATAACATACTTGAACCAGCTCATAATGATACTATTGAAGATCTTCCCTTTGAGGGGAATAACTGTCTTAGTGCAAAAACTGATTAGGTGTTACACGTAAGGACTCTGGAGCAACATTATTTTCCTTTGGCATTTATACTCATCAGCCCGAGAGGAAACAATCCAGACACCAATTGCAGTCAAGACAGTTTTCTTTGCACTATCAGCCTTAACAAGGGCCACCTGATCTGCCCAGAAAGAGGCAGGGATTTCATAGAAGGATCTTCTTCCATGGTAACCACTGCCATCACAAACCTGCTACCATCCTCAAAGCAGTCAGGTCGATGGTCATTTTGAGAGGTGTCCACCACCAACCTCAGAGTATCCTTATCATTTCCCTGCTCCTTTTAGGGATGATTTAGGTCACATCTACACTAAAAATGTAAATCAACCTCTGTTAGGTCAACTTACAATCTCTACAGTAATTACTCTGGTGGTTCATGTCCACATTACCGTCCTTCTGTCGGTGGTGTGCGTCCTCACCAGAAGCACTTCCACAAACTTAAGAGGAGCAGTGTGGGAGGCTGAGAGCCTGGGCTTTCAGCTCCACAGGCAGCTCCCCGCCAGGAGCCAGGCTGCCCCTGGACTCTCAGCTTCCCACCGCAACTGGGCTCCGAGCTGTGAGCTCTGCGCCCAGAGTCCAGCATTGGTGCAGACACCAGGCTCCTCATGGGGAGCAAGCAGGGAGCACAGCAGCAGGCTGGCTGCCAGCAGGGAGGCTGCAGCCCAGCTGGGAGTGGGGAGCCAAGGCAGTAGCTGGACTGGGAGCGGGGAGGCTCTGAGCAGGGTGGGAGCAGCCCAACTGGTAACAAGGAGCCACGGAAGCACACAGGCTCTAGCTGGGCCCCTCACCCACCCCAGTGACATCTTCCATTGTACTCTCTAGGCCAGGGGTAGGCAACCTATGGCACGTATGCCAAAGGCAGCACACGAGATGATTTTCAGTGCCACTCACCCTGCCCAGGTCCTGGCCACTGGTCCGGGGGGCTCTGCATTTCAATTTAATTTTAAATTAAACTTCTTAAACATTTTAAAAACCTTGTTTACTTTACATACAACAATAGTTTAGTTATATATTATAGACTTCTAGAAAGAGGCCTTCTAAAAATGTTAAAATGTATTACTGGCACGCAAAACCTTAAATTAGAGTGAATAAATGAAGACTCGGCACACCACTTCTGAAAGGTTGCCGACCCCTGCTCTAGGTTATTATATTTTTTACCTATACGCTTACAATATGTTAAAAAAAATTGTGATCTACGCCATCTGTTGAAAAACAAATTTATCGAGACTCAACATTTTTTATTTAGCTGGTTTATGCTGTTTTTGCTTGGTTACTTATGCACTACAAGAAATTCTACGTCATGCTACATATGCTACATGCATAGTGTCACACAGCATATTTTACATTTTATATCTGATTTAAAAATATTTGAAGGTAAAGAAAGATATCCATTTCTCTGGTTTCTTCTACCCCAAAGAGTTTAATAGGAAATCACTAGTCTGCACATTTTTGGGGTTTGCAGATGTTCTCAAAACCTGATGTACCGCAATAAATTATGTATATATATTTTTTTCCAGCAATATTTAGGAAAAATACTGTGGAGTTATTTCCTAAAGCTACAGTGTTATAAGTATGACTTTTATGTACATTCCTGAAGAGAGATAATGAACCTAGATATTTTTTAAAATGCTAGGGACAGTAGAAATATCAACCAACAGCTTCTTTTATTAGTCTGAATGTTGTGCTTTGCTCTATTAGATAAAAATCTGAGACTGCAAGCAAGTTCTTCCCTGGAGAGTACTTGTCTAAGTACTTTAACCTTTGATAAACATCTACATTTTTTTCTTTCTCAAGAAATTTAATTTTATTATTTTTAGAATAATAATTAAAAGATGAATATGAAATACCTTAACAGAGTAATTCCATATGTAAGATAATTTATTATGTTGGATGATACAGACTGAAGCAATATTTCAGAAACTAATACTGTTAATATAGTATAGTAATACCTTTCCTACAGGGTGCAGCATAAATGTCCAACAAAGAGTTTTATTGTTTTTCACAGAGATTCTACAAACCTCAATCAAATGATCTGAAATTCTGTAAAACACATGCTTGTTCCTTAACTTCAATTTCCTTCAGTAGTTTTATAGATCCCTTAGGCCAGATGGAGCAGAAACAGATGGTGTTCTGGAGAACTTTACAGTGCATGTCTACAGTACCACAACATATTTAACAGTTCTGCAGATACTGAGCTTTTGTTATTAATTTCTACACGAACTGTTTCTTGTTGCAGTAAGTTTTATATTTTTTATTTTGGTTTACTAATTACAATGGCAAAAATAGAAAAGCGCAATCCTCACTTTAAAAATACATAAGCACCCAACAGCGTCATTCAGACAGTTGTGAAAGGCAAGTAGCATAAGTTTATACAGCACAGTACTTTCCCTGGAGCATGCCTCGCCTCATAAATTGTTGTGCTGGTGTGAACATATACAAGTTAGGTTTTTAAAAAAGATCTCCTTCTCTTAAATCACATCCATCTTTGTTTGAGGAAAGGGAGACAACTATACCAGCCAACTATATCACAGCTAGATTTTCCCATTCAAACATTTTTTAAGTCAAGCGGTTTTCTTATTTTAGTGCTCCTCTAAATAAAACCAAGTATTATTTGCATGAGCTCTATAGAACCTTTCAGTTATAAAATATCTATCTCCTATCATATTTATAGTCTACTGAAACATGAACAACCAATAACTACTTTGATCAGAATTACGTATGTTATAGGAAACTTTAAATGTAGAAGTTTATTGCAACAGTACTAGATTAATTACAGAAATATACCACAGATAAGTGACCACAGGATCAGTTATTTTTCCTCAATAGCTATAATATGGAATATAGAAAAACACAAATAGCTTTTCACCTGGCAGTACACTGTATTGTAGATTAAAAATACTTTTTCAACTGACACTGTTATAATGTAGTTTTATGACTTTCAGAGTCTGGAAAAGGAAAAAAGTTTGTATAAAATCATCTAGTAAAGGAAAAATCATTCTACAAAATAAATAAAATGCCACAACTATGAAGAGATATGGACTTTACTTTCAGATATTTAAGCAAGCCAGATTTGCTATATGGTTATCAAATTAGAAAATACTATAGTTTTAAAATATAATGCAAGCACTTGTTCCTGTTCCCTTTGTGAACATTACCAGGCTTCTGTATATATTTTATAATACTGGATACAGGTAGAAAGTCAAAAAGAATAGTAAAGTATGCAGGGTACAAATATAACCCAGCAGCTAGCCTGAATTATGAACCCTATGTAGAAGGCACCAGACTCAAAGGGCTTGTCTACCTTACCGGCAGGATCAACAGGCAGCGACTGATTCAGTGGGGGTCAATTTATCACGTCTAGTTTAAACGTGATAAATCAACCGCCGATCACTCTCCTGTCGACTCCAGTACTCCACCAGAGCAAGAGGCGCAGGCGGAGTCGATGGGGAGCGTCAGCTGTTGACTCACTGCAGTGAAGACACTGTGGTGAGTAGATCTAAGTACATTGACTTCAGCTACGTGAAGTTGCGTAACTTAGATCGATTCCCTCCCCCTGACCCTAGTGCAGATCAGGCCAAAGAGAAAAACAGGAGAAATTATTTACTTGTAATTCTGATTACCTGAAGATATCATTCCAACTGAATTTTTACTCTTGAATTTGAGTTCCTCAGTGTACAGGCATGTCTCCACAGATATGGGAATCAAAATAACTACATTAGTTTTATTCATGCCTTTAGTTATTTCGGTGCAAGTCTGTTTATGGACACTCTTATTTTGGAATAAGAATGCCATACTTTGATACAACTTAAGTCAGTCAAAATAGATTTATAAAGGAATGTAATAAAAATATTCTTGCAGTAGGCTGTGGTAAGCCTTGTGAACCTTGACCTGGTCTTCCAATTTTAGACCAGGCAGGTCACTGCAATATGGAATTCAATCAGACAGCTATATGGTCATTTTACTAACAGCACTGTCAAGTGAACTGATGTCAGAAGAAACAAAAAGTTTGGTGGACTTTCTAAGGGCTTTAGTGTGTTCCAAGCACAACCTTGACTTTTTAACATGAAGTGTATGGAGAAAGTTTTCACTGACATGGGTGTGCAAAGATGACAAGAATGCTAAAAAGACAGGCTCATTAAAGTGAAAAACAGTCACCATATTGGAGAGGAAACTCTGATGAGCCTGCAGCACCACACTATCTTTGTAAAATCTGGATCAATCACTAGAGCTTTAAATTTGCGTGAGAAGTTGCTGCCACCAGGAAAAAAACACTGTGTAAGAAACTTAAGCTTAAAGAAACTGAGCGGTTCAATAGAAGTTTTCATCATCTTTTCCAGGACCACGTTAATATACCATGATACAGGAAGCTTTTTGATGCAGGTGTTTAAAAGTGCCAAGTGCCAAATTAACCTGATGACCAGGTGCTCACTTGTCTACCTTCAACTAGTAGATAATCGGACACAATAGCTACTATATGTACTGGATGCAATTAGTCCGTAAGTTAGCACCAAACAGCATATGAAGGTAGTCAAGCAGTTTTGTGCAGCATAAGGAAAAGAGTCCACTTGGCCCTGACTGCACCAAACCACAAATATTTTCCAATTGGAATTGTAAATTCTTTGGGTGGATGGCTTCCATGATTCCAAGAGGACATGAGTCACTTGCACAGCAACAACAGTCCTACAGATCTCTACCTTGTCAAGAGCTAAGTTGTCAGGGACAGAGTGCCTAGGCTTGGATGCAGCAATGTTTCCAGGCTCTGAGTGATGATCCAAGGCAGACTCTCAGTATCTTATGAAGCCCATCAAAGCTGGGATGTCACGCTTCCAGATGGTAAGAAGTTCATAGGAGATTTTTATGGTGCTCGGAAATATGCCTATTGTGGGATGCAGATAATGAATGACAGATACTGGAAGCAGAGACAGGAAAGTTTGGCTAAAAAAGAATGTCCAGGGTATTCTGGGGTACAATGAGTGGGAGCTAACATGGAGCTGTGGGTGAGATTCTGGCTGGGCAGTGAGTGTGGAAGGGAGTAAAGGAGTATGGAGGCAGTGAGTGGTGGAAAGGGGGTAGGGGAATAAGCATGGGGGCAATAAGTGGGAGTAGGAGAAAGGAGGGAATGGTCAACAAGGGAGCTGGGGTGGGGGAAGTAAATGGAGATAGCTGATCTGGATAGGGTTAGAGAAGAAGGAGTGTGTGTGTGGATGCTGCCATAAGTAAACAAGCTGCTGGAAGCTGTATGAGATGAGCTGAATGTGAGTCTCTGGAAGCAACAAGTCAGAGTTCCATGCAAATGGGAGAGGGAGGAGGTTATGTTGCTGGGGGAGGGGCAAGAGAGCAATTGGTAGGTTGGAGCTGCAAGCAGAAGGGAAGGGAAGGGAAGTGCTGGTGGCTCTGCAAGAGATGCAGTGACTGAGCGCAGAAGGCAGTGTTCTGGGAGGCAGACAACAGCACTGCCTTGAGAAGCTGCTGGTTCAGACAGCTGATAGGGAGGCTGTGGGAAGCCAACTCTCCCAACACTTCCTGATAATAACAGACCTTTTCCTCCTACCTGCATTCCATGCTTACCTATGCTTTTGGGGTCAGCAAGGTCAAGATGAAAGTTTGGGGGAAGCATGTATACTTTCTAAAATTAAAAAATTGCAAATTATGAGAGATTACAAGAATTAGGCATCTGAAGAGTCTCTCTCTTTTCTTTTTCCTTTTTTAGGTGGGACAAAATGAAAATCCCAGGATATGCCTGGTTTCTCTGTAGTGGTGTCAAACAGATCATCTCCCTAATAAATCTAATCACAAGTGACTACAAAAAATGGTGTTTCCTTTCTGATAATTTAGAAAAACACAATGCTGTCAGGCAAAATTTCAGGAAAATGATCTGTAAAGCAGATTGTCTAGTGTGGAAGTATTCATTCAGTACTTACGGACAACAAATACAGTGAAGCCCATTGAAAGGTTTATTGTTATTGAAGTTAAACATTATACTGTGTAATACAGATCACATTACACAAACTGGAAAGTTACTGTGAGGTTACAGGAAATTTTGAAATGTTTCCCTCATTTTCTCTCATACATTATATGTCCAAGTTTCTTCATTTGAAATTGTAAGGTTTTCTGCTACTTCTATAATCCCTCATGGTAGAAAAGAGATCTTATGACAATTTCCTATGAGCATTTAATATTTCAAGCTCTCCTATGTTAGAATCTGTGGCTAAGACAGAGAATGATATAGTTGCTTTACTCACTAGGACAGACTCAAGAGGTGGAAAATGAAATTTAATGTGCTTAATCACAAAGTTCAAAATCAAATAAAGGGCATAAAGAATGCCAAAGATAAAGATGGTGAGGGCTTGAGGTAGGGGGAAGCAAAGCCTTCTACCCACTGGTGTTGGCTACATCTAGCTATTCCTCCTGTTAACAATTTTACCTATACCAGGGGTTAAATTCCTTCTAAGCTGCATGGCCACGCAGCTGCCTATTAAGAGCCGCTCAGGGCTGCGGTGGGGAGAGTTGCCTCTCCCCAAGCACCGAACCTGCTGTCTCATAAAGACATCGTAAGGCTTTGTTGGCCAAGACTGTATATTCTCCAATAATGCTGTAAGTCTGTGACCAAAAAGAGGCCTCTAAATTCAATGTTCTAAATAACCCAATGCTGATACAAGTTTGCCTGGTTTCTGAGTGACTGATAAGACCTGGTGCTGTGCCTGAATTTCTCTAGCAGCTGAAATTGCAAGTGAGAGTTAACATCAGAGACAGAAGCTGCATTTTCTATCTTTGCTTTCCTTTCCTCTTCCCCCTTTTGTATGTGTTTATTTTATTTTGTCTTCTAGGAAAAGGGATCAGACTTTAACAGCAGCAGCAACATCAGCTCCAGCCCATCTTAACTAACTTCTCTTTCCCCAAAAAAGTATAGTTATTACCACCTAAGAGACTGTCAAATATACCTTTTTTTCCCTTCTAAAGACTCTGTCCAGCAGAAGGGGAAGGGACTAAGGGATGTTGTTGAAATGAGAGCCTTACTTAATACTTTAAACATTTCAAAAGCTTTAACTGTTTTTTTCCTCCCCTACCTATCTTTAATAAAGGGATAAAATATTTTTAATTGTGTGTTTGCCATAGCACTAAGGAGGCTGAGGTCTCTGTATACCAAACCCCAACACTTAAAGTTTAACTTTTTAAAGTTTTGGACAGTTTCAGAGTCCTGTTAACACCTTTAACTCTTTGGGTCCACACAGTCCATCTAAATTAATACAACAGTGTCATGACTTTGATCTGCGCCCACATATTCAGTGGATGGGACTGGCTTTGGCCATAGACAACAACCTGAGAAATCCGATGGATGACTTCCAAAAATGAAAACTTTACTTATGAGCAGTTCAGGAATCTAGCATTTAGCTGGTACAAAATTTCCTAAGCTCTTAGAAAAGCAATGTGTGGACTTAGGAACACTGCAGGTTTTCTAATGTATATACAAACTGATTTTAATAACAAAATAATTACCTTATTAATCCCACTCTAAACAAGCAAGGGAACCATGTTTCATTACAACAAATTAAATTACATAAATGTGGGTTTGTAGATCATTATCATGAGCCAAAAAGTTTGGAACATTTTTCAGTAGGGATAGCACTTCTGTTTTGGAAATGCTTCATCTGCCTCAACATTTTGCATCATCCAAATTTTATCTCATCTTTTCCAGAAAATAATTTTTTTACCCTGGCATAGTGTGACCAGTATCTTGATTTTATAGGGACAGTCCTGATATTGGGGCTTTGTCTTATATAGGCACTTATTACCCCTGCCCCCATCCCCATTTTTCACACGTGCTATCTGGTCACCCTACCCTGGCATAACACTGGACTTGTGGAATTAGTAGTGGGGATATCCAAAATGCACAGCTGTGTGATAAACTATACTTCCTTGAGCAAAAGTTCATGCTTCTAGTGGTACTAGCCTCTCCAAAGGAGACTGGACACAGAAAAAGCATGTTGCACTCTTTGCAGAGGAGTGAAATGGCCATATACTTTTTGTGCTCCCAGCCTACAATACCCCCTTGAGTTTTTCTGTCAAATATGTGGCATTTAAAAAATACATGATGATGTAATAAGATGGTTTTAATGGCAGTTGTTTAAGATGATCTGCTTCATTATTTGTGAGCAATGGGGCCCTCCTAAGATCATGCTGGTAATATGTTTGTGGGACACCATCCCACTCTCTCTCTCTCTCTCTCTCTACATATATCACATATAAAAATGTAAAAATAAAGTTATTCAGGTGGCAAAGGTTTGAAAATGATTTAAGGTTGTCCATGCAACTTTAATTTGGCCCCCTTGTGTGTAGGCAGTCTTTAATTACATGATTATGTATTATTTTTTCCAGAAGCTCCCTGCCTCATTCAGTGCACAAATTAACATCTTTCAACAGAGTTTTAAATAAATAACTTTAATTTAACATGGTTTTCCTATATTTAGCATCCTAGTTTCTTTTAAAAAAAGAAGAAAGGCAAACCAAATTCTATTATGTGTTATTGTAACAACTCCCCAATGTGCAACATCATCATCAAGATTTGAACCCAAAACCTTCAAGCACTGCAGCACAGCCCTCTACACTACTTTGTCTAAAGAACTAACTAGTAGAAGGGGAAAATGTGAGTATGGTTTGCAGGATTGGGCCAATACTAAAAATTTTCAGCATATAATTGGAAGAGAAATACAAAATTCCAGTTAAAAAGTTTTAAAAATGGAGTACAATAATGCACTCTAAGTAACAAAATAACAGGAGAAAACTAGGGGGATGAACGTCAATGGATTCTGTGATCTAGGGTTTCTGACATTTTTGGTGAGTTTAATAATTTCTGCAAAATTTAAGATTTTGTTAAAAAATATGTTTGGTCTTCTCATGTTGCAAAGAAAGACTTTATATTAACAAAAGTACTTCGGCAGTTATAGCCATATATGAAAAACAGTTCCCATCCAAATAATTCCAGTGTCAGAATTTTTAGTTCACTAAGGTGCATGAAACTTTCTCACTGAAAATTAAAACTTGCCAAGGTACAGTAAAAGCTGTTTTATCCAGCACTTCACCAACCTAAAATCTCTATAAACCGGCATTTCTGATCTTCACTGAAAGTCCAGTTTTTAGTTTGGTTGGCGCAGGGCCAGCAGGGGATTGGGACACAGGAGTGGGTGCAGAGCGTGGGTTCTGGGAGGGAGTTTGGGTGTTGGGGGTTTGGGGAACAGGAGGGGGTGTGGGATCTGGGGGCCGCTCACCTCAGGTGGCTCCCCGCAAGCAGCGACCTGTCTCAGCTGGTCTTAGGCAGAGGTGCAGCAGGCAGCTCTGTGCACTGCTTCCGCTAGCAGTAGCCATCCCCGCAGCTCTCACTGGCCATGGTTTCCGGCCAATGGGAGCTGCACAGCCAGTGCTTGGGACAGGTTGGGGAAGTGTGCAGGGCCGCCGGCTACACCTCTGCCTAGGAGCATCTGGGACAGGTCGCTGCTTGCCGGGAGCCGCCTGAGGTGAGTTTCCCACGGATCTGGCACCCCAATCCCCAATACCCTGCTCCAGGCCCCCACCGCCACCCAAATTCCCTCTGAGAGCCTGCGCCCCACATCCCCTTCCATGCCCCAACCCCAGCCCCGCACCCCTCCTGAACCCAAACTCTCTCCCTCTTTAGTTAACCGGCATTTTTCAATTACCAGCACCCCCATGCCCCCAACATGCTGGATAAAACAGCTTTTACTGTACTATCAATCTTAGAGCTAGGTTAGGTATTGATCTCCCACTTTGCTGTGTGATGCAGTCACACAGAGAACCCTTTTCTGCTGCCGCTGAACTAATTCTTATAAAAGTGTACAAACCTATGTTCCTTTAACAAGACAATAACAACAGAGCAATTAGACTTAGATAAATCTATAGATATGTGAGAAGCCTGCCCAATACACTATGGCATGTTCAAAATTTCTCTCAAATATTGGGAAAAATCCTCACAATTTTCTCCTGTCCCTGCAGCAAACAGTGCAATCCAATAAAGATCAAACCCTAAGTGAACATTTCAACCACATTTTATGTAGAGATTTGGAGATTAGTTAAAAGACACACATTACCTCCCCGGACATGTCAGGTGCCATAGGAATGACAGGCCACAAGGATGAGTAGACTCCAAAAAACACTACCCAAAGTGCAATGCTTCCCCATATTGCTATATGGCTAAACTGAAAAACAGAACAATCAAAACATAGTTAATATTTATTCAGTCCCTATAATGAGTTCTGCTATACAGAACACTCTAAGAAAGATGGTCTCTTTCCTTGGAAGTTTACAGTGCAATTCTGACAAATGGGATTTTCAAAAGTGCCCAGCATTGACCCAACTCTGTGCCTGCTAAGCGAATGGTAAAACTATTAGGGTCCCTTTAGTTGGAGCAAGATAATACTTATTTTCAAAAGTAAATTAAAAAAATTCCCATACAGTTTAGTGATAACATCCAACTTGTGCCTTACTGCATAACCATGTGATATTATTTTATTCCTTGTCCTATGTCCCTCCTCTTCATTGCTTTTCATTTGTTTTTGACCCACAATATTTTGTCATTTCAGAGTATATATAAGATCTTTGAGGTATACACTGTATCTTTACTTGATACTATAAAGTGCATAGCACAATTTGAATGATAATAATAATGTAATAAGGAAATTTAATCTATCACATATTTCTGTAGTACTTGAGAGCATAAATAATAAGCATTTCCTTACCCAGGTCCAATATGAAGTCTCTAATCCAGCTTTTAAACACACTGTTATCACCACAAACTATTAAAACAGGAGAGAAATCTGTTATTTTTCTTTAATTAGTCTGATTGTCCTCAGACTATTAATGGAACACAGGAATTCAAAATTAAAGGACCCACAAAGGGCTTATGTTTAACATTTAATGGTAATGCACATGAAAAAAATCATGTGCATTATTATACACTTTATGTCCCATTAAATAGCAATCATGCATACGGTATCTTGAAACTTATAAAACATGACTTTCATTCCTTTTTTATAGTATTACTATTTCATTTATTATTTCATTTTTTTAATTGTTCTTAAAAACATGAATGAATGAATGAATGAAATTATTCAGGTGTATACTCCCATGCAGCAAGTGGAAGATGAAGAAATGGAACATTTCTACAAAGAGCTGGAGGAGGTGATGCAGAAAAGATCCATCTACACAATCATACAAGGGGACTTCAAAGCAATAATAAGTGGAAAGGAGTGTGAGAATGAAAAGTACATGGGAAAATTCAGTAAAGATGTAAGAAAGGATCGCGGTGCATATTTGGTTGCATTCGCAGAGGCAAACTGGCACCACATATGAACACGATATTTCAAAAAGAACGACGTCAGCAGTGGACATGGAAAAGCCCATATGGAGTCACACTGAATCAGATTGATTATGTATTGACAGATATCAGAAGAATCTTCAAAGATGTAGTGACAATAGGAGAACGAATCATTTGCACAGACTCAGACCATCGTATTTTGCGCTCAAAACTATGTGTTGACAATGCCTACGAAGACCGAGTCAAGAGAAGCTAGAAACTAAAGCAAAAATGGCACTTCACTCACTTCCTGTGCAAATGCCTCTTCGATGAAATGGACCTCAAGTATAAAGTCAACAAGGACATCAATGAGAACTATGAAGAGTTTATCTTGCAGATAATCTCAGCAGCTAAGAAACCAAAGGCATTGAAAATGCTGGGATGCAAGCAGAGGATCAGCGAGGAAACTGTGAATCAGAGGGTGAGGAGGGCACACATGAAATTAGAAGGAAAAATGGGCGAAGAATACAGAACACTGAAAGAATCACACTAATTAAACAGACAATCAGACTAATTAAAGAAAAATAACAGATTTCTCTCCTTTTTTAATTCACATGAAGATCAAAGAAGACAACGAAGACTTCAGAAAGAAGAAATTGAGAAAGGAGGCTGAAAAGAATGAGAGTCTGAAGAGGTAGGAAGAGCTGTTAGGCTGAAACAGGTTATCCCGGCAGCTCTGAAAGATGAAAATGGTGAAAGGACAATGGAAAGGAGCAAGATGAATGAAATATGTACAAAATTCTACAACGATCTCTACTCCTTGCATGTCAATGTTCAGCATACACTGTCAAGACAACAGGCTATAGAAGAAGTTCCTGACATTATGTGGAAGAAATTGAATATGCAGTTCATAACATAAAGAGATGGACGAGCCCGGAGTGGATGATATTTGGCCAGAATATCTCAAAGCATGGGAAAATACTCTCTTCAAAGCATTGGCGCAATGGTTCACCATCTACATTAATAGCAAGCATGTTCCGGATGCCTGGAAGAAATCAAAAACAGTACTATTGATGAAGAAAGGTAATCCAGAAGAAGTGAGCAACTACCATCCAATCACACTCCTCTCACAAGCATATAAGCTCTTCATCCACGTCATACTCAATTGGATTAAGAAGGATCTTGAAATGTACAAAAGCAGAGAACAAGCTGGTTTCCACTCAGGGTATTCAACAATTGACCACATCCACTCAGTTCAGCACCTAAACAGAGACAACTCATTCGAAGGGGAATGCAGTAGGAGGAAAAATGCAGTGTGGGCAAGTTTCAATAAAATAAAGATGTCTCTGATGGATGATGAATTACTCATGAAGAAAAGAAAGGAACTGTTTAACTCCACTGGTGTGCCAGTAATGATATACAGAGTGGAAATCTGGTTAACGATGAAAACAGGGGAACAAAAATTCGCTGTTACCCAGAGAGCGATGGAATGGCGAATGTGTAAGATATCACTCCGTGACCATATACTGAATGAGGAGACCAGAAGGTGTACAGAGGTGACTGATATGGTGCAGGTGATGTACGACGCAAAGCGGTGATGGGCGGGTCATGTAGTCCACAGGCAAGACAATAGGTGGACAACCTGCATCAGTGACTGGATCTCCAGAGAGCACAAGTGACCACTGGGCAGACTGAAAACGCACTGGGCTGATCCCATGACAAAACATTTTGCCCAGAAATGGAAAGAATGTGCTCACAACAAAACAGAATGGTGTGGCGTCGACTTGTGTTCATGGAAGGATGGACGAGGACAAGCCGGACAAAGGTGATTTCATGTTTTTGTAATTGGTATAACCAACCTGTTCAATTCAGAATCTTTAATATATGTACTTACAATTTTTAATTTAGATTTCCCTTGTGATCTTTAACCTAAAGAACTTTGAATTCCACTGCACCCAGTAGGCTAATGAGATCCTCTTATCTCTGTTGCTCATTTAGGATCTGATGCAAAGCCCACTGAAGTCAAAGGGAATCTTTTCTATTAACTTCAATGGGCTTTGGAACAGCCCCTCATGTTAATGGAGTCTGCTCCAAAAACATGTTGTGTAGACTTTTTAGCACCACAGAAGTCAAGCTAATTTAAAAATATGTTTAAAAGTTGTAGAGGTGGTCTTGTTTTTGCCTGCCTGGATAGGAATATAAGATCCCATTTGAAATTTCCTGGCTACATCAATATCTGTGGTAAGTTAGTTTATTAAACAAGTAATAGTAATGATCGCCATCCATTGGAACTGTTCAACTTTATTCTTCCGAGACACTTCTTTAGTTTCAGAAATCCTAGGACTTTTTTGGAATAAAGAAAAGTTCCATGGAAGCTTGGTAAAAGGAATTAAGTTTTCTATAAACCAAAGGAACAGCTGCTACATAGTACTGTAATCCACTGGTAAGTGTGTGTTACAGGTCTCCTTCTGTGACCGATCGGCAAAGCATATAAGTCTGTTAGAGGTCCAGCTAGAGAGCCTTCACTCCAGCTATAACAGCTCTTGCTTTTTGCTCTGGAGACCGCCAGTTCATTTCCCACTGGATCAGCCAACACAGCATTTGTCACAGTTCCACAACTCCAGTAGCAAAAGGATTTCGCTATTTGACCCTGAGAGAAGTTAAAGACTATGATGTTGCATTTGAGGCTTGATTAATTAAGGAGGTGGAAGATAGGCATCCCTTGGGGTACCTAGGTTCTTCTGTTGATGATATTCCGGCTGTCAGACCCAGGAATAAGATGTTGCCAGCCCAGAGCCATATCTGCACCAGCTGGGGCACTGCTCTGAATAGGGAATCCCTGATACCCTCTTTGGGTTCATTCTCTGATGGCAGGGGAAGAGGGATCTTTGCTTGATGCTGGTGAGACATAATATGTTGACAATGGGGAGGAGGCATATATTTTCTTACTGAAAGGTTATCCCAAGGGATGGAATCGGGCTGGTACCAGCTCCAGTGCTGGGCAGCTCTTCAGTACTGGGAAGGTCTCCTGGGTGGTATGGATGCCCCTGCAGAATATCTGAGGTCCTTGCTTTGCCCATCATGGGCATTGGTATGAGGATCTGTGCTGGTCTACTTGACTGCTTAATGGATTTTGCCCTTAGAGTGGTGTTCTGTGTTCTCTCTCCAGAAGCTCCCCTCGGTCCAGGAGCTATGCTTATGCTCAGACTGGCTATGAGAGTCCCTATCCCATTTATGAGTGGTTTCAGGTGCTGGCTTTGCTGCATGAGCTGATTCGGGCAGTTGGTACAGAAGCCTGAATTGCCAGTGCCAGAACTACTAGCGATGGGGCTGTTGATGCTGAGACAACTGGGGCCAAAGCAGTCATCAGCACTGACTCCGTCAATATCCTCTTCACCTTCTTTTCACTGCTCCCGGAGTACAGAGAGAGTTTGAGGGAGCGCTGGTCAATGCTGGTTTATCTGGTCTCACTCTAGTCCTAATTGTCGCTGTTAGGTCCAAAGTGAACCACATGAATTGCTCCAGTAGATGTATGCTGAGCTGCACATCCCTAGACTTGCGTGTCCAGGCTGAGAAGGACTAGCATACCAAGCACTTATCTGGGATGAGGCTCTCCCTTAGTGTTCCTGTTCAGTCTCCCACAATTCTGCATGTCTGGGCTGCTCTCCTCACTCCATAGCTCACCAGAGATTGATCACTGTTTCACCACTGCATGCTCTGGCCATGCCCCCTCTGCTTCCACTTGCTGCAAGCTTTTCCAAAGCTGTAAAACTTGTGTAAAATCACTAACAAATACTCCAGAGGTAATGAAATAACTACGTACATTAGACCAAGAAAGACAGTCATATGGTAATGATGTCACTTAGTATCTGATCTTTGGCTCATGAGCTATATAGAGTTGGTAGAATTGTGGGAGATGCTGCTAGCATAAAGGAAATTATTGATAAGAAATTTTCCATTCTGCATCCCAGTGTCTTCTACAATTATGGAGATCTGGGAAGTAGCAAGAAGTGAACAGATATAGGGAGGGTTATGAAAAAATGTTTGTTAGGAAAGGAAACAAGGAAGTATCCCCCTCTTTGCTCAAAAGACTTATTTCTGGGCCGCCAGATGCAGCACCTTCCTGCCAAAGGAGACCTCTGCTGAAGACAGAAAATCCATCTTATAGTGCTTAATAAAGGTGTTAGCTGTAGATCAAGATGCTGCTTTGCAAATTTCTGATGTGGACAAACTTGCTTATTCAGCTCATAAGTTTGCTAGGGATGTCATGGAGTTTGCCTTGATCCCTTCTGGAACATGAACTTCTGATGATTTGTAGGCTATGACAATACATCATCTAATCCACATAGCAGTGAAGGACTTGGAAGGTCTGAGTTCCTGACATTTTGGATGGAAGGACACAAATAGAGGGCCTGATCTTCTTGTTGATTCTGTACACTTGAGATATATTTTCAATACTCTTCTGACATCTAAGCTGTGCCACATCTTTTCAGTTGGAAAATGTGATCGGAAAATGAATGAAGGAAGCACAACCTCTTGAGAAGTGTGGTGAGAAGTGTGGATGGAGGAATTTACCTTAGGAAGAAAGGATTCTGGTGTCCTGAGCACTACTAAGGCTGCTGGATAGATAAAGCTGCCAGGTCTGACAGCTATTGAGAAACAAATCTTAATAGATAAATAAAACGCCAACACTGAAGTTAAAGGCTCTAAGAGATGGCTTGTCAAGGCCCTCAAAACCAGCATTAGATTCTATTTTGGAAAGAGTGGCCTGACTGCTGGTCTGACTAATCAGACTGCTCAAAGGAATCTGGCTACTGTAGATTGTCTGCCAAGGAGCCCAAGGACCCTGCAAATAGCACAGTAGTAAAGAGCAGATACCTGATGTGCAATGGTACTGGGCTGAAAGGCACTGTCTGTGCCTTCTTGGAGAAAGTCCAGAATGGTTGGAATCCCTGAATTTCTGGGATTTGCATTGTGCTTTGGCACTAGTTGTTGAATCTGGACCACACAGAAGAGCACACTTTTAGTGTCCATAGCTTTCATAGACAAAAGCATGGCCTTAATAAGTCTGGACAACAGACTGAGACCCTCTAGTGCTTCCATCTGAATAGCCAGGCTGTTAGTTGAAGGATGAAGAATAGGACTTTGCAAGAGAAGGTCCGGTCTTCACAAAAGTTGGAGTGGAGGCTCCAGGTTCAGATCTATCTCATCTGAGAATCAAAATCTTCTTGGCTAATGAGTTATCAGAATTACAGTAATCTATTCTTGTTTTATTTGCTGGACCACCTTCCCAGTAGTGGAAAGGGTGGAAACACTGCAGCAGGCCCTGCAGTCAACTGTGTGATAAGTAAAGCTCCATGTTTGTCACGGAAGTCACGGATTCCATGACTTTCCGTGACTTCTGCAGCAGCCCATATGGCTGGCCCAGGAGCTGCCTGAGCAGCTTGGGCAGCCCCAGTCTCGACCCCCTGGCCTCCCAGCAGCAGGAGTTTGGGTGTGTGGGGGATCAGGACTGGGGATGGGGTGCGGGGCAGTGCTTACCTGGGGGGGGGGGTCTCTGGAAGGGCGACAGGAAATCCCCTCCCTTAGCTCCTAACTCCACGTGCTGCCTTCGCCCGTAGGCACGGCTCCCACAGCTCCCACTGGCTGCAGTTCCCAGCCAATGGGAGCTGCAGAACTGGGGTTTGGGGCGGAGCGGAGGCAGCATGTGGAGCTAGTAGCTGGAGATCGCTGCTTCCCAGGAGCCAGGTAGGGAACCTGCCCCATCCCCACCAACTGTCCCACACAGCACCTGTGGCAGCCCCCTGGCAGCGATCCTCCCTCCCCTCTTCGAGTACTTGAGACACCCCCCCTGGGCTGCACGTATCTCGCACCCACAGCTGACCTCCCACCCCTGAGCTGCCCCCTGTAGTTTTAGTCGGGCTATATAGTAAAAGTCATGGACAGGTCATGGGCTGTGGATTTTTGTTTACTGCCTATTACCTGTCCATTACTTTTACTAAAAATACCTGTAACTGAAACGTAGTCTTAGTGATAAGGCATCTGTCCCCAAAAATCTGGGGTCTACCTTCCTTGTGAATTATTTTGGCATCTTTGTGTTCATGTGATTTGCAAACAGGTCAGTCAAAGGTAGGCTGAACATCCGAAAAATTAGCCTGAAAACCATCTGATTCAGGCACCACTCAGAATTGTTGATCCTGAAGCAGTCAGATCCTATTTTATGTAGATGACTCTGAAGGAAAGGAGAAATGGCTCCACCCACCTCATTATTTCCACTTGTAGTGCCAGATTTCTTGTTCCCCCTTCATTGTTTAAATATGCAACCTTAATTATATTGTCTGATTGAACTAGGACATGGTTCCCTGCTAGGATGGACTGGAACAGTTGCAGGGCCAGTTTGACTGCTCTGAGCTCTACAAGGTTTATGCGGTGAGTCTCTTCCTCTGGGTTCCAGAGATCCTGGGTTGATCTGATCTCCAAATGAGCTCCCCAGCCCTCTAGGCAGGCATCAGTTGTGAGAGCTAGAGGATCTGGAAGGCAGATGGGCATGCCTTTGCAGACATTGCTGTGGGCTGATCACCATTGTGGGGAATTGAACATGTGTCATAACTCATACTTGATCTTTCATGTGTTCTGGGAAGTGGTCCCACACTTTTGGGATGAAGGCTTGAAGATGTCTGCTGGGTGACTGACCCATGGAATGATCCCTACACATGACACCAGGAGGCCTAGTAGTTGGAAACACAGTGCTATGGTAGGCCTTTTGCAGCTCCAGAGCAGGATGATAAACTCCTGGATTTTCTGTAACCTTTCTAATGATAGGTAGAACTTTGCTATGATGATATCTAACTCCGCTCTCAGGTGGCTTATTCTGGTGGATGGAATCAAGGAACTTCTCTTGACATTGATGATGAAGCCGTGCTCCTGTAGAAGATTCAGCATCTGAGGCATGGCTTTGTGCACTGCTGGTTGCAGTGGAGCTCTGATCAGGATGTTTGTATACGATGGAGTACAGGAAAATTCCCTTCAACCTGAGTCTGGCTATAATCACCAACATTATCTTTCTAGTATCAGAGGGGTAGCTGTGTTAGTCTGGATCTGTAAAAGCAGCAAAGAGTACCATGGCACCTTATAGACTAACAGACGTATTGGAGCATGAGCTTTCATGGGTGAATACATGCATCCGACGAAGTGGGTATTCACCCATGAAAGCTCATGCTCCAATACGTCTGTTAGTCTATAAGGTGTCACAGGACTCTTTGCTGCTTTTACTATCTTTCTAAAAACCCTGGAGGCCATGGACAGGCTGAGCAGGAGTGTTCGGTACTGATAATGTTTCCTGCTGTAGGTGAACCTCAGAAGTCTGTGGTGGCACAATCTGATGGGGATAAGGAGATGTGTGTCTTCTAGATCCACTGAGGTCAAGTATTCCTCCCAGGACAGGGATGACACCACAGAGGCCCGCATCTCCATCCGAAAGTTCATTTTCTTCATCCATTTGTTAACCCTTTTGAGTTTGAGTATGGCTCTGATACCAACCCCCTCTCCCTTGCCTTCCTGTGAACTTCTGAATGATGAAGAAGATAGAATAGAATCCACAGAACCTTTCTTCTGTGGGAACCCACTCAATCACTCTTATATCCAGAAGTTGAGATATTTTTTTCTGGACCACACTGTGTTTTGAAGGGTCTCTGGAAACTGGCACCTGGATGAAGAATGAATGAGATGGAGCCTGCAGCTTGAGGAAGTATCCCTATCTCACTATCTCCCTGATCCACTTGTCTGTAATCAATGAAAACCATTCCTTTAGGAAATGGGAAACTCTACCCCCAGCTTCAGCTCTGGGTGGAGGCCTATGTGACCTGTAACATAAAGTGGATTGGTGGGGGTTCAGACTTCTCTGGACTTTTCTCCCAAACCCTGATTCAGTTATTTTCCTCTGAAGAATCTGTTGTGCCTGTGCTGGTATTTCTGTGATGATGAAGGGCAAAAGGAGCGCCTCTGTCTGAAGGTTGGTCTATATTCTCTCCTGAGGACACTGAATGGACAAGGGAGAGGCAGTCTGGATTTTGTCACACTGTCAGCCACCACCTTATCCAGCTTTTCTCCAAAGAGCAGGCAGCCTGTAAACTTGGCTGAGCAGAGGACCTGCTTAGAGTAAATATCCACTTTCCAGGATCAAAGCTCAGTGGCGCCTGGTTACTGAGCTGGAAGCCATGGCTTGGGCTGAGAACCTCATTGCATCTAATGCTGTTGCTAGGGGTGACTTTCTTTAAAATAGAAACAGAGTCAGGGTGATCTCTGTCCTTACGGACTTTAAGATCTTCCAGCCACGAGAGGGATGCTCTTGCAAAGCAGGAAGGAGGACTTAAGGGGTGTCACAGTGGCGGTGGAGGATTTTGAGAGGAGAAATTCACTCTAAGACTTACTCTCAGGAGCCTGTTCAAGTTGGATTTGAATCATGGAGATGACCTTATTGCACCTAGTCTAGAACTTCTCAAAGGGGCAAAAAAATCTTTGCTGTATTTTTTCCCAATCCTGATCAGAATTCGAGTCCAATAGCTCACCATTCTCAGTGGATGAGTGGAAAAAAGAGGAGGAGGAAGAAGAGTCGAAGGACTTTTATCTCCTAGATATTCTGAGCTTTTTCCCTTTTCTGTGTTTTTTGATTTAACTCTTTTTGCATGCTTTGGGAGTGTGGAGGCTCTGCTGTACTATGGTGAAGCCTTTTACAGCTTGCCTTCTTTAGGGCTTGAAGCCCTCTCAAGGGATCTGTCTCTGAATCATACCCCACTGGCTCCCCTTCCCCCTGGGTTAGAATCTTCATGGTTGACTTGGAAGGGAGAGGGGCTGATTAGAAGCCCGGCTTTTTTCCCCCAGGGCATTCGGGACTCACTTTAAGACTTGGGGCGGTGAGAACCTGCAAGTCTCCTTCTCTGTTCTGTAGAGGCCCTTGTGACTTACTCCTCAAGTTGAGTGGTCAGGGTCCTCCTTTGCTTTTGGAACTTCGTCCTGCTGTGCACTGGAATTCCCAATCCATTATTCCTCTGATGAATCATGGCTGCCTTGATGGGTAGAGGACTCTACCTGCCTGTTTGACTCATAGCCCTGGGACCTAATGGAGTTTAGGGTTGGTTGGATGGTGCAGGCTGGGCACAACTCGCCATCTACCAATCCTGGGAAGGATGCCTCATATACAGATCATGACTTGGATTTGAGCCAGTGCTTTCTTGGCAGTTCTGTCATACCTGCATAGGGGCAGAGGAGCTGGTAGGGAGATAGATACTGCAGAAGAGGCTGAGAGTGGGTTATACTCCCAGACAGTTAACCAACCCATGGAGGATGAGGACTGCTGAAACAGAAGAACATTGCTCCTTGTGCCCAAGAACGGGGAAGACATGAAAAAAAAACAAAGGTGAAGGCAGGAGCAATTGAAGCAGCCAAACTGTCTGCTGCTGTAGAGGCAGAGAATCTGGTGGGTGCGGAGGGGACAAGGCCACAGCGTGCAATGCCAAAATGCTGATCTGCCTCCAGTGAGCTGCAGGGTGAGGAGAGCAGCCCAGATATCCAGAACTGTGGGAGATGCTGGGCTGCAGAAGATGCATCGGGTGTATCCATCCTTGATAGAGATCAGTCCACTGCAGGAGGCCAGGTTTGCATCCTGAGTGCTTGGACTTCACCACAAGCTGTGATAGTTGGCATGAAGGTGTGCAGGGGGACCAAATGGTTTTTCTCTCTCTCTTTTTTTTTTAAAAAAAGGTACATCCTTTAGAGAAAAAGCATGACAATAATATTCTTTGTTAAAAGGTTGAAAGAACTGATTTAAGGTCTCTGAAGTTCGGACACTTGCTGGGTTCTGTCTTGCTGCCATGGGTGGTAAAAAGGAACTGAGGGAGGAATGCAGCCACTCTGGCTTTTATGCCTTTTCATGGGAACACAAAAAGGCACAGGGGGCATACATGGCTCCCACAGATACTGCCATTCAAAAAAAATCCAATCTCGCATGCATGCAGTGCATACACCTTGACAGTAGTATCCACACTGACACACACTTGAAGAACAATTGATTATTCAGGACTATTTCCTCCTGTTTCAATTCAGATACTTCCCATTTCACTAAGGAGATGAGCCTGATAAGGATGTATGTTTGTACTTCTCTAGCAGGATTTATTTTGTTCTGTGCATAGGGAAACAGGAACATACTTTAAGGGAATGAATTCCTATCTTAAGAGAGGAAGGGAAAAAGAAGTGCAAGTAACAATATGAGATTGCTGTTTTTAATGACTCGAGGAAGCCCTCAGTTGCTGGTTGAGAGAGGTATTTAAGAAAATGAAAAACATGTTTTTATTCCATTACCTAGTACAGGGGATAGAAAACTAAAGAAAAGTACAAATTGTAATTAATAAACAAAAAGAAAGTAACAGGTGAGTGAGTTAGGTTTCTGGTTACTTCTGACAACTCAGATGCCTCCATGGGGAGCATCTAGCAAGTCCTTGATGTTGGCCTTGACTCATGGGGCACTATCTTCTCCAATATTAAGAGGAGGAAGAGAGAGTTGTGTGTACACAGGGCCCCAAACCAATTTCACTGCTGAATCATCTGGGGTCTGTCCCCCAGGGATTTAAATGCACCATGGAAAATGCCAGGAAATTACAATCCTCATTCTTTCCTTTGCACAAAAGATAGCACCCTGTAAAAAGGGCAAACAGGCCTATCCTTTCTCCTTTGTTTTGTGAGCTTGCTGGCAGAGAACAGAGTCTGCAAATCATGCACCTCACAGGATCATCCAATTTGTCCATTTATTCTCAAGACACCACACTGTTTTTTACATGGAAGCGTTGACACAAAGAAAGAAAAAGGATAAATAATATTGGAAACATATATTTAAAATATAGGCATTTTTTAAAGGTAATAATTGGAGATATACCAACCTCCTAGAACTGGAAGGGACCTTGAAAGGTCATTGAGTCCAGCCCCCTGCCTTCACTAGCAGGACCAATTTTTGCCCCAGATCCCTAAATGGCCCCCTCAAGGATTGAACTCACAATGCTGGGTTTAGCAGGCCAATGCTCAAACCACTGAGCTATCCCTCCCCTCTCCCTTACTATATCATTATTAAGTATACATATATAGAATAAAGAAGAAGCAAAGTTAAAAGAGAAAGAGATAAGAAAAAATAACCAGCTAATAGAACACCAGACAACGGCAGCAAGACTTACAGTGTAAACAATGTTACCCAAGAGCAGGTAGTCTGAAGTTTTACCATTGCCAAATACAGTACCTGCAAGAAAAAAAAAGAATGATGATTTTTTAAAAAAGGTTTATTTATGGGATATTCCCTGCAATTCTGTTTTTGTAAAGGTATAGTCTAACAGGATTCTTTCTGTTGGGCACTGGGTCTGGTGCTCCCAACACAAGACAAGGCAGAATTTCCTGAAATGAATTCCTTTTAGGTTATCTTTAGTAGTGGTGACCAGTGACTGGTCAGAGCAGGGAGAGCAATTATTAATGTCTTAGCTCTCCAGAACTTTCCAGCTATAAATTATGTAAGAAACATAAAAGCTAAATATATTTTTTAATCACAGAATTTACAAACACAATAATTTCTCTCAAGGCATATATGAAGTATACATATTTTTGGACATGATACTGTCTGTCTGCCTGCCTATCTATTTATCTAAGCAAACATGTTTCTGGAATAGGGATAGCCAACTCTTCTGCCCTAGCATTTTAATTCTTTTTTGGAATGTTTGTTATTTGAGCTGGCCAAAATTGGACAGTTCTGTGATTTTGTGTATTTAATGTGTTTGTATACAAGTTTGTGTGTGGATATACACATCTTATATACACTAACGTATATATACTACCTCATACACAAACATAAGTATCTGTGTATATAAAAGCACATTTGCAAGGCTTCCTGAAACATGAATTTTGAATATCGGGGGGTAGCCATGTTAGTCTGGATCTGTAAAAGCAGCAAAGAGTCCTGTGGCACCTTATCGACTAACAGATGTATTGGAGCATAAGCTTTCATGGGTGAATACACACTTCGTCAAACAAACCAGAAAGTTTATTATGTTGTACAGATCCCAATCACTTTAGCAATGGAAAGGAAGCACTACTGTATGTAATCCTTTTAATAGTTTTTTTATGAAGCAAGGAGGGGACACAAAAAAGGAGTGAGATGAGATACCTGAAAGAAAGAGGAGACAGGTCGTGAGAAAGGGGAAGAAAAAGAAGGGAAATTTGGGTGGCAGTAAGGAAAGAAATAATGGCCAAGTCAGAAGGGAAAAAAAAAAAGGAGAGAGGAGCTCTTTTCCTCTTTAGTCAGTTTGGGTTGAGAGCATGAGAAAGATACAGAACTCAACAGGCAGGTAGTTGCAGTCTGTAGTAGAAAGTATACTGCACAATCCACTTTTTGCTACCTTGCCTTGCATTAGGTTTATTGATATTCTGTTGATTAATTTTATTATTCTACTGTTTGTGAATTTAAACATTTTACTTGTTTATTTTCATTTTACTCCCTTTATATCCCTTTTACAAAAGGCTGGAACAGAAATTAGTTTTTATCATGCATTAGAAGTACTTCTGTCTTTCCCCTTCAAAAGAAATCACTAATGGTTCATCAGGATAACGGGATGTCAACAGTGTCATAGTCAAGAATCATAAAATTACTTTTTTACTGACATAATTACAAAATTATGACAAAAACCTTATTTTAGGAAAATAGGAAATCCCAAAGCTTAATTAGCCTTCAGGTTGTTTAGTGATTGTTGCAATAGCTGCTGTTAGTGACAGCTCTTTTGTTGGTTGACAGTGAAAAGACTGGTACTGACACAGCTACAACTACACTGCATATTGAAAAAACCCTGACAGATAGAGGGATTGGGGCTATTATTACTTGCTGACATGCTATATATTGCTGCTACAAAAGGTTATAGATGTGGATGTTCCTGCCTGCTTCAACACTAGATATATAGACGACCAAGAGAGGTGCACAGATGGAGTAGATGCAAATAGGGGGAGTTTGCTTGGAAGTTTGCCTAGGGGGAGAGGCCAAAGATTTTTTGCCTTTCAGCCTTCTGGGAACAGTAAATACATCAACTGGAGAGAAGAGGCTCTTGATACATTAAAAAGGAAGAAAATACGGAAATGAGGAGTTCAGGGTGCAGAAGGGGGCATGTCTTGCACGACCTACTCATAACTAAACTAGGAAATACAGCCTAGGAGGAGCTACTATAAGGTGGGTGCATAACTGGTTGGAAAACCATTCCCAGACAATAATCAGGACTTCACAGTCAAGTGGGGTGCAACAGGCAGGGCCGTCCCCAGGGGTGTGGGGGGCTGGGACATAGGTGCTGAGTTTCTAATCTGCCAGGGGGTGCTCCCCCTGGCTCCGTCCAGTCCCCAGTGCGCTGCTCCCTCGCTCCCCTTCCCTCCCCTCCCCCCTCAGCGCCATATGATGCTGCAAAACATCTGATCTGTGGCAGGTGGTAGGCACTGAGAGGGAGGGGGAGGCACTGATCGGTGGGGCCCGCAGGAGGCACCGAGGGGTGGGGGAGGTTCTTATGTGTGCGGAGGGCTCTTTTTCGCCCAGCCCACTCGCCTGCTGCTCACCTACCTGTTCGCCTCCTCACTCTGCTCACCCACCCACTTCGCCACCCCGCCTGCCTCCTCACGATTAGAAGTGCGCCCCCCCAAAGTGCAGGGCTCGGGGCGGTCACCCTGATTCACCATACCCAAGGAATGGCTCTGCCCACAGGGATTAGTTCTGGGTCTGATTCTGTTTAATATCTTCATAAATGATTTATAGAATGGCATAGAGAGTACACTTATAAAGTTTGTGGATGATATTAAGCCAGGAAGGGTTGCAAGTGCTTTGGAGAATAGGAGCAAAATTCAAAGTGATCTGGACAAACTGGAGAGTTGGTCTAAAGTAAATAGGATGCAATTTGATAAGGACAAAAGCAAAGTACCCCACTTAAGAAAGTACAATCAGTTGCACACATACAAAATGGGAAATGACTACCTAGGAAGGAGTATTGCAAAAAAGGGATCTGGGGGGTCATAGTGGATCACAAGCTAAATATGAGTCAACAGTGTAATACTGTTGCAAAAAAAAGCAAACATCATTCTGGGATGTATTAGCAGGAGTGTTGTAAGGAAGGCACAAGAAGTAATTCTTCTGCTCTACTCTGTGCTGGTTAGATCTCAGTTGGAGTAGTGTGTCCAGTTCTGGGCACCATATTTCAGGAAAGATGTGGACAAATTGGAGAAAGTCCAGGGAAGAGCAACAAAAATGATTAAGGATCAAGAAAACATGACCTATGAGGGAAGATTGAAAAATTTGGCTTTGTTTAGTCTGGAGAACAGAAGATTGAGAGGGGACATGATAACAGTTTTCAACTACATAAAAGGTTGCTATAAGGGGAAGGGAAAAGAATTGTTCTCACTAACCTCTGAGGATAGGACAAGAAGCAATGGGCTTAAATTGCAGTAAGGGTGGTTTAGGTTGGAAATTAGAAAAAACTTCCTGTCAGGGTAGTTAAGCACTGGAATAAATGGCCTAGAGAGGCTATAGAATCTCCACCAGAGACTTTTAGAAGCAGGTTAGACAAACACCTGTTAGGGATGGTCTAGATTAGGGATCAGCAATCTTTGGCACATGGCCTATGAGGGTAATCTGTTGGTGGCCATGAGAGATTTTGTTTACATTGACCATCTGCAGGCATGGCCCCCTGCTGCTCCCAGTGGCGGCAGTTTGCCGTTCCCAGCCAATGGGAGCTGTGGGAATCGGCACAGGCTGGAGGGACATTGCCGGCCCCTGGTCTAGATAATACTTAGTCCTTCCATGAGTGCAGGGGACTGTGCTAGATGACCTCTTAAGGTCCCTTCCAATTCTATAATTCTATGATTAGCTAACATACATGAGCTAGTATTGATGCGGGATTTTAACTTCCCTGATATCTGCTGGAAGACTATTACAGAAAAGCATAATATGTTCTTCAAGTTCTTAGCATGTGTAGGGGAAAACTTTCTGATTCAGAAAGCTGAGGAAACAACTGGGGGGGGGTGGTCATCCATTTTGGATCTGTTTTGACCACCAGGGATGAATTAGTTGCGAACACGAAGGGAGTCAGGAACTTCGGAGGAAATGATTATGATGTGATAGAAATCAAGATCCTAAGGAAAGGAGGACAGTAGAATAGCAAAACAAGGACACTGGACTTCAGAAGGGGAGATTTCAACCAACTCAGAGAAATAGTAGGCAAGGTCCCACGGAAAGACCAATTAGGAAGAAAACAAGATGAAGGGGGCTGGCAGTTCCTAAAAGATGTAATACTAGAGGCTCGACATGAAGCTATTCCAATACAGAGGAAAGATAAGAAGAGCCACAGGAGGCCAATGTGGCTGCACAAGGAGCTTTTTAGCTATCGAAGGGATACATACAGGAAAAGGAAGGAGGAGCATGTCACCAAGGAAGTATACATGGGAATAGCACAAGTATGTAGAGACAAAAACAGAAAAGACAAGGCACAGAATGAGTTACATCTGTCAAGGAATGCTAGAGACAACAAGAAGGGGTTCTTCAGATATGTCAGACAAAAAAGAATGATCAGGGATGGTGTGGGTCCATTGCTCAATGGAGAAGGTGAACTGGTAAGGGAAGATGATAGGAACACAGAGCTGCTCAATGCCTACTTTGCCTCAGTCTTCTCACAAAAAAATAACCTGACCAGATGGCTATAAAAATTACCATAGACGATGAAGGGGAAGGGATGCAGATCAGGATAAGTAAAGAGCATGTCAGAGAACTTCTGACCAATTTGAGTAATTCAAGTCAGTGGGGCCTGATGCTATTCACCCCAGGTTGCTGAAGGAATTAGCTGGGAAAAAACCCGTCAGAGTCACTGGAAATAATGGATGCAAACTCATGGATGACAGGAGAAGTCCCAGAAAACTGGAGAATGGCTTATGTACTGCCCATCTTTAAAAAGGGGGAAAAGGAGGACCTGGGAACTATAGACCAGTCATCCTGACCTTGATATCTGGAAAGCTTCTAGAACAATGTATAAAACATTTAATTTGCAAATACCTGGAGGATGCACAGGTATTAACTAGCAGCCAGCATGGATTTACTAAGAACAAATCATGCCAATAGAGCTTGATTTCCTTCTTTGATAGAGTAACTGGTTTGGTAGATAGGGGAAATGTGTTGGACATAATATATTTGGACTTGGCTTTTGACACAGTCCCACATGACATTCTGATAAATAAACGGGAGAAATGCAGGCTCAGCAGAACTACCATTAAGTGGATACATATTGGTTAAACAACTGCAAACAATGAATTAACTATTAATGGAATGATGTCAGATTGGAAGGAGCTCTTGAGAGGGGTTCTACAAGGATCTGTTCAGGATCTGGCGTTAACATATTTATTAATTATCTGGATATCGGTATACAGAGCATACTGATCAAGTCTGTAGATTACACAAAGCTAGAGGGGTTGCCAGTATTTTGAAAGGCAAAGGATAAGGACAGATTCCATCAATTCAGCCAAAATAGGATGCAGGATGGGTTGAGGGGCAACTCAAACAAATGTAATGACCAGTGAGTAATTTCCCTTTGTCATTTGTCCCTTCCTTCTTGCATCCTTTGGAAAATTCCAGACTATAAGTAGACATATTAAGCAGTCCTATAAGGGAAGGTGGGTTTATGTGAAAGGTGACTTGGAATATGTTAAGTATTAAGTCTGCCTCTGCTATCTATAAACACATGGGAAAGTGAGAAACATTTGTAAGGAACTGACTATAGCTTTGCAGATTTTTAGCCTGGGGACTTTAGTCCCACCCTGCGCAGGAGGTTAGAGTGGTCTCTCAGTGGCATAGGTGGAGTTAAGCCCATTTGTTCACAAGTGTTTAATCAATGACTGTTGGTGTCATAGTAGCTAGAGACTCTACCTAGGGTGTTAGAAATGGACAAACTATCTTTGTATTTCAGAAGGGCTGCATATGAAGTAGGTAAAACTAAATGGTTCTCCCTGCACTCACAATGTGTAGTTTCTTCTCAAGGGGAGAGGAAGGATTTGGGTAGAGGGTTGGCAGAATCATGGGCTTATTAACATGGAAGTCCAAAATCAATTATGAATTTCTAGACAAATGAAACAACATTTTGTCAGGTGAAAAACTCTAAGAATGGAAGTTATCAAACTTAATTATTCAACATGCAAAGATGAGGTTTTAGTAACAAATGGAGCTACTTCCACAGTAAAAGGATGCAGGAAAACTTTCATACATGTCCACAGACCTTAGGGGCCACCCAGATATTGACTGCCCTGTCCAATCTGATTTTGCATAGTATCCAGGGGAGAACAGTGAAGTGAAAATATAATGAAAGGCCTTTTCCCAACCCAGGGGAATACATTTCACCACAGGAAGGAGAGGTCTAAGAGCAGAAGCATGGGATCTGAAGGCAAACTTAGTAGTTCAACACCTGTTGCGGAGTCAGAGGTTACCTTCTAGTGCATGCACCTTAGCTCCAGAAGAAAGGAAGAGAACTATAGAAATCACTCTCTCTTTTTTATTCTGGAACCAGCTAGATTAAAAAAGACCTGAGAGCTGAAGTAGGGGGATGTCCTCAATGCTTCTTCGATGGAGGCTGGTACAATGTAGAGCCTTTAAAAGACAACGATACCAACCCTTGATTCTCATCACAAACTCTTTAGTGATACAGGTTTCCATCTCTGATTCTGTAACATAACTTCCAAGAGACTACAGGTGAGTCATACCATGTCTCTGCACCTCAGCCTTCTCCTCTATAAAATAGGGACAATATCTCTCTACCTCAGTGCTTTTCAATTCTCAGGAATTCAGAAAGAAGGCACTGATTACCACAAAAGCACCACCAACACTAACGCATCACTGGAAGAGAGCAAGTAGGAATCAAACATGTGGGGTAAAGATAGTAAAGGGCTTGAGAAAGACAGTCATTATTACTCAAGAAGAAGGTCCCCTGAAGTATTGTCTCAGATATTTTCTCCACTAGGATCCTCAGAAGGGTTCATTTTGACATTCTTCCTGCCAGAGGGGTCCTGCACACTCTTATAGGAATCCCTGAAAGATGCTCTCCAAAAGTTATTAGGGACTGGAAACCTGCAAATTAGTGTAGAGTCACCAGATGGTTCTTAATTGTGGTCTTTTCTAGCTGGGAGCCTCCTAATTTTGTCTCTATACTTCATGTCCCTTCCTAGTATCAATCTTGGTCTTATCTTCTAATCTGAAAGAGAAATTACTATACTGAACAAAGGGAGCTGAACTGGAAGAACTGAAAGCTAGAATTCATGTTTTCAGCAGAGAAGACAAAAATAATAAATAAAAGAGATGTAAGGGGTGAAGTCTTTATGCCTTTCACTCTTCTTTTTCTCCCGGTTTCCTAACAGAGGATGCTACAGTTCTGGTAGTCTAGAATTTTCCTCATGATGAAAGAAGAAACAGATGAACAAGAAATGAGATGGAAGAGAAATCTCAGATCAAAGAAGAGAAACAGCATAAGAAAAACACTTGAGAGCTGAAGCAATTTTCAGATGCTTTGGCTGCATTTTTAGATGTCCAAAGCTTTCTAGGTCTGATTTTTCAGCATATTAGCAAATGCCCATATGTCCAGTTTACACACTGACTAGATGACCATCTGTATAGCCCGTGTACATAGAATCATAGGACTGGAAGGGACCTCGAGAGGTCATCTAGTCCAGACCCCTGCACTCATGGCAGGACTAAGTATTATCTACACTATCCCTGACAGGTGTTTGTTTAACCTGCTCTTAAAAATCTTCAGTGATGGAGATTCCACAACTTCCCTAGGTTTATTCCAGTGTTTAACCACCCTGACAGTTAGGAAGTTTTTCCTAATGTCTGACCTAAACCTCCTTTGCTACAATTAAACCCACTGCTTCTAGTCATATCCTCAGAGGTTAAAAAGAATTTTTTTCTCTCTCCTCCTTGTGACAACCTTTTGAAAACTGAAAACTGTTATGTTCCCTTTCAGTCTTCTCTTTTCCAGACTAAACAAAAAAGATACATGTAAAGGTGAAGACACACCGCTACCTCGATATAACGCCACCCAATATAACACACATTTGGATATAACGCGGTAAAGCATTGCTTCAGGGGGGGTGGGGCTGCACACTCCAGTGGATCAAAGCAAGTTCAGTATAACACGGTTTCACCTATAAGATTTTTTGGCTTCCAAGGACAGCGTTATATCGAGGTAGAGATGTATTTACAAATGCCCATATACCATGTCACTTAAAATCAAGCTCTCTAATGATTATCCAGAATATTCAGAAAGTATAGATAGCCTAGAACAATAACATCAGTATGTCAATTTTGTGGCAACCTCGGACTGAAGATGCTAGAGCACTCTCACAGCATCTCAGCGCTCTTGTTCAGCTGCCTGAACTCCTCGACTCCCACCAGAATCTTTATCCTATATCACAGTGTGCTCACTAAAACATCCCTCATCTGCATCATACAATCTGAATAGATGGCTTACCTCTTTCACTTTCCTCCATCAGTAGCCCTATTAGGGTTGCCAGGTGTCTGGTTTTTGACTGGAACGCCAGGTCAAAAAGGGACCCTGGTGGCTCTGGCCAGCATTGCCTAACAGGCCATTAAAAGTCTGGTCAGCAGAGCTGCAGGGCTAAGGCAGGCTAGTCTTTATCTGTCCTGGCACTGCGCTGAGACCCGGAAGCAGCAAGCAGGTCTGGCTCCTAGGCAGGGGAGCTACGGGGCTACACGTGCTGCCCCCTGAACACCATCTCCATGTTCCCATTGGCAGGAAACTGCAGCCAATGGGAGCTGGAGGGTGGTGGTGCATGCGGGCAAAAGCAGCGTGTAGAGCCACCTGGCCCCCACCCCATCTAGGGGCTGGACCTGCTGGCTGCTTCCGGGGCACAGCACAAACCCAGGACAGGCAGGAGCCTGCCTTAGCCCCACTGTGACACTGACCAGGAGCCACACAAGGGAAGCCCATGCCCTAATCCCAAGCCCCAACCCACTGCCCCAGCCCTGAGCCCCTCCCAAACCCGGAGCCCCCTCCTGTACCCCAAACCCTTCATCCCTGGCCCCACCACAGAACCTGCACCCCCAGCCGGAGCCCTCACTGCGTGCCGTACTCTAACCCCCTGCCCTAGCTCAGACCCCCCTCCCTACACCCTGAAAGTCTCATCCTTGGCCCCACCCCAGAGCCCATACTCCCAGCCCAGAGCCCATACCCCCTCCTGCATCCCAACCCACTGCCTCAACCTGCAGCAACCTTCCACACTTCAAATCCCTTTCCCCCACCCCCTAGTCTGGAGCTCCCTCCTGCATTCCAAATCCCTCCTGCCCCACCCCAGAACCCACATCCTGAGCCCAGAGCCTGTACCCCCTGCTGCACCTCAACCCCCTGCCTTTACCCACAGACCCCTACCACACCCCATCTCGGAGCCCCCTTCTGCATCCTGAACTCCTCATTTCCGGCCCCACCTCAGAGCCCACACATCCAATTAGAGCCCTCACCCTCTCCCACATCCCAACCTGCCCTAGCCCAGTGAAAGTGAGTGAGGGTGGGTGAGAGCGAGCCACCGAGGGAGGGGGAATGTAGTGGGGGGGCCCTCAGGGAAGGAGTGGGGACAGGGGGTGGGGCCTCAGGGAAGGGGTGGGGCTAGGATGCTTGGTTTTGTGTGATTAGGAAGTTGGCAATCTTAAGCCTTATCCTAGCAGCTGAAGTTCTCCTAAGGAATTTGATCCCAGTATTTGTGGCCCTTCCATTTTCTCCTCCTAAATACTAGAACCTTTCTACATCTCCCAAACATTCGCACAACTGCCACAACTCTCCTTCTCCTTATCTGAAAGATGCATAACACAGCTACCAAACCAACTGTCCTCCTGGAGCAGTGGTTCTCAACCTGTCGCCCATGGGCCACTTGCAGCCCAATCTGCACACAGCTGAGGCCCATGTGACATCCTCAGGGCCATATAAGTAGTACTGGATGTGGCCCACATACAATGGTAAATAGGTTGAGAATCACTGTGAGATATCTCTCCAACTTCACCTGATCACCCACCCGATTGCCACTGCCCTCTCATAGTCCTCTATATACTGATGAGCTAACACACCCCTGAAAAATATAGGAGTGTAAGGATTAGTATGGTATATACCCTTCCCCAAACTGAAAGGGCAGTCAAACTGATAATACAAGTACATGATACTAATGTCACATAAACTGTAGCAAATCAAGTAAGTATCAGCTCATATGGATGTACAAAAAATGTGAACTGAATTTATTTTAAAACCAATTTTATCTCCATACCAGTGCATAGAATGTACTAAATTATGAAAAAGGCATGATTTCTTTCCCACAATTTGAATAAAAATCTTTAGATTGCATATGTTGGTTTAGTTCTAGAAATAGTACATAAAAATGGAATAGTGTAATGTTTTTGGTATTTATTAGTGTAATCTTGGACATTATTATTTTTCAAGGAAGGTAATACGGTACTTTTCAGAGTTTGTAGTTGTTTTACTTACTTACCATAGTGGAAGGCTTTTAGTGGAAACCAAAACAGAATAACTGAGTGGAAGAGGCCATTTAAACAATGAACCCAGAAAACCTAAGGGAAAACAAAAATCCATGAGAACCATTTGCGATAAACTAGCTCTGTGAACCATGACCTTCTTTTTATCTTTAAGTTAGAATCACAAAAGGTATTTTTGTCCAGCCACCACTGTGAACTGATATAACTGACAGGCACTTTCTGCCTCTTAACCCTTTATGGGACATATGTTTGTTTTTATGTTTCAAAAAAAAGATGCTTACTGTCACTTTTAAATTTCACAATTATCAGTAAAAATTTAAAATATATACAAAACAGTATTTTGACTATGATGAAAAATATGCAACAAAACAGACAACTACAAACGTTATTACATTTCTTAGATGATGCACTAAAAATTACTTCAGCATTTGGGTTTCATTTTACCTTTCTCACATGATACACAATTTGGATAAAAGGACAGTTAAACCCAAATTTCTTTACAAACTAGTCTATGTATTTCAGATACAAAATAAAATACAAATTGAAATTAAAAAGCATCTTTCTTGGATTTCTTCTTACTGCATAATTTATAATAAACTTTCCATAATGCTTTCTTATTTGACATGAGACAAGTTATTAAACTTGAAAACTGTTACATTTGTGCTAAATTACTCTAATTTTACTACAAAATTTATTATCATTTGTGAAAGACAAATACTGTTCATAGGAACTGTGCTGTATTTATAAGTATAAATGTAATACTGGTGCTTTCTATAGCATATTGTAGATATGTACGAAAGACTTGATCAAACTATCGAGAAAAATGGATTTTGAACTCTTGTATCCTTCAGGACAATAATCATGTTTTATCATTAGAAATGCTTTTTACAAACATAATATTTATTGTACAAAACTGACATGTATTAATAGTTTTAAGTTGTTCAAACAATAGAAATTAAGTTGCCTGCCTCACAAAATTTTCCGCTATGTCTCAAAGTCCTTTGTTATCTTACCCTGCTACATTGGGGTGTATGATCCAATTTATGCTCCAATACTTTGCACATTTGAACTTGTGTTACTCATTAACCTTTGTCTCCCCTTCTTATCATGTCATTACCACAATTTTTTATTTGACAGAAAGCACAGGTGGGTGCAAGAAAAATTTGTTCTACTTTCCCATTTTCCTGACCAATACTTATTGTCACAGGCTAATCCTTTAACCTCTGTCATGACCTCATAACCCCTGACCCTTTTAACCATAATAAACTTATGCATCATCATTCAGTGCAACAATGATTCCAATTCTTCCACACTCAAAACCCACACCAACTGTTCTGCTTATAGTTAAGTATTTTGTAGACATTTACTCATTAACATTGCAAAGACTTGCAAGGGATATAGCCACACAATGTCCATGAGAGCTGTGTGTTTAAGTCCTGGACAACCCTGAACACTGAAGGGTTACATAAGAAATAAAATTACAGATTTTCATTTTTTTTTCTGTGAAACACATCATATATAGACATAACTGACCTAATTTAAATGTCTTTCTGGATTAATTAACTGAAAATTCAGGAGGCATTACTTAGCATGTCAAGTGATTTTTCACAACTTTTACCAGGATTCTTTTTGGTTTTGGCCAATTTAGTTATAAGTCTCAAATAATGCACCGACCATTACAGTATGTGAAAAGAGAGTAATAATATCAAAGAATATAATTCCCATATACATACATGAATGTTTTAGAATTCTATTAGTACTAGTCTCACATTAAGGTGATAACACAACCATACTAATGGATCATGTGACCAAAACCCAATACTTACATATATTTTTAAAAGAGTTACAATGAGACAGTGGACTCCCTACAAATATTTCCTATCAATCACTTTCAGTTTTGGTCAGAGGGAGAAAAAAGGAAGAGTAAGAGGAGAAAATTCTCACATACTTGTCCTAACAAAGACTGCTTAGAACTTAATGTTACATTATATATAGTATATATAGAATAAATCCATTGACTTAAACAGAGCTATGCCAATTTACATCAGCTGGGGATCTGACCATGTTACATTATATCATACAGTATATATTACCAAGTATATGGAGACATTGCTAATCATTAATTGAGAACTTAGATGTCCCTATCTTTAATAATGGTTACCCCAATGTATGCTTAAAATATCTGAGATTTACTAAACATACATAGATATGTATACACACACACACACACGCGTATATATAAAAATCAAATCGGCGTAACAACCGAAGGGTGCTGCCCATCAATGTATATGTGTTAAAAATTTGAGTTTTCAGATTTGTGCTAGTCTATGGCATACATAATACACACTTATTATTTACTGACTTTGTAAGTAAACATTTCATTATATTCATAAAATTACAGTTTCAAAGATGTATTTCAATTTGATTTTTTTATTTATATTATTTTGCCATCTGCGTAAATCTGCAAGAAACTGTATTTATTTTAAAACCAAGTCCAACTTTCATTTTCAATTTAAAAAAAATACAATACAGACACGATGTATTTTCCACCAATATTATCCTTAGATCTCTTTGAACCTAACTCCAAACACACAATTTAAATTCCTTGTTAAAACAGGTCTAGTATGTTTTTTTTCACAGCTCAGAATTAATGACGAATGGTGTAAGGCTCCTCCGCCTACCAATTTAATGACAGCTTTTATTGTCCTTTGCTCTACTTCTCCACATGGGTCAGTAATCCATTTCCACACAACAGTTCAAGTACATATGATTTGAGGACAAAAAAGGACAAATCACTTCTGCCTGAAGGAGACAGCTTTATTACTAGCAGACAAAAACAAACAGTTTTTTAAAATAATGTTTGCCAGTATATAAAAAACTGGATAAATATGATTTGTGCTTTTCATAGACAATGATTTCCCATCACTGAAGACTGATGGAAATATTAAAAAACAACACTTCATTTTTAACTTCATGAGAATATATGGCACAGGAATAAAATGGACATCCACCCTGCATTACATTTAAGTTTGCTCTACTTTTAATGCAATTATCTTCTACCTTTGTGTTAAAGTCCAGGGCATTTTGAGAAGTCTTGTATAATTCTGGATATTTCAGCATATTTTCCTTTCGGCAGGATCTCTCAAATATTCCAAGAGTCAGCGGTGGCATAGCTGTAAATATCTAACATATAAATCAAAAAATGTATTTCAGAGCTTGAGAACTAAAAACTTCATAAAGAATCAAGAGACTTTAATAACAATTGTTAAACAAAATAGGAATTAAATGCATTAAAAACCTCAAACCTTACCACATTGTAAAGACCTATACACCATCTTTCAAAAAGAATTTGTCCAGAAAAGCCGTTAACAAAAGCAAACCAGATCTGAAAAGAAAGAGAGATATGTGACTTAGATGTTCTACAAAGAGTTTTAAAATACATTTTAGCTCTGCTTTATTAAAGGGATGTTTTTAGGACATTCGTTAAATAGGTCTAAATATTTTAACATTTTTCAACCCTGAAAATTACTGATAAATCTCAATAGATATTTTCTTCCCAGCAGTATGAAGGTAATGACTAGTCACGTATGTTAGCAATTCTGTTTCTTTGACTAAATCTGAACCTGTTTCTAAAAGAAAGCCAGTTTCAGAAACACTATTGCCTCACATAGTATGAGACTAATTCATGTAACTGTGTTTATATCTACAGCTAAAATGTAACTTTCTTATGAATAATAGTAAAGAACATAACACACTGAAATATTTTATTCAAATACTTTTGCCCTATAATTCTGTACTTAAGCCCTGATTTTGCACTACAAACGGCATGGATAGATCCTTTTTCCTGCATGGCGCTCATTGCACAACCAGACTTTACAGCAGAAAAATCATGAATTGAACCTTACTTGAAAGTACTTTAGAGTACTGGAGAGGAGTACTTTAGAAAACTGTTCTCACATTAGTATTATCCCTTACTGCATAGGGATTCACATGAAGTTAGATTCTTTCGGGTATAATTCTGCCATTCTTAATTTAGCTGGTACTTTACTCAGTACAGGGATACTCATTGAACAAGGTACTGGCCAACATAAGTAAGGAAATGAAGAATCAGGTGCTGATGGAATTTGGAGCTTTTCATTTATTATATCACATACAATTTAAAATATAAATTAACAGTAAAAATTAAGTGTGATTTCAATAATATTTCTATTCATAATTTAAGGCTCTCTATTTTATGAAAAGGTCAAAAAAATAACCTAATAAATGTTTGGCAACTTATAATATTAACATTTTTACTATTTTAAATATAAAACATTATATTAAATTTAATGAGAAAACAAAACAAAAGCCAACTTTCTGAATCGGTACAGATAGCGAATCAGCAGTAAGATTAATAAAAAAGCTTGACATGTTGGTCAAGTGAATTTTAGAAGCAGTGTTGCCACACTTCACGTTTCATTTAACCTCATTATGGAAGCATGAATTGCTACAAATTTACCATTTATCAATATGTACCCAGGCTGGCCTCCAGATGACCAGTTCCTGTGAACAAACTGGTCTTTTATCATGAGCGGAGGGAATGCTTGAACACATTAAAACAACTATGTGATTCATGAGATGGAAAAGAAAACAAAGTAGCAACTATTAGCATACAAAAATGAAATGTAATTAATCTCAAAATTGTGAACCATTCAGCAAAGAAATTCAGACTAAAACTATCTTTAACACATTTACTTGTTGTGGCCAGATATTGAAACAATATGGGACACAAAAATCATACCATAGGATAAACTATGGACTGTTCTAATACTGAAATTCCTTGCTTTTGTTAATTATATTAATTAATGTCCTTAAACTCAGTTTGCTATTTATATGGTTAATGTTTCAACCTATTGCTTGAAAAAAAGCAAACAAACCAACCCATAGCTGAACAACAGTGTATAACTGACAAGCCAGATTTTAATAATATTTGTTATGTAGCATATTTTGACTTTTGATTTTTCAAGTATGGACTATGTGAATATATTTTTGTTAATTTATAAAACACATATCAAGTGGTTTTTCAGTAATGAAGGCTTCAAAGCCACTGCACTTTCCTGCATTAATACATAAGGCTCTCTTTCTGTTGTCTGGCTATGTTGGAACTGTGTGGAAGTACCCAGCAGATAAAACTGTACAGCGCAGATAATGAGAATCATAGGATATCAGGGTTGGAAGGGACCTCAGGAGGTCATCTAGTCCACCCCCCCTGCTCAAAGCAGGACCAATTCCCAACTAAATCATCCCAGCCAGGGCTTTGTCAAGCCTGACCTTAAAAACCTCTAAGGAAGGAGATTCCACCACCTCCCTAGGTAATCCATTCCAGTGCTTCACCACCTTCCTAGAGAAAAAGTTTTTCCTAATAGCCAACCTAAACCTCCCCTACTGGAACTTGAGACCATGTCTCCTTGTTCTGTCATCTGGTACCACTGAGAACAGTCTAGATCCATCCTCTTTGGAACCCCCTTTCAGGTAGTTCAAAACAGCTATCAAATCCCACCTCATTCTTCTCTTCTGCAAACTAAACAATCCCAGTTCCTTCAGCCTCCCCTCAAAAATCATGTGCTCCAGCCCCCTAATCATTTTTGCTGCCTCAGCTGGACTCTTTCCAAGTTTTCCACATCCTTCTTGTAGTGTGGGGCCTAAAACTGGACACAATACTCCAGATGAGACCTCATCAATGTCGACTAAAGGGGAATGATCACGTTCCTCGATCTGCTGGCAATGCCCCTACTTATACAGCCCGAAATGCCGTTAGCCTTCTTGGCAACAAGGGCACACTGTTGACTTATATCCAGTTTCTCATCCACTGTAACCCCTAGGTCCTTTTCTGTGGAACTGCTGCCTGGCCATTCAGTCCCTAGTCTGTAGCAGTATATGGGATTCTTCTGTTCTAAGTGCAGGACTCTGCACTTATCCTTGTTAAACCTCATCCAAGATCATTTCAATATATAACTGGGGGGCTTCCATCAGCCCTCCCTCTTTTGCATTCGGGTTCCCAGCCCACCCGTTGCTGAGACCTTACCATTCCCTCCCCCCACCAAATGAGGGTTAAGGTGGGGTATAAAGGAAGGGGTGGTTGGCTTTCTGATGTTCCAGTCATAGGAGCCCCAAAACCCCCATTTCCACTCCTTTAATGAATATTTCCTTTAAATCCTTTATCAATCCATTTATCTGATCAGTGTATCCCTTCCCTATGGAGTACCTCACTGGACATCCACCCTACATCAACATAATGAGTTGTGACATCATAGTCTAAGCCCTGGTTCATGTTTGCCCCCAACTAAGCTCCCCCCTTCCAAACCTGCTGTGGGGAAGGTGAAAAAAACCCAAATTCGCCTAGGCCTATCTGGGAGCTAGAAAAAAATTCTTTCCCAGTTCCTCGAGAAAGGAGCAACTAGCGCAGTGCCCACAGCAGATCTTGACCAAACTTGGTATTTTGCCACTTCTACATGTGAAAGACTGGGTGCTGCTCCACCTGGTCTATGTAAAAGAGGGCTTCTCCTGTCCCAAATGTACACTTTTGTTCATCTGGGGGGATGCACAGCATCCCCATGCTGACCTGCTCTGCAGCTGTTGCAGAATCACTCCATGTCTCTCTACCCCTTAAAGAGGTACACACCTTCATAGAGTCATAGACTTTAAGGTCAGAAGGGACCATTATGATGGTCTAGTCTGAACTCCTGCATAATGCAGGCCACAGAATCTCACCCACCCATTCCCACAACAAACCCCTAACCTATGTCTGAGTCACTGAAGTCCTCAAATCATGGTTTAAAGACTTCAAGGTGCAGCGAATCCTCCAGCAAGTGACCTGTGCCCCACGCTGCAGAGGAAGGCAAAAAACCTCCACGGCCTCTGCCAATCTGCCCTGGAGGAAAATTCCTTCCCGACCCCAAATATGGTGATCAGTTAAACCCTGAGCACGTGGGCAAGACTCACCAGCCAGACACCGAGGAAAGAATTCTCTGTAGTAATTCAGATCCCACCCCATCTAACATCCCATCACAGGCCATTGGGCATATTTACTGCTAATAGTCAAGGTCAATTAATTCCCAAAATTCGGCTATCCCATCATACCATCCCCTCCATAAACTTATCAAGCTTAGTCTTGAAGCTAGATATGTCTTCTTCCCCTACTGTTTCCCTAGGAAGGCTGTTCCAGAGCTTCACTCCTCTGATGGTTAGAAACCTTCGTCTAATTTCAAGTCAAAACTTCCTGATGGCTAGTTTATATTCACTTGTTCTTGTGTCCACATTGGTACTGAGATTAAATAATTCATCTCCCTCCCTGGCATTTATCCCTCTGATATATTTAGAGAGAGCAATCATATCTCCTCTCAGCCTTCTTTTGGTTAAGCTAAACAAGCCGACTTCTTTGAGTCTCCTTTCATAAGACAGGTTTTCCATTCCTCGGATCATCCCAAGAGTCCTTCTCTGTACCTGTTCCAGTCTGAATTCATCCTTCGTAAACATGAGAGACCAGAACTGCACACAGTATTCCAGATGAGGTCTCACCAGTGCCTTGTATAACGGTACTAACACCTCCTAATCTCTACTAGAAATATCTCGCCTGATGCACCCCAAGACTGCATTAGCTTTTTTCACAGCCATATCACATTGGCAGCTCTTAGTCATCCTGTGATCAACCAAAACTCTGAGGTCCTTCTCCTCCTTTATTACTTCCAGCTGATGAGTCCCCAGTTTATAACAAAAATTCTTGTTATTAATCCCTAAATGCATGACCTTGCACTTTTCACTATTAAATTTCATCCTATTACTATTACTCCGGTTTACAAGGTCACCCAGATCTTCCTGTATAATATCCTTCTCTGTATTGGCAATACCTCCCAACTTTGTGTCATCTGCAAACTTTATTAGCACATTCCCACTTTTTGTGCCAAGGTCAGTAATAAAAAGATTAAATAAAATTGGTCCCAAAACCGATCCCTGAGGAATTCCACTAGTAACCTCCTTCCAGCCAGACAGTTCACCTTTCAGTATGACCTGTTGTTGTCTCCCCTTTAACTAGTTCCTTACCCACCTTTCAATGTTCATATTGATCCCCATCTTTTCCAATTTAACTAATAATTCCTCATGTGGAACTGTATCAAATGCCTTACTGAATTCGAGGTAAATTAGATCCACTGTGTTTCCTTTTGTCTAAAAAAATCTGTTACTTTCTCAAAGAAGGAGATCTGGTTGGTTTGGCACCAGGGGTGAGCTGGAGCCGGTTGGTTGTTAAATTTAGAAGCGGTTTTAGAACTGTTTGTTAACTGACTTCCCTGGCAGGGAAGCTTTGATGGGCTCTGGCCAGGAAGCATGTAATTCCTCCTCCCGGCAGCCAGGGGGCGCTGTGCTGCGGGAGCCATGTGGGCTGCCTCCTGGCCCTGTTGCTGCTGCTGCTCCTTGGACCGCTGGCCCTGGGGCTCCTGCTGCTGCCTAGTGGGTACGCGGCTGCATCCTGCTGCTCAGGCTGCTCCCAGCCACTCTGTTGTGAGTACCTGCACCTCCTACCCACAGCCACCCCCCGCCTGCACCCCCTGCCCGCAGCCACCCCCTGCCACAGCCACCTGCAGCCAGCCCCTGCCTGCACCCCCTGCCCGCAGCCACCCCCTGCCAGCCCCTGCCTGCACCCCCTGCCTACAGCCACCCGCAGCCACACCCTACCTGCACCCCCTGCCCGCAGCCACCCCCTGCCACAGCCACCTGCAGCCAGCCCCTGCCTGCACCCCCTGCCTGCAGCCCCTGCCCGCAGCCACCCGCAGCCAGCCCCTGCCTGCACCCCCTGCCTACAGCCACCCGCAGCCACACCCTACCTGCACCCCCTGCCCGCAGGCACCCCCTGCTACAGCCACCTGCAGCCAGGCCCTGCCACAGCTACTCCCTGCCCGCAGCTTCCCGCAGCCAGCCCCTGCCTGCACCCCCTGCCACAGCCACCCCCTGCCTGCACCCCCTGCCACAGCCACCTGCAGCCACCCCGCCACAGCCACCCCCCGCCACAGCTACCCCCTGCCCGCAGCCACCCGCAGCCAGCTCCTGCCTACACCCCCTGCCTGCAGCCACCCCCTGCCACAGCCACCTGCACCCAGCCCCTGCGTGCACCCCTTGCCCGCAGCCACGCCCTGCCACAGCCACCTCCTGCCCGCAGCCACCCGCAGCCAGCCTCTGCCTGTACCCCCTGCCCGCAGCCACCCCCTGCCTACACCCCCTGCAACAGCCACCCCCTGCCTGCACCCCCTTCCCACAGCCACCCTCAGTCAGCCTGCCTGCTCCCCCTGCCCACAGCCACCCACTGCCACAGCCACCTGCAGCCAGCCCCTGCCTGCACCCCCTGCCTGCAGCCACCCCCTGCCACAGCCATCCGCAGCCAGCCCCTGCCTGCACCCTCTGCCTGCAGCCACCCCCTGCCACAGCCACCCACAGCCAGCCCCTGCCTACACCCCCTGCCCACAGCCACCACCGGTCACAGACACCTGTAGCCAGCCCCTGCCTGCACCCCCTGCCTGAGCCTCCCTCTGCCCACAGCCACCTGCCACCCGCAGCCACCCCCTGCCTGCAGCCCCTGCTCACAGCCACCTCCTGCCTGCAGCCCCTGCTCACAGCCACCCGCAGCTGCTCCCTGCCCACAGCCACGCCATGCCCGCAGCCACCCCCTACCTGCACCCCCTGCCCGCAGCCAGCCTCTGCCTGCACACCCTGCCCACAGCCGCCCCCTGCCACAGCCACCCCCTGCCTGCAACCACCTGCAGCCTACCCCTGCCTGCACCCCTGCCTGCAGACAGCCCCTGCCCACAGCCACCCGCAGCTGTCCCCTGTCCGCAGCTACCTGCAGCTGCCCCCTGCCTGCACCCCCTGCCCGCAGCCAGCCCCTGCCTGCATCCCTTCCCCGCAGCCACCCGCAGCCAGCCCCTGCCCGCAGCTACCCGCAGCCAGCCTCTGCCTGCACCCCTTGCCTGCAGCCACTCCCTGCCACAGCCACTCTCGGCCCGCAGCCACACACAGCCAGCCCCTGCCTGCACCCCCGTGCCACAGCCACCCGCAGCCAGCCCCTGCCTATAGCCACCCCCTGCCCACAGCCACCCACAGCCGCCCCCTGCCCACAACCAGCCTCTGCCTGCACCCCCTGCCCGCAGCAACCCGCAGCCAGCCCCTTCTTGCACCCTCTATCTGCAGCCACCCCCTGCCCGCAGCCACCCACAGCCAACTCCTGCCTGCACCCCCTGCCCGCAGCCACCCCGCCATAGTTACCCCCTGCTCGCAGCCACCCGCAGCTGCCCCCTGCCCACAGCCACCCCCTGCCCAGAGCCACCCGCAGCCAGCCCCTGCCACACCCCCTGCCCGCAGCCAGCTCGTGCCACAGCCCTCCTCTGCCCGCAGCCACCCCTTGCCACAGCCACCCCCTGCCCGCAGCCCCCCTGCCCACGGCCGCCCTCAGCCCACAGCCACCCACAGCCTGCCCCTGTCTGCACCACCTGCCCACAGCCAGCACGTCACACTCCCTGCCTCCAGCTAGCCCTGCCCCATGCCCCTGTCTGCAGCCAGTCCCGCCCCCGCCCATCTGCAGCCAGCCCCATGTCCACCGGTGCTCTGCAGTTCTCAGGGCAGTAACCCTGCACACCTGCTTCAATGAGGGAGGGCAGGGAGCAGCTGGGACCCACACATGTGCACACCCTAGCGTGATGAGACAGCAAGTGTGAAAAATCGGGACAGGGGGCGAGGGATAATCATAGAATCATAGAATATTAGGGTTGGAAGGGACCTCAGGAGATCATCTAGTCCAACCCCCTGCTCAAAGCAGGACAAATCCCCAAATGGCCCCCTCAAGGATTGAACTCACAACCCTGGGTTTAGCAGGCTAATGCTCAAACCACTGAGCCTATATAAGAAAAAGACCCAAAAATTGAGACTGTCCCTATAAAATTGGGACATCTGGTCACCCTAGTACACCCCAAGGGAGTGACGGGGACCCACACATGCGAAAAGGAGCTCATTTCTAGTTCAGGCCCATCTTCTTAATAAAGAACTTTAGATAGCGTTAACATACATCTGTATTTTCCTGGACATGTCAGGTTTTTCGGTTCTTAAATCGCTGTCTTACCTAAAATTTAAAAATTCCTCTCAGGAAAATACAGACGTATGGTAACCCTATTGGTACAAAAAATACATACTGTGGCACATCCCTTAAATCAGAACTTTTTATAGGGAACCAGTTGTTAAGTCCTTCTCCTTTATTACTTCCAACTGATGAGTCCCCAGCTTATAACAAAAATTCTTGTTATTAATCCCTAAATGCATGACCTTGCACTTTTCACTATTAAATTTCATCCTATTACTATTACTCTGGTTTACAAGGTCATCCAGATCTTCCTGTATGATATCCTTCTCTGTATTGGCAATACCTCCCAGATTTGTGTCATCCACAAACTTTATTAGCACATTCCCACTTTTTGTGCCAAGGTCAGTAATAAAAAGATTAAATAAGATTGGTCCCAAAACTGATCCCTGAGGAATTCCACTAGTAACCTCCTTCTAGCCAGACAGTTCATCTTTCAGTATGACCTGTTGTAGTCTCCCCTTTAACTAGTTCCTTATCCACCTTTCAATGTTCATATGGATCCCCATCTTTTCCAATTTAACTAATAATTCCCCATGTGGAACCGTATCAAATGCCTTACTGAATTCGAGGTAAATTAGATCCACTGTGTTTCCTTTGTCTAAAAAAAATCTGTTACTTCCTCAAAGAAGGAGATCAGGTTGGTTTGGCATGATCTACCTTTTGTAAAACCATGTTGGGTTTTGTCCCAATTACCATTGACCTCAATGTCCTTAACTACTTTCTCCTTCAAAATTTTTTCCAAGACCTTGCACACTACAGATGTCAAACTAACAGGCCTGTAGTTACCTGGATCACTTTTTTTCCCTTTCTTAAAAATAGGAACTATGTTAGCAGTTCTCCAGTCATATAGTACAACTCCTAAGTTTATAGATTCATTAAAAATCCTTGCTAATGGTCTTGCAATTTCATGTGCCAGTTCCTTTAATATTTTTGGATGAAGATTATCTGGGCCCCCCCGATTTAGTCCCATTAAGTTGTTTGACTTTGGCTTCCAGCTCAGATGTGGTAATAACTACCTCCATATCCTCATTCCCATTTGTCATCCTACCATTATCCCTAAGCTCCTCATTAGCTTCATTAAAGACTGAGACAAAGTATTTATTTAGATATTGGGCCATGCCTAGATTATCCTTAACCTCCACTCCATCCTCAGTGTTTAGCAGTCCCACTTCTTCTTTCTTTGTTTTCTTCTTATTCATATGGCTATAGAACCTTTCACTATTGGTTTTAGTTCCCTTTGCAAGGTCCAACTCTACATGGCTTTTGGCCTTTCTCACTTTATCCCTACATGTTCTGACCTCAATAAGGTAGCTTTCCTTGTTGATCCCTTCCATCTTCCACTCCTTGTAGACTTTCTTTTTCTTAATCACCTTTCTGAGATGCTTGCTCATCCAGCTTGGTCTACAACTCCTGCCTATGAATTTTTCCCCCTTTCTTGGGATGCAGGTTTCTGATATTTTCTGAAACTTTGACAAAGTAATTCCAGGCCTCCTACGCCCTTAGATCCACAAGTTCTTCAGTCCAATCCACTTCCCTAACTAATTTCCTTAATTTTTTTAAAGTTAGCCCTTTTGAAATCAAAAACTCTAGTCACAGATCTATTTTTGTTTATCCTTCCATTTAGTTTGAACTGAATTAGCTCCTGATTGCTCGAACCAACGTTGTCCCCTACAATTATTTCTTCTATGAGGTCTTCACTACCAAAACCAAATCTAAAATAGCATCCCCTCTTGTTGGTTCAACTATTTGGTGAAGGAATCCATCAGTTATTGCATCCAGGAAAATCTGACCTCCATTATTATTACTAGCACTTGTGCTCCAGTCTATATCTGGGAAGTTAAAGTCTCCCATGATCACACAATTCCCATTAGTATTTACTTCATTAAAAACATTAAAGAGGTCTCTATCTATATCCAAATCAGATCCAGGTGGTCTATATCACACCCAAAGCACTATCCCAGGGGAGGATCTAGTAGCTTTCTTCCCCAATGTGACTTTTGCTCAGACAGACTCTGTCTTATCCATTCCATCACTTTTTATTTCTTTACAGCCTACCTCATCATTGATATACAATGCTGCTCCACCATGTTTCTGTTATCCCTATATATCTGATTTCACTTCCTGCACCAGTAACTCTAGTTCCTCCATTTTGTTACCTAGGCTCCTCGCATTGGTGTACAAACATCTTAATTTTTGCTGTTTGGCTTCACTCACATTCTTTACCTGATTAGGCATAGTCATTCTACCACCAGTGTCACCTGTTAGACTGGTATCTACACTACCCTTCCTCCTTATGTCCATTCTCCTACCCACGGCTGTATCCCTTCTTACTTTGTTTTCTTCCCTCTCAATGTTAAAATCCAGCGTGGAGATTACCTGGACATCTCCCAACCATCGCCCCCAAATTCCTAGTTTGAAGCTCTCTTAATCAGTTGTGCCAGTCTCCATCCTAGAAGTCTATTTTCCTCCCTACTCAGGTGAAGTCCATCCTGAGAGAACAGTCCTCTGTCCATGAATGCCTCCCAGTTGCCATACATCCCAAAGCCCTCCTTTTAGCACACTGCCTGAGCCATCTGTTGATCATCGTAATCTTGTCACACCTTTGTTGCCCTTCTCTAGGAACAGGCAGAATCCCACTGAAGATCACCTGAGCCTTGATTTCCTTGAGTGTCTTCTCCAGCCTGGCATAGTCTCTCTTGATATGTTCCAGCAAGAATCTAGCCGTATCATTTGTTCCCACATGAAGGACAATCAGTGGATTCTTTCCCACTCCCATTAGAATCCTCTTCAGCCTCAGGTCCACATCCCATATCTTAGCACCTGGCAGACAGCATACCCTTCTGTTCTGTGGATCAGCTTTGGTTGCAGGCCTGTCTATTCTTCTCAGTAAGGAGTCCCCAGTCATGTAGACCTGCCTTTTCCTGGTGATGGTGCAATTCTCCAGTCTATTCCCTGTTCCCTCTGGCTGAAGTCCTCTTGATTTCTGTTCTCCCTTGCAATCCTTTGCAACCCATCCTGTATTCTCCTGAGACTCATATTTGGTGTTTTTATCTCCATTGACTCTTCCCCTCTTCCTACAGAACTAGCTGCTTTTCTCTTCTTCTTTGCCCTCCCACCTTCAGTGACCACCTGCTGTGCCCCTTCTTCATTTTCCAACTCTGCAAATCTGTTCCTGAGCTCTATTTCTCCTTCACTAGCCTGTCTTTTCCTCTGCCTGGTTCTCTTAGTCACATGCTTCCACTGTCCACTTTCCACTTACAAGTACATCAATACCCCGACATAATGTGACTGATATAACATGAATTCGGATATAACATGGTAAAGCAGTGGTCGGGGGGGGAGAGGGGGGCTGCACACTTGGGCAGATCAAAGCAAGTTCGATATAATGCAGTTTCGCCTATAACGCAGTAAGATTTTTTGGCTCCCAAGGACAGTGTTATATCGGGGTAGAGGTGTAGTCACTGAGATCTCTGCTCTCCATGCCTGCTCAGTACAACAAACTGAAAAGAGAGATTGAAGCCTAGTAGTTGTCCTGGCTAGAGACATTCAGTGATGTATTTTTCTGTCTATTAATTCACAATATTGACATTAGCCATTAACATTGGCAAAAAGTGTTTTACCTGGCAAAAGTTGTGTATATGGGAATTAATCTAAAGATCATCCTATCTCATGTACAGTTTCATTATGTATTTTTTTAAAATTACATATTTATAATTAAAAATAAATATATAGTGTATTTCAAAGTTAGTTTTAAATATTAAACAAAAATTCCTGTCATTGTTAAACAAAAATATATAAACAATGAATTTTCAAATTAAGACTTGAGAACTGCACATTTCTAGTACAAATCAGCAATTAATTTTCTCTAGACTAAGAGATATGATAAATAGAGCTCTGCGTGGAAACAAAGTTTGCATCCGCATCTGATCTGTGATCAGCAAACATGGTCCGCAATATCAAATGGATATCTGCAGATTTGCAGGGCTCTAAATATAAAATTTGGATCCGCATCCATCCACGAATCTATAAAGTGTCTATCAGCAGATTCGTAGGACTCTATACATAGAACTAATGTACCTATTAGGTTAAAATTTTCAAATTTTTATGCTTAAACATCTAAATATATGTTCTGATTTTGATGAGGAGTAACCGCAAGTGCCAAAGAACCTTGAGTGCTTCACTTTGCAACTGTAACATTTTTAGCATATTTTATGTATGGAAAATTGTAGACAAGACTATTTAATTTTTTCATTATAATTTTTCTTTCTGACCTTTTTTTTCAAAGCTCCTGAATTTTTCACTCTGTTCTTTTTGTTATATTTTCTTCAAAATAGAATATAAATCCAATTAAGTTTATGGAAATGTTACAAAGTAAAATTATAAGATTAAAAATCCCCAGCAGCTGCACTATTTGTGACAAGTTCCATCAAAAAGAAACAGGTTTTGCTTTTTTTAAAAAAGCAGAAATTAAGGTAAATTTTCAAACCTAGAGGGTCAAATCTTAGGCATCTAATTTAAGTGGTTTGATTTTTGCAGATGATGACCATCTGCAGTTCTTACTAAATAAGGATTTTTATTTAAAATGTAATACCACTCAACATTTTATTAAAATAGTATTAATTTGTATCTTATGTATGTAAGAAAAATAACCCAAACAAACTGGCCATGCTTTGGAATGGACAAACTTGTTTTTCCTAATTTTGAACCCACACAAACATTGTGAATTCAGAAGTTTGAATCAAATATAAGCATCACTGGGTTTCTATTTCATTTAAGGGAAAATGTGATGAAAGGTACAGAAAGAGAAACAATGAAAAATAAAGAAAGGTTGTGGAAAAAGGAGGATGGAGAGAGGCAGAAATCCTAATTAAAAAATTCTCTCTACAACAATCCATACAAGAATTATGTTAAAAGAATGCTTGGGTTGCAAACCTAAGCACTGTAAAGTCATGAAATGCTAAATTTAAAGTTGCACATGAAAGTGCAAATATCCCTAACAATATGTGTATATATTAGCATTAGAGCTCAGTGGGAGACATTTCCCATATCCTGCAAAAGTTGTTGAGATTTTTGAAATTCTCCCATTCTCCATCTGGATGAAACTGAGAGCTTTTGGAATTTTTCATGAAAAACAAGAGAGAGAGAGATAGGATATGTCTGCATTTCAAGCTCAAGTAGACATACCAACACTAGATCTGAGCTAGCATACTAAAAATAGAAATCCTGCATGCACAAGTGGTGGTGGTTGGAAGGGCTAGCCACCCCAAGTACACATGTAGTATCTTGGATGGGTATGTACTTGACGTGGCTAATGTCTTTGCTACTACAACTACACTCTGTTTTTAGCACACTAGCTTGATCACAGTAAGTGTGGGTATATCTCAAGTTGGAACTTATACCTCCAGTTCGAAGTGTAAATGTACCCTTAGAGAGGCAGACCCCAGAAAAGTCAACAGGTTGGTAGATAGGTAGTCTCTTGGGGCACAGACCACTATACCTCAAATCCTCACTATGCCCGATTTGGAGCAGACAGGAAAATAATAATTTGTTATACAGAGATAATTTTAATAGGAAAAGTGCAATAGTAATACCCAAATGTAAATGAAAAAGTTTTGCACTGAGAATATATTTTTTTCATAACAAAATCAAATGAAATCCAATTTAAAACAAAGTATGCCATTCATTATTAATAAGAAATATTTACCTTGAGTGATAATTCTGAAATTATTTTTAAACTCCCTTAGAAAATCATGCAATATCTTTGAACACTTAAGAAAAACTTTACAAATAAAGAGTTTGAAAAACTAATATTGGATATAGTGTACCATTACCTCAATAATATAAAGGACTATATTCTTGTAGAAACAGTACAAGATGCATTTAGCTATTCTGCTGTAGTTCCATGCACCATGAACCAACAACAAGTTCGTCAGATATCTGAACTGCAAACAATGAAAAAATTTGTTTAAAAACATGTACATTGATCAGTATTAAATGATATAAAAGTATTCTGTTTTAATATATTTGACAGCATAATGATTTACCTGTGCTATGGAGTAATCTGAAGAATTAGCTGCCTGTAGCCCTTCATTTCCACTAATACCAACGCCAACATGTGCTGTCTGTATCATACTAACATCATTTGCTCCATCACCAATTGCCAGTGTTACTACTTTAACCTGTTTTTTTACCATTTCTACTACTTCAGATTTCTGAAGAGGAGATACCCTTTGAAAAAAAAAAAAAAAGAACAAACCCTGAACATGGAAATTCTGAATGCACATTATGTTATAATATTTTTTGTTCTGCTAAAGGGCAATAAAATAGATTAAATACAGTATTTATCATTGAAATTGTCTTTTTACCTCCCTCAAAGAACATTCACAGGATTTTTCAGCAAGGCTAGAGTAGGATTGGGTTTCCCATACATATGCCAAACATCACTAAAATACCTGTTATGAAATGCAGAAATCTGCATTAATATAGCATTAAGGCTGTATAATTAAAATATTAAAAAGTCAGAAAATGTAAAAGAGAAAATCCCAACAGCAGTGTTAACTTTTCATTGTATATTTTATATTTGTTTTAGATATGTTTTATATTTTATTTATATATTTGAATGTGTTTATTTTACTGACAAATAGTAATATAATAAAAGCACACATTAAAATAGAAAAACAGGAATAGACAAATAGTAAAAGTGGGCAACATTGCTGAGCTAACAGATGTTGGAATCTTAATTTTACAAAAAAGTCAAGGAATGAAAATTTTAACTATGCAACTATACTGTTTTACTCTTTATTGCATTGCTTTTGCAATTGCTGGCCTCCTCCCGCAGAACAAATTTTTGTACTGAGCCAGGAGTCCCACTGTTTTCTGCTGAGCTTTATAATGGGGGCCTTCCAGGAGAGCGTGACGTTTACCCGCTCTTCTCTTCTGGCTGACATACTTGCTATGAGGAAAGATGTCTTCTGACATAGGAGAGGCAAGGAGCCCCCATACTGAAGGAGGTGTCAATAAAGCAATGGATTCATGAATCGTAGGAGAGTCTGGGACAAAGAGGCAAGGCAAATCCTTTCCTGACTCATAAGCTCATGGAGTTGTCAGTACCAGAAATGTTGCTGCTGTAACAGTGTTCATTGGTACTGGGCTAAATGGTCATCCTGCAGACAGTACCAGAGTCAAGGGTAGTGTACTCACATCCTCCTACTGCAGTACTGGGGAGACATGGGCTGATGGTCCAGCTCTATCTGGAGTACCTGCTGAATCCTGCTGGTGTCCTGAGTGGTTTTTCAAAGAAGTTTTCTTCGACTTTAAGTCACCTTGGTTTGTCTTGTGTGTCATTTTCTGGGGAGGCCCTGGAGAACACCGACCTCTCTTTCTCCAAGGAGAAGAGGCCAAGTCCAGCGGTCTGAGACAGCCGCAGCTACATTTGCAGTCTGTGCACAGGAAGCAGGGTGATCGCTAGATAGGCCCAGAGCCAAGCAAGTCTCATCGCCTGCATCATGAGGTGGTGTCTGAGGTGTAGGTCTCCTGAAATCTGCATTCTTTTTCTGAACGAGTGGCAGATATTGGACCTCTCTTTAATGTACCCTTCACTGAGGTACAAAAGGTAGCGAGGCATGCAGGTCCCTATTTGAAAAAGACACTTCGTACAACAGGCAGTGCTTAAAGCCTCTTGAGTGCTGCATACCGAAGATGTTTAGCACCGAAAACTAACTACTGTATTAAAACACATTAAAATATAAATGAAAACTTAATAGGTGCTAACTGTTTACAGATAAGGAAAAAATTAAACTAGCTATCTCCACAGAGGAAAAACTGTGAGGTAAATCACATGGAGAGCTCTGACTTAGGCCATAGGCAGTGAGAAGAAACCAAGGTGATTTGGGCAGCACCACCCTCATATAGCTTTGGGGGGAGCCACAAGGAAATAGTGCATGGACTGCTGCAAAAGGTACTGCTTCAGAAAACTCACCGGCTCCAATATGGTGAGCATGTGCACATCTGAGTGGAATACTGTCATGAAGAGATAGTTAAGGGTTAATGTCTCTTTTACCTGTAAAGGGTTACAAGCAGTGAACCTGGACCACCTGACCAGAGGACCAATCAGAAGACAAGATACTTTCAAATCTCGGTGGAGGGAAATCTTTGTTTTGTGTTATTTGTTTGTCTGTTGTTCTCCCTGAATTCTGAGAGTAACCAGACGTACCTACAAGCTCTCTAATTTTCTATTCAAATAGTGAGTATAAGTACAAAGGCAGTTTAGTCTTTTTGATTGTTTTCTTTATTTGCAAATGTGTATTTTGCTGGAATGATTTTAATGTGTATTGGTGCTAGGGGGAAGGCTCCTCTCTAGTGTCTATAAGCTGAAAGACCCTGTAACATTTACCATCTAAATTACAGAGACAACTTTTACTTTTTTTCTTTCTTTTTATTAAAAGTTTTCTTTCTAAGACCTGATTGATTTTTCCCCCTTGTTGAGGCTCAAGGGAATTGAGTCTGTACTCACCAGGGAATTGGTGGGAGACAGGGAGAGAGAAGGGAGGGGGGAAGGTGGAATCCCTTTGTTTTAGATTCACAGAGCTTGAATCTGTATTACCTCTTGGGGAGGGGGAAAGAGGAGGGGGCAAGGTGCACTCCTCTCTGTTTTTAGATTCAAGGAGTTTGAATCACAGTGATCTTCCAGGGTAACCCAGGGAGGGAAAGCCTGGGAGAGGCAACGGTGGGGGAAAGGGTTTACTTTCCTTGTATAAGATCCAGGGGGTCTGGGTTTTGGGGTCCTCTGAGAAGGTTTTGGGGGGACCAGAGTTTACCAGGCACTGCAAGTCCTGGGTGGTAGCAGCACTACAAGATCTAAGCTGGTAATTAAGTTTAGGGGGATTCATGCTGGTACCCCATCTTTTGGACGCTAAGGTTCAGAGTGGGGGGATTTATACCATGACAAATACGTGTGTGAACCTTTTCTTTCTTAGAGTGCCTCTGTATATTCCTACTCACGGGTGGTTGGTGAGAAGTATAGCTCAGGTGGAACATGGGCTGAGTTCTCAACTGAATAAAGGCTGTAGCACCATTTCAGAAATCTAGCACTGAAGTGAAATGCTAAGTTTAAACAACTGCATCTCCTTATATAATACCAGGCATCAAAAGTTCAGTACCATGATGGGGCTCCCGCAACCTTAAAGGACACAGTTTACTGAAGTTTCTGGAAGCTCAAGGCCCAGGGGCTCCGTTCCCATTAGGATGGCAATGTTGAGAGGCTCTCCAAAAAGAATGATTGTTATTTATAGGGGAAAAAATGGTATCATTATGGCTGTTAATGAGATTTTGGGAAGGACAGATCCCCTCTCTTTCAACAAAAATTTAGTAAATCAGTTAAAATTGGTGAATTAGGGCAGTGGAGGCACAATGTTATTTATATTAGTTAATTTACAAGAGTAAAAGGTGGTGTTTAATGATGATTTAAAAAAAAGGAACCAGCTACTAAAAGTGAAATAAAGTTTTTATGATTGCATGCATTAGCCAAGTTCTTCGCCAACACAAACTGCTGGTATTAATAAAATGTTCCCTCTGCTCAACTGGAAGCGTGCCTCACAGCCAAGTCTAGAGAGTCTGCTTGTCCTGCCATGGAAAAGATTGATATAGAAGGTTAAAACAGGCTCCTTTTTACGGGAGTATGACAGATGATTCATAGTCTAGTTTCACAGAGGAAAAATTTTCCTTGCTGTCTCAGCATAGATACTTTCTTCTTGTTTTATTCCCTTTTTTCTCTTTCAAGTCCTCTCAGAAAAACATGAAGAAACTGGATAAAATTCTCTACATAAAAGAACCAAACTTTTTAATATAAATCAGAATGTAATTAAAAATAACTGAAAAAATAATGAAAATAAAATAATAACCCCCTGCACGTTGCTCACTCTTTATTTTATTTATCAGACGTATTTTACATTTTGCTCTTGATTCCAACTGATACCTCTAACCCTCCAGTCCCAGTAAACTAAATTCTTATTATTTGGTGGATACCACCAAATGATCTCTTCTGTTACTCTGGTGATTCACATAATGTCTAGCGTTCCTAACAAAATGCCCACGCGAATCACAGGATCAGTATTTTATTTTTTTTTTACCTCTCATCTCCTGGAGCTCCTGCTCTTGGGTGTAATAATCCTAATAAAGCTGCAGATACTACTCAAACACGTATGCTCATATTCAGGGCCAGTTCCAGCTTTTTTGCCGCCCCAAGCAGTGAAGAAAAAAAAAAGAGAGAAAAAAAGAAAAGAAAAACCCAATTGAGCTGCTGCCGAAGTGCCGCCGAAGAGGAAGAGAGGGACTGAAGGACCCACCGCTGAATTGCCACCGCAGATCCGGATGTGCCACCCCTTTCTATTGGCCACCCCAGCAACCTGCTTCCTTTGATGGTGCCTGGAGCCAGCCCTGCTCATATTACTTCCAATCTTTGTATTTCTGGATTTAAGACCATTAAGAAAATATTATGGAAATACCTTTTTCTGATTAAAAAAGATTCAGGGATGAAAATATACAAACTTCCATTTTATTCCTGGTGAATCTCAGGATCAGTTACGGTAATAGCCCTTATCCTTTTTCAGCTACATGATGTTAAATACTTAATCAGAAAGCAAGAAGATCAGTTGATCTTAGATGACTTAAATGTATTAATTAAACTCAAACACTGAAACTGGTAACATTTGACAGTTCTTTATTGTTATAGGATGTTGGTAGCTGCCAGCAAATATGCCTTTGATCTATGGGTAACTACAGACCACAGTGGAGGTGACGGGAGTACCAGACACCTTTCATTCAGCCTAAAGAAGGGAACAATTAAATACTTCTTTATTGATAGCTGATATAATGGAATCTATCACCCTAGTCACGGACCAGCAAGTCCAGGCTGGAGGAGAAACTGAACCACAGGGGCCAGGGGGTTTCCATGGCACTGATAGCAAACACAGGGACTGGCTGGATTGCATCTCTGTGCATAAGAATCAGGAAGTAACCTGGAAAGCCAGGAGAAAGCCCAAGAAGCACTGGAAGTATGGCCCTTGGAGGAAGCCAAGAGAGAAAGCTGTTCTTATCTCTAGGCTGATGCTTTGATGCTTCTTTGATCTTGAACAAGTCCCCTTGTTATGGTGGGCTACCAATCTGAACAGACTGATGTCCATGATCAAGAGAATGGGCTCTGATTGTGAAGAAAAGGTCTTAACAAAATGCGTATTTCCTTTGCACTTCTTGTTAGGTATGAGTCCAGGCTTATAGGAAAAGTCTTAGAAGCTATCTCATGGGCATTTTTGTCTACAAACTGATCTCTGTACAAGGCATAGGAGCTGGAGTTAAAGGTAGATAGATAACCCTGTGAAGATCAGTGCCTGAATCTTGTTGACCCTATCCTATGTTGGGTAAACACTGGCTGTCTTTGAGCCAGATCCTGGACTCCTGTTTTGCTTGTTAATTCCTCCCTGTTGTGGTATGGATTACAATACCCTCTTCCATTGCATGATCACATAATATTATGCAAACAAATTATAATATATGATTTATTTCTACAAAATATTTATTGACTTTGACCTTTTATATTCTCTTTTCTCAAATGTTGTTAAACTAGCTAGCTAGCTATATATTCAATAAGACTGGTGCCAGAAACAAGTCTATTTCTGGATAGTATTTTATATTCAGAAAGAAAAAAAGAACACACCTTAAACCTTACCTGCAACAAATAACAGCTTTACATGACAAAGCCAAATCAAGGAAATACTGTCTTACTCCAAATGTTAAGGCATACTTCAGTGTTTTACCATCAATTATAAGAGCAAAGTCATTTTCCTTCCTCAAAGCATCACCAAGAGTACTGCAATGACGACTTAGGGTCTCTCTTGTTCCCTGTTACACAACAAAATATATATGTTAATTATCTTTATTTCTGTTTGTTGCTACATTCAAAATAAGTTGTACTTTTTAATGCAGTAGTAAAGAGCAATTGATACTGTACTTAATCTGTTGTCCGGCTACACCAAAAGGAGGACAGGAGACACTTGATATGGATTTAATCAGTCCGCAACTTTATTATTAGATGTCTGGGACTGCCCGGCAGATAAAAGCATATAGTGCAGGCAACTCCATGTTTATTCAAATAACTACCCAGGGCTTCCACCAGTGCCCATTCATTTTCCATCCAGGTCCCCAAGCCAAGCCATGGCTTGGACCTTAACATCCATCCCCATTCATAGGAGGGTTAAGATTGGCTATAGAAGTGGGGGTTGGCTCCTTGCTGTACCAATCACAGAACCCCTGAACCTCCTCCGTTCTGTTCCTTTAACCAGCACCTCCTTTTTAAGTCCTTTACAAGGTCATTTATCTAGTCACTGGATGTCTTCCTTATGGAGTACCTGCATTGGATATCCACCCCACACTTACAAAATAAGTTGAGACATATAGCTTACCTCCTTTTCTCCTGACCATAATGGGTCCTCCCTGACACCTGCTGTATGGAATGTGAAAAAACCTCACTCCACCAAAGCCAATATGGGAAAAGGAGAAAAATTTCTTCCTACCCTCCCTAAAAAGGAGTGACTAGTGAAATGCTCACAACAGTCCTAACCCAACCTGATATTCGCACCTCTACAGGAGGGAGGATGGGTGCCGCCTTGCCTGCTGCATGGAGAAAGGCTTCCACCACCCAGGGCTGGCACCTTTAAAGCCTTACATTTCCCAGAGGTGAGTCAGTGCCGCAATGTTGACCACCACTCACCTTTATGCATCAGTTTCTGACCTCCTTCCCTTCCACTCTGCCATAAAGCACTACTGCCTTCCCTTGGCAAACCTGGACAATGTTCCCCCGCTTCAGGTGCGGTGCGGTCATTAGATTAGCTATCTACATTTATTTTTGCAGTTTTTGGAAAAAATTGTGATTATTACATCAAAAATATCTTGGGAAAATATGCACTGCCTTCAAATATTTTAGATATTATTTTTTTAGGAACAAATATATAAATTACGGTGATAGCCGATAGTGACTCTAAAGCTGTGAAACAGTTTTCAATATAACCTCATATTTACATGGTCATAACTTGCCAAAACATTCAATTTCTGGGCTAAATACTTCTTTATTTCATTCTTGGTTCTCGCCTGTATATATTAAAATATTAAAAGGAAAATCTAAGCAAAATGTCTTAGTAGTCTGAATTACTGGATAGTGAAAAAAACCTACTTTTCCCTCATTGTAGAAAAATTTGAACCATACATTATTTAAACAACCCACAGCAAAAATAACTTAAATTTTAAATGGATATATAATTCTTAGTAAGGAAAACATGTGTTGCTACATTTGGGGTGGGGAAAAATATAAGTTACAAATAATCAATCACTTCTGGGTATGCTTAGATATGAGCAGATCTTCATGAAGCTCCAGCCCCTTTGTGACATTAATGCATTTTTCTTTGCCCATCTTGGCAGGATCAATGGCTGCTGCTTTCAAGCTGCATACTGAAATATTCTTCAGATTCAAAGCTTTCATTAAAACAAAAACAAACAAACCCTCTCTCTCTCTATGTTGCAAAGATGCAGCTATCCAAACATAAAACATGGAACTATTGCCCCATTAATCTAGATTTACATATAACTGATGCCAGCCAAACAGCGGAAGTAAAGACTAACCCTTCCCCAACGTTGTTCACCTATGAAAGGGACTATTTAAATAATGAAATATTAAGCACATGCAATTATTTTCTTTTGCTGAAAAACCCATGATACACAAAAACTACACATATGCAATATTAAGGACGTGTAGTTAAAAAAATCTTAAAATTTTAGGAAATAAAAAATTAAAGTTTCAAAAGCAATGTTAATTCTGCTGCAATGCTGTCATAAACAGATAGTTAAGGGTTAATGCCTCTTTTACCTGTAAAGGTTAAGAAATTCACCTAACCTAGCTGACACCTGACCAGAGGAACCAATGGGGGGACATGATGTTTCAAAAGGACGGAGAGAAGCTCCCTTTGTCTTGGTCAGTTTCAGTTTTGGCCAGAGAGGAAAAGATCAAGGAATCAGCCTCTTATCAGAGTAGTGAGTATCAAGGAAGGAAATAAATAGGTTTATGTTTATTTTCTTTTTGTAACTTGTCTTGGCATTAGGGACATAATCAAATTGGGTATTCTTGTGTGTACTAAGGTTTTGGCCTAGGGGAACATCCCGTGTTTTGAATCTGTTGTCTGTGAGATCAGCTTGTATGCTATCTCCCAGAGGTTTTTTTCTTTTACCTTTCTTTTCTTTAATTAAAAACCTTCTTTTTAAGAACCTGATTGATTTCTCCTTGGTTGTTAGATCCAAGGGGATTGGATCTGGACTCACCAGGGATTGGGGGGGGGAAGGGGGGAAATGAGCAATTCTTCCTTGTTTTAAGATCCAAGGGGTTTGGATCGGTGTTCACCAGGGAATTGGTGGAGGAATATCTCAAGGATAACCAGGGAGGGGAAGGTTTTGGGGCGGAAGACAGATTTTTCCAAATGACTCAAATATTTGGATGGTGGCAGCATATTGATCTAAGCTGGTAATTAAGCTTAGGGGTTCACGTGCAGGTCCCCAAATCTATACTCTAAGGTTCAGAGTGGGGGTAGAACCTATGACAAATGCAAACATATAATATATTCTATTTCTGCTTTCCAGTTAAAAGTATAGCTTAATATAATGCTATTTATAATGTAAATGGATGTGCAATACAACAAATTAAGGTTCTAACAATAATGCTTATTTTGTATTTCCTTACTTTTTATTATTTTACTTGTGCAACATTAATGTTGCATGAACACTGTATTCATCTTATTCATGAAACAAGACTGGATGTAGAGATACAGTATTTGCAGTAGAATAAAACCATTAGCAGTATTCCTTTCCTTTGTTTCAACTATGGACCTTTTCAGGACTCTTGGGCCTCAAGATGCCTACTTCCACATCTTGATCAGGCAAAATGACAACTATCAATACAAGATACTATCACCTGGGCTGTCAGCAGTCACCAAAGTGTTCACCAATTAAACAGGCTGTGGTTGTAACTCAATTGTGTCATAAAATCCTGAAGGTGAACCTATATCTGAATTCCTGGCTCATGAGAGCTCAGTCCTATAGTGAAGTAGCTGAAACCTTGTGGGAGGGCTTGCTTCTTCTTCACATCTCCCAGTCTGTGAGTAAACAAATCAAAAATACATGCTGGTCTCAACTCAGATTCTAACCTTTGAAGGGCCCTGCCAATATTTCACCAAGACTCCTGCATACTTATCTCAAGATGGTTCCAAAATCCCATCCAGTGAACCTAGCTAGGTCCAGGCTTGAAGGCCCAGTGACATGTTGTTTGCATTAGTCTTGATGGTTGCCTGCACTTTTGTCACCCATCCCCTTTGCAAGATTACAGATGTAGCTATTGCAAACCTGGTTGAATCTGTTGTACAAACCAAGTATTTTATAGTTTGGATATGACATAGTTTCTTCTTAAGAAGGTCTAAGACTCTAGTGAGGCAACACAGCTAGAGTATGTCTTCAAGAAGTTGTCCTTCCCTCAGCCTACTCTTCAAATAATGATAGATAAAGATGTTTCCACTCTGGGTTTAGGAGCATACTAAGTATTTTTCACTGTTGAGGTATTTGAAGACTGCAGGAGTCAAGACTAAATAAATTTGCTAGAGCCAAGGGCTATCAGGCTGCCTTTCAAATCCTTTCTCCCATAGATCAGAGGAGATCTTCTCAAGATTTTCACTGATATTATAGTCTCAATGTATTTTCTGGATAGGGAGGATCTCAGCCAACTTGTGTTATATCAAGAGGTTATCAATCTGTGTGAATGATGCATCTAGAATGAAGTGACCTTTATTTATAGCTGCATGGTGCATGTTTAAAAAAAGATACCATTGCCAACAATCTGAGCTGAATATTGGTGTTGGAGTGGTTCACATAAGTGGTCACTCAAACCCTCCGTGGTTTGTAAGATATTTGTAAGGGGTGTGCTCATGCTGAAGACCCAGGTCAATTCACTTGTATATTAGCATAGATCAAAGTAATTGTTAAATGTATAAGAGTGTTTGGTGTTTAAACTTCATGAAAATGAATGGAACATTACATGCATTGTTTTTACTTATGCGTATCCTGTTATAATGGAGTAGCAAATATTTACGTTGTGCATACCCCTGTAACTAAATAACCCATCAAACAATGAAGAAGCCTTGTGGAACGCAAATGAAGAACTTTAACAGGAAAGTGCTAATTTCAAAGCAAGTGATCATTGTGTGGTCAAAGACTATACAAAATTCCTCATGCTCGGTCATCAAAGGAAAGACCCACATGGGTAGTGACCCTGTCAGCTTGTTTTCTGTGAGAAGAAGTTATAAGTATGGATTCAGGGAAAGATCCTTCATCTCTGGACTGTTTGGATTCTAACAGGGTGGAACAACTGAATGGAAAGACAGAGATCTCCAGAGTTATTCTGGGTAGCCCTGAGAGACTTTTGGGAAACTGGCAGTTTATTACATCACTGCCATCATTTGGAATTTTAAACTGTGGCTCACCTGTACATATATTTTGCCTGCTTCAACCTCTCAATATCTCTCACTCCTTTTCTTAGGTAATAAACCTTGAGTTAGTTTACTATAGAATTGGCTACAAGTGAGGTCTTTTGTGTAAGATCTAGAGCAGCAATTGATTTGGGGTAAGTGATTGGTCTCTTGGGACTGGGAGCAACCTGATGTAGTGTGATTTTTGGCTTAAGTGACCTATTATCACAAAGGCCTAAGTATAGTCTGGGTAATAAGACAGACTGGAGAGTTTGATTGGACTGTCTGAGACTCCATGGTAAGACTGGCATAGTGATCCAGGAGTTCACATTTGTTACTGGGTTAGTGAAATCTAATTATAGAACACACCATCAGTATGGGGTGTCTGCCCTGTTTTCTGACAGTCTGTCCTGAGGTGGGCACACATGATCATGAACCACTCCAGACAGCGAGACGAGGCATCAACATGGGCTTGTCTGCTATAAATCAGAAGAGCGTCTGATGTTGTGAGGGACAGCAGGCAAGACTTAACTCACTCATGTGTATCTAATGTCTTTCTACTACACTGAGAGAGAGGGCTTATTTAAACCTTTCTTTAATTTCTTCTCAGTGCATCAGGCTCTTAATTCTCTTCATACATCAGCAGGGTTGCTAGGCTTTAGGGCAGAATGCCCTGTCCTTGTCCCAGGACATCAAAGCAGTCATGTTGCAATCCAGAAAGTCTTAATTATGCTACCAATTTTAAAAAATTTAGAAACCTTTCAGGATAGGTAAATCTACATACCAGGAATGATAAAAGAGCTGTTAGCTACTACTTATATCTAAGCTGTTTAGAAAAAAATCTAATGGACTATTTAGGGTCTTTGGAGACTAAGTGGATAATATTATGCATTTGGTCACATTATGAAGTATTTGATATTCCCGTGCCTGATCACCACCACAGGTCAGTTACTTAAGGGGACACAATTTTTTATTACATGTATCTATGATAAGACCGTATCTGAAATCTTTAGGGCTGCTATGAAGAGTTTGGTTCACAGCCTCACAAATCCCTATTCTCTGAACACAGCATCAACAGCAGATGTTTCTTTTGGGAGGGCAGTACTTCTATCGCTGTTTTAAATAGCAAGAATTCTCAGTCCACTTCTTCAGGAAGGTTACTGAGATCTAATCTCCTACAGTGGGGCTCTATGAAAGCAATATTATGAAAAAAAATGCAGATTAAATATTTATAGTAACTCTTGTTCTTTGTGTGGCCTTCAGAAAGCCAGAATTATCCTCTCTTTCTCCTCTTTTATGCTTGAAAGCCCAGCTAAAAAGAAGGCGTTTGGAGGTCAACAGGAACAGAGAAACTTATTTATACCTTTGCTGTACAGAAAGTTTGGCTTGAGGAAAATATACACGCCATGAGGGCTGCTCCACAGGAATATAGTTTCTGTATTTTCTCCTCTTGGGAAGACTGCCTTCACAATAACCCCACCCTATTCAGCCTGGGGCATATTAAATTTAATGGTCATGGGAACATTTCAATGATTTATATAAATATGACAATCTAACATACAAATACTGAGCAGAAGTAATTTTTAAATACACTTTTAAACGGGCTTAATAGGACTAGCATCTTAGGATCTGCCCCAACCCTTTTTTCCAGAATACATATTTTTTGCCCACATTGCCTCCAGTGCCTTACAAAGTTTTCCGGATTCTCTTCCTCAGATGGAAGATGACGGGGGTTATTTTTTAAGATTGGAATTTTGGTAGACCTCTCTTTTTGTCTATAATTACACCCTCCAGATAGTAACATTGTGCCATGGTTATATGTATTCTTAGAATGTTTATATGAAGTAGATTCTCCTCTGTTAACAATACTCTAAATTACAGTTACATAAAAATGAAAGTCTAAGGAAATAATTTATAAAATAAAGACTTACAATTACAATAGCGTATTTTAATTCACTGAACAGTTGTTTTTTCAAAAAATGTGCTCTTGATTAACAAACACTGCAAGATACTGTGTATTATGGCTATTTCTAACCTCTGCACACGATTCGTTTAACTTTTGACTCTACTTGTTGTAAGACTCGATATTGATTACAAAGTTTTTGTTTCACCTCAACTTCCATTGTTGTTAGTGGTACAAGAAGCATAAATAGATTCTCTAAATTATCCTTAAAAACTCTCACTGCAAACTTAGCAAAACTGTCAACTACTTTTAGGCATTTTAAAAGAGTTTTTAAAAATACCTTCCCTATGGGGAGATGTTCCAATTTTTTTGAGGGGCTTTTAAACTGTTGTACTACAAAAAGTGATTTTGTACAAATGATATCACAGGGTTCCATATTTATTTCTCAAGTACTTCCAATCAAATAGGGAAGTATCCAATATGAAAGAAGATTTTCAAATCTCATGTTAACTATGCAGAAGATGGCAGTTAGAAGAATGTTTTTTCCTGCTGCTGCACCAACACCAGTGATAAGTATTGTAAAACTGAAGCCTATCTGATCATTTTGGTATATATGAGTGAGGCAGAATTGAATCCAGCATGCTTTTCAATAGCTATTCAGACTCTGCAGTGATAACAGGAGTGTGACAAGGTGGACTAATGACCCAGAGGCCCCCTGCTGGAGGCCTCAGGGTCCTGCCACACCCATCCCAGGAGAGGAGCAGTAGAGAGGTCCTCCAAGAGGGCTACAGTGGCTGCAGGAGAAGCAGCAGGGAACAGCCAATTAGCGCCCACCAGGCCCATAATGAAGGAGCTGCAGGGCCAGAGTGAATTCAGTCTGCAGCAGAGAAGGACATACCAACTAAGGGTACTATGACGGGCCCTGCTGGACTGTTTTAGAAGACTGAGCCTGGGGAGGGCTGCAGAATATTGGGGACATTTTGGATTGTGTACCCTGGAAGGGATTTTTTGTTTCGCACATGGATAGAGTGTAACTTGGCCAGAGGGCTGGGTACCAACGACCCTCCTGACAAGCTCAGCGGCCGACAGCGGGCACCACAAGCAGAGAAAATTGAGAATAAACTGCAGGCATGCATATGCTTGGCTAGAAGGCACTTGCAAGAGCTGAGTGCACCCCATTACAAGGATTAAAAGCTGATTGTATCAACAAATAAGTAGAATTACTGAAACAACCAACCACAGCACATTAATGACATGCAGCATTGTCATGTGAGCTCTTTAAGAGCTGAGATGGCTTTTAAACCCAAAGAACGTCTGTTTACTTTTTTTTAAAGTAATTTTCTACCTTTGTGGAGATAATCTTGAAATTCTAAAATAAAATAAACCAATCAGTAGGATTGAAAGGACCAAAAAAACCCGGGCTTCACTTCAGAATTAGGAAGCCAGTAGTACCTTCAGATCCTCTCACATCCCAAATTTTATGTAAAATGAGTAAGTTAAGTTTGGGATGTACCCTAAAGAACCATTTTGCTAACTCTGTTCAAATTCCTTAGGTTGACCTTATATATATATTGGTGTGAAAATGGAGGACAGCAATCAGAGTTTGGGGTTTTTTTTTGCCTGTTGGCTAACAATTGTTTCACAAGTCTTCAGAAAAATGTTAAGGCCAGCTTTGCTTGTTAAAATAACGTAGCTTTCCCTGAAGGCTGGAACTGAACCAGTTGCTGGTCAATAGAGGCAGCCACCATGCAGCAAGTGCATCCACCATTGCTTTGGCAGCTGATGCAAGGGCAACGCCCCTCTTGTGTTCTTCACAAAAGAAATGAAGGATGTAGTCCTCACAGCCTCCCGCTAGCCGTGCAAGGAAGGGAAGAGCTGGGGCCAAACTCCTGCTGCACTGAATCAGTGTTCTGCAACCACTGTAGCTCACTTCTTTCCTTCCCAGTAACGGTGTGCCTACTCATTTCCATCCCATAGATTTTGAAAATCGAGTACTGGTTTGACCAAGCATAGTAGCCAGGAGAGACTGCTTGATACACCTGATCTCTTCAAGCCACCCAGATAAAAACATAGGCAGTAGTGGAACATATTTTACTCAGGGAATATGACATGCACCATCAATTGAAGCAGTACATTTCTAAGAGAGCAACTTATTAAAACATTGGCAGCACATCACTGACACAGAGCTAAAATTTTATAAACTACCTCTAAATTTGAGCACACAGTTTGATGAACATTACCTACTTTTGGAAAAACGACTTATACAGTCAAATTAGGCAGATGTACAACAGGCCAGTTTTCACATATAAATTCAGATTCTATGTGAAAATCTGCTTGAAAATTTGGCTCCCTGAGAGAAAACATGAAGAATACAGTGCTGCTATGGAGTCACTTTTCTGAATATAACTCCACCAAAAGGAAACATCAGTTTGGAACATGCTTGCATATTGCAACGTGTTTGTGCAATTAATACAGCAGAACTCACTACTCATTCTGAGTAGGATGTACGGGACTATGTATCTTCAGCAAAAGGTCTTTGTGGGGGAAGAAAAGACCTCATACAATCTGCCTCTTCCCCTAAAGTTGTATCTATGGTACATTCGTCTACTTGGACTGTGGCTTTGTTCCAAAATGATAACTCTTAATGTTTTTCATAAGATTCATCATTACCAGATCTGAAATTTGATATGGTTTTATTTCTAAATTAAAGCATTTTCAATTTTTGTTATCTTAGAAATAAAAGAATCAACAACAAGAACAAAATCATGGGGTATGTGTTCTTGCATGTTTAAAAATATCTAAGCATTTATTTGAGATTTTGACCTATTTTCTTTGGAGGAATTACATATTGTAGGTTCTTATTTTAAGATTCTTTTAAATCTTGACTGCCAGTAGTACTAATATTAAACAGATCACTAGATTGTGACATTTATATTCAGTTATGTAGGGATATACCACTCTATACAGTTTGTCTTGTTCATTTTTGTTCTTTTAGCTGATGTACATGTAATTTGACAGTTCAGACATTTAAAATGAATTAGCTGGAATTCAAGAATTTTTGGGGGCAATATTTTTAAAAGGTCATGTATTATGCTAGCAAAGAAATTTGTTTGTTAATAAAATGAAAGTGATCATTTTTATATTTCATATTTAAGATAATTGTTCAAATTTTCTTCTCACTTGCACTAGTGTAAATCAGAAGCAACTCCATAAATTAATGGATTCATATTGTAAATCCTATGACAAGAGAATTAGGCTACTACTAGAAGTTACTCATTTCAGATATACACTTCTTGTCTGAAATCTCTTATAAACATATACTACAGTTTGTAAACTTCACAATCACCTATACAAATTGATGTCTTCTGAAGCACCTAAACTAGTGTAGGTAGTTAAGAAATATTTTTAGTTTTGTGTTTGATGTCATGAATTCTTACGAGGCACATATAACCCTGGACTCAAGTCTTGGAATATAAATAGGGAACATATCTTCAGTTGATTTTAAAAAAGGTAAAATATATGTGCTTTTTACATTTATACATATTCGGTCACTAATTTGGTTCCTGAACAATTTTTTGGAAAATGTTTTAGTTCAGCAATTGATAAAGGTGAGAAAGTACGCCACTGCTGGTAATTTAAATTAAAAAAAAACAAAACCAAAACCCAACACAAACAACCTTTTATACTCTGAGTGATCAGGGATCTCTTTTATCCGAACATCAGTGTAGACCATGCTTGCATACTGATAAGTGATCTTGGTGGAGTTATAGTCAGAAAAATGACTCCATAGCACCTCTGTAGTTATGTTTTCTCCTAGGGAGCCAAATTTTCAAACAGGCTTTCACTCAGAATCTGAATTTGTATGTGAAAAGTGGGCAGTTGTGTATCTGCCAGACTTAACTGCGTAAGTCTGGATCTTTTAGCTTCATTGCAACACCTGACACATCCAGGGTGGCACCATTCCCAACAATCTCTTCTCCCTCACTCCAAATGGGGAATACAAGCAACAGACTGGATGTTCTCAGTGGGAAAATTGTGAAAATATGCAAACTGTTGAAATTCTCCAAAGAAGCCAGCACCAGCTGCAGCCAAGGAAGTACAGGAGTAAACCAGAGCCTTGCAGGCTGTGATTGCACCTTCGGTCGCCAGGTGGCCTAGTGGCTAGATTGTTGATCAGAGGTGATGGAGGGGGACCCAGACCCTCCCCAGGCCCTGTGTGGTTCAACCTCTAAACAGGGGTTGATAGGTCTGCTTCTTTGCCGGGGGATTCAAGACCTGTTTCCCTGGGTGATTTCCTATTAAAGTCTCTAATCTGAGGCATGACCCCACTATTTCAATTACCCCACCATTGGGGCTTAGCTGCAGGTTCCCCTTGCAGGGGAAGGCTTACTTGCCTCCAGTGGCTGCGCTGGCTGGCAGGTCACTGATCTGTTCCTTCAGGTAGGCAGAGTTCCTGCCTCCTCGCCAATCAGCCCCTAACTGAGCCACGCTCCCTTCTTTTCTCCTCCTCCAGGCCTGGCATTGGCTGCAGGTATAGCGGGGTCCATCTAGCTGAGCCCACAGGTTTTCTTTAACCCCTGCTGTGCCAGGCGACTGTTTCTCTGCTCCTTCACACCCCACCCCTCTTTATGACCTGATTTGGGGTCTGCCTGCCCTCCCACAATACTCTTCACCATCCCATGAGAAGAAGTCGGCATTCAGATGGCCTCTCCTTGCTCGATGCTGAATGTGGAAGGAGATGGGCTGGAGGGAGAGGTACCACCTCATAATTCGGGGATTTGTATCCTTTATGGCATGTAACCAGTGAAGAGGGACATAGTCAGTGACTAGTGTAAAGGGTGTACCCAGGAGGTAACAACAGAGTGAGTCCACAGCCCATTTTACTGCTAAGGCGTCTTCCTTGATTACAAAGCAGGCCTTTCTCCATTGGGAACAGCTTCCAGTTAATGTATAAGATGAGGTCTTTGTCACCTTCTAATACCTGGGATAAAATAGTCCCTAGGCCCACATTCGAGGTCTGTAACAAAAACCCCTTGGTGAAGTTGTGGCTATACAAGATGCGTACTTGACAAAGCTGGGCTTTCAGGGTTTGGAAAGCCTCCTCACAGGCTCTGGTCCACTGGATCTTTTGCGGGCTCTCATTCTTGAGCAGATTAGAAAGAGGGGCCACAATGGATGAAAACTCTGGAATAAAGTGGCAGTAGTATCCTGCCAGACCTACAAACCAGTGTAGTTGCTTCTTCGAGGAAGGTGAGGGTGCAGGTCTGGAGGGTATGGAACTTACAAATCAAAGGTCAGACTGTTCCCTTTCCTAAGGTGTACTGGAGATAGGTGGTCTCATCCTTACCAAGGTGACATTTAATGGAGTTCTGTCAGGCCAGCCTCATTGAGGGAGGTCACATGTTGCAAGTGGTCATGATAATAGATCACCACATCATTTACGTACACAGCTGTATACTGGCCTGGGGGTGAAGGACTCAGTCCATTAGTCATTGAAATGTGTCTGGGGCCCCATGCAATCTGAAGGGCATGGTCTAGAATTGAAAGAGCCCGAAGAGGGGTAGAAAAAGCTGTCTTTTCCCTGGACTTGGGTGTGAGGGGGATCTGCCAATATCCCTTTTTTAAGTCCTGAGTTGTCACGTACTTCACCTTTCTTAGCCAGTTGAACAGCTCATCTACACCAGGCATTGGGTACACGTTGAATTTTGATATTGCATTGACCTTGCAGAAGTCAATGCAAAAATCGAGTGGTCCCACTGGATTTAGGGACCAGTACCATGAGACTTTTCCAGTCACTGAAAGCCTCTGCAAAATCACCCCCAAGGCTAGCATTGAGTGGAGTTCTTGTTTCACATCTCCCTTAACTTCTGGGGCAGGGGCCGGCCAAGGGTTTTCCCTGACCTTAATTTCCGGTTCTGTCTGAATCTGATGGGTTATCAGGTGAGACTGCCCTCGCTGGGTAGAGAACACAGAAGAGAAGGCAGTGATCAATTGTTGTGCCTGATCTCTCTGCTGAGGGGTAAGGTTGTCCCCAATCTTGATCATACCCGGCACTGAGACCTCTGAAGCCTGATGGCCTACTTCTGGCTCTGGTGGAAGCTACTAATAAGCTTTTCTGGGCTTTCTACAGTTTTAAAAGCTTCACATGGTAGATTTGTCATACCTTACACTTGTTGGGTTGCCTGATTTTGTAGTTCACTTATCCCATGCATCGGAGGCCCCTTGCCAGCGGGCTAGGAGCTTCAACTCCAAACTGGGCAACAACAACAGTACCTGATTACAAGGCTGAAATTCTTCGAGGCATGGTCATTTATTGTAGGCCGCTTTTTGTGTGTCTTGGGCATATAAGAGGTTCTTCCTGGCAAACAAACCTAAAGCCTCCAGTTTCTTCCACAGGTTTAAGACATACTGCACATACTGTTGGCTTGAGACGGCTGTTCTTCCCTCATCTCCCAAACTAGGTATAAAATCCCTTGGGATTGCCTCCCATACAAAAGCTCCAACGGTGAGAAGCCAGTGGAAGACTGGGGAACTTCTCAAATTGCGAATAGAAGAGGAGGGAGTAGTTGGTCCCAATGTCAAACATCCATCAGGATGAACCTTTGGGGCATCATTTTTAGGGTTCTATTAAAGTGCTCCACCAGACTGTCCATTTGGAGGTGGTATACGGATGTTTGTAGAGTCTGGATTTTTAGTAAATGGCAGAGTTGTTTTATCGTCTGAGACATAAAATGTGTTTCTTGATCTGTGAAGATCTCTCGGTGCACCCTGACTCGAGCGAAGATACTCATGAGCGAAGGTACCCATAAGCTCCGTAGCCACTGTTTTGGCATTCATGGAGTGTAATGACACAGCTTCCAGATACCGGGTTGCATAGTCTACTACAACAAGAATGAACCAGTGTCCAGCTGTGCTCTTCAGAGGGCCAACTATGTTGACTTCAGTTTGTTCAAAAGGTACCCTTATAAGCGGGACAGGGATCAATGGGGCTTTCTCTGCTGACCGAGGTGCAGTGGCACAGAAATCCTCCATGTTTTTGTAGACCCTGAGCCAAAAGAACCGGGCCAGAACCCAGGCTAGCATCTTTTCCCTTTCCAGGTGCCCAGCAGCGGGTATGGCATGGGCAAGTCGCATGACCTTTTTCTGGTAGAGGCAGGGCACCAAGAGGTGATGTCAAACCTCTTCGATCTGCTGGTCTCTCTCTAAGTGGTATGGATGGTCACCCTGAATCTCAAAGTCTGGGAACTATCCCACTTGATGGGGTTCAATGGTTTTCCCATTTACTGCTGCCACCTGGGCGTCTGCTCAACTCAGTGTGTTGTCAGCCCATTGCTCTCCCACAAAGACAGAGAGGAAAGGCAGAATCTCTGACTCAAGTAGCAAGGAGAATTTCTTGCCTGGCTGGGAGTGGGGCTGGTCTGGCTGGGTTGGTGCTGAAGACTGAGATGTCTCCTCACCAGGTCTTCAACCTTTCCCACACCCGCAACGGTCATGCCTTCTGACTGACCCCTGGAGGAAGGGTTCCCCAGCCATCAGAAGAGGGTCCCACCAGCTCAGTTAACAACTCCCCAAAATAGCTCCCATCTCTGCCTAGAATAACTGGGTAGGCAAGTGTTGGGGCCAGATCGACCATCAGGGACTTCTCCCGTCTTCCCACCGTCAGTGTCACTTCTGTGTGGGGGTAGACCCTAATGTCTTCATGCACACACTGTAGCATAATAGTGCCCTGTGTTAGTACAAGGATCTGGGCAAGCCCCACTACCTCTCTCCCGTTTACTCATACCGGGATGTCAATTTAGTTTGGTTACCTCGATGCGCTTGGGTCTGCAGGGTCCAGATCTTCCCAAAAGCTGAATTCCATATAAGGACAGTCTCTGGACCAGTGCCCAGAATAGCCACATGTGAAACACCGGTCCAGATCTTGGGTGGTGAGGGTGGTTCCCTGTCTGGGCATCTGGGTGGTCTCTTTCTGATGGGCCTCCCCAAGTTCCAGGATGAGCCTGGCCCACTCCAGTGGACCAGTGGTTCCTCAACATGGGATTTGAGCAAATGGTTCTGGGCCTCTGGTTTTGGGACCTCCCAGACATTTTGGTCCTCGGGCCCTCTGGTAAAGGGGGAGCATGTCTATGCCCCTCAAGGGACTGGGGTTCACATGTGGTTCCATCCCTTGGTAGTATAGAGCTCTTGGTCCCAACCGATCCCTGGGGTGGGGTTAGGGGGTTGTCATCATGGATGACTTAGAAGCTAGGTAATTCTCAGTGAGCTGGATGGTGTCCATCATGGTCTCCGGATGGTGCCGCAACACCCACTCTCTTCCCCCAGGGAGAAAGATCTGGACAAACTGCTTTAGCGGGACCAGTTCAGTAAAACTGCACTCCTGACTTCTCCTCTGGCTTGAGCCATCTCCAGCACATGTTCCGCAGCTTTTGGGCAGCAGGCAGAGTTGGGCTTACATTGGGTACTGTTCCTCCCAGAAGCATTGACGGAATGTCTTCTCCGAGATGTCTAAGGCATCGAGGATTTTGGCCTTAACCAGGGCATATTCCTTGGTGGCAGCGGGGTCTAAAGCACAATATGTGGTCTATGTTATCCGCATTAAGTACAGGGCAAGCACTGAACCCCATTGGTCTTGGGGCCACTGGGCTACGACAGCTGCACCCTCAAAAGTTTCTAAGAAAGCCTCAAGATCATCATCACGCCCTATCTTGGTAAGCCTGATAGTTAGTTGGCTCTGCTGGAGCACTGGGTCATAGTATGGAGGCCACATGCTGGAACAGCTGCTGCTGCTGGGTTTGTCAATTCGTGAATTAACTGCTGCTGCTGCATGGCAATCTGCTGCAGGAGTTGCTGCTGTTGCTGTTGAGTGTTTTGCTCAGCCATCCATTTCAGTAGCTGCTCCATCTCCACTCAAAGGCTTTACCTTTGTTTGTTTTCATTTAAATTCCCTACAGAAGGGACCAGAATGCTGTGATTGTGTTTTTGGTGGCTAGGTGGTCTAGTGACTAGACTAATGGTCAGAGCAGTTGGAGGGGGACCTGGACCCTCCCCAGGGTCCTGTGCGGTTCAACCCCTAAAACAGGGGTTGATGGGTCTGCCTCTCTGCTGCATGGGGTGGCAGGGGGTTCAAGACCCATTTCCATGGGTGACTTCCTGTTAAAGTCTCTTTAATCTGGGGTGTGGCCCCACTAGTTCAATTACCTCACAGTAAGCAAGCTCCTCTTGGCAGGGAAAGGCGTATTTACCTCCAGTGGCTGCGTTGGCTGGTAGGTCGCTGATCCATCCCTTCAGGTAGGTGAACAGAGAGCTCCTGCCTCCTAGCCAATCAGCCCCCAACTGAGCCAAGCTCCCTTCTTTTCTCTCCCCTCCAGGCCTGGCACTGGCTGCAGGTATATTGGGGAAGGGCTAGCTGAGTCCACATGTTTTCTTTAACCTCTGCTGTGCCAGACAGCTGTTTCTGTGCGCCTTCACAGAGGCCTCATTGTTAGTGGACTCAGAGGAGTCTTCCATTCTGCAGCACCAGGGCCAGCAACACATGGGGAAATAATAATAATAACTGGTCGGAGGAGCCTTCACAGTCTCTTGACATACAGTCACTCAAGTCTCAGACATGGACTCTGAATTTGTCTTTTAATTTCTTGGCTTTTTCACTGGGTGTTGGGTATCTTTCATCCAGCCCCTATACACTACCACTAAAACCCTCAGCAACCAAACATCATGCTCCCTGCTTGTTATGCTTCTCACTCTTTTCTGTTTACTAACTCCTTCTCCCTCAGTTTCCCTCTACCTTTACCCAACTCACTTCTCATACTCCTATAATCCCTTCCTCAGATTCAACTTCAAGTGATCTGAACATAACTATATAGTGAATTAATCTTAATACTTTTGGGGTTTTCCTTTTAAGTCTTTCAGGGGCAAAGGTAACTTTTATGCAAAAAGAGATTTCTTTCCATTCTCTGGTTTTAATTTTACTCGGGGATCCCTTAGAGGGAGACAATTGTTCATTCCTTATCCTGCTCAGCCCCAGGAGATGTTCCCACAATGTCATAATCTTTCCTGACCTAAAGACCCTCTTCTGTCATTTATGAAATATGGTATGTTGTTTAGAAATCTAAAGGGCAAAAAATAGCTCATAGGGATCAAAACCTTTTGTGGGGGGTTTCTTATGAGCTAACACAACATTTTTATCGCTCCTACACTTAATCGCGTTGTTAGAAAGGTTGCATGCAGTAAATCTGAGGTATAGAAAATGGTAACTGACACTATTATTACATATGGATTTCAAAGTACATATTTGGCACAGGTCAGTGGATCTGCATCTGATTATAAAAGGGGTAAATATGGCCCAATCACTTACTTAAATTTAAGAGATTAAAATGATTGATAAAGTTGGTAAATCAAATTCTTACTGTTGACATTTCAATATTGACTTAGTCATTTGAGTTTTTTTAACAATATCGTTTGAGGCATACCATACAGAGGCACTAATTAGTGCTTTACCAAATATTAAATATTCCGCATAAAAACACACATGAATTAGCTCTAGCCATTCAGCAGCACTATGGCACAATGCTTTTATTATGCAACTATCCTGATTCATAAGCAGCAGCAAATTATTTTGGCTAGTTGACCAAAAACTCAATAAAATAAGAAAAGGAATTAAACTATTAGTTTTAATAGTTTCTAACCGTTTGCTACATTAGACTTAGAATTAGTAGAATTAGTAATAGATGCTAAAGTTGCTTCTCTCACAAAGGAAAAATATTTTACAGATATCTGGATATTTTAACTAAAATAAAACAACATTTTAATGGGGCTTATAATCATTGTTCATGCTGAAGAATTTGCAGATTTTACTTACATCAAGAGACCCTTCATTGATAACAATGAGTCCCATGTTCTTTTTCAAAAGTTTACACGAGTGACCTGTTAAAAAAAAGTTACAAATAACTGCTTTACCCTATAACATTTATAATTTAATCAAATGTTTCTTCTTTAAACTAAATATGAAATTTTGAAAAACAGTCAGTGTTGGCCTAACTCTGACCTACTGAGAACAATGGTAAAACATCTAACACATTAGCATAGCCATTTTGCTAAGATCATCATAGCTACTATAAAATTGCACAAATGTTTATAAATCCCACAACTTCCATGTACAAAAAACAACGTGACTGTGCAATTTAGGTGCTTGAATGCATAAATAGCCATGTTAGGGGTGTGTGCAAACACCTAAGGTGTGCATGATGCAGATAGGATATTTGTGCTTGTATGTTCAGCACATAGTAATGTATTGTACACAACTCTGTGTGCTTAAGAAAAAGTCTGGCCTATTCTTTACTGTATTTATCACAAGTAAAGAAAGGCAACTTTTTGGAATATAAAATGTAAAAATAATTCCAATGAGCACTATTTGGTCTGATAATATTTTCATCCTGTTCTTATGATGTTATCACTTGAACAGAACCATATTTTCACTAGATAAATGACTCTTACAGGATTTGTGAAAATTCCCAATAAAACATCCATAAGATGTATGTGACTTCACACATTCATATTAGTATTGACTCGGCATTCTACTAGGATAACCTTTTAGGAACAAGGAATAGAAATAGTCTATCTAGAACACTTTAATATTATAAGAAAAATAACAATCATGTAACAATACTAGGAATACCAAGCTTGCTGATTCAGTGACAAACTGGTTTTGTTTTTGTTCTCTTTGGCTCTGAGCTGGCAAACATCTATGCACATGTGTAAGTTTACTCCCATAACTAGTTCCATTAATATCAGTGAGCCTATATGCCTGAGTAAAGTGTTTGGAAGATGAGGCCCACTGTATTGATGCCTCTAGAACTCCTCTATATGAGAATGTCCCATGTGATCCACACCATAAGAATACATATCTACTTCAAATTGCTTTACAAAAATTAAAACCCTGTGCCATCCATCTGAACTTCATCTGCTTTTTAAAATTTATTTCCTTATAGAGCTGGAAGGAAAATGTGAATTTTTTTTTCTATTTATCTTTCTGGTGGGAGTTCAATAAAATGCTTTGCAGGAGTTCTGTGGTTTGAGGGTGGTCATACTTTGCAGCAGCATCTCTCAAATAAAACCTCAGAAAGAAATAGTTAAAAAATGTTAGGAACTTCCAGGACCAAAGTTTTGTTAAGATGGATTCGACTATAGATAGGTATCAATAATTTATGGAGCAAACAAATAAAATCCTTCAAGAACTACTTTTTAAGTGAACAAGCAGACGAAAGCCAGAAAATTCTAAATTAACATTGTACTATGAAATAAATTGGTCTCAAGCTTTTTTCTCAAAATACTGCATAATCAGCTAGCACTTAAATCCTGGAGTGCCACATGATACTGTTACCTCTACAATATACGCCGCTTGTCTGAAAGCATTTTTGCTCTAATTCCTTTACATCTTGGGTGGCTTTTGTCACTAGATTTTCAAAAAGATCTAACTACACCTCAAAATCAAATACAATACCAATGTTAATAGCAGTCTCTTGTTTGTCCCCAGTAAGAATCCAAATTTTGATGTCTGCTTTCATTAGAGTTTCTATCGTTTCAGGCACTTTGTCTTGCAGCTTGTCTTCAATGGCTGTAGCTCCGAGCAATTGAAGATTCTGTGAAAATGCAGAATTAAAGACACAACGAAAGGACTTCACATTGAAGTTTAGCTACTGAAATTTACAATTTTTTCCACAAACAGTAATTTAACATTTACTTTTCTGGACTCTTCACACACATCTCTTAAACTGTATTGATCACCTTGGTTTAAAGAACAAGATTTTCCAGACTATGTTGGCGAGTCTTGAAAGCTTCCCTTTTCAGTCTTCATAGGCTAGATCATCTAGTCTGATTTGTATAACATGGACCATAGAATTTCACCCAGTTACCCATGTACCGAGCTGAATAAATTGTGCCTGACTAAAGCATATCTTTCAGAAAGGCTTTCAGATCTTAAGACTTCTAGAGATGGAGAATCCACCACTTCCTTTGGTAGTTTGTTCCAATGGTTAAGCAACCTCACTGTTAAACTATACTTTATTTCTAATTTGAATTTGTCTGGCTTTAACTTCCAACCACTGGGGCTTGCTATGCCTTTCTCCATTAGGCTAGTTCATATCTTCTCAAGTGAAGGTACTTATACACCGTAATCATTTAATCTCTGACTCTTATCATTTTGATAAACTAAACAGATTGAGCTCTTCAAACCTCTCATTGTAAAGCATTTTCCCCAGCCCTTAAATAATTGTTGTGGTGTTTCTCTGCACCTTCTCCAATATTTCAAATATCCTTCTAAAACTGTAGCACTGGAACTAAGTGCAGTATTTCAGAACCTGTCTCATCGATGCTACCTGTAAGAATAAAATTGTTTCCACATACTTTCCTATTTCTACATGCAAGAATTGCATTAGACCTTGTTGCCACAGTTTTGCACTGGGAGCTCATGTTCTGTTTGTGCACTGTGACCCTTATATATCCTTTTCAGAGTCACTGCTTTCCAAGGTACAGTCCCCCATTGTATACCTATGGCCTGCATTCTTTGTTCCTAGATGTAGGCTCATGAATTTTGTTTGAATGGGCCCATTTTACCAAGCAATCCAGATCACTGTGTGTGTGACTAGTCTGCCCTCATCATTTACCATTCTGCCAATCTTTGTATTATCCACATATGTTATCAACAGGGATTTAATTTGTTTCTAGACTATTGATAATATTGAATAACACTGGGCCTAGAACTTACCCTTGTGGAATCCTTTTTGAGATCTGTCAGATAGCCAGTTCCTAATCCATTTAATGCGTGCTTGTATATTGCTAATTTTTTTAACAGTCTTGTCCAGTACTAAGTCATATGCCTAACATAAGTCTAAATATATTATATATCTTTGAAGTTACCTGTATCCACCAAACTTGCAATCTCATAAAAATATGAAATTAGGTTTGTCTGACAAGACCTATTTAAGAAACCCATGTTGATTGGGATTAATTATATTCTCATCCTTTAATTCTTTACTGATTGAATACTGTATCAGCTTTCCAATATTTTGCACATGATTGATGTCAAGCTAACTGGCCTATAATTCCCTGGTTAATCTCGTTAGCCCTTTCGAATATTGGCAGTCTTTTGGAATTTCCCCAGTATTCCAAGTTTTATTAAAAATTGACATGAACAGTAATCTTCTCAGATAATTCTGTTGACTTTTGGGTGCATGCTGTTCACGACTGCTGATTTTAAAATGTTTATCCCTAGTAGATGTTTAGATATTGCTCTTCTAGCACCAGATCCTTCTTTCTTCATCCAATTCCTCTCCCACCTTTGTGGCTTCTTAAATGCTGCCCTCATAATACATGGAACATCCTCCACTTTATTGCCTCTGGTTGTGCATCCAAAACTTGAGGCATGGAAGTCAGAAGTCACTTTTAAAAAATTGGGCCTAAGTGACTTGTCACAGGCCACAGAGGGCATGAATCTAAAAGAAGGGATTAGCACTAAGAAGTTTCTGGTTCTTACTACTGTACTCCAACCCCACTTTCTTTCTTTTAATATTTCCAAGTGCAACTGTCCTATTTCAGCCCAGTCAATGCTGAGAAGAAGGGATGGAACAATAATTAAGAGAGGTGGAGACAGTCTGTAGAGGTACTAAGCACCCTCAATTCCAATGGTTTAGAATTCCCCAGTTAGAATTATGGGTCCCTCAGCACCTCTGAAATTTGCGTCCTTTGTCTTCTTGTTAATACATTCTGGAAACTCTACTGACAACTGTCATAAACAGATAGCTAAGAGTTAACGTCTCTTTCACCTGGAAATAAGTATCTGAAGCACCTGACCAGAGGACCAATCAGGAAACAGGATTTTTTCAACTCTGGGTGGAGGGAAGTTTGTGTGTGAGTCCTTTGTTCTTGGTCTTCTGTCTGACTCTCTCTCGGCTATGAGGGGATTTCTATTTCCTGCTTTCTAATCTTCTGTTTCCAAGTTGTGAGTACAGAGATCATAAAAACAATAGGAGTTATTGTTTTTTTCTTTTGTATTTACATGTCTATAGTTGCTGGAGTGCTTTGAATTGTATTCTTTTTGAATAAGGCTGTTTATTCATATTTCTTTTAAGCAATTGACCCTGTATTTGTCACCTTAATACAGAGAGACTATTTTTATGTATTTTTCTTTCTTTTTATATAAAGCTTTCTTTTTAAGACCTGTTGGAGTTTTTCTTTAGTGGGGAACTCCAGGGAATTGAGTCTGCAGCTCACCAGGGAATTGGTGGGAGGAAGAAGTCTGGGGGAAATCTGTGTGTGTTAGATTTACTAGCCTGACTTTGCATTCCCTCTGGGTGAAGAGGGAAGTGCTTGTGTTTCCAGGACTGGAAATAGAGAGGGTGGACTCCCTCTGTTTAGATTCACGGAGTTTGCTTCTGTGTATCTCTCCAGGAACACCTGGAGGGGAGAAGGGAAAAGGTTTATTTCCCTTTGTTGTGAGACTCAAGGGATTTGGGTCTTGGGGTCCCCAGGGAAGGTTTTTGGGGGGACCAGAGTGCCCCAAAACACTCTAATTTTTTGGGTGGTGGCAGCTTTACCAGGTCCAAGCTGGTAACTAAGCTTGGAGGTTTTCATGCTAACCCCCATATTTTGGACGCTAAGGTCCAAATCTGGAACTAGGTTTATGACATGAGTGGCAATGGTGAGATAGAATCCAGAATCCAGTAGGAATATTATATTTTACTTTTCTCTGCTAAGGGCTTTTAAGCAGAAACAGTTTGGTTTTAAAAGGAACCAGAGATAATTTTTTTTCTCTGCTCTCTCTGGCAGTTGTGGCTTGCATATTAAGCAAGCAACCATTAAGAGACTATTAAGGGTCTTTTGTCACACAATAGCACTCCCATTAGGAGTCAAATATCAGCACTATATACATGCAAATAAAGTGGTTTTTCTGGTTTACTTTACATTGAAAAAATTAGCTAGAGGAAGAAAGGGAAAAAGGCACTGTTGCTAGGCAGACCCCAGGAGGCAACAGAGCCTGCAGTTCAGAAGATAAACACCGGAGGGCACCCCAACACAAGAAAACAAGATGTCACGAAAACCAGAGGCAGTACAGCTCGAAGAAATGGAAAAACAGATAGAACTGCTCAGAACACAGATGGCCAGAGATGAGGCAACTCACAAACAAGAGATGGAAAGGCTACAAAAACAAGAAGAAGCCAAAAATGCAGCCCACCACAGAAAACTACAAGAAGAAGAGGTAGCCTACCGCCGGGAAATGGAAAAACATGAAAAAGAAACTGAAGAGAAGGAAAAACAGAGAAAACATGAACTGGACTTAGCACAAGCTGGGCTAAATGCTCCAGCCAATCCTAACAACCCTTCGCCAATTATGGTTCCACATCACAGGAAATTTCCCACCTACAAGGCAGGTGATGACACCGAGGCCTTCTTGGAAAATTTTGAAAGAGCCTGTCTTGGGTACAGCATCCCTGAAGACCAGTACAAGGTAGAATTGAGGCCACAGCTCAGTGGACCTTTAGCAGAGATGGCAGCTGAAATGCCTAAGCAGCAAATGAACGACTATAAACTTTTTCAAACCAAGGCCAGATACAGAATGGGGATAACCCCGGATCATGCCCGTCGGCATTTCAGAACCCAAAAGTGGAAACCAGATGTGTCATTTCCCAAACACGCCTACTACGTTGGGAAAAATTATGAGGCCTGGATATCAGGACACAATGTTAAATCCTTGGAAGAACTGCACCTCCTCATACAAATGGAGCAGTTCTTGGATGGTGTTCCTGAGGACATAACACGGTACATACAAGATGGAAAACCCAAAAATCTTGCTGAGGCGGGGGAGATTGGAGCCAGATGGATGGAAGTGGCAGAAAGCAAGAAAGCTACGGTCAAGGGGAACGAATACCCCAGGGGGCACACCGACCATAAACCCTACAACCGAGGGCAGCCAAAAACCCCACCTACAACCCAAGTAAAGCCACAGACACACTATTCTTCCACCTCACCAGTCTCCAGTAACTCACCTCGACCCAGTGACCCATCAGATGGAAGATGCTTTAAGTGTAATGAACTGGGACATATCAAGGCCAACTGTCCAAAGAACGCCATCTGAGTGCAGTTCATTACACCACCATCACCCAAAAGATCCCCAGGCCCAGATGCTTCTCAAATACCCTTGGAGCAAAGGGAAAATTTGAGAGTGGGCGGAAAGAAGGTTACTGTGTGGAGAGACACGGGGGCACAAGTGTCAGCTATCCACCAATCCTTCGTAGACCCCAAATTCATCAACCCAAAGGCCCAAGTGACAATTTACCCCTTCATGTCACAAGCTGTAGACTTGCCTACAGCTCAACTGCCTGTCCAGTACAAAGGCTGGTCAGGAATGTGGACTTTTGCAGTCTATGACAATTATCCTATCCCCATGCTACTGGGGGAAGAATTGGCCAACCAGGTGAAGCGGGCCAAGAGAGTGGGAATGGTTACACGTAGCCAAACCAGGCAAGCTTCCAGACCCATTCCTGTTCCTGAGCCGTCCACAGGCGCCCCGTCTGTGTTACCAGAGACCCAGACAGAGGTAGTGGACCCGGATTCCATGCCAACCACTGAAACAGCCACGGCACCTCCAGTCCCAGGCCCGGAACTGGAACAGCAACCAGCACCAGCAAGTGCAACCACATCTTCAAACTCAATGCCAGAGGGCGCCAGCGAGCCAGAACTGGCAGAAGCAACAGACAGCCATACCCAAAAGGCTCAGCCAGAGCCTGAAATACCCTCAGGTGCACCAGCGGAGAGCGGTTCACCAGCAACGGAAACCACCCCATCACTTACATCGCTTTCAGAGGGACCAAGCCCAAGTCCACAGTCTGAGGAAGAACTGGTGACCCCAGCCTCAAGGGAACAGTTCCAGACTGAGCAGGAAGCAGATGACAGCCTTCAGAAAGCTTGGGCGGCGGCACGGAGCACCCCACCGCCTCTCAGCTCTTCTAATCGATCCCGGTTTGTTATAGATCAAAGACTTTTATACAAGAAGAATCTTTCTGGTGGACACCGGGAAGAATGGCAGCCGCAAAAACAGTTGGTGGTTCCAACTAAGTACCAGGGGAAGCTCTTAAGCTTAGCCCATGATCATCCCAGTGGCCATGCTGGGGTGAACAGAACCAAGGACTGGTTGTGGAAGTCCTTCCACTGGGAGGGGATGGGCAAAGATGTTGCCAAGTACGTCCGGTCTTGTGAGGTATGCCAAAGAGTGGGAAAACCCCAAGACCAGGTCAAGGCCCCTCTCCAGCCACTCCCCATAATTGAGGTCCCATTTCAGCGAGTAGCTGTGGATATTCTGGGTCCTTTCCCAAAAAAGACACCCAGGGGAAAGCAGTACGTACTGACTTTCGTGGACTTTGCTACCAGATGGCCGGAAGCAGTAGCTCTAGGCAACACCAGGGCTAACACTGTGTGCCTGGCCCTAACAGACATTTTTGCCAGGGTAGGTTGGCCCTCCGACATCCTTACAGATTCAGGATCTAATTTCCTGGCAGGGACCATGCAAAAACTGTGGGACATGCATGGGGTGAACCACTTGGTTGCCACCCCGTACCACCATCAAACCAATGGCCTGGTGGAAAGGTTTAATGGAACTTTGGCGGCCATGATACGTAAATTCATCAACGAATACTCCAATAATTGGGACCTAGTGTTGCAGCAGTTGCTGTTTGCCTACAGGGCTGTACCACATCCCAGTTTAGGGTTTTCACCGTTTGAACTTGTGTATGGTCACGAGGTTAAGGGACCATTACAGTTGGTGAAGCAGCAATGGGAGGGGTTTACGCCTTCTCCAGGAACTAACATTCTGGACTTTGTAAGCAACCTACAAAGCACCCTCCGACACTCTTTAGCCCTTGCTAGAGAGAACCTAAAGGATGCTCAGGAAGAGCAAAAGGCCTGGTATGACAGACATGCCAGAGAACGTTCCTTCAGATAGGAGACCAGGTTATGGTCTTGAAGGCGCAACAGGCCCATAAGATGGAAGCATCATGGGAAGGGCCATTCACGGTCCAAGAGCGCCTGGGAACTGTGAACTACCTCATAGCATTTCCCAATTCCTCACTAAAGCCCAGAGTTTACCATGTTAATTCTCTCAAGCCTTTCTATTCCAGAGACTTACAGGTTTGTCAGTTTACAGTCCAGGGAGATGATGCTGAATGGCCTGACGGTGTCTACCAGAACGGGAAAAAAGACTGTGGCGCGGAAGAAGTGAACCTCTCAACCACCCTGGAACGTCTGCAGCGGCGACAAATCAAGGAGCTGTGCACTAGCTTCGCCCCATTGTTCTCAGCCACCCCAGGACGGACTGAACGGGCATACCACTCCATTGACACAGGTAATGCTCACCCCATTAGAACCCCACCCTACCGGGTGTCTCCTCATGCCCAAGCTGCTATAGAAAGGGAGATCCAGAACATGCTACAGATGGGTATAATCCGCTCATCTACCAGTGCATGGGCATCTCCAGTGGTTCTGGTACCCAAACCAGATGGGGAAATACGCTTTTGCGTGGACTACCGTAAGCTAAATGCGGTAACTCGTCCGGACAACTATCCAATGCCACGCACCGATTAGCTACTGGAGAAGCTGGGACGTGCCCAGTTCATCTCTACAATAGACTTAACCAAGGGGTACTGGCAAGTACCGCTAGATGAACCTGCCAAGGAAAGGTCAGCAATCGTCACCCATGTGGGGGTGTATGTATTTAATGTCCTTCCTTTCGGCCTTCGAAATGCACCCGCCACCTTCCAGAGGCTGGTAGATGGTCTACTTGCAGGACTGGGAGAATATGCAGTTGCCTACCTCGATGATGTGGCCATTTTTTCAGACTCCTGGCCCGAACACCTACTACACCTGGAAAAGGTCTTTGAGCGCATCAGGCAGGCCGGACTAACTGTTAAGGCCAAAAAGTGTGAAATAGGCCAAAACAGAGTGACTTACCTGGGGCACCAGGTGGCTCCAGGAACTATAAACCCTCTACAGGCCAAGGTGGTTGCTATCCAAAAGTGGTCTGTCCCAAGGTCAAAGAAACAGGTCCAATGCTTCTTAGGCTTGGCCGAGTACTACCGCAACAACTATTTAAGAAAATGTTTATATTCTGCCTTTTGTTGCTTTATTTTTTTCCTTTAAATTTATTTTTATTAAACACCTGAGCAATAAATCTTGCTGTATTCATTAAATTTTCACTTTGGTTTTGTGCTTGGTGACCTTGGTAGTATTCTATTGTTCCCTCAATCTGAAAATTTATTAGTAGCTAAAAACACTCTCCCTGCAAAACATACTTTTTTACACATACATAATGTATTATTACAAAATGACTGAATGCATTTTCATCAGACTCTGAAAGAACAGCTGCTTTGGGGAACAGACCAAACATGAAAAATTTATATTTATTTATTTTTATTTATTTATTTATATGTTACTGAAAATGGGGTTTTAGAACTGCAGTACCATTTCAACACTATAGTATTGCTATTTCTTTTATTCTTTTTTTCAAATGTATAAAATAAGCTATCCTATGCTGTAAATTTCTATGGAAAAGGTCTATGCAATGCTACAATACAGCTTAGAAACCTAGCAATATATAACTGACTGATTTTTCTAGAAAGATCTGTATTCTTTCTTTTAGCCTTAGTATAATTTATTTTAAGATTAGGCTTGAACTCTGTATGTGTTTCTGTACACATGGTTTGAACAATTACACTAGACTTAATTTAAATTATTAACATTACTTTACATAGATGACTACACTGAAGGCAATGACATAATCTATACTGAATCTTGATAAAATCCCTATGATAAAATAGTTCCAATTTTGGGAATTTCAGCAAAAACAATTAATGGAAATATTTTTAGCATCTGAAGCATGCCAGCTGGTATATCATAACAACATTATTTTAAAAAGGAGGGATTACTTACTAGCAATCCTGGTTTTCTGAAAATGGTTCCTCTGCATATTCCCACTTGTGGGTTATAATGCCTCTGGCGCCAAGCTAACAAATTTTTCTAGTGAGCACTGATAGCTAGGGCTGCTCCTCCATCCCCCTCAGAGAGGATTCCGTGTGTATAAAACCACCCTTTAGCTCCTTCTCTAGCTTCAGAATGATCTTCCTGAAATTTCAAAGGAGCGGGGAAAGAAGGCGAGGAGTGTGAGTATGCAGAGGAAACACACTCGAAGAACAACACTAACTAGCAAGTAACCCCTCTTTTTTTTCTTCTTCCTTCTTCTTAGAGTGCCCTCGGCATAGTCTTTTTTGTGAGAGAGAAGCAATCAGTACAAGCCCTTAGGAAGAAATTCTAGGTGAAAAGGACCGCAGAACTTCCTCAACAGGCATAAGCACTAGATTACATTGGAAGTGACCACAATTTCAGTTTCCCACATCAGACTTCAGTGAGGAACAATTATTTTTAAGTAAATACATATACAACCTTAAGCAACAGCTTTGAAAACTGTACAAAGAAAACAAAAGGCTTGAAATGGATGCAGTCTTCAGACTAGTTGAATAACTTTTGATATATGCAGGTGAATGAGCACCTGGCAAGTCTTAATAAGGTTATAAAAGATACTTGGGAGAATGCACACAAGCTGCTGGTCTGTTTAACATAACACCAGAGATGATGCGACACCAGAAATAGTGATTTTAAGACACTGACTGATCAAATATACCATATGGACTAGTTCACAGAAGACTGGCTATTTTGCCTGTATCTCACTACGTCCAGGCAGTAGTTATGGATGTGACAAATATTCTCTTGGGTATATGGTGTGGCAGATCTGAGAGCATAGAAGCATGAAAACCTCAGACTATTTTATCTATAAAAGATATATTTATCTTTGTAAATTATGAACTGTATTCCATGGAGGAGGGTTACAGAGCTTCCTGCAGGAACTAAAATCACTGGAGGGTAATTAATGCAAATCCCTGGACAGAAACACTGGAGAAGTACCACCTCCCAATGGGAAATAGCATATACACCTCTACCCTGAGGTAACGCTGTCCTCAGGAGCCAAAAAATCTTACCATGTTATAGGTGAAACCGCATTATATCGAACTTGCTTTGATCCGCCGGAGCGTGCAGCCCCGCTCCCCGGAGCACTGCTTTACCACATTATATCCGAATTCATGTTCTATTGGGCTGTGTTATATCAGGGTAGCAGTGTAATGGTTTTGACTGGGTTAAAGAGGGCCAGAAAACAAAAGCCCCAAACTATATAAAAGCTTAGCTCGAGATGACTCAGAGGGTCACAAGATTCTGAAATAAAAAATGGACAAACTTGTGTATGGACCTACCAGGATCCCATGTGGATGATAGGTAATACCTGGTATGCTTAGCATGTGAGTATTCTGTTTACTGATTGATATGTTTTTGTCTTATATATACTGTGCTCTGTGAGAGCTGTCTGATCATTGGTAAACTATGTCATAGTACTGGAAGACTGCAGAAATGCAGGTGCTAAAGTAAGATCTGCTGGGATAATCACAGTGAATTGCAATGGAATTGCAGCCTAAATCTCCAGTCTGAAGGAAGAAGGTATGTTCCTGCCCTGAGAAACAGGATGTTTAAAAGGTATGAGCCTGTGTGGAGTGTCTGCAAAGAAGATATGAAGAAGTCAGAGGTGCAGCTACCCTGTGACAAATGGCACAGATGATATTGTGACATTTGTCAGACCAGAGATTCCAAGAGCTTTGAGAAACAAGACTCCAACCCCAAATCAAAAGAGATAGGTGCACCACAGGAAATACCCCTGGGGCAGCTAAAAGGGTATGTCCTCCCTGTGGTACTCACAGCACAACCATAGTTCACACTCCATATTCCTTTGGTGCTCTGAGCAGGTGAAGATGAAAGCTGAAGTCACAACCCATGCAGCCTGCATGAACACATAACATGGCTCTGAATGTTTTCAAAGTGTAAAAGATGGCAAGGTTTAACACAAGAGGGTTTTGTTTGGTCAAAAACTCTTGCTTTTCAATTAAAAGAAAACCCACTAGACTTCTGAGAAACACTCTCATCAAGCATGTCAATCTGAGACAATTCAGGAGATGAAGTTGGGAATAAGAATTTAAGACAAAATTCCAGTAATTTGGAAAGTGGTGCTATCATCAGAACTAGGAAGTTTGAATCAAACTTGTAAGACCTCGTTATGGCTTTGACAATGACAATATCTTTGCCATGTGTGTCTGCAGGTCAGTCAGATCTTCTGATCCTATGGAATCAGAGGGCACACAATGTAATTACTGATTCCTGTCCAAGAAATGGGAGCTTGTTATTGGCAAAGGGTCTTGTTTCACCCTGAAGCAGAAATGGTGACAATGGGTATTCTCCTTGGTAATAAAGAAGCCTGGTCTGGACATACTCCCTTTACATAATGGCAGACTGAGGCCAAAATAAGACATCTGTGATTTTGGCAGATGGGTTTATAGTTTTGAAGCAGCAGATGTGATATATCTTGATTTTTAGTTAGGCTTTTGACACAGTTCCACATTCTGATAAGTAAATAAGGGAAATGTGGTTTAGGTGAAATTACTTTGAAGTTGGTGCAAAACTGACTGAAAAACACATATTTAAAGAGTTATCGCTGGTTCAATTTCAAAATATGAAGATGTATCAGTGGGGTTCCCCAAGGGCCTGTGCTGGGTCTGGTACATATCAATATTTTCACTAATGACTTGGATAATGGAATAGAGAGTGTGCTTGCAACTTCTGTGGATGACACCAAGCTGGGTTTGCAAGCACTTTGGAAGACAGGATCAGAATTCAAAATGACCTTGATAAATTGGAGAATTGGTCTGAAATCAACAAGACGAAATCCAATAAAGTACTACAGTTAGGATGGAAAAATCCCATGCACAAATACAAAATGGGGAATAACTGGCCAGATAATACTACTGAAAAGGATCGAATGGTTATAGTGGATCACAAATTAAATATGAGCCAACAAAGTGATGAAGTTGCAAAAAAAGGCTAATATTCTGTGATATTGTAATGGGGTCAGCAGCCACTTCTTGCGAGCACCCACTTTGGATGGGTGTGTTCACAGTCTTTAAATCAGTCCAGCCCAGGTATGGGGCTGTATCATAACCTTAGTCCCAGATTTGGACCTTAGCGTCCAAAATATGGGGGTTAGCATGAAAACCTCCAAGCTTAGTTACCAGCTTGGACCTGGTACCTGCTGCCACCACCCAAAAATTTAGAGTGTTTTGGGGCACTCTGGTCCCCCTGAAAAACCTTCCCTGGGGACCCCAAGACCCAAATCCCTTGAGTCTCACAACCAAGGGAAATAATCCTTTTTCCCTTCCCCCCTCCAGGTGCTCCTGGAGAGATACACAGACACAAGCTCTGTGAATCCAAACAGAGTGACTCCCCCTCTCCGTTCCCAGTCCTGGAAACCAAAAGCACTTTCCTATTCCCCCAGAGGGAATGCAAAATCAGGCTAGCAAATCCAACACACAGATCTCCCCGATTTCTTCCTCCCACCAATTCCCTGGTGAGTACAGACTCAATTTCCCTGAAATTTCCCAGTAAAGAAAACTTCAACAGGTCTTAAAAGAAAGCTTTATATAAAAAAGAAAGGAAAAATACATACAAATGGTCTCTCTGTATTAAGGTGATAAAATACAGGGTCGATTGCTTAAAAGAATATTGAATAAACAGCCTTATTCAAAAAGAATACAAATCAAAGCATTCCAGCACTTATATTCATGCAAATACCAAAGAAAAGAAACCATCTAACTTACTATCTGATCTCTTTGTCCTTACACTTAGAAACAGAAGACTAGAAAGCAGAAACTACTTCTTCAAAGCTCAGAGAAAGCAGGCAGACAGACAAAAGACTCAGACACAAACTTCCCTCCACCCAGAGTTGAAAAAATCCGGTTTTCTGATTGGTCCTCTGGTCAGGTGCTTCAGGTGAAAGAGACATTAACCCTTAGCTATCTGTTTATGACACGCCCCCCAAATTGCAGACAGTGGGGAAGCTCACTGGCGGCGATTTCCTTCTAGAACTTTAAAATAAACAGATTACTACAACACATGCACCTTTACATATACTACTAAGTATATAACTAACAGACTTCTACATTTTAAGAACACTTTTTAACTACTGAATTCTGGGAAACTCTCATGGGAGAGTGCATCAGCAACTTTATTAGAAGCTCCTGTGATGTGTTGAATTTCAAAATCAAAATCTTGGAGAGCTAAACTCCAACGAAGAAGTTTCTTGTTGTTCCCCTTGGCAGTATGAAGCCACTTTAGTGCAGCATGGTCAGTTTGTAGTTGGAACCGCCGTCCCCAAACATATGGGCGTAGCTTTTCCAGGGCGTACACAATGGCATAGCATTCCTTTTCACTGACTGACCAGTGACTTTCCCTCTCAGACAGTTTCTTACTGAGAAACACGACAGGATGGAAGTTGTGAACTGTTGCTTCCTGCATGAGCACTGCTCCTATACCACGCTCAGATGCATCTGTGGTTACTAGGAATGGCTTGTCAAAGTCCGGGGCCCTGAGCACAGGGTCAGACATGAGCATCGCCTTAAGCTGGGTAAAGGCCTTTTGACACTCATCAGTCCACTTAACGGCATTTGGCTGGGTCTTTTTGGTCAGGTCGGTTAATGGGGCAGCGATTTGGCTGTAGTGTGGTACAAATCGCCTGTAGTATCCGGCCAAGCCTAAGAAGGATTGGACCTGCTTCTTGGACCGTGGGACAGGCCACTTTTGGATAGCATCCACCTTGGCCTGTAGGGGGTTTATGGTTCCTCGACCCACCTGGTGCCCCAGGTAAGTCACTCTGTTTTGGCCTATTTGACACTTTTTGGCCTTAACAGTTACTCCTTCCTGCCTGATGCGCTCAAAGACCTTTTCCAGGTGTAGTAGGTGTTCGGGCCAGGAGTCTGAAAAAATGGCCACATCATCGAGGTAGGCAACTGCAAATTCTCCCAGTCCAGCTAGTAGACCATCTACCAGCCTCCGGAAGGTGGCGGGTGCATTTCGAAGGCCGAAAGGAAGGACATTGAATTCATACACCCCCGAATGGGTGACGAATGCTGACCTCTCCTTGGCAGGTTCATCTAGCGGTACTTGCCAGTACCCCTTGGTTAAGTCTATTGTAGAGATGAACTGGGCACGTCCCAACTTCTCCAATAGCTCATCGGTACGTGGCATTGGATAGTTGTCCGGACGAGTTACCGCATTTAGCTTACGGTAGTCCACGCAAAAGCGTATTTCCCCATCTGGTTTGGGTACCAGAACCACTGGAGATGCCCATGCACTGGTAGATGGGTGGATTATACCCATCTGTAGCATGTTCTGGATCTCCCGTTCTATAGCAGCTTGGGCATGAGGAGACACCCGGTAGGGTGGGGTTCTGATTGGGTGAGCATTACCTGTATCAATGGAGTGGTATGCCCGTTCAGTCCGTCCTGGGGTGGCTGAGAACAATGGGGCGAAGCTAGTGCACAGCTCCTTGATTTGTCGCCGCTGCAGACGTTCCAGGGTGGTTGAGAGGTTCACCTCTTCCACGCCACCGTCTTTTTTCCCGTCGTAGTAGACACCGTAAGGCCACTCAGCATCATCTCCCTGGACTGTAAACTGACAAACCTGTAAGTCTCTGGAATAGAAAGGCTTGAGAGAATTAACATGGTACACTTTAGGCTTTAGTGAGGAATTGGGAAATGCTATGAGGTAGTTTACAGCTCCCAGGCGCTCTTGGACCGTGAATGGCCCTTCCCATGATGCTTCCATCTTATGGGCCTGTTGCGCCTTCAAGACCATAACCTGGTCTCCTACCTTGAAGGAACGTTCTCTGGCATGTCTGTCATACCAGGCCTTTTGCTCTTCTTGAGCATCCTTTAGGTTCTCTCTAGCAAGGGCTAAAGAGTGTCGGAGGGTGCTTTGTAGGTTGCTTACAAAGTCCAGAATGTTAGTTCCTGGAGAAGGCGTAAACCCCTCCCATTGCTGCTTCACCAACTGTAGTGGCCCCTTAACCTCGTGACCATACACAAGTTCAAATGGTGAAAACCCTAAACTGGGATGTGGTACAGCCCTGTAGGCAAACAGCAACTGCTGCAACACTAGGTCCCAATTATTGGAGAATTCGTTGATGAATTTTCGTATCATGGACCCCAAAGTTCCATTGAACCTTTCCACCAGGCCATTGGTTTGATGGTGGTATGGGGTGGCAACCAAGTGATTCACCCCATGAGTTTCCCACAGTTTTTCCATGGTCCCTGCCAGGAAATTAGACCCTGTATCTGTAAGGATGTCGGAGGGCCAACCTACCCTGGCAAAGATGTCTGTTAAGGCCAGGCACACAGTGTTAGCCCTGGTGTTGCCTAGAGCTACTGCTTCCGGCCATCGGGTAGCAAAGTCCACTAAAGTCAGTACGTACTGCTTTCCTCTGGGCGTCTTTTTTGGGAAAGGGCCCAGAATATCCACAGCTATTCGCTGAAATGGGACCTCAATTATGGGGAGTGGCTGGAGAGGGGCCTTGACCTGGTCTTGAGGCTTTCCCACTCTTTGGCATACCTCACAAGACCGGACATACTTGGCAACGTCCTTGCCCATCCCCTCCCAGTGGAAGGACTTCCCCAACCGGTCTTTGGTTCTGTTCACCCCAGCATGGCCACTGGGATGATCATGGGCTAAGCTTAAGAGCTTCCCCTGGTACTTAGTTGGAACCACCAACTGTTTTTGCGGCTGCCATTCTTCCCGGTGTCCACCAGAAAGAATGTCCTTGTATAAAAGTCCTTGGTCTATAACAAACCAGGATCGATTAGAAGAGCTGAGAGGCAGTGGGGTGCTTCGTGCCGCCGCCCACGCTTTCTGAAGGCTGTCATCTGCTTCCTGCTCAGTCTGGAACTGTTCCCTTGAGGCTGGGGTCACCAGTTCTTCCTCAGACTGTGGACTTGGGCTTGGTCCCTCTGGAAGCGATGTAGGTGGTGGGGTTGTTTCCGTTGCTGGTGAACCGCTCTCCGCTGGTGCACCTGAGGGTATTTCAGGCTCTGGCTGAGCCTTTTGGGTATGGCTGTCTGTTGCTTCTGCCAGTTGTGGCTCGCTGGCGCCCACTGGCGTTGAGTTTGAAGATGGGGTTGCAATCGCTGGTGCTGGTTGCGGTTCCAGTTCCGGGCCTGGGACTGGAGGTGCTGTGGCTGTTTCAGTGGTTGGCATGGAATCTGGATCCACTACCTCTGTCTGGGTCTCTGGTAACCCAGACTGGGCGTCTGTGGACGGTTCAGGAACAGGAATGGGTCTGGAAGCTTGCCTGGTTTGGCTACGTGTAACCATTCCCACTCTCTTGGCCCGCCTCACCTGGTTGGCCAAGTCTTCCCCCAGTAGCATGGGGATAGGATAATTGTCATAGACTGCAAAAGTCCACATTCCTGACCAGCCTTTGTACTGGACAGGCAGTTGAGCTGTAGGCAAGTCTACAGCTTGTGACATGAAGGGGTAAACTGTAACTTTGGCCTTTGGGTTGATGAATTTGGGGTCAACGAAGGATTGGTGGATAGCTGACACTTGTGCCCCCGTGTCTCTCCACGCAGTAACCTTCTTTCCGCCCACTCTCAAATTTTCCCTTCGCTCCAAGGGTATTTGAGAGGCATCCGGGCCTGGGGATCTTTGGTGTGATGGTGGTGTAATGAATTGCACTCGCATGGTGTTCTTTGGACAGTTGGCCTTGATATGTCCCAGTTCATTACACTTAAAGCATCTTCCATCTGATGGGTCACTGGGCCGAGGTGAGTTACTGGAGACTGGTGAGGTGGAAGGGTAGGGTGTCTGTGGCTTTACTTGGGGGGTATGTGGGGTCTTTGGCTGTCCTCGGTTGTAGGGTTTATGGTCGGTGTGCCCCCTGGGGTAATCGTTCCCCTTGACCGTAGCTTTCTTGCTTTCTGCCAGTTCCATCCATTTGGCTCCAATCTCCCACGCCTCAGCGAGATCTTTGGGTTTTCCATCTTGTATGTACCGTGTGATGTCTTCAGGAACACCATCCAAGAACTGCTCCATTTGTATGAGGAGGTGCAGTTCTTCCAAGGTTTGAACGTTGTTTCCTGTTATCCAGGCCTCATAGTTTTTTGCAATGTAGTAGGCGTGTTTGGGAAATGACACCTCTGGTTTCCACTTTTGGGTTCTGAAGCGCCGACGGGCATGATCTGGGGTTATCCCCATTCTGTATCTGGCCTTGGTTTGAAAAAGTTTATAGTCATTCATTTGCTGCTTAGGCATTTCAGCTGCCACCTCTGCTAAAGGTCCACTGAGCTGTGACCTTAATTCTACCATGTACTGGTCTTCGGGGATGCTGTACCCAAGACAGGCTCTTTCAAAATTTTCCAAGAAGGCCTCGGTGTCATCACCTGCCTTGTAGGTGGGAAATTTCCGGTGCTGTGGAGCAATAATTGGTGCCGGGTTGTTAGGGTTGGCTGGCACATGCAGCCCAGCTTTTGCCAACTCCAGTTCATGTTTTCTCTGTTTTTCCTTCTCTTCATTCTCTTTTTGTTGTTTTTCCATTTCTTTTTGTTGTTTTTTCCATTTCTCGGCGGTGGGCCAACTCTTCTTCTGCTTGTTTCCTTCGGTGGGCCACCTCTTCTTCTTCTAGTTTTCTTTTGTGTGCTGCCTCTTTGGCTGCCTGTTCTCTTTGGAAGGCTGCCAGTTTGATATGTTCTTCTCTTTCTTTCATCTCCATCTCTTTTTGTTTTATTTCCAGTTGTCGTCTGTGTTCAGCTTCTTTGATTTGTTCTTCGGCCTCAATTTTTGCCTTAGAAGTCATGATTCCTGTTTTCTTGTGTTGGGGTGCCCTCCGGTGTTTATCTTCTGAACTGCAGGTTCTCTGTTGCCTCCTGAAGTCTGCCTAGCAACAGTGCCTTTAGCTAATTTTCAATGTTAAGTAAACCTGAAAAACCACTTTATTTGCATGCATATAGTGCTGGTACTGACTCTCAATGGGAGTGCTATTGTGTGACAAAAGACCCTTAACAGTCTGGTAATGGCTTCTTGCTTAACATGCAAGCCACAAACTGCCAGAGAGAGCAGAAAAAAAATTCTCTCTGGTTCCCTTTTAAAACCAACTGTTTCTCTCTGCTAAAAAGCCCTTAGCAGAGAAAAGAAAAAAAATATTCCTACTGGCTTCTGGATTTTGTCTATCCCACCACTGCACACCATATCATAACCTTAGTCCCAGATTTGGACCTTAGCGTCCAAAATATGGGGGTTAGCATGAAAACCTCCAAGCTTAGTTACCAGCTTGGACCTGGTACCTGCTGCCACCACCCAAAAATTTAGAGTGTTTTGGGGCACTCTGGTCCCCCTGAAAAACCTTCCCTGGGGACCCCAAGACCCAAATCCCTTGAGTCTCACAACCAAGGGAAATAATCCTTTTTCCCTTCCCCCCTCCAGGTGCTCCTGGAGAGATACACAGACACAAGCTCTGTGAATCCAAACAGAGTGACTCCCCCTCTCCGTTCCCAGTCCTGGAAACCAAAAGCACTTTCCTATTCCCCCAGAGGGAATGCAAAATCAGGCTAGCAAATCCAACACACAGATCTCCCCGATTTCTTCCTCCCACCAATTCCCTGGTGAGTACAGACTCAATTTCCCTGAAATTTCCCAGTAAAGAAAACTTCAACAGGTCTTAAAAGAAAGCTTTATATAAAAAAGAAAGGAAAAATACATACAAATGGTCTCTCTGTATTAAGGTGATAAAATACAGGGTCGATTGCTTAAAAGAATATTGAATAAACAGCCTTATTCAAAAAGAATACAAATCAAAGCATTCCAATACTTATATTCATGCAAATACCAAAGAAAAGAAACCATCTAACTTACTATCTGATCTCTTTGTCCTTACACTTAGAAACAGAAGACTAGAAAACAGAAACTACTTCTCCAAAGCTCAGAGAAAGCAGGCAGACAGACAAAAGACTCAGACACAAACTTCCCTCCACCCAGAGTTGAAAAAATCCGGTTTTCTGATTGGTCCTCTGGTCAGGTGCTTCAGGTGAAAGAGACATTAACCCTTAGCTATCTGTTTATGACAGGCTGTATCCCCCGAGCTATCTTCCTGCGGCCCTCCCCAGGCTCAGTCTTTACTCAGTGTCTGTAGCCAGCCAGGAGCTCCTTCACTGCTCCCCTGGTCTTGCTAGCAAACTGTATTTGGCTCAGTTCTAACAGTGAACCAGGAGCCTCTTGCTCCCCTTGTCCCTGCCCCCACTTAGCTGTCCGTTGTGCTGCATTTCCCTCAGCCAGCCAAGTATGCAGTCCTTTATTTTCCAGCTCCAAGCAGCTATTAACTTCTGCTCCATTCTGCAGCTTCTTGTACATGGCCCTCCTGGGCCCTGATTGGCTTCAGGGGAGGCAGACACTTTAGCCTGCTTGGAGGACCTCTCCACTCCTCCTTTCCTGGGATGGGTGTGGCAGAACCTTTGGCCCTAGTCCACTCCATCACACATGTATTAACAGGAATGTCATATCTAAGACATGCGAGGTAATTGTTCCACTCTGCTCAGCACTACTTAGGTCTCAGCTGAAATACTGTGCTCAGTTCTGGAGGCCACACTTAGAGAAACGTGGACAAACTGGAAAGAGTCCAGAAGAAAGCAACAAAAACAATAATAAGTTTACGAGAAAAGGTTAAAAAAACTGTGTATGTTTAGTCTTGAGCACCTCTTGCCTGGAGTTTGGCCTTCTCCACAGGTCTTCCCATCGTTCCCCCACTTTCAAGAGCCCTATAACTTCCTGTAGTGTCTGTGGGCATCTCCCAATCACCTGCAGTTGTCTTTCCCCTCTCCTCCCATCCCTTTAAAAAGGTTTCGTAGCCAACTAATGCTGTTACAGGTTCTAGTCAGAACCTTGGCCTCGAAACATGACCAGTTCTACTGATTTCTTCAAGAGGGACACTCACAAAAGGAATGCTTAAGGCCTCAGCTGACTAACTCTGCAGGCTCTGGGAGAAAACCATTGGTAGATTTTAATTAGCATATAAAAATCTAGAGGCTAGCCTAACTAATTAGAAACTGGCATGCCAAACATATGTATCACGTTAGACAATATGTGATGGCACTAATAGATCCCGTAAGACAAATTACAGGCTGCTAAGGAAAGACCATACACTGTGCTACATCACTTCAGAAAGCTATACTATGTCCTGATGTTACAGAGAGAGTATAGAAAAGATAGATAATTATTACTCATAAAAACACAATTATGTTGACCTCTGCTATAAATTGAACAGATAATTAAATATATCACAGTATTTGCTTTTGTAAATTCTTGAAAATGTCCAGCTCAAAAATAATATTTTTTATTGTTAACCTGCTTGCCATTTAGTGTATAAAGTCTTTAGAATTAAACTTTACTTTATTAGATGATGTTCTGAATTAAACTTTGAAGACTACAGTAAACATACTATATAAATAAAATTAATTGGTCCACGTCTTACCCCGAAATGAAGATTCAAACTTCATGTATTAAATGACAAGAACATAACTAAACCCAGACATCTCCACTTACTTTTTCAACTAGTTCATAACTCTCCTCAAGCTTCAGTGCTCTGTTTTGTATAGATGTTGACGCTCGATGATAGACATCTAGCCACTCTTGATATTCGCTTTCTGATATCTCAGTAACAGCAAAACAGAGAGTTCTTAAACCTAAAATAGTAAACAGACAATAATAGCAATCCATAATTAGAAATTACTCATTTCTGTGTAGTGCTAACAATATGTAGTTAAAAAGCTAAATTTACTATGAATAAACAGATAAAAGAAAAACTCACTGCTGCATGTCACAAAAGCACCTTGCTTCAAGAATACAAGACAGTATTAAGGGTTTATCTACAATGAGAATATTTGTAGCAGCATACCTACATCAATATAGTGAAACGGGAGCAAATCTCTGATGCTAACCTACTGCACCAGTGCAAATCAATCTTGAACTACTTCAACTTATCTTATTACTTGGTAAAGTCATAGTGGTGTCACCTATATTAAACTTGTGCAGCACATCTATACTACAGGTTGGCATCAATGTCATAGTACAAAAAATTTCTGTATAGATAGAGATACTAAGAATAAAGCAGCTAGCATGCTTCCTTTTACTGTCACCTCTTTCTGTCCAAGACATCCCAGGGATATTTGGTTGCCAAACACTGCTCTTCCATTTGTTAACATAGTTGTCTTTCACCACATTAATACTTTATATTAGCAGGCAATAGAAATAAATATTTCTAGATAAAAAGTATAAATCTTTATTTTATAATTGGACATATTTCAAGAAAAAATCAGAACTATTTTTTTTAAATTAACTATTTCATTTTCAAGTTATGAATATGTCCCACTGTAGACAATGAAATGAAGGAGTAATATTTTCAGAATAATAAATTGCAAATAATCTCATGCTCACAATCTGTAAATTATGGACATAAAACTTTCAAAAACAATATTAATGTTACGCATTATTTTATCAACCTTAATTTAACTTATGTGAAGAAAAGTCGATTTTCTGATTTATTAAAAAAAATACCTGTTACTGTTTTTTCTTGTCACATTTACAGATTTTTTTTTTAAATCTACAATATTAGGCTGAAATGTTTCACAATGTCAACTTGCATGAGTTGCATATACAAAACACACATGTACACAGTATGCGTTTCAATAAGCATACATGCACAACTATCTGACTTGCACATATGCACTGGGGCTCATATGAAGAATGGAATCTGTATACGAGTGTATAAGAAATTTTTAAAATGTAAATCCTAATTAAAAAACAAACAAAAAAAATTCAATGTGTACCCAAAAAAGTGTTTTCCATTCACAAAATCACAATTAACCAGAACATCAATAACTCTGGTAAGCAGAAAATTTGAGCAAATGTTTTTTTTTTATCTGTAATTTTTGTACTTTGTATGAGTGTGTGTGTTTCTGTGTATATATATTCCTAGACCAAAACAATTTAAAATGGAGTTAAGATTGAGAGTAATGTATCAGTAATTTAATGTACAATATATTACTGAAATGTTGTCATTATCTCAAAACCCAGGAAATACAGAGTTAAGGTTAAAGTTAAATGTAAACACGTTAAGATATGGAAATGCACAATGAGGGTATCCAAACAATCTTAACTCTGCCTTGTCACAGATTCTTCCAACTTGCCATAAAGTCAAAACTGAGCAAACTCTTGCATATAGGCTACATTTGAAGATTTTAAAAATTAATTTATTATTATTAATGGTCATTATTTCCCATTATGCTTCATAATTAAGTTTCTTCTTGAGCAGAAAACTTAATTCTGTACTGAAAGGACACCATGCAAAACCCCCTAAGATTGTGAGTAAGGTATTTTAGTTTCTATGGAACCAGATTATTTTAAACTGATTTTAAAGGGAATAGTTAAGGTTGTTAGAGTGCCTTTTTGTTCATTTCCCATCTTAAGATTTTTAGATTTTTGGAGAATGACACTGACAGGACTCAACAATTTCACTGCTACCTACAGGCTCTGAACAGGATTACTGAAACTGAATAAAGTCTTCTTAATTTCACTCTGCTGTTACTGACTGGCAAGCACTGGAACTTTCTGTCTGCATGCTCAGGAAGATGAAACTGCATCCATTTACACTCGTATCATATTTGGAAGATGATCTTTCCACCTAGAGTTTCAAATCTAGAACCACTCAAACACCTTCAGACTTCTTGAGACCTAAAGAGCTCAAACAGGCTACCGAGAAAATCTTTTGTTTGCAAACTGGTTCTAGTGTTGGGACATGAAGATGGTGATCTATAGCAATTTACATCTCTGCTCTTTTTTATGGATTTTGGGAATTTTTTAATGCACGAAGTGATCTGCTGGTGTTATTTCCAGTTTGTATGCAGACTCTGTCCTTATGATTATGAGGAGCCACTGATCACTAGCAGACCTTCCCCATGTTTGCTGGAAAAATAAATGCCCAGTAATCGGATTCTGATCCTTGGGGCCAGAGTCACAGCCATGGAAAAGGCTTGTGTCCTCCAACATTGACTAAGGAACCATGATCCTACCAGAGTTTTCTACTTTTGAAACCTCTGTATCAGAGGCATCCCCTGAATGCTGCAGTGTTCCTTCTGATAGATCAGTAGGATGAATAGATCCAAAAGGAATATCACTTCAGCTGAATGGTTTATATCACTTGAACAAGACTTCCACTCAATGTACAATAATTTGCTTGTTTTAGTTATTTCATGAACACTCTCTCTCTATTTGTTTCACACACCTGTTGTGTCTTGTCATAACAGTGAGGTCTTTGGGGAAGGGACTGTCTTTAAAGTGAATTTGTGTTAAACCTAGCATACAAGAGTCCTAATCTTGGTTGGCACCCCTAAGTGCTACTGCAATGCAAATAAATAACAAATAAATAAAATAATAATAATCATAATAATAGTTTATTGGTCCTACCCAGATTCCTGGCTGTTGCCTTTTTCCTGCCTCTTCTACTGGAGGAAGAAGTTGAGAAATAGATGACATATTGTAGAGGATAGTGTCACCTTGATCCTGGAACATTTACTTTGGAGAGAATGTTTTTCATCTTTGCCTCAAACCGGTCTATGAGAGTCTGTTAGAAGTCTCAGTTGTGGCTGTGGACATCAGTCATGGAGGCAGTTGCATCATATGCATCACTGACTCACTTTGCAGAGGGACAGCTATTCCCAGCACAACCAGTGCCCTCCTTTTGTGTGTTGGGGGTGGAGGCAAGAAAAAAGTTCCCTTCAGATCAAGCCCTTTTTACTTTTGCAAGCTCATCTAGTCCTTTCTCTCCATGACCATCATCTCTAATCCCTCCCCTTGCTAGGCATCCAGGAGGAGCTCAACTTCTACCCATTGCAAAGGGAAAGTGGACTTTCCCTGAGATTAGTCACCCTTTAGCCTCTTACAAATGGGTGAGAGGCTTATTCTGAGGGCAGTTTTCTTTTTTATTCCCCAACAAGGAGGAAAGGAGCTGTGCTGGGAACAGACACCTTTCTGCTCCTTACTGAATGGGGGATCATTGATGTTAGCAGATGTGGTAGGAGGGACAGAAAGAGCTGATGACTGAGCCTCATTTGTACAGATACTTAGGACAGAGGCTGAGCTTAGGCTGCCTCTCTGGCTGGCAGCAGATGTGGATTTAATCCCATCATCATTGTAGCATAAATACAGAATTAAAGTTAGCTTAAATTTGGTTAAGGAAATATACATATGTTGTAAAGAAACGCCCTGACTGGCAAGTAGAAGGAAGGCCTTGAAAATAGACTCAGACTCATAAGTCAGAAGGGACCAATATGATCATCTAGTCTGACCTCCTGCACAAGGCTGGCCACAGAACCCTACCCATCCACTTTTATAACAACCCCTAACCCAGGACTGAGTTATTGAAATCCTCAAAATTGGTTTGAAGACGTCAAGCTGCAGAGAATCCACCAGCAAGCGACCCATGCCCCACACTGCAGAGGAAGGCGAAAAACCTCCAGGGCCCCTGCCAATCCGCCCTGGAGGAAAATTCCTTCCCGACCCCAAATATGGCGATCAGCTAAACCCTGAGCATGTGGGCAAGACTCACCAGCCAGCACCCAAGAAGGAATTCTCTGCAGTAACTCAGTTCCCATCCCATCCAACATCTCCCCACAGACCATTGAGCAGACTTATCTGGTGATAATCCAAGATCAATTGCCCAAATTAAACTATCCTATCATAACACAACAACATTATAAGGCCAAAAGGAATGAAGTAGGGAGGCTGTCTGCTTCAACGAATAAGTAATGAAATAAGGGGACGTTTCTAAAAAGAAGGCCTCTGACAGAGGTGATCGCAGGTGGTTTTCAATAAGACAAAAAAAATCTCAAAAGGAGCCAACATGGACCTTTCTACCTCACACAGCAGTGTTATTTCCTATGTGAATGCAGGTACAATGAAAAAGCTGTTGGTCAGCAGGAAGGAGGGGAAGAAATAAGGAAGAAAGGCCTTGGGAAGAAAGGAGGTCGTACATCTTATCTGGATTAAGACTGGAAATAAGGGTGAACTGTCTCAAATTGTTTTTTTAGCTGAAGTCAGTAACTGTCAGTGACATCACTTGTTCGTTAAAGGGTATAAAAAGTAAACTCTTAAAGGGCTCATTAATAATGCTGACCAATATACGTCTAAGCATCCCTGGATTTAGCCCATTTGTAAGTATCTTGGTCAAATGTTTATAAATATTTTGTTACTGTTTGGATGTAGCAAATTGCTTATTATTTCAGCTTCTTTGGCGTGTGTAGAGCAATTGTATAAGCCTTTGGATTTAATGAAGAATTTATGGTTAAATTAGAGTTTGGTGGTTCCCATATTAATAATTTCAAATAATTCCAACAATCTTCTACAGCCATTCTGGCCTGGATTTCTTGTACTGCGGAGTGATGGGTCTCTGGAGAAATGTGACAGATTCTTGTCCCCATCCTGACTTGTTTTCTTATTCAATATCAGCAGTAACAAGGTCTTTTTCTCCTCACTCGTCAGTAAGGAGCTAAAGGAGCAGATACCGATCTACCCAAAACATAGGAGCTTTAAAAAGTTAAAATGCATACATTTAAATTTTAAAAAATCGTTATGTTTCTTCTGGCCTTTCCTAACAGCAAAAAGGATCATATTACTCCTCTAATGCCCCAGCCCTCTTTTTGCCAACCCCCAAATAGTACATGCAAGCTTTAAACATGAACTGACATTTATATCCAAAGCTAAGTTTTCCAGATATTCAATATGTCCTCCAAGATGTAGAGCTATAATCTTGCAGACCTTCAATAAATCCTATGAAACTTAAGAGCTTGCAGGATCAGAGCTAATGTACAACTCAATCCTAAACTACAAAGCAAAGAGTTTTGGATAAGCTGCTGGTCTAACTGAAGTCTTTGGGCTTAACATAGGGGTACTTGGGAGAAATACAATGGCATGTGGTATAAAGGGGTCTGGTGGCCCCTTTAGGCCCTATAGCTCTATGAAACTATGTGTGGTCATCCTAGACTGATGTAAGAAGGGTTTGAATAAGCTCTCCCCTGACATCTAGTGATGAACTGGGGAAAAAGATCTCAGAAGCAGGTTGTATTTTCATAGACACACATTCCATAAAACCTGCCTCAGAAAAATCCTCCGTATCTTCTGGCCCAGAACAATCTAAAACCAAGATCTATTGACACAGTGCAGCCAAGAGGATACGAGCACCATCATTACTAGGATACACTGGAGATGGATTGGCCATGTGTTTCGGATGGAAATTGATTCCATCACCAGAGTAGCAATAAGATGGACACCTGTAGGCAAGCGAAAATGAGGCTGCCTGAAAGCAACATGGCGAAAAGCTATGGAAGCTGAGCTGAAAAACCTGGGGTACAGCTGGGGAACCATTGAAAGACTTTCCAGAAACAGACAGGAGTGGAGGAGTTTCGTTGCTGCCCTAAATGCCAAAGTGATCAATTTTTGATGTTTTGAGTTAAAATTTAGTTTAGTATTGAATGCAGGGGAAATGAAATGTTGTTTTCCTTATTGTATGAGTAAAGGGCAGCAGAACTGTAATTAGCATGCCCCAATTGAGAAGGTCACCCTAACTTTAACCCTGCTCGCTAAGCAGGGGTCAGTGTTGGAAAAGCTAAGTGAAAGGCAGAGGGGATGGGGAGAGGTGTTCCTATCTGGTAGTGTGGATTCTGTTTAAGGAGTCCTAGATATCGTTTGGCCATTGCCTCTCCAGTGTTTAAAGGCAGAGTTGATCAGACAGTCCTTTTTTCTGCTCAGTCATTGCTATTGTTGAAATCACAGATGAGCAAGTCTACAGGCTGAGCCTTAGAATTGATGTGGGAAAGACGATGGAGAGGTTGCACTAGCAGTGAGGTTCCCTGCTACCCTCTGAAATCACTAAAAGCTGAAATCACTAAGAACTGGGCTAAGCGCTGGAACCTTAAAACATGACATTACAGGAGCAGCAAGCAGCAGCAGTGAGTAGAGGCAAAGGTGGCAACAAGCAGCGATAACAGCTGCAGCAGCCCTGAGCAGCAGCACTCCTCAACGACTCCTCTCCTCTTTCTGGGGTAGGAAGTGAAACCACGTGAACACACTCCTGAATTCTGGGACTTAGCTAACTTTGGACAACCATCTATGAATGGCATGCAGAAGAAATGAAGGGGAGTGATGTGTTAAAGGGACATTAGTCTGTCAGACTTCCATACCACAGGTGGGAAACTGAGGCAAAGGACACTACTCATTGCACTGTGGGGTGGGTATTTACTTGTGGTTTGCACACTTTTGAATTGTTGTTGTGGTGTTTTCCCAAATCAATGCTGAGTTCCCTCTTCCTTTTAATAAAAGTTTTCTTTTGTTATACACAGACCGTGTCTGTGAGTGGGAAAGTATTGCCTCTTAGAGGTGCCAGGGATGGTGTTTAGTTTTCCCATATTATTGGGAGGAGCCTCAAGCCAGTTCTATTTTGTAATGTTAAGAGGAAACGCTAGATATTGAACCCGGGCTTTGTTACTGTCAGTACAACTTAGCAGAAAGATTACACTGAGAAATGGACTGAATTTTTCTCATAAGAAGAGTTCCATGAGATCGATCCAGAAAGATGAATGGGAGAGAGAAAGGTGGGAAGGACTGAATAACTTGGATATTAAAATCTTTCTAAAAATCTTTTCACAATCCACCAATCAGATGATGAAGTGGAAAAACAACAATGAGAGTGGAATATTTAAAGAGCTAGGATTTTCCTAGGAATTTGCTCTTCTCCAGAATCTAAACTTTAATTTTTAAAAATAAATTTACTGGCGTATTGATTGCAAAGAATCTTAATGAAAAATTGAGACTCTTATTGAGTTTCCTTCTTGACAGATTGGAATAAGACCACAGAGAATTATACAGTTCTTCCATTCACCTAAATGGGTATTAACATGGAATTTTTTAAAATGTCTAAATGTAAATGCCAGCAATGCTAACCACTTCATTTTGAACAACGCAGCAAATATGTGTAGCAAATGCCAAGGACATACTATATTGTCACATGAATGGAAACATGAAAGAAAAGGCGTAATGTTATTGGCAGTATTTAAATTTGGTGCAATAATAAATACTGAATTCTTCTTTAATGCATTACAGAGGGCAGAACACTTTTTTTTAAACAAGTGAATTCCATGCTTGTAAGGTCACAGATTGACTGGTCTGGAGAAAAAGACATGAGAAGTGCAAGAGCACACTTCCCTACAAGGACACAGAAGTACACTATGGGTATGTCCAGACTACCCGCCGGATCGGTGGGTAGCGATCGATCCCCGAATGCACTCCCGTCGACTCCAGAACTCCACCAGGGCAAGCGGCAGAAGTGGAGTCGACGGGGGAGCCGTGGCTGTTGATCCCACGCCATGAGGACAGGAGGTAAGTCGAAATAAGATACGTCGACTTCAGCTACGCTATTCCTGTAGCTGAAGTTGCGTATCTTACATCAAATGCCCCCCCCCCCCCCGCAGTGTAGACCAGGCCTATGTCTAGAGGAGGCACAAAAGTTCAGTTTTCATGTCAGCTCAATCCCCAACCTCTCTGCTGAGATTGCCAATTTTGCTGGTGATCTGGAAGAGGACAATTATCCACTAAGAACTGCATTGAGACCCTGGATTCATGTCACGTGGATTATCAGAGAATAAACACTACCTAGATAGCCTTGATTCAAACCAGTATCCTAGATTTGGAAGGCAGACCTTCACATCATGTTACATTTCAGCTGTCCTGACCAGTACATATTTTTTTAAAGTTTCTAAGCAGCCCAGAAACTGAGATCCATGCAGTCAAAGATTTACTCATCAGGAGCATTAGGCTGCTGCACTATCAGTTATCTGACAAGTTTTTGTTTATTTCCATAGCCTATTCCTATTTTAGGTTTCCTTTCTAGTATGATACTCTGAGTATGATACTGTGGGCACTATATACGATTATTTAGAGCTACCCAAACACTCCTGATGCAAATCATAATATGAAGAACAAACATATGGAATACACCTGAGGCTAGCTTTTTTTTTTCCCTCTTCCCTCTCACTTAGGCCATCATACAATGATCGTGAAAGGAAACCACCACAGCAACCAAAGGGATCAATTGCTTGATGATAAAACAGGGGAAAGAGAGGAGCAGAAATCTCTGAAACAATGGAATAGAAATAGGCCTTCCTGGTGTAAGAGGTCTCAAAAGATTTGGCCAGATCATAACTCCCTATTTACTAAAGATAAGTGCCTCAACTTAGGATTAAGAATGTCCTTGCCGCCAACGGAAGGTCTAATGGATTCCCTTGGACATCAGGGAACACACAATCAAAACAAAAAAATCAAGGGCTTCTTGCATGCATTTGTTTCTATTGGTTCTTTAATTCTATTTATAAGGTTTTGTGCTATGGTTTATTGCACAGAGCTTAGATGTACTATGATGATTACTCTATAAATGGGGTAGGCCGATAAGTAAAATTGGTAAGTTCCTGGACAGTAGAGATTTGTCTTTGAAAGAGTTGGTGTTGACCAGGATGATTTTGACAAAATGTGCATGTTACAAGGTGTTATAAGGTTCAGGAATCATGGAGAAGAAGACTGGGAAACTTTCAGGGAGCAAGGACCACTGTTATCCTAGTTGTTTTTTTCTATGTGGAATGCATGAGTATTTCAGGGCAATCTTAAAACCTATCAGCTCAATAGGATTAAGTGTGCTCACAGATTTTAAAAACTTGCACTCATGCACTCCACACAGAGAAAAGGAGGGAAAGAAAGGGTAAAAGTGAGAAAGTGGACTGGAAAGAAAGAGCAAGAGACTTCAGAAAAGCAGACTGACTCCCTTAGGGAACTGATAGGCAAGATCCCTTGGGAAGCTAATATGAGGAGGCAAGAAGTCCAGGAGAGTTGGCTGTATTTTAAAGAAGCCTTAGTGATATGCAGGAACAAACCATCCCAAAGTGCAGAAAGAGTAGCAAATATGGCAGGCGACCAGCTTGGTTTAACAGTGAAATCTTTGGTGAGCTTAAACTCAAAAACGAAGCTTACGAGAAGTGGAATTTGGACACATGACTAGGAAGGAGTACAAAAATATTGCTAGAGCGTGCAGGGGTGTAATCAGGCAGGCCAATTGGAGTTGCAGCTAGCAAGGTATGTGAAGGGTAACAAGAAGGGTTTCTACAGATATGTTGGCAACAAAAAGGTGGTCAGGTAAAGTGTGGGACCCTTTTTGAATGAGGTAGACAACATAGTGACAGATGATGTGGAAAAAGCTAAACTACTCAATGCTTTTTTTGTGTCGGTCTTCACAGACAAGGTCAGCTCCCAAACTGCTGCACTGGGCAACACAGTATGGGGAGGAGGTGAGCAGCCCTCAGTGATGAAAAAACAGGTTAAGGACTATTTAGAAAAGGTGGACATGCACAAGTCCATGGGTCCAGATCTAATGTATCCAAGGTGCTGAGGGAGTTGGCTAACGTGATTGCAGAGCCATTGGCCATTATCTTTGAAAATTCGTGGTGATCAGGGGAGGTCCCGGATGATTGGAAAAAGGCAAATATAGTGCCCATATTTAAAAAAGGGAAGAAAGAGAACCCAGGGAACTACAGACCAGTCAGACTCACTTCAGTCCCTGGCAAAATCATGGAGCAGGTCCTCAAGGAATCCATTTTGAAGCACTTGGAGGAGAGGAAGGTGATCAGGAACAGTCAACATGGATTCACCAAAGGTAAGTCATGCCTGACCAACCTGATTGACTTCTATGATGAGAGAACTGGCTCTGTGGATATGGGGAAAGCAGTGGATGTGATATATCTTGACTTTAGCAAAGCTTTTGATACGGTCTCCCACTGTATTCTTACAAGCAAGTTAAAAAAGTATGGATTGGATGAACGGACTATAAGGTGGATAGAACGCTGGCTAGATTGTCCGGCTCAATGGGTAATGATCAACGGTTCGATGTCTAGTTGGCAACTGGTATCAAGTGGAGTGCCCCAAGGGTCGGTCCTGGGGCCGATTTTGTTTAATATCTTTATTAATGATCTGGATGATGGAATTAATTGCACCCTCAGCAAGTTTGCAGATGACACTAAGCTGCGGGGAAAGGTAGATATGCTGGAAGGTAGGGATAGGGTCCAGAGTGACCTAGATAAATTGGAGGATTGGGCCAAAAGAAATCTGATGAGGTTCAACAAGGACAAGTGCAGGTCCTGCGCTTAGGAAGAAAGAATCCCATGCACCACTACAGGCTGGGGACCGATTGGCCAAGCAGCACTTCTGCAGAAAAGGACCTGGGGGTTACAGTGGACGAGAAACTGGATATGAGTCAGCAGTGTGCCCTCATTGCCAAGAAGGCCCACGGCATATTGGGCTGCATTAGTAGAAGCATTGCCAGCAGATCAAGGGAAGTGATTATTTCCCTCTATTCGACACTGGTGAGGCCACACTTGGAGTACTGTGTCCAGTTTTGGTCCCCCCACTAACAGAAGAGATGTGGACAAATTGGAAAGTCCAGCGTAGGGCAACAAAAATGATTAGGGGGCTGGTACACATGACTTACGAAGAGAGGCTGAGGGAACTGGGGTTTTTTAGCTGCAGAAGAGAAGAGTGATGGAGGATTTGATAGCAGCCTTCAACTACCTGAAGGGGGGGTTCCAAAGAGGACGGAGCTAGGCTGTTCTCAGTGCTGGCAGATGACATAACAAGAAGCAATGGTCTCAAGTTGCAGTGGGGGAGGTCTAGGTTGGATATTAGGAAACACTAATTTCACTAGGAGGGTGATGAAGCACAGGAATCGGTTACTTAGGGAGGTGGTGGAATCTCCATGCTTAGAGGTTTTTAAGGCCCAGCTTGACAAAGCCTTGGCTGGGATGATTTAATTGGTGCTGGTCCTGCTTTGAGCAGGGGATTGGACTAGATGACCTCCTGAGGTCGCTTCCAACCCTAATATTCTATGATTCTATGAGAGAGGACATGCAAGACTGGGGTTCAAGTCCTTTTTCTGCTGCAGACTTCCTGTATAACCCTGGGGAAAGTACTTAGCCTCTCTGTCTCACTTCTCTATCTGTAAAATGGGGATAATAGTACTTCTTTGCCTCACAGGGATATTGTGAGGCTAAAGATATTCAGGATTGTGAGCCACTCACTTACTGTGGCAATAGGGGTCATACAAGTACCCAAGATATACAAAACTACTTTTCCCCCTCACTGGGAGGAACTGCCAAGAGAGAGGAGGAAGAAGAGCATCCTATGTGGAGAGCCCAGCTTGAGTGGTTAATACCAGCAGAAACCTAGTTGGAGTGACAGTGCCCCCGCATCAGGCCAGCAACTGTACCAATCCAGTCCATCCCTACCCCATCCCCTTGGCCTAAAGGTGAAGTTGCGGAATGGGGGAAGAGCAGCCTGGAGCCATTTACCTGATCTGGGACCAAAGCAGGGAGAAGGGGCTCTGGACTTCCTCAGGAACAAGAGCTTAATTTATATTATCTACCATACAACCAGAAAATCCTGCAATCTGTTCTGCAAAAGGAGCTAACAATAGATTGTTTATGCTTCACTTTCAGTGTTACAGCACCCAGGGGGCAGGACCATTAAAATCTCATGGATAATTATAAATATAGATAAATTAATTTGGTTCTTATTTGTTGCATGAACATTTAGTAAAATATATCTAAAATAACTTACGCATTTTGTTAAAGAACTTAGAAACAAATTTTATTAAAGTTATATAAAAATGAAAGAGAACATTTGCAGTTGAGTTTACTGTAATAACCTTAATGTTGTTCCTTACCCATCCATCTTTTCTTATTGCATGGATGAATTTCATACTATGGGCCTTTACTGTATGATGCTATAACCCATGATTAACTTGCTTTCCTCTATCAGACACAGAAAGATCTCAGAGCAGTATCTGGGAGGCACTGTGGCTCATTGGCTTAGGACTCCAGAGATCTAGGTTCCATTCTTGGCTCTCCCACAGGCCTGCTGGGTGACATTCAGAAAGTTTTTTACTTCTGTGTCTCTGTTTCCCCTTCTGTAAAATGGAGGTAATGATACTTACCTCCTTTGTAAAGTGCTTTTAAGATCTACTGATGAAAAGTGCTATATAAGAGCAAAGCACTATTGCAAAAGTGTACACGATATCACTATTTTCTATTGCAGAGGTGGTTTTCTGCCTGCATCTAAAGTGTGGGGTTTTCTAGTGATTTTTAACTTTGTTTAAAGTGTCCATTGTACCTATTGTCTTTATAGACAGCCTTTCAGGACACTTACAGATTCTTATTTGTGAACCCAAACAGGGCACCCACATCCCTTTAATCATCACTGAATAGTGGTTAGAGATGATTCTGCTAGACCACTGGGGATACAGAGACATAACAGTTGTGGTGGCTATAGGAGGACTCCCTAGAGTTATCAGTAATGGATTCACTCCTGCAATGTAAAGCAGCATTAAAGTGAACTTAACTGTCAAAGGGTGGATGGATGGCCTCTCTGCGCAAGGCCATCATAGTGTCAACATTGATTCCTGAACCATCCTCATCCCACTCCCTCCAACCTCTTTCCTCTCCTCCCAAAAAGTCAGAGGTTGGGAGAGATCAAAATTAAAGGTTGCAAAAGAGTTTGCATTCTAATTTCATGGACTCTCTACTGTGTCTTCATAATACATTTGAACAGCACAACTGAATTTTAAAAGCCTCTACTTAGGCCGAGTCTAACTGTTTTATCTGTCTATATTCATATACTCGTCAGGAAAAGGACCATCTTTTTCAGAGGCTACAGGAGTTTAATAAACATACATATAATAAATTCTTACAATATAATAAATGCTGAAATTTATAGTACCTATGAGAATTGAGAGGTTTTATTTCATATTGTTTTATATCAAGCACTATTACTCACCTTCTGTAGCAAACTGCTCTAAATGTTTTAAAGTAATCTCCTTGTATTTGGAACTCTCGGCCAGACGGTCATAAATAACTGTGTCCTACAATGCAAACAGAACGAAGATACAATAAAGCAAAGCAAGCAGGTTTCACTGATGTGACAACAATAACAGAAATTCTGGAAAACAGGCAGAAAAATATGTAACACTATATCAAAGTATTTCAGGGCCAAGCAACACAAATAGAAGCATATTTCTGGTCTGAAGGAGAGAAAAGAAGAGGACTTTCTGAGCCCTTGAGTTCTGTAGATCTCTACACCTTCTCCTAATCTGGAATTATTTGAGGGGGTTTTTATTTCTCCTCACCTTTCATACATTTCTCCCCTTATTCCACCCTTCGTGTTCCTTTGCTCTCCCCCCCTCAACCCCAATTTAAGTACAGAGTGAAACTGATGCTTAGTAGCTTTCATTCTCACTTCTACTTGGCCAACAAAAAAGCTGTGCATAGAGTTACACAATGACATTATTTCATTAATTTTCATTTGGAAGGATAAGGAATGTGGAATATCAGCAATCCTGTATTCAATTTTTATAAATATTGAAGAACTGGTTTTAAGAACATAAGAATGGCCATACTGGGTCAGACCAAAGGTCCATCCAGCCCAGCATCCTGTCTGCCAACAGTGGACAATGCCAGGTGCCCCAGAGGGAGTGAATCTAACAGGCAATGATCAAGTGATCTCTCTCCTGCCGTCCATCTCCACCCTCTGACAGATAGAGGCTAGGGACACCATTCCCTACCCATCCTGGCTAGTAGCCATTAATGGACTCAACCTCCATGAATTTATCTAGTTCTCTTTTAAACCCTGTTATAGTCCTAGCCTTCACAACCTCCTCAGGTAAGGAGTTCCACAGGTTGAATGTGCGGTGTGAAGAAGAACTTCCTTTTATTTGTCTTAAACCTGCTGCCCATTAATTTCATTTGGTGGTCCCTAGTTTTTATATTATGGGAACAAGTAAATAACTTTTCCTTATTCACTTTCTCCAGATCACTCATGATATTACATACCTCTATCAGATCCCCCCTTAGTCTCCTCTTTTCCAAACTGAAAAGTCCTAGGGTCTTTAATCTCTCCTCATATGGGACCTGTTCCAAATCCCTTCTATGAACCTTTTCTAATGCCAGTATATCTTTTTTGAGATGAGGAGACCACATCTGTACGCAGTATTCAAGATGTGGGCATACCATGGATTTATATAAGGGCAATAAAATATTCTCCGTCTTATTCTCTATCCCTTTTTAAATGATTCCTAACATCCTGTTTGCTTTTATGATTGCCGCTGCACACTACGTAGATGTCTTCAGAGAACTATCCATGATGACTCCAAGATCTCTTTCCTAATTAAAACTGATTTCAGATTATATATCAGTAATTCCTTTGATGAATCACTTTAGGCACATGGTGTGCAAACTGCACCATTCTAGGATGCACTGTGACTCAGACATACCTTACTCCAAGGGAACAATAATTTACTGTTGACCTAATACTATCAGTAAGTTACTATTTCCTCTCTCCCCCTCACCATTTCCTCTCTCCTTCTCAGGCTAGTGAACAGGGGGTAGAGGTCAGGCTCCCCAGCAATTCCCTTTCCATCTGCTTCAGAGAAGGAATAAATGGGTGAGCAGTGGTCTGGGTATCCCAAGTAGAGATGTACAGTGTGGGGGGTTCTTATTTTTCCAGACAGGCATGTAGTACAACTCACAATTAAGACCTTAATCCTGGCACATAACATTTTAATATATAATACAGCTAATTAAATTGAAAAAAGCCATGACTGAAACCTAGAGTTTTTTAAATTTTAGATGATCTGACTTCAGCTGATCGTGCAATAGCTTCAGACTGTAATTATTTCAATTATTTATTTTTCTGTATGTCTATAGCATATTCATTTACAAATTAACAGATTAAAAATTACTGTATAGTAATTTAAATAAAATAAACCTTACAGCTCCTTTACAGTAGAGTCTTAATTTCCCTGTTGGTGTGCGAACAATCACAGACATTCTTTTTCTAGTGCTGGAAGAGAGTTAAATTGCAGTCCATCAACATCACCAACCTTTTCATCCATCAATAAAACAAATAGAAAACTTGAACATGTGCATTTATATGCATATATATTTATAAATACACATCATACTTATTGTATATAAATCAGAGGTAATGAAATAATCATGTCTACTAGTCCTACCACTGGCTTTTCCTCCTCCTTCATGAAATGATGAAAAAAATGGTTACTTACCATAGTAACTGTAGTCCTTTGAGTGTGTTCTCTCTGCACATCCCCACTTGTAGGAAGCATTCCAGGGCACACTGAGTTGCAGGAACCTTCGGTGAAGCAGTACCCAGTGACACCTAATGAGTGCCCTCATAGAGTACAAAATATTTGGAGCAAGTTTGCAAAAAAGGCCATGCATCTTGGACCACCTCAGTTCCTTCTTTCTATGGGCATAAGGTGTGTCATAGGTGCAAGACACCAAGACTCCATTAGCCATAAGTACTGCTGAATGGAACACAGGATATGTTGGAGATGCGCTGGGAAAAGAATGGAGCTTTCCTAGAGTGAATTGTGTTCTGTCCATCTCCAGACAGCACAATGACCCCTAGGGAACCTTTACAAGCAGCCATAAATTAAAATAACCCTGAGGATTTTCTAACTTATGCTGAGGGCTGAACCAGCATTCAGTTGCCTTCAGAACTAGGGTGGGCTGGAGGAGGCATAAAAGTTGCCTTAAGTCACCTTTGTGCCGTCCTTCCCCTCTTTTGGGTCCTGCACTGGATACACCTTGGCAACACCTGAGGATCTGGGCCTAAATGTGCAACTACCTATCTTATACATTACATTATAACTTAAGGGAGTTTTGGCTTAAACCCCCAAAATTCATTCCAGCAATGCACAGAAGGTTCCAATACCCACAGCTAGTTCTAGAAAAGGAGGAAGTGAGGTGGTTGGGATGCTCAGACCTTTTATAACCTAAGTTTTAAATATTTTGGGCCAGGAGAGAACACTTACACATCACCAAAGGGCACTGCTTTATAGAAGGTTCTTGAACCTCAAAGGCATCAAGGGATACATACAAAGGTGGAAATGTGCAGAGACTATCTTGAAGAAAAGATGAGTAGTTATCCTTGTAGCACCTGTGGCTCTTCAAGATGTTGTTGTCTGTGGGATCCCACTTTAAGAGCACATACACCCTGCACACACAGGATCAGAATCTTTTGAACAGTACTTTCCACTGGTCCATGCCAGCACTATGCATGTTCTCCTGCTCCCCCACTCAGTCGCATAAAGGGTAGAGCAGCCACAACCATCTCTCAGTTCCCTCACTAATCCAGAATCCTAGATAAGGAGGTCTCAGAAAAAAAATGAAGATGGAGGGATCCACATAGACAACAGTATCTCTGAGAACCACAGGCCTTGTCCTGTTAAGGTAGTTTAACAAAACCTTTGAAATGTCCAAAGTGTGGAGTTTCTGATCTCTCAGGAAGGAGTGGGGTTTTGGAAAGAAAACAGGTAAATTAATAGATTAGTTCAAATTAAAGTCTGACAGAGCAGTGGGAATAAATTTGGGGTGAGGTCTTACCACCATCTTATCTTTGTGGAATGCTGCATAAAGTGGGTCTGCCATGAAAGCTTGGAGTTCATTAACCTTCCTGGCTGTGACTAAAAAGGCCATCTTAAAAGTAAGGAGGTTTAAAGAGCATTCAGAAAGAGGAATGAAAAGGGGAACCATTAAATTTCTAAGGACAATGTTAAGATCCCATATCAGAAGTGATTTCCTAAAGTATGTAATAATCCCTTTAGAAATCTGAGTACTATGAGGTATAAACTACTGGGTGGCATACCGAGATCACTGCAATGTAGATTTTCATGGAACTGAAAGAGAGTCAAGAGTGTTTCAGACTCTGAATATAGTTAAATATTTTTGCTGTCAGGGTCTTCAACGAGTCAAGGTTGTGTTGGGCTACACAAATCTGAAAATATTTTCTATTTAGAAGAGTAAGTTTCCATTTGGAAAGCTTTTTACTTAGCAAAAGACACCCTTGTACTTGTAGACAACAATCTCTGTCAGTAGAACGAAACCAATCAAAATCTAGGCTGCCAGACAGTGCTGCACCAGACCCACTAAATCAACACAGCTGCATCAATAGCAGTGGTGTCAATTTAGCTGCGTAGTGAAGACAGGCCCTGAGTGCAGAGATCATGAAACCTGAAGTTACATCAGGGAGGCCTCCCCTGGGCCCAGATTGGAGGAGGAACACTGGGACATCTGATTTGTGAGAGCTTCCTATAACCCTTCTGCCCCTCTGAGTTGGCAGCAACAAGGGCCGGGTTCAGTATCCAGGGGTTCCATTTCAGTAACCAATGCATAACCGGCTCGAGCCCCCACCCAGTGACCTCGGACCTCACATACCACACCCCCCTCGGCGCCTCTAGGAGGCAATACTTCCCCTCTCGCAAGCACGGAGTCTGAGTATAGCAAAATCTTTTTAATAAAGGAAGGAATCAATGCGGCATCCCATTGGAGAAACACCACAAACAGGGTTATAACACAAACCATAAACAAAAACCCACCTCCAAGTACGTTTGGCATTGTCCTTTTTCCCCTTAGGGTTTTAAGTCCAATCACCCCAAAGTCCAACAACCCAAAAGTCTCTGGTCAATGCCACCCCAGAGTTCGAGAGTTTATCTGTAGAGGTCCCTCCCCCCAGCCTGGGTAGAAAGGGGCACCTTACGTGGTCCGGGGCCAACTGTCCTTCCTCTCCGTGGGTTCTGCTTCTGCCTTCTCCACGAACTGCTCCGCTTTACCAGCTGCTCCACTCTGCTCCTCCAGCCGTCCTCAGAAACTGCTCCACTCCACCAGCTGCTCTGCTCCATGAGCTGCTCCAGTTCTCTCTGCAAACTGATCGGCTCCGCTCGCTCTGTAGGCCGCTCCACCTGTCCCACAGCTACTCCGCTCTGCCAGCCGCTCTGCTGCCACCAGCCGTCCCATGATCTGCTCCAGCCGTCCCCGCAACTGCTCCACTCCACCAGCTGCTCTGTTCCACAGTATCGCTTCAGGCTCCCCCACTAGTTAGCACAGTACTCAGTGCTCTCAGCTCAGTCATTTCAGCTCTTTAGTGATTTCAACTCTTAGTGATCTCAGCTCTTAGTGGGGGAGCCCCAGTGCTAGTGCACCATTAGCCCAAAGTGAGTTCAGCTCAGTAACCTGTATTTAGATTCTTGAGGGAATAAAAAATCAACTCTGACATTCCACAGTGGAGAGAGAAGGGGGGTGGAACTGGTGCTTCTGGCTCCACAAGGAGCCTGCACCACCAGGCACAGATACGTGTCCCCAGCCTCTCTCAATTCACTGGGTTTTGGAACCCATGTCCCTTGTCTAGCAAGTACCACCCAACTGAGGGTGAGTCATTTGTCACCAAGCAGTCCCACAGCTCGGCAGTCTGGGATAGGGTAGGCGTGCCTATGCAAATACACTCTCTGACATTCTTTCCACCAGGGTACAGCTTATCCTGACTCTGCTTACATCCTCCCCCCAGCCAAGAATTTGTCGTCCCGACAAATCACATTCCCTACTATACCAACTTATTGGTCCCCTCCAAAAGGCATTAGATAGCCCACTTTAGCTTTCACAAACCTGTGTGCTAAATGTATAGGATCCTCACTAATCACCCCAGGTGCATCGTAAGTTAACCGTTTCACTGGTCTCATTACCCTGTCTCGCCTATTGAGAATCTCTGTTGCTATGGTAGGGGGGACATCCTCTTGAGTGCTGGATGGGGAGGTTTCCTGTGAGTTCCCCTCAGATACTGGCTTAGGCTCCTGCATTTCTAGTTCTAACAGTGGAGGGTCGCAGGTGTTCTGGACATCCTCCATCTGTATGTCACCACTGTCCAATAGCCTGTGTAAGTCATTACACGGGGGTTCCACCAGTGGCTCAGGGTGTCAGGAATGGGCCTAAATACTTCTGCCATAGGGTTTAGGACGGAAGAGGATGTGCTCTCTTCTGATTCAGCGGATCGAGACTGAAATCTTGTCTTCATCCCAGGATACACCATGGTTGTGTCTTCCTCCTCAGACTCACTGTCAGATGTGCTGAGTAGGGGTAGGTTAGCTGCAGGAGGCCGGCTGTCCACATTGGAAGGTGGCTTTGGTACAGCACCTTCGTTCTGCCCAGTTGCCCTGTTGTGGCCCATCTCATAAGAGCTGCCTACCAATTCTCCCACAGGGAGCAAAAGGTTTCTATGCACGGTTTTGGTCTGCCCTGGACCCTCTTCAGGTTTGATCTTGTAGACCGGCAGGTCTCCTAGCTTTTCTATCACTAAGTAAGGTATTGCCTTCCATCTGTCAGCTATCTTGTGTTTGCCAGCAATACCCAAATTTCGCAGCAGAACTCTGTCCCCTGGCTGGAGCTCTTGCAGACGCACCCTACATCATATCGCTGTTTGTTGCGGTCTGCGTTCTTCCGAGCTGCAGACGTAGCTAAGTGATAAGCATCCCGTAGCTTTTCTCGTAGTCGGGATACATATTGCTGATGGGTTTCATAGCTATCGCCATCCTCTGATACACCAAAGCACAAATCTATGGGTAGTCTTGATTCTCTCCCAAACATCAAGAGATATGGGGTGACCCCCGTAGCATCGTTCTTTGTGGCATTGTAGGCGTGCACCAGAAATGCAACATGTTGGCTCCAGGTTGCCTTCTGCTCTGGCCGCAAAGTCCCTAACATATCCAATAGGGTTCGGTTGAACCTCTCTGGCTGAGGGTCACCTTGTGGGTGGTAAGGCGTTGTCCTCGACTTTTTAATACCTGCTATCCTCAGCACCTCCTTCAGAAGGTGACTCTCAAAATCTCGTCCCTGATCCGAGTGTATCCGGGCTGGGAATCCATAAACTGAGAAATATTTTTCCCACAGTACTCGAGCGACAGTGGTGGCCCTCTGATCACGTGTGGGATATGCCTGCGCATATCACGTGTAATGGTCGGTCACTACTAGGATGTTCCCAATATTCCTCTTGTCCACTTCTAAAGACAAGAAATCAATGCAAACCAGCTCCAGAGGTTTGTTGCTGGTGATGTTCTTCAGATATGCAGCCCTCGTGGGTAGAGTTTTCCTTTGAACACATCGCGCGCAGGTCTCACATTTCCTGCGAACATCTTCAGCCATCCGTGGCCAATAGAATCTACTGCGGATAAGTTCCAGGGTCCTCTCCATCCCTAAATGTCCAAAGTCATCATGCAGGGCCCTCATGACCAGGGCTCTGTAATCTTTTGGCAGCACTAGTTGATTCCGTTGCTTTTGTAGAGGGTCGGTGGTCGTGCAGTGTAGCACTCCCTGAATCAGTTTTAGTTTGGTCCATTCTCTCAATAGTAGTTTGCCCTCTGGGGTAGGTGGGACAACCTCAGCTGGGCCTCGCCCCTCTCTTTTGGCAAGTAGTGTATCACGAATGTCAATATCTTGCAGCTGGGCCTCTTGCCAGTCAGCCGTATTGAGCACGGGCAAGGGAGATTGGTCCAAAGCAATATAGTTTACTGAAGCAGAAGGCACGCATTCAGGGGGTAGGCCCAAAGTTTCAGCAACACATCCATGAAGGCTCTCATGGGCCTCCGGCTCTCGGCGACTTACACTGCAAATAGCTCTCACTCCATCCGTGGGTATCACAGCGAGTCGTGGTGCCTGTGGACGCCTGGACAATGCATCTGCATCTACATTGCTTCTCCCTGATCGGTACTGAATGCTGAAGTCATAGCTAGCCAAAGCGGCCACCCATCTTTGCCCTGTAGCATCCAGTTTAGCACTTGTTAACACAAGTCAGTGGGTTGTTGTCTGTCCACACCTGGAACTGAGCCCCATACAAGTAGTCTCGAAATTTCTCAGTGATGGCCCATTTCAAGGCCAAGAACTCCAGCTTGTGGGTGGGATAGCGGGTTTCACTATCAGACAGTCCTCGGCTGGCAAAGGCTACAGGTTTACGCTTGCCTTCCACCTCCTGGTACAGTACTGCCCCCAGACCCTTCAAACTGGCATCAGTATGCAGGATAAATGGCTTGCTTGGGTCAGCAAATACTAGGACTGGGGCATGAGTTAGGCAAGTAATGATTTCTCGAAAAGCCCTTTCACATCTCTCATCCCACCGTGGCCCAAAGGGTTCGAAGGGGCCATAGTGTCTCTGCACGGAAGGCCTTTTATTCTTGGTCTTAGATTTGTCCTGGCTGGACTGATATCCCCTGGTAAGATCATTGAGGGGTTTTACAATTGTAGCATTGTTTTTCACAAATCTGCGGTAATAACCACTAAACCCAAGGAAGGTCTTGAGTTCTCTGTAGTTGCTTGGACGTGGCCATGTAGTGAGTGCTTCTATTTTATCAGGATCAGTACTCACACCCTCTTGGGACACGATGTGCCCCACATACTTCACCGAGGTCCTGCAAAACTGGCATTTGTTAATTGAAAGCTTCAAACCATAATCCTCCAGCCTATCAAGCACTTTAAGAAATCTTTCTTCATGCTACTCCAAAGTTCTTCCAAACACAATCAGGTCATCCAAATAAACTAACACTTGCAGTAAATTCATGTCTCCCACAACTTTCTCCATAAGACGTTGAAATGTGGCAGGTGCTCCAGAAATCCCTTGGGGCATGCGTTCGAACTGATAAAACCCTAATGGGCAGATGAAGGCTGTCTTCTCCTTATCTTCTTCACCCAGAGGGATCTGGTAGTATTCACTCCGAAGATCCAACACAGAGAACCACTGGCTTCCCAGCAAACAGTCTAAGGCATCTTGAACTCGAGGCATTGTGTACTGGTCAACCACAGTACGGCGGTTTAGGGTGCGGTAGTCAATACACATCCGGATTTTCCCATTCTTTTTACGGACCACCACAATGGGCGAGGCGTATGAGCTGCGGGACTCTGTAATGATGCCATTTGCAGCCAGCTCTTGAAGATGTTGTCGCACATCTTCCATCTCGGAGAGAGCAAGCCTCCTAGATCTCTCTCTGAAAGGTCGAGGGTCATGTAGTCTGATGTTGTGCTCTACTCCTTTTGCACATCCCACATCCCACTCATGCAATGAGAACACCTTGGATCTTTCACAAAGTTTCCTTCTTAGGCGATCTTTCCACTCCTCGGACAATGGTGAATCTCCAAAGTCAAACTTTGCTAGGTCTATTGTTGGCACTTGAGTCTCACACTGGGGTTTTACAATTGATTCAGGCTCAAAGAGGTCTGCTATCTTTTGTCCTTGCCTCACAACAACATCTCTACTTGTTTCATTAGTAATCTGTATAGTCACCTTTTCCTGGGCTTCAGCAGGTAGGGTTATGACTCCACTGGGGACCAGCACTCCTTCTGGGAGCTCTCCTTCAGCCGGCTGCTCTATCATTGCTAATGCCCCTTTACTGCCTTTCAGCCTGGTACTCATGACAAGTACTTCTTGCTCAATCTGAAGAAAAAGAACTCTGCTTCCAAATTAGCAAAAACATACCTCTCAGAAGACGATGTGGGCTCCTATTAATTCTATAGTTTGTGATGAGATGAGACTTTTTTCATAATTCTCCATGAAACTCAGATTTCTGAATAGGTGAAAAATATAGTTCAGGGCTATGGTGACTTCCTGATGAGATCTGCCTTTGATCAGACAATAGTCTGGATATAGATAATCCTTAATGCCCAATCTCCTCAGATGTGCTGCTACAACAGCTAAATATTTTGTAAAGCCTCTCAGTGCTGTGGAGAGCCCACACGGCAGCACTCTGTATTAGTAGTGATTAGGCCCCCTTGTGAATCACAGGTACTTCCCTGTGGGCTGACTGGATGAAAATATGGAAGTGTGAAAGTAGAATGAATTAAATTGTAAAAATAAGAATGGATTAAAGAAATGTTGTATGTACCTTTAATCAGAAATAAGAAATGTTGAAATACAGGTGCCAGGAAAAGAAACATTAGGCATAAACAAGGGTGCTAATGGCGAAACATTAACAGACGATCGGTAATAGTTAGTAAGGAAATAAGATATGCATGCCTAGCCCAGGTAAACTTATCAGATTCTGCTTCCTTTGTTATCTTGTTAAGTGCTCGCCCTTTTATCTGTATAAATAAGATAGTTTGTGTCTTGCATGGTACTCACATTATCTGGGTGCTATTGGCGGAGCGCTGCACTAATAAAACAGAGTGGTCTGACAAATTGTGAGTCCTGATTCTAACTTTGACAGAAGTATGCATCTTGTAGCCTGAGAGCCATGAACCAGTCTTGAGCCTGAAGGGAAGGGATGGTGAAGGCAATTGTTATCATCTTGAATCTGCGATAGTGTGTATATTTGTTCTGGCGTCTCAGGCCTAGGACAGGACAAATATCCCCTTTTTTCTTCGGGATACGGAAATACCAGGAGTAGAAGCCTCTTCCCTTGTCCTCCAGAGGTGCCTCTTCCATGGCGCCTAGATGAAGTACAGAAGCCACCTCTTCCTTTAGCTGTTTTTCGTAAGGTTACCTAAGAGGGATTGGGAAGGAGGGTGAGTGTGTGTGTGGGGGATGGGAGTTCCTAGAGTAAGGAATGAAATTAGATGAAATAGCCATCGGAGGGAGACTACTTCTAGTACTTAAATGTCTGTTATCATAGTCCATGATGGAAGAAAGCAAGATTACACCCAAAAGGCAGCGCTGGGACCTGAGTAGCTCAAGCGTGGCTCTTGATCCTTGCATCAAACCTGCTGCCTGGAAGCAGGTGTAGAATAGCCCATGGTCAAGGAAGATAGTTTTCTCCAAGAAAACGTCAGCTTCTTCCTGTGCAAGTATCAGAAAATCTGTGATGGGGGTACATAGGTGTTTTCTGCCTGGATTGCCTCTGATATCTAAATGGTACATAGTTTGGGGCTGAAATGTAGATGCCCAAGGAATGAAGCAGTGCTCTGGAATCTCTGAGGGAGTGCAGTGTGTCATCCATATAAATACTGACAAACAATTGTGGTGAGCGTCGGAAGGGTAAGTGCGCTGAAGGTAGGGGCGGAATGGCCTTCTCTGAGTCTGGGGCGTGTGCATTCCCAGTGAGCGCATGATGACCCGGTTTGCCTTCAGGCTCTGTAGCCTGGGATCCGTCTTCTCAGAGAAAAGGCCCTGCCCATCGAATGGCAGGTCCTGAATCGTGTACTGTAGCTCCGGCGGTAGTCCGGAAGACTGCAGCCACGATATACGGCGCATGGCTACGCCCGATGCCAGTGTTCTTGCTGCCGAATCTGCGGCATCTAAGGACGCTTGTAGCGAGGTCCTGGCGACCCTCCTGCCCTTTTCCAGGAGAGATGAAAATTCCTGGCGTGAGTCCTGGGGAAGCAGCTCCATAAATTTGCCGACAGCCTCCCAGGTGTTGTGGCTGTAATGGCTCAGGAGGGCTTGCTGGTTCGCCACATGGAGCTGAAGGCCTCCCGCGGAATAAACCTTGCGGCCCAGCAAGTCCATGCGCCTGGCTTCCCTGGATTTTGGCGCAGGAGCTTGTTGGCCGTGGCATTCCCGCTCATTGACTGATTGTACCACCAAGGAGCAGGGAGCGGGGTGTACATAAAGGTACTCATACCCCTTGGATGGTACCATATATTTCCTTTCCACTCCGCGGGGAGTGGGTGGAATGGAGGCCGGAGACTGCCAGATGGTGCCCGCCTTCGCCTGGATCGACTTGATGAAGGGGAGGGCTACCCTGGTCGGTGCCTCTGCAGAGAGGATGCTTACCACCGGGTCCTCCACCCCGGGACTTCCTCAACAGGAAGGTTTATGTTCTGGGCAACTCGCCTCAGAAGGTCCTGATGTGCCCGGAGATCAATTGGCGGGGGCCCTGATGAAGATGTGCCTGCTACCGCCTCATCTGGGGACGAGGAAGAAGACACCCCAGGGAGGAGTGGTTCCTGAACGGAAGCCTCGTCCAAAGGGACCTCCACTTCCCGAGCATCTTGCTGCGCCAGGGGATCCGTAGGGTCTTCTTCCATACCTGAGGGGGGAGGCCGGCTGACTGTGGCCTCTGGTGCACGATGCTCCAATTGGCCGGAGCGAGCAGGGCCCGAAGGTTTGCCCTGGGCTTGGTGGTATGCCCAGGGCGTCCAAAAGGACCATTGTGGTGGTCCCTGGTCCGGGCGGGCCTGCACATCCGAACCCCCGTAAGAGGCGCTGTCCATACGGGAAGAATAGGACGAGTGCCTTGAAGGCCATGGAGGAGCCATCGATGACTGCGTCAGGCCTCTGCGCATCCTGACGTCGCTGCGTGGTGCCGGCGAGCGGTACCGGAAGTCATGGCGGTACCTCGATCTGGACCGGGACCTGATACCAGCTCGGTGCCGGGAGGTCGACCGGTGCCGTACGCTGCCGTGCCGGGATCAGCTGCGGTAGGAACGTCGGTGCCGCAATCTAGACTGGTGCCGAGAGTAATACGACGGCGATTGGGATCTTGAACGGTGCCCATCGATTGGAGAACCCGCACCGGCGGTGCCGGGGGTTGGGGCAGCTCGGGCTCTGTCAGGGCGATGAGGTCGCGTGCAACAGAGAAGGTCTCCGGCGTGGAGGGCGCGACAAGCTCAACCGCTGTTCTCACTGGGGAGCTGAGATGCACCGGACTCAACGGTCCCTGAGGAGCCGGAGTCGACGGTGCGACGACGCTCGGTGCCACGGCGGATGACGGTGCCGGGCGGTCAGTTTGGAGGCACGCTCAGATTGCAGTGCAGTTGTAGGCACCGCAGGAGCCCTGTGCTTCTTGCTCCTCGGGGAGAGGGAGCGGTGCCGGCTAGGGTGCCGGGCCGGTGCCGAGCGGGAAGTTGAAACCTTTGCCAGCGCCGGGCGGTCCGGAGCGGAGGCGACACTTGGCCCCTGTGCCAGAGTCAGTGCCGATGGTGGGGGAGTCAGTGCTGCCTCCATCAGGATCTGCTTGAGGCGACTGTCCCGCTCCTTCTTCGTTCGGGGCTTGAACGCCTTGCAGATCCGGCACTTGTCCACAAGGTGGGACTCGCCTAGGCACCTCAGGCAGGAGTCGTGCAGATCTCCTGTGGGCATCGGCCGATGACAGGCCGCACAAGGCTTAAAGCTGGGTGAACCGGGCATGGGCCCCGGCACCGCGGGGAGGAAAAGGGGCGAACCCCTAATCCTCTGTATAACTATTTACAACTACACTTGACTAACTTTATAACTACAACTATTACTATAATTACAGAATTATATTACTGTAGAAGAGTGAAACGCTAGGGAGGTGGAGAACGGCTAGCCATGCTCCACAGATCCAACGACCGACACGGGCGGTAAGAAGGAACTGAGGAGCGGGCGGGCCAGCAGGGGTATATATCAGGCGCCATACCATACTACTCATGGAGTCTGTAACCATACACTTTGCCCAATCTCTCACAGAAGGGGGACATGCATCTTGTTCTTTGGTCTTGATCCTGCATCAACCAAGTCAATTGGAGCTTTGCGACTGACTTCAATGAGCACAGGAGCAAAGCCTTTAATAAGAGAGCTAAGCTGGGAGTATTCTGACTGGGACACTGTTTTCAGATACACTTCTACCCCACTATAACGCGACCCGATATAACACGGGTTCGCATATAGCGCGGTAGCAGCGGGGCTCCGGCGGCTTTAAAGGGTCCGAGGCTCCGGCTGCTGCGGGGAGCCCTGGGCCCTATAAATCACAGCTGTAGCCCTGCTGCTGCTATGCCGGGGCTGCAGCAGCAGAGCTTGCCAGCTATTTAAAGGGTTTGGGGCTCCGGCTGCTGCAGGCAGCCCCGGGCCCTTTAAATCACTGCTGGAGCCCTGCTGTCGCTACCCCAAGGCTGCGGCAGCGGGGCTCCACCGGCGATTTATAGGGCCTGGGGCTCCTCGCAGTAGCTGGAGCCCGGAGCTCTTTAAATCACCACCAGAGCCCTGCCACCCCCACCCTGATATAACGGGGTTTCAGCTATAATGCAGTAGGGATTTTTGGCTCCGCACAACCACGTTATAGTGGGGTAGAGGTGTATAACACTGTCTTTTCTTTCTGAAACTGTTTTATCATATACTGTTCTATTAGTTTACTGATGGAAGTGTGTGCTTTATCATGTGGAGGGAGAGTGCTTTTGAAAGCTGAGGGCTGTTTCCAAACTCAACTGTATGGACATGTGGGCCAGTGGTTAAAGCACTGAATATATATCCATTGCTTCACATTGTCAGCATTAGTGGCAACTCACTCATTTGATAACATGCCTTGCTGTGCACTTGTGACTGAAGAAACATGCATTAAAAATACCTTGGAACAACTGAAAAATGTCACAGAGGAGCAGCTGATGCCCCCTCACTGTCACTTGGTTTTGTGGCCTCTGACAATGTTGTAAAAATTAGAATAGCATTGCACAATAAAGGCAGAAGAATCCTGGAATATTTTACACTGAAAGCATGTGTCTACCACAAGAGACAAAGGACTAAGCCAGCAGGACTTCAGATGCGCCACAAAAATCTGTTGCTCCAGGGGTGACTGAATCACATCATGGTATTGTGGATTACCAATGATCCCCATCAGAGGAAGCTAATCGGAACAGACTTAGGTCCACAGCCATTCAAATATTCATACACTGGTAGGGCTGAAAATCACATCCATAGCACTGAATAATATAATAAAAACTTATGCTTCCTAATAGTATATGACCACTTCTTTTCTACTCATAGGCATATATCTTATGATTAGCACAATTTTCGCACTCAAAACTATGTCCTGTAACTTTAACTGTGCCTTCCTCAACCGGCCCTTTTCTACATACCTTGTTACCGACTTTCCCTTTCAAACTATTAGTTGTGGATGTTTGGTGTGGCAGTCTGTTGTACCTGAACAGAGGTCAAACATAACCCTTTATTCAGCTTATGCTGGAAGGCAGCAAGGGGTTGCAAAAGTTATATCTACATAGGATCAGCTGCCTATTTTTCAAGAAAACAAAGCCACTTACAGTATCTTAATTCTTGTTCTCAGAAAGTATAAAGTTGTAATAGAATATTTCTCTTAGGATGCATGCTCCTCTCACAGAAATGTTGGGAAGGCTCATAGCTCAAAATTCTGAAGTTGTTGGATCCAACAGGGAACATTTTGCACTTCTGCTGTGGAATAATAGTGACCCCTAGTGCCCTCCAGTAAGTCTAAGCAAATATTAAAGAACAAAACTCTGAATTCTGAGTTAAGTGGGTGGGTGCGTGCGTGCTACGCTACTGTAACTTATTTCCTCAGAAAATAAGATTCACAGGTAAGTAGTTTTCATTTATCCAAAAAGTACAAGTGGTATCTAATAACCATTCTTGGCAATTCAGAAGGTTTAAAAATATTTATAAAGTCTGTAAAACAGGTAAAGATGAACAGGAAAAAAAGAAGGGAAACCTGTACTCCCATTCTATATAAATATGGCACACTGCTATAACTGTCAAGCGAGCTGCAAAGGCACTTCTTGCCACATACCTATTAACTTCTCACAACAGAAATGAAGGTTATATATAGAATCAATAGAGGATGAAGTAACTTGCTCAGTCATTTCGTTTCTTTCCTCACCTATGCTCCAGTCAGCTACATTTTGTAACTTTTCATCTTTTTCAGTGTCCCTGTTTCACCTCCCACTAGTTTTCTATGCATTCTTCTCTGGTCTTCACTTCGTTAGGCCTCATTCTTCTCCAATTCCCTTCCCTGCAATCCTCCTCCTCTTCTTAGAGGTAACTTTCCCTGACACCTCCTTTGGTCTTTTCACCATTCCTGGCCTCCAAAGTCACACTTGAGTTCCACCCTCTGTGGTCCTTCTCCTTAATCAAATCAATCATAACTCTCTCCAGTGCAAGTCCTCAATGTACCGGTATGAGTATGTATCTCTCTCTCCTTTCTCTTTTTCCTTCAGGTCTGTCTGAGGTCATTATAATGCTTCATCCACTTATAAAACTCCTCCTCACCTCACTGTGCCAGGGCAAACAACCAGACAATTCACATGATTTAAGTTAAGCACATGCTTAAGCCTTTGTAAAAACAGTTCCTCAATGAGGAAAGGGTTTTATATCCTGAGTCCTTCAACATGTACTTTCACATAGCATATTCCATATACAGATACACTTTACAAATAAAATTGCACCTAGCTTCCTAATTCACACATACACAACTCCAGCGGAACATTGAGAGATCACCTACTGAATGGAAAATTCTATTTATTTTATATACACACTATCAGTGGAACAATGGTATACCATCAGTTTACAAAAAGACAGTGACCAGATTTTTAAAGGTATTTAGGAGTTGCTGCATTCAGCACTGTAATGCAGTTAGGACCTAACTCTCATTTTCAAAAGCGATTTAGACACTTAGAAGCCTGAACTCCAGTACCTAAATCGCTTTTGAAAATGAGATTTATCTCCTAAAAACAGTTAGGCATCACAATATTGAGCACAGCAATACCTAAATACCTTTACAAATTTGGGCCATTGTGCTTTGCATGAAGTACTTTAAAAAAAATCATAACTCAGCCAAATTAAAACCACTTTTCAGTGTACCACAAGAATAAAAATTGCAGCAGGGGACAATGTCCTTGTCAAATTTCAAGCTTTTTTATCACTCTGAGGTGATAGAGCTTAAAAAAGAAAAGAAAATAATTTAAAAAAATGTGTATTTTTCCACTCTTTTTCTATTTCTACAAATTTTTCCTCAAAGTTCCAAGAAAATTTATTTCCAAAATGAAAACAAAAGTGTCAAATTTAAGCTGGGAAGGGAGAAGTTTTATAAAACTCTATTCCTCTGAATATGACCTTTTACAATGTAAAGGCGACTACAACCTCCTTATCTATAAGTATTGCTACATGCTCCGCCTGTAATGTGAGAATACATACTATAGAGCTAAAGCACAGTATATATTATAAAGTTTCCAAATAAAGTACAAAACCTTCAGTCTTTTTCAAGTCTGAACCTATGCTATCTCTATACTAAACCCACTATTTTATCCATAAAAGAAAAATTCAGCAGAGTATATATGCACCAAAATGACACTTTAAAAAATATAAAACAAAACATGTCAAATGCTTATTTTGCTTTACCTTGTAAATTCCAGCACATTTAGCAATTCATATCTTTCCTCATGGCCAAGCTGGAAAAAAGACATTTTTATTAGTGAGATTTAAGCTTTAACCAAAAAAAAAAAAAGACTAGGAACTACTTTTTGGCATAAACCTACTGGACTAAATTGTATTAAATATGTAAACTATTTAATATCAATGCCAAAATATTAATAATAAATAGCAACATAATTTTTATGTACTTACGGAGTCTATAATTACCGAGTCAGGTGTCCTTCCAGTGAATACAAAATGAAGTTGTTTGGCTGCTCTGACCAATGCTCCTTCATCTGCAACAAACCAATTTCCATTGTTTTTTTATAGATTGAGAAACTATCAAGAAAAAGAATTTTCAAGTTTTAAATACCTTTTAAATATTGTAGGATAAACAACACAGAGACAGGCAGATATGTACCTGTTCAAATTTTCCAATTATTCTTTTACCTGCTCCTCATCAATAAATAAATAATTCCTCACTGCTCAAATTTTCTTTGTTATTCTTGAAAAAAGTTCAGGATCTCAGCTATTTCTGAGTCATTGTAAATTACACTCATTTAAAAGCAGTCCTACTGTACTTTCCTCCCTTTCTTTCTCATTTTCTATATTTGTAGAATCCCTTATTACCTTTGACTAGCATTAATTTTTTTTGCTTTTCTGACACTTATTTTTTCCTCCTCAAACCACAACTGACTCTAAAAATTCTTGTTTAGGTGCCTTCCAAGTTTCCCATTTGAGTTTCCCATTTTCTCTTTTTCTCACATATTTGAGTAGCCTCTACTGGCATCACACTGGCCAATTCCTATTAATGGTCATCTTCTTTTCAGAGGATCTGTAGTCTGTGCCTTCTTAATTATAGTGCTTTTCAAGATTTCTTACTGTATTTGAAAACTTTCCTCCACCGAACCCTACTCACTAAATTTCTTGTTTTCCCCAAAATTTGCTTTACTGAAATTTAAATCTAACATTGGGATAATGCTGCAATTCTGTGATCCCATTCCTTACTACTATATAAGGAGTGGAAGTATTATTATTCATTTACATTTATAAAACTGAAGTAGCTCATAGTCAATATTTCTAAACTTCTCTAATATTCTCGCATTCTCTGGAAAGTTGTCCCCTTTTGGTGTTTTAGTTTCATACAAGAAATTGACACTACCAGTCTACCTGTGCTGGAGTCCTCTTGCCTCTTAGAAGGCCCACTGAAAAACATGAAACTACTTTTTGCTAGGTACATCTTAGAAGCTGATCCATTAACTGTTGCACTGCTTCAAAGGAGGCAACACAACACATCAGAGGCAGCACAGGAGAAGATTTTCATTTCATAGGGGAATTATTTTCCTTTAGGTTGAAAGAACAACCTCCATAGAGAAATAATAACCAAAGTCATAGCTGAAAATGTTACCCTGGTGTCTAAAGGTATGTCTACACTGTATCTGGAAGTGAGCCACCTCATTACCTATTGTTAATTTAATTCATTTTAACTTTTAACTTCAGTGTACATATCACTGAAACATAGAATCACAGAACTGGAAGGGACCTCGAGAGGTTAGCTAGTCCAGTCCCCTGCACTCATGGCAGGGCTAAGTATTACCTAGACCATTCCTGACAGGTGTTTGTCTAACCTGCTCTTAAAAATTCCCAATAGATGGATATTCCACAACCTCCCTAGGCAATTTATTCCAGCGCCTAACCACCTTGACAGTTCGGAAATTTTTCCTAATGTCCAACCTAAACTTCCCTTGCTGCAATTTAAGCCCATTGTTTCTTCTCCTATCCTCAGAGGTTAAGAAAAACAATTTCTTCCTCCTCCTTGTAACAACCTTTCACACACTTGAAAACTGTTATGTTCACTCTCAGTCTTCTCTTCTCCAGACTAAACAAACCCAATGTTTTCAATCTTCCCTCATAGGTCATGTTTTCTAGACCTTTAATCATTTTTGTCGCTCTTCTCTGGACTCTCACCAATTTGTCCACAGCCTTCCTGAAATGTGGCGCCCAGAAGTGGACACAATACTCCACTGTGTGAGTAGAGTTGAAGAATTACTTCTCATGTCTTGTTTACAACACTCCTGCTAATATATCCCAGAAGGATGTTCGCTTTTTTTTTGTAACAGCGTTATACTGTTGACTCAATGAGTCGCTCTTCCGCTGCTCAAGCTGATGAGCCATAGCACTCAGGACTGGTGCTAGAGTTTTTCGCACCCTAGGCGCACGGCCATTCCGCCACCCCACGCGCCGCTCCCGCGGCTCCAGTGGAGCTGCCACAGCCATTTCTGTGGAGGGTCCATTGGTCAATGGCTCCGGTGGAGCTGCCGCAGTGGTGCCTACGGGAGGTCCACCGGAGCCGCGGACCAACGGACCCTCCGCAGCATGACTGCGGCAGGTCCACCAGAGCTGCCTGCCGCCCCCCTCCCGGCAAAATGCCGCCCCCTGAAAATCCTGGCACCCTAGCCGATTGCCTAGTTCGCCTCAATGGAAGCGCCGGCCCTGATAGCACTGTGATAGAAATGTCAGTCTTCTGCTTCAAGACTAGCGCCTATTTAAAGAGCCATAATAGCACAGTGTGTAAGATACTACACAGGTAACTGAGTAATAAGACTATATACATATCACATGTTCTTCATTACATCACAATGAATCAGAAAATGATGCCTATATGAGGCCTAGAAAAATGGGACCTCAAATCTGACCGTTGGGCCTAAGCACTGTTTTAATACAAATAAATAACAAATATATTTCATTAAAAACTTTGCCATACAAAATGTTCATACTGATTTTTGCAAGAATCTATTTGAAAAAATGTACGAAGTGTGGTTTACTGGTGTTTTAAATATTGTCTTTTCTTGTTCTGTGTTGATGTTTTGGGCTTATCATCAGAATTGTTGTCTTAAGAGGTTTCATTTTCCTTCCTGATGATTACTACATAATTGTGTGATTGTGTGATTTTCTTTTGTGATACTTTATTAGCATGAAGCATCAGAGAGAGCCATAAACAGGGGTGTTAGCTTGTCTAACTGAACATATGCCTTTGAATTTTATTTGTATTACTTAACCCATTCAACTTTTCACAGCACAGCAGTTTAGGTGTTGCAATGTAGATAAACTCTATGTGACATCTACAAATCCTCTCTAAGACATGGATTGGAAAACAACTAAAAGAGTGTCTTTTATAGAAATAAAAATGCACGAGACATCTTAAATATCACTGCTTTTACACATATATTTAAATTTCTGGGCAAGGTATAGACGAAGGGGTATTCATCAAGTTCGGAATTAACATTCTTGTTGAGTGGATTGAACATTTTACAATTTATATATAATTATTTAGCTTTTACCTGGAGATGCTGCTTGATATATAATCTTATCACCTTCTCTTTCTGGAACAGCTGTATGACACACTGCCATCATTGTTAGAAACTCGCAAATTATAGGTGCAGTTGGCTAGTTCAAAAATAGGGTAAAAAGTAACAATTAATCTGTGCACTATTAAAATGTGTTAGTACTTACTGGCAAATATTAATTCAGGGGAAAATCTCCTTTCCTGATTACAAGAATATGCATTTTCAAAATTTCCACATTATTTTGGTTGATGACATTATACATAAACCATTTTCAACATTCACTTGATTTGCTTCAATACCTTCCAATTGCTGCTATGCTTTCCTTTTGTATAGTTGGTGCAGATATTGATGCCTGTAGTTAAGGCTGCTCAAGTGTAGTGGGGTGTTCACCTCACACTAGCCTAGAAGAGGTCAATGAGGCTGAGAAGGGGCCAATTAACTGGATAGGAGGAAAGAAATTAGGTAACCTCAGTAACCCCTGAATGAAGATGGACTCCAGCTGAGAAGGAACAGACAGGGCTAGTATAAAGCCAGGAAGCTGACAGCAGAAAGGGAAAGGGGCTGCAGTAAGGGAGCCAGTAGCCACTCTGTACATCACAAAAGGAGGGGGTGCAGGAAAAGGCTCAGGGAAATGGCAGCAAGGCTTAAGACACTGCAAACTTTGGCTGCTGATGAGAGGGTCCCTGAACTGGAACCCGGACTGGAGGACGGGCTTGGGTCCTCCTACCAGCCACCTGGGAAGTGGTACCATCTGGGCAGTGAATGGGAAGACTACCTGAGACAGTTTGTATGGAAAAAACTATGATACCTCAGAAGTAGGAAAAACACATAGTGACCTATCTGAAGGGCCAAGTCACGAAGAGAGAGCAACTTAAGTCAGGGAGAGAGAGAGAAAGAGAGAGGGATGGCAGGACGCACGAGCAACAGAAGATGATGTCAGACCTGAAAAGAGCTAATTCCCAGAGTAGGCAGGAGGAGTTGCCATAGCAAAGTGTGAACCCTGTGACACCAATACTTTCCATAATGCAACACTGTGATCAGTTGTTTATAATTTTGCCTATCCATTCCATGTCTAATTCAGACTGATTTATTTTGGAAATTTTCTGCAAAAATGTTTCAGCCATTTCTCAGAACAAGACTAGTAAAAAATAAGTTGTTTTTCCCACATTAACAAAATTCATGCAAATGTTTTGTTGAGACACTTGAATGTCTCCATATTCTGAAGATGGGGCTTGAAATTCGAACACTTAGTGTCAAGTACTAAAACATTAACATCAATTAACACCTCAACTGGAAATGTACATAAATCATGTAACTAGACAAAAATTGAATTACATCCTAAAATGTTTGTCATAAACGGATAGTTAAGAGTTAATGGAACAGAAGTACTTCATATCTCTTTTGCCTGTAAAGGGTTAACAAGATCAGTCAGCCAGGCTGTCCCCTGAACAGAGGACCAATCAGGGGACAGGATACTTTCAAATCTTGAGGGAGGGAAGTTTCTGTGTGTGCTGTCAGTTTTGGTTGTTGTTCACTCTGGGGGCTCAGAGGGACCAGACATGCAACCAGGTTTCTCTCCAATCTCTCTGATACAGGCTCTTCTTATAAGTTCAGAATAGTGTGTACTAGGTAGATAAAGCGAGTTAGGCTTATGTTTATTTTCTTTATTTGCAAATGTATATTTGGTTGGAAGGAGTTCAAATATGTATTTGGCTGGGAGGAGTTCAAATTTGTATTTTGCTGAAAGGATTTTAATTTGTACTTGTATACTTAGGCTGGGAGGGTATTCCTAGTGTCTATAGCTAAAAGACCCTGTACCTATTCCATTTTAAATTTACAAAGATAATTTTTACTGTTTTTCTCTCTTTAATTGAAAGTTTCTTGTTTAAGAACCTGATTGTTTTTTTTAATCTGGTGTGAGACCCCAGGGACGGGGTCTGCATTCACCAGGGAATTGGTGGGGAGAAAGGAGGGAAGGGGGAGAGAGAGGCTAATTTCTCTCTGTGTTAGGATTACTTTCTCTCTCAGGGAGAGTTTGGGAGGGGGAGAGAGAAGGAGGGGGGAAGGTGGATTTTCCTCTCAGTTTTAAGATTCAAGGAGTTTGAATCACAGTGATCTTCCAGGGTAACCCAGGGAGGGGAAGCCTGGGAGAGGCAACGGTGGGGGAAAAAGTTTTCTTTCCTTGTGTTAAGATCCAGAGGGTCTGGGTCTTGCGGTTCCCCAGGCAAGGTTTTGGGGGGACCAGAGTGTACCAGGCGCTGGAATTCCTGGTTGGTGGAAGCGCTACAGGTCCTAAGCTGGTAATCAAGCTTAGAGGAATTCATGCTGGTACCCCATCTCTTAGACGCTAAGGTTCAGAGTGGGGAATTATACCATGCCAATGTTTTATTCAGTAATGCGTGAATGGTTAACATGTATTGTGAAATGAATTTTCTTTTAATATTATCTGCACACAATAGTTTTTATTTTACTGTGGCACTATCACTGCCCATGCTGTACTTTTTCTGTGTACATATGATTTCAGGTTCCAGCTCAGTCAACTCAACACCTTTCTTGAACACTTTAAAGAAATAGCTGCTGCATTTTCTATTGAAACTTGTACCCAATCGCACACAAAGGGCAGATTGAAGCAAAGTCAGTCAGATGGCTTTTAGTGTGACAGTCTAAACAAAAATAATTCATTTTTTTTACTAAGCACTTATATAGTTCATCTGTAGATCTCAAAGCACTTCAAATTGAGAACAGCAAATCACCAATTTTAGAGATCCCGAAACACTTGCCAAAAACAATCATTTCCCAAAAGAATTCCTAAGACGTGGAATTGCCACTACTGAAAGTTACTTAGGGAAGATTCTTGTACTACTACAAACGAGAAACACAGAACTCTACTAAAAGTGAGGCACTTCAGCTGTAAAAACAGCAATTCCCCCTATACTGTATAGAATGATAAAATACTGACAAAATGACAATTCAAGAAATAGTATCGAAGAAGGAATGGTATCACTCAGGGGTAGGCAACCTATGGCACGCATGCGAAAGGCGGCATGCAAACTGATTTTTAGTGGCACTCTCACTGCCCAGGTCCTGGACACTGGTCCAGGGGGCTCTGCATTTTAATTTAAATTTTAAATGAAGCTTCTTAAACATTTTAAAAACCTTATTTACTTTATATACATCAATAGTTTAATTATATATTATAGACTTATTGAAAGAGACCTTCTAAAAATGTTAAAATGTATTACTGGCATGCGAAATCTTAAATTAAAATGAATAAATGAAGATTCGGCACACCACTTCTGAAAGCTTCCTGACCCCTGGTATAACTATATGGTAAGTCACCAATCTCAGAAACCTCTTCAGTTTCACTTTCAAAATGGGATGACTCCTGTCCTTCTTAGATTCAGAGCCTTGAATTCCTCTAGGAAAGAGGCACATATTAACTCGTTTCTGTTATAAGAACTGATCAACAGAACACTTGAGCATGTGGTTAACTTTAAAAGTCCATGAGTTGTTGTCATAAACAGATAGCTAAGGGTTAATGTTCTTTTACCTGTAAAGGGTTAAGACAGGGAACCAAACACCTGACCAGAGGACCAATCAGGAAACAAGACTTTTTCAAATCTGGGTGGAGGGAAGTTTTGGGTGTGAGTTCTTTGTTCTTTGTCTTGGGTCTGTGCCCTCTCGGCTCTGAGAGTGATTTTTCTATCTCCAGGTTTTCTAATCTTCTGTTTCCAAGTTGTAAGTACAAGGATAGTAAGGCAATAGGTTTATCTTGTTTTTCTGTATTTACATGTGTGTAGTTGCTGGAATGTGTGAAATTGTATTCTTTTGGAATAAGGCTGTTTATTCACTTTTTTTCTTAAGCAATTGACCTTGTATATTGTCACCTTAATACAGAGACTATTTTTAATGTCCTTTTTCTTTCTTTTTATATAAAGCTTTCTTTTTAAGACCTGTTGGAGTTTTTCTTTAGTGGGGACTTCAGGGAATTGAGTCTGCAGCTCACCAGGGAATTGGTGGGAGGAAGAAGTCAGGGGGAAAATCTCTTTGTGTTAGATTTACTAAGCCTGACTTTGCATACCCTCTGGATGAGGAGGAAGAGAGATTAGATCTCTCGGTACTTGTGTTTCCAGGACTGGAAGCAGGGAATCTCCTAGGGTCGTCCAGGGAGGGGAGCCTGGGAGGAGGTAACAAGGAAACAAGGGGAGGGGGTTATTTCCCTTTGTTGTAAGACTCAAGGCTTCTGAGTCTGGGGGTCCCCCAGGGAAGGTTTTGGGGAGACCACAGTGAGCTAGGCACTGTATAATTCCTAGCTGGTGGCAGCGATACCAGGTCCAAGCTGGTAACTAAGCTTGGAGGTTTTCATGCTAACACCCATATTTTGGACGCTAAGGTCCAGATCTGGGAGGAAATGTTATGACATTGTACTACTGAAGAAAATGTATGTATCATCTCTCCCTCCAAGTATCATAAGGCAGGGAGGACTGCTACCCTCAAGACCCAAAAGAATATCACTCCAGGAGCCAAACAAAAATAAATAGTATCCTAAGAGGAGAACAAAAGAAATGCTATAAAAACTAAGAATAAATAACTAACGGCTTACCTACATGGAGTCTTAGGGTATGTCTAAACTAGAACTGGAAGGTGTAAATTCCAGTTTGAGGAGACATATCCATGCTATCTCTGATCAAGCTAGCATGCTAAAAACACAAGTGCAGACATGACAGCAAAAGTGACAGCACGGGCTAGCTGCTCTGGTACAGACTTAAGGTGTCTAGCCCCTTTGCTGCGGCAGTGGAAGTGGCTATGCTTCTATTGTTAAGAGTGCTAGTTCCATCCAAGTTAGTCTACGAATATCTCCTCGAACTGGAATTTACATCTTCCAACACTTGTGTAGACATACCTTTAGTTCAGGGTAAGCCAGAGTGTGACTCTACAACGCATTAGCTTGCCATGAACTAACTAGCCATGTTCACCCTGCTACTGCACTCTAAAAGTGCCACAGTGTGCTTTGAGGTCGCACACTACAGACCTTTTAGGGCGTGGCTACACTGGAAACTTTAAAGCACTCCCATGGCAGCGCTCTGAAGTGCAAGCGTGGTTGTGCACGAGTGCTGGGAGAGAGCTCTCCCAGCACTCCTGGTAATCTACCTCCACGAGGGGATTAGCTCTCTGCGCTCTGAGCCTGTTTACACTAGCGCTGTAAAGCACTCTGACTTGCTGCGCTCAGGGGGGTGATTTTTCAGGGGTGATTTTTCACCCCCCTGAGCCAGCAAGTCAGAGCACCATAAAATGTAAGTGTAGCCAAGACCCTATTGTGCGGTAGCAGGTTCTACATGGCCAGTTAGCGTGTGTTGAGCTAGTGCACTGTAGATTCACATCCCAGTTTGTTACGCACTAAGTCTCTGTGTAGGCAAGTCCTAAGTAACAATGACTATGCTAACATTTAACTATTTACACAAGAAAGGCTGCTGATAAGCACTAGAAAAACAGTGAGCACAAGGCACCACTAGGACCTCTAACTTTTGTTATGGGCAGTAAGAAGGAACTGAGAATGGGACAGAATGACCATACCCTTTATATCTTTGTTTGGAGGCAGGAGGTCACTGAAGGTGCACCACTCCAATGGGTACTTCTCACCAGAAGTCTCCAACTTGAATACACTGGGCACACACTCACGAACAATGGAATAAATATGTGTACAAGACATCTCAAAGAACAAATTTCCATGGCCAACAAGTACAAAACTTTATCATGAATGGAAAGCTGGGCTACTATTTACACAGAATATAGGTGGGTTTCCTATAAGTACAACATTTAATTTCCTTTAAAGGATACTCTCATTTTGTTTTATTGAAATCATTCTTTTCATCTTGTAAAATAACAGATTTTTTTTCTCCTATATCACTTACATGATTGCTTTGGAGATTCTCCAGCAGTGATGGATCACTAAATGGTTTCTCTTCTCCAGTCTGTGAGCCCTGACTAAGAAAAATGAAGTAGAGAAGTAAGAAGAGAATCATTAGTATTTTCTTAATCATTCATTTGAAAATCACCAATGGCCACACACTAAAGCCAAACATTTTTATTTCTAACCATGATATTATAATGTTAACGGACAAATGTACACATACACAGAGTAACTGAACTGAACCCAATATTTGTTGGATGACTTTGAAATCTGAACAATTCTCTTGATATATAAAATTACAACACAGAAGCCACTAAGAGTTTGGCCACTGGCTTCCCTGGATGCTGCAACAGGGACACAGTAAAAATTAATCCCAAATAAAATTATAGATCCCAATCCTGCACTCTGTTCTCCACAGGAGGCCCCATATGCCCAGGTGGAGTCCCACTGAAGTTACAGGGACTCTGTATAGGTGCAGGGGTTTGCCCACACTGAGTAGATGGCAGGATGAGGCCCCATTATTTATTTTTGTAAGTTAGATTATACTATATTTACTTTTAATAATAAATCATTTGTGAGTGTCCAGCATAAGCTAAAAAAAATGCTAAAAATACAGCATTTGTATTAGAGTTTTGTTCATCATACACAAATTTCCAAATGATACCACCATTACAATACACTTATAATATGCCAGAGTTCTCGAATGTGTCCCCTCTAACCGTTATAATCTCTGTAGAAGAGAAAAGAGGCTGAAGCCTGTGGCGTGGTATAAGGCCTGAGACCTGAACAGAAGTCAGGCTATAAGCAAAAGTCAGGCCCTACTACAAAGCAAACACTGACTTGCAAGTTCACTGGCCAGTACATGAACTTGGCAAAAACATGGCTGGCATTGCTAAAATACAGGCACTCCTAAAGAGTACTAGGCACTAGGTATTCACTTAAACATATTCCAGAAGGGTTGTACAAAAACACCAGGATACATGTTATGATATAAACACACTCCCCATAGAGGGCATATGGATGCACTGACCCTTCATGAAGATAACGTCAGGACGACAGGATAATGGATGGAGATGTTTTGTTCAAGCCAACAGGCACAAGGTGCAGGGTGGTAACTAACCACGTCAGAAGGGTAATATACAACTTGTTTGCATTGGTGTATAAAAGAGGGGTTACAAGAACTTACAAAAACAGAAGAACCATCTTCGTCTGGCCTAGGGGACAGCAAAAAATCCTGATGCTGACTGAGCTGGTTCATTCTCAGGGGCTTGTGTGTATTAGTGTCTCTGTAGAGTCCCTGGGGTAGTAATAATGTGCTTTGTCAGCAATAAACCTGGCCAAGTGCCTTCTCCACTGAACCAAGTCTGTGGTGCTTCTGGATAGTATACCAAGGTCTGCTGACTGAATCAGCTATCTGCTGGGCTAGTACAGCACATGGAGAGAAAAAACAGACACACATACGCCAACTGACAACAGCCTTCTCAAGGATACTCCACTTAGGTTTCATGTCTCTTTCTTGGGCAATCCTGCAATTTGCTCCCTCCAGACTGGGGTCTTAGGCTGCAGTTTCCTGCAATTCACTGTGATCACCTCAGCAGATCTGACTTCAATTCAGCACTTGCAGTTCTGGTCTCTTAGTGGCTATGACAGGGTTATTTGGTGACCGGCCAGCTTTCATAAAGCTGTTTATTCAAAACAAAGGCAATTCAGAGAAAACATTTATGCCTAACTTACTAGGTGGTCACCCATCTTCCACACAGAGCAGCGGTGGGCAACTAGCAGCCTGCACGTGGCTAGTCAGGGTAATCCGCTGGCAGGCTGTGAGACATTTTGTTTACATTGACCGTCTGCAGGCATGGCAGCCGGCAGCTTCAAGTGGCCGTGGTTTGCCGGTCCTGGACAATGGGAGCTGCAGGAAGCGGCAGCCAGCACGTCTCTGTGGCCCACACCACTTCCTGCAGCTCCCATTGGCCAGGAATGGCAAACCATCCCACTGGGAGCTGCAGGCAGCCATGCCTACAGACGGTTGGTGTAAACAAACTGTCTTGTAGCCCACCAGTGGACGGGCCATATGCAGCAATCTTGGGGTCCCAGACGTGGGGGAGAGTCACTCCAGACCTTTCAAAAACCAACAGTCATGTCATGAACAAAGACCAATCTGCCCTGGGACAGAAGGTGGAAGGCCGAAATAGCAACCAAGTGGATCTTAATCAATGACAGAGACAGGACCCAGAGCTTGAGATGCAGAAGATAGTCCAAGATTGCCTGCAGTGAGGCCCGTTCGGGCCAGATGCCCTAGTTTGAGGCACAGCACTTGAACCTTTTCCATTTGGCCAGGCAGGTTACTCTGGTGGAGGGCTACTACCCAACAAAAACTACTGGACATGAGCTGAGCACTCCTGTCCATCCACATGCAGCCAGGCAGTCAGGTGCAATGCTGCCAAGTATGGTTGCAGGAGACTGTTGCGGTTCTGGGACAGCAGATCCAGCTAGAGAGGCAGCTGCAGCGGGGCAGCCACCAAAAGGTCCGGCAGCGTGCCAAACCAGCACTGGCAAGGCCAAACCGGGGCTATCAGGATTACCTTTGCCTTGTGCTGTTTGATCTTCACATGGGCTCTGTAAATTAAGGGCACTGCTGGGAAGTCATACATCAGAGCCCCCGGCCATGGGAGCAAAAAGGCATCTGACAGGGAGCCCCTGTCTATCCCCTGAATTGAGCAGAACATGTGGAGTTTGCTGTTCTGACAGGACACAAACAAGTCCACCCGCAGATTTCCCCATCTTTGGAAGATCACACTGACCATCTCCGGATGGAGCAACCACTCATGGTGAGAAGAGAAGGTCCTGTTAAGACAATCTGCTAACATGTTCCTGGCCCCGGGAAGGTGTGCAGCCACCAGATGAATGGCATGTTGCACACAGAAGTCCCAGAGATGGAGAGCTTCTCGGCAAAGAGCTGAAGATCTGGCTCCGCCCTGCTTGTTGATGTAAACATCGTGGCAGTATTGTCTGTCAGGACCTGTACCACTTGCCCTCCAGGTGGGGCAGAAAAGCCTGGCAGGCCAAGCGAACCTCTTTGAACTCTCTGACATTTATGTGAAGAGAGAAATCATCCCATGACCAGCGGTCGTGCATGCTGAGCTCGCCCCGGTGGGCTCCACAGCCCAGGTCCAAGGCATCGAAGACTAGTGTCAGGGACGGGGTCGGGACTGAGAAGAGAAGTCCCTCCAACACTGATCCGGGGTCCAACCACCATTCCAGAGACAACCATATGTGATCTGGCACTCTGACTACCGGTCTAGATTGTGCCTATTGAGGATGTAAACCGACACCAACCACACTTGCAGAGGCTGGAGATGAAGCTGGGCATGACAGACAACTTGAGAATGCGCTACCATATGGTGCCTAACAACCTCAGGCAGGTGAGAGTGGTGGTGAGCAGGTGGCCCCTTACATGAGAGATCAGGTCCAACATGACTTGGAAACATGCCTCTAGAAGGAAGGCTCTGGCCCACATGGAGTTGAGGACTGCCCCTATGAACTTAATCTGTTGCCCCAGTATTAGGGTTGTTTTATTTTAGTTTATTAAGAGGCCTAGGTCGTGGCCGGTGAAACGTCCCAGGTCAAGGCTCCTTTGTACTTGATCCCAAAATCTGCTCTTGATGAACCAATCGTGAAGATACTGATAGACCTGGACCCCTCGACGCCTCAAGTAAGTGTCTACTGGCACCATGCATTTCGTGAACATTCTCGGGGCTGACGAGAGACCAAAGCACAGCGCCATGAATTGGAAATGGCTCCAGACCACCATCAAACGGAGGAACTGTCTGTGCCCTTGGAAGATGGAGATATGAAAGTATGCGTCCTTCAAGTCGAGGGCAGCATACCAGCCTCCGGGATCCAGGGAGAGAATGATGGAGGCCAGGGAAACCATGTGAAACTTCAACTTCTTGAGATATTTGTTGAGGCACTGCAGGTTCAGAATGGGTTTTAGGCCCCCTTTTACTTTCGGGATTAGGAATAATTTAGTAATAGCAAATATTGACTCAGTAAAAATCATCTAAAATTCAGTCTGCATGTATGAGTTTGAACACCAGTTCACATTATTTCTAAACTTTGCATTTTTAAAATATCACAGCTTACACAATACTAAATCATGAATTTTAAACAAAACAGATACTAAATTATCTTTAATGCTTACCAATCATCTGAAGAACTACTATAATCCTCAGGCTCAGGACAATGGCTGCACAAAAAGCAAAGGAAGGATAGAAATAGAAGGAAAGTATAGTCACAGAAAGGCTAAAAAAATCAGATCACATAAAAGAAAAATTAATGAAGGAAATGAGTTACTAAAAGGGAAAAAGTTTTAGAGTACCTCAGAAGAACTGTTAGTGCCAAAATATCAGGAAACAAAGTGTTGCAATAAAATATTAAATGTATGTTGGGGCTCTATAATATGCAATCAGGCTAAGTTAATTCATCCTTGGTTTATCCTCATGGACTGGCATCCAACAAACTGCCGGATCCAATGCCTATTTAAGTCAATGGAAGATTCCCATTGATTTCATTGGGCTTCAGATAAGAACATAAGAATGGCCATACAGGGTCAGACCAAAGGTCCATCTAACCCAGTATCCTGTCTTCAGACAGTGGCCAGTGCCAGGTGCCCCAGAGGGAATGAACAGAACAGGTAATCATCGAGCAATCTATCCTCTCGCCTATTCCCAGCCCCTTCACCCATTCCCAGATCAGCCCATTACTGTGTTTAAAAAACAAAACAAAACAGAAAATCTAAAATCAGAGAACCATAGAGGTTTCCTACAGGATAAGATGTATTAAACATATTAATTCAACAGATGCCAAGACACTTATATAAATACAAAAATGTAACTAGGTCAAAACAGAAACTAAGGGGATGATCTTCAGCTGGTGTAAACTGTCATACCTTCACTGAAGCCAGTGGAGCTATGATAATTTATACATCTCTACCCTGAAATAACGTTATCCTCGGGAGCCAAAACATCTTACCGTATTATAGGTGAAACGACGTTATATTGAACTTGCTTTGATCCACCAGAGCGCGCAGCCCATCCCCCCTGGAGCTCTGCTTTACTGTGTTATATCCGAATTCGTGTTATATCGGGTCGCGTTATATCAGGGTAGAGGCATACCAGAGGAGGATCTGCTCCTAAGCTTGCAAACTGGTTTACACTAAGCAGTTCTGAATGTACATTACATCATGAAAGCACACATTTTGAAAATATTTGTAATTAAAGACATTTGTACTGCAGAGCATTCTGAAAATGTTGAACATCACAACTGATTACAGGTTATGAAGGAATTCACCCATTTATGGCACAGGTGAAAACTTATTTACTATATAATTAGTAATGTACTTTAAAAGAGTTGCAGAGATGGAGCAGTTTTATTTCTCTGCCCACCCCCTCATGAAATCTGCTCTGAAAGGGGAAAGCAATCAAGAGACAGAATTCTCAGGGATGCTGCTCTCTGAGCTGTCCCTGTATTATTTGGCTTTCTGCTCCCTGATGGAGAGTGAATCTCCCCAAAGGAGAAGCTCTGTTAGAGATGTGCATGTCTCATGAAAGGGGGATGCATGGGCATTGGGAGGCAACAGGGATCAATTTATATCAAGGTAATTTAAATCACCGATTTAAAAAAAAAAGATTGATTTAAATCAGGCTGAGCTATGAATAGCTATTATGAATGTGTGTGCTGTTGTAACTTTAAAATTTATAACAAACTAAATTGTAAATGCTGTTTAGTTGGTTGTTTTTTTCCACTACTCTTGGGTATCATATTTGAATTTACAAAATTTTTATAGGCCAAAACAAATAAAACATAAATAAAAATAAAATAAAATAAAAATTGAACATCTAAAATTATGATCCTGCAAACACTTAACCAGGCACATACTTTTTACTCACATAAATAGTCCCATTGAAGTAAATGGGACTCTCTCATGTGCTTAAAACTAAGCAAATACATAAGCGTTTACAGAATCAGAAGTTAAGATTATATTTTTACTACAATCTTCTTAGTGATACAAAATCTTTCTTACTTCAAAATAAAACTACTTCAGTGTTAACAATTAACAGTTATTTACTTTAATCACATTAATAAAGTTATTGTGAACTTCTTTTACATACACACAGGACAAAATTTTCAAAAACAGAAGCCTAAAGTTAGGTTCCTAAAACCACATTTAGGCATGCCGGGAAGAAATTTTCTAAAGATTCAAAGTGATTTAAGAGCAAAAGTCTCATCAACTTTGAACTGCAAATTGATGGAGGAGTATAGCCTGGTAAAAGCATTTGAACTTTCTTGACTTCGGCCAAAAGAATTCTGATGAAGTTCAACAAGGACAAGCACAAAGTCCTGCACTTAGGATGGAAGAATCCCATGCACTGCTACAGACTAGGGACCGAGTGGTGAGGTAGCAGTTCTGCAGAAAATGACCTGGGGGTTACAGTGGAAGAGAAGTTGGATATGAGTCAGCAGTGTGCCTTTGTTGCCAAGAAGGCTAACGGCATTTTGGGCTGTATAAGTAGGGGCATTGCCAGCAGATCGAAGGACGTGATCATTCCCCTCTATTTGACATTGGTGAGGTCTCATCTGGACTAGTGTGTCCAGTTTTGGGCCCTACACTACAAGAAGGACGTGGAAAAATTGGAAAGAGTCCAGTGGAGGGCAACAAAAATTATTAGGGGGCTGGAGCACATGACTTATGAGGAGAGGCTGAGGGAACTAGGATTGCTTAGTCTGCAGAAGAGAAGGATGAGGCGGGATTTGATAGCTGCTTTCAATTACCTGAAAGGGAGTTCCAAAGAGGATGGATCTAGACTGTTCTCAGTGGTACCAGATGACAGAACAAGGAGCAATGGTCTCAAGTTGCAGTGGGGGAAGGTTTAGGTTGGATATTAGGAAAAACTTTTTCCCTAGGAGGATGGTGAAGCACTGGAATGGGTTACCTAGGGAGGTGGTGGAATCTCCTTCCTTAGAGGTTTTTAAGGTCAGGCTTGACAAAGCCCTGGCTGGGATGATTCAGTTGGGGATTGGTCCTGCTTTGAGCAGGGAGTGGACTAGATGACCTCCTGAGGTCCCTTCCAACCCTGATATTCCATGATTCTATGAACTTCAATATAATGGAAGGTGGAAGCAGCTGCATATGAGGCATAGATTATTTGCTTATTAATTTTGTGTCCGAGTTTGTTTTGTTCTTACAAGAAGGATGCTAATGAACTCCTGGACTTGTCCTTTTAAGCAAAGTTGAGCACCTGCAGCGTGAAACTTCTTAGTCTGTATGTAAAATTTGAAATTCTACTAATTCCAGTTAATAAATTAAAGAAACAAGTACAAAATATCCACGTTTCAATTTAAGAATACAACATTGGCAAATGTAAAGAATTAGCAGCATTCGAATAAAAATTGATTTACATTAAAATAAATTTAAATTCAAAACAGTTTTTTTTTCATTAAAAATATTTTTTTATGTATCTCAGAGAAGCAATCTGGACCCTGGATGAGCTTCAGTTGCAGATCGTGCTGAGGATGCTTGCAAAGGCTTGATGGGGCCTTTTCCTTCCCTGCCTCAGCCCTTTACTGGGAGCATTATCCCTACTCAGAGTAGATGATAAATCTGTCAGAGGAAGAGACAGGTCTGAGTCTACACTTGTACTCAATTCCCCTTCCTTATCCTGGGAATAGGTGCTGCCAGAGTTCCAGGGCACTCATCCATCTGAATGAGTTCCTAGAGACAGAAGTTCTTTATAGGGCTTCCTACTCTGTCAGGACTTCCTAACTGGAAACCTCTCTCTGCTCACCCCTTCTCAGTCTTAGCTGCCCGTGCAGATTAGGTAGAGAGATCTGACAATGTGAGATAGAGTTGGAGCTTTACCCTCTCTTGGTTTTGGACTGGGGTCAGCCAGACTGGACACCTGCCAACAGAGTGTCTTATGCATGTGGTACTCATGAGTACCAGACTGAGTGCCTCATATGTGCCACCAATGCAGCTGCACACCACAGTGTTTCACAGGGCTGCCTTATGGCCTCCAAGGTTTACTTTTTTCTTCTCTCCTCTAGCAGCAGGCTGCTTGTGTTCTCCACCTGCTGGAGACAGAAACAACTGGGCTCTGAACTGGCACCAAGAACTCTCTCTCAGAAGATTAGCTGGCTGGTGTTTGCTCACATGCTCAGGGTATAACTGATCACCATATGTGGCATCAGGAAGGGATTTTCCCCCAGGTGAGACTGGCAAGGATTTTGGGTTTTGTTTTTTTAACCTTCCTCTGCAGCATGTGGGTGTTCGGGCCATTTCCTAGGATTATCTGGGTGTATCTCACTTTATCATTTCCCTGTCATTGTTGGGATCTCAGGCACTGGTGCACCTTGGTCCCCTCTATTCTCTCTGCCTGTGGCCCATAATAGTCCAGTCTCCTGTGGGTAGTAATACTTTGGTCTAATTTCAGTTGCTGGGTTTAGTGTGTATCTTCTGGGTGGTGTTGGTGGCCTGTGATATACAGGTGGTCATACTAGATGATCTGGTGGTCCTTTCTGGTTTTAAATGCTGACTCTAACTGAAGGCTCAGAGATTACGAGAGGCCTACATAAATGAGCATCACATCATCACATATTTTAGTGTATTATCTCCATCTGCTGGTTGGAAGAAACTATAACCCAAGAGTCTGGACTGGTATAAAAGATCATAAGTAGAGAGTGTAGTCATAACTTGTAGATTCCTGGTTCAGTTTGAATATCTGGTGGATAGAAAACACATCCTTTTAACTTGGAAGCTGAGTAGATTTAATGTGAAAGTCACTGAGAGATACAGACTTAAAAGGATATTTTATCTGATTACCAATTTCCTAAGTCATCCATTTTCCTTCATTTCTTATCTCAAATTTCATTCATTCAGCCTAATTCATAAGGATTATAAGACTTTTGTTAACCTTGCTTGAAACAGACTTCATAAGTAGAAGCTGTTTTGCAGAAGTTCTGCAATTTGCATCAGCTCCCACCATAGCTATTCTTTACAGACAAAAATCAGTTGGAGAGAGGAGAAGACATTAGATGTTATTAGACTCAAGAAAAAAGTTATAGTTTAAGCTTAAATGTTTCTCCTTCTACCCCACTTATGAAAAATACAGAGACAGAATCATTTATGTGTTACTGCTTCAGCTAGAACAGACTAAGCCACAGTAAGGCTCGGGCTGAACACAGATTTCAATAAGGTACTGATGCTCTTAAATGCCTTAAAGTCATAGGGCCTCCATTGTTTTATTCTTTTCAAGCTTAAGAAGTTAGAGGCCCAGATATTTTGCATCTTCACCAATTCTTCTGGCTGCTGGGAGGTGATTTGGTTTAAGGGTTAATTAAGCTTGTAATGGTGCCCTAGGACTGTTAAGTAGCAGGTGTGGCTGAGTGCAGCATGCTTCAGGCTGGTCCCCCCCTCTCATTCCATAGGCCAGGGAAATCTTCAGATGCTCTGTCAAGGCAACTTTTTGGTTCCTCTACACTACTGCTGGAGTGCGGGTAGTGTAGAGGAGCCAAAAGGTTACCTTGACAGAGCATCTGAAGATTTCCCTGGCCTATGGAGTGAGAGGGGGGACGGGCTTGAAGCATGCTGCACTCAGCCACACCTGCTGACTTAACAGCCCTAAATATAAAGTTGAATAACAAACACTGAATACATCGAGGCAATATTCACTTGAAACATTTTTCTCTATTCTTCTTGAGTATCTAGGCCAGGGGTCCCCAACGCGGGGCATCTAAATGCGCCCGTGTCCTGGCTGGTGGTTGAGCAGCCGCCGAAATGCTGCCAAATTTTGGTGGCATTTTGGCAGCGACGCCTCTTGATGACGCCGCTTGCAGCTGACAAGCGGCGTCATCGAGAGGCGTTGCTGCCTGCAGCTGACAAGCAGCGTCATCGAGAGGCGTTACCGCCAAATTTCTGTGGCATTTTGGCAGCAATGCCTCTTGATGATGCCGCTTGTCAGCTGCAAGCGGCGTCATCGCTGAAATGCCACCAAAATTCGGCGGCATTTCAGCGGCTGCTCCAGCACCACCACAGTCCTTCGTCTGGCGCCTGCCAGACGAAAAGGTTAGGGACCACTGATCTAGGCACTTGACATTAGCTAAGTTGGTAGTCTAAAACTTAGCTGCTATTTTGTTCTTCTGTCTCTTTGCAAAGTCCGAGTTCCCATCCCCCAGTTACCACACCAAAAAAAGAGGTCATTCCCCACAGGTGCTGGAACAATTTTCATGGTGGGGGTGCTGAAAGCCATTGAACAAAACTGTAAACCTTGTGTATGATGGAAACCACTTGAAACCAGGGAGTGCTGCTGCAATCCAGTACCCCTAGTTCCAGCATCCATGTCATTCCCACCAGCTTAGGGTGCAAAAGCAATTCCAACAAAAAAGGCACGTTGTTCAAAGATCATTTCAGTAGGGAAACATTTACTGTCAATGCATCTGACATGGATCCAATGAAGTGGGTATTCACCCATGAAAGCTCATGCTCCAATATGTCTGTTAGTCTATAAGGTGCCACAGGACTCTTTGCTGCATTTACTGCCAAAGATATTAATTACAATAAGCTGTAAAAATATATTTTAATATAATGAAACATTGCATTTGTTGGACCCACATAACAAACCTGTGTTAAAACACACTCACCCACTCACCCATCCATCCATCTTTGGACTCACGTAATAGCAAAGCCTAACATCAAAAAGATATTCAAATTCTTGTTCATCCAGTGTGATAATACTGAACTGTTCATTTACACAAGTGTGCATGCACAGGAGTACATGTCTGTGTGAAATATAAAATGTGGGACAAAACACTGTCATTTTCTGTAGCTGTGAGTAAAGATTGATCAATGAAGGTATTAATAAGACTAACATCTAAACATCTGATGTGCTGAAACTCTTATGTAACTATAACAATTAACCTTCAGTCTTAAATTTTATCTTAATTTCTGTTTGTGAGCAAAGGTACTCTCTTTTATGTTCTGAATGGATAAAGAATGTCAGCCTCATAACCAACAACCTTTTTCTTCTGGCTATGAAAAGAGTTTTCTTAACTACATCCAGTGCCAGGAGTAAATAAAAATAACTAAACCAAGCAACTTTGATATAAAAAAACCAAACACTTACCCGTAAGCAATTCCTGCTATGGTGCACTTCTTAAATTGCATTACATTGCAAGTCAGGGTACCAGTTTTGTCAGAAAATATGTATTTGACCTAAATGAATTTAAAAACTCATTACATTATGCTCAGTAGATATTTCTATATCTAGTAATTCATAGCTGTTAACATACTAAACACTTTTAGCCTCTTCTGCAATGAACTACTTTACTCAGTTTACTGATTATAAAAATATTTGGCTTAGAACATAAATCTTATGAATACATTCTTGATACCTAAAATTTCATATCTGCAAAAGACAAGACATTAAGATGGATGTACAGACTGGGCTTGATTCAATATAGGGAGGTATACTTCATAGTTCTATGCTCCATAGATTGCAGAAATTCCACTACCATGTGAGATCAATGGTGTAACTAGTATAGTATCTTGTGTTTGACAGAGGCCAGTGCTTCCAAATAAACTTTAAACTTAATGTATTAATATGCTTATGAGGGAAGCTTATTTCCAAACCCAAAGCATCAATTAAAAATGTGTGAGAAAAGCCAGGCCAATCTCTCTCTCCTGTGTTCTCAGTGACTGCCTGCTAGGTCCCTGCAATGTGGAGGAGGAGGCTTCCTGATTCAAATGCAGAAGGGACAAGAGACAGACCTGTTGAGAGAGACATGTGGGAACGGATTGGAATAAGGAGCTTGGGAAGAGGGAAGGAGCAGAAACTTGGATGAGAAGCCAAGGGGTGGAGAAGGGAAGCTTGGACTGGGAGTTGCATGGGTGAGAGACTGGCATTAGCTAGATAGAGAGACTGGGACTTGGAGCTGGGAGGGAGAGACTAGGACTGGAAGCCAGGGGTGGGGAAGACTGGGACTTGCTGGGAAAGAAGACTGGGAACCAGGAAGAGAAAGGGGGGAAGGGAAAGACTGGGAGCCGATAAATGAGATCAGATGAGGAGCTGGAGTGGGGAGGCTGAGAAGCAGTGGTGCAGGGAAAAGGAGGCAAGGGGGCTGGGGCAACAGCTTTGACATGGAGCCATAGTATAGTGGGAGAACTAGGATTGCCTGGGCAAAGAGACTCGAATAAAAGTTATGGGGACACTTAGACTGGACAAGGAGACCATGGAAAAAGTGGACAAAGAGCCACTGGGGATGGGGAACATGGGTGTGGTAGGCAACTGTAGATTCAAGGTGGAGAGAGAGAGAGAAACCAGATGAGGACCTAAGGGGGTGGAAATGGGACTGGATGGGCAAGGAGATTGGAAACAAGGAGCTAGGAAGGAACTGGGAATGTCTGGGCAAAAAGAGACTGGGACTAGAAGTTGGAGAAGATATTGGGACAGGGAGTCTGGAGGACTGAGACAAGGACTTACTGGGCAAGAAGCCTGAGGAATGGAGATGTAGACTGGCAAGATGAGGAGAATGGGATTGGGACAATGAGCCAAGGGTAGAGAAGAGACAGGACTGGAACAGGGATAGGTTGGAAGGGAAATAACAGAAGAGGAGACAAATGGGGTGGGGAAATGGGCAGAAAAGTCTGTGCCCTCTAGAGATACTTCCCTCCAGAGCCTAGACGGGAACCCACGATTCCTATCTCATCATCACTCTGCTGTCAGCAAATATTTGTGAAACTGACTGGCAAAATGGGCAATATACCTCTGGTTCACACAGAGGATGGATGACAACCTACTACACCTATCAGAAACTCTGTTAGCTCAATAGTAGAGGGCTGTGTGGTGGATCCAAAGGTTCCCAGGAGGGTATATCAATAGGATGTATCTGCATAATGTGATTTGTTTTTTTTTTCAGTTTCATTTTTTAAAAGCTCAGAAATTACACATACAAAAAACTATGTTAAAAGAATATTATCCAGGTAGCAAAATCAAGCACTCAAATGTATGCATTATGATACAGTGTTTAATTTAATGATTTTGTACCATTTTTCCACAGGACTTCTGCCTCATTCAATACACAAGATGGCACTGCTCTGCGGATAAATGAGGGTTGTGTAGTTGAAAGACAATATTGTCTGTAGGACTCCCTCTTCATTTGTTGCAGGAATTGACAGTATGTAATGAATGAGGCAGAGGATTGTAGAAAGAAAAAGGATATTATGATTAAAGTGGTTGAATGCTGCCCTGGAAAATTGGATTCTATCCCTGCCTCTGCAACAGAATTTCTATGTGATGCTAGTCAAGCCATTTAAACCAAACTTTTCACAGGTAGCCACTAACTGAGTTCTCCTTATTTTCTGGGTGTCTCATTTGAGACCCTTGGAGGCTGATTTGCAGAAGAACTCACATCTGCAGTTGATGTCTTGGGAGCTGTGCTTTGAACATATAAAATGCTATATACTTCAAAATAATCTGAAAAAATCAGATCCTAGTAGTCTCAAATTCTGTATCCAAAATTAATGGATACTTTTGACCTTAATCTCTCTGTGCCTCGTTCCTCACCTGTAAAATGGGGATAACAATACCCCCTTATCTCACAGGGGTGTTGTGAAAATAAATTCATCAATGTTTGTGAAGCACCAATGTACCACAGTGATGAGCGCAAAAGAAAGGGTCATGAGGCCATCAATAATTCTGTCTTCAGAGGAGGATTTCAATAGAGTGCAGTAAAAAAGGCACGAACCACACATTGAACAACAAGGTTAAAAAAATAATGAATAGTCGATCATTAAGCAAGCAATGTCTATTCTGTCCACTGAATGAGGCAGGGTCCTGTGGAAAAAACAGTCATGTGATCATAAAAGTAAAGACTGTATCATAATGCATATTGTATCAGGGGACTGAATTAAAATTGCACTGGCACAGACTGTGAAATTTTTTAACTTTTGAGCACTTGAATTAGCAAACTTCATAATCTTCTTGTAATGTAGTTATGTGTGTGTATGATACGCACACATGCATATTTAAAACTGGAGCTAAAATTCTTTTGTCTAAATAAGAACATAAATTTATATGAAAAACCGTATGACTAATAATTTAATATATGCTTAAATAATTACTACGCAGAACATATCCATTAAAAAAAATATCAAGACTGATAACATTTATGAAAGATTAAAACAACTCTCACATTAATAGTTCAAGTAAAAACAATTGCTCACAAATTCTAGAGTGAACCATTTCACACACTAGTAAGTTACAGTAAGCAATTTGGTCTACCTGGCCAAGTTCTTCATTGAGATTGGATGTACGAGCCATGGAGGCAGTGTCTGTAGGTTCATAGTGCATGTCTATATCCTGAAGAAAGATATAAGTAGTTAAAAGCTAGTTTTCCATAATTTTTTTGAAGATAAATTACTTAGCTTCTTTACTGTTATTTGTTACTTATATATGTAGGTGTGGCAGAATTCAGGTTTTTTATAATTTCAACGGATATCAGTGTTTATTTTTAAGCATTTTCCCCTACTTTTATCGATTTAAATCCTCAATTGTGGGAAATGTTGGGGAGTGTTAAACAATGGGGGAGGTAGACAATATTTATTTAATGACAATAGATGTTAAGACTCAAAAGGTTAAAGCTTTATAAACATTAAATTACGAATTGTCAACATATATCAAAACAGATAAATCCCTAGATAAAACTCTAATAAGTTCTCATGCGGCATTTTTCTTTGCTGATCTGTAAATTATTATTATTGATGGAAATATTTTTGTCACCTAGTATGTATACAGTGAAATTGAAGTTTACTGACATTTAAATATTTAAACCTTCCAAGCCTATAACTATAGTATCTGACCAAGGACAGATGTACTGAACCTGACTATAAATTATCTAATTTTATGTCACCTATTTCAACTGAAAAACCTGCAAATACAATCAGATCGGTATAAAGAGTCTTCTGAAATAGAAATATGTTTTCAGCTTTTAAACTAATTTAATGACTTATACTAGACGAGGGGTCGGCAACCTTTCAGAAGTGGTGTGCCAAGTCTTCATTTATTCACTCTAATTTAAGGTTCCCCGTGCCAGTAATACATTTTAACATTTTTAGAAGGTCTCTTTCTATAAGTTTATAATATATTAACTAAATTATTGCTATATGTAAAGTAAATAAGGTTTTTAAAATATTTAAAAAGCTTCATTTAACATTAAATTAAAATGCAGAGCCCCCCAGACCGGAGGCCAGGACCAAGCAGTGTGAGTGCCACTGAAAATCAGCTCGCGTGCCGCCTTTGGCACATGTGCCATAGGTTGCCTACCCCGTACTAGACTTTAGAGACAGGTTTTATTCAGATGATTTCAGTGATCAATATATGGGATAGTAACTGTATCAATATATCTAAAATGGGTACCACTGAAAATTTTAAAAATTACCATATTAGAGTATCAACTTTTCCGCTATATTTCTTAGATAATAGAATGTATAACACAGCAAGGCATTTACACATTGTACTAAGGTAAATATTCCCTGAGAAAAGATATACTGAAATGGAGTTTAGGATGAGAGTACATACCAGAAACTTAGGTAAAATATATTACAGGGATGTTATAATTATTAAAACAAAAACAAAACATTAATAACTAAAAAATCAGAGTGAAATTTAAACTTACAAAAATTGAAACATTAAAATATGGAAACGCGCTGCTAAGACTCCTAAATAATCTTAATTGTCCTGTACTGATTATGTGAAAAAGCCTTATGGTTATGTTTAAGGCATTTTAATGTTTGTAGTCTCATATTAGACTCAATTGATTTTTAAAGACACAGATTCTTGCTCTCTTTTGTTCCTCTCATGGTGTCACCACAATGGACTCATCCTTAACTCTGCCCTAACTAGGAATTTCCAAACTGTAACCTGTTTGGATTTCTTGTGTGTGCACTGGTCAACACCTTAACCATTTTGCTTAAATGTTTTAATCCCTTTCTTCAATCTGTCAGTTTTTGTCTTTCAGAGTTTTAGATATTTAAGGCGGCCACTGCATTTTGTCCTCTTTCCTTGTTGCACAATGCTTGTAACATTTTGGCACTAACATAAAATGAATCAACAGATATATAATAGTTGATGAATTACAAAAAAGTTTGTTGTTTTTTAATTTACATGCAAATCTCAAACATGCAATTGTACATACACATTAGATACATACACACGTGCAAACATACATTTATTTTACACATCAAATCTCATACACACACAGATATTTATTTTTACATATTTGATTAAGGAAAAAGATCATGCAATTTGTGTGCCCACAGCTGGAATTTTTCTTTCAGTTCTGGGCACCTTATTTTCAAAAAGACTCAAACTAAACAGAGGTCAGTGAAGAGAAACAAAATCAAGGGGCTGAATTTAAATAAATAAAAGAGCAAAAGTCTATAGCTTGTTTAAGAGATTATTAAAAGGGGGCATAATGGTCTCTTCATATCTGGAGGTAAGCACCAGAAGGGAGATAATTTATTCAGGGTAGAACCAGAATGCATAATCAGAAGAAAGTGAATCAAATTAAGAGAACAAAATTTAGGCTGAATATTAGAAAAATGTCTTGAAAGAGATCTATTAGACCATGGAACAGTTTTTTCAGGGGGCCTAATCAAAGTCCTATTGTCTGGAACATTTAAAAACTGGAAAGAATAAAACACTGGAAATGTGATGCAGAAAAAAATCCTGAGTTTACAAGGAAGCACTAAATGATCAAATACATTTCAGGTTTCTATGGTACTGTGATTAATACTGCATGCTTTAAAATGCAGATTGACTTATGTTCAACAAAAAAAATTAAAGAAAAATTGAGAGAAAGATTTATATTATAGAAATGAACTGCCTATCATGATTCACAAACAGATAATAGTATCTGGTTTTAGAAATCCGTGTAAGCCACAATAAATGTCATATTTACCCAATTTATGAAATATGCCTGGATAAATTTAACAACTTCTAGTGTAACCAACAAACTGATTGGAATGAGATTATTGAAGAGAATAATAAAGGTCAAGAAATTCAGTCCAAAATTGTTAGCTCCACCATCTGTTAAAATAAAAGAAAGCACTTGTAAAATTAAAGTGTTTGGGTTAGGCAATCAACAGGTAACATTTTCACAGCCACATTTGTTGGCTTTTGTAATATACAGATAGAAGTTCTTTAGGTATTTTGAGACATTACTATGGTAATAACACTTTGTAATCCATATTGTAAGGCTGTAAATTACATGGAAGATATGGTCTCAGTTGTGATCAAATGCAGTTTTAATATACAGAATAATTTTTCTCCAACTTTAAAGAGCAAAAAATCAGGTAATCTGCTTGTTGTATGTGCTTTGTAGGGAAGATCAAACCAGTTTGAATCAAGTAAGAACCAACTGAACCTTTAGTTTACTCTAAATATGAAGTTTCTAAATTTGAGATTTTTTTTTAAAAAGTGAAAATTGTGGGAGAGGAAAGAACACATCTTAATTCCTCCTCTACACATCCTCACTCCTCCAGCAGTTAAAGGTAAAGCAGCAAGATACTATAAGAAACGGTATCTTCATGGTTTTAGAAGGCACAGATGCATGATTTTACTGGATATTTCACAAAGAAGCATGTTTACATGACATTTCAAAGCTGATTCCTAAATCAAACAGGTTTGGATAGGCTTCCATAAACACACTTCTGGATACAAAGTCCAAACTTTGACTTGCATCCACCAGCAGTTCATTATCTATTTACATTATTAAAAATCAACATGCCCAACCCCTTCTGCAGTATAATTTGCTTATTTCATATATGCGCACAAAGTATAGAATAACAGTGTGAAATGTAACTAAGGGCTTGTCTTCACTACAGGGTAAGTTGACCTAAGTTATGCTGAATAACGCAGCTGGAGTTGACATAGCTTAGGTCAACTTAGCCCAGTGTCTTCATTGCACTGCATTGACAGGAGATGCTCTCCAGTCTACTCCCCTTACCCTTCTCGGAGAGCTGGAGTACCAGGGTGAACCAGAGAACACTCTGCCATCTTCATTAGATCCACGAAATCGATCTCTGTTGAATCAATCTCCCTGTAGTGAAGACCAGCCTTAACAGTTTTACACTACTTTTCCATTTAAACAGTTCCAATGATTAGCTATATTTAGACAAATACTAGAAATGAACTTTTAAAATTAATTTTCCAGAAGAGTTTTTACAGATACTTGACATCACTTTTTATTCACCCATTTATAATCATGCTCACCACTATGTCAGAGCTCCACAGCAGTGATCAGTCTCTTTGAATGCAAAAAAATTATTAACCTGTCTTTAACAGGCTGATGATGCAGTGTAGCTGCAGTAGCACAGGTAGCAGAGACACGGCTGTGCTGTACAGCACACAAACCAACCTGAAAATGGTTGGTACATACTTGGCACAGCTCAGTCATGCCCCTGCTGCCACTGCCCATGCTATCACGGCTATGCTACTATTTAAACGTGCACTAGCTCTTACTGAGCTACCTTGAGTATGTGTACTATAAGACTTGAGGACCTCCATCTTTCTCAGAAGCAGCTGATACAAGTACTGTGCCAGAGGCAAGATGAGTGTAAAATAGCTCAAATCTCTTCAGAAACGAAGAGGAACTCTTCTTAGCCACCTATGTTGCAGTACAGTTGCCATGTCCTGAAAATTCATAGAATCCTCAAAAGTAGAGGAAGAAGCAGTGAGCAGAAGAATCCAAAGTAGTATGAAGTGATGGCACAGACACTATAATCTGTTCTTGTTTCTCCGTTCTTCCTCCTCAATTTCTGGGAAGTTCTCAAGAGAGTATTCCATTAATCAGCTAGATATTCTAGGGTGTTATGGAGATGGAAATCTGGATTCTATTTCAGTTCTAATGTTCATTCTTTGCAAAAATCACCCTTTTACATAATCAGGGTCATGTGGCACTTTGGAGCTGTATGTTCCAGCCTACAAAAAGCTGACCATTCTAGCATACTATACCTCGACATCCAAAGAAGTAGTTTTGAATCAGGAAACACAGAGCAAGAAAGTAACAGCAACTAAAAAGGAAGAAGATACTATTCACCTTTCCAGGATGTTTTATGAGTGGATAAGATTCACAGATCTGAGATCCAAAATCATGATATTGATCTTGTAACTTGTCTTTGGAGCCAGTGGAAGGGCTGTTTTGAGCAACTCTGTCAAAAACATCCATACTGGGGAATGCATGAGACTATACTGGTCACAGGCCTTTGAACATTAGCTCAATGCTTGCTTGCTCACTTAAAACATACCTCGCTTAAAATCAACAAAGTCTTTATTGATCAGAACAAGGGCTGCCTGGATCCAGATCACTTTCTGTAATATGAAGGCACGCGTTCTGGGATTTGGAGAACTGCTTATGTACATATCAGCTTAAAAACATTGAGCAGTTTGTTCTCTTCTTCAATACAACAGAGAAGGGAATCAAGGTTTTCTATAAACCCAAACTCATCCTAAACATGAATAAATGGCTTGTTACTGAGTTAAAACTTAAGAGCTTGGCTTCAATTTACGATCCCACAGTTTCTTTATGGGCAAAGACAAACCTTAAGTGCTATACTTTGATTTCAGATCTAAGGACTTTGGATTCAAAGTCAGGTGCTTCAAAAGAAGAGGGGAAAGAATAGGATGTCAACTAGCTAGGATGAATTGAAGTCTTGCTGCCGTGATTTCCTTGCTGGGATCAGCCATGCTAGATGCCTACTAAAGGAGAGTCTGGAGCACATATGACTGAGCATCTGCACACCACAGTGCATCACAAAGGCTTCCTTTAGATCTAGTTCCCTTGTTGACATCAGCTATCCTGACTAGTTGCTCATGGAACTGAAGGCTCAAAGGCTATCAGTACCTCATGCATGCTGCTAGGCCAGCTGTCCACTGAAATGTGTTATAGGGCTTCATATAGACCTATCTCTTTCCTCTCTCCTCTAACAGCAGCCTGTTAAAGATCATGCTCCCTACATGATTGAGACAAACAACTGAAGGCTGAGATACAATCAGGCCCTCATATGGAAAGGTCTGACGTAGCATAAAGCCACAACTTTACTTACTGGGGGAAGGGCACAAGGAAAGTAAATGTTACGGGTCAGGACGAGGTCAGCATAAGGGAGAAGGGGCAGAGAAGATTTAAAGTTGCTTCTTAACAGACCCTTGAAAGATGGTAGAGGTAAAAATATCAACTTCCGTTCCTGGAGTGAATTCACCATTCACTGAACTTAGCAAGAGGCTCAAATGGCCAATAAACACTTTACACCAGCTTTGATATATCTAGTGTCAATATATAAGGTAAATAAAGATGGATATTATAATAAAATCAATATGTAAATATATAAGATGAATGTTTTACTGTCCTATTTTTCAATTATGGAACTTATGCAAGTATCATTTGGACAACAAAATATGTAATACAATTATTTTAGTGCTTACAGTTTAGATTGAGATACCAGTCCCTTTGGCCATGCCTTCGATTCCATATAGCTGAACCAATAGAACAGATTAAAGACATGGCCATAAGAATGCAGAACAAAATCAAGATCTGAATATTTGTAATTCGTTCCACATTGGACAGTTTAAGAGGCGGGCTTGTTGAATTCTGTGAAACACAAGAAAATTGTAAACATTAAGTATAAAATGAGGTACGTGTAGTTCTCCAATATTTTCATACTATCTTGTTGTGTCTTTTTCTACACATTTCTCTGAAGAAATGCACTGCATAATATTGGTATAAATTGCATAGTATGTATCCTGAGCATTATATCTGATCTTAGAGAACAATGAAATCCACTTCAAAATACTGATCTTTACAAACTGGAAAATGAATAAATGATAATGCATCACTAAACTGAATGCATTCATTTATTTTGACAACTACAGATCTCTTGTGATATTCAAAATGATACCAGAAAAAAACCCTCATATTTTGGGGGTTTGATATTCCTCTCCCCACTCTTAACTTTCAAATGAATTAATTTCACACTGTGTTCATAAAAGTATTCTTCCTCCTATGCTGTGAGGAAGGCATGAATAAGACAGTTTTCAAAACAGCCAGAAAATCATACAAAGGTTATCAAGCAAACTACAGTGATCTAGACTGATAAGAATAAGGACATGCCTGCAACTGGAAAAAACATTTTTCCAAGATAAATGCTTGGTAACTTTCTACGTAACCAACAGAAGAAATACATATTGATTTTACTCAATCTAACTCACAAAAAGAGCAGCTTTGCTACAAATACACTATATTTTAACTATTACCTTAAAGCCAACATTAAAATAGACAGATCTTCTGGTCTCTTTAATTTAAAACATTTTTTAAGACAAAGAGTAAAGATGGCTTTTGTGTAACAATAATAGTATAAAAACCTAATAAAATAGAGAATTTATAAAATATCCACATTTAAATGACAAACCTGCATGAGTTTTGTATCATGTCCAGTATAGACAACTATTCCATGAACCCACTGGGTATTTCTTAGTTGAGCGCCTCGTAAAAGAATTTGATCAGGTCCCAGTGGAACAGTACTGGAAGGAAGCAATTTTATATTTTATCAGTATAAAATACAGTAACTCCTCACTTAAGCTTGGTTGAGGTGGAGGAATCAGAGTGTGGAATATTTCCAGGGAATGCCTTACTGCTAAATGATGAACTAGCAATTGGCTGAGCCCTCAATGGTTAACTCTCACACTCTACAAGGCAGCAGGAATGGAGGGAGGGGAGACAGCATCGCAGACAGAGACACACACTGTGTGTGTGAGAGAGAGATGCGCATTTCCCCTTTAAGAACACTGCCTTGTTAATTAGACCAGCTTGCTGAGACCAGCTGCTGCCAGCAAGCTCCCTCAGTCCTGAGCCCTGTCATGTGTTCCCACCCCGCTCTATGGAAGATGGGGTAAGCAGGGTGCAGGAGTGGGCAGAGGGGGACACCCTGACATTAGCCCCCCTCCTCTGCTCCTTTCCCCGCATAAGTAGTAGTCTTGGGGAGCAGCTCCAAGGCAGAGGGCAGGAGCAGCACATGGCAGTGGGGGGAGGGACAACTGCAATTGCTAGCCTGCTGTGCAGCTGCTGCACATGGAACTTAGGGGACCAGGGAGCTGATGGGGGGCTGCTGGTCCACCCTGGTTCCAAGCCCCCACCAGCTAGCTGCAATGGGCTGCTCTTCCTGCAAGTAGTGGACAAAGCAGGCAGCTGAAAACCAAGTTAGAAGGGAGCATTGCACAACTTTAACCAAACATGTTCCCTAACTGATCAGCATGTTCCTTAATTGATCAGCAAAGTAACCACGAAACTACGTTAACCGGGACGACTTTAAGTGAGGAGTTACTGTAACTCATCACTTTACGAGGAATAAAAGTAAGCAGCAGTCAGTAGTCATCACAATGTATGAGCTATATTTTCAAAAAACTAGTCATTTTCAGTGCCTCCCTTGAAACACATTAAAACGACCTGATTCAGACTGCAGGTACTCAACACTAACTGAAAAAAATCAGATCTCTGTTAAGCATCTCAGGGTGAGCACTGCAAAACGTAGGGATTTACAAAATCACTAGTCATTTCTTCAAATATGTCACTAAATATAGGACTATGAAACGGACATTTTGAAAGTAACACTTAATAAGGTACATTTTTCTTCATTTTGTATAATATCACGAGGAACATCTTCAGGGAGGGAGTCATGTGTATTTGTAAACTGAAATTCATCCACTCTTAAGAATTTCATTTTTCAAATTAACTCTTAAATGATTCCAATCATTTTCTTGGGACGATCACATTTTAGGCCATTCCACCACCAGCATATCAAATAAACAAATAACCTTTATATACATGATCCTATTTAAAATTTAAAGTAACCTGATTTTTTTTTAATTTTTTGTATGTTCTTTACTTAGGGATAGCAAAACAAACGGTCATTATCTGTATCAATTAAAGTACGTACTTCAATTCAATAGCATTCTTCATAAAGCAGCACTTTGTACATTAGAAACATACAGATTTTTTAGTTTCTCTTGTTAATTTATATTTGAGACCATTTGAATTTAGTTTGGAGTTCTCAGCCTTTTTTGTTTCTGAGGCAGTCCAACATGCTATAAAAACTCCATGGCCCACCTGTGCCACTATAACTGTTTTTCTACATACAAAAGCCAGGGCTGGTATTAGTGGGTAGCAGGCAGGGCAATTGCTAGGGCCCAACGCTACAGGGGACCCTGCAAAGCTAAGTTGCTCAGGCTTTGGCTTCAGCCCCAGATGGCGGGGCTTGGCACCATGGGCTTCAGCCCTTCCGGCTGGGTTTCAGCTTTCTGCCCTGGACCCCAGTGAGTCCAACGCCAGCCCTGCTTAGCAGACCCCCTGAAACCTACTCGCCACTCTCCAGGGGGCCCCAGGCCCCTGGTTGAGACCTGCTGATTTAGATGACTGATAATGACATATACTGTAGCTCAGGCTCTGAGTAAAACAGAAAATTTGTTACCTGCTTATTTTTTTATGGGACTAACATCTCCCCCAATCTCTCCACCTTTCCTTTTGCAAACACTAGATGCAATTCAGACTTGTCAATGAGGTGGCTCCCTAACTTCAGATGAGTACCTCCACAGCTGTATGGAATCAGCAAATTAGTAGTAGAGTATAAATAAACTTGTTAATGACAGTGCCTTAGTACTCTGGTTTATATATGATTCATAGACCCTGTAAAAACTATTGTAGAGATATTCCAATAATTTATCTTGGGTGGGGAAGATTGAGGATGAGGTCAACCTCAGTAAGGGAATCAGCAAGTAACAAATTTTCCGTTGTGGATCCTGCCCTCTCCTCTTCCCCAGTCTGAAATGTTTGAAATGTAGAGAGAGCAAGTAAGGAAAGAGAAGATAGAGAAGTATGTACCCCTTTCCCTAAAATTAAGGGTAATAAGAGTAATTTACTTTGGAACCTCCCCTTGGAGCATATTCATGATAAAGAATATTTCTTCTAGGAAATGGATGGTCAAGCTGTAGTGCTTCTTAAAATATAGTGTTTATAAATGAGCAGGGGCAGCTTTGTAGTCGCTAACACATTTCCTGCATGTTGAGCATGTTTCCTGATCCCTTCTGGAACTGCTTTTTTTCCCCCTTGATTAAAAAAAAAAAATCAGTGCTATAGCTCTTGTTCCACACAGCTTTGGAGCATTTGGACACTTTCAAGCCCAGGCACTCGGTTGAAAGAAAGTGAATGAGGACACTTTTTTCTTGAATGATTGGTCTCATCAAGGTAAAGTTTAACTGCTCTTCTCATACCTATCATGTGCCATGCTTTGTCTGTTAAATGTTGAGATCCTGCTGACCCTTTCCTCACGGAAGATACAGTTAGACTCATATTTTCCAAGAGCAGAAATTTTGGAGACTTTTCTTGCCAGCGTCACTACCAGCAGGAAGCATGTCTTTATGCAAAGGAAAGATATGAAATTATACGTCACATGTTCAAATGGATGGGGCATGAGAACTTGTAGCACTGCGCACAGATCCGAGAAAAGAAATATACACCTAGCTATTGATTTGGATGGATAGGCTGCCCTAGGCAACTTCAGCGTTATAGCTGCTCTACCAGAGACTTGGATAAGCCTGTGTGTATAGTACTGTTTACTGCAGAAATATGAACTGTGATGGTGGGGAATCCATTCCCTTTACATTTTGGCAGCCCAAATGTTTCCTGCATCCTTAGAAGATGGTAGCTTTGTTCATGATTTTGGGGTCCAGACTACAAAAGGAGGATTTTTTTTCACCACAAGATTCCTACTGCCACCAAATGAAGGGCTTGACTTGAATATGAAGATATGTTTCTGCCAGATCTACCAATGTTAGCAGAGCTGCTGAAAAGACTGAATGCTGTTATGAAAGTTAAAGTCTCTATCCTGTATTCTGTCGTCTTCATTAATCAGTTAAGCCTTAAGAGGTTTAAGACTACAAGGACTCTTCATCTTTTTCTTACTATGAAGAATATGGAACAGAATCCGAATCATCTTCTATAAACAGATTCTATTGCTTTTAGATGTAGGAGGTGCAAGATTTCCATCAGGATGATTGTGTACTTACCTGAATGAAATACATTCAGAAGTAGGACATCCTGCCTCTTAGATCTATTTCTGGACAGAGGCAGACTCTTTTGCAATCATACTGTTTGGACTGCAAGACCGATTTGGAGTTATTCTCTGTGCTGTTTTCCTCAACTGTTTCAGACCCTGGTCTTACCTATAGGATAAGAGTAGTCCCTTCTCTCTCTCTCTCTCTCTCTCTTTCTCTCTCATACTTTTATTCTGCATATGAATGAAGGAAACTTCTGTCTTTGTACGATGACTTGTCCTTCTTGAACTTGGACTGAAGAGCAAACTGATTTGTATGTGTTAAATATTACTTCATTAAGCTTCACCTTGAACATGACAATTTTGAGCCACAAATGATTTGCTATGAATAGTTATCAATTGTTGAGGTCTTAAGTCAAAGTTGGGGTCTGAACACTAAATTAGTAGCCAAACCTCTCACTGGCAGCCTCATGGGGTCCATGAATTCATCCACTATCATTGTAGTAGCAAAGGATATTCCCTTAAGTATTGTACTGAATTTGACTGGTTTCTGGGGGTTAAGATTTTTTAGGTCTCTGCAACGGGACACAGTGGCTCTAGCAAAGCACATTGTTTTCATTGGGACTGTAAGGCTGCTGAAGAAGCTTTGAAGTCACTTCTACCTGGAACATCTACATTCCTGTCTAGAGGATTATTTAAGATGAAATCCATTCCCATTAACCTGTCTTTTTGCCAGAGCTGAAACTACTGTATTGATACTTGGGAGGATGAAGGCTGAACCTTTGGCTTCTATGATCCTGTAGAATTTCTGGGCTCAGTGACCAACTCTTTTTCCTTATCAAGCATTTCCTATTCCTAACTAATGTTCTTCAAAGGAGATGAAGCGGGATGGTAAAGTTGTTTTTGTTTTGAATAGCAGGTATTTGCTTGTGATTTTAACTTCCTCATCCTATTTCTCTGGCCAGATTTTAATGGTGGCCACCATCTTACTCCTCATGGTTTCAAACATGTTTGGGGGATGAACTTTGCAGGCGATGCTAGTGGGTTTCCTCCTAAAGCTAGGTTGGAGTTTTTATGAGCCAAAGCCAAGAGCTTTCCCCTTCTTTGAGGGAAGAGTCAAAGCTCATAGAAGTTGAAAAACATCTGCAGGGCTTTTTACCTTCTTTTGCTGGGTCTCCCAAGTCAGGTCACAGGCTTCTTTTCTTTTCTTTTGGGCCTTACCACATTAGGTAATGGCACATCTTATCATCTAATACATAAGTAGAGGGACAAGGTAAGGAAGCATCCCCAGATAGCCCAGATCTTATGATTGGGAAGAAACGAAGGGAGAAAATATATCATGTTCTTTCCAAGTGATTCAGACACCCATTTTTTAGAATCTGGGATGTGTCTCCCTCTATAGACTGGCCTGAGGACAGTTTGGACTTACTCTTGACAAATTTTTGACTGACACAGTATTTTGCCAAATGCCAAGAACTGAACAGGGCTGACTTGCCCTTGTGGAAGTGTCTTCATTGGAGTATTGCTGATTAAAAGAGGATTTAGAGGTCTCAACAAGCCACAGACTTGAGGCCCATCCTGAGGCATAACAAGGGTCCACAGAGTGAAGTTATTGTGGTGGAGCTCCACTTCAGAGGCTACTGAAAGGATTTCCTCGTCAGTTGGAGCATCTCTTAGCTCTTGCCCTTGCCCTCTTTGGCTTGCTCTATCAGAGTGGGGGACAAACAGAAAGAAGGAGCCCATCGGGAGATCCCACTCAGATACTAGAGTCAGTGAAATTTCTGTAAAAGTAGCAAAGAATCCTGTGGCACCTTATAGACTAACAGACGTTTGGAGCATGAGCTTTCATAGGTGAATACCCACTTCGTCAGATGCATGTAATGAAAATTTCCAGGGGCAGGTATATATATGCAAGCAGGCTAGAGATAATAAGGTTAGTTCAATCAGGGAGGATGAGGCCCTGTTCTAGCAGTTGAGGTGGGAAAACCAAGGGAGGAGAAACTGGTTCTGTAGTTGGCAAGCCATTCACAGTCTTTGTTTAATCCTGAGCTGATGGTGTCAAATATGCAGATGAACGGAAGCGCAGCAGTTTCTCTTTGAAGTCTGGTCCTGAAGTTTTTTTGCTGCAGGATGGCCACCTTAAGGTCTGCTATAGTGTGGCCAGGGAGGTTGAAGTGTTCTCCTACAGGTTTTTGTATATTGCCATTCCTAATATCTGATTTGTGTCCATTTATCCTTTTCCGTAGAGACTGTCCAGTTTGGCCGATGTACATAGCAGAGGGGCATTGCTGGCATATGATGGCGTATATTACATTGATGGACGTGCAGGTGAATGAACCGGTGATGGTGTGGCTGATCTGGTTAGGTCCTGTGATGGTGTCGCTGGTGTAGATATGTGGGCAGAGTTGGCATCGAGGTCTGTTGCATGGATTGGTTCCTGAGCTAGAGTTACTATGGTGCAGTGTGCAGTTACTGGTGAGAATATGTTTCAGATTGGCAGGCTGTCCGTGGGCGAGGACTGGCCTGCCACCCAAGGCCTGTGAAAGTGTGGGATCATTGTCCAGGATGGGTTGTAGATCCCTGATGATGCATTATAGGGGTTTTAGCTGGGGACTGTATGTGATGGCCAGTGGAGTCCTGTTGGTTTCTTTCTTGGGTTTGTCTTGCAGTAGGAGACTTCTGGGTACACGTCTGGCTCTGTTGATCTGTTTCCTTATTTCCTCGTGTGGTTATTGTAGTTTTGAGAATGATTGGTGGAGATTTTGTAGGTATTAGTCTCTGTCTGAGGGGTTAGAGCAGATGCGGTTGTACCTCAGCGCTTGACTGTAGACAATGGATCGTGTGATGTGCCCGGGATGGAAGCTGGAGGCATGAAGGTAGGCATAGCGGTCAGTAGGTTTTCGGTATAGGGTGGTGTTAATGTGACCATCACTTATTTGCACCGTGGTGTCTAGGAAGTGGACCTCCTGTGTAGATTGGTCCAGGCTGAGGTTGATGGTGGGGTGGAAGCTGTTGAAATCGTGGTGGAATTTTTCCAGAGTCTCCTTCCCATGGGTCCAGATGATGAAGATGTCATCAATGTAATGTAGGTAGAGAAGGGGTGTGAGTGGACGAGAGCTGAGGAAGCGTTGTTCCAGGTCGCCCATAAAAATATTGGCATATTGTGGGACCATGCGGGTGCCCATAGCGGTGCCACTGATCTGGAGATATATATTGTCATCAAATTTGAAATAGTTGTGTGTGAGAATAAAGGCACAGAGCTCAGCAGCCAGTAGTGCTGTGGCATCATCAGGGATACTGTTCCTGACAGCTTGTATTCCATCTGTGTTTGGGATGTTCATGTAGAGAGCCTCTACATCCATGGTGGCTAGGATGGTGTTTTCTGGAAGGTCACCAATGCATTGTAGTTTTCTCAGGAAATCAGTGGTGTGACGGAGATAGCTGGGAGTGCTGGTGGCATAGGGTCTGAGTAGAGAATCCACATATCCAGAGAGTCCTTCAGTGAGAGTGCCAATGCCCGAGATGATGGGGCATTCAGGATTTCCGGGTTTGTGGATCTTGGGTAATAGATAGAATAACCCTGGTTGGGGCTCTGAGGGTATGTTGATTTGTTCCGGTGTTAGTGTAGAGAATGTCCTGAGTAGATGGTGCAGTTTCTTAGTGTATTCCTGTCATAACCTAGTCCCAGATTTGGACCTTAGCGTCCAAAATATGGGGGTTAGCATGAAAACCTCCAAGCTTAGTTACCAGCTTGGACCTGGCAAAGCTGCCACCACCCAAAAAATTAGAGTGTTTTGGGGCACTCTGGTCCCCCCAAAAACCTTCCCTGGGGACCCCAAGACCCAAATCCCTTGAGTCTCACAACAAAGGGAAATAAACCTTTTCCCTTCCCCCCTCCAGGTGTTCCTGGAGAGATACACAGAAGCAAGCTCCGTGAATCTAAACAGAGGGATTCCACCCTCTCTATTTCCAGTCCTGGAAACAGAAGTACTTCCCTCTTCACCCAGAGGGTATGCAAAATCAGGCTAGTAAATCTAACACACACAGATTTCCCCCTGACTTCTTCCTCCCACCAATTCCCTGGTGAGCACAGACTCAATTCCCTGGAGTCCCCCACTAAAGAAAAACTCCAACAGGTCTTAAAAAGAAAGCTTTATATAAAAAGAAAGAAAAAGTACATAAAAATGGTCTCTCTGTATTAAGGTGACAAATACAGGGTCAATTGCTTAAAAGAAATATAAATAAACAGCCTTATTAAAAAAGAATACAATTTAAAGCACTCCAGCAACTACACACATCTAACTACAAAAAAACCAAACCTATCTTTTTGTACTTACAACTGGGAAACAGAAGATTAGAAAGCAGGAAATAGAAAAATCCTTCCCATAGCCGAGAGGGACAGATACAAGACAAAGGACTCAGACACAAACTTCCCTCTACCCAGATTTGAAAAAGTCTTGTTTCCTGATTAGTCCTCTGGTCAGGTGTTTCAGGTTACTTCTTTCCAGGTGAAAGAGACATTAACCCTTAGCTATCTGTTTATGACAATTCCTCAGTGGGATCTGAGGGAAGTGGCCTGTAGAATTTGTTATTGAAGAGTTGTCTGGAGGCCTCCTTTTGGTAGTCAGACCTGTTCATGATGACAACAGCACCTCCTTTATCAGCCTCTTTGATGATAACGTCAGGGTGGTTTCTGAGGCTGTGGATGGCATTGCGTTCTGCACGACTTAGGTTATGAGGCAAGCGATGTTGTTTTTCCACAATTTCTGCCTGCGCACGTCGGCGGAAGCATTCAATGTACAGGTCCAGACTGTCATTTCGACCCTCAGGAGGAGTCCATGTGGAGTTCTTCTTCTTGTGCTGTTGGTGGGAGGGTACCCGTGTATCAGTGTGCTGTTCAGTGTTGTCATGAAAGTATTCTTTGAGTCGGAGACGGTGAAAGTAGGCTTCCAGATCACTGCAGAACTGTATCATGTTGGTGGGGGTGGCAGGGCAAAAAGAGAGTCCTCGAGATAGGACAGACTTTTCTTCTGAGCGGAGTGTGTAGTTGGATAGATTGACGATATTGCTGGGTGGGTCGTGGGTATCACGGTTGTGGCCCCATGTGGCAGGTAGGAGTTCATGCTTCCAGCTTCCATCCTGGGCACATCACACGATCCATTGTCTACAGTCAAGCGCTGAGGTACAACCGCATCTGCTCTAACCCCTCAGACAGAGACTAATACCTACAAAATCTCCACCAAGCATTCTCAAAACTACAATAACCACACGAGGAAATAAGGAAACAGATCAACAGAGCCAGACGTGTACCCAGAAGCCTCCTACTGCAAGACAAACCCAAGAAAGAAACCAACAGGACTCCACTGGTCATCACATACAGTCCCCAGCTAAAACCCCTATAATGCATCATCAGGGATCTACAACCCATCCTGGACAATGATCCCACACTTTCACAGGCCTTGGGTGGCAGGCCAGTCCTCGCCCACGGACAACCTGCCAACCTGAAACATATTCTCACCAGTAACTGCACACTGCACCATAGTAACTCTAGCTCAGGAACCAATCCATGCAACAAACCTCGATGCCAACTCTGCCCACATATCTACACCAGCGACACCATCACAGGACCTAACCAGATCAGCCACACCATCACCGGTTCATTCACCTGCACGTCCATCAATGTAATATACGCCATCATATGCCAGCAATGCCCCTCTGCTATGTACATCGGCCAAACTGGACAGTCTCTACGGAAAAGGATAAATGGACACAAATCAGATATTAGGAATGGCAATATACAAAAACCTGTAGGAGAACACTTCAACCTCCCTGGCCACACTATAGCAGACCTTAAGGTGGCCATCCTGCAGCAAAAAAACTTCAGGACCAGACTACAAAGAGAAACTGCTGCGCTTCCGTTCATCTGCATATTTGACACCCATCAATTCAGGATTAAACAAAGACTGTGAATGGCTTGCCAACTACAGAACCAGTTTCTCCTCCCTTGGTTTTCCCACCTCAACTGCTAGAACAGGGCCTCATCCTCCCTGATTGAACTAACCTTATTATCTCTAGCCTGCTTGCATATATATACCTGCCCCTGGAAATTTTCACTACATGCATCTGACGAAGTGGGTATTCACCCACGAAAGCTCATGCTTCAAAACGTCTGTTAGTCTATAAGGTGCCACAGGATTCTTTGCTGCTTTTACAGATCCAGACTAACATGGCTACCCCCTCTGATACCTGAAATTTCTGTTTTCTAATGGAGAGGAGAAAATGGGGAGAAACATTTTGATCACTGATGCCTCAAAATCAGCTTAAAAAGCGAGGATTGTAATTGATAATGTGGGAACACCAAACTGTTACTCCAGTTGCCCTATGAGAGGCACAGAATCTGGCACAAAAGGGGCCTGATCAAACCCTTAAAGCTGGTGGACAAATTTGACCTACTTCTAGTATCTGCAGGAAGAAGTATAATGCAAATTTCTTACACCAGGGAAGAGGTCAGGATCCAGAAAAAAATATTTACCTATAATTCTTGTTCTCTGAAGGTACATATTATACTAGAGCCACACTTTCGGGACTATCCTGCTGCACATAAAGCTTGTTCTAAAAAGTCCAAAATTAAATTTTTGAAATATTAAATCGCTTTACCAGCAGATGGCATGCTCCTACATGCTGTTGAGGCATAACAACCAGCAGCACTTTGAACATTCTTTGTTAACCAAATTAAAGAATTTTAATGAAATTTAGAACAAAAATACACTTTTTTCCTAACAGGAAAGAGGATGGCTGTGTGGATCTATTATAATTATTACCTTCAGAGAAGCATTATAGGTAAGTGTTTTGCTCTTCTTTAATGACAAGTACAGTAGAATTATAACAGATCCACACTCTTGCAACTGAAAACTCCAGGAATGCATCTGTAAGAAATTGGTAAATAAAAATGAAATAAACAAAAAATTATTAAAAATTGATTACAGGATCAACCCCCCGACCCCAGACAACTTCTTACATGAAACATATATCACTAAATGTAAACAGGAAAAATATTGTATACAGAGGAATAAAATACCTCTCAAACTTTCAACTACAGAAACAGAGAGAGCCTATAAAATAAGACTTGGGGAATAGAGAACTGGGCTACTCTGAACGTAGAGGTTCATTTTGTCACACTAATAAACCAGACTTGTTTTTATACCACAAAAGACTCCATATAACGTTTTGTAAGCATCAGGTATCTTGAGAACTTTCATTAAGCTACTCTGCAAATCTGTGTATTGAAAGCATACTTAGGCTGTCTATCTTTAGATAAATATCTTATGAGTAACGATGAAAAAATAGGCAGACATTCAGACACAGTTCTCTTGAATACAATTTGACTTAATGTGTTTCTGTCAAATTAAACAAGAATTTAGATGTACATACTAAGGGATTTGGTCCATTCCAGACACAAGCCAAGAGACCTTTTTATATCCAACTTGTAGAATAGAGACTCCCCAACTAAAGCATGAGGGAATGGAAGAGATTAGCAGGATGAGTGATTAAGAGAGATTTCAAAAATCATCTTTGGAATGAATTTATAATTAGCACTGCTTTATATTTATATTATTAGCATCTGAAAGTTGCTTAGTATATGACCTAAAGTTCCTGGCATCACGAGTATATCCTTTGACATTAGAATCTCAGTTGAAAAGGAAGCTTTGTTAGCTGAGGAAGGACTCAGCTATTTGTACCACAGTTCAAGAGATTTAACAGTAAGTTTTAAAATATATTGAAATGTTTTACTCAGATGTTTACGTACCCATGCCCATCTAGTCTGATATTTCCAACAAAATCATAGAGATGTCGATTTGGGCTTTCACATTCAATTCTGCCCAAAAGTATCATCAAACTGTCAATGTCTTTTATATCCGCTGTCAATGGCAAACCCTGTAAACAAAGTTTGTTGTAACACTATATTATAAAAGTATAAAATAATAAGTTAACCTATATAGTATACAATAGACTGTCTGGCATTGCACAGCAGAGGAAGGGAGCTTCCATGTCGGCCTCCATGGAGGGTCCCAACAGAATGGCATTGGGGAGCACAGGCACAGCTCTTGGCCAGTAATATGGTAGCACTAGCCTCTTGAAAGTGATCTGTCTTTCATCCAGAGTCATAACCTCAAACGAACATCCGCCCACACCAGACAGCGGAGGTGGCCCAGTATGGAGGAGAATGCATTCTGTATCTTTCAAAAGGCTGATAGTCAGAAAGAGAACATGATGCAGATCTCTTAAGAGAAATTCTGGGGAAGTCAGGCCGCCACTCATGCGCAGGCCTCCTTCACCCATGCTTTCCCTCTCCAAAAAAAAGCAAGACAAGGCTTAAGAAGTCGCAGTCTGGCTCTACAGCTTGGAATAGATAAGATTTTAAACAATTATCACCATGTCATTAGTTTCTAGAATGAAGTAATATGTACAGTATGCATTGAAAATTTGATTGATACCTTTATATTTAGGAAGCTTTTCTACATACATACAATAGATTATGAAGCTAATGAAATTCAACAAAGACAAATGTAAGGTACTACCTTAGGGAAGAAAACCCAAATGTATAAATACAGAATGGGAGATAACTGGCATGGCAGCAGTACTGCTGAGGAGGATCTGGGAGTTGTGGTAAATCACAACCTCAGCATGGGTTAGCAATACAATGTTGTTGCAAAAATAGCAAATGCAATTTTAGGTTGCATTAACAGAGGCACAGCATGCAAGTCATGGGAGGTGACAGTACCACTCTACTCAGCACTGGTTAGACCTCAGCTGGATTACTGTGTCTAATTTTAACCACCAATGTATAGAAAAGATGTAGATTAACTGAAAAGGATCCAGAGGTGAGTGACAAAGATGATCAAAAGGATGGAATGCAAGCCATAAGAGCAAAGACTGAGGAACTGAGTTAAGTTCATCTAGGCAGGGGATTAGACACTAGATGACCCTTGCAGTCTCATCTAACCTTATGATTCTATTTCTATAAATTTCAAAATCTCATAATTTCATCTCTAGAATACCTCAGCTGCTTACACATAGTATCAACTATCATTTGTATATAGGTGACTCAGCTATCTCTCCACTCTTGCACTCTTTTTTCAATCTCAAATTCAAAGTGACTAAAAGTGAACCTCAGATCTTTTCCTATCAAATTATCTCCATTACCTCCTTTCTTCACTATTGTTAATAACGTCATTCTCCTAATCACACAAATTTACAATCTTTGTGTCATATTATCTAAATTACTCCATCTGACCACATTTCCATATTGGCAACAATTCCCTCCCTCTTTCTCTACAAATCTCTATAAAATCTCAGTAATCTGACCTTACCTTTCTGGCCCTCTAGTCAAAATTCTTGTCTTTGTCTTGATCATTCCCTACATCACTATTGCAATTTCCTCACTATCTGTTCACTCTTATCATGGTCACCTTCAAGGCTCAACTCTGCTCCCCTCTTCTCTCTACCCATTCATTTTGCATCACTAGTGCCTTTGTAGCCTACTACTCACTTTTTGTCTTTATGCTTTTTCCACAATATACTTTAAGCCTGAGGGTGAAATTTTCAAAATTGCCTAAGTGACTTAGAATCCTTAGTCCATATAAAAAGCTATTTAGATACTCAATGAGATTTGGACTTCTGAATGCCCATGTTATTTTTGAAAATAGAACGTAGGACCTAAAAATCTTTAATTTCTGCCCCTTAGGTTCCTAAGTCACTTTTGGGCTTTTGAACATTTTACCCTTTTACTCACTAACAAGTCCACTGTGAACCTCTTTACATTCAACTCCCTCTTTAACATTCACTACTCTGAAATCTGTCACAATTAAGCCTCCTAAAACATGCTTTCGTATATTTCTTAATAAACAGCAGTACATCCTTATACTGAAATAACTATATACAGAAAGCAAATAATCAGATATTTAAAATATCTGTAGCTAATATATTGAAAACATAAATTCTTACCTGTCGAATTTTTAGGTTTGTTTCACCATCTAAATTTGATGTTTCAATGTAGCACATGGCTTGTGGCTCACTTATTTTAGAAAAAATAAAGCAATTATCTTTTAATATATCACAGTAAAAAATATAATATTTTATTAACATGTAAAACCTCTCTGTAATTTCCTAACATAAATTTATATATTACATTTCCTTTAATAAAAGCCTTCAGATAAAAAAGCTACTAGGGACAAATAGTTGTGCAAAATTATTAAGTCATTCACACTTTCAGAAAATGTCTGCCATAAATATATCAAAGTTATGAAGAAAAATGTGTATATAGAATTGGAGTTTTCCAAAAACGTAGAAAGTTTCCTATTCAAGGTTCACATGTGCTCACAAATTTACATTTAACAGCTGATCAGAATATTCCAGATATTCCAAGTTCATTTGCAAAAGGTCTCTTAATATATTTCTTTATAACAGACATGCACAACTAATACACTGCCATTTAGCTCCCATGTCTTGCCTCTTTTTATGTAAACTCTGTTCTCAAAGAATGAGAATACAAGTTAGAGTTTATGCAAGATATTGCAACTGGAGTCGTGCATTTATTCAGACTTATGCTGATAAGTGGTTGACATCATACCACCCCATCATGTATTGTAATTATACCATATCTCCTATGTCAACAGACTTAGGCTCTTAAATATTAACTAATAAACAGTAATAAACATTTGTATACCACTTTTCATTCTTAGTAAGACATTTTCAGATAGAAATTAAGTAAATATTAGTCTCATTTTACAGATGGGGAAACTGAAGTACAGAAACATCAAGTGACTTGCCTAAGGTCACATGGTGAGTAAGCAGCAGAGTCAGGAATCATGGTTCAAGATTTCTGAAATGTTTTACTCAGCTGTCAGTTCCTGGACAGGAGCACAGAATCAATAATTTAGATCTGTGGTAGAAATTTAGCTTTGTTTTTGTAAGGGCCTAGGAAGTTATTAAAAATACTAGAAGTAAATAAATAGGAATTTAATCTCTACAGTGATTTGAAATCTTGTAGGTTTTAATAGAAAATGCTTTTACTCTCCTTTTTTAAAGAATTAAAATGAAATTTCAATATTATTATTAAATAAATACATATAGAAAGTTTAAAACATCTTTTCAATCAATGATGAATAGTAGCCAATGTGTCATTAACTTTATCTTGAGGCAAATATTCTGAATTTTTTTAAATGTATTGATTACTTCTTCGTATTTTGACTATGCTAGCACTAAAATATGACATTTAATGATCACAAATCTCTTATTTTAAGATTGAAGAAATACTTCAATTACTCATTGATTTTTTTCTTGGGCAACTTTTCTAAGAATGTAAATGACAGACTTTCATTTAGACTGTTTTTGTATAGCTGATTCAATAAATGCATGTGTCTAATTCTAGCATTTTTTATTAGTTTAACAGTCAAAAAACAACCACCACATTTATGAAGCACTTTGAAAAGGCTAAAGTAGCAAAGACATTACAAATAAGAGACATGCTAAATTGCAACCATTTTAGTAGAATGCAAAGTAAACAGATTACAGTTAGATCACGGCAGGCTGTTTGATTTGTTAGTGAAAAACAAAACAAGATGCAGCCGCAGTACAAACACTAGTATAAAGCTGAAGTATATCAAAGTAACATGCAATTTGTCACTATACACAAGAATGGAGCTATTTTTCCATCACATGCAGTACAGAATATGCAACATCCAACTTTGTGCAGAGGGTCCTATAAAAATGTATCAAATGTTAATGATTTGTTCTATTATATAATTTATTGAAAACAATGAGTTGTCTACGGTTCAAATGTATTCCCTCTCAACTTGTCTAAAGCACAACACTGCAAAAAGTTATACTATGGTTTCACAGTGACAGTTTGTTTTATGAAAATTTGCTTAATAATTTTGGTGAATATAATACAAAAATATACTAGAGAGGAGTGAAACAAATTTTCAGTATTTGGGAATGCAATCATACATTTATACATTTCAATAACCTATATAAATATCTTTATCAACTAAATCTTTTCTACTTCTATAAAATTCACCTCTGTAATGTGTTTATTTTTAAGACAGTTGATATATCAACATAGTTATGCAGACAAAAATTGAACTACATTTTTCAAATTTGGTACATGAGGACCCACATACACATTTCCTGTGCAACCAGTTTATTCTAACCTTGATGACAGACTGATGAGATCAGCTGGGAGATGCTCCCCATTGGTGACTTTCACTATTTCCCCTACTGCCACCTACATATCCCAGTTTAAAAATGATTAGAACAGAAAAATGCATAACGAGGAAAAATCAAACGGACAAAGAGACAAAAAGACAGTCTGAAATTATTATACAAAACAATACATGTTAATAGACACGTTTGATGACAATTTTTTCAAAATCCATTTAAATCAGGTCAGAGAGCAGAAGACAACAACATATAAATTGCTGCTCAACAAGCTTGCTTTACTTTAAACACAGATTCTAAGTTTCAGAAAAAATTGATAATGAAGTTAAAATAAAATACGAGCACCCTATGTTCTCAAATCACTGCTTATATCAAGGTCCCAAAGAAGTTGTACAGTAGCATTAGAAGTAGTATTCAACTTTTTCTGAAAAGGTAAGAGGACAAGAATCTTTACATGTAGATAAAAAATCCAATTTCATTAGCATCCAATCATAATTCATAAACTTTGATTCTAAGTATTATTGATACCCAAGTATTATAATATCCAAATACACTTAGTACTGTCTATACTTTATATTTGTACAGTGCTCAGCACTGCAGAGCCTTGCCTCTAGGAGCTACCATAATAATAATATATTGCTTGGAAAATAATGATCATTTGACAATATTTTATGTATCTTAATATACAGACTGGATATAAGGCTCAGATTAATACTGTAGTGAGATCAATGTGGTTTTTTTCTGTAACAGATACAGTTGAAGGCAGAGTATCTGTCCTGATGCACTATCTGGCTGACAAGCATGTGGGACACGCTTTTCCTCTTATCATAGTGCGCAACCATGACTCTCCCTCTGGTTTCTGAAGAAATTCAATATACATACATACACAAATAAACTATTCTGACTGCAGGCATTGTGTCATGGTAGAGAAATGCAGGATGAAGGAAAACTTCATGTCAGCCCTTTTCATCCTTGCGGAAAAGAAAGTCACTCTTGAGACTAAAGAAATTCCTCAACTCTCCAGTTTAATACATTCTGTATAAACAGACTACTTCACTGAGTCTCACAAGCAGAAGAATCAATAAGATTTTTTTTAGTCTTATTTTACACACTTTATTTGATTAAATCCTCATCTCTCTATAGCTTCAGCTGAGTGCTTTCATGGCTATGGTAATGATTCAAAAATGAATATCTGCTGACAGAATGAATAACTTTACAACAATTGGTGAAAAATCGCTAACTAACCTGAACTATCAGGACTAAATTAAACTATTTTATCTGTCCTCCAAGCAACACATTTCAAAATGATGTCCCCTCATAAAGGTGTTTAAAACAACAGAAAAAAAAAACGGTGCTGATCCTCTCCTGAATGACCCTAACACCAGAGACTTGGACAGTCAAAATGTTGGGATATGCTTGTCTTGGAGAGACTCACAAACTTTAGAAACGAGTATCCTCATAGCTTCCACACCTCTGGCCTCAGAACAGGGGGAAAATAAACTTTCCCTGTGATCTGATAAAACACTATGGAATCATTAACATGAACAACCAAGCCATACAAATCCAAATATTCCCTTGTAGTCTGTGGATCTGGTACAGGGGACTGAAAGCATGGCAAAGAAACATGATTCAGAATTGTTAAGAATTGGCTTAAGATGAAGAAAATGGGTCTATACTTGGATGGCTTCATCTTTGGACAATCAAATCAAAGATATTTGGATTTAGAAACCAGTCTCCTGGAGAAATCATTTGATCAATTACACTGTCTGGCAAGATTTCCCCCTTCCCCTTTCTCAGGCTCTGTGATTTGCACAGGTGTTTCCCAATAATTTAGAAGCAGACGTGTTTGGACCACAGATGCCAATCTAAAATCCATATTGCCTGTTGATCAACAACGCAATAGTCAAGATGTCAAGCCCCACCATCAAATCATTGAATTCTGAAATCTCAGCAGCAGTCAAGGATGTAAATATGTAAAGGATATGCTTCTTTTGTCCATTTTCTGTTTGCTGGAGCCTTTGTGACGCAAGTCTATTCCAAATTTGTCAGTTCAGTCACAAAAAGATACGAGTCCTTCCACTGTATCAGGGATAAAACTTCCCAAAGTAATCAAGAACTCTGAGTCAAATTCTCCAAAAACTGCTATTCCTTGCTCGAGAACCAACCACATTTTAGCAACCTAAAATAGAGCCTGGCCCATAGAACCATGTTAACATAAAATGTCACAATCTACTTGAGAGTGATCTGGCACACACACATGAAGTTCGGGATCTGATCCCTGATCTCTGTCACTCATTCTGGAAAGAGAATAGTTTCCTGATATCGAAATGCATCTCCAAATGAATGAATTTAAGAAGGAAGCACAGAAGGCGCTCTTTTTCAAACACATATACCATACCCATTCCCCATCCATACCAGCCCATAAAATCAAAGAGCTGTAAAGCAGTTCTCTGATAGCTCTCACATTGTCCTACACCAAGTGGAGTTAGGATACAGGACAGAATTAACCCCCCTGAGTGCGAGTGGAGGGGAAAGACTGGAGCCCCACACAGCTTATCAGATAGCTGCTGCCGCAGAAGATGCCATGAATGAGGAAAATTCAGGGTGCTGCTGTAGCGTGTCTGGTGAAGACGCTCTCTGGCAATGGGAGAGAGCTGTCTCATCAGCATAATAAATGCACCTCCATGAGAGCAACTCTCCTGCCAACATAGCATTGCCCAAACCAGCACTTCAGTCAGTTTAACTTATGTTGCTTGTGGGGAGGAGAGCGCATATTCACCTGAGTAACATAAGTTATACAGATGTGAGTGGTAGTGTAGACCAAGCCTCACATGACTGTGCCATCTCCCCTTCTTTTCAGACTTAGCATATAGGTCCTATAATGACTGGGACTATCAAGACATCTTCTGGTCTCTCTCTCTCTTCATGTCTGTCATTACTCCTAAACAAAACAAGAGAGTAGAGAACTCCTCTACTGCTACACTCTTGTGATAATGCAGAGAGGACACACTGTTTGTGTATGAAAGGGGCTTTCACCAAACAGAAGGAACTAAAAGATTTCACTTCCTCAGATACTGTGCTGCCTAACAAGGTATGGAAGGAGAAGGAACACCTCTGAGTTACAAAATTCTACCCCAGGAGGACAGAAATGGTAAGATGCTTTGGAAATAAGTACTAACAACATAAGAATGGCCATACTGGGTCGGACCAAAGTATCCTGTCTTCTGACACCGGCCAATGCCAGGTGCCCCAGAGAGAATGAACAGAATAGGTAATCATCAAGTGATCCATCCCATGTTGCCCATTTCCAGGTTCTGGCAAACAGTGGCTAGGGACATCATCACTGCCCATCCTGGCTAATAACCATTGATGGACCTATTCTCCATGAATTTATCTAGTTCTTTTTTGAATCTGTTATACTCATCCTTCACAACATCCTCTGGCAAGAAGTGCCGCAGGTTGACTGCATTGTGTGAAAAAATATTTTATTTTGTTTGTTTTAAATCTGCTGCCTATTAATTTCATTTGGTAACCCCTGGTTCATGTGTTATGAGAAAGAGAAAGCAACACTTCCTTATTTACTTTATCCACAACAGTCATGATTTTATTGTAATCTTGCCATGAAGCAAACAGAATGATTCATTAGGCAGAATGCTTACAACCCAAATGATTTTATGTTATTACATCAGCACTTCAAAGATATCTACTTTGTAATACTGGACAGCTGGATGACATTAATTCCATGACCTATCGGGACCTCTGAAATACTACAGTTTGTCTTGCTAATTAAGGATTTGAAGCCTTAAAATAATCCTTCATATGAAAATTCCTCTAACACAGTGTTTCCCAAACTTGGGACGCCACTTGGGGAAAATCTATCTCCTCTCCCTAGCTTTGTGACAGGTTATCTCTTGCATTAGACAATCCATAGATTGTAATTAATGAATATACTGTCTCTCTCTCTCTGATTTTAGATTATCATTAGGAAATGTTGGTCTTAACTGATGAGCTACACTAACAGAAATCCCAAATTTATAACAATTCAACTCCTTCCAACCCAACCACCTTTTATAGACTACAAAAGATCCTAATCTTGCAAACACTTTATGCACATGCTTAACTTTATGCACAAGAACAGTTTTACTAACTTCAATAAAGTAAACACATGCATAAAGTTTAACCCCAAATATGCACAAACACTCTTTTAAGTTATAAATGCTTCCATTGTAGCCACTTTCAAGGTCCTTTACAGTCAATCATAGAATATCAGGGTTGGAAGGGACGTCAAAGCAGGACCAATTCCCAACTAAATCATCCCAGCTAAGGCTTTGTCAAGCCTGACTTTAAAAACCTCTAAGGAAGGAGCTTCCACCACCTCCCTAGGTAACCCATTCCAGTGCTTCACCACCCTCCTAGAGAAAAAGTTTGTCCTAATATCCAATCTAAACCTTCCCCACTGCAACTTGAGACCATTACTTCTTGTTCTGTCATCAGGTATCACTGAGAACAGTCTAGATCCATCCTCTTTGGAGCCTCCTTTCAGGTAGTTGAAAGCAGCCATCAAATCCTCCCTCCTTCTTCTCTTCTGCAGACTAAACAATCCCCACTTGGCCTATCATCTCTCATTCACAATCAAGTTGTCAACTTAGAGTTAGGGTTTCTAGTGCTCCTAGGCCCTATGGTAATACAAAAAATAAACAAAATCAGAAAATAGATGCATACAACTGCAAATCAAAATACATAAATTATTCTGAAGCATTTAAATCATTCTTATTTCAAAGTATTTGTTAGAATAGATACTGCAATTAGCGCATGACCTGATCAAACAGATTCTGAAAAAAGTGCATCTTCCACATAATAAAATCTGGCTTTCATAAATGAAACTGTCCAAGGAAATGAAGAATATTCATTAAAAATAAAAACAATTGTTTATGCTATTTATGATTTTATGCAGTGTTATGTTATGATTAATATAAATAGAGTTTTTGTTTCATGTTTGAAGACAGAAGCTTTATATAATTTGAAAACTTGGTTTGAATATACAGATATTCTATTTAACTTCTACATATTAAAGAATTAAAGTAAATTCTCTGTTCATAAAAACATCACATCATAAGTAAAATTTCATGATAGTTTGTTGGTTACTCTGTTATGTTAAGATTTATTTTTGTGTTAATTTAAAATTAGCAACTATTCATAAAAACAGACTTCTGTTGTATGGGGCAAAATATCAATGTATCTTTAAAAATGACTGAATTTGTTATGAATATAGTGAAAAGTTAATTTGGCTAAATGCAGTAATAGACATCTAGTCAAACAGTTAAATCCATGCATTATATCAAACAACAGAATTAAGTTTAAATGCATTAAAGGTCCTGGCAATATAATATTCCTAGGGCAAGGGTGGGCAAACCTTTTGGCATGAGTGCCACATCGGGTTTTGGAAGTTGTCTGGAGGGCTGGTTAGGGGAGGCTGTGCCTCCCCAAACAGCCAGGCATGGCCCGGCCCTGCCCTATATCCAACCCCCCCACTTCTCACCCCCTGATGGCCCCCCCCAACTCCTGCCCAATCCAACTCCTCCTGTTCCCTGACAGCACCCCTCCCCCCTTGCCCCATGTACCCCCCGGCTCCCTGTCCCCCGACAGCCCCAAGAACCCCCAACCTTGACTGCCCCCCGCTGCCCCATCCAACCCCTCCTCTCATTCCTGACTGCCCCCAGGGACCCTGCCCCATCCAACCACTCCTTCTCCCTGTTTTCTCCCAGAACCCCTGCCCCTGACTGCCCCCCCATATAACCGCCCCCCTGACTTCCCCCTCGGGACCCCTGTTCCCCACCCACTGACCGCCCCGACCACCACCCCAAACTCAACTGCCCCTTAAAAGTGTTGCCTGGAGCACTGGGGGCTGGTCCAGCTGGAGTCAGCCATGCCACCGCGCAGCACAGAGCACCAGGTCAGGCCAGGCTCTGCAGCTGTGCTGCCCCAGGAGCTCACAGCCCCGCCACCCAGAGCATTGTGCTAAGGCTGCAGGGAAGGGGGAACAGCAAGGGAGGCGCCAGGAGCTAGCCTCACGGGGCCAGGAGCACAGGGGCTAGGCAGAAGGGTCCCAGGGCCAGATGTGGCCTGTGGGCTGTAGTTTGCCCACCTCTGCCCCAGGGGATTAGCACACCCCTCAATGTAATTCTAAAAAAACTGACTGATACAATTCCTTTTATTTATTATATATGCCAAGCATGAAAAAATGTTTAAGATTTTAAATACCCAAATGCAGATTTTTTTTAAATACTAAATGTAAAATTATGGGAGAGGTAAAGAGTATTTCTGTTTATTTCTTATTTCCTTGGAGCAATCACAAAATTAATGCAGGGTAGAGAAACCAGCCTCTACATTGTAAGCATCAGTGGGCATCTCTACCTTGATGAGAGAAGTACAGTGTCAGCAGGTATATACTCTTTGCCTTTTATTACAACTATATCTCCAACATCTACCTGTAAGAAAACTGAATTGGTTAACAGTCAAACACATAATCTATCTCTAACTTTTACATATAGGTAAATCCTCAATTTGCCAAAAAGACAGTTAAAAATTTAGGCAACTATTTTCAAAAGAGTCTAGGTGGATTGGGTACCCAAATCCCACTGAAATAAGGTCCAGTCTCATTGTATTCCTGGCATTGAATATATTCCGCTTTAATCGCCCTTGATATTGGGAACTCTTATTATTGTTCTATAGTCAGATTTATATTTAGCTTAGTTACACAAAAGGAAATTAGTTTCCCTAAACTTGTATCACAGCAGATGCCTGCTCCTGGTTCCAGCTAATTTGTAACCCATGCAAACAAATGTGAATCTCATGATGTTAAACCTCTCCTGTTTGCAAGCAGATGATTCCACAAGGGGAAAAAGAGATCTGATTGAATCAAAATTACTGAAACCTCAAGTTACACAAATCTATGAAAGCTGTTTTTTTGACAAACATTTGCTAATAAGAACATAACAGCCATACTGGATCAGACCAAAGGTCCATCTAGCCCAGTATTCTGTCTTCCGACAGTAACTTCAGAGGGAATGAACAGAACAGGTAATCATTAAGTGATCCATCCCCTGTTGACTACTCCTAGCTTCAGGGAAACAGAGTCTAGGAACACCATCATTGCCCATCCTGGCTAATAGCCATTCATGCACCTATCCTCCATGTATTTATCATCTACTTTTCTGTACCCTGTTATAGTCTTGGCCGCCACAACATCCTCTGGCAAGGAGTTCCACAGATTGACTGTGCGTTGTATGAAGAAATACTTTTTGAACAGAACTTCTGAATGTTTCCCAGCTTTAGCAGTACACTGCTCTATTACCTCACAACAATGCTTTAAGTTTTTAGTATTTTAAACACAAGGTAAGCTTTGAAAATATATTAAGTAACTTTAAAAACATTTTTACTAATCTTTGCTCAATATATAAAAACTGAGCTATTTTCTTGTCTATTAATTTTAATAATTCTAAAGGTACTTGTACAGATACACCATGTGCTAATAGCCCCAAATCTGAAGACATTCAGGCAAAACTTTCATTGAAATACTATTCAGGCAGACCTTCCACTGAACTATTAATGATAGTTTTGCCTGAATGAGGAATTTGGTTTTGGGCCTAAAAGTACATTTTACTAAACAAGCTAAATTTAATATTCTAGAAAGTGCTACTAAAAACTGAAAAATATAATGCTGTCCATCATACTTGTAATTTAATTCATATGACTGTCATTTACTCTGACATAAATTATATAAATTGTATCAAATGTCAGTATAAACATAAAATTTACACCCCTAAAAACAAAAAACCAAATACACACCTTTTCCCAGTGGACAATCTCCCAAGCACCATTTCTCAATACTGAAAAGCAAAGACACATAATTAGACTGCACAACACTAAAACTTCTGTTTATAGGTGACACTCCTCATGTGTTCTTGTTACTAAAAATCACGTGTATAAAATAGAGCAGTATATTCACATGGCATTTTACTGAACAACACATTCTCTGCTATTTCAGGTCAAGCATTTCAACTGTAAAAATTAAATTTTAATTTGTATAGCACCTTTCATACAAACTATATATCACAAGACTTTATAGGGTCAGAAATCATAGAAATGTAGGACTGAAAGAGACCTCAATAGGCCAACTAGTCCAATCTCCTGTGCTGAGGCAGGATTAAGTATTATCTAGACCAGTGCTTCTCAATCAGGGGTGGCCCCAAACAGGTTTCACACCAAGACGGGCTAGTATTAGACTTGCTGGGGCCCAGGGTAGAAAGTTGAAGCCCACTGCATGAGGCTGAAGCCCAGGGCCCTGAGTCCTACCACCTGGGGCTGAAGCTGAAGCCTGAGCAATGTAACTTCATGAGGGCCTCTGTGGTGTGGGACCCCCAGGCAATTGCCCAGCTTGTTACCCCCTAACGTCAGCCCAGGCTTTTATATGCAGAAAACTAGTTATTGCGGCACAGGTGGGCCATAGAGATTTTATAGCACATTTGGGGAGGCTCAGAAAGAAAAAGGTTGAGAACCTCTGATCTAGACCGTTCCTGAGAGGTGTTTAACTTGTTCTTAAAAAACTCCAATGATGGAGACTCATAACCTTCCTAGGCGATTTGTTCCAGTGCTTAACTACTCATACAGTTAAGCAGTTTTTCCTAATGTCTAAACTAAGTCTCCCTTGCTGCAATTTAAGCCCATTACTTCTTGTCCTGTTCTTGGTGACTAAGGAGAAAAATGTATTACTCTCCTCTTTATAAGTCTTTTATGTACTCTAGACTGCTATTGTCCCCTCTCAGTCTTCTCTTCTCTAGACTAAACAAAACCATTTTTTTCAGTCTTTCCTCATAGGTTTTCTAGTCCTTTAATCATTTTAGTTGCTCTGGACTTTCTCCAATTTGTCCACATTTTCCCCAAAGTGTGGTATCCAGAACTGGACGCAATACTGCAGTTATCAGAGGGGTAGCCATGTTAGTCTGGATCTGTAAAAGCAGCAAAGAATCCTGTGGCACTTCATAGACTAACAGACATATTGGAGCATGAACTTTCGTGGGTGAATACCCACTTTGTCGGATGCAATTGAGGCCTTATCAGTGCTGATTAGTGTATAACACCCTGTTAACATATCCCAGAATTATGTTCACTTAGTTTACAACAGTATTACATTGTTGACCCATGTTTAGACTGAGATTCACTATAATCTCCAGACCCTTTTCTGCAGTACTCCTTCCTATTTTGTATTTATGCAACTGATTATTCCTTCTTGAAAGTAAAATTCTGCACTTGTCCTTGTTGAATTTCATCCTATTTATTTCCGGTCATTTATCCAGTTAGTCAAGATAATTTTGAATTTTAATTTTGTCCTTCAAAATGTTTCCAATCCCTTGCAGCTTGGTATCATCCACAAAAATTGTATGTACACTCTCTATGTCAATATCCAAATCATTTGTAAAGATACTGAATAAAACCAGATCTAGAACCAATCCCTGTGGGACCCCACTCGACATCCCTTCCAGCTCAATCATGAGCCATTGATAACTACTCTCTGAGTACAGGTTTCTAGCCAGTAGTTCTCAAAGATAATTGCTAATGGCTCAGAGAACTCCTCAGTCAGTTTCTTAAGTATTCTAGGATGTATTTCATCAGACCCTGCCAACTTGAAGACATCTAATTTCTCTAAGTAATTCATAACTTGTTCTTTTCTTATTTTAGCCTTAGATCCTACCCCATTTACTCTGTAGCTCTCTTAGTCATGCAATCGCTGGTAACTTTTTGGTGAAAACTGACACAAAAAAGGTATTTAACACTTCAGTCACATAATGGGTTTGGCACCCACTGCTCACGAGTGCCCCTTTTGGTTGGGCGCGTCTGCATTCTTTAGTTCTGGTGACTCCTTTTGGTGGCTCTCAGGCAGGTTTGTCAGTGACACAGCACTCCAGCTGAGTCACACTGTCTGCATGTTAACCAGTTCAACCCCCTTCCGGGTATACGGGCCACCAGAGCCTGTTTCTCTTTAGCCCTCCCTGGGCTTTAGTATTTAAGTAGTCCAGCCCTAGTATGGGGCTGTATCCCCAGGGCTTCCTCCCTGGAGACACCATCTTTCTGCATTCCTCCCCAGGCTCAGTCCCTACTCAGTCCTAGCAATCAGCCAGGAGCTCCCACAATGCTCCTCCCGGTCCCTGCTATGAAACCATCCATGGCCCTGCTGCTCTTCCAATCTTTTCGTCTCCTGCTCCAAGCAGCAACTAACTGCTACTCTGTTCTGCAGCTCTTTTTATATGGCCCTCCTGGGCCCTGATTGGCTGCTTCCCTTGCAGCCACTCTAGCCTGCTTGGAGGACCTCTCCACTGCTCCTTCCCTGGCATGGACGTGGCAGAACCTTGAGGCCTCCAGCAGGGGGCCTTTTGGCCTAGTCCACCCCATTACAGGCCATTGCTGCATTTTCTGTTATCTTTCCCTCCTCATTTAGTAATGGACTTACCCTGTCCCTGGTCTTCCTTTTGCTTCCATGTATTTGTAAAATGTTTTCTTGTTACCCTTTATGTCTCTAGCTAGTTTAATCTCTTGTTGTGCCTTGGCCTTTCTATTTTTGTCCTTACATTCTTGTGGTGTTGTTTTTTTAAATACTCATCCTTTGTAATTTGACCTAGTTTCTGCTTCTTGTAGGACTCCTTTTCAAGTTTCAGATAATTGAAAATCTGATTAAACCAGTGTGGCTTCTTACCATACTTTCTATCTTTCCTACGTATTGTTATAGTTTGCTCTTGTGCCCTTAATAATGTCTCTCTGAAAAACTGCTAACTTTCCTGAACTCTTTTTTCCCTTAGACTTGCTCTGCACAGGCACTTACCTACTAATTCTCTGAATTTGCTAAAGTCTGCCTTCTTGTAGTCCATTATCTTTACTCTACTGTTTTCCTTCCTACTGTTCCTAAGAATCATGAACTCTTGTCTTTTCATGATCATTTTCATCCACGCCGCCTTCAACCTTCAGATTCTCAAGTAGTTCAGTTCCTCCCTGTTTATCATAATCAAATCCAGAATAGCCAGTCCACAAGTCACTCTCTATACTTTCTGTAATAATAAGTTGTGTCCAATGCATTCCAAGAATTGGTTGCATAATCTGTGACCTGCTGTATTATTTTCCCAACAGATGTCTGGGTAGCTAAAGTCCCCCAATCATCACCAACTCCTGTGTATTGGATAATTTTGTTAGTTGTTTAAAAAAAGGTCTTATCCACCTCTTCTTCCTGTTTAATGGACCCCCTACCATGACATCATCCTTTTTTTTAACCCCTTTTATCCTTACCCAGAGACATTCAACAGATCTGCCTTCCTTTTCTGTCTCAGTGCAACTGTATACATCTTTGATAGCAAGGCAACACCTCCTCCCTGTTTTCCCTGCCTATCCTTTCTGAACAAGCTGTACCCTTCTACACAAATATTCCCATCATATGAATTATCCCATCATGTTTCTATGATGCCAATTATGTTGCATCTGTGATTATTCACCAATATTTCTAGTTCTTCCTGTTTATTCCCCATACTTCTTGCATTAATTAATTACAGCATAAAATGTGTATGAAGCAGAATGAAATAAAAAGTTAAGGAAATTAACACATATTTTAATATGAGATTTGATGAGCGATGCTTCCAAAAGTATTAGATTCTAGAAGAAACAACATGATCTGAATTGAAATCTTATAAAATTACTATAGGAAATAATCTCAAGAATACTCGCTGATAAAAATGTTGACATGATTTTCTACTGTACAGAAGAACCCTATCAATTATCCTTTTATTTTTATCACAAATCATTTATAAGAAGCACCATAGCAACATACATGGCAGTTTATTAAACACAGATAAAGACATGTTCCCTGCTCTGTAGAATGCAGCATTAAAACAAACAAAAAAAACCAATCTAAATTACTGGACAATATATAAGGTGAGACAGAGTGTGGCATTACTAATGAGAAGAGAATAGGTATTACTTTGAAGAACTGGAATTTAAGTAGAGATTTGAAGGAGAGAGAATGCTAGGCAGAGAGGGAAAGGAAGACTGTTCCAGATATAAGGAACACCATGCTAGCAGATTCCAAGCTGAGGCTGGGAAATAGGGTAAAATGAAAGAATTGGCACTGGGAATGGAAATGAGGAAATAAATGCAAATATGTTGGTATGGCAACATTATATGAGGCCTAACAGGTAAAGATGAAAAGCCTGAATTTGATGCAACAGGAGATAGAAATACATTTTAGGTATTCAAAAAGGTGGGTGATATGGTCAGAACTGAGAGGAGAGACCATGACTTTTCATACAGTATTTTGATTTGCCTGGAGATGGAAAGCAGAGAAGGCAAGAAGGCCAAAAGAAGGTTGACATGTAAGATGGCCAAGGCATGAGACAAGGTTGTTGCAATGGAGATAGCAAGGAAAGGTGGATTTTGGTGATACTGAAGAGAAATAAGCAACAAGATTTAGCAACCATCTACATATGAAAGGTCAATTAGGCTGCAGGCCTGGGAAATGATGAATATAGCTGTCAACTGAGATAGAACAGGGAGGGATCCTGCTGAAGAAATGGACTCTGGGATAACAAATCTGGCCTTGAATTCAAGAACAACGGTGGCTCTGACATGTTCACAAGGTCAGGAAATCAAGGCCTCCCTTGGTTAATGGGGGGACTACTAAGATAATTTCTGCTTCCTCCTTTCTGATCTTCCGTATTATACTGGTGATGTTTATCAGTGATGGGAAAGCATAAAGTAAGCCCTTTGGCCACTTGAGTGACAGGATACCTATGCCAAGAACATCTATGCCTATGCCAGTTTTCCTGCAAACTATTGGTGAACGTTCTAGTTTTCTTTGGCTGCAAAAAGACATACAATAGGAACTCCGTATTTTTTGATGATCAGACAGAAGGATTTGTTTTGAAGACCCTATTCTGCATCATCAATTTTCCTTCTGCCCATTAACTTGGCCTTCACGTTGCTGGCAACCTTTGATATGCAAGGTCCTGATAGACCATAGATGGGCCTCCACTCACTACATCAATGATGCTGCTTCCTTTTGTAGATCCCTTGGTCCAGTATTCCCCAATAGTTTATGTACACCATCGTTGATGTATTGTTCGTTATTGTCACAACACAGCCATTTGGCAATGCTGGGGCCAGTTGTTGAACAGCCTATATATTGTTCTCAGCTCTAGAAAATGTATACTTTTCTTTCATTCCAAGAAGGGCCATGTCCCTTGAGCGACCAACTTCTTGGATAATACTTCTCACCCTTCCAGAATGGCATCTGTTGTTATGACACACCTCTCGGGCTCCAATATGGCCAACCCCCCACCCTGAATATCTTTGGACTCATCGCTATCCAGGGATTTCAACACTACTGAAAGAATGTTCACTTTCCAAGATGGAAAAAAAAATGGCAGGGAATGGCCAGCAGGAAACTCTGGAGAGTGCTTATATGCATTCTGCCCAAGGTACTATCCCAGTGCAGGACATGATCATCCCAAGATCACTAATTAGGGTGCCTGCTGATGTCCTTGGGCACTTCCTCAGGAGGATAATTGCTTATCTGTTCTAGTTCCATCTTTTGGCTGCCAGAAAGATTTTGTGGGCCTCTGTGTCTATCAACACTCCAAGATGAATTAGGCACTGAGATTCTTGATGATGACTCTTCCCAAGATTTACTATAAATCCAAGCTGTTGCAAAATCTGGATCATTGCCTGAGTCACATGAGTGGACCCCTCTTCGATGAGGTTTTACTAGAATTTCATCCAGGAAAGGATATACCAGTATTCCCTTCTGCCTGAGAAAAGCCACTAGAACAACAAAGATTTTTGTGACCACTCAAGGGCATGGACGACTGCCACAAAGGCAGCGCTTTGTATTGAAAATGATTGGTCTCATGAGCAAATCACAAAAATCTCTTGTGCCCATGGTGAACTGGCACACGAAGACAGGCCTCCTTCAAATTGACCAACATAAAGTAATCCCCCGGCAGAACGCCATTAGTCCTGACTTCAAGGTTTCCATCTTGAATCTAGTCCCCCTTATGAACTTGTTAGGGTGTGGTAAGTCCAACACAGCTCTGTTCTCCCCAGATCTCCTAGGTACCAGAAACAAGACTGACTAGTGGCCAGAGAACATCTCTGCCTCAGGAACTCTTTCTAGCCTGCTGATTTGCAAAAGATGTTCTACAGACTTTAGCATATTTCACCTCTTTTGTGGATTTGAGGACACTGGAGAAGGGAGAAAATGACAATCTGGTATCTTTGAAAATTGTATTTACCCTTGTTGAACCATATCCAGGACTCATCCATCCAACATGGAGAGAGGCATTAATGTACATAAAAGGCTGTTACAAGGAGGAGGGAGAAAAATTGTTCTCCTTACCCTGTGAAATGTAATGAGCTTAAATTGTGGCAGTGATGGTTTAGGTTGGATATTAGGAAAAACTTCCCAACTGTCAGGGAGGTTAAGCACTAGAATAAATTGCCTAGGGAGGTTGTGAAATCTCCATCACTGGAGATTTTTAAAAGCAGGATAGACAGACACCTGTCAGGGATGGTGTAGATATTTAATCCTTCCATGAGTGCGGGTGACTTTGGCTAGATGACCTGTCGATGTCCCTTCCAGTCCTACGATTCTAGGCCAATGTTCGTTGAATTTTAATAATCTCTCCCTGCTAGGTGTTGCCCATTGGAACTGACCTGACTATAGTCAGGCATTGTTTCTAATGTTCAAATTTGCACTATAGGAAGATTGGTTTCTCCCCTTTCAGAGCTTAGGCTTTCTTTGCTGCACAATTTAGAGATTTTTTAAATGGTTCCTACCTTGTGTTTGTTTCTTGTTCACTGCATTATCAGCTTTATGTCTTTTCTGGAACAAAAATGCACAACTGTTAATTGAATTAAAATAGTTATTTTGTTAACAAGGTAAAATGTACAATTCAGAAAAAATACTATGCACACATACTTCCTGTATTCTACTTCACTCACACAAGTGAACAAAAAACAAGTCAGAACTATTTCAAGTTTTTGTTAAACAATTTTTACAAAACTGCATGTTATTTTAATGAAGTATTTTTGTTTTTAGATAAAGTCAAGGAGAATGCTAGATCAAAAATGTCCTTTTGAAGAACCACTCCATTCTGGATATCTCACTAGCTGCCCTAATTCCAAGATGCAGACAGCTTGCATTTGTGGGATGGTGCCCATAATCTTCAGGAGTCCTGATGGAGGATGGCTGAGATGATGCACAATGCACTTTGATCAGTGACAAGGTACAGTAATTAGTCCAAAAGGAACGGTTACTTAGAACCACAGTTACTGTGGTTCTTCGAGATGTGCTGTTAACACATATTCCACTCTTGGTGCATATGCCCCCCTTGTGTGCCAGATCCTTTCTGACTAGCAGTATCTGTTGTAACTCTGACTAGGTCCCTGATGTTCTCTTGGCTACCATAGCTGAAGGTATAAGGGGCAGGAGACTGCAACCACTACTCAGATCCTTCACTAATAAGAATCCTGAAAAGTGGGAATCCAATTAACAGGGATGCAGGGCAGGTTGAGGAATCTGTGCGAAACACCACATCTCGAAGAAAAAATGGTTACTCACCTTCTCATAAAACTTGTTCTTTGAGATGTGTTGTTCATGTCCATTCCAATCAGTTGTGTGTGCGCGCACGTGCACAGCAGTCAGAAGATTTTTCCCCAGCAGCATCCATCGGATCAGTCCGTGCACCCCCTGAAGTCATGCCTTCATGGGTCTCAATATAAAGCCCTGCCGAACAGCCACCCTCTCAGTTCCTTCTTGCCAGCTACGCCAACAGAGGAGAAGGAGGGTGGGTATTGGAATGGACATGAACAACACATCTCGAAGAAAACAGTTACGAGAGTTGAGTAACTGTTTTTTCTTCTTCGAGTGCTTGTTCATGTCAATTCCAATCAGGTGACTCACAAGCCCAAGTTTGGGTGATGGAGTCGGAGTCTTCCACTGATTGGAGCATTGCTCATCCGAAGGTCGCATCGTCTCTGGCCTGCTGGGTAATCGCATAGTGCATGGTGAAAGTATGGATGGAGAACCACGTTGCTGCCCTGCAGATTTCCTGAGTGGGAACCTGAGCCAGGAACACTGTTGAGGAAGCCCGCACTCTGATAAGTGCACAGTGATTGGAGGTGCAGGAACACCTGCCAGGTTGTAGCATTCATGAATACAGGACGCTATCCATGATGAGATGTGCTGTGATGACACATGCTGACCCTTCATTCTGTCAGCCACTGACACGAATAACTGGACCGATTTTCTGAACAATTTGTTCTCTTGATGTAAAAGGCTAGCACCCTGCGGACACCCAGAGAATGGAGCCTCTGCTCCCTGCCGCTAGAATGAGGCTTATGGTAGAATATTGGGAGAAAGATGTCCTGGTTGATGTGAAACTGCAACACAACCTTTGGGAGGAAAGCAGGATGAGGCCTGAGCTGAACCTTGTCCTTATAGAACATGGTGTAAGGAGGCTCTGATATTAGGGTCCTGAGCTCAGACACACTGCTCGCCAAAGTTATCACTAACAGGAATGCCACCTTATAAGAGAGGTAGAGCAGGGAGTATGTTGCTAATGGTTCAAAGGAGGGTCCCATGAGCCTAGAAAGGACCAGATTGAGGTCCCAGGCAGGAACAGGCTGACATTAGGGTATAACCTGTTGAGCCCTTTTAAGAACCAGCTGACCATAGCGTTAGCAAACACAGTGGCCCTCCGTGCCTGGGTGGAAGGTCAAGATGGCAGTTAAGTGCACTCTTAGTGATGACAACAAAAGCCCCTGTTGCTTCAGATGGAGGTGGTAGTCCAGAATAAGCGTCGGGGACAAATGGCACTGCACTGATCAGACTGAAAATCTCTTCCACTGCTGCCAAGGAGGACCTGTCCAAACTGGTCTGAACAGGAAAGCTCCATTGGATTCAACCATGGAGCTTTCACACTGTGAAATGAAGCGTCTCGAGGTTCAGATGTTGAAGACGACAGTGATCTTGTCTCAGAAGATCCAGGAAGAGCGGCAGGGTGATCGGGGCTTCCACACACGTCTAGGAGAGATGTGTACCAGTGCTGACGGGGCCAGGCTAGTGTATCAGTATGACATGAGCTCGCTCGCTCGTTCTCTCCAGATCTTAAGGAGTACCTTGTGAATGAGTGGTATGAGTGGAAAGGCGTATAGGAGAGAACCTCTCCAGTGGAGGAGGAATGCATCTGTGCTGGAGCCTGGGCTGTGATTTTGAAAGGAGCTGAACTGCTGGCACTTTCCTGTTGAGTCGCATGGTGAATAGTTTTATCTGGGGAAAGCCCCACCTCTGGAAGACTGAAATCACAACATCCAGATAAAGGGACCACTCGTGGCTGTGAAATGACCTGCTGAGGCGGTCCGCCAGCTCATTCTGTACTCCAGGGATGTACAACACTTCCAGGCGTATCGACTTCTGGTCTACACAGAAGTCCCACAGCATGAGGGCATCCTGGCACAGGGGAGAGGAGCATACAGCCCCGTTTGTTAATATAGAACATTGCTGTTGTATTGTCAGTCACGACCAATACTCATTGTCCCATTAATTATGCCCGGAAGGTTTGGCATGCTAGGCGCACCACTCTGAGCTCTCGAACATTGATGCAGTGGTCCACCTGAGACCAGAGGCTTTGAGTCCTGTGGTCTCCCAGATGTGCTCCCCACCCCAAGTCTGATGCGCCCGTCACTAGCAACAGGTATGGCTGCAGAGTGCCGAAAGGGACCTCTGAACATACCTCCTGAGGGTTGAGCCACCACAGGAGGGAGTCAAGGACCTGGCAAGGCAGGGTCACAGTCCTGTACAAGCTGTCCCGGGCTGGGCGATACACAGACGTGAACCATGACAAAGTCAATTTTGCTTTGTTTAGAAGAAGACTCAGGTTGTCGAAGGTGGCTCTGATGAATCTGACCTGACCTTCCACTTGGGTCCTGAAGTGGCCCCTGATCAGCCAGTGGTCAAGGTACAGAAACACCTGTACCCGATGCCTGCGCAAGAATGCAGCAACTGCCATGCACTTGGTGAAGACTCGAGGTGCTGTGGACAGGCCGAATAGAAGGATGGTAAATTGGTAGTGGGTGCTGTTGACCACAAACCTGAGGTACTTCCTGGGGGCTGAGCAATTGCAATATGAAAATATGCTTCCTTCAAGTCAAGGGTGGCATACCAGTCTGCTGGATCCAGTTAGGGGATGATGGAGGCCAAAGAGACCACGTGGAACCTGAGTTTTTTCACGAACTTGTTGAGTTCTCACAGGTCCAAGATAGGCTGGAGGCAGCCTTTGGCTTTCAATATTAGGAAATACCACACCCTTGTGCTCCTGAGGAACCTCCTCCACTGCCGCTAGAAGTAGAAGCAACTGCACCTCCTGGATAAGGAGCTGCTCATGAGAAGGGTCCCTGAAGAGGGACGGGGAAGGAGGGTGGAAGGGCAGGAGGGCACAGAATTGGATGGAGTATTCTCTGTCTACCATGCAGAGCATCCAGCAGTCCGAAGTGATACAGGACCATGCACGGTAGAAAGGGGACGGTCAGGAGGAAAAGGTAAAGCAGGGTAGATCCAGCTTTTGTTCTGGTGCACCATCCTCCACCGCACCTTGAAAAGGCCAGTTTGGGGCCAGAAGGTGGTTTGGGTTGGCCAGAGCCCTGGCCTGAGGATGAGTGTTGTCTTTTCCTGTCACTCCTGTTCTTCCTCCAAGAACCATCCTGGGGGTTTTGCTGATAGAACCCCAAAGAAGATTGTGGCCTAAAGTGTTTCTGCGGTGTGGTGGGAGTGTGCAGGCCCAAAGACCTGAGTGTGGCTTGTGAGTTTTCAGAATTTTCAGGCTATGCCGCCTCTTGTCTGTCTTTTCAAAGAAAAGAGTCACGCCCTCAAATGGGAGGTCCTGAATGGTCTGTTGGACCTCATAAGGGAGCCCTTAGACCCTTCTCATGGCCACCCCAGTAGCCATGACCCTGGTGGCGGCACCAGCACTGTCCAACATGGCCTGGAGGGAAGCCCGGGAGACTAGCTTTGCCTCCTCCACCAAAGCCGAGAACTAGGCTCAGGAGTCTGAAGGGAGGAGCTCTGCAAATTTGGCCATCACCAAGCAGCTGTTATAAGAGTACCCCCTGCAGAGTAGACCTTTCTCCCAACAAGGTGGAGTCACTTAGCCTCCCTGTTTTTAGGGGAGGGCCCTGCTCATGTTGATTAGCAGTGTCCACGACAAGAGTCGGGAGGTGGATGGGAGTACAAATGTTCATGCCCCTTGGAGGACATGAAATAATGTCTTTCATTGCGCTTGGCAGTGGGTGGCAAGGAAGCTGGGGTCTGCCACAGGGTCTTGGTCTTGCCACAATAGTCTTTATAAGTGGTAGGGCAACATGAGAAGATCCCGTGGGGACAAGGATATCCACCATGGGATCAGCCTCCTTGACGATCTCCTCAGCCTTAATGCCCAGACCCTGAGCAACCCTTTGCAGCAACTATTGTAACACCCTGCTGTCCTCAAGCACCAGGGTTATCACTTCCCTATGCCTTGTCCAGAGATGAGGAGGAGAAAGTCCCTATAAGCAGCTGCTGCTCCCTGCCATCAGCTCCCAAGGGGTCCTGCAACTCTCAGGAAAACAATGGTGCCAATGGAGTGCCCATCAGCACCTGGGCTGTCAATGCTGAAATTGGCTTGGTATGGGCATTGGAGACACTGATGGTGCCACTGGTGCCAAATGTGCTGCCTGAGTCAATGAAGGTGGCAGGGCCATTGTCTGTGCCACTTTCAGTGCCAAGGTTGTCATCAGTGCCAAAAATGCTGTCGGAGCTGAGGTCTAAAGTGTCACCAGTGTCGAGGCGTGTGAGTAGATACCAAAACGAGCTGCACAGTTGACGGTGCGATGCATGTGGCTGAGGTCACCGAAGACAATGTGGAGCAGTGCCCTTGGATCCCTCCCTGGCTCTGGTGAAAGGCCCAAGGGGTCCAGAATGGCCACTGTGGTGGATTCTGCCACTGTGGTGGTCATGCCTGGAGCTCTTGCCTGTCTCGCCTTGACTTCAATCATCAGCTCCTACTCCTCCGAGTGACAGGAGTCAGACTCTGACTCTGAGGTCTCCAAGACTGAAGACCACGGAGGAGCTGAGCTTCGGTGCATCAAGAGCTTGGGGAGTGACTAGGCTCTCTGTCTGAGTGGGCCAGTGCTGAACGACATGGAGAGGAGGAATGCCTGGAGATCACTGCCTGCTTCTCTCTTGACTGCACCTGGGGGCGGGGTGGGATTGCCAGCGTCAGAGGTTCCTCCCTCCTACAGGGCAAGAACAGTGCTGTAAGGTGCAGCAGATCCCGAGGAACTTCAAAAGCTTCCAGCGTTGAAGGAAGCAGAAGCTGGTGGCCCATAGAGACCGGTGAACGTGGAGGGCCTGGACTAAAATACCTCGCCTGGGCAGGAGTCGATGTGACTCTAATGGGGGATCTTGAGCTGTGGCCCGCCTGGGGTCTCACTTAGATTTAGCTGGAGGTGACTGACTGTCCAGCTTCTTTTTCTTCTGAGGCACCAGCGAGTGAGATCACAGCCTGCTCTCTACTGGACCTTGGGAGGTGCCGTGCCGGGGCCAAGCACCCCGGGATGAGTCCAATCTCAGCATCGAACTGGATGATGGCACTAGGGCACTACACATCAATGAGGAAGTGCAATAAGCCAGGTCCCAAGCCCGGGTCTAAATGGGAGCATAGAGCTGCATCCATGAGGATCACTTCAAGTCGCTGCTCCCTTTCTTTAAGAGTTCTAGGGCAGAACTTGCAGCAGATCTTACAGCGATCCTTTTGGTGACCCTCCCTCTAGGCACTGTAAACACAAGGAGCGTGGATCGCTCTTTGGCATGTGCTTTGCACAGACCACACAGTTTTTAAACCCCGGGGATCACGGCATACCACACCTCTGGGGAGTTGGAAGGAGGGTTAGAGACCCTCAACAACTCTAACTACTAAGTACTAAGATAAACTAACTATGTACAAACAACTGGAGTTGAACACGCTTGCTAAAGCAAGGGCTCTGGCAAGTTCCAGCCTACTGTCGCTGGCAATAAGAAGGAACTGAGGAGCTGGTGGGTTGGCAGGGCTCTATATTAATCACCATGAAGGCACAACTCCAAGGGGCACCCAGACCAACCTGACAGATGCTGCTATCGGAAAAATCTTCTGGCTACCGTGCATGCGCACACACCTGATTGGAATCGACATGAACAAGCACTCAGAGAAGAACCATTGTTACTGCAGTGTAGGTAATCATTCTTTCTTCGAGTGATGTCCACACCAATTCCACTTTTGACAACTAACTAGCAGTTCTCTCAACAGGAGGAGTGAGAGAAGTCCTTAACTGAATAGTGAATTTATGTCAGCCCTGCCAAATGTCGCATCTGATCTGGATGCTGGACCTGAGAGTAGTGAGAGGTGAATGTGTTGATTGAAGCCACTCTCCATATATCAGTTACTGAAATATTTGCAAGGGAAGCTCTGGAGACTATGTGCACTTTAGCCAAATAGGCCCTTAGGGATCTTATTTGTTCCGATAGCAAGTCCTGACCCAGTCTGAAAACCACTTGGATGATCTCTGGATGAAAACAGGCTCCTAACTGCTCCTGAGAAAGGTATGAACTATCTGTGGGATGTTCTAAATGGCTTTGCTTTGTCAGATAAAAATATAAAGCTCTCATCACATCCAAGGTGTGTAGTTTCATTTTGGCTGCAGTAGAGTGATGTCTCAGGAAGAAAGCTACCTGGCATATGGATTGGTTAAAATGAAAATCCAAAACCACCTTAGGCAAGCAAGAATTTAGGATGATGCCTAAGTGTGGTTTTGTCCTTACAGAATATGGTGTAAGGAGGCACTTATTCTTCCAACCGAGGCGATAGTTACCAAGAATGCTGCCTTTATGGAGAGATGATATAGGAAAGAGGTTACCATGGGTTTATTAGGGGGCCCTACTGTATTAATTTAGATGGAACACATGGGCCCAAAGAGTCAAAGGTGTTAGCATGACTCTGAAATTGTCCATCATTTAAACAATTTAAACAGGGTTTGGTATATAGAGACCTCAGTTTGTTAGTTTCATGGCAAACACATTAAGAAACTCTAACTAAAATATGGAAAAGAAAGGAAAAAAACTACAAAAATTTATGAAGCAGTTTAAAACTAAAATTAAATAATTATATGAGACAAACTTAACCAATAAACATCCTCTTTTCAAATGGGACTTCGCTATCAGTTGTAGTCCCTTATTTGAGTTGGAAAACACTTTTTAGCAGGGAGGGATTAGTTTTGTGGCTCATTTCCAAGATGTGAAAGATGGTTACTTCTCTTGCTTTTGACAAACAGACAGGCATGAGTGAAAGAAGAGAGAGGATAGTAAAGATGGAGAAAATACAGCTTTTGCTGATGTTCTTGATATTACAGGAGGCAGGACAGTTACAGATAGATGCTTTGGGTGGGCAGGTCAACCATTACAGCAGTGCTCTGGATCATGGAACGTAATCTGGTTGGTCTAGTCCCTCTCCTTTATTGGTCCCCCTTAGGCTGGGCAGAACTGAGTAGAGCTGGATGGGCTGTCTCAACTCATGGTGGTGGTGCTATGTGGTACAGCCAACCTTGGGATCAGATCAGACAGAAAGTCAAAAAAGAGGGAGACAGAGAACACGAAGGAAAATAGTGGGGCAGAAAGGAACACACAATGGAAAGAGTAACAAAGCAAGATACTGTGTGTCCCTGACTGAAGTCTCTGATGGTGTGGCAGTTATGACCAGGTGTCCCCATTGGTGTGTTAAGGCCTGGACTTCTCGATGATGCAGTGACCTTTGGGATCCCCTGGCAAAGGAAAAAGTCCCTGGAGCAAAGCAGGATGAGAGAGGTCTGATGCCTTCCTGCTCCTCCAGCAATTTCCAGTCAATTAGCCAGTCTCCATCCCCAAAAAGTGTTTTGTAAGGGCCACAACAGAGGAATGATGGGTGGTATAGTCCATACTTTCATTATTTTGTTAATCAATCGGATCTAATTTCCAACATACCAAGTTTAGTCCATTAACTTCCAGACCCATGCTTTCCTTATTTACTAGATATGGTATGAACACAGTCCTTAAATTATATTACTATGGCTCTTTTGTTTATACTAACTCAGTTTGCTTTTCCCTTTTACTAATTTTTATAAACAAAAATTATGTAGCTGTCTGAGTTGGACTTCTGTTATCTTTTTCCCATCAACATTTACTAACATTTGTTATTACAGATTATTAAACTATTTTACAAATTTGCATTACAACAACCCCATGAGACCAGTTAGGACCAAGCGGAGCGAGAGGCTCCTTGACTGAGGGAAAAAACATGGGAGAGGCTCTTTTGAAATGTTGTTACCATAAGACAAGCAAATACAGTGTAATTCTGCACCAGTGGGTGTTTTACAGAAATGGCTGCTAGGTGTAGCCTAATCAAGCTGATACAGAGACTGAATCGCTTTAGAGAGAGTCTCAGATTGCCTATCTCAATCCCAGCTAAGGCAGAACCTGTCACTGGGTTACCTAAATGAAGAACCCCCCAGTGCTGTTGGGTAAGGAGGACAAATAAGAATAGGTCTCCTCCAGAGGAGGGTCAGCCCTGGGTCGATGTGGTATACAATGGAATGAAGCTGAAGGAAATGGCTGGGTCAGAATCACATCTCCCAGGCAATCTAGGACACGAAACTCCAAGCCAACGGAAAGGTTACCTCTAAATTTCAAGCTTTCTTCAGCAGCATGTAGCATACATATCTGCGTAGCCCCAACCAAGGTATAAATAGCAGTGCAGAACATGAGGCACAGATTAGGTGAGGAAAGATGCACTTGAAAGGTGTGGGTATGTACTTGTGTACATACCCTACACAGCTCTCTACTCACCCATACCATGCCTCCCTGTCTACACTGATATTTTTAGCAGTGTACTGTTCCACTGCCTCCTTGCTGCTGGAGCCTTTCTTTCTGCAGTAAAAGACCTCAGCAGTGGGGAAAGGTTCTGGAAGGGGGAAGGCAGCAGGGAAAGATTCTGAGGCAGCTGTCTGCAGCTGGAGCCCTTCCCCGCTGCAGGGACAGACTGAGTAAAGCTGGAGCCCTTCCCCACTTAAGGGAAAGTCTCAGGCAGTGGGGAGCTGCTGAAGCCTTTCCCAGCTGCCTCCCACTGACGGATATGGATATGTGCAGCTACACACCACAGTGCGGATGCAGCCTGATTTCACTGCAGCATGTAGCTACATGTACATTACATGCCACCAACACTAGTGTGTAGTGTAGACGTAGCCTAAAAGGCTTCAGTGCTGAGCTCTCCAGAGCCGAGATGTCTGGTATCAGAGTGGGGACCCCATACTGAGGAAGTGTTTGATACAGAGGCAAGGTGGTAGCTGCCAAGGGTCTCAGTGTAAGGGATGACACTGGAGCAGCTGGTACCAACACAGTGCCAAACTCAGCATGGTCCTTTGGAATGAAGGAGCCATCAGTGCCCTTTGGTGCAGAGGCAACAGAAGAGGAGCTCTAGACTGCATGTCCTAGCAAAGGAAGCCTAAGGAGAAGATCTAAGTCTCTTAGTTCGAGTCAGGGGTGGGTGATTTGTGTCTGAAGTCCTGACCAGAGCAGTGCTCCTTTTTCCCTCATTCCAGAAAAACAATGCGACTTCTGTGAAGCGGCCATATGAGAGGCAGGAGTACCACAGTTAGCCACTGCTAAGGCCAAGATCAAGATGGCTGATCTTTCCAAGGCTTCTTGGGACCATATGTTGGGGCTGCATAGAGTTCTTCTTTAAGAATAATTTTAGCCTCACCTCCTTGTTCTTGAGAGTCCTTTAGACAAGAAGCAGCATATTGATCAATGTTCTGTTGCATGATTCTCTTCTAGGCAAACAAGAATGGCTGCACAGGGTCAGAACAATAGTCCATCTAGAATAGTATCCTGCCTTCTGACAGTGACCAGTGCCAGATGCTTCAGAAGGAATGAACAGGACAGGACAATTATCAAGTGACCCATCCCATGTCTCCTCCATGAACTTATCAAATTCTCTTTTTAATGCAGTTATACTTTTGGCCTTACAACATCCCCTGATAATGAGTTTCCCAACTGAATGTACATTGTATGAAGAAGCACCTCCTTATGTTTGTTTTAAACCTGCTCCCTATTAGTTCCCCTAGTTCTTGTGTTAAGTGAAGGGGAAAATAATACTTCTTTATTCACTTTTTCCATACCATTCATGATTTTCTAGACCTCTATCATATCCCCTCTTAGTCATCTCTTTTCTAAGCTCAACAGTCCCATTATTTTTAATCTCTTTTCACTTGGAAGCAGTTCTATAACCCTAATAATTTTTTACCTTTTCTGTACCTTTTCCTATTCTATTTTATATTGTTTTTAGATAGGGCAACCAGACTACATAAAGTATTCAAGGTGTGAGCATACCATTGATTTATTTAGTGGCATTATGATATTTTCAGTTATCTATCCCTTTCCTAATAGTTCCTAACATTCTCTTAGCTTTTTTTGACTGCCACTGCACATTGAGCAGATGTTTTCAGAGAGCTGTCCACAACAACTTCAAGATCTCTTTCTTGAGAGGTAACTGCTAATTTAAACCCCATCATTTGTATGTACAGTTGGGATTATTTTTCCCTATGTGCATTACATTGCATCTATCAACATGAAAGTCAATCTACCATTTTGTTGCCCACTCACTCAGCTTTGTGAGATCTCGTTGCAGTCAACTTTGGACTTAACTATCTTGAATAATTTTGTAACTTCTGTAAACTTTGTTACCTTTCTGTTTACCCCCTTTTCCAGATCATTTATGAAAATGTTGAAAAGGACTGGTCTCAGCAGAAATCCTTGTTGGACCTCACTATTTACCTCTCTCCATAGTGCAAGCTGACCATTTATTTCTACCCTTTGTTTCCTATCTGTTAACCAGTTATTGATCAATGGGAGGACCCTCCCTCCTATCCCATGACTGTGTACTTTGCCTAAGAGCCTTTGGTGAGAGAACTCATCAGAAGCTTTCTGAAAGTTCAGTACGCTACCTCTACGTACAAGATCACTCTTGTCCATGCATTTGTTGACCCCCACAAAGAATTCTAATAGATTGGTGAGGAATGATTTCCTTTTACAAAAGCTGTGTTGATTCTTCCCAAACATATTGTGCTCATCTATGGGTCTGATCATTCTCTTCTTTACATTAGTTTCAACAACTTTGCATGGTACTAAAGTTACCTGCCTGTAATTGCCAGGATAGCTTCTGGAGCTTTTTTTTTTTTTTTTTTTTTTTTTTTTTTTTTTAATCTTGATTAACGTTAGGTATCCTCCAGTCACTTGGTACAGTGGTATTGATTTTGCAGAGATCTCACTACACTGGTGCAGGGCCGGTGCACCGGCAAGGATGTTTAGCGCCCTAGGCGAAACTTCCACCATCCGCCCTCCCCCTTGCACCCCTGCCCTGAGGGGCCCACTCCCCTGCGGCAGCTCCTCCCTCTTCTGCCCTGAGGTGCCCCCTTGCGGCAGCACCCCATCCCTCACCCTGAGGCACACTCCCCCCGCCCCAGCTCACCTCTGCTCCACCCACGAGCACCCTGAGCACGCCGTGGCTGCTTCACTTCTCCCACCTCCCAGGCTTGCAGCACCAATCAGCTTAGGCGCCACAAGCCTGGGAGGTGGGAGAAGTGAAGCAGTCACAGCATACTTGGGGAGAGGCGGGGCAAGGGTGAGATGTGGCGGGGAGTTCCTCTGCGTGCTGCCCCCCCACCTCTTACTTGCTGCAGGCGGCCCTCCCTGCGCTCCCCTGCCCCAGCTCCCTCTGCCTAAATGCCGGCGGTGACCGGGGTGGCCAAAGATCTGGCCACCGCGGTCGCTGCCGAAGAAAATGGCGCCCCCTAAATGCCAGCACCCTAGGCGACCGCCTAGGTTGCCTAAATGGTTGCACCGGTCCTGCACTGGTGCAACTCCCCTACTGTGGATGCAATTATGCTGATAGAAAGGGGTTTGGGACACACTAGAAAAGCTGGGGATTTCTTCTTTATGACTGTATAAAATTCTTATTTCTAACCCTGAAAGGACATGAGATATTAGACTTGAAAGCCATCAGACTTCAGAAGTAATTTAGGGGAGAAGGGATTCTACATCTAGAGGGAGAAGGAAATATTTCCCTAGAAAGATGATACAAAAATGCTATTTGAAGCTGTTTAGAAAATTAGAATAAGTCCTGAGGAGATGGATTGGTGGCAGGTAATGAGGTTATAGGCATGTGATCAAATGAACTAGTATGAAATAGCAATACATTTATCACAGTCCTGTACAATTTACCACATGGATATCACCTCCTGGTATCACACATATTTTCATAAACTATCTCCACCATTGTTCAAGGTTTTCATCTGTTGTTTAAAGCAAGATATTTTACATATTTCTAGGGTTTAGGAGAATTTCCTCATACCAAGCACTACATGTTGTGTAACTTGAGAATGTAGATATATGCAATTATTTTTAATTTTAGAGATGCATAAATATTACATGTTATTTATTTAGGAAATAATTGTATTAAATACTTACAAGATCTTCTATGATTTCTTTGACTGCTGCTACAGCTAAAATAAATAACAGAGGAACCAACGTTGTATAACGACCCGTTGGCGACACATCTGGAATTTGCTATTAAAAAAAAGAAAATGTATTTGATATTTGTAAGTCAAAGTGCAGTTTGATTATAATAAACAGAACTTAGTAATGCAAAAGAATTCCACTATATTCAGGTTCATGCACAATTCCATTTTCTCAAGCTGTACATTTTAGTCCTTCTTACTACCGAGCCTATAATTGCTTACTATTTTCAATCTCCCTAAACCATTACACTTATACCTGTTCTCATAAAATCAGAAGCAGTATGTAATTGATATGAAAAATGTTTCTATTTGAGCAACTGAATTATAAAATGTAGGCATAAATATATAGGAATTTATGGTGAGATTCTTTGCAGCATTCCCCTCCATCTTCCCACCACAAGGGCTGATGCTATATCTGATTTCAACACCATGTCTGGGGAAGAACACGGAGGCCTGGTCTACACTACGCGTTTAAACCGAATTTAGCAGCGTTAAACCAATTTAACCCTACACCCGTCCACACAATGAAGGTCTTTATATCGATATAAAGGGCTCTTTAAACCGGTTTCTATACTCCTCCCCGACGAGAGGAGTAGCGCTGAAATCGGTATTGCCATGTTGAATTAGGGTTAGTGTGGCTGCAAATTGACGGTATTGGCCTCCGGGCGGTATCCCACAGAGCACCATTGTGACTGCTCTGGAAAGCAATCTGAACTCGGATGCACTGGCCAAGTAGACAGGAAAAGCCCCGCAAACTTTTGAATTTCATTTCCTGTTTGCCCAGCGTGGAGCTCTGATCAGCACTGGTGGCGATGCAGTCCCAAATCCAAAAAGAGCTCCAGCATGGACCGTACGGGAGATACTGGATCTGATCACTGTATGGGGAGACAAATCTGTTCTATCAGAGCTCCGTTACAGAAGACAAAATGTCAAAGCATTTGAAAAAAATCTCCAGGCTATGATAGACAGAGTCCACAGCAAGGACTCAGCACAGTGCTGCATGACAAGCGTAATGGAAAGCCAAAGAATCAAATGGACACTCATGGAGGGAAGGAGGGGGTACTGAGGACTCCAGTTATCCCACAATCCCCGCAGTCTCCGAAAAGCATTTGCATTCTTGGCTGAGCTCCCAATGCCTGTAGGGTCAAACACATTCTCCGGGGTGGTTCAGCGTATATCTCGTCAATTTACCCCCCCTCCTCCCTCTGTGAAAGAAAAGGGAAAAAAATTGTTTCTTGACTTTTTTCAATGTCACCGTATGTCTACTGCATGCTGCTGGTAGACACGGTGCTGCGGCACTGAACAGCAGCATCCTCTCCCCTCCCTTCCCCGGTGGCAGACGGTACAGTGCAGAATGACTGATAGCCGTCCTCGTCATCATCCCGTGAGTGCTCCTGGCTGGCCTCAGGTGAGGTTGGCCGGGGGCGCCTGGGTAAAAATAGGAATGACTCCCGGTCATTCACGGCAGATGGTACAGAATGACTGGTAACTGTCTTCATCATAGCAACTGGGGTTTGAGCTCCATCAGCCCCCTCCCCTTTCATGTCTAAAGAAAAGATTCTGTACTGCCTGGACTATCATAGCAGCGAGATGCTGGGCTCCTCTCCCCCCCACCATTTAATGTCCTGCCTGGACTATCATAGCAGCTGGAGGCTGCCTCCTCCTCATTTTATCTCACTAAAAACTCAGTGTTTCTTATTCCTGCATTCTTTATTACTTCATCACACAAATGGGGGGACACTGCAACGGTCGCCCAGGAGGGTTGGGGGAGGAGGGAAGCAATGGGTGGGGTTGTTGCAGGGGCACCCCCTAGAATGGCATGCAGCTCATCATTTCTGCGGGATCTGACACAGAGTGGCTGTGCTCTCTGGTTCTCTGGTACATTGGTTCTCTAGTACACTTGCCCCATATTCTAGGCAGGACTGACTCTATTTTTAGATAAAACATAAAGGAGGGAATGACCCGGGGAGTCATTCCCATTTTTGTCTTTGCGCCCCCAGCCGACCTCAGCGAAGGCCAGCCAGGAGCACCCATGACAGCAGCAGACAGTACAGAACGACTGATAACCGTCATCTCATCGCCAATTTACACTGGCATGGCAGACGGTACAGAACGACTGATAACTATCTCTGCTACCTTGCAAAGGCAAATGAATGCTGCTGTGTAGCGTTGCAGTACCGCCTCTGTCAGCAGCATCCAGTACACATACGGTGACAGTGACAAAAGGCAAAACGGGCTCCATGGTTGCCATGCTATGGCGTCTGCCAGACCAATCCAGGGAAAAAGGGCGCGAAATGATTGTCTGCCGTTGCTTTCATGGAGGAAGAATGAGTGACGACATTTACCCAGAATCACCCGCGACACTGTTTTTGCACTATCATGCATTGGGATCTCAACCCAGAATTCCAATGAGCGGGGGAGACTGCAGGAACTATGGGATAGCTACAGGATAGCTACCCACAGTGCAATGCTCCAGAAATTGACGCTAGCCTCGGTACATGGACGCACATCGCTGAATTACTGTGCTTAGTGTGGCCACGTGCATTCGACTTTATACAATCTGTTTTACAAAACCGGTTTATGTAAAATTGGAATAATCCTGTAGTGTAGACGTACCCTGAGCTTTCCAGTGTCTCAGTAAAACTCTTTTGTTTAACATAAGAGATAGTTTAATACTTTTGTAATGTAGTGCTGACGGTTTTCTCTGTGATGGCTATCATACAGACCCAAAAGACATGGCATAGTAAAGCACGAGTGGTTACATTTTTAAAAGTATTCAGAGGAATTATTCTCATGAGTGAAAGTAGCAAAGAATCCTGTGGCACCTTAATACCTAGTTCGTTAGATGCATGTAGTGGAAATTTCCAGGGGCAGGTATATATATGCAAGCAAGCTAGAGATAATGAGGTTAGTTCAATCAGGGAGGATGAGGCCCTGTTCTAGCAGCTGAGGTGTGAAAACCAAGGGAGGAGAAACTGGTTTTGTAGTTGGCAAGCCATTCAGTGTCTTTGTTTAATCCAGAGCTGATGGTGTCAAATTTGCAGATGAACTGAAGCTCAGCAGTTTCTCTTTGAAGTGGCCACCTTAAGGTCTGCTATAGTGTCGCCAGGGAGGTTGAAGTGTTCTCCTACAGGTTTCTGGGCAATATACAGAAACCTGTAGGAGAACACTTCAACCTCCCTGGCCACACTATAGCAGACCTTAAGGTGGCCATCCTGAAGCAAAAAAACTTCAGGACCAGACTTCAAAGAGAAACTGCTGAGCTTCAGTTCATCTGCAAATTTGACACCATCAGCTCAGGATTAAACAAAGACTGTGAATGGCTTGCCAACTACAAAACCAGTTTCTCCTCCCTTGGTTTTCACATCTCAACTGCTACAGCAGGGCCTCATCCTCCCTGATTGAACTAACCTCATTATCTCTAGCTTGCTTGCATATATATACCTGCCCCTGGAAATTTCCACTACATGCATCTGACGAAATGGGTATTCACCTACGAAAGCTCATGCTCCAAAACGTCTGTTAGTCTATAAGGTGCCACAGGATTCTTTGCTGCTTAGATCCAGACTAACACGGCTACCCCTTTGATACCTCTCATGAGTGAAGTTATGCATATGCTTCAGTGTTTTCAAGAACGGGGATCTAAAGTTCAACTGCCCCATGACCAATGGAATCCATTCACTATTTTCTTTGAAGTTAGATGTAAGTTGTCCAAAGGAGGACTGCATTTACAAAGCACTGTGTTCAGGAGGGATAAAAATCAGGTATTAAAAAATCAAAATCAGATTTTTTACTTGTGTGTTCTTTGCATTCTTATTTTATAGTCTTAAATTGCAGTAGAGGATTTGTACTTGTTTCTTTTATTAGTGTTTCCCAATTAACAGAATTTCAGATTTTAAATAGAGGTTTCTCCTGCTAAGAAGATTCATATTTAAAATGTTCATTTATACCAGAAAAAGGCAAGTCCTACATCCTCATTAACACCTCTGGTTGCAAGATCACAAAAACTAAAAAACCCACAAAACTGATAAGCAAATAGCCTATGCATGGGTATAGCTGGGTGATCTAATGTTCACAATGAACTATTGTGTGTGTTACAGTAACTACAGATAGATGAACTGCTTAGTTCTATGGCAAACACTGATAACTCCAGTTATCCACATTCATCTGAATATTTGACAATCACTCATGATAGAGGCAGAAGGCGTGAGAGTGACTATTAAGTGCCATGTGACTAGTGTTATGGTACAAAATACAGCCAATATCACGAAGATGAGGAGAGCTTTCCTCCTTTGTTAATTGCATATATTGACTAATTAATATACAACAACACTGATTTAGGTGAATTTAAAAATGTTAAATATAAATGTAACTTTGTCACTATTCCTGTCCACAGTTCAAACTTCAGTCATTGGGTATAGCATATATAATGTATCACACCAGCTATATGGTCTGCCTTTACATTATCAACTTAAAATGAATGTGAAATATTTTAAACCAATGCAGTTCAAAAGTATTGTGCCCTTCTTTTAAAAAAGCACTTCTGAATAAGATGGACATCAGGTGGATGAAGCACATAAATAGTCTCCTCTCTAAGGCAATCAAAGTTCAACAGTTAAGTAATGGAAGAGTTAAATATCACTCTGCTGCACTTGGTATAGTAATTGGTACTAGTACTAGTTAATGTCAGAGTCACCTATGTAGAAATGTCACATGAGAATCTCAAATTTTAAAAATAAATGTCTATTTTAAATTAATTACTTGGTTTTGATATGCATCAATATCTTTGACTGCAATGGTGTCAGATCTTAAGCTAAGATGGATCAGGGCTGACCACTTCCTGAAGATCCTTTCTACAAGAAGCTGTGCTGGTGATTCAGTAAGGTTGCATGTTTTTCTCTCAATCAGCACTCTGCTAATTGACCAGTATTAGAGATGGAAGTGCAGTCTCCTGGAAGAGACTTCAAAGTGAGGCCCTGTCCATCTGTGATCAAAGATCTTCTGGCACTTTTTGTAAAGGATGAACCTTAGTCCTGATCAAATACAGGTTGGTAAACCAAAAGTATTAGTTTATTTGTCTGAAATATTAATTTATCATGATGGAGGACTTCTACAATGAGAACAGGTCTGTTAGCCCATCAGTTAAGTTCAGGCCATAATGAGAAAAAAAAATTCCAAGTAAGAAAATATTTTCCATAAATAAGACAGTTGCAGAATGAGATGTATAAATATCCAGTATTTCACTGACATTTTATTCTTAATTCATTAAAGCCGTATCACATGATTTAATTAGATGGACACAAGGAATTTCTGCAAAACATTCAAATAGCTATAATAGTAACATATGGAATGTATTAGCACTTAAATGTTTTGAAATTCAGATTTTTTTTTAGTTGCGCTTACCTGAAGTAATGCAATAAAAAGAAAAAATGCATTAGCAGCTCTTCTGAACTGGGAATAAAGAAACCTTGGCAGGAATGTGATTATATTGTATTTTGCAGTGCTAAAAAAGAGACAAAAAACCATGTACAATTATTATAGTACCAACAAGTTACACACACATTTTCCTTATTATTCCTTGAAGTGCATGTCATGACAGTACCTTACAATCCAGGTGTTCTGAAGAACAATAAATTTGCTTCAAATAAAAGTTGAAAGAGGGTGTTAAATGAATCAGACAGTGCTTACATTGAGAATCATTTGGAGTTTCAAACTTAATTGATCTCCGTCTCCCAAACCACAGCACTTAAGTTGACTCAAACATCATTACTGTATGCAGTGTTGTTGTAGCTGTGTTGATCCCAGGATATTAGAGAGACAAGGTAGGTGAGATAATATTTTTTATTAGACCAACTTCTGTTGCTAAGAGAGACATGCTTTCAAATTACACAGGACTCTTCCTCAGGTATATAGTACCATTTCAAAATTATCTATCTGCTAGCAAAGTAGCAGATAGTATCATTTCAAAACTGGTCCTGGGGAAGAGCTCTGTGTAGCTCAAAAGCTTGTCTCTCTCACCAACAGAAATTGGTCCAATAAAAGATATTTCCTCACCCACTTTGTCTCTCATAAACGTCAGACAGCTTTACTAGTGAGCAAGCAGATAGTACAATTGTTGGGATAGTATGAAAGTACGCAGATAATTTTGAAATAGTATTATCTTCTATTTTGCTAGCAGACCACTTTGAACTGGAAATATGTACTTTAAGACTATCACAAGGAAAAATGCGGGGTGTGTATAACTTAAAAGTTGCCTCAACAATCATTTGAATACTATTTCAATTTTAGCAGCGCGTAAATGCTCCTAATAACTAAGCTAAGAGAAACATTCAGGTCAATTCAAAAATAGACTATCCTACAAGTCCTGGTTTGATCTGTAGGATTGCACCCACTTAACAATAAACTATTTTAAGTATGCAAGAAAACAAAACACAAATGCTAAATTATGGAAGATGGCTACATTTGTTTGTTTGTTCTTAAAGTTCAGGATAAATATTTAAGGGATTTTTATAATAGACTAACTGCTCTGCATCAAAGCTCTATGTCTCATGCAGAATATTACAAATGGATTATGCACCAGAAATCCAACCATTATTTTGCAGATGTCATGTCTTATTCATTTTATCTTTTAGTCTTTACACTGCTGAATTTATTGAGTATTTGTTTCTTACTTTAATTATAATAAACATAAAAGCAGCTGATCAATACTGCAAACCGATTATAGACACAGTGACTACCAAATGTCAGTGTATGAACTTATCTGACTCAACATGCCTAAAGTTGAAGGGAAGTTGTAAAAAATGAACAACTGAATGGACTGATAATTTTAAACAATTTTGAAAAATAACATGTAAATATTGTCAAGAGTTAAGTTACAAGATGGAAAGATTTTATGCTCATCGCTAAGGCTGCAGAAAATGTGTTTCTTCACTGTATAGTGAATAAAAGCAAATTTACTTTCATAAAGCTTTTGTAGGTTTTTTCATTTTATTTTCAGTACATTTTTTTTCCAGTGAATTTTTTATTCAGATAAATTGTCCACATTGAGGGGAAAAAAATCAGAACTTTCCTGTAACTTATAAGACTATGCTTAGGGACTGTTACACTCTATCCATTCATTTCCCTTTGATTGCAAATTTGGAGAAGGATAATATGCTGAATCACTGTGCATGTTAGATACACTAGTATAGTAACAGATAACATGATAGATCTGGAAAACAATACCATGTTTCCCAAAGATTCCAACCTGACCCAGAGAGCCAGCCTCAATGAGTCTAGCTAGTTAAGCATATGTCTAGACAAGCGTTTCTCAACATGGTCACAGCAAGGGAACTGGAACAGCGGGCACCAGAGGGCCATGGCCCCATCACTATTAAAAGTGGGAGGTCTATGCCCTTCCCACTTTTTACTGGCCATAAGAGCGAGTGATAGGGGAAGGGGCAGAGAGGAGTGAGAGGAAAGTAGGGTCAGGGGTGGGGAGAGGCAGCACAGGAGCAGGGCCCCAGGGGAGGAGGCAGTGCGGGGGCGGGGCCTTAGGGGAAAGGTTGGGGTGGGGCGTCAGAGAGAAAAGGTGGCACAAGGGCAGGCCTTGGGGGAAGCAGTGGCGTGAGGGCGGGACCACGGTTCAGGCACTGGTGGCCCCCCACACACTTTTAGGGAGCTTCCGCCGCTCCTGGGCCACTGTGGCTGCACGCAGCCACCAGTGGATTTTTTTGTGGCTACAACAGCCTCCACAGCATGGGCAAAGATGGAGACATGGCACAAAGCTGTGGCCCCTCTCTGCAGCACCCAGCTGTTGCTCTTGAATACGCTGCCTTGGTGTTAGCACTGCCAACAGGTATTGGAGCCCTGCACCGTGCAGTCACCTTATGGGCTGCGCCTCTGGAGACACAGAGAACCAGTGTGCACAGCACTGGAAGCAGCTGTGGTGTTCAGTTTCTGGTGCACTGCCCTGTGCAGCCCTCCTGCTCCTGTCCGGGACTCCACAGGCAGCCAGTAAGTTCCCAACCCACCTTCCCCAGGGCGGGCTCCCACTGAAGGGGAGACAGGGACAGAGAGATGGATTTGTCAGAGCTGCCACCAGCAAGAATTGGTGGACTACTCTGAGGCCACCAAAAATTTTGTTGTGAGAACCCCTGCTCTAGACAGATTTCCTACACAGTACTGTAGTCTACTACTGGGAAAGTTTATACAAATAATACATTATGCACATAGTAACAATAAGAATGATATGCTACACTCCTTAAGGAACCTCGGCTAGAGACTTTTAATTAAGTTTATAAAAATTTCTATATAAAAGTATATAAAAAACTTCACATCAGAATAACTTGAAGAACAAAACAGTTTATCTGCTTCTGGAAGCAAAAAGACCCCAACACCAGGACCTAGTTTAGCAATGGTGGAAGAAACAAAGAATCACTATAACACATCCAGGATATGAAAAATGTGTGCAGTTCTATAAGGAAGACCAATACATATTTATTTTATATTAAATTTAATTTTACATTGTTCTCTCATTTTCAGTTTTTCATGTGTATCAGGTTTATGTACTGATAACTCATATCTATACCACAGATGTTGTCCCTGGAGAGGGCTGAAGAAGGAAACTAGGTTTTGGAAACTAAGGCAGGGTCAGCTGGGACTTGGCACCTGTGGAGGCATGCAGTCCTCCCAGAATCATAGAGCGCAGAAACAACATAGGACAGGAATATGATGCACCTAAAATCTAAAAAGGCCTGCACATTTCCCAGAGTCACTACCCTTGATAACAGAACATCAATGATTGCACTGGCTACTTGGATCACAGCAGCCCCCACAGAAGACTTGCCCACAACAGCAGTGACGGTGAGCTGAGCGGGCTCCATGCTTGCCGGGGTATGGCGTCTGCACGGGTAACCCAGGGAAAAGGGCGTGAAACGATTATCTGCTGTATCTTTCACAGAGGGAGGGGAGACTGACAACATGACCCCCAAACCAGCCTCAACAATGTTTTTGCCCCATCAGGCATTGGGAGCTTAACCCAGAATTCCAATGGGTGGAGGAGACTGCGGGAACTGTGGGATAGCTACCCACAGTGCACCACTCCATAAGTCTATGCTAGCTATAGTAGTGAGGACATATTCTGCCAACTTAACGTGCTTAGTGTGGACATATGCAATTGACTGTATAAAATCGATTTCTAAAAATCTACTTCTATAAAATTGACCTAATTTTGTAGTGTAGACATACCCAGAGTCTCAGAAGGAAACTCTGAAGCAGAGGAAAGGATGGCAGGTAGTGGAGCACCCATAGAGGGACACATCTCGAAGAACCACAGTTACGGCACAGAGTGAGTAACTTCTCTTTGTTCTTTGGGTGCTCCACTTCAGGTGACTCCGAAGCATTATCCAAAGAGGGAGGAGGGAGTTTCGGAATCAGTGCCAGCACATAGGAAAGAACTACAATGCCAACTGCCACATCAGATCTAGTGGCATAAACTAAAGCATAGTTTCTGGAAAAGGTCTGTACAGAAGACCATGTAGCAGCTCTGTAGATATCAGATACTGGGACATTTTTAATTACAGGCATAGATGCAGATTGTGACCCTGTCAAGTGAGCTGACAGACCAACAGGGGGTAGGATGCTGGCAGCACAGTAAGAAGCTATAATACACTCTGAAATACATTTTGATAGTCTTTGAGTAGAAATAGCAAATTGTTTAGATCTGTCCACAAATGAAATGAACAGTCTAAAAGATTTACAAAATGATCTAGTCTTATCTAGATAGAAGGCTAATGCCCGCCTGACATCTAGAGCAGGGGTCGGCAACCTTTCAGAAGCGGTGTGCCAAATCTTCATTCATTCACTCTAATTTAAGGTTTTGTGTGCCAGTAATACATTTTAATGTTCTTAGAAGGTCTCTTTCTATAAGTCTATAATATATAACTAAACTATTGTTGTATGTAAAGTAAATAAGGTTTTTAAAATGTTTAAGAAGCTTCATTTGAAATTAAATAAAATGCAGAGCCCTCCGGACCAGTGGCCAGGACCCAGGCAGCGTGAGTGCCACTGAAAATCAGCTCGCGTGCCACTTTCGGCACCTGTGCCATAGGTTACCTACCCCGATCTAGAGTCTGGAGGGCAGTCTCCAGATTGGCGTTATGTGGTTTTGGAAAGAAAACTGGCAGGTAAATTATCTGATTCAGAGGAACCTCAGAAGACACTTTAGGAAGAAACCAGGCGTGTGGTCGTAAGGAAACTTTGTCCTTGTAGAATACCATGAAATGAGGGTCTGACATTAAGGCCCCAATTTCTCCATTTCACTAAGAAGGATTTTTACGTGGACAAATTCAGTAAGGAGCAGGTTCAAAAGGAGATTTCATGAGACTTTTAAGAACCAAATTAAGATCCCAACCTGGGGTGGGGACTTTCACCAGTGGGAAGAGATTACCCAGATCTTTCATGAACCTTATAGTTGTAGAGAGAGCAAACAATGAGAACGTCTCAACAGTTATATGAAAAGCTGTTAATGCCACCAAATGAACCTTGAGAGAGTTAAGTGATAATCTGATTTTCTTTAGTTGCACCAAGTATTCCAGAACAAGCGGAAGCAAGGCAGATTTAGGGGCAGCATTCTGGAGTTCACACCAGTGATTAAATCATCTCCACTTCTGAAGGTAAGTATTTCTGGTATACTCTTCCCAACTATTTAATAATATCTGTAGCACTTCTGCAGAACAGACTGACTCTACTCCTGTGAACCACAGAGGACCCATGCTTTGAGGTGGAGAATACTTAGATTGGGATGCAGTAGACAACTGGTGTCCTGGGAGAGCAGCTGGAGAGTGATTGGAAGATTTATTGCTGGAGACAAAGAGCTAGACAAAACAAGTAAGGAATCCATGCCTGCCTATACCACGTTGGGGTGATTAGAATAACTCTGGTCTTGCCCTGTGTGATTTTATTCATCACTTTGTGAATCAGAGGCATCTTGGGTAATGCAAGTCCAAGTAAGGAAGAAGATGTACCCCAAGAAACTGCAATCTAGGCACTCCCATCTTGAACAAAATAGATGGCATTTTTTATGGCAAAGAAGTCCAATTTTGGAAATCCCCAAGTTTGAAATATGCCTACAAGAATCTGGAAATCCAACTCCCATATTCATAGTCTTGGGAAAAACACCTGCTAAGTGTATCACCAGCAATGGAGACTCTGGTTCAGCATTCACCGATAAGTCTTTCAGATACCTAAAGTCCTGAAACACCAAATGGAATTGCAGCACCAATGGACCGGTATGCTTGTCCCTATAGGATGGTTTCACAGGTGGCACTGATGTAGACAGAGGCTTAGTCTTACATGCTACCGAAGTGCTAGAAGAGTACCGGGAGAGGGGTAAAGTCCACCAGTCTCCTGTATTTGCTCTGACCATCTACACTAGATGGTACTGGAGCCTTCTCGGAGCCTTTACCCTTCAGAGCTGCAGGATTTTCCTGCCTTGCTGGCACTGGAGGAATGCCTCACCTGTACCATACCAAGCCCTGGGACAAGGTCTCTGAGGCTGCTGACCTTGTTGGAGAGTGAGGTCTTTTCAAGATGAGTACCTAAGATGGGAATTACAGGTCCTCTTCTTAGGATCTTTAGAGGAAACCTCTGAAGTCTTACCCTTTCTAGGAGAGTGTTGTACTAAGGCCAAGGGGCACTAGAGACCCTAGAGACTGATGTATAGGGGGTGCCCCAGACCGTGCTCTGAAGCAGGGCAAAGGCAGTGATCAATCATTAACAGTCTCAGCTTGATTTCCCAATTCTTCTGTACCCTGGATTTGAGGGCCAAACAGAAGTTATACTTCTGTGGGATATGTTACTCTTCCAGGAAGAGAAGGCACTTCGAGTATGCATCATTGACCAATATAGCCTCTCTACATGTAAGATTACATTTAAATTCTAGTGAACTGGGTTCACAGGGAGGATTCCCGCAGAGGAAATAAAACAATCTTTTCAGTAGCTAGTAACTAACTACTACTAACCAACAAACTAATGACATAAACTAAATAAACTAAGTAGATGAACTCACTGAGCAGTCAAGGCATGCATAACGCAGACATGCTAAGCTGTGTTTCAGGCCGAGGCAGTTGAGACGGAACTGAGAACAGTTTGCCTATGCAGCCCGATACAGCTTTGATGCAGAGCATAAAGTAGGGCTGAATGGACGCTACTAATAAAAATCTCCGGTCAAAGGCGCATGGGGCACATGTGCACCTAAAGTGGAGCATCCATTGGGATACTACTCAAAGAGGAAAAGACGGTTACTCACCTTTGTAACTGTTGTTCTTCGAGATGTGTTGCTCACATCCATTCCAGGTAGGTGTGCGCGCCACGCGTGCACGTTCGTCGGAAACTTTTTACCCTAGCAACTCCAGTGGGCCGGCAGGTCGCCCCCTAGAGTGGCGCCGCCATGGCGCTCGATATATACCCCTGCCGGCCCACCTGCTCCTCAGTTCCTTCTTGCCGGCTACTCCGACAGTGGGGAAGGAGGGCGGGTGTGGAATGGATGTGAGCAACACATCTCGAAGAACAACAGTTACAAAGGTGAGTAACCGTCTTTTCTTCTTCGAGTGATTGCTCACATCCATTCCAGGTAGGTGAATCCCAACCATACCTAGGCGGTGGGGTTGGAGTGAGAAGTCGCGGCATGGAGCACTGCAGATCCGAAGGCCGCATCCTCTCTTGACTGCTGGACCAGGGCGTAGTGGGAAGCGAAGGTGTGGACCGATGACCAGGTCGCTGCCCGACAGATTTCCTGGATGGGCACGCGGGCGAGGAAAGCCAGCGACGACGCCTGCGCCCTGGTAGAATGCGCAGTCACACGGCCCGTAGGAACGTGGGCCAGCTCATAGCAGGTCCTGATACAGGACGTTACCCATGAGGATAACCTCTGCGAGGAGATAGGAAGCCCCTTCATGCGGTCCGCTACTGCCACGAAAAGTTGGGGGGATTTGCGGAACGGTTTGGTCCTCTCCACATAGAACGCGAGAGCCCTACGGACGTCAAGCGAGTGGAGCTGTTGCTCCCTGCCTGAAGAGTGAGGTTTCGGGAAAAAAACCGGGAGGAATATCTCTTGGTTGATGTGGAAGGTCGAGACCACCTTGGGGAGAAAGGCAGGGTGTGGCCTCAGCTGCACCTTATCTTTGTGGAAGACTGTATACGGGGGGTCTACCACGAGAGCCCGGAGTTCTGACACCCGCCTAGCTGAGGTGATAGCTACTAGAAAAGCAGTCTTCCAAGAGAGATAGAGTAGGGAGCAAGTAGCTAACGGCTCAAAGGGGGGCCCCATGAGCCGAGACAACACCAGGTTAAGATCCCAGGTTGGAGCAGGGAGACGGACGTTAGGGTATAAACGTTCCAGCCCCTTCAGGAATCTAGTCACCGTCGGGTGAGAAAAAACGGAGCGGCCATCCCCACCCGGGTGAAAGGTGGAGATAGCTGCCAGGTGGACCCGCAAAGACGATATCGCCAGGCCCTGTTGTTTGAGGGACCAAACATAGTCTAAGATATTGGCCACCGAAACTTCCATAGGGCGGAGACCTTTCTCCACGCACCAACAGGAGAAACGCTTCCACTTGGCCGAGTATGTCGCTCTAGTGGAAGGCTTCCTGCTGCCCAAAAGTACCTCCCGTACCGGGGTGGAGCAGCGCAGTTCAGAACCGGTCAGCCACGCAGGAACCACGCCGCTAGGTGCAGCGACTGCAGGTCCGGGTGACAGAGAGTCCCGTGTTCCTGGGTAATCAGGTCTGGGTGAAGGGGCAGGGGAACTGGGTCGGCTATGGCCAGGTCCAGCAGCATGGGGTACCAATGTTGCCTGGGCCATGCCGGGGCTACCATGATCACGCGAGCCCTGTCCCTGTGCACCTTCAGAAGGACCCTGTGGACCAGTGGGAACGGGGGAAAGGCGTAGTACAAGTGGGTCGTCCACGGAATAAGGAAGGCATCCGCTATAGACCCGGGCTCCCTGCCCTGAAAGGAGCAGAACGCCTGGCACTTCTTGTTCCCCCCGGACGCGAAGAGGTCCACACGGGGATAACCCCACCTCTGGAAAATTGAGAGGGCGACGTCCGGGCGAAGGGACCACTCGTGTGACAGGAAGGATCTGCTCAGGCGATCCGCCAGCGTGTTCCGTACTCCGGGGAGGAAGGAAGCCGTGAGGTGAATGGAGTGGGCTACACAAAAGTCCCAGAGTCGCATCGCCTCGTGACATAGGGGAGAGGATCTGGTGCCACCCTGCTTGTTGATATAGTACATGGTCGTCGTGTTGTCGGTAAACACCGCGACACAACGACCTCGAAGCTGGTGACAGAACGTTTGACAAGCAAGGCGGACTGCTCTCAACTCCCGCATGTTGATGTGCAGCTTCACCTCCTGCGGGGACCACAGGCCCTGTGTTCTCAGGGTTCCCAGGTGGGCCCCCCAGCCGAGATCTGAGGCATCCGTTGTTAGGGACACCGAAGGCTGAGGTGGGTGGAAAGGGAGCCCCGCACACACTACGGACTGGTCTAGCCACCAGCTGAGAGAATCTAACACCCCCTGGGGGATTGTGATCAGCATGTCTAGTGGTTGCCTTGCCGGCCGGTAATGTGCGATGAGCCACAACTGGAGGGGCCTCATGCGGAGCCGAGCGTAACCGGTCACAAATGTGCATGCTGCCATGTGGCCTAACAGGGTTAGACATGTCCGTATTGATGTCAAGGGGGCTGCCCGCAATCGCTGAACGATCGCCGACAATGCCTGGAACCTCGGTAACGGCAGAAGAGCCCTGGCCACGGTGGAGTCCAGGACGGCCCCGATGAACTCCACCCTCTGCGTGGGGAGCAGGGTGGACTTGTCTATGTTGATCATGAGGCCCAAGGTAGCAAACAGGCCGGTGATCCTGCGGACGTGGCTGCAAACCTGTAGCTCCGACGTGCCCCGAATTAACCAATCGTCTAGGTAAGGGAACACGTGGATACGACTGCGCCGGAGATGTGCCACAACGACTGCCATGCATTTTGTAAATACCCTCGGGGCCGTAGAAAGGCCAAATGGGAGGACTGCAAATTGGTAGTGAAGGCGGCCCACCATGAATCGAAGGAAACGTCTGTGGTGTGGCCAAATGGCAATGTGAAAATAAGCGTCCTGCATGTCGAGGGCGGCGTACCAGTCTCCCGGATCCAGGGATGGGATAATGGTCCCCAGGGATACCATGCGGAACTTCAACTTCACTAGGTATTTGTTGAGCTCTCGCAGGTCGAGGATAGGCCTGAGGCCTCCCTTGGCCTTGGGGATCAGAAAGTAGCGGGAATAAAACCCCTTGCCTTTCTCGTTTTCCGGAACCGCCTCTATAGCTCCTTTGTTGAGGAGCGTCTGTACCTCCTGTCGAAGGAATTGCTCGTGAGAGGGGTCCCTGAAGAGGGACGAGGAAGGGGGGCGGGAAGGAGGAAACGATATAAACTGCAGGCGGTATCCCGTCTGCACCGTGCGCAAGACCCAGCGGTCCGATGTTATTTGGGTCCACGCCGGGAGGAAAAACGAAAGGCGGTTGGAAAACGGGGGGGAAGGATCCGTGGGGGAAACTGTTACTGCGTCCTCGGGCGCACCTTCAAAACAAAGGCTTGGGTCCAGGCGGGGGCTTAGAGGAGCTTTGATTCTGCCCCCCCGGTTCCCCGAATGCCTACGCCTTCCATTCCTGCCACAGCGCCTATTGAGGTCCTGCCGTTGGCGGAACTGGGGGTATGGCCTGCGCTGCTGTTGCTGCTGTGGCCGGAAGGGTCTGCGCTGCGTTCCCGGCGTGTGCATCCCGAGGGAGCGCATAATGACCCGATTGTCTTTGAGACTCTTAAGTCTGGGGTCTGTCTTTTCTGAAAACAGGCCCTGGCCTTCGAACGGGAGGTCCTGGATGGTGTATTGGAGCTCCGGTGGAAGGCCAGAGACCTGAAGCCAGGAGATACGGCGCATCGTTACCCCCGAGGCGAGGGTGCGGGCAGCCGAGTCTGCAGCGTCCAAAGAAGCTTGCAACGAGGTTCGTGCAACCTTCTTGCCCTCGTCCAGAATGGCCGCAAATTCTTGGTGGGCCTCCTGTGGCAGCAGCTCTTTGAATTTGTCCGCTGCCACCCACGAGTTAAAAGCGTATCTGCTGAGCAGGGCTTGTTGGTTTGAAACCCTGAGCTGAAGGGCCCCAGCTGAGTAGACCTTGCGGCCAAGGAGGTCCATACGTCTGGCCTCCTTGGATTTGGGGGCTGGAGCTTCCTGCCCATGACGCTCCCTCTCGTTCACCGACTGCACCACCAGGGAACACGGTGTCGGGTGGACGTGGAGGTACTCGTAGCCCTTGGAGGGGGCCATGTACTTCCTCTCGACGCCCCTCGCCGTAGGGGGGATGGAGGCCGGTGACTGCCAGATTGTATTGGCGTTGGCCTGGATCGTCCTAATGAAGGGTAGGGCGACCCTGGTGGGAGCATCAGATGAGAGGATGGTGACGATAGGGTCCTCGATCTCAGAGACCTCCTTGGCTTGCAGGCTCAGATTCTGAGCTACTCGCCTAAAGAGGTCTTGGTGCGCCCTGAGATCCAGCGGAGGAGGGCTACTGGAGGAGGTGCCAGCCACCGCTTCATCAGGGGAAGAGGATGAGGAGACCCCCGGCAAGAAAGTGTCCAGTGGGGGGTCCCCCTCAGCCCTCGCCTCTGTCTCAGGAGCAAGAGCAGGGTCTTGCTGCTTGGATCCTTCCTCTCCATCCGGGGAGGGAGGGGGGCGAGACAACGAAGCCTCCGGCACCCTGTGCTCCGCCGTTGCAGGCCTAGCAGGAAGCTGTTGGGGGCCCTGGGCTTGATGGTATGCCCAGGGGGTCCAAAACCCCCACTGCTGCGGACCTTGGTCCTGTTGCGGAGGGTCTTGAAACAATTCCGCCTGCCTGTCGGTGCCCAGCGCATACACGTTGTCTGCTTGAGAAGACACCGACGGCTGCCTAGAAGGCCATGGCGGGGCCGACCCCGGCTGGTAAGGGTCTGCGCGGGTCGGCACCGAAGATCTTCTCGGTGCCGGGGATCGGTACCGGGAGTCATAGCGGCGCCGGGATCGGGACCGGGTTCTGTCTCGGTGCCGGGATCTGGAACGGTACCGGCCGCTGCTTCGGTGCCGGGATCGGGACCGGGACCTGCCACCGACGCGGTGCCGGGAGGTCGACCGGGACCGGGACCTGCCACCAGCTCGGTGCCGGGAGGTCGACCGGCGCGGCGAGTGACGGCGAGACTGGCTCCTAGAGTCACGGTGCCGGTATCGACGGCTGGAGTCAGACCGCGACCGTCTGGAGGTCGATCGGTGCCGCGAGTGCGACCGGTACCGCCGAGGGGAGCGGTGCCGGGACTGCGAGCGGCGGCGGGATCTCGAGCGACCGTGGCGTCGGGACCTGGATCGCGAGCGCGAGTCCCGAGACGGTGCCGTCATCATGGGCTTGCCTCTAGATGCGACCCGCACCGGAGGTACCGGGGGTGGCGGCTGAGTAGACTCAGTTAGGGCGATAAGGTCCCGTGCCGAGGCGAAGGTCTCCGGAGTGGATGGGACCAATAGCTCAACCCCAGATCTTATGGGGGAGCTTGGCGGCACCGGACTCGACGGACCCACCGGGCCCGGAGTCGACGGTGCCGGTGGTGCCGCGGCCGATGTCGATGCCGGGCGCTCCAATCGGGTCTGCCTGGCTGGAGTAGCAGACGCTGACGGTCTCGCCTCTGCACCCGGTGCCGGGGAAGGTCGGTGCCGGGGAGTCTTCCCGGTGCCGGTGCGATCCGGTGCCGGCGCAGAGATCACGGCCTGTGAAGCTGCCGGGTCAAGTGCCGCCTCCATGAGGAGAGTCCTGAGTCTTTGGTCTCTCTCCTTCTTTGTCCTGGGCTTAAAAGCCTTGCAGATGCGGCACTTATCCGACCTGTGCAATTCCCCCAGGCACTTCAGACACGCGTCGTGGGGGTCGCTGGTTGGCATAGGCTTTTTACAGGCCGCACACTGCTTAAAGCCCGGCGAACCAGGCATGAGCCCGGTGCCGGGAAGGGCTACAGCCCAGACCGGCGAACAACTATCTACAATACTATTTACACCTAATTACTTAACTAACTATACTTAACGATCTAACTAACAACTGTAACAATAACGGTAGTTAACAAGGAGAGCTAGGGACGTGGAGGACAGCTATGCCGCGCTCCACAGTTCCAACGACCGACACGGCGGTAAGAAGGAACTGAGGAGCGGGTGGGCCGGCAGGGGTATATATCGAGCGCCATGGCGGCGCCACTCTAGGGGGCGACCTGCCAGCCCACTGGAGTTGCTAGGGTAAAAAGTTTCCGACGAACGTGCACGCGCGGCGCGCACACCTACCTGGAATGGATGTGAGCAATCACTCGAAGAAGAACCTGAAGTTCTGCCACTGTACTGGAAGTGCTGAGCTGTCCCATTATGCTGTGCTGGAAGCCCCCCATTGTGAGAGTTGAGGAGGTCTGTAGTGAGGCGGTTTGGCTCCCCTCCTCCTCAGGGAGGGTCGAGCCCCACCAGGGGCCGGAAGGGGTGGGGCCACAGGGTACTGGACTCGCCCCTGAGAGGGTCAGGAGGCGACCCAGAAGTATAAAAGCTGGCCGGCGGCGCTCAGTTGGAGCCCAGCCGCCGTCGGGAGCAGACCTGCCAGAAGCTGCTCATGGCTGGGAGGCTGCTGAGGCCCAGGGCAGTTGCCCTGACTGGCCAGAGCTTCCCTGCGCCCGCTACAATGAGGAGCTGCTGGAGCTTCCCCGCACTCGCTATGACGAGGAGCTGCCAGAGCTTCCCGCGCCCACTATGAGGAGGGACTGCCGGAGTCGCCCCGTCCCTGCTGTTACCCCAAGGAACCCCCGGAGCAACCCTGGCTGGACTTCCCAGAGGTACTGCCGGATCTACCACCCAGCCCCAGCCCGGAGGGGCCCATACTACTGGACTTTCCAGGGGCTACTGCCACAGAACAGGTAGACCCAGAGGGGGAGATTGGAAGTAGCCCGGGGGCAGCCGACCCCAGTCGGGCTGCAAGTGTACCTGAACCCATGTCAGTGTGTTGCGGTCAGGAACCCCACTGACTGTTAGCGGTGATAGCCGCTACTAGAGCCCCGGGCTGGAAGGCAGTGGAGTGGGTGGGCCTGCGTTCCCCCTGCCACCCGTACACGGGTGGCAGAATCCCCCTCTCCCCAGCCTAAGGAGGCCATCAAGCCTAGTGACTGATTGCTCAGCTCTGAGCCTTTGTAACTGTGTGTTTGGTGCCCCGCCCGAACCAAGGGCTGGGCCCCCTTTAAGTGTACCGCTGCTCGGTCCTGCCCCAAAGGGCTTGAACTGCCTGAACTATTGTTGCTCAGCCCTGAGCCAAGAGGGTCTGAGCCTCTATAACTTTGTGTTTGTTGCCCCACCCTAGAGCAGAAGGCCGGGTCCCAGGCGACTGTGCAGCGTCGCCCAGCCCTGCAGAAAAGGGCTGATGTAGACGACGTATATCGAGGCCGGTGTGGCTCCTCTCCTCCTCAGGGAGGGTCGAGCCCCGGCCGTGCGCCTTTACAAGGTCACAGTATGTTTTCATAAAGAGCCTGCTTTGGAAGCACTAAAAAATCCAATGCAAGTAGTGCATTTGCAGTTCCCTCTCTATTTCCTGTCCACAAAATTTTTTTTATCCCATGAAAAAAGTAAATTAGAAGTTAAAATACTGTACAAAATGAAAATAAGGTGTACAATACATTAGAGGTGCAAAGTCAGCAGCCTGACCACCTCAAGAAAGGCAAACAGCAAACTGGCGGGTGACAAGCGTAAAGTAGCTCGTATTCCGACTGAGGGATGGAAATCTTGAATGTGTGATTATAATAGCGGCTTTTCTGGTGACCGTGGTAACACAGTCACAACTTTCAGTTTTCTTTTCCTACTATGTTGGTTTAACTTTCTGATCGTACCAAAATTCCATCTCTTTCAGAGTAACGAATGTCTCCTGCCCCCAAAATAACCCCACACACAATGTCAACCAACCAAACACATCAAACAATAAAATCCAATGTAAACAAACAAAATCCTCCTCCCAATTTTGCCTGGGTCACAGCCTTCTCATTTGAGGTCCATGTCCAACTCCCTCTTTGCAACAGTGTGTATATGAAGAGGAGTTTTCACTACATTGGAAGCTCCAGACAGGCATCAAGTCTGAGTCTTTGTCCAAGTGTAACCCATGTGCCTAATAGGGAGATATCTCTTTAACAGATCCATTAAGGGGAAGTAGGAGTGAGTTGTGTCTAAGGGCTGGTCTACACTACGGGGGAAAATCGATCTTAGATATGCAACTTCAGCTATGCGAATAACGTAGCTGAAGTCCAAGTATCTAAGATCGAATTACTCACCGTCCTCACGGCACGGGATCGATGTCCGTGGCTCCCCCTGTTGATTCCGCAACTCCGTTCGGGTTGGTGGAGTTACAGAATCGATATAAGCGCGTTGGGGGATCGATATATCGCATCTAGATGAGACGCGATATATCGATCCCCGAGCAATCGATTGCTACCTGCCGAAACGGCGGGTAGTGAAGACGTACCCTGAGTCATTGCTGAGTCATTAAGCACTCCACATCCAGAAGCTTCTGGAATTGGATACGTTACTCTAACAGGAGTTTGGGATATGCTCCAGTAGGTTCCCTGTTCCTGGGATCAGACTCCATGAGGGCAAGCAGTCAGGGCAGCTGCTTTACAAAGGACCATGTGTGCCCTGTGCGAGTTGGGAGAGTCCTGAGCCTAGGAACAGAAAGCAGGCTGTTGTCCCTAACTCTGGGTATGTCTTCACTACCCGCCATATCGGCGGGTAGCAATCGATTGCTCGGGGATCGATATATCGCGTCTCATCTAGATGCGATATATCGATCCCCGAATGAGCGTATATCGATTCCGTAAATCCACCAACCCGAACGGAGTTGCGGAATCAACAGGGGGAGCCGCGGACATCGATCCCACGCCATGAGGACAGTGAGTAATTCGATCTTAGATACTTCGACTTCAGCTACGTTATTCGCATAGCTGAAGTTGCATATCTAAGATCGATTTTCCCCCGTAGTGTAGACCAGCCCTCTGAAGCATTTCACAGCAGGCTTTTATTTAAATCTACACACTTGTGACTTAACTGAGTGATTGGTTAATCAGTTAGCTGACTGGCTAGCAGTGATTTCAGCAGAGGAAGCATCTGCATGGATTCCAACTGAAGATTCCTACAAGCAAGTGGAGGGAAGATGTTGTTTAGGACTCAGCAAACTGTATAGATTTGGTGATCAAAGATTAACTGAGATTTAGGTGAACTAAACCTAAATTTTTGGGAACTCTTAGTTTCTTTTCACTGTTTCTCTGGGGACTGAACTGTTCAGCTTTTAATTTGGTTTTCTTTTTTTATGTTTATGTATAACTGTGAAGATCATGTCTGTGAATTATAAAACAGCCATGTTATGCTGTAAAAATTAGATTATTATTTGTTTATCATAAGATTTTATAAAGCTATTTAATTAAATTAATTTTGTTAGTTCCTTTTGGGACTTGAATGTGGGGAAATTAACACTGGTCAATCCTTTCTGAAAATCCTTAAGAGAATGAACTCTGGATCTCCAGCTACTTTTATACAGGAGACAGGTTTTTTTAAGGCACTGGAGAAGGGCAATGAAATGAACTCTAGCCCACCCAAAGATTACACAATCACCATTCCTTCATCTTTTCCCAGTATTTCCCCTCCTCTTAGGGCTCCTAACAAACATACAAAAGAAACCAAGATCCTACAATAATCCAACTTTCACCCCTCCCATGGAATTCCTTCCTCCTGGTCATCTGACTTCAACAACCACTGTTGTCTAAAGATAAACAAACAGCTCCTGCTTCCTCCAGATCTCTTAGTTTCCTAATGCATGGGCCTGTCTATACTCCTTCTTCCAAACATTCCTCGCTGAAACAGCCTCTAATTCCTCTCAGTCCTGAGAACTGTATTTCCCAAATTCCCTTCTTATGGGTTGAATAAAGAACAGCATCACGCTGGGCCTGTAGTTTACCTTAAAGGGCCAGCACACCCTGTTACAGTAAACACATAACTAGCATTACTTTCATTACCCCACACATCTATACAATGGTGATAAGGCATGGGACAACAAAACATGTCACTTGTTACATATTATGGTGTGAGTAAATTCTACTCCATTTTAAAATGCTATTCCTTGTGACACTACTGAATCTAGAGATCAGTGTGGTCACTTGCATGCAAATATCCAATAGTTATTTTGTTACAATGCAGATTTCTAGTCTGTAGTCTGAGAACAAACCAAAAGTTTTGGACTACCATGTACCCACAGTATTCTTTTTAAGTATACTACAATTAACAATAGTATGCAGAATGCTTCTCTGCTCTTTCAAACATTTTCACTGCATTGTACATTCAAAGTGAAAGTTTGAGAAAAGACTTTTGATTCTATAGCCAAAGTAGTTCTCTAAGTAGTTTCCAAATAACGTGCTGTACCCAGTTCTATCGCATTACTCTCTTTGTATCCACCCATTCTATCCTTCATGCCTTTTTCATGCTATTCCATACAGGCTGAAATAAATCCCCCTTCAAGTATATTCACTCTTTCCGATGTCTCCTGAAAATCCACTTTTCATATCATTAGGCATTTAAAAACTTCAGAAACTAAGGGCATGTCTAAACTGCAATCAGCGGTGTGACTGCAGCATGCGTAGACATACCTGAGCTATCTTTAATCTAGCTTGCTCAAGTAACAATAGCAGTGAAGTCACGGTAGCACAGGCTAGCCACTGAAGTACGAACCCAAGGTCTGGGGAGGGTTTGCACAGCCCATGGTGACTTGTCTTCAGTGCTATTGTTACTTGAGCTAGCTATTTCAAAGCTCGCTCAAGTACATCAACATTGTTGCAATCACACCTCTGCAGGCATAACCCAAAATTCACTCACAATCAGGCTTATTTATTTTAGTCTTTGTCTTCTCTACCTTTGTATATGTTACATCCATTTTCTGTTTAAACTTGTTAACTGGACCAGGAACACTCTCTTTACTTAGTCTTTGTAAAGTAACATGCAAAGTTATGGCACTAAATAAATATTTTAAATATTTATTAATTATACACATTATAAAAACTTAATACCTGACATGATTATTGCAGAATTTGGTCAACTGGGGCTGATTGATGAATACAGTTCTCACTTCCTCTTGATCAGCGAGTGAAGTTTTCTCTGAAACATCATCTGTCTTCCCGTAGCCTTTAAAATATAAAATAATTTTTATATATTTTGTCAGCTGACTGTCTGCATATTAGATAACTAAATGAAAATACGCTTTTACTTATTAATGAAAATAATTTTATAAAGACAAAAAGAGTATCCCTTAGCTCTCTTTGGGTTTCTTGTTTAGTGTTCACTCATTAAAAATTCATACCTTACAAAAAAAATCTATCTTAAATTTGAGTTAAGTTTGAGTTAATACCCTATCAGAATTTAGGGTACAATATACTACAAAGATGTTGTAATTATGCCCAAATCAAGCACTGTAAACAGATAACATTCAATAATTAAGGTTACACTTGTGTATTGAGCACAAATACTAAATTATCCCACATATCAATTTCAAAGCTCTTCTTCCTTGTAACATTAACCATTACATTGTCACTGAATGTAAAATTGAACTCTAGAGTGTAAAAGGGAATATTATACTACATCCTTTTAATACATACTAGTTTCCCATTCTTTGCCTATGTTCACAGGCTATCTTTGCCTAATTTACAGACCGTAAATTTTTTGGTGCAAGCACCGTGTAGCTTTCTGAAATGTTTGGAGCTTCACAAAGTTACAGAACATATATACATTCATAATATCATAGTACACCAGAGAAGAAATATTTTGGTTAATCTTTGATAAATATATCTTTGTACGGCTGATGGTGAAATTATCCTATCAGAAAAAAGGATATCAAGTGCTTCAGCTGAACAAACGAGGAAGACTAGCGTAAGGCCTTGTCTACACTAAAGGGAAAAGTTGATCTAAGCTACACAATTCGAGTGATGCGAATAACGTAACTCAAATCAACGTAGCTTAGGTATATTTACCGCTGGGTCCACACAACATGACGTTGACTCCCCTTACTCTTCTTGATCAGGTGGAGTACAGGAGTTGACGGGAGAGTGATCAGCGGTTGATTTAGAGGGTCTTCACTAGCTAACTAACCTACAGCCATAAATAATAAAAATGATGGAATTGCCTTGTTTACTAGTAAATTAATAATAAAACCTCGGAACACTCATCACTACATACCTCTAGTTATACCAGGGTTTCTCAAACAGGGGTCGCTGCTTGTATAGGGAAAGCTCCTGGCGGGCTGGGCCGATGTGTTTACCTGCCCCATCCACAGGTCTGGCCAATTGCAGCTCCCACTGTCCACGGATTGCTGCTCCGGGCCAATGGGAGCTACTGGAAGCGGCATGGGCCGAGGGACGTACTGGCCGCCGCTTCCAGCTCTGCTTTGGCCACTAGGTATGACTGCCCAGCCCTGGTACTTGACAGTCACATATCAATACAGATCATTCTCCAATCCATCTGCCCATTATGTGCCACAGACACCAGCATCATGTGTCAAATTTAACCACCAAATGCAGTCCAGCAATTTAATCTTTGTGCATGTCAATTTCCTGCTACGGTCAAGATGCCATACTTCCTATCTTAATCTCCATGGATGAAATTTACCTCTTTGTAGAGGGCCAACACAAGGCTTATGCCATATGGAATTTTACCCCATATGCACTTTAGAAACAGGACCATTCACTCATTTCTTTGTGAGACAGACAGTCCAAAGTACTTTATTCTCTCCGTCTGTACACCACCATTTATACCATCCCTATTGATCATCCCAGTGCAAGTCAGATACAGACCACTTTTTTCAACCCTATAGTACAAATATCAGCTGCTCATTTCAGAGGAACTTGTTATCGTACCAAGCCAGTACAATACTTATCTAACAAGCAATACAGGAAAGAGCTGATATATCTACAGAATGTATTATTTTAATTTAGAATAATTTCAAAAATGTCAAAAATTCCAGTTAGGATATTAGTCTTGGGTCATGAACAAGTAAGAGGGACAGTACTAAGTTGATTCTGAAATGTGCAATGTGACATTTTCCACATCTATGTTCTGTGACAGAGTCAGGCCAGATGGCTACAGGAGAGTGTTAGAAGGCAGACATTTTAGTCCCAGATTAAGTAGATCCCTTTTCCCTGGGTAAGGTAACAGGGGCAGTTCCAGAACAAGCAAGAACTTGCTGGACAATTAAGGCAGGCAGGCTAATTAGGACACCTGGAGCCAATTAGGAAGAAACTGCTAGAATCAATTAGGACAGGCTGGCTAATCAGGGCACCTGAGTTAAAAAGGATCTCACTTCAGTTTGTAGCGTGCATACAAGGAGCTGGGAGCAAGAGACACTAGGAGATGAGAGTGAGAAGCTATATGGCTGGAGGACTGAGGAGTACAAGCATTATCAGACACCAGGAGAAAGGTCCTGTGGTGAGGATAAAGAACGTATTGGGAGAAGGCCATGGGGAAGTAGCCCAGGGAGTTGTAGCTGTCATGCAGCTGTACCAGGAGGTACTCTAGACAACTGCAATCCACAGGGCGCTGGGCTGGAACCCATTGAAGAGAGTAGGCCCGGGTTCCTCCCAGCTCCTGATCAGACAAATATCATTCCAATTTCTTCAATATTATCTACCTCCCCTTATATGTTAATTTCCAAATATCATAGTTAAACTTAAAAGGAAATAAATTTTATTGGTTAATTTTCCCTTTTTATTTTTTAATTGAAAGGGGTACCAAAAAGAAGTTTAGGGGATCTTCAAAATACCCACTAGCTTACTTTCCCACTACCGCTCATTCCCACACCTTTCCTTAAAATGTGGACACTAGGAGCTCACCAAGTTTAGAGCCTATTTCACAATGTCCTGCAGAGTTTGAGTTCTGCAATGTAACCAGCTCCTATCCTCAGACAGCTCCAAATGTCTTGCAATGCCATGAACATTTTAGCGGTTAAACAGGGTTTTCTTTATTGCCCCACCATTTGCTCTTTGAGGTCTGCCTAAGCTTTACAATGAAGTCATGGGACCATGCAGACTTTGTAAAACACACAATGCCATAGCAAGCAAACACATTTTTTAAATAAATATCTTAAAGGTGACTATTTGCCTATGCCTTAGATTTTTAAATGGTGTTTATCCACATGCAAAGTTTGAAATATCATAATCAATGTGATTTTCTTTAGCTTGCAGGACTTCTCCCAAATAAAAAGTCTGACACTGATTAACATTTCAGTTTATATTTAGGCAACCATAATTTAAGTTGGACTAAATTGCCTTCAGTAAGTTAAAAAAAATTCTAATGTACTCTGAAATTTCTTTTAGTTAAAAATAATTTCAAAGCAAAGTTATACGGAGAGAGAATCATAGAATATTAGGGTTGGAAGAGACCTCAGGAGATCATCTAGTCCAATCCCTTGCTCAAAGGAGGACCAACACCAACTAAATCATCCCAGCCAGGGCTTTGTCAAGCCAGGCCTTAAAAACCACTAAGGATGGAAATTTCACCACCTCCCTAGATAATCCATTCCAGTACTTCACCACCCTCCTAGTGAAATAGTTTATAATGAAACCTTCAATACAGAGCTGCTACTCAGTAACTGCATAACTAAGGTAATTTTAAATTACCTGTAACTCAGACAGTTTTATAAATTTTCTTCATACATAAAAAGTTGAGTACCATCCTGCAACAAATCCAACTATTACAAACTGATTTAAATGAAGATGACCATGAGATGGTAGAGTTCAGGATCCAGACAAAAGGAAGGAGAGCAGCAGAATACGGACCCTGGACTTCAGAAAAGCAGACTTTGACTCCCTAAGGGAAGTGATGGGCAGGATCCTTTGGGAGGCTAATATGTGGGGGAAAGGAGTCCAGGACAACTGGCTGTATTTTAAAGAAGCCTTAGTGAGGGCCCAGGAAAAAAACATCCCAATGTGCAGAAATAACAACAAACATGGCAGGCGACCAGCTTGGCTTAACAGAGAAATCTTCAGTGAACTTAAAAGCAAAAAGGAAGCTTACAAGAAATGGAAACGTGGGCATATGACTTGGGAGGAGTATAAAAATATTGCTTGAGCATGCAGTGGTGTAATCAGGAAGGCCAAAACACAACTGGAGTTGCAGCTAGCAAGGGATGTGAAGGGTAACAAGATGGGTTTCTATAGGTAGGTTAGCAACAAGAAGGTGGTTTGGGGAAAGTGTGCGTCCCTTACTGAATGTGGGGAGGCAACCTAGTGACAAGATGATGTGAAAAAAGCTGAAGTAATCAATGCTTTTTTTGCCTCAGTTTTCACAGACAAGGTCAGCTCTCAAGACTGCTGCACTGGTCAGTACAGTATGAGGAGGAGGTGAGCAGCCCTCAGTGGTGAAAGAACAGGTTAAGGACTATTTAGGAAAGCTGGACATTCATAAGTCCATGGGGCCAGATGCAATGCATTCGAGGTTGCTGAGGGAGTTGGCTGATATGATTGCAGAGTCATTGGCCATTATCTTTGAAAACTCGTGGTGATCAGGGGAGGTCCCTGACAACTGGAAAAAACAGGGTGGATAAAAATCAATGATTTTTTGTTTCTAGTTTCAATCGTATTTTTGAGGAAAAACCTATCTAAAGATAGTTTTAATTAAGATATGATGAAGGGGTCAGCATGCGAGCCAATTTTTGATGGCACGCGGTGTGGGCTGAGCCACTCAGCCCGCCACCGCTCTGGGGTTTCTGCTGCAGACCCCAGCTGGCAGGAGCCGGCAGCCAAAACCCCAGAGCGGATCCTTTTTTATGTGCTTGTGAGACAACAGAAGGGAATGTCTTCCTTTCAGAAACAATAGATACATCAGGAAATGCACACACAACAGAATACTTAAAAGAAGTAGCAGTAAAAGCTATAACAAACTGTAAAAAAAAAATTCAAATGTTTAGTTCGCAGTCTGGTTACAGACAATGCTGCAAATGTATCCAAGAAGAGAAGAAATTGTTTAGAAGAGTCCCAAGCTAATAACATACGGTTGCAGTACTCATTTGATGCTCCTCCTATCCAAAGACTTCAGTGTTCCAGAAATAATGCCCAATGTTGTTGAAATTGCAAAATACTTCTGTAACAACCACTTTGCAGCAGCTGCTCTGAAAAAAGTGGGAGAAACCAAGCTAACTCTCCCACAAGACATGCAATGGAACTCAGTAGAGGACTGTATTGAGCACTGTATCAAGAACTGGCTTAATCTGATGACAGTTTGTGAACAAAATCGTGAAAATAGATGGCACTGTCACAGCCAAAGTTCTCAACATTAGGCTTAAGAGAAATGTTGAACACATGCTGAGTACCCTGAAGCTTATTTCTGTAGCCTTTAACAAATTGCAGGGAAATAGCTGTTTTATTGCTGATGCTGTTGAAATTTGGAAGGATCTGAGTGAGATCTTAAAAAGAGAAATATGCAATGACAGAGTTAAATTACAACAAGCATTAAAAAAACAAATGGGACAAGCACTATCTCCACCTCATTTTCTTGCAAATATTCTCAATACTTGGTACCAAGGTCAAACCTTAACCGCTGAAGAAGAGGAGTTGGCTATGACATGGACGTCCAGCAATCATCCCTCCTTAATGCCAACTATAATAAACTTCAGAGATGAGGGTGAGCCATTCAAGAAATATATGTTTGCTGATTTTTTTTTTATTTTTATTTTTTTAAGTCACACCAGTCAACTTCCTGGATTCAGAGGCTGCTGAAGTGATAATCTCACTTTTAACAGCAGTAAACTTCTTCTGCCGGCGTAGAAGTTTCTTCCTTTGGACTAATTCATTCCAAATTGAGAAATCGTTTGGGACCTGAAAAAGCAGGAAAGCTTGTTTTCCTTTTCCAGATTATGAACAAATGGGAAAATGAAGGTGAAGATGACTGAGTTATCTGCAGAAGCCAATATTTTAAATTTCTCATGTTGACCTGGCTGACATATTTAAAAAAAATTAAATTGACTATTTAAGTATTTTAGTTAAAAACAATTTAAAAAAAAACAAACTGATTTTCAAAAACTTCAGTGTTTAACTAAATTAAAAAATGCACATGCTTGTTTTGTTAAGATACTATATGTTTGCTGTTGAAGAAAAAAAATCCAGAATACATAACATTGTTGTTTTATTTAAATGTCTGTCTGGTGGTGATCTCCTCTTAATACAGCATAGGAAGAAAATCCACCAAATATTAATGATTAGCCTGTTGAATTGAAGATACTTCATATCCCAATGACTTTATAAGTATCTGCTTCAATTACCTTTGGTAAATGAAATAACCAAACAATCATTCATTTTCTGATATAGCTGTAAAACTAATCTGAAAAGTTTTCAAAATAAATCACTTAAAAAATGTATAGTGTGTGCGTGCCTTGTAAAAATGAAACCCGTATCTATCACTGAGTGGCGAAGAATATGTATTAAGGTTATAACAACCAACAAGAATGCATTTTTATGCAGAAATCCATGATTATATAGTCTTCCTGACTAGTGATTTAAATTGTGATTTAAATCAAATCCACCCTGGGAAAAAGGCAAATATAGTGCCCATCTTTAAAAAAGGGAAAAGAGAGAATCCGGGTAAGTACAGACCAGTCAGCCTCACCTCAGTTCCTGGAAAAATAACGGAGCAGGACCTCAAGGAATCCATTTTGAAGCACTTGGAGGAGATGATGATGATCAGGAACAGTCAACATGGATTCAACAAAGGCAAGTCATGCCTGATCAACTTGATTCCCTTCTATGATGAGAACTGTCTCTGCGGATATGGGGAAAGCAGTGGAAATGATATTCCTTGACTTTAGCAAAGCTTTTGATATAGTCTCCCACAGTATTCTTGCCAGCAAGTTAAAGTACGGATTGGATGAATGGACTGTAGGGTGGATAGAAAGCTGGCTAGATTGTCAGGTAGTAACCAACGGCTCGATGTCTAGTTGGCAGCCGGTGTCAAGCGAAGTGCCCCAGGGGTCGGTCTTGGGGCCAGTTTTGTTCAATACCTTCATTAATGATCTGGATGATGGGATGAATTGCACCCTCAGCAAGTTCGTGGATGACACTAAGCTAGGGGGAGAGGTAGATATGCTGGAGGGTAGGGATAGGGTCTGGAGTGACCTAGACAAATTGGAGAACTGGGCCAAAAGAAATCTGATGAGGTTCAACAAGGACAAGTGCAGAGTCCTGCACTTAGGATGGAAGAATCCCATGTGCTGCTACAGGCTGGGGACCGACTGACAGCCCAGTTCTGCAGAAAAGGACCTAGGCATTACAGTGGACAAGAAGCTGGATATGAATCAACAGTGTGCTCTTGTTGCCAAGAAGGCTAATGGTATATTGGGCTGCATTAGTAGGAGCATTGCCAGCATATTGAGGGAAGTGATTATTCCCCTCTCTTTGGCACTGGTGAGGCCACACCTGGAGTATTGTTCAGTTTTGGGCCCCCCACTACAGAAAGGATGTGGACAAACTGGAGATAGCCTCTCTGAGCCTTATTGGGGCAGCAAGCAGGCCCCAGAAAGAGGGGCAGGTTGTGGACCCTATTACGCCCACCCCCTAATAATTTTTGTTGCCCTCCGCTGGACTATTTATAAGCTTTACAGGATTATTCAACCTCTTTTACAGGCAGAGTCAACCTTCAACTAGGAAGCCTCCAGTTCCCTCCCTAACTGATTTCTCCTTGGCTGGCCCCCAGCCTTCTGGCTCCCTCCCAGCCTTTATAGCCCTTGGCTTGTCAGGCCAGCTGGTGTTGCCAATCCTCAGGCCAGCATCAGGCCTTGTCCATCAGCTCCAATCTGTTTCCCCTGATTGGAGCTGATTGGGAAGGGGCTAATTAGATGCTTTTGCAACGAGCACCCTGCTACAGTGGGGCACATGAAGAGAGGCTAAGGGAACTGGGGTTATTTAGTCTGCAGAAGAGAAGAGTAAGGGGGTGGATTTGATAGCAGCCTTCAACTACCTGAAGGGGGATTCCAAAAAGGATGGATCTAGGCTCTTCTCAGTGGTGGCAGATGACAGAACAAGGAGAAATAGTCTCAAGCTGCAGTGGGGGAGGTCTAAATTGGAAAAACTATTTCACTAAGAGGGTGGTGAAGCACTGGAATTGGTACCTAGGGAGGTGGTAGAATCTCCATCCTTAGAGGTTTTTAAGGCCCGGCTTGGCAAAGCCCTGGCTGGGATGATTTAGATGGGGTTGGTCCTGCTTTGAGTGGGGGGGGGGAGTTTAGACTAGATGACCTCCTGAGGTCTCTTCTAACCCTAAACTTCTGTGATCTATGTTTTCTGTCATGTAGATGGCCAGCTATAGGCCTGGATGCAGCTAGAGCAGCCGTTCTCAACCAGGGCCCCCTGGGGGGCTGCAAGCAGGTTTCAGGGGGTCATCCAAGCAAGGCTGGCATTAGACTCACTGGGGCCCAGGGCAGGAAGCCGAAGCAGCGCCGTGCAGGACTGAAGCATGAGGCCCCAAGTCCCGCCAGGGTTGAAGCGAAAGCATAAGCAATTTAGCTTCGTGGGGCACCCTGTGGTAGGGGTCCCCAAGCAACTGACTTGCTTCCTACCCCTTAATGCTGGCCCAGGCTTTTATAGGCATAAGTGAGCCATGGAGTTTTTATAACATTTAGGAGCGGGCCTCAGAAAGAAAAAGCTTGAGAACCCCTGGGCTACAGGACAACTAGATCACTGAATGGGAGGTCTTCACATTGTGTACACCATAGGATTTTTATGAAACTTATCTACCACCTTCCTGTGATTTCTTTTTTATTCTGCAGATTTAAAAATATAACATAAGTAATGAAAGGCCAGGTTAGACTACATTCAATCCCCCTTATATCCTTACCCAGGTTTCTTCTCACAAAAGTTTATTCCCAGGAGTTCACCACAAAGAACATCTTGTCACTCTCTCCCCTTACAACAGGGGTAGTCTATTTTTTGTCAAGGTGCAAATTTCTTGGCCAAAGGTATAGTCAAGGTCCAGACTCCAGAGAAAATAATAAACAAATAACAATAATGAAAATAATAAGTAAATAAAAAGATTTCAGGGTCCATTCAAAAGCATCTAGCAGTCTGGACTTGGCTTGCGGTCTGCCTTAGAGCATCACTCAGCTGTTAGATATCGATCTAGATAGATACACACACACTGGACCAATTTTCTTCAAACTTCACACACAAGTTTTCTTTTGCTTTCACAGGAAATCTAGCAGTTTTCAGGCAAAACTAGTTTTCATAGCCATAATTATAAAGGGTCTAAAATAGGACTTGTAATTGGAACTTAATTGCAGCCTTAAGTTTGGAGGTATGGTTCCATAGCAGCATCTACAAATTTCAGTATTGATGGTAAAAATTATAAAGGTTAACAGTGCTTATGATACAGCCCATAAGCTAACACAACAAGGTATTATGATACAGCATAAACTAGTAAGCAAGGGTCTGGTTCAGTACTGCATAAATGGATGCACCATGGGAAGTTATACCTTTCTTTGAAGAATCTGGCAGTATTCAATGCAGAGGACAGGATACCTAAATATTGACTATTGGTTTGTTCTAGGACTACAAATCTGATGTTCTTAACATTCTAAGGCCAGGTCCTTCAATGAGCTATGTGTAGGTGGACCTTGCAAAGTGCCTTGCAAGATCGGAGTCTCTAAGTGCACATGATAGATACATCAATGCTTGGCCAACTCAAGAAAGACCAGGTTTTCATATGTCAATAGTTCAAAAAGCTGTGAAAGCACAATTCATATGATTAAACTTACTTAAGAGTTTGTCATACAGTCCAATATGGCATGAAACTTGTCTCACACTGCCACAATTGCGTATTATGGACAGATCTTAAACTGACATGAACTAGGACATGCATATGTCATTCTCAACTATTTTGCTAAAAAGTAAACCACTTTCTAAGTGCCTTTTTCATGATAGGATCATAAAAATCTACTTGATGTCACAGGAAGCCAGTCTACTAATCAATTTCCAAATAAATTTATAATTCATTGTAAAATAATCAAAAGCCTGTCAGTCTCAAATATCATCAACAAAACAACGGCCATCCTGGGTCAGACCAAAGGTCCATCTAGCCCAGTATTCTGTCTTCCGACAATGGCCAGTGCCAGGTGTCCCAGAGGGAATGGACAGAACTGGTAATCACCAAGTGATCCATCCCGTCACCCATTCCCAGCTTCTGGCAAACAGAGGCTAGAGACACCATCCCTGCCCATCCTGTCTAATAGCCACTGATGGACCTATCCTCCATGAATTTACCTAGTTCTTTATTGACCCCTGTTGGTTTTCACAACATCCTCTGGCAAGGAGTTCCACAGGTTGACTGCATTGTGTGAAAAAATTTCCTTTTGTCTGTTTTAAACCTGCTGCCTACTAATTTCATTTGGTGACCACTAGTTCTTGTGTTATGAGAAGTAAATAACACTTCCTTACTTACTTTTTCCATATCAGTCATGATTTTATAGACCTCTATCATATCCTCCCTTAGTCGACTCTTTTCCAAGCTGAAAAGTCCCAGTCTTATTAATCTCTCCTCATATGGCTGCTGTTCCATATCCCTAATCATTTTTGTGTCCATTTTCTGAACCTTTTCCAATTCCACATATCTTTTTTGAGATGGGGTGACCACATCTACATGCAGTATTGACGATTTGGGCGTAGCATGGATTTATAGAGAGGCAATGATATTTTCTGTCCTAGTATCTATCCGTTTCTTAATGATTCCCAAGGTGCTGCTTGCTTTTTTAACTGCCACTGCACATTGAGTGGATGTTTTCAAAGAACTATCCACAATGACTCCAAGATCTCTTTCTTGAGTGGTAACAGCTAATTTAGACCGCATGATTTTATATGTATAGTTGAGATTATGTTTTCCAACGTCCATTACTCTGAATTTATCAACATAGAATTTTATCAGCCATTTTGTTGTCCAGTCACTCAGTTTTGAGAGATCCTTTTGTAGCTCTTCACAGCCTGCCTGGGACTTAACTATCTTGAGCAGTTTTGTATTTTCTGCGAATTTTGCCACCTCACTGTTTACCCCTTTTTCCAGATCATTTATGAATACATTGAATAGGACTGGTCCCAGTACAGACCCCTGTGGAACACCACTGCTTACTTCCCTCCACTCTGAAAACTGACCATTTATTCTTACCCTTTATTTCCTATCTCTTAAGCAGTTACCAGCCCATAAGAGGACCTTCCCTCTTATCCCATGACAACTTATTTTGCTTAAGAGCTTTTGGTGAGGGACCTTTTCAAAGGCTTTCTTAAAATCTAAGTACGCTATATCCACTGGATCCCCTTTGTCCACATGCTTGTTGACCTCCTCAAAGAATCCTAGTAGATTGGTGAGGCATGATTTCCCTTTACAAAAACCATGCTGACTCTTCCCCAACAAATTATGTTCATTATGTGTCTGACAATTTTGTTCTTTACTATAGTTTCAACCAGTTTACCCAGTACCGAAGGCACAAACACAAAGAAAACGTGATTTTAGGAATGGGAGAAAATTCTCATAATAAAATTATCCTTTATTAAAAGTGCCTAATGTTTTGAAATCAAACAAGTCTTATTCATACATTTAATAGACTACAGGGGTAAAGAAAATGGTTTGCCCTCTACTTCTCACTAGTCCCCAAATGAAAAAGGCTCCCTGGAAGCTAGATTAAACTTTCTTTGACTATGCCTTTACACCCTCCTTACCCTCCCGCCCCCAAACACACACACACACACACACACAAACCATTACAAAAATCTCCGCAAGAATTAAGTTACGGAAGTGAAACAAATGTAAAACTGAAACAATTTACACCCAACTAATCTGTGAGGAAACATTAAACAAATATATGATTGAAAGTGAAGAGTCAATTGTTCCAGGGAGAATTGGTTGATGAACAGTACAGATTAAAAAGCAACCAAACAACACAGAGGTAGGTGACCCATCACCTCATATCCTCCCCTGCAAAAAGAAATATTGCAAAACTCCTTATTAAAGTTTGAGTCATAATAGTGAAACAGATGTCTATGTAATATTAAGGCAACCTACTTCCTATTTCATCTGAACACCAAAAAGCTATCAGAAAAGCAATTCAGCACCGTTGGAGAGTATGGATGAATGAAAAGCTCTCTCTCTTCTTTGCATTTAGCTAATGCTATGTCTACATTACAGCCTATATTGGCATAATTTGTGTCACTCAGGAGTGTGCATAAACCACTCCTCTGAGTGACATAAATTACACTGACATAAGTGCTTGTGTACACAGCGCTGTGTCAGTGGGAGAGCTTCTCCCACCGACATAGCTTCTGCTGTTCGCAGAGGTGGTTTTATTATCCCATCAGCACAGAGCGTCTTCACCAGACACGCTTCAGCAGTGCAACTGTATCTGTACAGGTGCAGAACTGTACGTGTAGACATGCTCCTAAGAAACAAAATATTCTGAAGCTCAGTTTAGTAGTGATGCTAACCTCCTGTTGTCTGTGAGAAGAGAGAACATTATAATTTTCACACTCACAGTGGGAGCTGTGGTGCTGCAATAGTAGTGCCTGCTAGTCTGAGGGGAGAGACTAATTTCTGCAAGAAGCATCACTCTTATTCTCTAGATCAGCTAAATATACAGCCATAGCAAATTTAACCAGAGATGAATGATGTGTTTTTAACAAAGGTTTCCCCCCATGCCCATCCTTACATGACTCAGCTGAAAGAAAAAGCATTTGCCACGAAGAAGTGTAGTCATATGCTCTGAAAAAAATATGGTAGCAAATTCCAAAGTGTAGTTCTACTCTGAAAACTGATCATGCAAAAATGGCACCTTTTTTATTTAAAATTATTTTCCCTGTATATTCAGAATAATAATTACTTCCTTTTCTGATAAACACATTTTTACTACTTATTATTCCAGTTACTACTACAGAGACATCAAGTTAAGGGAGAGTGAGCTGGATATCACATCAACAGAACCGATAACCAAAAGGCAGTCTGTTTCGGAAGCATCAAACAGAAAGAACCCTATGTGACTGTCAGGGCAGTTTGAAGAGGTGGAAGTTAAGAAAAACAAAACTTTTTTTATTTGTAAACAGAACAGCAAATCTGGAAATTGTTGATAGACTGAAATGGAACATCACACTCAATTTCAGAGTCACTTGAAGAAATGACTCACTGGATTCAGGATTTAATTTATCTGTTCTGAGATTAAGAATTAAGGTAGACAAAATGTAAGAGGATGGAAAGAAGAAAAAAGGAAAACTAGGAGGAGACAGAAGGAGTAACTCTACCCCAATATCTAGCCTTACAAGTTCCCAAATAAATTTGGCCCAATTCTAAGTGCCCTGCTTTGGAATCCAAAGAACACTGGAAAAGATTCCAGGGTAAAAGTGGAGATACTTCACCCTCAGAAAAAAGTGCATGCTTTTATTCTTGCTATAGGATTAGTATAAAATTAAAAAAAACGAAGTTAGCCTAAGTTTGGTTAAGAAAATAAAATTTTCACCTTATAGTTCATGGCCAGAAGGGAAAAGACCCCAATCAGCAAGTAAATGAAGGCGGTGAGAACAGTAAGTAGTGTTACTTGTAGTATGGGAAGGATGTATAGTTCCAAAAGTAACTAATAAAGTAAAAAAAGTGCAGTAACGCCACAAAGAAAAGCTGTCTAAAAAGAAACAAGCCCAAACCTTCCCAGTGTTCTGCTGATAAGCTAGGAGGCGGGGAAGAAGTTAAGAAAGGAAAGACCTTGGGGGAAAAAAGGAGTCTGTGAATCTTATCTGGATTAAGACAGGAAATAAGGGTGAATTGTCTCAAATTGTTTTTTAGCTGAATTTAGTAATTGGCAATGACATCACTTGTTTGTTAAAGGGTATAAACAGTAAATTCTTAAAGAGGTTTATTGCTAATACTTGCCTGACCACGTTAGAGCAGACCATTGTGGGTCTAAGCATCTCTGGGTTTAGCCTATTTGTAAGTATACTGATCACATGCTTATAAATATTGTTAGTTACTGTATTGGATGTAGTGACTGCTTATTGTTAAGCTGTTAGACATGTTTAGAGCAACTGAATAAGATACCCTCTGGCCTCTGGATTTAATAAATAAATGTATGGTTAAAATAGTGTTTTCCCATATCAATATTAATAATTTCAAATATTATTACTAATTTCAACACTTGCCTTTAAGGAGGGAGCAGGGAATAACAAAAACAAAACAAAGGAAAAACCACACATGCAAGAACACTTTTCTTCCAAGGACTGAATGAAGAACTGGCAGATAAATATCAGAGGGGTAGCCATGTTAGTCTGGATCTGTAAAAAGCAACAAAGAGTCCCATGGCATCTTATAGACTAACATGTGTCTGACGAACTGGGTGTCTGACGAAGTGGGTATTCACCCATGCAAGCTTATGCTCTAATACATCTGTTAGTCTACAAGGTGGCAGAAAAACGACATTCTATTATTTTATACTTACCATGTTGTTACTGAACCCAAATGGCAAATCAGTTTCCACAGACTATAGCTGAAAACATTGGACATTGCTTAACTGAGGAGATTTTCACATAACATAGGAATATAGTATCTGCAATATTTTTATATTAGGATCAGTTTTAAATGCTCATTTTAGAAACTTCAAATGAAAGAATTATCCAAGCAGCATTCATCCCTCCAATTTTGCCTTTTTACATAAGGACTCTCAGAAGACAGTCTTACAGCTGTCTTCCACAGTGCCTCACCTTGGGGAATCCTTCTATGGCTGGAGCTGGGGCTTTTAGAGCCCCTTTATACTAGCCTACTGGAACCAGAGTGAGAGTAAGAATCTCACTCTAGAATTCTGGAAAGTTTTCATTACAAATGTAGATGGTTGCTATCATGATGCAAAATGCTTGCTTGTAAAAACTATTTGGAAACCTAAGCTTGGTACGTGGTTATAATTTGATTCAACCCTATCCACACTGGCCAAGCAAGCCATATTTGAAAATAATTTAGCTTGAACAATATTTAAAGTCCAGTACAAATGGCTCTACAATTAGTTTCACTTTGTCACTGAAACAAAAAATGAAAGGATACTAAACCTAGTCAATTTCTCTTTTCATTTTTTTTTAAACAGGAAGTATAGTGTGAAAAGATATTAGAGAACGTATTTTTTTCTATATTTTTTCTACTTGTACTTAGCTGCAAATGAAAATTAACATATTTGATAAAAATATAGAAATAATTAACATAAGTACTAGAAAGTTAAAGAGGGCTACATTGCACCACTAAACCCATCTCATACCCTGTGCCACCACAGAAGTAAACCAGGAAGGAATTGTGCTTCAGGATAGCACAATTCTTCATCTGTTTTTCTCTTTGCTCTAGATTGGAGTAAATTACTTCACACCTTTTCAGTGCTCATCTCATTCCCTACTCTCTTTCTGTGCCTGGCCAGGTAAAGAAACTAAGAAGCAGGAGGTATAGCCAAGGCTTCCACCTATCTACTTGCTAGGGCAGGGAGAGAGAGATTAGAACAGTATGGTGTCCACTATCTAACCCTTCCCCAACCCAACCCTCTACTGCAGCAGTAGCAATCTGAGCAGGCCTTACTCAAACATGCCGGGAAATAAGGGCAGGGCCTTAATAACCTTTCTTACTCCCCTGCATGGCCAACTAAGGGTTAGGGATAATCCAACCCATAGTGTGCAAAAGTTTGATTCAAATGTGAAATCCTGCAACATATCCAAAGAAATTAAATGCAAATCTACAACAATGAAATGTTACTACTCCTCAAAGTTATAACTTTTGCAGCAACCACGATTCAGTCTCACTAGCCAGAAAGAAATACATGAACTCTAATGCCAAATACTAAATAATAATCTGCCTCCAAAATTAGTTACTATAGTAATCATATTTTGATTTGTGTGTAAAGCCTCAAATATTGCATGAACATAATTTTTACATTTATCCTAATAAAAATGCACATCTTTCTTATATATATTGCTTTTATAAAGCAGTTCGTTATATTTTTAAACATAGTGACTGATGAATCCTAACTGACCAAGATGCCCAATATCTACACAGTCCTCAATGATCAGGCAAGTTGTGCCATAAATGCCTCTCATAATTTTATGCACTAAGAATTACTGCATCCTTTGTCCCATGTGTGAACTAACACAATGCATGCACCATCCTTTAAAGCAGGGGTCAGCAGTCTGCAGCATGCGGGCTGATTTTTAGTGGCATGCTGCTGCTAGCCAGGGTCCTGGCCACTGGCCCTGCTCAGCATGCTGCCAGCCTGGATTACGAAACCCCAGACCAGCAGTGGGATGAGCCACTCAGCTCGCTGCCAGTCTGGGGTTCCAGCCGCCGGCCCCTTGCCAGCCAGGGTCCCAGCCGCCGGCCCTGCCCAGCATGCAGCCAGCCTGGCACGCAAAACCTTAAATTATTGAAGACTTGACAGACCACTTCTCAAAGGTTGCCAACCCCTGCTTTAAAGAATGAAAAAGTCAAGATATTCAGCCATAACTCTTCAACAGGATAACAGCATTCCCATTCATCTCCTGTTGCTCGGCATTGACATGGATAGACAACATACTCTGTGCAAAAGCCAGTGAGGTGAACAAGAAAAGTCTTTATGGAAAAGTTCATTATTCAAAAAAGGAAAATATTCCACTGAAATTACAGAATTCAGCCAGGCACCAAGCCTACTACAAAAACAATGATGGCAACATGAAATGACTGCTGTTGTACACTTACACAAATACTAGCTCTAAACAACAATGAAAATACTTTTTTGCCAACTACCCAAAACACGTATAATAAAAACTGCCATTTTAGTGAAGAAATGGTATTCAGGGGAGACTGGATTTGGGGGGAGGGAGAGGCAGGCTTTGACAGCTGGCCCGGGGCTCTCCTGCCAGGTGTGTGCTAGAGGGGGACGCAGGGAGACACGAGGTCTGGGGGTAAGAGAGACAGACGCAGGAGGAGAGAGCAGTGAAGAGGGGGCGCACAGGGGAAGAGGAGGCGAGTAGGCAGCAAAGGGGCAGGGAGGACAGCGAGGCAGATGACAAAGAGACAAAAAACAAGCATGGGCGGCAGGTTTGCAGGGGGGGGGGGGTATTCAGACACTACGGTGATAGGCATGGGCAGAGCGGAGCCCATTCAATTACCAGCGCAGAGCACAAAACGCAGTCCGGCACCAGCCTGGGGGAGCGGTTCTCCGCCTCATCCCTCTGCCGTCCCCCCCCCCCCCCCGGTGCAGCACAGCTCCAGTGGCCGCCGCTCAGCTCCCGATGCAGGGAGACCATGAGGCAGCTAAACGGAGGCGTCCCCGGCCCGGCGCCCGGGGAGGGGCTGCGGTGGCACAGGCACTCACCCTCCGCTCTAGAGCGGATCTCGGACACGGCTTTCTGCACCGCGGGCATCGTCACTGGCTCGGAGAAGGCGAACCCGCTGCCTGCGCCCGGGTTCGGCACCTGTCGCTGCTGCCGCCCCCGAGGCCGTGCAGGTGCAGCTCTGCCCGGGGGGCCCGCACGGGCAGGCCCTGGCAGGGGAAGGGGAGATCGTTGGGCTCTGTCTCACGCTGCGGTCGCGAGTCCCGAAAACCTGCACTTAGCGAGACTGCTGCTGCTCGCAACTGACAGTAGCAGAGCGAGCGCTGCTCCCTCCCTCCGCCCCCAGGAACGTACCAACTTCTGCCCACCCCACCCCGCCAGCAAGGTGTCCACTTCAGCATCCGCGTCTCTCTGGCTGAGCAGGGTCCGAACCCTGATAGTGCAGGTACATGGGCCTGCCTTCCAGAGGCAAGAATCACTTGTGGGCCGTTCCGTCCCCCCCTGTGGTGGGAGAAATGGAACATGCCGAGCCTTGGGCCTCTGCCCAACACGAGACGGGAGCGGGGAGCGCTGCGCTGCTCTGTGTCGCGGTCAGAGTGCCACGGGAGACGGACGTTGTGCCTCGGGCCGCAGTCCCAGAGCAGCAGGAGCTCGTATGCCGAGGCAGGACGGTGCTGGCCCCCAGGGAAGGAGCATGGTACTAGCCCGGTGCCACGGGGCTCTGCTGGGAGCAGCGCTGCCCTAAATCGCCATAGGCCCCACTCGCGATTGACCCACCAGCCCTGCAGCAGCACCTCCTCCATATTCGAGGCCAAGGCCTGATCAACCCAGGGGAATGGCGCAGCTGAACGGGGGTTGCGAGAGGGTAATTGGAAGTGTGGACGGGGATAAACTGGCACAATCCCAGCAACCGCGGCGTGCAAGTTTTAACCAGCCCTTCTGACATAACGCTGGACGGGGCTGTTTGGGACTCTCTCTGCAGCTGAAACGTGTTCAGAGCCGGGCAGCTCTGGGTAATTTTCCCAGGGTAGGGTAGAGCAGAGTGAGCAGAATGCCTGCTCAGCTTCTGCGTGTGACATGGCGTTTTATCGGGGCTTTTAAAGGGCAAAAAGAGCAGCCGTGGAGCATGCTCTTCTGAAAAGAGGAAGGCACTTTTCATTATTAATTAATTATTAACCCAGTATCGTTGCTAGGCTGGGTGACGGTCAAAATGTAGCGAAAGACGAAGAATGTTAAGCTATTTTTTAAAGCATCACAGTGGTACGAAGAAAGATTTGTGCTTGCGTGTGTAGCAACCACACATTTCAAGGTATCACTTCCCCTCTCCCCGTTACAGCGTCTCGCGCCTGCCCCGATGTGACATTAAGCTCTGCTCCTGTGTGGGCTGACAGGAGGTTCGAGAAGTAGTTTCCTCAGCAGAGCAGTTTCACTTTTAGACTGTTAGTTTCATGCTAGCTTTGAACAACTGCAACAGGCAGAGGAAGACAGATGGGAGTGTTGCGGAGATGTAAAGCAAATGCACCCTACTGATGGGGAAGGTGGGGGGGGGGGCTGTTGATGTTTGTATCCATTTCAGTGAGAAAGGGTGTACTAAGTGCTTGGAGAAGAAGTATAATGCAGCAACTGGCCCGGAAGACTTGAGAAGGAGAAGATTTACTCTTAAAGGAACAGTAAAGACCAGAATTATGTCCTCCCGTAATTAATCTTGTAATTATGCATATTAACTAGAGAGGAGATAATACCTCTAAGCTGGTTTATGGGAACATTCATGTAGATGGGAGATAAAATAGTCCGTTTCTTAATTGATATACTGAAGGTCCTTTTTTTGGTAAGCTATGGTAAAATTTAATTTTACCCACATAATAAGATAAGCAGTTGGACAAAAAAAAAGTACTTCAGATACAGAATAAAGTGAACTTAATGGGGCTGGAGCCTCTCCATCCCCCAAAATCAATTAGCCTTAACATGGATTGTTTCAGAATTAACCTATTGCTAGTGACATGAGGAGAGTTTTGTTCTACAGAAGGGGAAATCTGGATTAGGAATAACTGAATTTCATCCAGGCTTTAGGCTTCCAGCAGCAGTTTTGGCCACACTCCAGAAGAAAATGTGCTTCTTTGCACTCTCACTCTGCAGTAGGCATACTGTACAGGAAAGATTGGTGGGTGACCATTTATTCATGCTCTTGTCTAGAAGTAAGGGAAAGATATCTGCAGTAAGAAGTCTTACTGTTAAGAAAACACAATCATGTTGTCATAAATAGATGGTTAAGGGTTAATGTCTCTTTTACCTGTAAAGGGTTAAGAATCTCAGTGAACCTGGCTGACACCTGACCAGAGGACCAATGGGGGGACAAGATACTTTCAAATCTTAGTGGAGGGAAGTCTTTGTGTCATTTGTTTTGTTCGTTGTTCGCTCTTGGGGCTAAGAGGGACCAGATGTACACCTAGGTGTTCCCAATCTTTCTGAATCAGTCTTTCATGTTTCAAAATTGTAAGTATAGCCAGGCAAGGCAGATTAGTCTTATGTTTGTTTTCTTAACTTGTAAATGTGTCTTTTGCTGGAAGGATTTTTACCTCTGTTTGCTGTAACTTTGAATCTCAGGCTGGTGGCCGGGGTCGGGAGTCCCTCTAGGCTATAAAAGCAGCAAAGAATCTTGTGGCACCTTATAGACTAACATAGGTTTTGGAGCATGAGTTTTCATGGGTGAATACCCACTTCGTCAGATGCATGCCTCTAGGCTATATGAATCTAAGTACCCTGTAAGCATTTTCCATCCTGATTTTACAGAGATAGCTTTTAATTAAAGAAAGTAAGGGTAAAATTTTTCTTTTTAAGAACCTGATTGATTTTTCCTTGTTTTGGAATCTGAGGGATTGAGTCTAAACTCACCAGGGATTGGTGGGGGGAAAAGGAAGGGAATAGTTAATTCCTCTTTGTTTTAAGATCCAAGGAGTTTGGATCTGTGTAGCTTCCCAAGGCAACCCAGGGAGGGGAAAGTCTAGGGGGAGAAAGAAGGGGGCATAGTCTATTTTTCCTTGTTTTAAGACCCACGGGGTTTGGGTCTTGGGTTCACCAGGGAAGGTTTCGGGGGAACAGAAGTATGCCAAACACTATATTTTTGGCTGGTGGCAGCGTACCAGATTTAAGCTAGTAATTAAGCTTAAAAGTGATCATGCAGGTCCCCACTTTTTGGATGCCAAAGTTCAAAGTGGGGAAAAACCCTTGACACAGGTATATCTCATGCATAGCTTTAACGAACACTGAACAACCATTGTTGGCCAGATTGAGCTGTGAGATTCTTGTTTTAGTTTTCATGAGTTTTATTTAGCCTTAGTAACACAAATACTCAAGCAAATTTTGTAAAATTGTGTGATCCAAGCGAGTTTCATCAATTGGTTGTGCAACAGACAAAACAGTTTGTCTGGATGTCAACTGTATGCAACACTAAAAAATAATTTTGTAACCACCTCTTTCCACTTGCAACGTGACTTGAGAGGAATACCAGTACTTATCTATATCCACACACTGTTCCATAATTTTCAAGGAGACCCTGCTGTCTTTCTCAGTCCTTTTGTGTCATTTGGGAATTGGCATGTGAGGTCTGGCCTGTGCCCCTGTAAATGTCTTCAGATAATCAGGGAGCCTTCATCTTTTGATATCTCCACTCCTTTTTCTATTGCATCAGATCCAGGAAGGAATGCTGCAACTTCTCAAAGCTCTTTTTACTTCATTCTGGGGTCAGAGCGCACTCTGCAGGATTTTATTAGGGAAACACAGACCACACAAGGGATATGAATGGGGAGCCGGTGAACCAAATGGCCATGAAAGGCTTCCACTTACATGGTCTATTGATTATTTAAGAGCGGAGACTGAATCTGCTGAACTCTAGATATTGTGTTTCCTGGTCACTCCTTTGGTGGACTTCAACTTGGGAGATATATGCTGAAGGTATAATGCAGTCAGTAGGAAAGTCATTCTAAAAAACTAAACGATAATTTTCCAAACAAAAGAGACATTATGCCCAACACTAGGTAACTATTTTGGACATTATGATGAATACTGACAAATTAGTCATAGAACTGGAAATTGGTGGGTGTCTAGGGACCAGTGATCATGACCTGATTACATTCAATATGAGCAAACTGAGGATAGTCCCAATAAGTAATACACACTCACCTACCCTTCAAGAAGGGCTAATTTCCCAAAGATGAGGAAAATTATGAGCAAAATTGATTAGGAGGAATAATTTAGGAAAACTGATAAATTCTTAAAGAACTCCCAGTTTATCAGATGGCTATAAAGCTACAAATCCATAATCAAGAAAAAAAAAACAGCTTTGCTACTGTACCAGGATGGACTTTTAGCCAAAGTGAAGGCAGAAATTAAAAAAACAAAAGAAAATACAGTATATAAAATAAATGAGAATGGAGGGGAAGAACATAACTTCTAATTAACATTCACCACTATTTTCTGTACTTCATAAGGGAAGCAAATGGCACCGAGGGGTGGGGGTGAACAGCAGGCAGGGCAAAGGGCAACAAAAAGGATTTTTTAATGCCAGAGTTTCTTTTGTTCCTAATAGTGGCATAAGCCCATTACTAGATGGAGATGCTAACAGTTAATAAGAATGCAGAAAAGGCAGAAGTGTTCAATGAATATTTCTGTTCTCTGTTTACAAAGAAGTAGGATGAGGTACTTTATCACCCTCATGATTCAAGTACTTTTCAATCCATTAGCAACTAAGGAGAATAGTGAACAACATCTAGGGATAAACATTTTTAAATCAGCATGTCTTGATAAATTGCATACAGGAGTCCTAAATGGCTTGAAGAGATCTCTTGCCTGCTGGCATTAATTCTTGGAATATTAAAGAAATTCTGGAAGGCTGGAAGACTGTTAATGTTGTACCAATATTCAAAGAGGCCAAGCAGAATGACCCTGGTAATGAGATTTTCTTCATAACATCTCAAAGCCTCTTACCCATCCACATAGCTAAAACCTCATTGAAGCTTTCATCAGCTTGTGTCTCGATTACTGCATCATCCTTCTCTCTGGCATTGACAAATGCAATCTTGCCAGACTCATATCTGTTCAGAATACCACTGCAAAGATCATTTTCTCAGCCCATTGCTTTGACCATGTCACCCTTCTCTTTGCACCTGCTGGCTCCCACTTCTCTGTTGAATCAAAAATAATTATTCACTTTCAAAATCCTTCAGTCAATCACTATAATCTCTCATTTGCTAATTGAGATGTCTGCACTCACCTCCAAATCAGACCAGAATGCTAGCCTCCATCACTCACTTAAATTTTCAAAAAAGCACCTTTGTACTTTTACCCATGCTGCCCTGCACGTTTGTGAGATGTTCCCTGTAAACATCTGCAAAGCTATCTCACCACCTACCTTCAAATCCCTCCTCAAAACTTTTTCATGATGCCTACAAAAAAACAAACAAACAGTGAGGCTGCTGGTGTGTTGAGGCCACTGCCTGTCACACTTACAATATTGTCTTATTATTTACTTGTACTCCTGTTTGTCTAAGACAAGAGGCAATAGATGGATATAGACTGTAAGCTCCTTGGGGCAAGGACCAATTTTTTGTGCTGTGTTTGTACAGCTTGTATAACAGTTGGGTCCTGGTCCATTAATAGAGCTCCTCTGCGCAACAGTAATACAAAGAATAAATAATAATGTAGGCCAGTCAAATTGACATCAATCTTAGGCAAAATAATGGAAAAAGCTGATAAAGAATTAAAGGATAGGAATATAATTAATCAGTAAACATGGTTTTATGGAAAATACATCTCAAACAAAACTATTTCATTCTTTGATGAAGTTATAAGTTTGATAAAGATAACTGTGGAGATGTAATAGACTTTTGTAAAGTTTGAGTGAGGACCTCACAACTTTCTAATTAAAAACATTACAACATACAATATCCATAGAGCACACCTTAAATGGATTAAGAACTGACTAACTGGCATATTTAGAAGAGTAGTTGTCTAATAGGGTTCACAGAGATCAGTGTTATGCCCAATGCTATGTAACATTTTCATTAATAATCTGGAATATAAAATCACTGCCGATAAAATTTGCAAGTGGCACAACAGTTGGTAGATTGGAAAGTGATGAGAACAGCAGTAAAGAGAGCTATCTGGATTGCTTGGCAAACTGCACCTATGCAAACAAAATGCATTTTAATACAGTCAGATGCAAAAGTTATACATCTAGGAACAAAGAATGCAGCCCATAACTATAGAATGGAGGACTGAATCCTGGAAAGGAACGACTCTGAAAAGGATTTAGAGGTTAGTGTGAACAAGCAGCTCAACATGAGCTCCCAGTGTGATACGCTGACGGAAGTGTCTAATGCAATCCTACGATGTAGAAAGAAGAGGAGGAGGATTAGGGAGGTGATTTGACTTCTGTATTTGGCACTGGTGAGACTGATACAGGATTATTAGGTCCAGTTCTGGTATCCATATTTTAAAAGGGAAGTTGAAAAATTGGAGAGAATGCAGAAAAAGCCACAAAGATGATACAAGGACTGGAGAAAGTGCCTTACAGTGAGCTCAATCTGTTTACTTTATCAAAAGGATTAAGAAGTGACTTGATTAGAGTATCTAAGTATCTTCACAGAGAGAAGATACCAGTTACTAAAATGCTCTTTAAAAGACAAAAGAATGAATGGCTTTAAGCTGAAACCAGACAAAATCAAATTAGAACACAAGAACAATTAAAAAAACAACAGTGAAGGTAATTATTAATCACTGGTACAAAATATTGAGTGAAATGGTGGTTTCCCCATCTCTTGGAGTCTTCAAATCAAGACTGGATACCTTTCTGGAATGTGGACTTTAGTCAAACAAGTTATGGGGCTCAAGGCAGATGAAACTGGGAGAATTTTAATGAACTGTAAAATGATCTAATGGTCCCTTTTGGCCTTAAATGTGAAGGGATGGTGCCTGGACAATTTCGTCAGCACATGAGTATGTGAAGGGATGGAGCACTCATTGCAGGTGGACTCTTCAACTGATTTAGCTGGCAAACAAATCCCTATTGAACATGAGCAAACTGATTTTTTTTCCCCCAAAAAAAGCTTGTAACTTGGCCAGATTTGGGTGAATTTTCACAGGGACAACAAGAGGCATACCCATGACACCTGGGTGACCCTCCTGCCAAACTTCAAGCCTTAGTTTGACTGCATGGACATGCTCAAGCTTCTGAGTAGAACAGGTGTCATGTTTTTAATTTGGGCAAAACAATGTAGTTTTCCCTAATCTTGTTTTCTGAAACAGTGGAAGCATTTTGCTAAAATAAATCTGAAGTAGGTAACTGGCATAAGAAACTTCACATCAAACACAAAGTTTGGGAAAGCTGCTGAAAACAGGGCTTTTAAACAGAAGGTGTTGGGCAACCTTAATTACAGGCAGCACTACCAGCTTCACATATACACTGCTACCCTGCTATAACGCAACCCGCTATAACATGGGTTCGCATATAGTGCGGTAGCAGAGGGGCTCTGGTGGCGCTTTAAAGGGTCCAGGGCTCTGACTGCTGCAGGGAGCCCTGGGCCCTTTAAGTCACTGCTGGAGCCCTGCTGCCGCTACCCCAGAGCTGCAGCAGCAGGACTGGGCTGGCGATTTAAAGGGCCCGGGTTCCCTGCAGCAGCCGGAGCCTGGAGCTCTTTAAATCACCACTGGAGCCCTGCCGCTGCTACCCCGGGGCTGCAGCAGCATGGCTTGCTGGCTGTTTAAAGGGCTCGGGGCACCGGCTGCTGTGGGGAGCCCCGGGCCCTTTTAATCACTGTTAGAGCCCTGCCGCCACTACCCCAATATAACGGTATTTCACTTATAACACGGTAGGGATTTTTGGCTCCCCACGATTGCGTTATATTGGGGTAGCGGTGTATATGATATATAGTATAATATATTTGGTGTATATGTTTCTTCTTAGAATTGTAATACAGACTCTTTCAATTAAAGAAACAAAATATAATTAAAAAATGAAAAGACCAGTATTTCCAGAAAAGACTGATATAAAGTCTTCAGTTTTTGAACTGGAAAGGACAACCAAACAAAAATATATAAATTAAATAAATAAAAATCATTGTGTCAAAATAATTAATTACACTGCATCCAATCCTTTTTTCATTTAAATCAATGGCAAACTCCCATTGACTTCAGTGTGAACAAGATTGTATCCTGTTGCAATTACACTAATTGCAATACCTATTTTACCCTGCATATTCCCACTGACTTCACTTGGTCTGTTCATTTTAGCAAGGTAGGACAGAGTTGGTCCCTAAAATCCCCAACAAGTTAAGATAATTTTCTGACTTTTTTCTTTCAATGTCTCCCAGTTCCTTCAAATGAGCTATCAAGATTGTTCACTTCATCAAAACTGAAGAGATTTTTGTTGTTATCTTTAATAAGCTTCTCATCTTACCTGGAAAATGTATAGTGTGACATAGTTCCTCCTCTACCTTGGTGGGTCCTATGCTTATTGGCAGATTTGCTCATCTCAGTGATCTTCCCCACAGTCTGGGTCAACTTCTCCTGTGTCTGATCAGGAGTTGGGAGGTTTGGGGGGAACCCAGGCCTGCCCTCTACTCCAGGTTCCAGCCCAGGGCCCTGTGGATTGCAGCTGTCTGTAGTGCTTCCTGTAACAGCCGCATGACACCTACACCTCCCTGGGCTACTTCCCCATGGCCTCCTCCAAATACCTTCTTTATCCTCACCACAGGACCTTCCTCCTGGTATCTGATAATGCTTGTACTCCCTAGTCCTCCAGCAGCACACCCTCTCACTCTCAGGTCCTTGCGTCTCTTGCTCCCACTTCCTCTCCTCTGGCTCTCCCCTCCCTGACTGGAGTGAGCTCCTTTTTAAACCCAGGTGCCCTGATTAGCCTGCCTTGATTGGCTGCAGGTGTTCTAATCAGCCTGTCTGCCTTGATTGGTTCTAGCAGGTTCCAGAATACTCTAGTACAGCCCCTGCTCTGGTCACTCAGGGAGCAGAAGCCTGCTTCTCCTGGGGCCAGAGATCTCTCTTCTGCCACTCTGCTGTAGAGGAAGGAGAGAGAGGGCTGCTGCTGCTGCTGCTGCTGCTGTTCCTGCTGGGCGCTGGGCCCTCACTGCTGCTGTTTCTGCTGCTGTTCCTGCTCCTGCTGCTTCCCTGGCTGGGCTAGACACCACCACCTACCCCTCTCTCTGCTGTCTGCTGGCTGGCTGGCTGGTGGTTCCCCCCCCACCTCAGTTACTGCTGTTATTCCACCTACAGCCCCTTGGGGGGGAGGGGGCTGCTGGCCTGCTTCCCAGAGAAGAGGGGAGTAAGGGACCCCAGCTCTTGTTGCTGAGACCACCACCCTCTGAGCGGGGTCCCTCCTGCCTGGACGCCAGACCACCACCACCTGGAGCTGCTGGGCCTACTGTGGATGTTGCTGGGGAGCTGTTGGTGCCCGGAGGAGGAGAGGAAGGAGAAGAGGACCACCCGCTGCTGGAGACAGTATGAAGACCACTGTGGAGGGGGCTTTTCTGGACTGAGTCTTTTTCAAACTGTGCTCTTGTGGTGGGGGTTTGGACTGTGTCCGCTGGGGCACCGGGGGTGTGGCGTGGAGCCTGTCCCCAGTCCATCCGTGTCCCCCTTCGCCCCCACCACCATCGTTGCCCCCTCCACCACCCCCGCTGGCTGTTTTCCTTCTGCTTTGGACTCCTGCCTCTGGGACTGAGCTGCTCGCCTGGCTCACCACGCCCACTTCCACCATTTGGGCCTGCAGCAGCAGCAGCCAACCATTGACTTTTTGGCACAAGTGCCTGTGGGTGCACCACCTCCCCCCTCATACTGGACTGACCCCCTCCCCTTTGCCACATTTGTCCACCCCACCTATTTCCCTCTGCTGCCTGATAGTTCTGCCCCGGCCCTGTAGCTGTCCCCGTAGTCCCTCTACTCCAATCTCAGCTCGCCCTTTCCCCCCACCCTGTGCTCCCCCAGCCCTGATCGGTTCCCCTCCATGCACCCACGCCCCCTCTCAGGCGCTTGTGCCCTTCCCCATTTGGTTTCCCCTTGTTCACTGCACTCCCCCCTCTGCCGTTGCCCCCCCGCTCCCCTAGTGCAACTGGAGGAGCCGGAACCCCCCTCTGCGTTGGTGCCCTGCACCAATCCCACCTGTAGTCCTTGGTTGCTCCCTACGCCCCTTTAGCCTTCCCCTTCTGGCGCCCTCCTCCCCTGCCTGCAGCCTAGCGGGGAAGGGTGGCCGCCTCCTCTCCTTCCCCTCCCCTCACAGTTTGTCCCCCTCCCCGCTCTCGTTATGGCGGGGGATGCGGCAGGGGAGACCCCTCGTGATGCTCCCACTACCCCTCCTCCACCTGTCCCCATGTCCACTGCCCAAGCCTCTACCTCGACCGCCGCTGCCGATCCACCTACCACCGCCCCTGCTGGGGCACCGGCGGCGGCGAGTACTGGGGAGACCTCCGTTGCTGCCACTTCTCTCGCCCCTTCTGATTCGGGGGGAGCCCCCCCAGCCGGTGGGAAGGGTCGGGGTGGGAAGAAGGGTAAGGGCCCCGCTAGAAAGGCCAGGCCCTCCATGGCGGAGACTGCCCCCACTGCCGCAGCCCCGCTACTGGCTGCGGTGTCCCTCCCCGCTGTTCCCTCCACCAGCTCTGCAGGTGTCCCTCCCCCGGCCCCCAGGGCGTACGCCCAGGTGGCGGCGGCCCCCCCGCCTGCCGCTGCTCCTCCGCCCGCCGCTTCTGCCAACATCTACAGCGGCCGGGGCCCCTTTCCCACTTTGACCAGGAAGCACGGCGTCCGTTGCCTCCTGGTGCCCGCCTCGCCCCACGTGGAGACCTACGTGCGGGCGTTGGTGAGGGTGGTGGGGCCCACGGCCATCGTGGCGGCCTCCAAAATGTACGGGACGGTGGTCTTCTTCCTGGCATCAGAGGCCGCCGCCCAGGAAGCGGTAGAGACGGGCCTGGTGGTGGGGGGCGTGTTCGTCCCCCTGGAGCCGTTGGAAGACCTGGGGGTCCGCTTAATCTTGACCTCCGTCCCTCCCTTCCTGCCCAATGCCGTCCTGCTGCCCGCCCTTTCTGCCCTGGGACGCCCCGTCTCTGTCATCAGCCCTCTCCCCTTGGGCTGCAAGGACCCCGCCCTCCGTCATGTTCTCTCGTTCCGCCGGCAAGTGCAGCTTCTACTGCCGCCGGCGGCGCGTGGCGGAGAGGCGCTCGAGGGGTCCTTTCTGGTCCCCTACCAGGGAGCCCACTACCGGGTGCATTACTCAACGGGGGAGGCTCGGTGCTACCTCTGCAGGGCGATGGGGCACGTCCGGAGGGACTGTCCCTTGGCCCAGCACGGAGGAGTGTCCGGGACCCCCGAGCCCCGGCAAGGCGCCGGCCCTGTCATCGCCGGTACCCCTGGCTGCCCAGCACCCGAAGCTGCCCCTCCTCCTCCTTCTCGATCCACCTCTGTGGAGGAGGGTGTGGCGGGGCTACCGCCGGACGTGGGAGAGGGCTCATCCCAGGGGGAATCCTCTCTGGTTTCTGCTGTCCCACCACTGCCTCCCCGAGTCCCTGAGCCATTGCCCTTGCCCCCCGAGCCGACCCCTGTTAGCCGGCCCCCGGATGATGCCATGGAGGGCTGGTCCTTAGTGCAGGGGAAGCGGGGCAAGCGGAAGGCTCGAGTTTCCTTACATCCTTCGGATTCGGAGGCCCCCCGGAAGAGCAGGAAGGGGGGCACCGATGACGAGTCTTCTGCCTTGCCCCCGATGACTCCCGTTGTGTAGAGCTGGCTGGGGATGTTGTGGCAGCACCGGAAGGTAACACCGCCCCTCCTCCGGGGTCCCTTCCCGTGGAAGCCCCCGAGGGAGCCTCTCTCGCCCCCTTCCCACTTGACGCCTCTGAGAGTGCCGCGGTGGGTATCGCCTCGGGTGCTGGCGGGGAGGGCCCTGGGGTGGTGAACGGTGATCTCCCTCCCATCTATGCGGAGATCAAGGCCCTGGGCTTGACCCCGGTCACGCAGGGGGAGGACGACCCTCTGCCGGCAGGCCTCGATCTGGGTGACCTCCCTACATCCCCCCTGTCCCTGGGTTCCCTTCCCCTACCCGCTGTTTCTGCTCCCACCTCTGAGGGTCCCCTGGAATGTTCTACCGACCTGGCTGCGGGTGGCACTCTGTTGACGGCCGCCGAGCCCCTTGGGGCGACGGCCAGTGCCTCGCTGCCGAGCCCCGCTTCCCAGGGGGTGTCCCTCTTTGGTGTGGAGGACCCGCCCTCCTTCCCCAGCGGGGACCCCATTGACCACCATCTCTCTCTGGATGCCGAGGCTGCCGCATGTGCCACAGTGGCTGAGCCAGGGCCGCACGTGCCACAGTGGCTGAGCCCGGCATCTGCCCACTTCCCAGATCCTTGAGCCTGGCCAGGAGGAGCCACCTTCCGGCGTCTCACCTATGGAGGCTCCGGATCCTGCCTCTACCTCCTTCCCGGATTCTCTCCCTGATCCCCGCCCTACTCCTGTTGGCTCTGTCCTTGTCCCCCCCACTTCCTGTGATGCCAGTGCCGCCCCTGGCAATCCTTCCCAGGGAGCGGGTTCACTAGTTCTTTCCTGTCCCGACCCCCCAGGGGGTCTGCCAGCGAGGACCCCCCTGCCGTTCCCCTTCCACCGCCCCTTCTTGATTCTGGGAGCGGGGCGGGTCGTGTGGAGTTGGTCCATCTGCTGCCACGTTGGGGATCTGCCCCCTGCCTACCCACCTTGGTGGGCCACGGGGCTGTGACGGGGGCCCCACTGGGGGCCAGTCATCGATCTGTGACCCCACCCCCCCATGCGCTGAGGGAGGAGCTGCGGGTGTTCCTCGAGGACGTCCGTGGCTCCCGGAACAAAGTCCATCTTGCGCTCCAGCGGTGGGGGGATTTCCATCAGGTCCTCCGGGCCGCGAGGGCCCTCATGGGGGAGGGTAAGAGGACCGGGAAGCAGGCTGCCGCGGCCTACCGGCGGGTCCGTGTCTTCCGTGACTCCTTACTCACCTTCGGGGTTGGTCACGGATTGCTGCGCGGCCTGCCGGAGGCCGTGGGCGTGTCTGCCAGCGAGGATCACCCCCAGCCCTCCTCATGGCGCCGATCATCCTTGCCACCTTAAACACCCGAGGCTGTAGGATGGGTCTCCGCAGGAGCCAGGTGCTCTCCTTCCTCCGGGAGGGGGGGTACTCTGTGGTTTTCCTGCAGGAGACCCATACGGATCCTGCCGCTGAAGCTAGCTGGCGGCTGGAGTGGGGGGACGGTGCCTACTTTAGCCACTTCTCTGTCTGCGCGGCTGGAGTGGCGACCCTGTTCTCCCCCGACCTACGGCACGAGGTGCTAGGGGTCGCCGAGGCTGTGCCGGGTCGCCTGCTGCACCTCCGGGTCCGTGTGGAGGGGCTTGTGGTTAATCTCGTCAATGTTTACGCCCCGACATCGGCCCCGGAGAGGCTACATTTTTATCAGCAGGCGTGCGCCTTCCTTGGCTCCCTGGATCCTCGTGAGTGCCTGGTCCTGGGAGGGGATTTTAACACCACTCTCGAGGAACGGGACCGCTCGGGGACCGAGCAGTGCCCGGCAGCTGCGGACGTCCTCCGGGAGATTGTCGACCGCCACTCCCTGGTGGACGTCTGGCGCGACCACCACCCAGACGACGTCTCGACGTTCACCTTCGTCCGGGTGGAGGCCCATCGGTCGTGCCACTCCCGGCTGGACCGTATTTACCTGTCACGTTTCCACCTTTCACGGGCCCACTCCTCCAGCGTTCGGCCGGCCCCCTTTTCGGATCACCACCTTGCCACCGTGACGGCCTCTCTCTCTGCGCGGAGAGGCCGGGGCCGGCCTATTGGCACTTTAATAATAGTTTGCTGGAGGATGCGGGCTTCGTGGCGTCCTTCCGGGAGTTCTGGCTGGCCTGGCGAGGGCAGAGGCGCGCCTTTTCCTCGGCGCGGCGGTGGTGGGATCTGGGGAAGGTGCGCGCCCGGCTCGTCTGCCGTGACTACACTCGGGGTGCCAGCCGACGGAGGGATGCGGCGATAGGGCAGTTGGAGCGGGAGGCCTTGGAGCTGGAGAGGCGTCTGGCCGTCAACCCCGAGGATCCATCCCTCTGCGGAGCGTGCCGGGAGAAGCGGGAGGAGCTCCGGGCCCTCGATGACCATCGGGCCCGGGGTGCTTTTGTTCGATCCCGCATCCACCTCCTTCGAGAGATGGATCGCGGCTCCCGCTTCTTCTACGCCCTGGAGAAAAGGAGGGGGGCCAAGAAGCACGTCACCTGCCTCCTGGCGGAGGACGGCACCCCCTTCACGGATCTGGCGGAGATGTGCCAGAGGGCCAGGGCCTTCTATGCCACTCTTTTCTCCCCGGATCCGACCGATCCTAACGCTTGCAGAGTGCTCTGGGACGGGCTCCCGACGGTCAGCACGGGCGACCAGGACCGGCTGGAGCTGCCTCTCACTCTGGCCGAATTCTCGGAGGCCCTCCGTCACATGCCCACCAATAAATCTCCGGGCTTGGACGGGCTGACCGTGGAGTTCTACCACGTGTTCTGGGACGTCCTCGGCCCAGACTTGGTCACCGTCTGGGCCGAGGCTTTGCAGAGCGGGGTCCTCCCTCTCTCGTGCAGGTGAGCTGTGCTGGCCTTATTGCCGAAGAGGGGGGACCTCCGCGACTTACGGAATTGGCGTCCCGTCTCGCTCCTCAGCACGGACTACAAAATTGTTGCGAAGGCCATCTCGATGCGGCTAGGGTCCGTGCTGGCGGACGTGGTCCATCCAGACCAGACCTACACCGTCCCGGGCTGCACCATCTTTGATAACTTGTATCTGGTCCGGGACCTTCTGGAATTGGGGTGTAGGGATGGTCTGTCGTTCGCCCTCTTGTCCCTGGATCAGGAGAAGGCGTTCGACCGGATGGATCACGGGTATCTCCTGGGCACTCTGCGAGCGTTCGGCTTCGGACCCCTGTTTGTGGGTTTTCTGCAGGTGCTGTACGCTTCTGCGGAGTGTCTGGTCAGGCTCAACTGGACCCTGACCGAGCCGGTCAGCTTCGGGCGGGGAGTGCGGCAGGGGTGCCCCCTCTCAGGCCAACTGTACGCTCTGGCGATCGAGCCCTTCCTCTGTCTCCTCCGCAAGAGGTTGATGGGGTTGGTGCTTCAGGAGCTGGGGCTGCGGCTGGTCCTGTCGGCATACGCTGACGATGTGCTCCTCGTGGTCCAGGACCCGGGCGACTTGGCGCGGGTGGAGGCTTGCCAGGCTGTGTACTCGGCAGCCTCCTCCGCCCGGGTCAACTGGGTCAAGAGCTCTGGCCTGGTGGTCGGGGACGGGTGTCAGGCGAGCTCCCTCCCACCTGCGCTTCAGGCCATCCGGTGGAGCGCAGGTCCGCTGCTCTATCTCGGCGTTTACCTTTCTGCCACGCATCCGTCTCCGCCAGAGTCGGAGGGTCACCAGGGTCGGAGACCTCCTGGACTACGACCGGAGAGACTGGCTGGATCCCCTGACGCTCGCTCAGTGCATGGGGCTCTCCAGACCTCATACTCCCCAGCGCGTACTTCAGGAGGTGAAGGCCGCTTTACTGCCCGCTGCTCGGGCTTACCTCGACCGGGTCCTGCGAGAGGGCACACCCCGCCCACCCTCCACCCCAGGCCCCGTGGACATTTTTATCGGGCCCCTGCCCCGTGGACCCAATCGGCCCCCTCACCCTTTCACTGCCAGCCGGCTGCATGATCTGCAGCCGGTTTTGTTCCAGACCGCGCCACGGAAACATCTGTACTCGCTCGTGCTCCATACCCTTCACTACCTCACCCTCACATCCCGCCCCGATACCAAATGGCGGGACCTCCTGCCGCCTCTCGAGGGTGAGGAGCCCCGGTGGGCCAGCTTGTACTCTGCCCTGGTCCCGAGGCCCGCCGGGGATATCAGTTGGCAGCTCCTTCACGGAGCCGTGAGGACGGGCGTGTACTTGGTGCGGTTCACATCTGTCCCTAGCACCTGCCCTTTCTGTGGTGAGAAGGAGACCTTGGCACACGTTTATTTGGAGTGCGCCAGGTTGCAGCCCCTGTTCCGGCTCCTCCTGAATATTTTCCTGCGTTTTTGGTTGCACTTTTCCCCTCACCTTTTTATCTACACGCTCCCCATCCGTGGCCCCACGAAGTCGTGGGATCTCCTTCTCAACCTCCTCTTGGCCCTGGCCAAACTGACCATCTACAACACCAGGGAGAGGAGGTTGGCCGACGGGATTTCCTGCGACTGTAGGGCCTATTTCCGTTCCTCCGTCTGCTCTCGCATCCGGGCAGAGTTCCTCTGGGCGGCGTCCACTGGCTCCCTTGACGCCTTCGAGGAGCAGTGGGCGTTGTCCGGGGTTCTCTGCTCGGTGTCCCCATCGGGTTCCCTTCGTTTAGCCCTATGACCTCACTCCCGATCCTGTTTTTTTCATTAGTTGTCCCCCGTAATTATTTGGTGTCCCAGACCTGTGGGTCCTCCCCTTAGGCTGGGGGGAGGCCCTTTAGAAGTGGGCGGGCTTTGCCCGCCCACCCCCGCTGGATGCCAATAGGACCACTCTGCTGTAGAGGAAGGAGAGAGAGGGCTGCTGCTGCTGCTGCTGCTGTTCCTGCTGGGTGCTGGGCCCTCGCTGCTGCTGTTTCTGCTGCTGTTCCTGCTCCTGCTGCTTCCCTGGCTGGGCTAGACACCACCACCTACCCCTCTCTCTGCTGTCTGTTTGCTGGCTGGCTGGTGGTTCCCCCCCCACCTCAGTTACTGCTGTTATTCCACCTACAGCCCCTTGGGGGGGGGGCTGCTGGCCTGCTTCCCAGAGAAGAGGGGAGTAAGGGACCCCAGCTCTTGTTGCTGAGACCACCACCCTCTGAGCGGGGTCCCTCCTGCCTGGACGCCAGACCACCACCACCTGGAGCTGCTGGGCCTACTGTGGCTGTTGCTGGGGAGCTGTTGGTGCCCGGAGGAGGAGAGGAAGGAGAAGAGGACCGCCTGCTGCTGGAGACAGTATGAAGACCACTGTGGAGGGGGCTTTTCTGGACTGAGTCTTTTTCAAACTGTGCTCTTGTGGTGGGGGTTTGGACTGTGTCTGCTGGGGCACCGGGGGTGTGGCGTGGAGCCTGCCCCCAGTCCATCCGTGTCCCCCTTCGCCCCCACCACCATCGTTGCCCCCTCCACCACCCCTGCTGGCTGTTTTCCTTCTGCTTTGGACTCCTGCCTCTGGGTCTGAGCTGCTCGCCTGGCTCACCACGCCCACTTCCACCATTTGGGCCTGCAGCAGCAGCAGCCAACCATTGACTTTTTGGCACAAGTGCCTGTGGGTGCACCACCTCCCCCCTCATACTGGACTGACCCCCTCCCCTCTGCCACATTTGTCCACCCCACCTATTTCCCTCTGTTGCCTGATAGTTCTGCCCCAGTCCTGTAGCTGTCCCCGTGGTCCCTCTACCCCAATCTCAGCTCGCCCTTTCCCCCCACCCTGTGCTACCCCAGCCCTGATCGGTTCCCCCTCATGCGCCCACGCCCCCTCTCAGGCGCTTGTGCCCTTCCCCATTTGGTTTCCCCTTGTTCACTGCACTCCCCCCTCTGCCGTTGCCCCCACGCTCCCCTAGTGCAACTGGAGGAGCCGGAACCCCCTCTGCGTTGGTGCCCTGCACCAATCCCACCTGTAGTCCTTGGTTGCTCCCTACGCCCCTTTAGCCTTCCCCTTTTGGCGCCCTCCTCCCCTGCCTGCAGCCTAGCGGGGAAGGGTGGCCGCCTCCTCTCCTTCCCCTCCCCTTGCTGTTTGTCCCCCTCCCCGCTCTCGTTATGGCAGGGGATGCGGCGGGGGAGACCCCTCGCGATGCTCCCACTACCCCTCCTCCACCTGCCCCCGTGTCCACTGCCCAAGCCTCTACCTCGACCGCCGCTGCTGATCCACCTACCACCGCCCCTGCTGGGGCACTGGCAGCAGCGAGTACTGGGGAGACCTCCGTTGCTGCCACGTCTCTCGCCCCTTCTGATTCGGGGGGAGCCCCCCCAGCCGGTGGGAAGGGTCGGGGTGGGAAGAAGGGTAAGGGCCCCGCTAGAAAGGCCAGGCCCTCCATGGCGGAGACTGCCCCCGTTGCCGCAGCCCCGCTACTGGCTGCGGCGTCCCTCCCCGCTGTTCCCTCCACCAGCTCTGCAGGTGTCCCTCCCCCGGCCCCCAGGGCGTACGCCCAGGTGGCGGCGGCCCCCCCGCCTGCTGCTGCTCCTCCGCCCGCTGCTTCCGCCAACATCTACAGCGGCCGGGGCCCCTTTCCCACTTTGACCAGGAAGCACGGCGTCCGTTGCCTCCTGGTGCCCGCCTCGCCCCACGTGGAGACCTACGTGCGGGCATTGGCCAGGGTAGTGGGGCCCACGGCCATCGTGGCGGCCTCCAAAATGTACGGGAAGGTGGTCTTCTTCCTGGCATCGGAGGCTGCCGCCCAGGAGGCGGTAGAGACGGGCCTGGCGGTGGGGGGCGTGTTCGTCCCCCTGGAGCCGTTAGAAGACCTGGGGGTCCGCTTGATCTTGACCTCCGTCCCTCCCTTCCTGCCCAATGCCGCCCTGCTGCCCGCCCTTTCTGCCCTGGGACGCCCCATCTCTGTCATTAGCCCTCTCCCCTTGGGCTGCAAGGACCCCGCCCTCCGTCATGTTCTCTCGTTCCGCCGGCAAGTGCAGCTTCAACTGCCGCCGGCGGCGCGTGGCGGAGAGGCGCTCGAGGGGTCCTTTCTGGTCCCTTACCAGGGAGCCCACTACCGGGTGCATTACTCAATGGGGGAGGCCCGGTGCTACCTCTGCCGGGCGATGGGGCACGTCCGGAGGGACTGTCCCTTGGCCCAGCACGGAGGAGCGTCCGGGACCCCCGAGCCCCGGCAAGGCGCCGGCCCTGTCATCGCCGGTCCCCCTAGCTGCCCGGCACCCGAAGCTGCCCCTCCTCCTCCTTCTCGGTCCACCTGTGTGGAGGAGGGTGTGGCGGGGCTACCGCCGGCCGTGGGAGAGGGCTCGTCCCAGGGGGAATCTTCCCCGGTTTCTGCTGTCCCACCACTGCCTCCTCGAGTCCCTGAGCCATTGCCCTTGCCCCCCGAGCCAACCCCTGTTAGCCAGCCCCCGGATGATGCCATGGAGGGCTGGTCCTTAGTGCAGGGGAAGCGGGGAAAGTGGAAGGCTCGAGTTTCTTTACATACTTCGGATTCGGAGGCCCCCCGGAAGAGCAGGAAGGGGGGCGCCGATGTCGAGTCTTCCGCCTTGTCTCCTGATGACTCCCAGTTTGTGGTGCCGGCTGGGGATGCCGTGGCAGCACCGGAAGGTGACACCGCCCCTCCTCCGGGGTCCCTTCCCGTGGATGCCCCCGAGGGAGCCTCTCTCGCCCCCTTCCCACTTGGCGCCTCTGAGAGCGCCGCGGTGGGTATCGCCTCGGGTGCTGGCGGGGAGGGCCCTGGGGTGGTGGACTGTGATCTCCCTCCCATCTACGCAGAAATCGAGGCCCTGGGTTTGACCCCGGTCACGCAGGGGGAGGACGACCCTCTGCCGGCGGGCCTCGATCTGGGCGACCTCACTACATCCCCCCTGTCCCTGGGTTCCCTTCCCCTACCCGCTGTTTCTGCTTCCACCTCTGAGGGTCCCCTGGAATCTTCCCTCGACTCGGCTGTGGGTGGCACTCTGTTGGCAGCTGCCGAGCCCCTTGGGGCGACGGCCAGTGCCCCGCTGCCGAGACCCGCTTCCCAGGGGGTGTCCCTCTTGGGTGTGGAGGACCCGCCCTCCTTCCTCAGCGGGGACCCCATTGACCACCATCTCTCTCTGGGTGCTGAGGCTGCCGCACGTGCCACAGTGGCTGAGCCCGGCATCGTTAGGGGTCCCCTGCCCACTTCCCAGATCCTTGAGCCTGGCCAGGAGGAGCCACCTTCTGGCGCCTCACCTATGGAGGCTCCGGATCCTGCCTCTACCTCCTTCCCGGATTCTCTCCCTGATCCCCGCCCTACTCCTGTTGGCTCTGTCCTTGTCCCCCCCACTTCCTGTGATGCCAGTGCTGCCCCTGGCAATACCTCCCAGGGAGCGGGTTCACTAGTTCTTTCCTGTCCCGACCCCCCAAGGGCTGCTGTTCTCCTTCCACCGCCCCTTCTTGAATCTGAGAGCGGGGCGGGTCGTGTGGCGTCGGTCCATCTGCTGCCACGTTGGGGATCTGCCCCCTGCCTACCCGCCTTGGTGGGCCACGGGGCTGTGACGGGGGCCCCACTGGGGGCCAGTCATCGATCAGTGACCCCACCCCCCCATGCGCTGAGGGAGGAGCTGCGGGAGTTCCTTGAGGACGTCCGTGGCTCCCGGAACAAAGTCCATCTTGCGCTCCAGCGGTGGGGGGATTTCCATCAGGTCCTCCGGGCCGCGAGGGCCCTCATGGGGGAGGGTAGGAGGACCGGGAAGCAGGCCGCCACGGCCTACCGGCGGGTCCGTGTCTTCCGTGACTCCTTACTCACCTTCGGGGTTGGTCACGGATTGCTGCACGGCCTGCCGGAGGCCGTGGGCGTGTCTGCCAGCGAGGATCCCCCCCAGCCCTCCTCATGGCGCCGATCATCCTTGCCACCTTAAACACCCGAGGCTGTAGGATGGGTCTCCGCAGGAGCCAGGTGCTCTCCTTCCTCCGGGAGGGGGGGGTACTCTGTGGTTTTCCTGCAGGAGACCCATACGGATCCGGCCGCTGAAGCTAGCTGGTGGCTGGAGTGGGGGGATGGGGCCTACTTTAGCCACTTCTCTGTCTGCGCGGCTGGAGTGGCGACCCTGTTCTCCCCCGACCTACGGCACGAGGTGCTAGGGGTCGCCGAGGCTGTGCCGGGTCGCCTGCTGCACCTCCGGGTCCGCATGGAGGGGCTTGTGGTTCATCTCATCAACGTTTACGCCCCGACATCGGCCCCGGAGAGGCTACGTTTTTATCAGCAGGCATCCGCCTTCCTTGGCTCCCTGGACCCTCGTGAGTGCCTGGTCCTGGGAGGGGATTTTAACACCACCCTCGAGGAACGGGACCGCTCGGGGACCGAGCAGTGCCCGGCAGCTGCGGACGTCCTCCGGGAGATTGTCGACCGCCACTCCCTGGTGGACGTCTGGCGCGACCACCACCCAGACAACGTCTCGACGTTCACCTTCGTCCGGGTGGAGGCCCATCGGTCGTGCCACTCCCGGCTGGACCGTATTTACCTGTCACGTTTCCACCTTTCACGGGCCCACTCCTCCAGCGTTCGGCCGGCCCCCTTTTCGGATCACCACCTTGCCACCGTGACGGCCTCTCTCTGCACGGAGAGGCCGGGGCCGGCCTATTGGCACTTTAATAATAGTTTGCTGGAGGATGCCGGCTTCGTGGCATCCTTCCGGGAGTTCTGGCTGGCCTGGCGAGGGCAGAGGCGTGCCTTTTCCTCGGCGCGGCGGTGGTGGGATCTGGGGAAGGTGCATGCCCGGCTCTTCTGCCGTGACTACACTCGGGGTGCCAGCCGACGGAGGGATGCGGCGATAGGGCAGTTGGAGCGGGAGGTCTTGGAGCTGGAGAGGCGTCTGGCTATCAACCCCGCGGATCCATCCCTCTGCGGAGCGTGCCGGGAGAAGCGGGAGGAGCTCCGGGCCCTCGAAGACCATCGGGCCCGGGGTGCTTTTGTTCGATCCCGCATCCACCTCCTTCGGGAGATGGATCGCGGCTCCCGCTTCTTCTACACCCTAGAGAAAAGGAGGGGGGCCAAGAAGCACGTCACCTGCCTCCTGGCGGAGGACGGCACTCCCCTCACGGATCCGGCGGAGATGTGCGAGAGGGCCAGGGCCTTCTACGCCACTCTTTTCTCCCCGGATCCGACCGATCCTAACGCTTGCAGAGTGCTCTGGGACGGGCTCCCGACGGTCAGCACGGGCGACCGGGACCGGCTAGAGCTGCCTCTCACTCTGGCCGAGTTCTCGAAGGCCCTCCGTCACATGCCCACCAATAAATCTCCGGGCTTGGACGGGCTGACCGTGGAGTTCTACCGCGTGTTCTGGGACGTCCTCGGCCCAGACCTGGTCACTGTCTGGGCTGAGGCTTTGCATAGCGGGGTCCTCCCTCTCTCGTGCAGGCGAGCCGTGCTGGCCTTATTGCCGAAGAGGGGGGACCTCCGCGACTTACGGAATTGGCGTCCCGTCTCGCTCCTCAGCACGGACTACAAAATTGTTGCGAAGGCCATCTCGATGCGGCTAGGGTCCATGCTGGCGGACGTGGTCCATCCAGACCAGGCCTACACCGTCCCGGGCCGCACCATCTTTGATAACTTGTATCTGGTCCGGGACCTTCTGGAATTGGGGTGTAGGGATGGTCTGTCGTTCGCCCTCCTGTCCCTGGATCAGGAGAAGGCGTTTGACCGGATGGATCACGGGTATCTCCTGGGCACTCTGCGAGCGTTCGGCTTCGGACCCCTGTTTGTGGGTTTTCTGCAGGTGCTGTACGCTTCTGCGGAGTGTCTGGTCAGGCTCAACTGGACCCTGACCGAGCCGGTCAGCTTCGGGCGGGGAGTGCGGCAGGGGTGCCCCCTCTCGGGCCAGCTGTATGCTCTGGCGATCGAGCCCTTCCTCTGTCTCCTCCGCAAGAGGTTGACGGGGTTGGTGCTTCAGGAGCTGGGGCTACGGCTGGTCCTGTCGGCATACGCTGACGATGTGCTCCTCGTGGTCCAGGACCCGGGCGACTTGGCGCGGGTGGAGGCTTGCCAGGCTGTGTACTCGGCGGCCTCCTCCGCCCGGGTCAACTGGGTCAAGAGCTCTGGCCTGGTGGTCGGGGACGGGTGGCAGGCGAGCTCCCTCCCACCTGCGCTTCAGGCCATCCTGTGGAGCGCGGGTCCGCTGCTCTATCTCGGCGTTTACCTTTCTGCCACGCATCCGTCTCCGCCGGAGAACTGGCAGGATTTGCAGGGCAGGGTGACGGAGCGGCTCCGGAAATGGACAGGACTACTCCGGTGCCTCTCCCTTCGGGGTAGGGCACTGGTGCTTAATCAACTGGTCCTGTCCATGCTCTGGTACCGACTCAACACCCTGGTCCCGGCCCCGGGTTTCCTGGCCAACCTCCGGACGGTGATTCTGGAGTTCTTTTGGCCGGGGACGCACTGGGTCTCTGCAGGGGTCCTCCACCTGCCCCTGGAGGAGGGGGGGCAGGGCCTGAAGTGCTTACGCGCTCAGGTCCATGTCTTCCGCCTCCAGGCCCTGCAGAGGCTCCTGTTTGGTGCGGGTAGTCCGGCGTGGAGCGTATTGGCGCACGCCTTCCTCCGCCGCTTCCGAGGGCTCCGATACGACCGGCAGCTCTTTTACCTCCATCCGAGAGGTCTTCCGCGAGGCCTCTCCGGGCTGCCGGTCTTCTACCAAGACCTCCTCCGGACCTGGAAGCTCTTTTCAATGACCAGGTCCGTGGCGGCCACCGTGGGGGTTGACCTCCTCGCGGAGCCCCTGCTACACAATCCCCAGCTTCGTGTGCAGGTGGCGGAGTCCCCCACGGTGTGCCAGAGGTTGGTCTCGGCAGGAGTCACCAGGGTCGGAGACCTCCTGGACTACGACCGGGGAGACTGGCTGGATCCCCTGACGCTCGCTCAGCGCATGGGGCTCTCCAGACCTCGTACTCCCCAGCGCGTACTTCAGGAGGTGAAGGCCGCTTTACTGCCCGCTGCTCGGGCTTACCTCGACCGGGTCCTGCGAGAGGGCACGCCCCGCCCACCCTCCACCCCAGGCCCCGTGGACATTTTTATCGGGCCCCTGCCCCGTGGACCCAATCGGCCCCCTCACCCTTTCACTGCCAGCCGGCTGCATGATCTGCAGCCGGTTTTGTTCCAGACCGCGCCACGGAAACATCTGTACTCGCTCGTGCTCCATACCCTTCACTACCTCACCCTCGCGTCCCGCCCCGATACCAAATGGCGGGACCTCCTGCCGCCTCTCGAGGGTGAGGAGCCCCGGTGGGCCAGCTTGTACTCTGCCCTGGTCCCGAGGCCCGCCGGGGATATCAGTTGGCGGCTCCTTCACGGAGCCGTGAGCACGGGCGTGTACTTGGCGTGGTTCACATCTGTCCCTAGCACCTGCCCTTTCTGTGGTGAGAAGGAGACCTTGTCGCACGTTTATTTGGAGTGCGCCAGGTTGCAGCCCCTGTTCCGGCTCCTCCTGAATATTTTCCTGCGTTTTTGGTTGCACTTTTCCCCTCACCTTTTTATCTACACGCTCCCCATCCGTGGCCCCACGAAGTCGCGGGATCTCCTTCTCAACCTCCTCTTGGCCCTGGCCAAACTGACCATCTACAACACCAGGGAGAGGAGGTTGGCCGACGGGATTTCCTGCGACTGTGGGGCCTATTTCCGTTCCTCCGTCTGCTCTCGCATCCGGGCAGAGTTCCTCTGGGCGGCGTCCACTGGCTCCCTTGACGCCTTCGAGGAGCAGTGGGCGTTGTCCGGGGTTCTCTGCTCGGTGTCCCCATCGGGTTCCCTTCGTTTAGCCCTATGACCTCACTCCCGATCCTGTTTTTTTCATTAGTTGTCCCCCGTAATTATTTGGTGTCCCAGACCTGTGGGTCCTCCCCTTAGGCTGGGGGGAGGCCCTTTAGAAGTGGGCGGGCTTCGCCCGCCCACCCCCGCTGGATGCCAATAGGACCAGTGACCAGTATATTTGCCCTCTACCAGACTCCTGTACCCCACTGTTTTGGATCTGTCATAATAGGGATAAACTACTTATCAGTCTTTCAGTGTCTTTTTTTATTTGTCAAGCGTGTATAGCTCCAGGTCTATCAGACAATTCAGATACATTTCCCCAAAAGTGCATTCACTGAGTCTCAAGAGCCATATATTTTCATGTATTGTGCTTATATTATTGTTTTCTCATGTTTCTGGCAAGGCAAATGTGTTTTACTATATTAAAACAGTTCAAGTCTGAAATATTAAAGTCATTGTAAGGCTTGATTTCCCCTGCTCCAACAGAATTAAAAAAAAAGTGTTCACCTTTCTTTTATCTCATTCCAATTTTGTAAGCTAAGGAACGTAAGGATCAGTTTTATGCTTAAAAGCCTATAACTATACAAGAGTTAATTCTCTGCTAGTGCAGCATCATTTGGCTGGGCATGATGCAACATAACAGGCTCTCCCCTCCTCTAGCAACCCCTGCCAACAGCCACTCTGGCCCTAAGATCAGGGCCGGCTCTAGCCATTTCGCCGCCCCAAGCACGGCGACACGCTGCAGGGGGCGCTCTGCAGCTCGCAGGTCCCACGGCTCCGGTGGAGCATCCGCAAGTGTGCCTGCGGGAGGTCCACCAGAGCCGCAGGACCAGCGGCCCCTCCGCAAGGACGCCTGCGGGAGATCCACCGGAGCCGCCTGCCGCCCTCCTGGCAACCGGCAGAGCGCTCCCTGCAGCATTCCGCCCCAAGCACGCACTTGGTGCGCTGGGGCCTGGAGCCGGCCCTGCCTAAGATAGCCAGCCTCATCTTCTGACTCAGCCCTCTACCTATGTCAATTTTAGTTCCACTTCTTCTAGGATAACACCAATCTCAAACAGATGATGGGCCAGACTACCTGAGGCTGTGGGACTAAGTCTCATTTTTAGTCCCCCCACCCTTGGTCTCTATGGTTTTTCACACCACCTTTTGCAGTGGCGAGTAGGGAAGCCCAGGTCACTTCTCTGGGTGCCAGCCCAGGGACCCTGTAGTAAGTAGGCAAGGTCTATTTATTCAGGGCTCCTTGCTTCCTCCTTCATCAGCCAGTCTGCAGGTCTTTCCCACAGCCCCTTCCTGGGTCCACTGTGTACCTGTATTCTCTTCAGGATGTACAACCTTTCTATCTTCCCAGAGTCCATAGTCTCTCAAGGTTCACCCTTCTTTGAGGGCAGGGGCTCACAGAACTCTTGCAATGAATCCCCAATGCAAATATTAACTTAAACCATTTCTTTTAATCTCTGGCTGGCATATACATGACAGCTGTAATGGCCCCTATCTCAACCACTAGCCCATGGCATAATAGGTATTCCTGGGAGAAAGATGACAGGGCATAAGGATTCCCTAACCATACCAGTTCTTAACCACAAGAACTAAACCTATGGGTATATAGGCAGCCGGGTACGATTTAGAGTAGCTCCATGCTACTCAGCATGAGTTCCTGTCTTAGAAGCACTGGACAGAGGCAGAGTTCCTTTCCTCACCATATGCCAGAGTGTATTTCAATATGTTCAATAAGCCTTTATTTAATTACACTCTAAATAATATTTTAATTTAGTCACTATTACAAGTACTGGATTTCCAGCTGACAAAGTAGTAAATCCCTGTGCATAGAGCTTTTCATGACATACTATTTTCAGTTAACATATACAAAAAAAAATTAGTTTTTCCTAATAGATGTTGTTTCTACAATAGAGTTAAACTTTGGTTCTTTTCACTTAATTATTTGACATGTCTCACTATCATCATTCATTTTGGGGAGAGGTGTGGGAGTGGAAATCATGAAAGAGCCAAAGAGTTTAAGAAAAGGGATGCAAGACAGCATAAAGGGAAAGAGTTGGGGAAGATGATGGCAGAAGGGAAGAGGTGGATTACCTAGGATAAATTTTAGAACAGATGCTCCACAAAATAGTCTTCTGCTAAATTCTAGATATTTAAGGTTTGGGACTTTTAAGGCATCTGTTTTAATAATTTTGGGTTTTGTTTTTTTTTTAAATCACACTACGTTCCTAGCCCTTCTGGGTCTACCAAGTAAAGAACCTTCTTTCAAGAATGCCTTACTGTAATCAAAACTCCATTTGGGTAAAAATAAAACTCTGAAGGCAATTTTCAAATTTGTACTAACAAGTTTTGAGATAATCCAGAGAACAACTATTAAACCTATCAAAATTATGATTGGTCTTTGTAAAAAGGACAGGCAGAAGAGCTTGCACCTACAGCATAGAGAAGAGAGGACTTCATGGAGGCTGTGAAGATGTAGCTAATTACTACCTGCCACTGCCTTACTACATGCAATATGTCACAGCTGCCAAATGTGTATCCAGACCATCTACATGTACAAAACTGAGTACGTTACAGGTGGGAGCTCATAATTGTTCTCATTTTGATTAATTTGACAGTGGGCAGATAGCATTTTACATCAGTGATGCTCTGAAGATACAGAATTCTGTTTTTGGAACTAGAGAAGATGAAAACCTTTGTTTCTGAAACAAAGGTTTTCATTTTCCTCATTATATTCTTACTCTTAATATTCATACCCTTTTTGAGAAGTGCATTTTAGTACCAAGTTTCATTGCTATATGTTGTCAAACATAACTTCTTCTTAGTTAAAGAATTGTTTTAGTTAGAGAATTAATGTAATTATCCAGTTTACAGAGCTCAGCATCATCAATAAATTAATACTGTTTGTCTTGTGTTCATTTGATTGTACATGGTACTAAATAATAAGAAGAAATTAGAAATATAAGTTGCACAGCCCTGTAAGAAATCATCATAGGGTGGGTTCTTCCAGGTTTAGGCAAGGGCTTTCCCATAGTCTCCACTCAGGAACAAACAGCCCCACAACATTCTTTTCTGCATCAGGGCATGAACAGTTTCAAAATTTAGTTAATCTCTAATAGTGCAAGTGAAGAGCCTGGCTCACTGTAGTGTCACTCCAGTTTAACACCAGGGTGACTTCCTTGATTTCAATGAATCAGAATATTAGGGTTGGAAGAGACCTCAGGAGGTCATCTAGTCCAATCCCTTGCTCAAAGCAGGACCAACACCAATTAAATCGTCCCAGCCAAGGCTTTTTCAAGCTGGACCTTAAAAATCCTATAAGGATGAAGATTCCACCACCTCCCTAGGTAACCCATTCCGGTGCTTCACTACCATCTTAGTGAAATAGTGTTTCCTAATATCCAACCTAGATCTCCCCCACTGCAACTTGAAATTATTGCTGCTGCTTCTGTCATCTGCCACCACTGAGAACAGCCTAGCTCCATCCTCTCTGGAACCCCCCTTCAGGTAGTTGAAGCCCCCCCCCCCACTCTTCTGCAGACTAAATAACTCCAGTTCCCTCAGCCTCTCTTCGTAAGTCATGTGTCCCAGCCCCCTAATCATTTTCATTGGCCTCTGCTGGACTCTCTCCAATTTGTCCGTATCCTTTCTGTAGTGGAGGGACCAAAACTGGATGCAGTAGTCCATGTGTGGCCTCACCAGTGTCGAATAGAGGGGAATAATCATTTCCTTCAATCTGCTGGCAATGCTCCTACTAATACAGCCCAATATACTATTAGCCTTCTTGGCAACAAGGGCACACTTATATGACTTATATGCAGCTTCTCGTATGCTGTAAGCCCCAGGTCCTTTTCTGCAGAACTGCTATTTAGCCAGTCGGTCCCCAGCCTGTAGTGGTGTATGAGATTCTTTCTTTCTAAGTGGAGGACTCTGCAGTTGTCCTTGCTGAACCTCAGATTTCTTTTGGCCCAATCCTCTAATTTGTCTAGGTCACTCTGGACCCTATGTACCTCTCCCCTCAGCTTAGTGTCATCTGTGACCTTGCTGAAAGTTCAATGAATCCCATCATCCAGATCATTAATAAAGATGTTGAACAAAACTGGCCCTAAGACCAACCCTGGGGCACTCCGCTTGATACTGGCTGCCAACTGGACATCGAGTCGTTGATCACTATCCATTCAACCCGACAATCTAGCCAGCTTTCTATGAACCTTATAGATGGAGTTATAGAAACTAGAGTACTGCAATGATTAATGAAGAATGTGGTCTTTTTAGGAGTAGAGTCTCCATTTTAAAATTGTACCATAAGCTATGATCATGGAGAAGATTCTAGCAGAATATTAGAGTTGTGGTGTGATGCCTTGTGGTGTTCTGTCATAGTCATAGAATATCAGGGTTGAAAGGGACTTCAAGAGGTCACCTAGTCTAACCCCCTGCTCAAAGAAGGACCAATCCCCAACTAAATCATCCTAGCCAGGGCTTTGTCAAGCCTGACCTTAAACACTTCTAAGGAAGGAGATTCCACCACCTCCCTAGGTAACCCATTCTAGTGCTTCACCACCCTCCTAGTGAAAAAGTTTTTCCTAATATCCTAACCTAAACCTCTCCCACTGCAACCTGAGACCATTACTCCTTGTTCTGTCATCTGGTACCACTGAGAACAGTCTAGATACATCCTCTTTGGGACCCCCTTTCAGGTGGCTGAAAGCAGCTATCAAATCCTTCCCCCCACCCCACTCTTGTCTTCTACAGACTAAACAATCCCAGTTCCCTCAGCCTCTCCTCATAAATCATTTTTGTTGCCCTCCGCTGGACTCTTTCCACATCCTTCTTGTAGTGTGGGGCCCAAAACTGGACACAGTACTCCAGATGAGGCCTCATCTGTGTAGAATAGAGGGGAATGTTCATGTCCCTCGATCTGCTGGCAATGTCCCTACTTATACAGCCCAAAATGCTATTAGCCTTCTTGGCAACAAGGGCCCATGTCTCTATGGAAGACACATGAGAAAACAGTGACCTTAGATCTACCACCAGATTCTAGGGCCTGATCTCACCATTCACAGAGGAGTCATAGGAATCTTTGGGTGGCGGCGTATAACTATCATAATGGCTCCTACCCAACAATCTCTGGCACATAGCATAGCAGACATTTCTGATAGAAACAGGACATGGCTGGGGCATCCTTATGGCCTGCCAATTCTTAGCTTCTGGAAGAAAAGATTTGGAATTATAGACAGTCAGCACAAATTAGAGCAGCTTCATCTTGCCTTTCAAGCACTGTAAAGGTGCAGGATCCCATTAGTCTTAATATCCCAGCCTGTATTTCAGTTCTTCTACAGCATCTTCAAACAGCCCTTTAAATTAAAGTCGTCCTTAAAAATTTAATTCAGTAGTCACTACTGCAAATACTAGATTTCCAGCAGTGTTTAAATAGAATGGGAAAACAAAAAAACGCAAAATATTAAATGGTTGTGAAAGCCTTTAAAGTTCAATAAATTAAATTGGATTTTTTTTTAATACAACTCATGTACAGATAAAAAGTGTGATTTTCCTTTCAACATCTCTCTGCTGTACAGTATCTATGAGAAAACTTTTGGGAGTTCGAGGCAGCAGAAGAAGTGAAAATGATGTAAGTGCTGGTACTTTTCCAAAGATTGCTGGAAATCTTGAAAAAAAAAAAATAAAACCACCACAACACCACAAACCTATGTTCTATTGTTAAATTCAATTTACATTATTCACCATTATATTACAGTAGCTGCAGACTAATGAAATTCAAACTCTTGCAACATGTTGACTAATGACTTTAAGCTTACTATACAAGTGCTTAGTCTCAGGACTACAGAATTTAAAGAGTTTCTGATGAACATTTATAAGTTATATTTGAAGAAAAGTGATGAAGGAAAATAACCATACAGGCTTATGATTTGCCCCCCATATATTTGGAGCAGTGTAGGAGACTGAGCAAAATGCCTCCTGGAGAGCACAAAAATAATGGTGTGCATTCCACTCTGTTCCCAAACAGCTCTGCTGGCTGATGCTGAGGGAGGTGGGACTATGACCCTTCTGATCCCCTTGGCAAAGGCTAGCACAAGAAGTGGCCCTGGGAAACAAAGGGGAAGCTTCTGTGACCTCTACATCCCTTGTGAACCTACAGAACCAGACACGTGCTTGTGCTAGGTATTTTATATACAGTCTGAAAATATCTAACAGGAAAAAAAAAAAAAAAAACCAACCACACACATTTTGCATGAGATACAATCCAAAAGCACTCAGAAAAATTAAGTGCTTAAAATAGTGCCAGAAAATACTTTGAAGATTAAAAAAAATAAGAAAATTTCTGGCTTGGAAATCTCTCCCATCATGGGTTTATTTAAAGATTCTGATAATTTGTTTTAAAAATTGCATTTATTATTTTAAGCCTCCTTTCTTGCAGTCAAAAACACTTAGGCCCTGAGCCTACTCCCAATGAAATCAGAAGCCAATGGAAGACTTGCTATGTGACATCAAACATCTATGGATTTTAAGACCAGAATTTACCATTGTGATAATCTCGTCTGTCCTCCTACATAATGCAGGCCATAGATTTTCATCAAGTAATTCCTGCACCAAGCCTATGATGTCTAGCTGAGCTAGAGCATATTTTAGAAAGATACCCAATCTCGATTTAAAGACTTCCTGTGATGGAGAATTCACCACATCCTTTGGAAGAGTGTTCCAATGATTAGTTATCTTCACAGTCAAAAATGTTGTTCCTTTTTTCTTGTCTGAAATTGTCCAGCGTCATCTGTAAACCATTACCACTGATCTACACTATGAGTTTAGGTTGAATTTAGCAGCATTAGATCGATTTAACACTGCACCCATCCACATGACGAAGCCATTTTTGTTGGCTTAAAGGGCTCTTAAAAATAGATTCCTGTACTCCTCCCCAATGAGGGGATTAGTGTAGGCTCGAATTTGGGGTACCGTGGACGCAATTCAATGGATATTGGCCTCCGGGAGCTATCCCAGAGTGCTCCATTGTGACTACTCTGGACAGCACTCTCAACTCAGATGCACTGGCCAGCTAAACGGGAAAAGCCACAGGAACTTTTGAATTTCATTTCCTGTTTGGCCAGTGTGGCGAGCTGATCAGCACAGGTGACCTTAGAGTCCCAAAATCACAAAAGAGCTCCAGCATGGACAGAACGGGAGGTACTGGATCCAATTGCTGTGTGGCGGAGAAGAATCCATGCAGCAGGCAAGCACACAGCAGGCAATTTGAGAATCCCTTCTCCCCAGCAGCCAGAAACTGTTCATCACCCTGGAGCCATACTCTCCTAAAGTGGGCTCCTGGACCACAAAGCCGGAGAAGACACCTCTGGTGAGTGTACCTTTGTAAATATAATACAGGGTTTAGATTCATAGATTCTAGGGTCAGAAGGGACCAATGTGATCATCTAGTCCCATCCCCTGCACAAAGCAGGCCACAGAACCCTACCCATCCACTTCTATAACAAACCCCTAACCTATGCCTGAGTTATTGATGTCTTCAAATTGTGGTTTGAAGACCTCAAGCTGCAGAGAATCCACCAGCAAGTGACCCATGCCCCACACTGCAGGGGAAGGCGAAAAACCTCTAGGGCCTCTGCCAATCTGCCTTGGAGGAAAATTCCTTCCCTACCCCAAATATGGCGATCAGCTGAACCCTGAGCATGTGGGCAAGACTCACCAGCCAGCACTCAGAAAAGAATTATCTGCAGTAACTCAGATCCCATCCCATCCAACATCCCATCACCACCACTGAGCATACTTATCTGGCGATAATCAAAGATCAATTGCCAAAATTAGGCTCTCCCCTCATACCATCCGTTCCATAAACTTATCAAGCTTAGTCTTAAAGCCAGATATGTCTTTTGCCCCTACTGCTCCCCTTGGAAGGCTGTTCCAGAACTTCACTCCTCTAATGGTTAGAAACCTTCGTCTAATTTCAAGTCTAAACTTCCTAGTGTCCAGTTTATACCCATTCGTTCTTGCATCTACATTGGTACTAAGCTTAAATAATTCCTCTCCCTCCCTAATATTAATCCCTCTGATATATTTATGAAGAGCAAGCATATCCCCCCTCAGCCTTCTTTTGGCTAGACTAAACAAGCCAAGCTCTTTGAATCTCCTTTCATATGACAGGTTTTCCATTCCTTGGATCATCCTAGTAGCCCATCTCTGAACCTGTTCCAGTTTGAATTCATCCTTCTTAAACATGGGAGACCTGAACTGCACACAGTATTCCAAGTGGGGTCTCACCAGCGCCTTATATAATGGTACTAACACCTCCTTATCTTTGCTGGAAATACCTCTCCTGATGCATCCTAAAACCACATTAGCTTTTTTAACGGCCATATCACATTGGCGGCTCATAGTCATCCTGTGATCTACCAATACCCCAAGGTCCTTCTCCTCCTCTGTTGCTTCCAAGTGATGCGTCCCCAATCTATATCTAAAGTTCTTATTATTAATCCCTAAGTGCATGACCTTGCACTTTTCACTATTAAATTCCATCCTATTACTATTACTCCAGTTTACAAGGTCGTCCAGATCTTCCTGTATGATATCCCGGTCCTTCTCCGTGTTAGCAATACCCACCAGCTTTGTATCATCCGCGAACTTTATTAGCACATTTCCACTTTTTGTGCCAAGGTCAGTAATAAAAAGGTTAAATAAGATTGGTCCCAGAACCGATCCTTGAGGAACTCCACTGGTAACCTCCTTCCAGCCTGACAGTTCACCCTTCAGTACGACCCGTTGTAGTCTCCCCTTTAACCAGTTCCTTATCCACCTTTCAATTCTCATATTGATCCCCATCTTTTCCAATTTGACTAATAATTCCGCATGTGGAACCTTGTCAAATGCCTTACTGAAATCGAGGTAAATTAGGTCTACCGCATTTCCTTTGTCTAAATAGTCTGTCACCTTCTCAAAGATTTAAAAGAAAGTGTGTTTAATGTTTAATTTGCCCTGTAGACTTTGGATGCATTTGCGACCAGTATAGCTGCTGGAAAAAAGTCTGTTAACGTGTCTAGGGATGGAGCAGAAATCCTCCATGGACATCTCCATGAAGCTCTCCTGGCAGTACTCTAAAAGCCTTTGCCACACGGTGGGTGGAGGCCCATTCATGCTGAGCTGTTCACGTTTGGCTGAGAGGGATCTTCCCTTATACTAGCCACACAATGGGGGCGGGGGGGGGGCGTGAAGCACATGTGCTGTGTAATGTGAATCTCTTGATTCAGTGTGAAATAGTCTTGTTCTCCAAAATGTATCCTTTTAAAATACTACTCGCCCTTTTTCCCCCTCCCACAGCTGCAAATGTTTCTAGGCTCCCCCTATGATCTCCATCTCAGAGGTTAACAAGCCGAATGTGGGAGCAAACCAACATGCTCAGGCATCTGGTGAAGCTGCAGGAAAGGCAGCAGGAGCCTAGACCACCACTGAAGCTGGGGGGGGGCCACCGGTCTGGGGGCTCCACTGCTGGCCTGGGGTTCCTGCCACTGGCTCTGCTCAGCCTGCTGCCAGCCCCGGGTCACAGCCAGCGGTCCAGGCGAGCTCTGTCGATGGCCTGGGGTACCGGCCGCTGGCCCCCTGCCAGTCAGGTTCCAGCCGCCAGCCCCACTCAGCTCTGCTCCTAGCGTCGGCCCGGGGCTCCGCAGCCATCCCCAGCTGTGGCCCTCTAGCCCCAACCTGGGGCAGTGAGGGGTGCAGACAGGGTCAAGAGGGGCAACAGCTCAAAATGGATCACATGGATTCTTATTACTGGCACACGAAACCTTAAATTAGAATGAATAAATGAAGACTCATCACATAACTTTTGAAAGGTTGCCGACCTCTGTGCTAGAGAGAGTTTTGGACCCACAGATACTACTAGAGAGCCCAGCTGAAGTCAACAGCATTAGTTCAAAGTGCTTAGTACTTCTGTCATTGTTCTTTGTGTGTGACATGTGTGCCCATTGTCCTTTGTAGGTGCACTTTATAGCTGACTCTGTAGCTATGGGAAATTCTGAGAGAAGTCAAATGGAAGTGGTGACATAACAGGAAGTAGGTAGCATCCATTTCTTCATGGATTATTAGGCGGTATCAGGGGACCAATTCCGGCACCAAATAGCATCTCTCCTTACTTCCAGTAGCAGCCAAATGCTGCTACTGGAATTTTAATATACATGAAATTCTCTCAGTATGTTTTTTCAGTTCTGGGATGGATACATTAATCTTTTAAATACTGAATTTGTTTTAAAATTGCTTTCTTTACTTACCAAGATATGTGCATTCTGTGTATTTGTCAGTTATCACTTCTACAACATTCGCAAAAAGAACAGCAGTACTTGTGGCACCTTAGAGACTAAAATTTATTTTAGCATAAGCTTCATGCAGTGGAAAATACAGAAATTAATATTAATAAAGTTAAGAGACACTTTAGGCCCAATGTTGGAGGGTGTTGAATGCTTCCTGTTTTGGTACAGATGACCTTAGGTTCCTTAAAAGTGGATGGTGAGGGAGTTCAGTACCTCACAAGAGATGCTCAGTGTCTTACAGGATCAGCCCCCCCATTAGCTATTGTGTAACTCGAAGTTTGGAACACTCCAAACCCTTGACAGTAATTCTAGCCTAATACTCATTAGCCTCTAAACTGCTTTTCAATTTTTTTCCCCTTGAGCTTACTGAGTTAGTTGATCATTTCTGCAACTTTGTATTTTATTGGGTCTGATTCGCAGGTCTGTTATGGCTGTTTTGCACTAGCCCCCCGTTGTAAAGCTGACATAAAGCCAGTGAATCCAGCCCCTGTAGGAATTCCTCTAGATAAGGTGGGGAGAAGGGGGTCATCTGAGATAGGGCAGAGTTACCATAGTGCATCCAGGAAAAACTGGGAGATGGCCAGGGTGTCCCTGCCATCCTGGCTGCCAGCATGGCCCCAGAGATATAGAACGGTTATGCAACTTACCCAAAATTAAATAGCAACTTTGTCCAATCTGGGAATACAGTTTCAGAATTCTGATTCCCAGTACCAGGCTTTAACCACAAGACCACAAGCTGAAATGGGATAAACAGAAAAAGGAAAGTAGCTAATAGCTAAGGGGGCCGTTAAAGTGAGGATCTGTTCTCTCATTAAAGAGACTTTCAACCATACAGGATTTCCTGACAAATCACACACAGTTCTAAAAACTATCAAGAGGAAGAATGTCATGTCGGGAGAAGGGGGGAGGCGATCCACCAGAAAACATGACCAAAATCTGATCTCATACCAGAACACTTTATATTCGTCTTGGGTTCAGGACTATTGAACATGACATGCACAATGCTACAGTACATACAAAGCTACATACTATAACAATCATTACTCAACAGAAAGAAACTGAGCCAGTCATACTGGCAATCTCAGTACTGCAGTAAGCAATTTTGTCACTTAAGGAAATAGCACAGAAGGGAACATTCTTGGCACATAAGGGAAACAGAGGAGGAAGAGTGTGACTAGTCAGCTTCCTCATGTGGTTAATCTTCATTTATGCATCTCCTTGATCAAAACCACAAAAACAGAACAGGGATGGGAAGTAAGCATTTATTTTTATTAGGACAACCACAAAAACAGGGAAGTGTCAGGGGATCATTGCTTTACAAGTCTTCATAACATAATACATGGCTGATTATTCATACTATTGAGAGTTAAATATCGCTTTAAGAAATACAAGCAAAGACTTGTTTGGGGGACTGATGTCAGTGGGAACATGACCTAAGGCTTGATTAATTGTTCCAGTTTTATGCAGTTTTAACACTATTGAAGTCAATGGAGTCGTAAAAGTGGATTAACAGTGATGAATCAGGCCTCCAGAGTTTTAGTTGAAAGTAGCTGAGTACTCTTCAGTGGAATTGTTAAGATTCTGATTTTTGGTTGGGGTGGATCAGAGTAAACAGCTTTCAGTTTTCTATGCAGTCAGATCTGAAAGGAAAAATTCTAAGAAGAGGTTTTGGAGATGCAAGTATATACTTGGGACCTGGGGAGGAAGGAACACCCAAATATTATTGAAGTGAAAGAAATTATAGAAGAGAATGCAGCAGATCAGCAATTCGAAAGGCATCCAGAAATGAACACATCAAAACAGATTGTTAGCAAAGGAAATTACATTGTAGGATTCAGTTCTTTGTTTGAAAGAACAAGATTTATCTATGCAAGCTACTATGGCAGCACAACTTGCACCATAAAATGCTTTCTGATGTGGCAGATTTGTCCATATTGATTTGGCTGTAGGCATGGTTTTTGATCTGTTTCCCACAAAACAGGTTGGTGTTTCCCCCTATACAATCCTCTCAATATGGGTGTTTACACATTTCTTTTTTGCCTTATTCTAGCTTCAATTTGGAACGGGTTTCTTACCCCTTTCTTTACAGGTCATAGCATAAACCAGTATAGTAACTGCATTGTTCTTCATATAAAGCATTTCTTTTTCTAAAATGGTTTAGCTGTCATACATACTGTATAAACAAATGCATATTATGGACAGCACAAGTAAAACCACTTCTAGTAAAGGTTGCCCAACACTTTCCATTACAAGACCCTGTTTTCAGTTGTTTATAATGTTGCCAGACAAATAGTTTGGGCTGAAATTTTCCATGACAGGTGTCTGGCTCTGTTTGTTCATTTTTTTAAATGAATTTCAGAAAAAAAAATTGTTCAGTTACATCTAGGGCTGTCAATTAATTGCAGTTAACTCACACTATTAACTCAAAAAAAATTAATCGTGATTAAAAATTAAATCACGATGAATCACAGTTTTAATTGCACTGTTACAAAATCTAATACCAATTAAAATTTATTAAATATTTTAGATGTTTTTCTACATTTTCAAATATATTCATTTCAATTACACAGAATATGAAGTGTACAGTGCTCACTTTATATTTTTTATTACAAACATTTGCGGTGTAAAAATGATATAGTATTTTGCAATTCACCTCATTGTACTGTAGTGCACTCTTTATCATGAAAGTTGAACTTACAAATATATAATTATGCACAAAAAATTGCATTAAAAAAATAAAACCATGTCAAACTTTAGAGCCTACAAGTCCACACAGTCCTACTTCTTGTTCAGCCAATCACTCAGACAAACAAGTTTATTTACATTTGTAGGAGATCATGCTACCCGCTTCTTATTTACAATGTCACCTGAAAGTGAGAACAGGCGTTCCCATGACACTTTTATAGCCAGCATTGTAAGGTATCCATGTTCCAGATATATGGAACATTTGTATGCCCCTTCATGCTTCAGCCACCCTTCCAGAGGACATGCTTCCATGCTGACGCTCATAAATATAATTAACACTTTCTTTTTTTTTTCAGTGACTGAACTCCTTGGGGGAAGAGTTGCAGGTCTCCTGCTCTGTGTCTTACCTGCATACTGCCATATATTTCATGTTATAGCAGTCTCAGAGGATGACCCAGCAAATGTTGTTGTTTGTTTTAAGAACACTTTCACTGCAGATTTGACAAAATGCAAAGAAGATACCAATGTGAGATTTCTAAAGAGGGCTATAGCACTTGACCCAAGGTTTAGGAAACTGAAGTGTCTTCCAAAAATCTGAGAGGGACGAGGTGTGGAGCATGCTTTAAGAAGTCTTAAAAGAGCAATACTCCGATGCAGAAACTACAGAGCCACCAAAAAAGAAAATCAACCTTCTGCTGGTGGCATCTGACTCAGATGGTGAAAATGAACATGCATTGGTCTGCACTGCTTTGGATTGTTATCAAGCAGAAGCCATTATCAGCATGGATGTATGTCCTCTGGAATGGTAGTTGAAGCATGAAGGGACAGACGAATCTTTAGAGCATCTGGCACATATATATCTTGCAACACCGGCTACAACAGTGCCATGCGAATGCCTGTTCTCCCTTTCAGATGACATTGTAAGCAAGAAGCGGGCGGCATTATCTCCTACAAATGTAAATAAACTTGTTTGTCTGAGTGATTGGCTGAACAAGAAGTAGGACTTGTAGGCTGTAAGGTTTGACAAGGTTTTATTTTTGAATGCGGATATTTTTTGCATAATTATATATTTGTAAGTTCAACTTTCACGATAAAGAGATTGCACTACAGTATGAGGTGAATTGCAAAATACTATTTCTTTTGTTTACCATTTTTACAGTGCAAATATTTGTAATAAAAATATAAAGTGAGCACTGTACATTTGATAGTCTGTGTTGTAATTGTAATTTATATTCTGTGTTGTACTAAACATGCTCTGGTCCAGGGTTGAAGGAGCTGAGCAGGAGTTTTTCCCACAGCTGCTCCTCCCAATAGCCAAGGGCCATTGTGGCGCTGGGCACTAGAATTGAGAGTAGGGAGAATCTCCTGTGCTTTCCATCTCCAGTAATGAGACCCAGGCAGGAAGAGGGGGAAAAGGAAACTGCTTGACTGGAATGCAGAGGGGTGAGGAGCCAGGCCTGGGTGGTGAGGGGAAAACTGGGAAAAAGGGGTGAGGAGATATAGGCAGGGGCAGAAAGGGTCAGGCTTAGGGAAGACATCAACAGAAGGGCCTGTAACTAGAGAATACTCCCCTCAGAATATTGAGTAGAACTGACAGCAAATAGCCAGGGCTGGCCCACAACATTTTGTCACCTGAGGTGGGGAGCTCAAATGACACTCCCATACCCCCTCACTTGGGCCAAAACTTTGAAAGGTCTCAATTCTGCCGTCTTCCTGGTCTACTCCTCTCATGGTACTGCTCTGCTACCTACCCCAATAAAGGAGAACTAACAACTTAAAATACCTTGTTCAAAAATTTTAAGTAATACTTTGCTGTTCAGGCATTTGAAAGTTTATGCAACTTTTCTTGTCTGCATAGTATACACTGGCATTTTTATCTGTTTGAATAATCAAAGTGGTGCTTTCTGTGCCTTCTTAGATGCAAAGATTTGAACTGCTTCCTGCTAGAGGTCCACAGTCTGGGCCAGCTTATGCTCTATTGAGATGGTTGCAAGGCCGGCCAGCCTCTCCTGTGTCATTCTGGAGCATAGATATGTTTTTATTAACTTCAGCTTGGCGAAGCTGCATTCTCCACTGGCAACTGTTACAGGAAGTCTTAGAAGTATGCACAGAGCAACAAAAGCATTTGGAAAGTGGTCATCTCCTAAATCACTCGCATCAATATCATGCATGTCATCACGTGTCAACATTGTCTCATGCCCTGCATTGCTGGTGTAGGTCTTCTTCAGGTAGAGTGAGGAGTTTTGGAATATCATGCAACATCCCAAATATACTGCTGTGTTCTTTGAGCTGCATGAAACGTTCAACTGACTGTATTGCACAATCTAGCACCTGGTTAAAGAATTCAACTTTGAAGTGTTGTTTGTGGTCTCTTATGGGATTATCCTGTGCCTCGTAATCAAAATATCTTCTTTGGTGACTCTTGTATTCTTGAATGGGTGGGAAAACAGCTTCAGTGTGAAGTTCATCTGCCAACTTCTGTGCACTCTTCAGAACATTTTGAAATCCCTCATCTGACCGGTAAGATTGTAGGTATGACTTTGCTTTGTCCAGTTGTTCCATTGCTCCAGATATATCAAGGTCAACACCTTGGAGTCTCTTGCTTACAACATTTATTTCAAACAGTATGTCATGCCACAACACTAAGACACAGAAATTTGAAGTTATGTATGTTTCCAGTGATTCCATTTCCCTCTGCCACTGTTCTCCCATGAACAGTTCCTGTCACAGCATTATCCTCCATAATAGCAACTATGGCATCATCTCTCTTCTCAATTTGGTGTTTGATAGGCTTTATTGCCTCCACTGGATTTTCCCATCATGTGGCACTTAATGGTTTCAGTGTCAGATAGGATGTTTCCAGATGTTGCTTCAAAATTTGCCATTGATGAATTGATGCAGAGAAAAATGCATAGATGCTTTGAATTACATTAAAAAATTCAGCAGCCTCACTAGAACCCAGCCTAACAGCAGTAGATCTAAAGTTTCTAACTCTACTAATGAGCCATATGGGAGTCAATATGGTTCCACATGATGGATTTTTGGTTATTTCTGTTTGTTTTTTAAAAGTCCCAGGAAATTACAGAGAAATATCTACTCCAAAAGAAAATTAAGGATGCAAAGTCAAATACACAATAGTTAGGAAATGCCAAAATTAAGGTTGCCCGGGCAATCTTAATTTGGCCTTCACATACACAAGCATTAAGATACAGTCTTTGGTTACATGATTACTATTTTCCCCACAGGACTCTAAAAATATCAGTTTAATTTTATTACTCCATTTGCCATGACAACATATTGCCTCTCAGCAAAGGCAAACATAGTGTTAATCCCTGTCCCCATTGAAGTCAATGGGAGTTTTGCCATTGACTTCAATAGGGCCAGAATGTCATCCAGAGACTGTTCTAAATCTATTTGTTTGGGGTTTACTCAGGAAAAAACAAAAAACAAGAAGTGTGACTTGGATGACAAGGATGCTGCAAAATAGTGTGATTCACTACCTTACATTTTACACAATCAATTTCCATTCTCTTGTGATCTGTCATGTGCTTGTATGAAACAGTTTAAACAATGTCCTAAGCTTATATTTTCAGCTTGTATTGATCTATATCGCTCATTAAATTAATATATATTTTATACCTCCTGTATCACAGATGAAAACTATATAAGGAGAGTATTTAAAAAAATCCATGTATTATCCCTGGATGCTAAACTTTGCATTTGTATAGCTGTTTAGCTGAGAGCATATAAAAATAATGTCTGGATAGATAACTCCCTCTTCTTTAAGCATCCGAGGAATCCTGTTTGCACTGTTTATTCCAACAAGTTTAAGCAATATGGTAGTCACACTTTTGAAGTCCACATAGATTGTACTATTGTATTTTTCTTTAGCACCATATACCCTATATTTGGCATGGATACTGTGGCAAAGTATTTATATCATACTGCACAACTGTTTCTGATATTTCAGTGTTATGCTGAAAAAGCAGTGATGACTATGATTATATAGAAAGACCACCATACTATATTAATAAAGTAATCTTTTGATATATCATTTTCAGATGGCAGTGTGTAAATAACTGCTGTGAAGAGCTAAAACTTAGTTCAACCATGCTCAATCTTTTTTATCTCAAAGCAACAGACAAACATATCTGACCCACAGAGTAACACTTTTGAAGGACTACTGTATCTTGGTGGTATAATGATTTTATGCATCATAAACACATAAGACAACTTTAACATATGTGCTACCCCTGTGCTGATCTAAGATAAGAATCAAGCCAACTGTAGTTGCTAAATGCCTGCTTTCATCACCTTACAGCACTGGACCCTAGTAAAGTAGCTAAACTTCATACACTATGTAGTTCATGTATAATACCCTCAGCTAAATGTTGACAGAATATTTGACTGACATAAAACAGTGTCAGTGTTCTAGAATAACCACCAGAATGAAACAGGTCATGAAAAGCATCTCCAAAGTACATTAATAGGATTTTGATGTGATAGAATTAAATTAATATGCCTCGTGCCCAGCTCTTCCCCTGTGTGTTAAGCAGGTAGGAATTCACATTTTATTTCCAGGGAGCATGATATGCCGAAATGGCTCCACCAGTCTGGATATTGACAAGATAACAAGCAAGTTCTCTCAATTTTTTCTCTTCGCTAGTGACATTAAGTACATAAAAAGAGACAGAACAGCAAAAAATGTTTTATGTTAGGGAACAAAATAGTGGAAGAGAGTGGTTAATAACAGTCTGAAATCTAAATCTATATACTTATTGGTTTAATTAAGCCTTAATGGGCCAGATTCATCCTTGCTCTCCACTGAAGCCAATGGAGACAACTTAGTTTAATTTGTTCAGACAGTACAATTTTAGAGTACATATTTGTCTCTCTATAAGTAATTACTGTAAATGCATAATCAAGATCTGGCTAGATCACACTGCAGTACCAACATTGTCCCAACTAATTCTCACTGAATACTCATTTAATCATTAACTGACAGGAGAGAAGAAGGGGCCATGCCTTTTAGATCTATTCTCAGGTAGCTCAGGTTAATTGATGTAAATCCAGAGCTAGATGAGAGTGTCAGAGTAGCATTCAAGTTGTAGAATGAGGTAAAGATAGACTTAATATTGCTGTACAAATCTCCTCAATGCACTATGGAATCCCTAGCTGAGTTTTGCAGGTTTGTAGCATTGGAGGTCCTCCCAAGGCTGATGATGCCTAGCAATTTCAATGTCTATATATATGATCATTCTTCTGGATTGATTCAGGAAATCATGGCCACCATGACAATGATACGACTTTCTCAGGTGGTTTCTGGTTCTGTTTTTATAATAGGGGTGCTGATTATAGAAACCATGTATTTGGTGTTTGTTATTACTACTTCAAGCCAGGGGGTAAGCCACTTACTGACTGGCATAGCTAAGATAAGATAGCCAAAATAAGTAGTCTGTGGTAAATTTAGAAGCACAAGAGCTTTAGACTCTCAGTTCAGAGGGCCAGATTCCATGTTATATTTATACCTTGGTTCACAGACCATAGTTAGAGACCCCCTATTCCATCCAATCCATAGCAAACTACCACTGATGTCACAGAGGTTAACAGAGAGAACAAAGTGAAAATACAGTTTATGTATTAACTGCTCTCATAGGTATTGTTCATTCAGTCCAGTCCCTTGTCATCACATTCACAAATGCTCACTGAAAGAAAATGAGCACTGGTCCTAAAAGGGAGCAGCCTGTTTCTCTCCCTCCTTCCTGAGAGATTGATGGTCTTCCCTCTGCATTTCATTCACTGTGATAACTCCTAATTCCCACCTCCTTGAATCTGCTACATTGATCCACATTGGAATTGTTAATGCTGACATTGACTTTTCATCAAATGGTTTAAAGATGGCAGTTCAATGTGATTAATGGAAGCAGGGGAGTTCACACCTCTGAGTTATTGTCTCAAGTGGTTTGCAAACTCAAGCAGCCATCACTGCATTGGTTATACTTGGTTTACATTTGGAAGGTTTTCTTTGCAACTACAGTATAAAGGCTACAACCATTTTCTATAAAATGAGAGTTGAGGTTCTGCACAATTTGAATATGTCCTACAATCCATATAAATACATCACACAGGACAAATCTGGCCTGTGGACCATGCTTTTGGCACCTTTGTTCTAGGCTTATCTTTTAGACATCCTGGAAAGTGGTATTGGGCACTGCAGTCAAATATGATTCAGTTGCATATGGTTTGTTGCAGTGCAGTTTATTTATTTCTCCCTTTTGAATTGTGCACAGCATGTTGTATGGGAACCACTTTGACACTGTATATCAGAGACTGAGTGATAACTTTGCAGAAACTACGAAGTTTCTACACCAGATAAGAACCTCAGAAATACATACATCACTATCCTGTAGTTGGTCTTTTACTCAGATTGTCATCCTGCTTAAATCAAGAGCAATATGACTGGGCAAATTAAAATTCACTCATCTTCAGTGTTTCTTCATGTAATTCTGAAAAGGTCACTAAACTTGTAAAAATGAGTATTTTGTGTTTTATAGGGTGGGCTCTGTATCACAATTTCTTGGTTAATTCCTCATTCCCGTCACTAAGAGTGGGTTCCCAGTTGTGCAAATCACTAGGATTTTAGTGCCAGAATCCACTAATACAAAATCCCACTCTGAGCTGAATGATATTACAAGCTGCTGTAGCGATACCAGAGTCATTTGAAGTCTTATGATGGGATAAAGTACCATCTATTCTGTATTATATCCTAATCTAATGCCCAGAGAACACCACTGAAACCTAAATAAATCTGTACTGGTATGAGATTGGTGAGATGTCTGGAGGGAAAAACAGAAGCTTATAAATATTACTTGCACAGATGAAGTGAATAACCCAGATAAAAACAAATAATTGAAAATAAGTTTTATGTAAATGTTCACATTTCACCATTAGCTCTCTGGAGTTATTGAGCATCCATTCAGACTCCATGAGACTGAAATCTAGTACTTATTTCTTTCTGAGAGTGAAGGGCATCATAAAATGGGAATGGCCAGGGTGCATTATCTTCTATTGCATCTAATATTTGCAAATTAATCAGATCTTGCAATGCAATAAAATATTCACCATGGGTGAAATCTGGCTTAATTGAAGTCAATGACAAAAATCCCACTGACTTCAAGGGGCCAGATTTCATACCATGTATTTCATCAGCTTGAGTTAATTTGCATTTGAACCCACGTACATTCCATTGGTACAAAAAGGGTCTTTCCACTCTATGAGCCAAAAGTAGCAACTTAATGGTTTTACTGTCTTTTTCCTTTTCAAAATGTTTGATGGCTTCAGGGCACAGCCTTTATTGGCATTTCTCAAGCAAGCAATTACTGTAAGATTAGGTCCAAAGAGGGGAAGAATAAGTATTTTATTCAGTATCCTTTTATTTTGTATTGCAGTATCAATAAATATAAAGGACTTAATCAGAACTGTAACATGTGGATTCTGCAATACAGTATCTTAATAATTATGAAATCACCACCACCAATGGAGTTCTGCTACTAACACAGTAACCTATTTATATTTGGGTAATAAGGCTCATTTATAGAATATTTAGGATCCAAAGGGCACAGTGATCTGGAACTAAATGGAACATAAAACAAATAGCACTCCATTCAGAGTGGATTGAATGGGAGATTATGATTTGCATTTAACCAAGAAGAATCTTTAAGAAGGGTGGCATTTCCATAAGGTCGTGATCAGAGAACAAAAAGAGGATGAATCCATTTTTGAAAGACAGGGAACATTTCACTGCCATTTTCCCAGGTTTTTAATTCACCCATTTTCCCCTCTTTAAAAAGAAGAGTATAGGGGCCTATTTTATAGCATCCTCATCTGACTGGACCAAGTTCTGCTCTTGCTGAGCCAGCTCACTACCTGCAGTAATCCTGTCCAAGGCTCTCTCACAGAATCCAGGGAAGCAGCTTCCAGCAGGGTTAGTTGTTTTTATTACAAACCTTCTTAACAAGAGATATCAAAATCTCACAGACTCTTCCCTTGAAGTCAGTGCAGGCTGAGTAGTCCCTCCCCCAAGTCTGCCCCTTACATCAGTAACTTCAGCAACACAAATTTCTCTGGCTCTTACCTTAGAACTTCAGTATTAAAGGATCTCACAGTTTCCCTTCTGTCTGTTTAGTTTCTGGAACAATTCCACTCTGCAGTTGCTCTGGGCACATGTCAAGGTTTTTTCCCCCATTTTGAACTTTAGCGTCCAAAAAGTGGGGATCTGCATGGACCCTTCTAAGCTTAATTCCTAGTTTAGATCTGATAACACTGCCACCAGCCAAAAATATAGTGTTTGGCACACTTCCTGTTCCCCCAAAACCTTCCCTGGGGAACCCAAGACCCAAACCCCTTGGGTCTTAAAACAAGGAGAAATAAACCATTCCCTCTTGTTTCCCCCCGCTCAGACTTCCCCCTTCCCCCCCAGGTTGCCTGAGAGGCTACACTGATCCAAACTCCTTGGATCTTAAAACAAAGAGGAATTAACCTATCAACCTTCTCCCTCCCTCCTTTCCCCCCACCAATCCCTGGTGAGTTCAGACCCAATCCCCTGGGGTCATAAAACAAGGGAAAAAATCAATCAGGTTCTTAAAAAAGAAAACTTTTAATTAAAAGAAAGAAAAAAGTAAAAATTATCTCTGTAAAATCAGGATGGTAAATGCTTACAGGGTATTCAGATTCATATGGACTAGAGGGACTTCCCCCCTCCTAGCCTGAGATTCAAAGTTACAGCAAACAGCGGTAAAAATCCTTCCAGCAAAATAAACATTTACAAGTTAAGAAAACAAACATAAGGGTAATCCACCTTTCCTGGCTAGTACTTACAATTTTGAAACATGAGAGACTGATTCAGAAAGATTGGAGAAAACCTGGGTGTACATCTGGTCCCTCTTAGCCTCAAGAGCAAACAATGAACAAAACAAACAGCACAAACAAAGACCTCCCTCCATCAATATTTGAAAGTATCTTGTGCCCCCATTGGTCCTCTGGTCAGGTGTCAGCCAGGTTCACTGAGCTTCTTAACCCTTTACAGGTAAAGGGAACATTAACCCTTAACCATCTGTTTATGACAGCACATAACCACTGACCATCCCCCTAACTTTCTGGTGGTATTGTAGTCGTAGTCGTAGTCATAGTCATAGTCTCAGTCTCCTTCCCCTTCCCCTCCCCCCTTATTTCCTGCTGCCTTTTTTCAATGAGGATCAGCCAATTAAGTTCCAGCTCTTTTCCCAGGTGCAGCAGGTAGGGTTAATCAGCCACCTAAGCAGGGGCAGGCCTCTGACCCCAGAGGAATGGTATCCCTTATGCCTTCACAATGACCCACAGTGCTAACAAATCTATCCTACTGGTATTTCATTATGTTAGCCACATGAATCTAGCTGCAGATAATTCCTTTTACTTATTATAATATTTGCACAAAGAGCTCTGCCTACCAATAACATGTAGTGATAGCAACTTCTTTAGTAATATTTTTATAGTTCTCAATTTTTTTTTTGCAAATTGGATTTTTCATTTGTAAGGGGAGTGGGGGAGAAAACAATTAAAGCCTAGATTTAAACAAGTATCTAAAAATAATTTTTTAAAGATGTTATTAAATCTTTCATATCATTGTGCAACCACTGTATTTCTAGTTTTTTCATTTATTCCATAGGAAATTATGATAGTCTAAAAGATTACACTAAGCATTGGTGATGTTGAATCATTACCCAACCCAAAGTGATCAAACACTGTTAACTGCATAGGGCTTTTAAATCAAAACATTGACTCAGCAGTAAGCACACAGTCTTCTTAATTTCCTTTTTCAAATGCAATGTGAACATGAAAAAAGACGGATACATCTCCTTTTCAAATATAGCTTTAGCTAACATAAGATGACTATACAAATATTCTTCATTTACAAAATCTGAGGTTATCAAGATCAAAGCAGATATCATAATTAACTAAGAACATAATGCATAATAAGTTGACATGGGGATACATTTGTGTACATGTAGTATTCTGCATGGGCTAGAATGACACACTTTTTTCGTTGCTTGTTCTGAGGGAGTAGGTTTTTTACCACTATTGGTGACATAGCATACTCTTTCCCCTCCTCCAGGGTGCCTGCCAAGTGATTCTGAATGGTGACTAAGGGGTAGGTGGAGCCAAGTTCCTCCAGATGTAAATAAATATTTCTCTAGACAAGCTATTATGGGGAGAGAATCTGAGCATAAAGTAATGGGGAAGGAAAAAGTTAGTGAGGTTTATTGTCAATCATAAAAATATCCATGATGGTGCTTTCATAATGGTTTTCATCTAAAAAAAGCATTTTGCAAACACTAATAGTCTAAAGAAGAGGCATCAACATCCAGACCATTTATGACTTGACTTATTCAGAGTGTGAAGGCTTTGAAGTATGAACTGACATCATAGAATATCAGGTTTGGAAGGGACCTCAGGAGGTCATCTAGTCTAACCCCCTGCTCCAAGCAGGACCAATCCCCAGACAGATTTTTGCCCCAGATCCCTAAATGGCCCCCTCAAGGATTGACCTCACAACCCTGGGTTTAGTAGGCCAATGCTCAAACCAGTGTTGTCTGCCTGAGTTTGCACACAGCCTGCAACAATGACTTGAGACCTGTAAACTTCTCTAACCTCACTCCATTCATCTTAGTAAGGTGTTAAGTTTAAAGGCTAATGATAAAGTGATGGCACTATAAATGTCACCTTTATTGCCACAGCAAATAGGATGAGGAAGATGTTAGGAGTGAAGATAATGGGGAGGGAGGAGAGACAAGTGGGTCTTGCTGCAGGGAAGGAAAGGAGAGATACAAGGATAGAGGTGAGGGAGTAAAACAGACAATGGAAAATGAGAAGGGAGGAAGAGTAACAAAAGACAGAAGTAGTGGTATACACCTGAGTGATGCTGAATGTGACAATAAATTACCAAACTAACAATAACTTAGAAATGTAGTCAGTAGTTAAAGGCCATTTTCTTCCTTTACTCTATGTGCAGACCTTTCATTGACTTAATTGGGAGTTCTGCTGTGGATTGAGGGGAATCTGTAGATCTACATTTATGTTCCAGACCATAATGAAAAATGGAATTTGATCCTGTCCATAAATGAGTTTGATATCCCTGGTCGAAGATACGTAGGAGGGTAGGACAGTGTTTTACAAATAGATAGGGCAATAGAAATGAAAAAGTGACTCTGAAATGAGAAAAATCAAGTGCTGAGACAAGAAAAAGTAATAGGATAATAGGTTCGCTAAGATACTATGTGCTATAACAAGTCTGTGAGGGAGAACTGAACTTGCCTCAGTGAAGCTGCTGGAATTGGATTTCTATAGAATGGAATTTAGCATATTGGAAATGGAAGGGGTGATTTGAGATGTGCCAGTGACTTTCTTAAAGGGCTAGTACTCAAAAAAGATAGGGAGGGTTGCATAGAAAGTAAAATCTAAGATGGCATGGGAAAGCTGATGTGTAGAGGAGGGTTTTTGACAGTCTGAAAACTTGATAAATTGCCTTGCTGACACAGAGGATCCGCAGAAATTGTGGCTGACCTCTCATCTTTCATAGCCAGGACCTAATTTACAGTAGGAGGGATAAACACTTTTAAGAAACACCACACTTTTCCATCACCTCAGCAGCACCTCATCCCTGGGGCAATTTGGATATGTGTTTGGGTGTATGAGTTAATTATTCAGGTAGGGTGTGTGTGGGATGTATCTTTATGATTATGTCATAAAGAGTGGGCCAATCTTTGAACTGCAGAATGGGAGTGGGCAGAGAATTTGGGAGTTGGATATAGGAGGAGTTGCTGGTTAGAACTGAAGTTGCACACTTTCCTGTGGTTGCAGTTGCTTTCTTTCCTTCACCACCTTAAGATGGGGGAGAAGGTTAAACAATGGTACCACATATTAGATAGATGAGGAACCTAGGCAAGTGGTGGTTGCAAGGGTTTGATCCCTGTATTGGTAGATAGCATCTAGTGTCTTATTAGAGACTCAGGACTCCCAAAATTGCAAGAGGGGTAAATTCTATGTTTTCATTTTTTGTGCACTGCTTAACAACATGTCTTTGATATGTTTCATTTTTACATGGACTACAGACATTTCAAATGTCTGTAATACAGTTCCATAGTTAGCTTTCTCTGCCTGAGCAACTGAAAATGGTTAAACACATCAAGTGTTTCAGAACCAGCTATTGTCAGCTATAAGGTTATCCTTCTTACTGTCTTCCTATTTGCTGGCACCCCCATTCCTTGCAGATACAGAGTGAAGCATGGTTTAAACATTCTCTGATTTGTTCCCCACATTTCCAGAGAGTTTCAGCTCTGGTGGAGCTTTTAACTGCTCCATTCTTCCATTCACTTTCTTAGGTCCTTTTTACACATGGTACCATGTGGTGTTCAGTGATCCCTGGGGGCTTACAAGATCTCTGTTTAGTCTGTGTTCAGTTCCAGTTCACTGAGCATAACAAAAACACGAACTTAACAGTGTCCAGCTCAGACCCCTTCTGGGAATCTCAGCCCTTAAAAGCACAATCCTCAGTACCACACAGGGGGGAAAAAGGTAGAACCAGGCTGATGTTATACACTAATTGGTGCAATTGGCATTAACAAATGTGGCAAGGCACCTTCTCGGTCTCCCCAGCCTCTGCTGCTTTTAGCCTGGTGAGACAGGCTTGGGTAATATGGTCCCCCTTGGGACAGAGGGGAAGTCTGTTCCTTCTCTCCACTAGTCCCTTTTTAGCATATTGTTTTCCCTTGTGGGAGAGAGTATTGCCTCACTTCCTGGTGAGGCTCACTGTCTTGCTACTTCTAGCGGCAGAGCTTCTTCTCTCCCCCTTCTTTCCCCCCAGGGGAGGGTTTAAAAAGGTCTCAGGCAGCTCTTAGTTGGAATCAGCTGATCCTAATTAACCTCAGGTAGCTCCCTCCCAGCTGATTCTAATTGATACTTTGGTAACCCCTTCTCAGCTGTACCTGATTGACCTGTAGTTAGCCCCCCCCCCCCCATTGATAGGGACGAGAGCCTTTTAACCCTCTGAGACTGGTTTCTACCACTCCCTTGCAGCTGTCTGTCCTGAGTTTATCACACCAAGAACAATATAATTCCGTTGGTTTCATGTTGTAATGATTTCCAGTGATGTAGTTTGTTAATGAAAATGTATCTGATTCTTTATTTCATACTGCTGAATACCAAGGTGGTGGTATTGAAATTAATACCTTTCATAATTTGTAAAGAATGAAGTACCTGTCTTTTTACATATAGCCAAGACCAACATCTGAAAGTACCAATGGTCAGACCCTCCCTTCAACAAGCTCCACTTCTGACCCAGACCTCTGCTCTAGAATGCGTTAATCTGTAAAATGAGGGTGCTTCCCCACCTTTATAAAGTGATTTTAGATCTGTGCGTGAAAAGCATTGTTGCTATTACTAATCCAAGTGATAAGACAAGGGAAAGAAATGTCTGATAGTGATATAGTGCAACTTAAAAAAAATAATATAAGCTTTGAGATAAAAATCCTACTTGGAAGTTATTTCCTAGCAGAATACATTGTAAGGGAACATCAATGAAACTAAAGTAGGGCATACATTCATAATACAAAGAAAAACCGTATACGATTCTCCATAGGATATCTCACTAATCACATTTACAAGAATTAGTCTAGGAACTTCATTCACTCTGCAACACTTATGAATTATTCAATGACTCCTGACTTGTGAGGTAAATCTTGTATGCTATAGAAGCTCATGCTGTAGTATCTTTTAGTTTAATTCAGTGTTTGGTAGCCTTCAGGTCTGCCTCTCCAAAATAATCTTCTATTTGGCCCTGTTTTGCCTCTTATCACTGTGAGTTTACAAGAACTACCTCCATCCATCTTACTACTCTATAAATTTTTTGAAGAGAAGTAGTTAACAAGTGTGTGTTTGTCTTTTGTACAATCTATTGCAGGCATTCTGTCTCTGCTATATATTAAGAATGACCTCCATCTACCCAAATAAATGTAACTTATCTGAATTCTTCCCATGCTCTGGAACACAAAGCAAACTGGTCTTTCAAGATAATTTCTCTTTTTGCACTTGATCTGGGTCCTGTGTTGACAAATAATGCCAAACACAAGCTGGCAGACATTTTGAGAAAATGATAAAATCAGTGATGTTTTTGATGAAGTCTCTGGACGTGAGGATTTGCTTGACACAAAATCTGATTGTCTGAAAAAGGCTGGTTGGTTTAAGCATTTGTGAGTATTCTGTAAATTAAATAACATACAGCACTTGCCTTGGAACAGAGACGAGTGCTATACCTGCTTGATCTTACAGTTATAATCTTTTTTAGGTAGCCTCATAAATTTGACATGTGATCTTAATAGTACCTAGCTCTTATATAGCACTTTTCATCAGTAGATCTCAAAGGAGGCCAATATCATTGTGCCTATTTTCAACTTCTGTTTCATGGCTTTCAAAATATTCTGGAACTCTTTCGAAGTGTTCTGTACATTTTGTGTGTCATCTATGTCTGTGTTGTGTTACTGATATTTCTCATGACATTTTTTTCATTTACATTGTATTTCCAATTATTCTACCACAAATGCTTCTCATGTATTCTGATTCAAACCTTGCTTGCTTTATTTATGCAAGCCATCTCATTCATGAAAATAGGACTGCTCAAGTGAGTAAGGTGAGAAGGATTTGGCTGTATATGGACAGATTTCGAGTCTCTATTTTCATTGGTCCAGATTCTGACCCCCTAATATGAAAGTAAGGGATGTGCAGATTCCCTGTTACTTAGCTGTGGAGATCTCGCTTTTCATGCAAGATGATCAGGCAAGGTACCACCTCTTCCTGATGTAACTCTTATTTTGTACAGGACTGGAACCTTGTCTTGCATGCTGCCCCTAGAGTGGGCAGCTGGGTGCCTTGGAGAAATTGGCATCTGTTACTGCTGGGGCTTCCTCCACCATAGAACTGAAGTAATGCTCCATATATGTGAATCTCTGCCAGGCCACAGACCTCCAGCTGAGTTGCATGTCAACTGAATGCTGGGTCAGGATTTGGCCCACTGATAACCCACCAACACAGAGTTTCAGCAATGACAGCTTTCTGAGTGGAAGCCAAAAATCTTTTCTAGCAGCATTTCTCATTCTCCATGCATACATAATCAGCCATTGTCCTCTTGCAAGTAAATAGCAGGATTGTTTGATCTGACAAGAGGACTGTGTCTTGGAGAAAGAGGCAGAAAAATCCATACAAAAATTATTTTCCTGGAAGCACCACACAACAAAATATGATATGACTAATTAAACTGATTGTATGTGGATAAGCATATAATAACAGGCTACTAACTCTGAATATTCTCCTACTGATATAGTAAATTGTCAGGTTTTTGGCTTCTTTTTCAACTGGAATGCTAAAATTTTGTTGGATTTATTGTGCTTGTCAAAGGAACTTTTCTTTAGAAACTTCAGCTACTATTCCACATTTTTCTTTTAACCATGTTTAATGCACCTGTGGTGTTAGTTAGTTTTTTTTTTAATTTGTCAGTTTATCCGTTGTTCTGCACCTTATTTTACTTTTGTTTCACTGTATCCTTAATATTTTGGTCATTTTTCTATCTGTCATTGATTTGGGATTAAAATCGCTTGCCATATAAAATGCTCCCTGAAAGACTTCAGTTCACAGAAGTAATAAATCATCCAGATATGCCATCATTTGCACCTTAGGGGCATACACATTAATGCTAATATGTCTTGTACTATTAGATATCTCCCTTCTTCATCACAGACCATCAACTCTGCCACAATGGAAATTCTATTTTGATTAGTCACTAAAGTTTTTTTTTATATTTATAAGAATTTGTTCGTACCTATTCTAATCATTATCCCCTAAAAAAGGAGAATCATCTTTTTGTGTTTGAATTTCCTGCAGTATTGAGGCACATGGTTTCAAAAGATTTATTTCTTTTCTCTTGGACTGTTGACTCTATACCATTTAACCTCCCCTCACCCTCCAACTTGAATTATGTATATAGGAGAACTGTTTGTTATTCAGGGTGTCTTGGATAGGAATCTTGGACATTTGAGGGGCTAAGGCATTTACAAAACACTTGTTTCGTCATTAAATATTTGTGTAGTCTGAGATTTGCATAAAATTATTACTGGCTTTCTCCCATTGTAATAAACACCATTAAAAACAGCAACATTTGAATCTTTACTTAAATGCACATAAAAGGAAGAGAAAGCAGTTAAAACATTTGAAAGGTAAACGTTAAGGTAAAATTTCTTTTTCCCAAATATTATGCCATTCTGGATAACCTTGTGCTCGACAATCCTTTTTGGATTGTTTTAGAAGTTCTGGGAAAAAGAATCGGAGATGGAGCTGTTGTTCAAATGTGGTCCTATTTCGTTTAAAGTGAAATCAAAATAAACACACACAAGGTCAGAGGAAAAATAAGGAAATATAGCTTCTGACTCTTTATTACTTACATCTTAGCTGCTAGAAAAATTACAGCATGTGGTCTAATTTGCCACTATCTTTCAGACCTTTCCAGAATGTAAAGGCAATGGTTTTAGCTGCCTCCCCCCAACCGCCTTTTTTTAAAATCCCAGCAGTATTGCAAGCATCTCATTCAATTATTCCTCATCTCATATAACAAATGTGATGTTCCCTTCTGACAGCATTCTTTGATAGGATAACGAGCCTTGTGGATAAGGGAGAAGCGGTGGATGTGATATACCTAGACTTTAGTAAGGCATTTGATATGGTCTTGCATGATATTCTTATAGATAAACTAGGAAAGTACAATTTAGATGGGGCTACTATAAGGTGGGTGCATAACTGGCTGGATAACCGTACTCAGAGAGTAGTTATTAATGGCTCCCAATCCTGCTGGAAAGGTATAACAAGTGGGGTTCTGCAGGGGTCTGTTTTGGGACCGGCTCTGTTCAATATCTTTATCAACGATTTAGATGTTGGCATAGAAAGTACGCTTATTAAATTTGCAGACGATACCAAACTGGGAGGGATTGCAACTGCTTTGGAGGACAGGGTCAAAATTCAAAATGATCTGGACAAGTTGGAGAAATGGTCTGAGGTAAACAGGATGAAGTTCAATAAAAATAAATGCAAAGTGCTCCACTTAGGAAGGAACAATCAGTTTCACACATACAGAATGGGAAGAGACTGTCTAGGAAGGAGTATGGCAGAAAGAGATCTAGGGGTCATAGTAGACCACAAGCTTAATATGAGTCAACAGTGTGATACTGTTGCAAAAAAAGCAAACGTGATTCTGGGATGCATTAACAGATGTGTTGTAAAAAAGACATGAGAAGTCATTCTTCCGCTTTACTCTGTGCTGGTTAGGCCTCAACTGGAGTATTGTGTCCAGTTCTGGGCACCGCATTTCAAGAAAGATGTGGAGAAATTGGAGAGGGTCCAGAGAAGAGCAACAAGAATGATTAAAGGTCTTGAGAACATGACCTATGAAGGAAGGCTGAAGGAATTGGGTTTGTTTACTTTGGAAAAGAGAAGACTGAGAGCGGATATGATAACAGTTTTCAGGTATCTAAAAGGATGTCATCAGGAGGAGGGAGAAAACTTGTTCACCTTAGTCTCCAATGATAGAACAAGAAGCAATGGGCTTAAGCTGCAGCAAGGGAGATTTAGGTTGGACATTAGGAAAAAGTTCCTAACTGTCAGGATAGTTAAACAGTGGAATAGATTGCCTAGGGAAGTTGTGGAATCTCCATCTCTGGAGATATTTAAGAGTAGGTTAGATAAATGTCTATTAGCGATGGTCTAGACAGTATTTGGTCCTGCCATGAGGGCAGGGGACTGGACTCAATGACCTCTCGAGGTCCCTTCCAGTCCTAGAGTCTATGAGTCTATGAGTCTATGAATACCAGAAATAAAGAAAGGGGAAGTTAAAGTTATAGAACAAGTTATTTACACTACAGTAATGAATCCCACAGCATTTCAAGTTTCCTGCATAAATAATTTTTATAACCCTCATTTTGGGTCTTTGTCTCACATTGCATCTCATAATTGGACTATAGCAAGTGGAGAGCTTTGGAGGCAAGGGTGATTTTTATTAGACAAATGGCAGAAAGAGAAAAATAAGGGAGAGGTGGAAGATATAAGGTGAGTAAGGAAAACTGATATACCAGGGAAGGATGAACAGTAAGAAGCTAAAGTTCACATTCTAAATGTTGTTGAGGATCTAGCTGAACTCAGCAGATGTAGTGATGTCATCTGGCTCCCTGTCCGTGCCTGGCCTTGATCTTCTCAGACTAGAGCAATGAAGGCTCAACAATGTGATGGTAAATTCCTGGGTCCCAGCAGGCAGTGATAATAGCAACAATGAAGAAGTTCATTCCCCCTCCAGCATAGCTATAAGGCCCCTTTACTTTGTTGAGACAAAATAGTTTAAACAAGTTGCCAAATGACCACCCCCCTATCCAGCTCCCTTCCCAGCCAAAGCAATGCCTAGAAAAGGGTGGAAACCTGATGGCATCAAAGTTAATGGATCTAAACACATATCCAGCAATTCCACTTATGACCATTCCCTGATTACTTTTACTTTTTTCCCCTTGTCATTGTCTTTTATCTTTCTCAAGTTGCAGTTTGAATGCTTATTGAACATCTAAGCAACTGAAGTGAGAGATTTAAGATCCCGGTGAGCACAGATGGTAAGAATTCTAATTACTACTATCCTGGGTCAGTCTGACCCTCCTCTCTTAAAAAAACCTCTGTCTTCTACTAACATACTTTGAAATCTTTGGTAGACTGGTCCACTGTGTCAAATTCTCAATTAAATGAGGTATAATTTAAATTCTCACACAAAACTGTTGTGCATTATATTATTAAAACAAATTATTATGTTTCATTGGGCAGTTGACAGTCTGTAATGAGAACTAATGATTTTAAAAAAAATTGCTGATTAACCATTTTGCTTTGTTTTATTTCTTTTGTGGTTGCATATATGCCATAATACATTACCAGCATTACAACTACGGAACTGTTTTTTTTTTTCTTCCCAATTTTCACTGTAGAGGATATCTCAGGAGAGTTTATACTGTATTTTTAGACCGTGGCTGTCTAATAAAGAATTGTAGTTAATAGATTCTAATCCCACCCTGAATAATATTGCATTACGAAAACCAAGATTACCTTGCAAGGAAGTAGGTAGTGCCACAATTCATTGCTTCAACAGAGAAAAAAAGAGAACAGCGAAAGGGCAAAATAACAGAAGATATTCTATGCACTACTGATATGCAGTGATATTCCATCAGTTATGTTGACAACTAATAGGTCAGGAGGAGAACACAAGCTGTGACGTTATGCATCACCCGGGCTCTTTTGTGACTGGAAAAGAAATATATTTTTATCAGACCGTTTGTCATCTATTTCATAATATTGTAACAAGCCTCTATAAGATTTGGTCATGGAAGTTTTGTGGGCCTTTTGTGCTCTGCTGCTGCTGCTGCAGCAGCAGAGGTATCTTTCCATTCTTTGGAAGAGTCTGATCCTTTTTTTCCTTCTTTAACGTCGTGGAACCAGTCATTAGGCAGTCAGGAATGCCCCTGACTCTGCATATTTTTATGTCTGACAGCAGGCATGTCTCCACTGCAGGGTTAACTCGAGTTATGTATACTTGAGTTACTCCTCTCAAGTCAGCCTACCTCAAGTGAGAGTGGGTCCACTATGAAGTAACACTTGAGCTGCCCTGTCCACACAAGCACTGCAGTCACTCATGTGTGACACTGAGACGTATGAATATTTCAATTTTAAGATTTTCACATTCATGTTATAAATAATTTTCCAAAATAAAGTTAAATGGCATCTTTTGAACGCTTCATGCTCCTGTGATTGGAGCATGGCTATCGAGCAGTTCACAGTTTGTATTCAAATACTAGAACACATTTTTCCTTTTTAACGATTTGATAAGTCCAGAGATATTTAGGGATGTGATACTAAGTTGCTCTATCTTTTGTTCTAGAATACTGATTAGTTAATGTTGTTCTAACTTGGTTGTCAATTTAAAAACCCAGAGCACCTTAGGGAGAAAGTATTATGGACACATAGTGTAACTGTCCTCATCATATCAATCACAATAATACCCATTGCATTTATTTTGTTACAGGCTAATTCTGTGGCATTGCTTGCTTTCCAGTGGATGACATTCAGCACATGAAAATTTAATTATTGTGCACTGATTATGATACCTTGCAATCTATCCAACTCAAATCTCTTGCTGACTGAATTAAATGGCAGCTCTGCACCTGGAATAATTGCAGGAGTAGGCTATATATTAACATCAGCAGTCACAAAACACATTGCTGCCAACTGAATTGCCTAATCTGTGCTTAAAAATTTAAACATCTTTAAATATTTCTCCAGCCCCTAGTCAAATTTGGTGAAATAGAGAAAAGCCATATCAGCATGGATAGGAAGAGAGAGAGAGCCAGCAGTCAAAAGAAGATAGAGCCAGGAGCACATTCACTTGAACACTGCATGAAGATGTGGTCGCTCCATCTCAAAAAAGATATATTGGAATTTGAAAAGGTTCAGAAAAGGGCAACACAAATGATTAGGGGTATGGAATGGCTTCTGTAAGAGGAGAGATTAATAAGACTGGGACTTTTCAGCTTGGAAAAGAGACGATTAAGGGGGAATATGATACAGTCAAGACTGATGTGGAGAAAGTAATTAAGGAAGTGTTATTTATTCCTTTTCATAACACATGAACTAGCGGTCACCAAATGAAATGAATAGGCAGCAGGTTTAAGACGAACAAAAGGAAGTATTTTTTCCACACAAAGCACAGTCAACCTGTGGAACTTCTTGTCAGAGGATGTTGTGAAGGCCAAGACTATAACAGGGTTCAAAAAAGAACTAGATAAATTCATGGAGGATAGGTCCATCAAGGACTATGAGCCAGGAATAGGCGATAGGGGATGGATCACTTGATGATTACCTGTTCTGTTCATTCCCTCTGGGGCACCTGGCATTGGCCACTCTTAGAAGACAGGATATTGGGCTAGATGGACCTTTGGTCTGCCCAGTATGGCCATTCTTATGTGACATCCAAAGTGGTGATGTTCAGTGTATTCCTAGAAATTATTATGGACCTCAGCTGCATTGAAGCATTTGGGACAAGGATAAACACTGGACTCTTTTCCTTGTTTTTACTTGAAAAATGTCCATAAAAGAAAAGGCATTCCAGAATATTTAAAATTCTGGTAAAATTTTCTACAATGCCATACATTTCTCTTACATCAATAGTACTTTTATTCAAGGATCGCTAAGCAGTGTACACTCATAAAAATGTCATTTAAAAGAGAGTCACGGAAAAGAGAAAGCTGTGCACTCTAAAAGGCTCCTCTCAGTGAGCACCGTGCATTAGTGAAGGTACACGTGTATCTAGCACCATGAGTATCTAGCAAGCGCGATGCAGATTATTTGCCAAGAAGGCTGGGATTTCATTAAAATATCTGATTTGGGAAAACATACTTTTGAGGAACAGATGGGGATTACCCTGCCCAGAATACAGGCGAAACACAAGAGCTGTTACACTGGGAGGTCATGTCCAGTATGATGCTGTGGGCAAAAGAGCTAATGCGATCCTGGGATGCCTAATTAGGAATCTGGAGTAGGAGGAGAGAGGTTATTTTACATCTGTATTTGACACTGGTGTGACTGCTACTGAGATACAGTATCCAGTTCTGGTGCCCAAAATTCAAGAAGGATGTTGATAAATTGGAGAAGGTTCAGAGAAGAACCATGAGAATGATTAGATTAGAAAACTTGCTTTATAGTGAGAGACTCAAAGAGCTCAATCTATTTAATTTAACAAAGAGAAGGTTGAGTGATGACTTAATTACAATCTATACGTATCTGCATGAAGAACAAATATATAGTAATGGACTCTTCAATATAGCAGAGAAAGGTACAATCCGATCCAACGGCTGGAAAACTAGACATAAGACTGGAAATAAGGTGTAAATTTTTAACGGTGAGAATAATCAGCCATTGGAACAATTTACCAACCGTTGTGGTGGATTCTCCATTACCGATAATTTTAAAATCAAGATATGATTTTTTTTCTAAAATATGTGTTCTAGGAATTATTTTGGGGAAATCCTCTGGCTTGTGCTACACAGGAAGTCAGACTAGATGATCACAATGGTCCCTTTCAGTTACTGTTGTCCCAATCCCAGGTTTAATAGAGGATCTGGAATGGCTGGTGCAACCTTGAGTGGCATGGTTTATGCAATATTATTATTGGTTTTTATTGTTATTTCTAGCACACCGACATTATGTCAGTTAAATTAAAGACAGCTGTGAAGAGGAGGAGTGAAATCCTTGCCCCAGTGAAATCAGTAGGAAAGCTGTCATTGACTTCAGTGGGGCCAGGATTTCACCCAAGGTGTCTCCTTGTGTTTCATATTGCAGTCCCTTGGCTTGAAATGGAAGCTGGAGATGCAGTTTGGAAAGTGGTTTGGTGACAGTGAAAAGGACAGAATGTAATTGTTTTTGTGTAGCTGGAAGAGGGCAAACCTGTCTGAGTGGGTCTTTGATCGGCTGGCATGTGCGTGTTACAGTGGTCATTCAACAAATATCAGGAATTTCTGGTTTGTGCCATTATATTCCATAAGAAGAGTCTTTTTAATCTTGCTGTTTTATTTTATTTGTTAAAAGTTCTTGTAAATATAGAACCTGTGATGTGCCAAGAGTCTTCACTTACCACTAAAGTCAGTGGGAATTGAGGACATTCTGCATCTTGCAGGATTGGGCCCATATTTTCACCATGCTTCATGTAAAAGCAGTGAGATCTTCCACACTGAATTCAGCTTTAAGCTTCAATCAAGACTTACTCTTTCCTTGGGAAAGTGAATCCTTAATTTACAGTACTTCCTGTTTCTTCTCTTGCTTGTATATGCTCATTCAATGAAGTCTGCTGTGTATCTTTTGTTTCAACTGTAATCAATAAAAGCACTGTTGCTAGAAGCTTTTATCCTGATTTTTAGTGTTCTAAACATATTAGTTTATTTTAACCACCCAGTCATTTTTCCATGTAACCACATTCTGAAAAGCAATTTTTCTCTCAGAAATATTCCTTTTAAAAAGTAAATTATTGTTAAATCTTTTTAAAAAATCATTTTCCAGCCTTTTCAAATGATTATTGATTATTTGTGTTACTGTAGCACCTAGGATCTCTAGTCATGGGCCAGGACCCCACTGTAAAAATACAGAAGAAAAAGACGGTCCCTGCTCTAAAGATATTACAATCTCAGGATAAGGTACAAAATAACAGACTGATACAGACAGATGGGGGAGTAGAAGAAAACAAGGAGACTCTGCTGGGCAGCATGTCAGGCTGTGATCTCAGCACATCAGCAACCTAACATTTGCTCCCTCTGTCTATTATTTGTGTCAAATAACATTACATTCAGGGTATCTCTACACTACGGGATTATTCCAATTCTACAGAAACCGTCTTTTTAAAACAGATTGTATAAAGTTGAGTGCACGCGGCCACACTAAGCACATTAATTTGGCGGTGTGCATCCATGTACCGAGGCTAGTGTCGATTTCCAGACCTTTGCACTGTGGGTAGCTATCCCATAGTTCCTGCAGTCTCCCCTGCCCATTTGAATTCTGGGGTGAGATCCCAGTGCCTGATGGGGCAAAAAACATTGTCGCGGGTGGTTCTGGGTACAGCCTCACTCCTCCCTCCATGCAAGTAGCAGACAACCGTTTCACACCTTTTTTCCTGGGTGAACTGTGCAGGAGCATAGCATGGCAAGCATGGAGCCTGCTCAGCTCAAGACAGCAGTCATGGACCTTGTAAACACCTCACACATTCTTGTGCAGTCTAGGCTGAACCAGGACTTGCAAAACCAGGCGAGGAGGAGGTGGCTACAGCAGCACGGTGACAAGAGTGATGGGGACATGGACACAGAATTCTCTCAAACCGTGGACCCCTGCGCTTTGGAGATCCTGCTGGTAATGGGGCAGGTTCTAGCCATGGAACACCGATTTTGGGCCCGAGAAACAAGCGCAGACTGGTGGGACTGCATAGTGTTGCAGGTGTCGGACGATTCCCAGTGGCTGTGAAACTTTCGCATGCGTAAGGGCACTTTCATGGAACTTTATGACTTGCTTTCCCCTGCCCTGAAACACCAGAATACCAAGATGAAAGCAGCCTTCACAGTTGAGAAGCGAGTGGCGATAGCCCTCTGGAAGCTTGCAACACCAGACAGCTACCGGTCAATCGGTAATCAATTTGGAGTGGGCAAATCTACTGTGGGGGCTGCTGTGATGCAAGTAGCCAAAGCAATCATTAAGCTGCTGCTACGAAAGGTTGTGACTCTGGGAAATGTGCAGGTCATAGTGGATGGCTTTGCTGCAATGGGATTCCCTAACTGTGGTGGGGCGATAGATGGAACCCATATCCCTATCTTGGCACTGGAGCACCAGGGCACCCAGTACATAAACTGCAAGGGGTACTTTTCCATGGTGCTGCAAGCACTGGTGGATCACAAGGGACGTTTCACCAATGTCCACGTGGGATGGCAGGGAAGGGTTCATGACGCTCGCATCTTTAGGAATACTACTCTGTTTAAACGGCTGTAGCAAGGGAATTACTTCCCAGACCAGAAAATAACAATTGAGGATGTTGAAATGCCTGTAGTTATCCTGGGGGATCCAGTCTACCCCTTGATGCCAAGGCTCATGAAGCCATACACAGGCAGCCTGGACAGTAGTCAGGAGCTGTTCAACTACAGGCTGAGCAAGTGCAGAAAGGTGGTAGAATGTGCATTTGGCCATTTAAAGGCATTCTGGCGCACATTACTGACTCGTTCAGACCTCAGCCAAACCAATGTCCCCTTTGTTATTGCTGCTTGCTATGTGCTCCGCAATCTCTGTGAGAGTAAGGGGGAGACCTTTATGGAGGGGTGGGAGGCTGAGGCAAATCACCTGGCCACTGATTACGCACAGCCAGACACTAGGGCGATTAGAAGAGCACACCAGGAAGTGGTGCGCATCAAAGAAGCTTTGAAAACCAGTTTCATCACGGGCCAGGGTACGGTGTGACTGTTGTGTTTGTTTCTCTTTGATGAACACCCCTCCTTGATTGACTCATTCCCTGTAAGCCACCCACTCTCTCCCTTCAATTGCCACTTGCACCATTAGCAGACAGCTTTACCTATTCCCGCCCATCTGCCAGTTGGAATTTATGAATTTTTAAAAACAAAATATTGAGAGTCACTAAAGATTGAGACCTATTAATACATCTTTCTTTATCTTTTAAGGAACTCCACCCCTGATGAGCAGCTGGTTTACACTCAAAAAGTCATGGAGAACTCAGCTTTCCTCTGGGTGTTGTTGTAGAATTATAAGAATATAAGAATGGCCATATTGGGTCAGACGAATGATACATCTAGCCCCATATCCCATCTCTGACAGTGGCCAGTGCCCGATACTTCAGAGGGAATGAACAGAACAGGGCAATTTTGAGTGATCCATCCCTTGTCATCCAGTCACAGCTTCTGGCAGAGATTTAGGGACACCCAGAGCATGGGGTTTCATCCCTGACCCTCTTGGCTAATAGCCATTGATGGAGCTATCCTCCATGAACTTATCTAATTATTTTTTGAACCTTTTGGATCTCACAACATCCCCTGTAACAAGTTCTACAGGTTATATTCTTATGACCCTTTTCACAAAAGAAGACATTGTCTACTTTTGCTCACTGTTTCATTTCATTGCCTGTTTCATCTCTTCTTTTTTTCTCAGCTGGAAAAAAAGAATGAGGATTTAATACCATGTGACCAGCCAGCTCTCTGTGGATCACCAGCAAGTTCTCCTGAGACCACAATGTAAAAACCTTTTTGTAGAGGAGTACTGCACTAATCAAGGTTCTGTCTCTTGGCAGTGGTGTATAACCAAGGTCCTATTTGTTGAAATCAACAGAGATTTAATCACATCTTTTTTATAGGATGAAGGTGGTTAGTCTCATGGTCCCGGTCACACTGTAATTTGGGTAATTATGTTCTGCCTACTTTAATTCCTACTGCAATTTGATTTGGATCCAGAATAAAATTTGTCACCTAAATCACTAATTCAAAGATAAGATTTGTGCCTTCTTTTTAAGCAGCAATTTTAAAAAATATGGCCCATAATACTCTTATTCACTTCTTCTAAACTTTTGTGTGGTGTTGTGTCTGGCAGTAAATAGCTGCTATAGTCTGTCCCAGAGATGGTTGTGTTTCAAGAGTGAATGAAATGATTCCCGTAGTCCCAAAGTTTGTAAGTTGGGTTATAGGAAGAAAAGAGCAATATAGAATATTACTATTATTGTTTCTGTTTACTACTCTAATTCATTTCTGCTTTAGTTTGGAGACCTTTTAGTTCACTCTAGGCTTTGACATTTAGGGCTAAATTCTCCTTTCTGCACACAAGTCAAGTGAGTGGTCTGTATGCTGGGGGAATCCACTGGAATCTAGTAGTAAGAAAGACATCTTCCCCTAAGGCTGTGAAGTATTTGCAGAGTCCAGCTGCAATAAACTCTGAATTTTGTGCTCCTCCTATTGGGGTGGGAGGAATAGCGGATGACTCTATATAGTTGCAAACCCCCCAGCACTTCCTCCACCTCAGGTGCATCCCACAAGGGAATGTTGGGAGCCAAGGTAGATCTGCATTCTGGTGTGTAGGGCATAAGAACCTCACTTGTGGGCTCTCAGTATCCTGCCCACCCCTCCCATCCAAGAGAATTGGTATGCGCTTTTCATGACCTGGGTGGGATAGCTAAGATTTGCCTGTAGAATAGTAAACTGAGCTGTTTTTTTTTAACTGTCCTACACAGTGAACTGATTTCATTTTTCATTTTTATTATTTTGTCCTAACTGCCTTTATCAGGATCTGGTGAGGCACCTTTATCATGGCTCTCTGGTTTCTGATGGAAAAAGCTATGTATAATTTAAAAGGAATGAAGTACTTTTCTCTGATTATCATTCAACTCCAGGCTTTTTTGTTGCAAATTGTCTAGCAGAATCTTATGACTGTTTCCTCCTGCAGCTTGTGGAAATGATCTTTTCTTCTCATTATTAGAGAGAAATATGCCCAAGGCAGATCTGTGGTTTATTTGTTGGGTTTACTTGCATTTCTCAGTTTGAACACCAACTGATTTTCTCTCTCTTTCCCTCCAGTGCACTTATGTTTTTATGTCAAGATTTCCACTGCAGTCCAGATAATGGATAATATGCTTAGTAATTTTTATACACTTTGTTCATGTTTTCATTAACTCATTGATAAACAAGAATCACTGGCAAATATAGGATGTACGTGGACTGATTATCATCATTTCCTAAATGACATCCACCTCTTTTGGATTTGTTAAAAAGAGTCATCCAGATTATCATGAAATCTGCTATTGCAGAGTGTGCTATGAAGGAATAGTATCATAATATCTAATCCAATGTGACTGTTTTTGATCTTGAGTCAGTTCATTTATTTTATTTGTTTAATGGAAGGGAACACCCAGACATTTGGATAGGAGCTAACTAGGTGTTCTGGATTCAGAAGTTGCTTTTTTTCTCCCCCACCCTTCTCAAAAATCCTCCTCCCTTGTAGCTGTGACTATTTTGGCTCTTTTCCTCTGAAGCTGCTATTACAGCACTACACTACAGATTGACCAGATGGCACATTTCTCTCCTACTATAAATGCATCATCACCTTGGAGATACACCCAGCCTCCACTAGTGCAAGGAGTGAGCAGTGGACCTCACCTTGCAAGAACTGTGGGAATTTTATTGTAATTAAAATGAATCCCACTAAAATCAATCATTCTGTTTTCAGCTGATATGACTGTAAAACATGATGTCTTGAGAGTCAAGGAGGAGCACAGTGCATTCAGTTCCTCAGAAAGCAATTAGTCACACTCTGACCATTATTGTTGATTTGATGAAAGACTTAGCATTTTAAGGTAGCTGGCTTTGGTGTTTTCCTGCCACTGGAACTGAAACAATTGATTCTCTAACATATTTTAAAGATAAATATTTTCTCCTTCTGTAGTCTCATGAAAACGTGAACTTTCAACCCTTCAACAGAATACCTTTATTTTATTTGTGGCTTTTTTTCAGCAACATTGATTTCAGTAGCTTCCCATTCATCCAGCAAAGTGGCTGTGCTTATGATTCACTACATTGATTTCAGTGTTTGCAGGTATTTGAAATCTAGAAGCCTCCTGCATAACTTGATTTGTAAATAATGTTTTCTGTATAGGGTCGTGTGAATTATTGTTTATCATCACAGCTATGGAAAGAGGTAGCAAACCAACCCCCCCGCTCACAAATTTTCATCACATGCAATCATACTGATAGCCAGCTGGTTCATCAGCGGGATTGAAACCTTTATATCCACCTCATAGACTCCTGACACTTGAGCTAGTAAGGTAGCTTGCCATCCACTATTAGAACCTGCCACTAAATGGGGATGATTTTTGCAGTAGAGTTAACAGCTATTTGCTGACAATAGGAGAACGATGAGACTCGGGGATCCTGAGTTTCATTCTTGACTCTGGAGTGGACTTTTCCACTGGGCATAGACCCTTTTGCCCCTGTTTCCCCAAGGTGGACTCCTTGTGCCATGTACCCTACAGCCTGTCCCAGTATCAGTCCTGTCACACACACACCCCACCCCTCAGCTCCTCAGCCCAGTCCCAGCCGTCCCGCTCCCAGCTCCCAGTCTTCTTTCCCAGTCAGTTTCAATACCCCCAATGCTGGCTCCTTGTCTGACCTGTGCTCCCCACACCCACTGGCTCCCTGTCCCTCCCCTAACTTCCTCATCTTATTTCTTCTCCTTGCTCCCAGTCCTACCATTCTTGCTCAGCCAATCTCAGTACTTACCCTCCCTCACCTGCTCTCATCCTCAGTCTCCCATCCCAGGCTCTTTGTCCCTATCCACTGCCCCTTCTGTCCTGCCCATTCCCAGGCTCAGCTCCTCACCGCTCTGCATGTCAGTCAAGCCATTTCCCCCTCCTCTCCCACCATGCTGCTGGGTGCCAGAAGTGGGAGTCCTGAGAGCACAGGAGAGACAATCTCCTTGCTCTCAGTTCCTTGTGTGGGCTGCCACTGCATGTGGTAGGAGCCATTGCAGACAAAGTCCTTTTCATCCCTCTTGCTGGAGCAAGGTCTCTGCAGACAGAGCTGTTGGAATTTTAGTTGTTTAACTCTAACATGTCTCCATGTAGTATATAGAAACTGAGATTTTATTAAAGGCTTATACATTGGGGCAAATTTAGGCAGTTTTCACAGGGATAGCAAAAGGCACATTGCTGAAATCAGGATGAGCCCCCTGCCAAAGTTCAAGTTCCTGCTCCAAAATATGGAAGTAGTAAAGAGTCTCACTGACGAGACTTTAGGAACTGTTTTTAACAAGAATATAAATTCCCCTCCCCCTCATTCTTAGAACCAGCGAAACCATTTTTTGCTGAAGGTTTTCCAAAACAATTTAGTCTGAGACAGACAACTGGCATGGAAAATTTCAGTCCAGTTGGTTAAAGTGAGGCAAAGTTATAAGCAATTGAAAATATGGTCTTATAATGGAACTATCAGGAGAATTTAACTATAATGGCATTACCAGCTGCACCTCAGGGCCGCCCGGGGGAGGGGGCAAGTGGGGCAATTTGCCCAGGCCCTGCAGGGGCCCCCATGAGAATATAGCATTCTATAGTATTGCAACTTTTTTTTATGGAAGGAGCCCCAGAAATTGCTTTGCCCCGGGCCCCCTGAATCCTCTGGGCAGCCCTGCTGCACCTACAATCATATACCCACCTTACCTATATTTAATTACTTAAGTAACACATGCTCAGAGGTACAGGATGTTTTGACAAGTTAGTTTAGCCTTTCTCCATTTACTGCCTACAGCTCTTCTGATGTTGTCAAATTCTGCCATTATCTTAGGAGGTATATGCTCAGTGTATAGCAAATACATTAACATTATTAAATACTTGTCAGTGAAGAATGGGGTGATATTCTTTGTTTTTAACATCCTCCAGTAAATGTGTAACACTGCTATGTTATCTTCTGGCAATGCATACCTATTAATTTAACAGTATCTGTTTCTCCCCCCACCCCACCCCTCATTGTGATAGGATAGGAGGATAATTTATGTTACTAAATCAGCATAATCCAATACAGTGTATTATTTGCTTGCTGAGATGGTGGGGTTGTTGAAGGAAAAGCAACCAGCAGGAGAATGCAAGAAGGCCAAATATACCCAGGATCTGCACCAATTTACACTTGGAAGAGATTTACTGTAGCATAAGGCAGCCATCTCTCCCTTCCGTGGTCTGCCAGGGGCCTGCAGCTCACCAGTGCAGCCCTACAAGTAGACAGTATTGACTGGAGTGGGGCTAGGCAATGCATTGATTGAGTGCATCTCTTCAGCAGCTTCCATTTGTGGAGTTTCTAATGGAAATAAAATTGCCCTTTCCCAATAGAAACCCTGAAGGAGGGCTAGTGGTGTGACTAGATACTCAAGTGCAGTAGGCAGGCTGCAATAGGAGGTGAAGTATGGGAATTGCTGAAAGAGAATGGGGCCTCATTTTCTGTAGGGAACTGTGATAGGATGCTCAGAGGGCCAGATGGCCTAGATGTTAGCAAACCTGCCTTCTACACTCCCTGTCTGTCTGTTAGGGGCAGTAGTTGTGTCTGGTTCCTGACACTGTGCCAGGAGTATTCGGGCCTTCCCCCTGCATCTGGGTCTTTTCCCTTAAGTAGGGCATGGTAGGGAGGAGCTGGCCCTCACTCTCTACCAGGTCCTAGCCCAGGGTCCTGTGGGACAGAACACTGGCATGTTCCCTCTTTCCCATCCTAGGCTACTTCCTACCTATGTGCTCCTTCAGTTTGGGGCACAACCTCTATAGTCCAGTCAATAATGTCACAAAAAGTCCAAAGGAGCAGGGTCCTGCAAGACCTGCTGGTTCTCAAACTGAGTGGTGGTTGGAGAAGGCACTGCCTGGGGGCCTTACTTGCTCAGTGATTGCCTTCTCAGGCTCAACCTTCTGTCTGGCTTCCCAGAGAAGGATTCTTCTGTAGCCTGTCCACTACCCCTTGCCTGTCCTTCTGAGCTCCTTTTATCCCACTCCTCCAGTTGGAGTGTGATTGGCAGACCCAGAAGGGTAGGGCTGTCTGGGCCCAATGTTGCATTTTTACCCCTTTGGACCCAGTGTGGACTTTGTATACCCCATCGCAGGGACTGCTGCCAATACTGTTTTATAGAGCAGAGGACAGGAGGTAAATTCTTTGCTTGAGGAAATGTGTAATCTGCAGTTGGATCTGGGTAGACATACCTAGGCTAGCTTTAATCTAGCTCACTCAAGAGTACATACCCAAGTCCCTGGTGGACTTGCACTCAGGAGGCTAGCTCATGTAGCTGCAACTTCAATGCTATTGGTACCCAAGCTACTTCAATTAAAGGTAGCTCAGGTATATCTATACATGTCACAGTCACACCACCAATTGCAGTATCAACATGATCTAACAGATATTGCTTCCAGCCAAGTCAGCTGGGGTAACGTTTCTCCTCCTACCTCCCCAGATTTTTACAGCTATACAAGAATCATAGAATCATAGAAAATTAGGTTTGGAAAAGACCTGAGGAGTCAGCTAGTCCAACCCCCTGCTTAAAGCAGGACCTACCTCAACTAAATCATCCTAGCCAGGGCTTTGTCAAGCAGGGCCTTAAAAACATCTAAGGATGGAGATTCCACCACCTCCCTAGGTACCCATTCCAGTGCTTCACCACCCTCCTAGTGAAATAGTTTTTCCTAATATCTGACCTAGATCTCCCCAACTGCAGCTTGAGATCATTGCTCCTTGTTCTGTCATCTGCCACCACTGAGAAGAGCCTAGCTCCATCCTCTTTGGAACCCCACTTCAGGTAGAATCATAGCATCATAGGACTGGAAGGGACCTTGAGAGGTCATATAGTCCAGGCCTCTACACTCATGGCAGAACTAAGTATTATCTAAAGCATTCCTGACAGGTGTTTGTCTAACCTGCTCTTAAAAATCTCCAATGATGGAGATTCCACAACCTTCCTACACAATTTATTCCAGTGCTTAATCACCCTGATAGATAGGAAGTTTTTCCTAATGTCCAACCTAAACTTCCCTTGCTGCAATTTAAGCCCATTGCTTCTTCTCCTATCCTCAGAGGTTAAGAAAAACATTTTTTCTCCCATTTCCTTGTAACAACCTTTTACATACTTGAAAACTGTTGTTATGTTCACTCTCAGTCTTCTCTTTTCCAGACTAAACAAACTCAATTTTTTCAATCCTCCCACATAGGTCATGTTTTCTAGAATTTTAATAATTTTTGTTGCTCTTCTCTGGATTCTCTCCAATTTGTCCACATCCTTCCTGAAATGTGGCACCCAGAACTGGACACAATACTCCAGTTGAGGCCTAATCAGCACAGAGTAGAGCAGAAGACATTTCTCGTGTCTTGCTTACAACACTCCTGCTAATACATCCCAGAATAATGTTTGCTTTTTTTGCAACAGTGTTACACTGCTGACTAATATTTAGTTTGTGGTCCACTATGATCCCCAGATCCTTTTCCGCAATACTTCTTCCTAGGCAGTCATTTCCCATTTTGTATTTGTGCAATTGATTGTTCCTTCCTAAATGGAGTACTTTGCATTTGTCCTTATTGAATTTCATCCTATTTACTTCAGACCATTTCTCCAGTTTATCCAGATCATTTTGAATTTTAATCCTATTCTTCAAAGCACTTACAACCCCTCCCAGCTTGGTATTGTCTGCAAGCTTTATAAGTGTACTCTCTGTGCCATTATCTAAATCATTGATGAAGATATTGAACAGAACTGGACCCAGAACTGATCCTTGCTGGACCTCACATGTTATGTCCTTCCAGCATGACTCTGAACCACTGATAAATACTCTCTGGGAATGATTTTCTAACCAGTTTTGCACTCACCTTATAGTAGCACCATCTAGGTTACAGTTCCCTAGTTTGTTTATGAGAAGGTCATGCAAGACGATATTAAAAGGTTTACTAAAGTCAAGATATACCATGTCTACCACTTCCCCCCTATCCACAAGGCTTGTTAACCTGTCAAGGTAGTTGAAGGTTGCTATTAAATCCGTCCTCACTCTTTTCTTCTGCAGACTAAATAAGTCCAGTTCCTTCAGCCTCTCCTTATAATTCATGTGCTCCAGTCCCCTAATTATTTTCATTGCCCTCCGCTGGACTCTCTCCAATTTGTCCACATCCTTTCTGTAGTGGGGGCCCCAAAACTGGATGCAGTACTTCCAGTATCGAATAGAGGGGAATAATCACTTCCTTCAATCTGATGGCAATGCTCCTACTAATGCAGTACAATATGCTGTTAGCCTTCTTGGCAACAAAGGCACTCTGTTGACTCATATCCAGCTTCTTGTCCACTGTAATCCTCAGGTCCTTTTCTGCAGAAGTGCCGCTTAGCCAGTTGGTCCCCAGCCTGTAGCAGTGCATGAGATTCTTCCATCCTAAGTGCTGGACTCTGCACTTGTCCTTGCTGAACCTCATCAGATTTCTTTTGGTGCAATCCTCCAATTTGTCTATAGTCAATCTAGACCTTATCTCTACCCTCCAACGTATCTACCTCTCCCCCCAGCTTAATGTCATCGGTGAACTTGCTGAGGGTGCAATCCATCCCATCATCCAGATTATTAATGAAGATGTTGAACAAAAAGGCATAACTGAACAAGATGTTGAACAAGAGGCATAACTGTGCCTGGAATATCATTATTTAATTTTTTTTTTACTCACAGAGAAGTAGATTTAGCTAAAAGAATCTTGTGTAGTCTTTTGGCTAGAGGTTCTTTGGCCTGAAGTCCAGAAGGGCCTGTGAAGTTGATGTGTATAATAAAATAGCACAATGTCCATTTCAATATCCAGAATAGATTTAGCTGGAAATGCAAATTTACAGCTGTTTGTTTCTGTCCCAGTGGCCTGAGGAAGTTGGACACCTGGGCTGTCTGTTCTTTCCATATAATTACCCTCCCACATGTGAATCAGATGTAAATAGAATATTTAAAAAATCCTGACCTATTAAAAGTGCTATCAAGGCAGACTAGTGATTTGTAGATAATAATGAAGAGTTCCTTGGCGCTCATTCCAGTCTAGCGCCACCTTAACCTCTGAAGTATATGCTGCCCTCTTACTGATAGGAAAATGTTCTTCCTCGTTCAAGGATATTTTGCGCCCTAGGTGAAACTTCCACTTTGCCCCCCCCACCCCTTTCCCTCCCTCCTGAGCATCGCTTATTATAAACTTTCAAAAATGAATACTACATAATGTGGCATTGTTCATTAGAATTAATACATGTTCGGCTTGAAAAGTTATTAATTTCATTATTTAGTCTACATATTTAATGAAAATAAATGGCCTTGGGTCTCCTGCATGTGGCTAAAGTCCCTCCTGCGCCCCCCTGCCCCCATGGATCTGGAAAGGGCTGTTTTGAGGATCAGAGCATGGAGCTGGGAGTTGAGATCTGGCTTCTATTCTCCACCCTGGCACCAGCTCACTGTTACTTACCTGTTCTGGGCTTCAGCTCCCTCCAGAGCTAAGGTGTGAAATGGTTCCTTGCTCCTGGCCTGGAAAGTACAATGCAGGCAGGAGGGGGTGTCTGAAGGCCTGTCTTCCTCACAGGTGTGAGGCAAGGACAGAGTTCCAGCCTCTGTCATGACCCTCCTGGTTGCTTTACTCTGCCCCACACCAATCGCTGCTGAAGCCCCTTACTCAGAGAGCTCTGGCCCAGGGCAGAGGCATCAGTGTCATTCTGGGCCTGATTTTCAGAGATGCTGAGCACCTGCAGTTCCCCCGATGTCTGTGGGAACTCCAGGGTTCTCAGTACTTCTGAAACTCAGGGCAATTTATTTCAAATGCTGGGCCAGGACTGAGCCTGCAAAGGTAGGTCCATGTACACCGCTCAATCCACAGCAGATCTCTCATCAATAGCACTACAAGCAATCAGGAGAATGATGAGGGGCAGTTGGCCCAATTCTGGGAGTGGGGGAGGATATGGCCCTAAAGTAGTCACAAAACTTCTACCTAGTAAAGTTACTGGTGCATGTGCTGTCATTCAGTGGGAGAACAAAAATCTCTTGGGTGCTGCAGCCTGCCCAGGGTTCAGCTGCACTTAACCTGAGTTGCTTGCATACTTGCAGTGGTTGTGCACCATGCAACTGATCACCCATGTTACATGAAAATTTGGCTCTGATGGTGTCGTAATTAGACTTAACAGTTACTGCTGCATTTCCTAGAGCTGTTGTCCCAGTCTGGCTGCAGACTCAGGCAGACAAGACTGTGTCGGCTAGACGCCCATCAACTTTGGATGATTATCCTTGTAGCCATAAGGGCTCGAGACAGCCATGTTTCTTCACTGAAAACTTGCAGTGTGCTGACCCTGAATCATAGATTAATACCTTGTGTGGGCAGGTGCAGAGCTCAGGGCTTGAAGGCTTCTGGTCTAATGGTCTGAGACAATGCAGAACTAGGAACTTCGATCTCCTGTGTTAAAAGCAGGACTCCAGCAATGACTCCCCAAGTGACCTTGGGCAAGTCACGTCCCTGTTCTCTGCCTCAGTTTCCCCAAAATGGGGCACTATTTACCTGCTCCACAGGGCTTCAGGGATGGATGAGGAGGAAGCCTTGGTAGGTGGCATGTGCTGAGGATGGTTACACTTTTGCAGCTCTTTAACCCTGTATCCTCTGGCAGGGCCATGATCCACCCCCGCAGGTGGGCCGGTGGCCATGGTCTCCTCTTCTTTTCCCCACCCCCGCTCCCCCCTCCCGCCGCTGCATTGCTGTCAATAGGGTCAGCTGCAGGTGGGCTGTTGTCACCCGCTGTGATCTGCAGCCCTTGGGCAGCAGCTGCTGCTGCAGCAGGGGATCTGGGACTGCCAGAGCCAGAGGCAGTGGGCTAGGGAGCGATGTGGCAGCCTGGAGGCTTGGGGAGCAGGCTGCTCCAGGCTGGAAGGGGGGGTGCCAGCAGGCAATGATGTGGGGTGTGGCGGAAGAAGCGGTGGGGCCTGCGGTTGCAGAGGACGCCCGCAGAGGTAGGTGCTAATGCAGCTTCAAGTGGCCCGTCCCCCACTGGGAGCAATAGTGTAAAAAAAATTATTTGGGCATCGCTTTTTGGCACCCCCAAATCTTGGCACCCTAGGCAGCCGCCTAGTGATTGCACCGTCCCTGTCCTCCTTCAGATTCTTCGTAACCATAACAATTTAATCAATAAATAAATAAAGGAAAGAAAAGATCCTGACAACTATCCAATTTTTTCAGCTGCTATGGAAACTAAATGCTCTTTCACATAGCAATACATATTAATGTATTTGAACTTCATTATGAAACTCTTGTAAGGCTTATTGTCTTGTCATAATGAGGAGTTTTATATAACCTCTTTCTAAAGCTGATGCAAAAATAGTAAGCCTAATATATGGTAATGCTTTGTTATATGATTTTAACTTGGGATACATTGGGTAGCAGATTCTGTGGTCAGAACAGCAAAGAATTCTGCATATATAAGAATTATTTGTGTGTGTTATAGTAAAATAGAAAAGGACTTGTAAGGAATATCCCCAGCTGTTTATTACGGCTTTCCTCAGATAAAGTATAAACCAAAAGGTTGAAATACTGAGCAGTTCAGTAAAACTTCAGTGGAAGAGTTTTCCATTGGAGAATGCAGTTCTATCAAAATTGAAACACTTTGTAAAATCATACCAATTTAGCTGACATTTCATTTCTTAAAAAAAGGTGAACATATAAAGAGGTTGAAAAGATTTGATTTTTCCCTTTTGAAATGACTTTTCATTTGGTATTTTGAAATTTTTTATTAGAACATATAAATTAAAAGAAGTCAAAAGCAACAATGAAAGATTTTGATTTTGTCAAAATGAAATGTTTTGATCCGTACAAGATTATTTTTTTCCTAGATTGTCTTTTGCGGAGATTTTTGAGTTTCATTCCTCACTGGAACAAACATGAAACATGAAAAATCTGCTGTGAAATGGAATTTCTGTTCTTTGGAGAGTTTGACTGAAACTCTCCAAAGTTTCAGTTCATTCAAATTTCAGAGATCAAGAGGAAAACATGCTCTTATTTCCCACTTAGCTCCACCCATCCTTCTAGGGATCCTGAGTTTTTGCTGCTAGATTCGCCCCCAAATTCCACTCAATGCATTTGTCACCGTGTGGTGTGCCAGGGAAATTAATTTTCTAAAGTTGACCCAACCCCATTACCTTACAAATACTTGCACTTGGATCATGCAGCTGTGGTTCTTCCTCTTTCTAGAGGAAAAGTATTAACCCTTTCCCTAATTATACACCTCTGTCAAACTCTGTGAAGATTCAGATACTTTTGGCACCTGTTAATAAAGGGATGGGACAAAATCCACATATTTACCTTCTTGGAGAACTTTTTGTGAAGGTGATTTGGAGAACACGTCTGTGAGGTCTGCTTAACAAACCTTTCTCAATTACATGTGCTTTTACTCTACTGCTGTGTTTACCTGAAATCCATTGATGAGCGTCTCAACTTGGGCTGGCTTTAGGGTTCAAATGGAAATACAGACTTACTCAAACTGGCCACATTCAAGTCTGCTACACCAAACCAAAAATGGTTTCACTTTGGAACATTGGAATTACCATAGTGATCAGATAAGTGATCTATCTAGGCTAGTAGTGTATCTCTGACTGTGGCAAGTACTAAATGTTTCAGAGTTTGCAGCACTATATATGATGTAAAGCAGCTCACTGCAGCAATTCCTCTGGGGAGTGCCGGTAGTAGGAGTGGGTTGACTTTATTCTGGACTGATGGGGGATATTAAGAAATCTTAAGGAGAGAGAAATAGGAGGAATATAAATAAAAAAGAGGTGCATGTTTTGTTTAACTTCCCTGTTTAATGAAGAAAAGGTCCAAGTAATTAAGAACGTTATAGTTCCTAATAATAGTTGTGGTTAAATTTAACATTTTAAACCAGATGGTGCTACTGAAATACTAGACTTTTAACAAAAACTATTTCATTGTCTTAATATTGCAATTTCATTCTTTGCTATAAATGTACTTTTTGATCTCCCTCCAAACAAAAGAGTGATTAATGTAAGTATCACAGCTTTGGTCCTAACCAACAAGACTCATCTTTTCAGAAGGGGATTTAAGTTTACTCTGTGCTGTATCTTAATAGCTATTTCAATATGGCTGTTGCCAAGAAGATATGCAGGCAATTAGTGTTCTTCATGAAAAGGGAGGAGATTCCAGTAGAGATGTTGTGAATTTCCCATTGAACATCTGGGTAGCTACAGGCTGGGTGTTCTGATAAGCAAGTGGGTTTTTTTAATATCTGCAGGTTGCTGCTGCTATGGTTTCTCACGTCATTTCTGGAAGGAAGACATTAATTCAGAGTTACATATGCTGGTTTTTAACCATTGTAACATTATCACCCTTCTTGAGGTCATATTTTTGGGAATTATATAACCACAGAAACAGACCAGAAGCTAAAGTAGATACAGCTGTGGATTAATATACTATAGATATTTTAATGCATCATTCATACATAGGTAGGCTCTCTGTGGTGTTTCCTGAACAGTGAATATAAACCTGGTGGTTTTACAAAGTGAAATGGAACTAGGCCATTAGACCTTCAACTATAATCTAAATGTTTGAAATACCATATTCCGTTCACAGATGAACACATACAAACACACATGAATCTTATTTTTCCATTCCTGTGCTAGCTTTCTTCTGATTTCATATTCATCAAGACCTAGACATTTTGGTCAGCAATATCCTTCCTCTTACATAGGACCATTGTACTTCTACGGCACAATTTGGTACAGTGGGAGTTACAGACACACACTACCCTAGGAGAAGCCCTGGGAGAATACCAGCCACAGTTCCCTGGCATACTTCCCCTTTCATCATACCTACACATTGGATATACTCTATTGGCCGGTGAGGGCTGGGGCCATGGCTGACCCCATTTCCTCCATGCCCCTTTAGTGATACCATGCATCCCAGTGTGAGTATGCCGGGATTTTCGTTATGCCCTGTTGTTACGCAGGTCTCACACTATGTGGAGGAAACTCCTTGCACCCTGCCTCCCACACATGTGGAAGGCCTAGAAATAATCTCACTAGTAAAACACCTCCAAAATATTTCAAAGACAGGAATGTCTGCTATCTAGTGCTTCACGCATCTCTTTAAAACTCCACATCTTTGTGCCTTCTTTCTTTAAGATTTCACTAATGTTGTAGAGATGTTAATGTGTTATTTGTCATCACACTTCTCTTCCCAAGTCTATTTTCTGGCCTGAATTTTGTATAGTATTTCCTGTTATGCAATTTAATTTTGAACTCTGGCTTATTTCTTAACACTTCATGCAATGAATCATAAGCACTGCTTCTCCAAATCAGCATGAGGGGGTTGGCTTGATTTTCATTACTGCCCTCAATTTTTTCTCAAGAAATGTTGTTTTGGGAACTGTGGAAACTCACCTTTTTAGGTTAAACTATGTAAACACAAGGCTAGCATCAGTGATCTCAGTGCTGATCCTGTTGTCATACCTATCTCTTTGTATCCTGTCGTGTTGTGTTCACATCCGTAATTGCCAAGATCTATGCAGCTCTTTGAGTGACATTTTTCACAGTTTCTTCTGACTCAACCCAACTCCCACAGGCTGTTTTTAACTTAAGAAGTTTTTTCTTTTCCCTCCTCATCTTATCTCTTCCTCTCTCTCCTTCATTTCTATCTCCTCTCACATCGTCTCTTTCCCCCTCCAATTTCCACCCCCCTCCACTTGTCCTGTCTCCCTCTCCTCCAAATTTGTATAAGTTCAGGTTCTGTCTTTCTCTTTCAGCACCTCTTTTCTCACCTTCTCCTCCTCCTCCTCAATTTATGTAGTCCTATTAACCCTCTCCTCAAATCAGTCTGAGGTGCTGATTTTCAGCAGTATAGCTGTGAATATCAGTTACTGTAGTCTTTGATCAAGTGCATGGAAGTCTATTAAAATGACATCATCTTCATTAAAAAGCATCATTAAAACTGAGGGGAAAGAATAATTGTGAGAGCAAAGAAGAGATAGCATCTGCAAATGTGGTAAAACAGAGATGATCTAGTGCTTCTGAAACAGCCAAAACAATGTTGTAACAGGAGAGGAAGTCATCTGGAAAATGGCTGTATTACTCTCACACTGTAAGGCAATCTCCTTGTAGGTAATGATATCAAGATGAACAGCTTAAAAACATGAGAGGAGAACCCTCTCAGTTTTCCACTTCAAGACACAAAATGCATTCTTGTAAAATTTCCATTTTTTAAACTAATTATTGTCTCCCTTGCGGCTCTTGCACAGCTCAAGTCTCCTTTTCCCTCATGGCTTTGCACTTGCAGATCCCTCCCCCTCCCCCAGTCTTTTTCGGGCAATCCAGAAGAGTGAGCGATCATATCAAACGCCACTCTGAGATCAAATAGAATGAGGTCTGAGATGGATCCATGCTCACAGGCAAAAAGTAGGTCATAAGGCAGCTAGGGAAAGGGGGTGGGTACATTGTTGTTAGAGGGTTGAAGCATGGAAAATCGGGCTGAAAGCAAACAAGAAGATTCAATGGGAGAGATGGTTTGAGAGAAGACTGTTTGCTCTAGAAATAGACGTTTGAGGGGTAATAGCAGCAGCTTTAAGTGAGATGGGAAATCCAGTTGAAATAGCTAACAATGGTAGTAACATAAGGTGTCCTGCAGGGTGACAACTGGAGTTGAAAAGAGGTCGAGAAAGGGGATCCTTTACTTCATAAGGGCCATTAGATTAATGATAATTTATTAGATGGAAACCAGAAAAGAAGGGATGAGTGCTGAAAGTATGCGTTGAGCACAACAGGAAGTGTGGGTTCAAGGCAGCATTTCACAAATTGCTTCTTTGTGATTATGTATCAGAGGGGTAGCAGTGTTAGTCTGGATCTGTAAAAGCAGCAAAGAGTCCTCTGGCACCTTATAAACTAAGAGACGTTTTGGAGTATGAGCTTTCCTGGGTGAATACCCACTTCGTCGGATGCATGCATCCGACGAAGTGGGTATTCACCCACAAAAGCTCATGCTCCAAAACATCTGTTAGTCCATAAGGTGCCACAGGACTCTTTGCTGCTTTCTTTGTGATTGTTTATTTAGTTATTTTTCAGAAACATATTATCCAAGAAAAGTAAGAAAATAATATCCCTGAATGATTCGAGCTGTGTTATGGCACAATCCTTTATTTGCCAGTAGGAGAATGGATGTACTGTTCAACTGCAAAACTGGTAATAAATAAAAAGACAGTAAAAATGGTAACAGTACAAAGAGATTTACAATTTTTTATGGGATACACAACAAGACGTCCACAGGATTTATCTTCTGAAGTTAGTCCCACCATAAGGAATCAACCCTTTCTGTACCACTACCTATCTTCACTTAGTGTCTGTCTGTAAGGTTTTGAATTGGTAATAGCTTGTATGTTTCCTAAAAGTTATTTCTATACCAACATTAGACAATTATCACTTAACTCAGTGACTAAGCCAGTCAGACAGCTGTGGAATTGTATAATTTTTTCCTTTGAAGAAGTGGTGTAGTAAATCTCCCTTCATAGCGCTCACTGGAATATAACATTTATATTATGCTATACTTATTAAAATAGCCAAACAAACCAGAAAGAAACAGTGTACTTGCTCAGTTGAGCAATTATTGAACAGACGTATTAAATTATTTAAAGGTTTTACAATCATATGTTTTAAAAAGTGATTGCTTTCAGGAAGTAGCCACGGAATCAACATTTCACCCCCAGTAAGTATTTTAGTGGGCCTTTGCAGGCTAAATTAAACGCAGCAGTCTGCTAGTCCTTTTGGTGTACTGGCACCTACCCTATCAATATTTTTTAAAAGCAAGGTGTGTGCCATAGGCATGCATTATTTACGTTTTAAGCCTCCCTCACATATTAGATATCCCACCCCACCAAAAAAAAGTACAGCAGATCCTCAGAGGATATAAACTGGTGTAGCTCCATTGCCTTTGGGAGAGTATGCAGATTTGCACCAGCTGAGGAATGTGAAATTACAAAAAGAGGATCCTGTCTCAATCACCTTACACAGCAGTATTTTTAAGAGATATGTAGTAGGGCTGTTGGTTCACTCAGCCAGACTAGTGGTCTCTCTTTCCATCCAATGTGTTCAGGACCCTGCACTGCGTTCAGCTAGGTCAGCTTCATTGCTGGTAAATCCCTGGTCTTGCCCATGCCAGGGCTAGGCATAGGGGAATTTATAGTGGGAAGGGGGGACTCAGGCCTTCCCACTCCCCCAGGTCCTAGCATGGGGCCCTGACAGAATGGCAACCCAGGATGGCCTACACTTGGCCCACCACCTGTTCACCTTCTCCTGGGCCACCTCCTATCCCACCCGATGTCTCAGTTTGGAGCATGGCTGCTGTTTCATAATAATCCTTTGCTCCAAACCACCCGTGTCAGGTTTTATGCAAGTATCAGAGGGTAGCCGTGTTAGTCTGGATCTGTAAAAGCAGCAAAGAATCCTGTGGCACCTTATAGACTAACAGACGTTTTGGAGCATGAGCTTTCGTGGGTGAATACCCACTTCCTCAGATGCATCTGAGGAAGTGGGTATTCATCCACGAAAGCTCATGCTCCAAAACGTCTGTTAGTCTATAAGGTGCCACAGGATTCTTTGCAGGTTTTATGCAGACAACCCTCTGGTGCCCCCACATATGAGTATCTCTATGCCTGGAGTGATGTCTCAAAGGAGGGAGGGGAAGACTCACAGCCAGACCCCCTCACCAAGAACCTCTTCTCCTTCTGTCTCAGGGCAGTGCTCATCCTAGAAATAGCTTCTCCCCTCTCGTACCTGGGCTGCTGGAGCTCTTTTTATACCTCTCATTTCCCCAGGGGTATGCTCAGCAGTGCCTGATGGATGGAGCTTTCCTATCCCAGTGCTTCTCTAGCCTTTCCCTTGGGGTTTGTAAACCCCGTCAAAGGATACTCCAAGTCCTACTAGTTTGTCTCTACCTTCAGCTTTCTTTTTTTTCTTGAACACTCTTTTCATCTTCCTTCATAAACCTCAGTCTTGGAATCAGATTCATCCCTGCAGATCTGATTGCTAGACTGGGCCTCCATCTGAAGTCAATCTTTACTCAGGATCTGCCTAATGTTTTCAAAAGCAAAATTGACACCATCAGCAGGAGCGCGTCATGTAGAGAGAACTGTATACAATTCTCTCCGAAACTTATCAGTACTGCTCAGATCAACCAGAAGAGTATGGGAAGGGTCATGCAAGAGAGGCAAAAGATGATCCATTGTCCCATAATAGACTTGTCACATTGATTTGACAGTGCTCTAAACTGCCAACCCAAGGAATTCTTGTACTCACAGTATGTTCTCTGATTAATTAATTGTCACAATTGACTCTGCCATCTTTTTTTCTGGTAACAGAAGTGAAACTGCTCTCCAGTGATTCATTAAACTTGTATACTCCCAAGTAACTTTCCACAGTAAATCAACACCACCCACTCTCCATGCTATGCATCACCTTGTTTGCGCACACTTGAAATATTTCCAGTTATTCAGCACATAGTGCCATCACTAACAATAATCTCAAGCAAAGGAACTTCATTAATCTGGAATTAAGATTGCCGGGGGTGGGAAGCCTTTGACTGCAAACATTTAAAATCCAATACGTTGAATCTATTTTTGTACTTTGCATGCATAGTCAGGAATTCTGTAGCACTTACCTTTGGTTTTGTACATAAGCATCTGATATCTAGGTGCAATTTTCCCCTCATTCTGCATCTCTGGCATGTGTGTACCTAATTTTGGTCCACCCCTTAAGAAGTTTGCAGATGTAGATTGTGTATCAAAGTCTCACAGTATGGTAATACATATACATTGTGGCAAACCCAGGACAAATAACTACAAAGGGAGGGGTAGTAATTAGTCCCAGAGGGGTTAAAAGGCCTCTCTCTATCCATTGAGGAGAGATAGCCATGGAGAAATAAGGTTCTGATGGAACAGGGGTTACCAGGGAACTAATTAGGTTCATCTGGCCCCAATTGCTGGAGACCTTTTTAAACCCTCCCTGGCATGGAAGGAGCAGGAGCAGGAGCAGAAGCAGAGGCAAAAAGGGGCCAAGACCAAGGCCAGTAGGTGCAGCAGGACTCTGAACTCTTCCAGCAAGGAAGACTGCACCCTGTCCCCAGAAAGGGAGAAAACCAGCACAAGGGACCGACTGAGGGAAGGATCAGCCAGACCCTGTGCGACCTGGAAGGACTTTGCTTTGCCCAAGCCGGTGTCTCAAGGCAAAAAATGACTGAGCCAGCTGAGGAGAAGCAGGTACTTTGCCACAACATGTGAAAAAAATCTCTCTCTTTGGGAAATTTTTCTGAAAGATTGTCCTGGATGTGGGCACTTCTGGTGAAAAGATGTAAAATCTGGTCTTTTTCTGATGACTGCCTATAGATTTAAAGAAGGCAGAAGTAGTTCACTGCACTGTTGTAAAGATGGGTGCTTTACATTAAATGCCACAGCAGTGTACAATACATCAACAAGAGTCAAGTACTGAAGACCAGTTCAGTCCTCAAGTTTTAGAGCCTGTGTTGCATGTGTATTATTTAAGGGTAGGATTGTCTCTCATTTTTTTGGTTGCTCTGTGGTTGGTGATACAAGGAGAGCTTGATATCTAGATTATCTTGTGTGTTTCCATATGTTTGAATTTTTAAAATTGTTTGTTTTTCAGATAAGTATAAAGTTCTTACGAGGTCTTTTCTTCTGAAGTCAGACTTCCAAGCCTTTTATTACTGCAGCTTCCTGTGTGATTTATGCCTTCACCTATGTGAATACTGCCTTCCCATGCCTTCAGCTCATGTCCCTGAAAAGCCTACATGCTGCAAAGAGATGAGCTATGTTCCTCCCCAGATCACCCTCTATCTCCACATGCGGCTTCTTCTCACAGTCTCCAGGCTGGACCATTCTGTTCTGCTGTAGGGTTTGCCTGCTTCTTGCTTGCTCCATCATAGAAGTTTGGGGACATATCAGCTGAATTTAATAGAATTGAGGAATAATTTCTGGAGTTGTAGCTGGCTGCCCTTTCCTACTGGACAGTCCCCACTACTCCCTATGTGACTCTGTCTCTTCTGCTTACCCACAGATCGATCTCTACTGCTCCCATGTGGTTCTGTCTCTTGTTCTCCTGCCAGACTCTTTACCCACCTGTATAAAATTTCTTATTTGCCACTTCTACTCTTGTGACCATTTACATTGAAGCCCTGCTGGCTTTAGAAGCTCTGTGATGTGGAAACAAGATGGAAATTGCTCGTTACTGCCCAGTCTTGGTTTTAATGAAATAAATAATTTTGAAATAAGGAATTTTGCCAGTGATTTCCATAAATAATTCCACAAAGAAATCTCCTAGAACTAGTCAGAAGAACCAGCCCTCTCTATGACGAGGTGAATAAAACAAACGTGGAGACTGTAGGCAAAGTTTTGGAATTATAACCACACAAAATTATTATGAAAATCTTTACAAGGTGAGATCACCTCATTTTCCTAATATGTCAGATATGTTTGCCACAGACTTTACAGAAAATGTCTGTCCTGTTATAAAATAATGTGTGAAATAGAAGTGGATTGGTTTAGTTTAGGCTAACTTGGGTGGCATCAAAAGCAGACCTATAATGGCATCTCTCCATAATTCTATGCTTAGCCATTCAGACTAATATTACATTAATGGGATCATACTAGAGCAAAATTCCAAGGAAAAGGACCAGCTCACCTTTTCCCAGGAAGGGTCAGAGAAGAAAGAGAATACAATACGTTTCTTTCACAGAGTTTCCTGCAAATATCTGAAAGGGTTAGGTGTGTGATACACTGTAAAATTTACAGGGGAAATCCATATTTGCCCTATGAATCCTGGAGATCTATGCACAAGAGACAAGCTGCCCTGCCCAGACATCTCATCTCACCTTCTTAGGAGTAGGAGCCAGGGTGTGGTTGGGTGGGTCCATTTTTCATATGATCAGTAGCAGCTGCTGAGAGGACCCCAGAGAAATTTAATGTTCTTTGAGGAGCATTAACTATCCTTCAGATATCAAACCCCACACTAATCAGAGCAGGGCATGAAGCAATAGTGGGCTGGGGGGCCCTGCCCCTCAGCAGCTGTGGGACATGCTCCTGAGGAAGGGACCACAGGTTGCAGGAGGAAATGAGGGTAACATGAAACTGGGGGCACAGTGACTAAAACACTGATAAATCCACTCCAGAAGCAGTGATCTGGATTTCTATCCCCATTTTTGGAGGTGGGAAACCACAAGAGATACTGAAGAGCAGGATGTTAATCCCATGGACAGAGTAAACTGCTACTACTAAGACTGTGTCTGTGCCCCAAAGTGAGAAGCTCTAGCCCAGTAAGAAGAGATGAAAGGGGAAGTGTAACTTGGGATGGAACATTGGGTGGTCTGGACACTACAAAATCCCTTTAGGAAATTGGGTTGGGAGCCAGTGGAGCAGGGTATTCCATGTCCCCCTTCCTCTCTATTGTGACAGAACCCCAATGGGAGAAGAGGAAACACAAAGGAGGGGCTGAGGCTTGCGTTATGTGACCTGGCAAGACCCCTTCCCCCCATTAAACAGTGAGACTGAGAAGGACTCTGGAGTCATGGGCTGACCAGTACGCCAGCTTGCTTTCAGACTGACCTGTTACAGGTGAGATGCACATGGGGTTAGCCCGGAATGGTATTGGGGAGTATGGCTGATCCTTTGGTCTTTCCTCAGCCATGCTCCCCCTCCCACTGCTGCAAAGCCTCTTTGGCGTAGAAAAAGAGCATCTAGTGGGTGCTTCAGAGACTGGACCCTTGGTCACCCTACTCTGTATGGGAGGTTTCTCTTCACGTACAGATTACATGGAACTGATCTGGCTATAATGAAATAGGGCAGAGTCTTTCTAATTCTGTCACATGGAAATTATTCAGACTACTTGTAACATTTATATTTTTAAATATTGTAAGGGAATCTGTTAGGGGAAAAATGTGAACTAAATCAGGTATTTTGTTGATAAACTGAAGCTAGTGGAGTTATATCAAGAATGAATCTTGCCTTGTGTGTGAATATGGTAGAATCAGTGATTAATTTGTGCTAGGACTTGCTGGGGCTCAGACTTGGCAGTTTGTAGCCCCAGCACTGCTGGGATTGCCACGTCAGTTATGAAAGTAAAAAGTCTCTGTTTTTTGCTCTGAAATGTGTTTTTCTTAAAATTCACAACACAGTTGTATCCATCAGGGACAAAACCCAGGATGGGGCAAGTGGGGCAGCTACACAGGATGCAAAGCCAAGATATATGTGTGGAAAATGAGGCGAATGAAAAAAATGGTAGGGGGTAAAGCCGTGCAGTGGGACTGGTATCTGTTATCCTTATTTCTGTGCTGCTGCTAGGGGTGGCACTGTCTTCAGAGCTGGGTACCCGGCCAGCAGCTTCTACTCTCTGGCTGCCCAGCTCTGAAGGCACGCTGGTGGCAGCACTGCCTTCAGAAATATACTTCAGAGATGAGCAACAGGAAAGCAGCAGCTGCTGGCCAGACACCCAGGTCTGAAGGCAGTGCCTCAGCCAGCAGCAGTGCAGGAGTAAGAGTGGCAACACCATACCTTACTTCAGTGCTGCTACTGGTGATGGCACTGCCTTCAGAGTTGGTCACCGGGAGAACGCAGAGGATGCAGAGGAGCCAATGATTCAGGAAGCAAGGAGAGAAAACAGGAGGATAGCCAACCAAATATGACTATTTTATGGACTTTTCTGGAGAATTAAAGCACAAAGCTGTATCCAGTACCACTGCTCCCACGCACTGCAAGATTAGGGTAAGGAAAAATTTTAAATCTTTTTTTAAAGTTTGGTTACATTTATTCATTCCATACTGAGATATAATTCATTGATTTCTATTAACAATGTTTCCTAATATAAAAACAAAGCAAACATACTTAACTACTTCTATTGATTTATTTAAAAGTATTATTGTGATGTACCATAGCTGGTTGTTATGTATTAGTACAGTATAATACTGCAGTTATTGTCATTTATTGTCAGATTAGAGTAAGGAAAAATTTTAAATCTTTTTTTAAAGTTTGGTTACATTTATTCATTCCATACTGAAATATAATTTGTTGATTTCTATTAACAATGTTCTTAATATAAAAACAAAGCAAACATACTTAACAACTACTATTGATTTATTTAAAAGTATTATTGTGATATACCATATCTGGTTGTTATGTATTAGTACAGTATAATACTGGAGTTATTGTCATTTCAACTGAACAAAGAACAGTAGTGGAGAATGTGTGTGTGTTTTGGGGGAGGGCAGAAAACGAGGGAGGTGGGAGAATAATATCCTGTAATAACACTTAGGAGAGAGCGGATAGGTCTGTAGCTAGAGAATATATACACATATTTTTATTTTTTGCTGCAGTTGCTTTTAATTAATTTTTCTGCACAAGCTACTACTTTGTATATGATGTAGAATATGTGGTTGTAAACATCTAACACTAGTTAGATAACACATAAAGTAGGTTACTCTTTCAAATAAACTTGTTATGACTGACTGTGTGGCGATATTATTGTCATTGGTAATACGACACTGCCACACATTCTAAGTCATAACAAGTTTAAAATTTAAAATTAAATCATTGCTTGAGCCGTGGCACCTCTTTCATTACAAATTAAGCGCTGGGTGGAATCCAACACCTACTGAAACCACTGGGACTCTTTCCATTGACTTCAGTGGCCTGCGGATCACAGCCTTGATATCTATCTTGCAGGGTCATTCAACTTGGGTGTCAACAGAAGCAAACCCATTTATCCTAAAAAAAAAGCAAGAAAAACGTTTTATCCATTTCCAATGGACGTGCTTTGTGCCTCCTGTGGAAGATATTGGAGAGTTTTCAGAGAGGCCAAGTCACAATTGAAAACACTGTTTTAGAAAAATGTTTTGACTTTAATGCTTTGATTATTTAAATATATAAAAATATAGTGCTGTTGGTATTTCTTTCAAAAGGAAGGAAAATAAAGAGTTCCATCTTGAGCTATGCACAGGTACTGCAGATAACTAATAGCCTACATATACTGTATATGTAAATTTGACAAACTAGAAATCCATCTGCAGGTTTGTTTTGAGTATATAATTTGAAAGGTTGCCAGGTCACATACTTGGAGAAAGGGAAGTAAAGAAGGCAGAACTTTAACAGGCTGGAAAAGAAGCAAGACAGCTTTCATTGAGTATTATACTCTCATCTGGATCTCATATTTATTGCAATTTCATACCAACATTTGCTGCAGAATTTACCATTTCTTCCAGCTGCCACATAATTAATTTTGCATTCACTGCAACTTCAGGCCTTGATCCCAGCAAGACCAATGCATGTAGCTAACTTCACAAACTTCCTTTAAGTTAATGGGACTACTCTGTGTGCATTGTTAAGCCTATATAAGTCTTTGCAGGATCAGGCTCTTAGATGTCATCTTATGCCATCCTCCAAGTCAAAATGCTGCCTTCCTCATATAATAAAAAATATTAGACTAAAGAGAATGGTGCAAATATAGAGGGTTCAATGTCCCTATTATGACTCTCTGGGTCCTGCCACAGTAAAGTAAGTGGGAGACCATCAATCTTGTTGGAGCCACCATCCGAAACCTGGAGCCTTTTAAGTTTTACTGTTGCTATTTTTAATTGTATATAGGTATTTCCCCCCTCCCTTTAACTTCTGGCTGCACAATATTTTACTGATCTTTAACTTTTTACGGTTAGACATTGAATGTTCATAAACCCTAGGAAAGTTCTTGCAGAAATTACATCTCCATGTGGCTGCCCCAATAAGTATATATTTTTCCCTTTGTAGCACAGAGATATTTCATGTTTTCCTTTTGTATCTATTTGACTTCTGTTCTTTTATATTTTTCCTCAAGGGTTTTACTTTTTTTTAAATTGTATTTCATATTTTCTTGTGATTGACTCTTGCAATTCATATATTTTCTCTGGGGATAGACTGACATTTTGGTGCTTTCCCCACTTTTGTTCACACTTGGTGTATGCGTATATTACCCCATATACCAGGAAGGAGCTGAGACTTTGATCTCACATTGAGCTCTGAAGCAGGTGGGCACTTCTGCATTCATAAGAAGTCCCATTGATTTTAATGCCACAGGAGCTCCACACAGGTTCAGGGTGGAGAATCTACCCTTGTGGAGAGTGTATGATAATTATGAAATTAAGAGAACTAAAATTAGTTTATATTTGGTTAAGAAAACAATATATTTGCTTTGTGGCTTGTGCCTAGTAAGGAAAAGGCCCTAATCAGCAAGTAAAAGAGAGTCCCGAGAATAAGAAGTATTGCTTGTAGTGTGGAAAGGATGTATGGTTCAGAAGGTAACTAATAAAATAAACATCAGCAGTAACTATCTTGAAAGAAACAAGCACAAATCTTCCCACTGGTCTGAGGGTAAGCAAGGAGGAGGAAGAAATAGGGAAAAAACGCCTTGGGAAGAAAGGAGATTGTAAATCTTATCTGGATTAAGATGGAAAATAAAGGTGAATTGTCTCATTGTTTTTTAGCTGAAGTTTCTGGCAATGACATCACTTGTTTGTTAAAGAGTATAAACAGCAAACTCTTAAAGGGTTCATTGCTAATACCGGTGCCTGACCACATTGGAGCCAACCAATATGGGTGCAAGCACCCTGGGTTTAGCCTCTTTTTAAGCAATTTGATCAATGCTTATCAATGTTTTGTTACTGTTTGGGTGTAGTGACTGCTTATTTTTAGTCTGTTTGAGATGTTTAGAGCAACTCTATAAAATACCATTTGGCCTTTGGACTTAATAAAGACATTTATGGTTAAATTGGAGTTTGATGGTTTCCCATATCAATAATTTCAAATACTATTATTAATTCCAACAGAGGGCATTTTAGAATTGAATCCAAAGGGAGCTGTTCCTAGGCCATACATTCTGGCAAGTATTCTTTCGCAGAAAATCTTTGAACATGTTACTGTGATGACTGCATTCAGTGTTAAATGTTTTGTACAGATTGTACGGTGCATTTTTAAACTTAGAAAAATCATACGTTATAGAATGACTTTGCAATCAGTTATCAGTAATGAATGACAGTTTTCTGCAGAAATTACCACTAGTGCATGAAGAATTCAGGGGCCCCTGATGCAGAATTTAAGTCCAGCATACCACAGAAATCCACATTGTTATCCCCAAAGAAGAGTATAAGCAATCTATGGTAGGTAGGCTGACAGTCCATGGAATATATTTTACTCTAATGAAACATTTTGATGACTAGTAACCTTGGCTCAGATGCTGCTAGAGGGAAAAGGCCCCATTTTTAAGCTTTAAAAAGACAGCCGAGTGAAATATGAAAATATCCATCCTCTTTTCTCACTGTTACTTTTATTGCTCCATTCTTCTATTTTTCCAATAATGCTGCAGCAGAATAAGTCACTTGCCAAGGACAACCATTGCCTAACGCTGCAAAGGCAAATAAAGAAAAGAACGGAGAACAGCTTTTCAATTTTTTTCCTAGAAGTGGCACAAATCTTTAATAATGTTTCCATTGATTACATCTTCCTGCTCAGCACTTAGGCTCATACAAATTTACTACGGTCTATGACATATGGGGATCTAATACTGATGGCTGATTTACTATTTCTATCAATAACTTAATTTTAATTGAATTATTTATAGATTTCCTGATGAAAGACCAAGTTATTATGATAATCATGATTGTGATGCTGGCAGACCAGGTATCACTTCATGCCAAGGCCCAGAGTCTCACTGAGCACTGATGAATGCATAGCTGGAAACCAGCCTGGTTTACCTTTGGGTTAGAAGAGCTAAAATAGATATTAATAAGAATGAGGGATTTCAACTATCCCCATATTGACTGAGTACATGTCATATCAGGATGGGATGCAGAGATAAAGTTTCTTGACACCTTTAATGATTGCTTTTTGGAGCAGCTAGTCCTATAATCCACAATAGGAGAGGCAATTCTTGATTTTGTCCTAAGTGGAGCATGGGATCTCGTCCCAGAGGCGAATGTAGCTGAATTACTTGGTAATAGTGACCATAATATAATTAAATTTAACATTCCTGTGGCATGGAAAACACATAGCAGCCCACCATGGTAGCATTTCATTTCAAAAAGGTAGACAACACAAAAATGAGGAGGTTAGTTAAACAGAAATTAAATGGTACAGTGCCAAAAGTGAAATTCCTGCAAACTGCCTGGAAACTTTTTAAAGACACCATAATAGAGGCTCAACTTAAATGTATATCCCAAATTAAAAAAAACAACAACATAGTAAGAGAACCAAAAAAGTGCCACCATGGCTAAACAACAAAGTAGAAGAAGCAGTGAGAGGCAAAAAGGCATCCTTTAAAAAGTGGAAGTTAACTCCTAGTGAGGAAAATAGAAAAGAGCATAAACTCTGGCAAATGAAGTGTAAAAATGTAATTAGGAAGGCCGAAAAGAATTTGAAGAACAGGTAGCTCTTTGAAGACTCAAAGTATTATTGAGAATTTTTTTAAGTACATCAGAATCAGGAAACCTGCTAAACAACCAGTGGGCCCACTGGACAATCGAGATGATAAAGGAGCACTTGAAGATGCTAAGGCCATTGCGGAGAAACTAATTAATTCTTTGCATCAGTTTTCACAGCTGAGGATGTGAGGAACAGGGCCGCCCAGAGGATTCCGGGGGCCTGGGGTCTTTGGCGGCGGGGGACCCCCGCTTCGGCGATAATTCGGCGGCGGGGGGCTCTTCCATTCCGAGACCCGCGGCGGGCCCCTCCCACCGCCAAAGTGCAGCCAAGTGTTCGGTGGTAATTCGGTGGTGGGTCCCGGAGCGGAAGGACCCCCTGCCGGCGAAGACCAGGAGTGGAGGAAGCTCCGAGGGCCCGGGCCCCGCAAGAGTTTTCCGGGGCCCCTGGAGAGAGTGAAGGACCCTGCTCCAGGGGCCCCGAAAAATTCTAGTGGGGGCCCCTGCGGGGCCCGGGGCAAATTGCCCCTCTTGCCCCCCCCTTTGGGCAGCCCTGGGGAGGAAGATTCCCAAACCTGAGCCATTCTTTTCAGGTGATAGATCTGAAGAACTGTTCCAGATTGAGGAATCATTAGAGGAGGTTTTGGAACAAATTGATAAACTAAACAGTAATAAGTCACCAGGACCGGATGGTATTCACCCAAGAGTTCTGAACGAACTCATATGTGAAATTGCAGAACTACTAACTGTGGTATGTAGCCTATCATTTAAATCAGATTCTGTACCAAATAACTAGAGGATAGCTAAAGTGATGCCAATTTTTAAAAAGGGCTCCAGAGGTGATCCTGGAAAATTACAGGCCAGTAAACTGACTTCAAGAAAGAGATCTTTGAGTCACTGTGGATAGTTCTCTGAAAACATCCACTCAATATGCAGCGGAAGTCAAAAAAGCAAACAGAATGCTGGGAATCATTAAGAAAGGGATAGATAATTGGACAAAAAATACATTGCCTCTATATAATCCATGGTAGCTCACATTTTGAGTACTGCATGCAGATGTGATCATCCCATCTCTAAAAAGATATATTGGAATTGAAAAGGTTCAGAAAAGGGCAGCAAAAGTGATTAGAAGTATGGAACAGCATCTTCATGAGAAGGGATTAATAAGACTGAGACTTTTCAGCTTGGAAAAGAGACAACTAAGGGGGGATATGGTAGAGGTATATTAAATCATGACTGGTGTGCAGAAAGTAAATAAGAAAGTGTTAGTTACTCCTTCTCATAACATAAGAACTAGGGGTCACCAAATGAAATTAATAGGCAGTAGGTTTAAAACAAACAAAAGTAAGTATTTTTTCACATAATGCACAGTCAACCTGTGGAATTCTTTTCCAGATGGTGTTGTAAAGGCCAAGACTATAACAGGCTTCAAAAAAGAATGAGATAAAGTCATGGAGGATAGGTCCATCAATGGCTATTAGCCAGGACGGGCAGGTATGGTGTCTCTAGCCTCTGTTTTGCCAGAAGTTGGGAATGGGCAACAGAGGATGGATCACCTGATGATTACCTGTTCTGTTCATTTCCTCTGAAGCACCTGGCATTGGCCACTGTCAGAAGACAGGCTATTGGGCTAGTTGGACCTTTGGTCTGACACAGCATGCCCATTCTTATGTTCTTATGAGAATGTGTTTAGTCTCTATGGAATGCTTGTAGGATGCTGCATGTTTTAATCCCACTTATAACAACTTTATACCACGGGATACAGATATATTGAGTGTTTGAATTGTAAATCTCTAATTGTGTAACTCACTAAACAGGGAAAGAAGCATTAATTAAAGTCAACTGCTCATCCTGCACTCAAGATGGTGCATTCAAAGCAAATGAGGCATTGTGTAGCATCAAAGAACAGAGATCTTGTTGGTTGCATTCCTCACTCGGTGCATGAACTCATCCCATCAGCTTGGATTCTGGAGTGAAGGGGATAAAAATCCCTCACAAGGAGAAACTGGAATCTTTATGTTGTCTGGACTCTGGGTGTCAAAGATTTCTAAACATAAGCAAGAGATATCCATGCTTCTTGGCATGAGTCAGCCCGAAAGGACATATAGAACTGCTTCTGATGAAGCTCGTGTTTCCTGTTTTAACTTTGCAAATAACTCATTTCCTTAGCTAATACGTTTTTAGTTAGTTAATTACAGGATTGGCTACAGGAATTAGGGTGACCAGACAGCAAATGTGAAAAACTGGGACAATGGGTGGGGGGTAATAGGAGCCTAATAGGAAAAAAGACCCAAAAATCGAGACTGTAAAATCGGGACATCTGGTCACCCAAACAGGAATTGTCTTTCATTTGAGATTTGAGTACAACTGACCTGGGGTACGTGACTGACTGGTCCTTTGGGCTTGGGAGTCACCTGAATATTGTGATTTTTGGTGTAAAGTGACCGTTATCACATAGTTCTGCTTGCCTGGGTGACAAGATAGTCTGGAATACCCAAAGGGACTGTCTGTGACTGCATGGTAAGCTATTATAGTGCTTGAGGAGTTCATACTTGTCACTGGGTTGGTGAAATCTAATTATAGAATGCACAACCAGTTTGGGATTTCTGTCCTGATGTTGGTGTAACCCACACACCTCCTGGGTGGGGTGTTCTGTCCCATCTACTGGCACCGAGACCACTTAGAGGGAGCGAGAGAGAGAGTAATAAGTCTGCTTTATAGCCTTAGCTAACCAGCAGTTGTCTTTTAGCACATAAGGTAGAGGCTCATGCACTAATCTCCGGAGGTCCCAGGTTTGATCCCACCCAGGGGTCTGTCAGTATTACATTGGCACTAATAATCATGAGTCACTTCAGACAGCATGACCATGATAATCTAAGTCTCCAATGTTTTCTAAAACATCTTGCCCAATGGGGTTATTTGAAAATGTGTGTAATTTTAGTCTTGTTAAAAAAAGATGTTGAAACATGTTTTGACAGAATTTTGTCATTACTGTACATCAGACAATGAAGCATGTAGCAGAAAAGAAACACTTGTATGTGGGTCAGATGCTCTGCTCCACTTGTACAGGTGGACAGGAGACATACCTGACTGAACTAGGGAGTGGGGGAAGCAACATGTTGTACAAGCCCCAAAACAGGGATAGTGTGGGTTGAGGAATCTATGGATTAAGAGCAGGGCATGCCGGAAACAGAAGATGGTGCTTAGGTGAGCAGCTGCTCTGTGGCATGCTTGCCTCCTAACCTGTTAGATTTCCAAACATAAACCTACTGGGTATTAATGCTAATTAAGGAAGCATTAATTCCCCATTTCTTATTTTCTGTCTGCTTTGTGGAGGTGTGGGTAAGAGCAATAGCAGCAGCATGACCTCTGAAGGTGCTGGGATGTCAGAGTAGTTTCACAGCACTAGAGTGGGATTAGCTCTCTGGTCAAAAACCGTGGAAATCACACCGAGTTTCTTTGCAGAGCCTAGCACTCAGAGTTTCCAGTCACAGTATGAGATTGAAAACCTGTCCATTCTCTATTTATGAAGTATATCTCAACTTTTACAGTTAGCTTTTGAGAGCAACCACGTACTTTAAATCTGAATTATTTCTTGTTTAGGTGAAGGGGAAACAGCAAAAACACAGGAGAGCTAGTGTTTTCTCTAACGTCCTGCAACAATTTTCATCACAAAATGGCAGCTTGCCCTGAAGACAGGCAAACACCTTAAAAAATTAAGCAGCAGCACAAGGGGGAAAAAAGCCATAGGAATTACTTTGCTGTATATGCCACAGAAATTATTAGGCTCACTGATTTAATTAAATAATTAATTAAAATATTTTTCACACTAAACTTTTATTCTTTGGGAGTTGGGAATATAGTAAATTAGCACTGGTTCTGTAAACCTTGGCCTAAGGGGCTGCCACTCTGGCACCTTCTACAAACACAAATGGGAAAAATACTTTTACAATTAAAAGGAAAACTTAATATGAGAGTTTTTTTGACTCGTATATAAAAGCTGCAATGCCTTATATGTGAACAGAACTAAGCAATACTGTACATAGCACTCAACCAGAGAGACTCAGAATTCTCCTTTTCTTTTATTTATTTCTACATAGCAACTCACCGCTGCCCCCAAGGACTCTTCTTCCAGAGGTGGCCACAGTCAGCCCAGGCACCGTATAAGAAATAAAGTAAAGAAATAAAAAGGCTTAAAGTACATGGCCAATATTTTAGCTAGACTGAAGGAGAGAAATAAAGAAGAAAAGCTGAGAATGAGGCATCTTATGATTCAAGTGCTTGAGTTTCTTCAAGGAGGTGGAAAGGCTAACTCCTTAATTATTCCTTTTTGACTTTGGGGGACACTGTCTTCAGCTGGAGTCTTCTCTTGTAAGAATTCCAAGATTGGACCCCATATTTTGGACACTAGTATCCATTTTCAGAGGATCCAGGAGCAAGTCTGGGCAATATCAGACTAGGGATATCCAACATCTGTCTTGTTCTTGTAGGTCAGGAGGGGCTTAACTATACGACACTGTAGATTAATTGGAGCCAGAGAGGAAGAGCTCATCTTGTCCAAGCTGTAAAAAGTCTGAATTAGTTGGCTAATTGTGGCTGATGAGGCTGTGAATTCTGGCTGTTGAAGTATCTCACATAGGCTTATTAGTAACAGTGAGAGCTTTTTCACTGTTCAGACTGGGTTTCATCTGGAACAAACTTTTAATGTTTTGGCACATCCCTAGAAATGTCAAGTAAGGACATGGTCACAGCTGACTGCTGTGATACTGAGAGAGCTTGTTCTTAACTCAGTGCTATTGAGATTCTAAAGATAAAAGTTGCTTCTCACATTGAAATTCAAGTCACAGCAATGCAGGAGAAAAATACCCCCGCACCCATTCTTCCCTTCATTTACAGAGAACAGACAGTGATTCAGGCTATTCCCATCAGCACCAGTCAATTTCAGCAAAAGACAGGTGGACACTTGCATTAGAAGTCAAATGTAGTGTATCAAACTATTTTATTATTCTCACTATGGCTTCACCCACAAGTGATCACAGTACTGAACTCTGTACAATTGCTGTAAAATAACAGTGCTCACCAGAACTCATCCTTTATTCTGAAAATTTCCAGATCTCTTTAGGTACTATGGAGATACCTTTTTTATTTTTGTGCTCAACTCTCAATTTATCTGAAATAAGTCACAAAGAATATTAATATAAAAGAGGCAGAATAAAAACACTGCTATCAGCTACTTTTGTGTATAGCCATAGTTCCCCCCTGCCCACACACACACTTAAATCAATGCAGTTACTATAGACAGAAATTGACATAACTGAAGGAGGAAACTGGACCTTTATCTTTACTTTCCTTATTTGTACATTGATTTAGCAAATTTCTGCTCATCTGATTGCCTGAAATTAACAAGATAGCATTAGATTCTGCATCGAAGTATGGATGGGAAAGAAGATTTTTATACCTGTTCTGTTAAATGATTGTAGTGATTTTTTTTCAAGGCTGCTGTAAATGATGTCTTTAAAGTATTTTTCTCAAGAATTGCAATTGCAGTAATGTTGTTGTTAACTGTTCCAGTACAATATTAGCGGCCTTTGTACAATAATTCAAGGTGTTACTCATACTGATTTTGTTTTTAAAAGTGGAAGTGTAACTAGAATCTCTGTTTGATGAAGTAGCATCTTCAGTACGTTTATTTACTGGGATACATACCCTCATGTGGCAGATCATAAGTATTACATCTACACAGAAAAATGAACAGTTGAAAATGTTGAAAAAAATTTTTTAACATCACATTAAATTACATTTTTGTCGCAACGCCCAACAATAACTAAAAGAGATTCCCACTTGTTCGCAATGGAGTGTACTGCAACTACAGGGGTCACAGTTCTGAATTGATTGATATCCTGCGCTGTCCTGTTTACTTCAGCAAGCTTGAATAGAGTCTCATTCAGCACAAATTTAGGCCTGGTAAGTTTAAATTTATCCCAAGACATTTGGGAATGACGATGTAGTACCAGCACCAGAACCAGCCAATACAACTCAACTGCATGGATTCTGTTTCTTGCGAAAGCTAACAATGTGACCCAAATAATTGCACTTATTATGTGAACCAAATATGAATCAATATGGATGGAAGAATAACTTGATGTGTGATTGTTTTATACTCCTGCTAAAAGTCATTTGTGTATGTTTGGATAAATAACTATCTTTTAGTATCCAAGTACATTGTACTTTATCACCACATTTTGGAACCAATGTGTTGATAATCACAGTGGTCTCTTCTGTCCCTATCTATGAAAACTGTTCTTCAGCTCAATATTTGTACCTGGTTCAACGGAGTGATAGATGCACATCCTGAGGAGTTGACAATCTGGATTTTTAGCCAACACACACATGTGGGGCTGAACAAGGTTACCAGATTAAGATTATGTAGTCACTCGCTTCACAGGCACTTCTCTTTCAACATGTTGAAAAATTACATTTGTCTGAATGTTAATTTGCCCAATTTCCATGGGTTTTGTGGCAGAAAAGAGTTCTTATTGAGATGGTAAATTGGGTTTGGAAGAACCTGCCAAGAATAGAGGACAGCAGGAAAGCAAGCAAAGTGATGTTTGTGTTAGGAGTTGAAGGATTATTAAGGCTGACACCATTAGCAGTACAGATGAATGGAGGGGCTGAGGTTTGGGGTTAGGGTGTGTGCCGAGAAGCCCAGGGTGCAGAAGTAGCTTGGGCAGCTTCTAGGGCTCTGGCAGCATTGGGGTGGGGAAGGCTGGCAAGGCAAGCACTTGCATTGGCCTTGGAGACACATGACAGCTGAGGAAGTGGAGTGGTCAGTGTGGCTGTGGGGGCACAGTGTTTCCATTCGCCTACCTGGGGCATCCAGAGCAACTGCCTGCCCAGCTTCCTGCTCCCTGCCCTGGCAGCAGCTCCTGCCCTGGAGGTGAAACATACCCCCCCCGACCTTCAACCCCAAAATGACTCAGCTCCACCTGGCTGCCTCTTCCCTGTCCAGCCCTATTCCACCCCTGCCTCCAGGCGACCCCTCCATGCGGTGCTGAGGGGGCTGGGCTGGAGAAGAAGTGGGAGTCAGGCTGCCCATCTCACTCACTCCCTGGGTATGGAAGAAATATTGTGGGGGTGGAAACAGAGCAGCCTCCACCAATAATTCAACACAACCCTTCTAACTCCACTGCCCTGTTTAGCAAAGCTAGGAAGATAAGGGTGAGGAGATCAACTCAATACTCTATGTTGCTGTCTTGCTGAAAGGCAGGTGGCTGACAGAGCATATTATTTCTTCTTGGCATCCCTATGCAGAGGGCCAGCAGAAAACCTATGCACTACTTAAACCTTATTTTGCTGGATCTCTGATCAGGGGTGAATTTTACCCATACTTTCTTCCTAATACATTTCAGATTTATGTTTGGCAATATTAAAACTTCCCATTTTTGACTGAGTTGTCGTACTAGTTGTTGTACTAGTTGACTGAGTTGTCTCTTGGGAGACAGACCAGTCCTTCTTATAGACAGCCTCCCAACCTGAAGCAAACACTCACTAGCAACCGCACACCATACAACATAAACACTAACCCAGGAACCTATCCTTGCAACAAAGCCCGATGCCAGCTCTGTCCACGTATCTATTCAAGTGACACCATCATAGGACCTAATCACATCAGCCATGCCATCAGGGGCTCAATCACCTGCACATCTACCAACGTGATATATGCCATCACGTGCCAGCAATGCCCCTCTGCCATGTACATTGGCCAAATTGAACAGTCTTTACGCAAAAGAATAAATGGACGCAAATCTGACATCAGGAATCATAACATTAAAAAACCAGTGGGAGAACACTTCAACCTCTCTAACCACTCAGTGGCAGACTTGAAGGTGGCAATTTTGCAATGAAAAAACTTCAGAAACAGACTCCAAAGAGAGACTGCTGAACTGGAATTAATATGCAAATTAGATACAATTAACTCAGGCCTAAACAGAGACTGGGAATGGTTGGATCATTATACTAATTAAATCTATTTACCTATGTTAAGTTCTCCTCACACCTTCTATGGGTCATCTTAATTATCACTTCAAAAGTTTTTTTTCTCCTGCATGATAGTTCATCTCAATTGATTAGAGTCTTCCTGGTGGTATGCATACTTCCACCTTTTCATGTTCTCTGTATGTATAAATATCTCCTGTCTGTGTGTTCCATTTAATGCATCCGAAAAAGTGAGCTGTAGTTCACAAAAGCTCATGCTGAAATAAATTTGTTAGTCTCTATAGCCACGTCCAGACTAGGAATTAAAATCGATTTTAGATACGCAACTTCAGCTACGAGAATAACGTAGCTGAAGTCGAATTTCTAAAATCGAGGTACTCACCAGTCTGGACGGCGCGGCATCGATGTCCGCGGCTCTCCGCGTCGATTCCGGAACTCCGTTCGGATTGATGGAGTTCCGGAATCGATGTAAGCGCGCTCGGGGATCGATACACCGCGTCCAGACTAGACGCGATATATCGATCCCCGAGCAATCGATTTTAACCCGCCGATGCCGCGGGTTAGTCTGGACGAGGGCTAAGGCTCCACAAGTACTCCTGTTCTTTTTGTGGATACAGACTAACGCAACTGCTACTCTGAAACTGTACTAGAAATGTTTACTTTTTGATGATTCATAGATGCCAAGGCCAGAAAGGTTCAGTGTGATCATCTAGTGTTACCTCCTGTATGACACAGGCCAAAGAATTTTCCCCAAATAATTCCTAGAGCTTATCTTTTAGAAAAACATCCTATTTTAGAGAAAAATTGCCACTAGCAGACAATCCAAAATGACCCTTACTAAATTGCTCTGATGGTAAATTACCCTCACTATTAAATGTACACATTATTCCAGTCTGATATTATCTAGCTTCAACTTTGAGTTATAACTGTCTCTGCTGGACTGAAGAACCCATTATTAAATATTTGTTCCCTATTTAGCTACTAAAGGGATCACGATTACAATCTAAAACCTTCTCTTAGTTAAGCTAAATACATTAAGCTCCTTGCATCTCACTCTAAGGGATATTTTCTAATCCTTTTAATTATTCTCATGGTTCTTCTCTGAACCCTCTCCAATTTATCAACATCTGTCTTGAATTATGGACACCACAACCGTGCAGAGTTTTTCAGCAGCAATCACACCAGTGCCAAATAGGTTAAATGACTTTCTACTCCTACACAAGATTTCCGTTTTTGTACTCAAGGATTATGTTAGTCCTTTTGGCCACAGCATTGCACTGGGAGCTCAGGTTCAGCTGATTATCCACCATCTTATTATCCACCCCAAAATCATATTCAGAGTCACTGCTTCCCAGGATAGAGTCCCTTATGCTTTAAGCCTATATTCTTTGTTCCTAAATGTATGCATTTATGTTTAGCTGTATTAAAATACTTACAGTTTCTTGCCCCTGCTTACCAAGGAATCCAGATCACTCTGTACAGTGACCTGTCCTCTTCATTATTTACCCCTTCCACAATTTTTGTCACCTGCAAATTTTATCAGTGATTTTGTTTTCCTCTAGGTCTTTGATAAAAATGTTAAATGGTGCAGAGCCAAGAACCAGTCCCTGCAGGACCCCGCTAGAAACATACCTGTTTCTGATTCTCTGTTTACAATTATTTTTTGAAACCTATGTGTTGGACACATTTTAATGTGTGCCAGGTTCATATGATATCATTTAAGTTTGTAAGCAAAATGTCATACAGTACCAAGTCAAATATCTTACAGAAGTCTAAGATCTGCACAGCATGATGTAAGAATATTAAATAGAGTTTAGTCTGAACACAATATGTATATTTTTTGTGCCTGTCCAGATTCCGGTGTACTTGGTGATTAGCTTAATGTCACTCCACAAAGTGGCAGAAGCAATGCAGGGTAAATGGCTGATAATTTGGAGTGGAAGCAGCACTAGGTTGATGCCTAGACATAGTGCTTTTTGTTGTTACACAAATATGTGAAATTATCCCTTCTTTGCTAAGAAACCCACAACAAAAGCCCCATTTGTATACAACTGCTGACTGGCTAATGCATATTGATGCAATAGCGCTTGAATAGTATATTACAGTGGTGGCACAAGATATTTATTAGGCTATCACTAGATAACACAGTTGACTTACTGTGCAGTTGCTATGGTTTCCAAATAAGATACTGTGTAGACTAATTACCTCAAAACACGGGGTGGTATTGTATAATTCCATTACCTCTGCTGGTCCTATATTTGTATAGCAAACAAAACACTGATAATAGGCAGACTGAAAACACAATGATTTCCCTTTATAGGTCTCCACTAGTTCCCAATTGCCCTTAGCATATTTACCTTTTCCAGACTTTACATTCTTCTTTCATTTGTACAAGATCTTAAATGAATTACAGATGCAAATATACAGGGGAATTTGTCAAATATAAAGTGCCTTTAGTGTTGAATCATATTCTTCCCTATACTGATTTTAAAACATGGGGTTTCCTATTCACTGTTTGCATGTTATGGAGGGATTTCTTTTCCCCCTTTCCTCACAAGGGAATCAAAAAGTTCCATGTCCTAAACAAGTAAACCTTAAGAGATTCAGGGTAGTTCCAGGGCCCCTACACAACAACCTTGCTTCCCCCTCTCTTTGGGACAGCATGACTCCTTCAGGCATGTATTTGAGGCAGCATAAACTCCCAATTGGACATCCAGGAAGTCAGCATGGGTCTGTCCCACACAGAGCAGCTATTTTCTTGTTCTGTCCTTTCACAAGAATTTCGGCAGGGAGGAAGGAGCATGTTATGACCCAGCATCTCCCTACTTCCATGCCACTTAGTCAAGATTCCTTTCCTTTTTCAGTTTTGGCTCCCCTCTGATCACAGAATTGGACTAGGCCCAACAGGGCTTAGTCACAAAACTTTTTTAAGACTTCTGTTAATATTAGATTTGTTTGGTTTAAACATTCCACCAGATTACTGCAGCTTTGCATGTTGCCCAAGTGTTAAAGGGAAATCTACTAGAGTATTTCATCATCTGAGCTAAGCAAAGTGCAAAATCTAGTACTTTTTAAATAACTGGTGACACAAATAAAAGGTCAGATCCCTAGTGGGTGTAAATTAATGTATCTCTATAGAAGTAGAAATCTTCTGATCATACCAGCTAGAGGTCTGGGCCAGGATTTTACAATCACATTAATTTTAGGAATTGGTTGTAGAATCTAATGTTTACCTTTTCAAATGAAACTGAGAGGTTCATCATAGTCTAGACAATTCACAGCAGATGGTTAGAGTGCTTTGTTTGTTTGTTTTTTCTCCCTCCATCATTAATATCAGCTAAAAATCAGGACTCAATGGGTAAAAATGAGAACTGGGTGAACAACTAATAGCAAATTATTTACCTGACATTTTTCACTTCTGTCTGTTTGGGGATTTCCCATGCACAGATTATGACTTTTTCAAATATATTCAGTATTAAAAATTGTTAGCTGAGTATTTTAGCAAACACTTATTGGTCTCATTATTTGCAGTTATTCACTGTGAGTATTCAGTATTTAAAATTGAAGCTGTGGTAGTAAGTTTTGACTGGAATTATAGGTCACATGATATATCTTTGTTCCATGATTGGATGAGAATAACAAGTATCCTCATGCAAATACTCATATATTAATTCAAAATTCACTTTCTGCAAATGTTCCCCAGTATTCACTTAAGTTTGATTTTTATATTAGCATTGCTGACAGTAAACTCATTTGCTAAAATACTCATGTTAGGTGCTCAGATGTTTGATCTGATAAAAACCTACATAGACCAAAAGGAATGCAATTCAAACACATGCTAAACAAATATGCTCAAAACAGCAACCAAATAAACATGAACTCTTGTTTTTGTAATGTTTGACCAGCTTTTGTTAAGAAAAGTCCTTTCTGTGTCCCCAGCTTTATAAATTAATTTATTTAAATATTAAACTAGAGGAAATGGATTCCCTACCTTGTTCAAGCCCTATTGAAAAGGTGTTTTGTATTTCTTATTCCTGCATATATTTTGGTTTATTTAACTGAACCAAGCATAGGAAATAATAATGAAAACACCCCAAACCAATCCACGCATTTCATTTCTGTCCTTATATATCAAAATGCTAGGTGCCTTAGAAATACCTAAGATAGATAGCTCCCTAGTGTCAACAAACTGCATTACAAACTACAGTGCTAGTAGAGTATCAGTTGTTCGCTGATGATAGAAATATGTTCCTAGACAACACATTTAACTATGTTATTGGTTTGAGGATAATTCACAGGGTTCTGGTATATTAAAACTCCTTCAGTACAGGTTCCAAAGAGCTATGAAATCACTTCTTTATATTACATGATCTATTGATCATGAAACAGCAGATGTGATGTGTCTAGCAGTTTGTGATATGACTTTATTCTAATGCAGTTTTCTGAAGATACCTACAGAACTTGACTCAAGGTTTAAGAATCTGAAGTGCCTTCCAAAATCTGAGAGGGGTGAAGTGTGGAGCATGCTTTCAGAAGTCTTAAAAGAGCAACACTCTGATGCAGAAACTACAGAACCCAAACCACCAAGAAAGAAAATCAACCTTCTGTTGGTGGCATCTTGACTCAGGTGATGAAAATGATCATGCATTGGTCCACACTGTGTTGGATCATTATCGAGCAGAATCCATCATCAGCATGGACGCATTTCCTCTGGAATGGTGGTTGAAGCAGTTTAGGGATGTTACAGACTAGGGGGTACTGAAATACGATGTTAATGGGGACATACAGGTCAGATAAGTAACTTAGATAAAATTCTTTGTTTGATATCTCTCAGGTTAAATAGTGCATGGATAATTTTTTGTACGTCTGGATAACTGAAGAGAACATCCTCAGATTTGGACATTGTCAAAGTTCACTAAATCAGGTTAGGCTAAATAGTGGTGAATTCATTCTAAATCACGTGTCTCTGGAAAAGCTTTTTTTTTTTTTTTAGAAAAGGGTTCTGTTTTTGAGCTTTTTGGGATCACATTAATGTTGAAAATGAATAGTTTGAAAATTTAATTAGGACTCGTCAACTATTTCCTCCTGACTAGCAGATATAAAATATTGAATTTGTAGCATCTTCCATACCTAAATTAAATAACTGTGGGAAAAGAGAGGTCATACTGATTGATTCTTAGTGTTCCCCAAAGCCTTCTATTTCTAATGTAATGCTCATTTCTGGTTTTCAGCTGTAAATTCCTGCAATTACTCATGGGAGCAAATTCATCATTGTAATTCCTTTGATGTCCTGGGGCCAAATTCTGTTCAGTAACACCACTAAAAATACAGAGTAATTTCAATTACTTCAATGGGGTTTATTTGGATTTACAGCGGCATAGGTGACATAGAATTACTTCCATAGTACATATTTTTTATCCTAAATTCATTTACAGATGAATTCACTCATACTTAAAATTTGATGTTACCTGTTTTAATAGTTAAAGCTGAAGTTCAACCATTTTTCTCTGATCGTATGGGATTTGTTTATGTCATCTCAGCTGGATTGTTTTAATTCTTCATTTGCAGCACCTCTTAGAATTCCTCTAAGTTATTGATTCAGAACTTTCTAGTTTAAGTGGCAACAACATGGTCTCCAGCGTCTTATGAAACACACTGTCAAACAATCTCACGTACACACAACAGACTGTTAAAAAACTAATTTTCCTGCTGGTCATTTGACAGGTAACACAAAGCTCACTTTATATACTTAGCTCTGATGGAGATTTTAATAGCTTGTGATGTATTGCTTTATACCTCCTCTGTATACCCAATTCATCGGACTTAGCTGCAGCTGAGTAGTCTGTGTAGCTCAGGGGAGCAGAGCAAAGGTGCTACTGTTTCTACCCTACACCTCCTGATCCGCACATGCAAAGGTGCCAACTCTCACCATTTTTATCACAAGCCTCACGATTTTTTTTAAGCCCCAGTAGCTGGAACCCAGATCTTGCATGAGGATCTCAGTATTTTTAAAGTAAATTTTTCATTCTCATGCTTGCAGAGAAATGTTCAAAAATATGAAGCAAATGCAGATTAAAGCCTCAGAACCCAGAAAGTAAAGACTCCTCCCCCAGAATTATTTGGCTTAAAAATCATGAGGGCTTATTTAATCTCATGATTTTTGAACATTTGGGGTTAGCAATGCTGCAGATGACTCAGAGCCAGGCCATTTCTTGGCACATGTTTAAATAGTCTGATGGCTGTTCTAAACTGCCCCTAGAGCCATTATGGCAATGGATATCAGTGTGTAGATGTGAATGTCCTTGTTCCTGTTTCATGATCCCTCTTCTGGGGAAGTTGGGAAGAAGGTGCAGTAGAAACCACTGTGGTAGATCTGCACCACCGAATAGGTTCCCCTACCTAAGAGGAATTCTTGTTGAGTGACCCAGCTTGGTTTCTGCTGCTGGAATGGCATGAAGCTACTGCAGGGTAGTTAATGATCTGGTCAGAACCTGTAGGATACAGAGTACTGAGGAAGGCTTCACATGCCATTTGGTCTCGTAACAGAAGGGAATCAAAGTGGCAGAAGGAAGATTTTAAATCTTATATATTTAAGTCTCTGGGCATTAAGATGAACTTCTCATGTCAATGCAAGTCTATGAAGTGTCACTGTAGTGTCAGACATTCCAGGTGCCTATTGTACCAGTGATTATTGTGTTACTGAATGTACTAAGCATAGTCCTGGCCATCAAATGGCTTTCTTCTTTGAGACCTGACACTAGGTGTTAATTATCTGAACCAAAAGGGATTTTTGTGCATGGTGTAACAGGAGACCAGGGCTGAATGGCTAATATGGCTACATAGTGGCACAGGCAATATCTTTTGATCAGCACTAATCCTGTGAGGTGTTGAGAATCCACAACTCCTACTGAATTATTGAGATTTGAGAGTTCTCATCACACAGCAGGAGACCTTGACACCTAACATTTGTGACTATACTCCCCCCATCCCCTCCTCATCAACTTGAGAATCTAATAAAGTGAGAGCGAGGGCCAGCCTTGGAATTAGTTTCTGAGGATAATAAAAGGCATAAGAAGCAGGAGACACTTCTATTTTAATTAAGATTTAAAAGAAAATTGAAGTATATTTAGCTCCAGAGAAAAGAAAGACTAAAAGAGAGAGAGCATTAGCAAACAGTTATACAAACATAGTACACTGACCAGGAAAGTAGTTTCCTATCTCTGTTACATATTAAATACATTTAGCAACAGTGGTGAGCATGTTAGAAACAGGATTCATTGCCCTAGACCTTTCTCCTAGGTGATGATGCTACATGACTGATAGTTAGACCAAGGAGCTGAGTGGGCCACATTGCCTTGGCAGAGAGAATCAGCATATTAGGGTATTATGGGGGAACATGCACATGCTGAAATACATCTGGGAGAACATAGGGTCTACTGCAATAGCCTTCACTCAGGCAAACTGTCTTTGTAGCATGACATATGGGGCATTTGTCCCAAATACAAGGTTTAATCAGCACCACTCAGTCAGTTAAAAAGGAAGGAAAAGTATTTTCCTTAATTTTCAAACAGTTCCTAAGAAGTAGTCCTGAGGCATCATTCAAGTCTCAGTAGTCAAACCAGACTGATCTGCTCTTGAGTCAGCTGCTTTGAGAAATGCTGCTAGTGCTGCTTGCAGAGTTACAGTGTAAGAAAATGGATTCCATAGGACAAACAACAGGTGGGATTTTATCTGGCGTTTATTTGGCAAAGCATTCTTAAAATTAAACCAGAAATACCTGGCATTTAGAATAAAATATAGATATAAGTTTCCCCTTTTTGTCAAGTCAAATCACTTTTATATACTTCCTCAGAATGCTCAAGTATATATATTTTGAAGATTAGGGGGCATTAAATTGCTCTCCCATCAAACTCTTCCCTACTTGGCTAGCAGATAGATCTCCTCTTGGATTTCAGGTATAGGGAAGGCAGATTTATGCTGCAGCAACATCCTAAGAGATTAAAAAGTCAGAGGCACTGCAACTGATATTGAGAACTCCTGTGGAGACACATTGTATTCCCATTTGATTTGCTGTCTGGTTAATGAGCCTGTAAATTGAATTAGCTCAGTCTAAGTGCTCAAAATCCATGTTGAAATAAAAAAAATGAGATCACAGTAGGACAAAGCTATTGTGGATGGAAGCTGTGCTTGGGTTTGTGCTCAGTGTCTCAGGCACTAAAGTAAGACTAAAATAATAATTTTGAAATAGCAATACTAGCTAACAATGTAAACACTAAAATAAGAGGGATCACTACCCTTCCTCTCCTTCTCCTGATGCAAAACTGCCTGCATCTTCTGCCTGGAAGACATGTCTTCAGCTGACATGTTTCTTTTTTATGGCAAAAGAATGGCTAGAGGAAGAGATTTACAAATCAGAGTAATGAATAACCTACAGTTATTATAACCCCTATGCACTGAGCTGTGTAGAAGGTTAGTCAGTAGTTTATCATTTCCTAGTGAATGATTTTAGGCAATCAACATGAGAAAGTGAAACTGTTTTTTTTACTTTTTTTCTCCCCACCTTAGATTAAAATGCAGATAGTTCTTTTTCTGGTAAATGTTTTCTCTCTCCTTGTAATTTGTGATGATACTTTTCCAGCCTGGGAGGCACCTGATTGTGGTGTGTCCTGTGGTGTGCCAGGCCTCACCAGAAAGATGGTGCTGACTGAATCCTAAGGATTCCTAACCTTCAGATCATTAGTCCATCCACCTTTCACCGATACATAACCTAACCTCTGATTTTCTGAGGGCCTCTCTAGATGGGGCCAGGAACATGTTTGTTGAGTTCTTAAGTTTTAAAAACCCTTCTAAAATTTGTTTTAGTTCACTCAGTATAAATGTGGTTTGATGTGTCCGTGTGGATAAGTGTTTCCAGACAGTGTGGCCTTGCTTGCACTAGATGATCAGAGTTAACCTGAGCCAGTTTTAAAACAGCGTCAAACTGAACCAGTTGAAAAACACTTTTAGAAGCACTTCAGTGATCACCATTCCTGGACTAGCATCAACAGAGCCTAAATGGCTTAGTGAATGATCTCTTTAACAATTAGCTCAGCCATTAAACAGAATGCTGCCCTGTCAGGGTTTCCTCCCCACTCTGAACTCTGGGGTACTGATGTGGGGACCCGCATGAAAGACCCTCTAAGCTTATATTCTACCATCTTAGGTTAAAACTTCCCAAAAATAATTCCTTTCCTTGTCCTTGAACGGTATTGCTGCCATCACCAAGTGATTTACACAAAAATTCAGGAAAAGGGTCACTTGGAGTCCCTGTTCCCCTGAAATTTTCCCCCAAGCCTCTTCACCCCTTTTCCTGGGGAGGCTTGAGAATAATATGAGTACTGACCAGATCCTTTGTCTCTAGGACACTGAAAATCAAACAGATTCTTAAAGGAAGAACTTTAAGAAAAAGTAAAAGAATCACACCTGAAAAATCAGAATAGAAGGTAACTTTACAGAGTAATAAAAATATTTAAACAGAGGATTCCCCTCTAGGCTCAGCTTCAAAGTTACAAAAAACAGGAATAAGACTCCCTCTTAGCATAAGGAAAATTCACAAGCTAAAACAAAGGATAATCTAATGCATTTCCTTGCCCTTACTTACAATTTATGTAATTTTAGATGAATCATTTCACGTATGTTTTCAGGAGATGTTTTACCTGTCTGGTCTTTCTCTCCATCCAGAGAGGGAACAAAGAGAGTACAAACAAACCTCCAGCCCTAGATTTGAAAGTATCTTCATTCCTTATTGGTCCTTTTGGTCAGGTGCCAACCAGGTTATGTGAGCTTCTTAACCCTCTCAGTACATCTGGCCAGGAGGGATTTTATGCTACTGCATACATAAAGGTTGTTACCCATCCCTTTATGTTTATGACATGCCCTAATCACATGCTTGAGATTTATTTCAGCTTTTGCAGTTCATGCCAAGACTCAAGCTGTTGGTGACTATCTCTGTCACAGTGAAAGATCAAGCCAGTCATATGTATTCCATGTCCATGGGCAGCTTTTCTCTCTTAAGGTAATTTGGTATTAAAAACATTTCCAAAGATAATTGTTTATGTTTAAAATCTACTGAGAGGAATGCAGCGTGAAGAGGGAGGACAGATTTTTTATTTAAAAAGAAAGCATATATAGTTAGTGCTATCTCTTCTTTCCAACTGTGATTTGATTTACCTGATATATAGTTCCTAAATTTAATGCTGATATGGACTCAGGATCATATTCTTAGATAAACAGTAAAATAAGTATCCAGTAATTCACTGGGTTGGATTTCCCACAGTCAGAAGCCAGATGAGGAACTGGAGAATGCATATTTGGTTGGCAGCAATGCCTATATAAAAGCCTCACTCTCTATCACTTACATGAAGGATGAAATATAAATTTTATTGTTATTTATCACTATGATATCTAGGTGTCTAAAATGAAGAGAAGATCATAACAACTGTAAATTACCGAGAAGTAAAAAATATGGGGAAAAACATTAAAGGTGAAATTCTCACATCAGAGTCACAGGGACAATCTGAGAACAGCAGTGCCAGTCTCTGTTTCAAGGTAGAAATGTGACATATGAATTTTCTTATATCCTTTGTTGAAGAATCTCCACACACCACATCTGCATTAACTTTAGTGCAGAGGTGCCTAACCTATGGCTCATGAGCCATACAATGGCCCACCAGAGTATTTCATAAGGCCTGCTAAGCACCTGCTAATTTTTTCCATAGGTGCCTGGCACTCACGGAGTCGGTGCCTATGCTAACAAGCCATTTGAATTATCTCAATTTAAAGTTGCAAGGTAAAGAAAGGCTTGTTTCCCAGTTATAAAGCCTTTCAAGCAAAACTGAAACTCTTGAAACAACCCTCAAATTGGAGAACACTATCTCACTTTCCTTCCTGCGAAAATGAATGGAAAGGTCAGTGATGAAAAGGTCAGTGTTCCGGTCCCATGTGCCCAAATGGTAAAATAACTGGACCTCTTAGATAGGAATTTTGAGGACAGAATTTCTGACTTCAAGTCATACACAAACATCTGTTTGAAAATCTCTTTGTTGGTAACGTGGATAATGTCTCTGCCTCTCCGCAAATGGAACTGATTGAACTGCAGTTTAACTCGTATTTAAAGGATATGTTTCATGAAAAGAAACTTGTGGAGTTTTACTCACTGATGCCCAATGATCAGTTCGAAAATCTGCACAGATTTTCTAAATGAATGTGCACAATTTTTGGCAGCATATACATCTGTGAACAATCTTTCTGTGATGAAGCTGAATAAGTCTAAGCTGTGATACCACCTAACAGCTGACTTACCTGCATGCTGTACTTCAAATGGTTGCTGAGAAACAACCTGAGCCTTTTCGCTAACTCAGAAAGTGCACTCCTTATTTGTTGTTAGGGAGAGGGCTAGGTGTTCTCTATATTCTTTTTCCTGTTTTCGATAATTCTGATACACGTTTTAGGCACCGGATTTCTTTATTTGTTTTTACATAGATAATACTGTATAGAGAAACAACCTATCCAAATACATACAAAACAAGCTGAACTTAAAATATAAATCAGTACAAGCTGATTTTAAATTTTATTAAAATACGTAGAAGCTGTTTGGCCCACACAAAGCTGTGCTTAGGTTTATGAGGCCTTGCTGTGTAATAAGGTTGGGCACCACGAATTTAGTTGATCCACAAAGTTGAACATGGTCTGGTCAAAAAAAAGGGTTATTTACATCCCTGCACCACTGATGATGGATGGGCATGTTTACATACAAATGCCCTACTGGTAAGGTCACAAACAAACATTATTGATCTAGAATATCAGGCTGGTTATGGACTCTCCTTGAAGGACACTTTCTACATGAAATTGGTTTGGCAGCTAGTGGAAAATGTAATAATAATTTGCATTTGGATCATTTATCAAGATTTTCAGTGTGTTAATACAATCATTTAATTAAGTCTTCTAACATCCCTGTGAGACAAGAAAGATAAGTTGAAGTGACTTCAATCAGTAATAAAATACAGCTAACTCTATGGTAGATTTCAGCAGCTATTTAGGAGTATGTGATGCTTTTGGACATGAAGTGAAGAATATCATATCCAATGATAACTGCATGAGAACTTCAACAATGCAGAATGTTATTATCTAGGTTGGAATTTGGTGAGAATACAAGGACTACGATTTCTATTCTAGCAAAACATGCCCTTGGAACCTTCTTTAATATATATATTTGGAGCTACACAATAACTACAATTGGGTTAGGATTTCTGTTTCACCTCTGAGTCAAGTGATTTTATCTGGAGCAACATAACACTCCCTAATGCTATATAGCAGGGGTCGGCAACCTGCCGCACATGTGCCAAAGGTGGCACACGAGCTGATTTTTAGCGGCACTCTGCTGCCAGCCAGGGTCCCGTCCGCCAGCCCTGCTCAGCCTGCTGCCTGCCTGGATGGACAGAACCCTGGGCCAGCAGCGGGCTGAGCGGCTCAGGCTGCTGCCGGTCTGGGGTTCCGTCTGCCGCCTGTGCTGCCAGCCTGGGGTTCTGTCTGCCGCCCCTGTGAATGTAAAATGTATTACTGGAATGTGAAACCTTAAATTACAGTAAATAAATGAAGACTTGGTACACCACTTCTCAAAGGTTGCCAACCCCTGCTATATAGGAACCCTCATGGACTGTTTGTGCTTTGCAAATAATGAATAGTATGAGCAAATGCATCATTTAAATGAATGGTGCTTGAGAGTGTACGTTGTAACTGCTACCCAATTTGTCCCAACCCCAGATCATGGTACTATTTTCATATTAAAGCTGTAGCTCTTGACTCACAATCCAAACATAAAAAGATTAATTTGTTTGTGGTGGAGGTTGACATACATACGCATGACAACTTGGAAAAGTGTGTACTTGGGAAACAGAGAGACTTCTGCTCAAAAAGGTGCTCAGATGGAATTACTATTTCATGTGGAGCTATGACAATGGAACTGACTGTGTGAAATGTCTGTGTTGTCTTTGTCATCTTTATCCAGGAACTGTGTACATACCCTGAAAACAATAGACAGGAAAAGAATATACTGATAAATATGTGCATCACTTTCTTTCCCAACAGAGAGCCAAATGTTCCTTTAACCGTTTGGAAATGGAACAATAATAAATTCAGTACTAATACCAAAGAGAATGTTTGATCTAGCGAATTACCGCCATTTACTGTAGCATGTAGGTAATCCTTGGAGGTATTTCATCCAAATCTTACCTAACTTGGTGCTATGTGAATTGTGAGATCTGATGAGGATCACATCAGAAAATGGTATAGCTGTATGCCAGCTTTCAGCCCGAGTGCTTGTAAACTGTACTACAAAAGGCTTGTTTCACACTCAGGAAGCCCCTGAGTTACAATGGTGATGGACGTGACATATGAACCTGAACAGAACAACCCAAGCCAAAAATTTAATTCAGAATTCACAGAAACATTTGCAAATATTTCCCCAACTATTCATGTACTTCTAGTTCCATTATTTGCCACAGTAAACACAATTTGACAAAGGCTAAAACAGAACAATTACGTGATCTTTGGCATGTCTGACACAGAAAATAACTTTTTAAAAAATTATGGTCTGGGTTGATCCATTGTGGAACTATCTTTTGGATTCAATGTTGTGACTTTGTGTGCTATTCTGTGCTAGATTGTGACATGTAGGCACAGTCCTAAGGAGAGGGCTTGTGCCTTGTGAAGTCTCATCACCTCAGTGGCTGCTCTGGGTGTGGTTGGGACTCTCTTTCCTCTCCCAGGTGCAGGGCCGGCTTCAGGCCCCAGCGGGCCAAGTGCGTGCTTGGGGCGGCATGCCGAAGAGGACGCTCTGCCGGTTGCCGGGAGGGTGACAGGCGGCTCTGGTGGACCTCCCGCAGGCGTGCCTGCAGAGGGTCCGCTGGTCCCGCGGCTCTGGTGGAGCATCCGCAGGCACGCCTGCAGGAGGTCCACCGGAGCCGCGGGACCAGCGAGTGGCAGAGCGCTCCCCGTGGCGTGCCGCCATGCTTGGGGCGGCGAAATGGCTAGAGCCGGCCCTGCCCAGGTGTCTTGTTCACAAAATGTACTTTCTGTCCATTAAGGGCTGGTGGAAAGTTTCAGTGAGCTTGAAGCTCTTTAGAAGACACAGGCCTACTCCTTGAATGGTACTGTCCCCAAGATTTCCATGGACCCCAGTCCACAATGCTTGTGAAAACCCATCCTCAACCTCCCCAGTGAAAGAATTCAAAGAAAACTCTGAACGGAACCTGCAGCTTCTCTCTCTAGTCCATAAAATGACACTTAAATAGGTGGTAGAACACATAAAGTGCAAGACTATGGTTTTTCTTAAAAAAATTATAGCTTCCCATCAGTTCAAGAAGAAATTTATGTGTGCAAGGAATATAGTATCAGTCATATAGGTTTCACAATGATGTAGATTAGAAGTCCAATATTAGCCTCTTCATGGGACACAAGATATTATATCACAGCAATTTTATTGCTAATTATACATATTTATGATGCATGCTACACATTACGAACATTACCATATATCACATTATCATTAATTGTCCCATTATTGCATACATCAATGTCCTTTTTACTATCGTAGTTTACTTTATATATTAGCAGTAAAAACAACTGAAGGCTACACAAACAGATGTCATTGTACAATATGCTGGTGACAAGGTAAATTGTCACTCAACAGCAATGATTAGCCACCATCATGAAGATTTTCTGAATTAGAGTCCATGTAAGCTACAACAGTTTAAAGACATGGCTGGTTCACGCATGTCCCTTCAATCACATGGATTAGTCCACTGCTCAACATCTTGCCTTTGACATAGTGACAGTAACACTTGCCCTAAGGCTTGCAGTCACCACAAGAACTAATTTCAGCAAAACATCTGGATTAGCATCTTTTTCAGTAGCAGTGGATACGCTCGGGAGGCTCATCCCTTTATCCACTTTGTCCATTTGGCGATAATACAGCTAGCTGGGCTATCAATGCACTGGACCAGAGAGTGGCCTGGCACAATAGTTAACTTTTATGACAGGCTAGTGCAATCTGTGTTTAGCTAGTTGGTATCAGCTATTCATTTTTTTTCCTGCTGCAGCAAAATGTTGATAAAAAGATCAATTCCTTCCCTCTGCAAATGTGTGCTATAAAATGTTCCGTGGTAATGAAACAAGATTCAGTAAGTGTGTCTATTTCCTCCATAGTTATAGAACCACTATATTTTTTTCTGAAATCTCACCTACAATTCTCAGTTATTTTATGTTTTCAGTGCCAGCTTGAACAATGGGGGAAGCAAAACCTAAAGCTGCATGAAGAACATCATACATATTCAGTGCCGCACTAAAGATTGGTAAGATTTGTGGTTACTAAGTACTGTGTTATGGATTTTAGTTTTAATCTAAAAATCTTGGCAAGCCAGTTAGGTATCAACATATATCACATTATCACCACCTCCATTACTATAATCGTTGGGCACTGACTTCTGTTGTGCAATGGGTATTAAATCATATTTCTTGACCTTAGTCGTATGACCTGGGTCAAAGCTCACAATCACAAAATCTGGTAGACAGATTGCAGGTGGGCATACTTAAAAATTCCATTAATTTGTATGAGTTTATTGGTTCTAAGAATATTCCCTATTTTTCAAATGGGAAAGTTGGCTGAAAATGGAATCTCTCAAACCCCTGGAATTTTCTGAAGGCACGCACTGTATTAGCATCATATAAAGAAACATAGGCCAAGATTTTTTTTTAAATTCATGCCTGAAGTAAGACTCCTAAATTCACACCTGCAAACCTAAATAACTGATCTGATTTTTAAAAGGACTGAGCACCCAGGTCTTACATTTTTTTTTTTTTTTGCAAATCATAGCCAAATATAACAACCTGGCAAATATAAAACAACTGTTCCTATTAACATTTGTGCTTTAAAATAGCAAAACTATGCCAGATTTTTTCAAATTAGCTGTTTTCCAGTATAGCCACTGTCATGATATATTTCCCCACTCTGAACCTTAGCGTCCAAGGGATGGGGTACCAGCATGAATTCCTCTAAGCTCAATTACCAGCTTAGAACCTGTAGCGCTGCCACCAACCAGGAATTCCAGTGCCTGGTACACTCTGGTCTCCACAAAACCTTGCCCAGGGACCCCCAAGACCCAGACCTCTGGATCTTAACACAAGGAAAGTAAACCCTTTCCCTCACCGTTGCCTCTCCCAGGCTTCCCCTCCCTGGGTTACCCTGGAAGATCACTGTGTGATTCAAACTCCTTGAATCACAAAACAGAGAGGACAATTCACCTTCCTCCCTCCTTCTCTTTCCCCCTCCCAGACTCTCTCTGAGAGAGAAAGTAATCCTGGCACAAAGAGAAATCAGCCTCTCTCTCCCCCTTCCCTCCTTTCTCTCCACCAATTCCCTGGTGAATCCAGACCCAGTCCCCTGGGGTCTCACCAGAATAAAAAAACAATTAGGTTCTTAAACAAGAAAAGCTTTTAATTAAAGAAAGAAAAAACAGTAAAAATTATCTTTGTAAATTTAAAAAAAAATGGAATAGGTACAGGGTCTTTCAGCTATAGACACTGGGAATACTCTCCCAGCCTAAGTATACAAGTACAAGTTAAAATCTTTTCAGCAAAATACCAATTTGAACTCCTTTCAGCCAAATACACATTTGCAAATAAAGAAAACAACCATAAGCCTAACTCACTTTATCTACCTAATACTCAGTATTCTGGATCTATAAGAACCTGTATCAAGGAGATTGGAGAGAAACCTGGTTGCACGTCTGGTCCCTCTGAGCCCCCAGAGTGAACAGCAACCAAATTCTAACAGCACACAAAGAAATTTCCCTCCCTCAAGATTTGAAAGTATCCTGTCCTCTGATTGGTCCTCTGGTCAGGTGACAGCCAGGCTTACTGAACTTGTTAACCCTTTATAGTCAAAGAGATATAAAGTACTTCTGTGCTATTAACTTTTCTTATCTGTTTATGACAGCCACTATCATGCCTACCTAATGGTTGCCAGATGCTAGAATAAACGTAGGCAGTTGCAGAATTTCCCAAATGGGTGGCTGGACTTTGCCCTCTGTGTCCTCCTGGACATTATTACAGCTGATACATTATTCTGCACCTTAGAGTGTAGATAGCTGTTTTATCAGTTGAGCCAAAGGTAATATTTCTTTGGTTGGGCCAATGGAAAATGCATTACATTTGTCTCAGTTTGAGGCATGTTTATTCTATGCAATCCAAATGATCTACCTCTCTAACTCCTCTTGGGCAATTCATTCCAGACCTTTAGTTGTTGTTGTTGCTCGTAATATTGAATAACCTTACTTAATCCCCACAGAACAATCAGGGCCAGATTTTCAAAGGATCATGCATTGACCAGAGTATGCCCTTCCCAAGCGCATGTGTGTTGTGGGAAGTGGCGTCCGGCACATCTCACGTTGCTTCCCACAGCCCTCATTGGCTTGGAACGGCAATCCGCAGCGACTGGGATCTGCAATCGGCTGAACCTGCGGACGCTGCGGGTAGACAAACTATCTCAGCCCATGAGCGGATTTCCCTGATGGGTCATGTGCCAAAGGTTGCTAATCCCTGATCTAGGGCTTGGTTCTCTTTTCTGTTACTCATTTATTAAAAATTACAGATAACAGTGATATGATCATGGGTTGCTCTTACTATACCAAAGTCTACAGCCGGCTGCAAATAGATACCATAATGTACTCAGAAATTAATATTACAAGAGATGTCAGTAGTAATTCATACCATCTGACTACTAATGAATGGTACTGTTGTGCCATAGCTATTGCTATTTCACATTTGCTGTAGGTACTTAATAATCTGAAAACAATTTAAAACATCCACAACATGTGTAAATATGATAAAATGGTCTCTGTTACAATATACAAAAAGAAAGAGATTGTAACAGTTTGTCATATGGTAAACTGGCTTATAAAGTTTATGACATGAGTGCAAATGAAGAAGACATTAATTTATTTTAATCTAGCTATTTGCTCTTTACTTTTTCATGGTTTTGACATGTTATCTTCCAATACAGTCTCTTTTCTATGCTTCAATTTCCTATTTACTGCTATTTTTACATTACTCATTCCAACAGTTCTTTGTCACCTTTGCTTTTTATGTCCCACTTTTACCATCAGCTAGAGTTTTGTAAAGTACATTTTATAGTGGTTTTAAAAAGTACAACTTACATCTCTTCAGCAGAGCTAGTCAATGAATATGGCAAATGTTCTTTATCAAGACGTAATCCTTAGTTAAACTCTGCTTCATTTGTGTGGATTTTATATTGCTACAATCCAATCTCTGTAATTTATGGTTCTCTACCGAAGTGAAGGACAGCCAATATGAGCCATGTAAAATCAAGAATAAAAAATGAACTCACAGAACTAAATTATAGAGGGGATTATACACTCAAAGTTCAAATATGGAGATCATGGGTGAGATCCTCAGCCACTGTAAATTGACCGGTCCGTTGAAGTAAATGGAGTTAAACAGATTTAAATGATCTGTGATCTGGTTCCATACATTCAAAATCTGGTTTCAAAGGTGTGTATTTGGCATTCTCCTTCTGTTCTCTTGGGTACATGCATTGGTCTGGCTATGAGGGTTTCATCCCCAATTGTATTCCTCCATTAACTTCTGCAGGATTCAAGCTTTCATCTTAATGTCATTACATTTCTACCCTGGTCTGGTAATAAAGATATTTTTGCACACGTAAATCAATACAGTGTTGATTTCTCTAGTCTGCGGAAATATGGATTGAATTTATAGCTCTAACAGAAGTGTGTAGTGCTCCATTCATCTCAGATGGATGATAACTCAGAAGCTAATAAAGTCAATCAACATGTCAATACCCATAACTCTTTCACTGTAGAACACGTTAATGAGTAGGGACATCAAGCTAACATGCTTATCTGGTGTTGTGAGATGCAGCAATGGATGAGTTCAGCCAATCCCTACATCATTTTCCAAAAAGTGACCCTCACTTAGTGGTGGGTCTCTGTAGTGCCATCCTTTTTCTCTTGGGCTTGGCGTGCTGTCTCATAGATTTCCTTCCTGTTGTCCTGGAGAGGAATAGAGGTGGGAAGGTCATTATTATTGGACTTTCCTGCCTCTTGCATAGGGGAGAAAAAATAACTTGTTTCAATCATGTACTGTATTTCTATATCTAGTAGAAAAATCTAAAATGTACTTCTTGAGATCACACTAAAAATGTAATTTACAAATATTCTTGCCAGGAGACAGGACATAAAAAACCAAGGAGGCAAAGAAAACTGAACTGCAACATTTTTTAAAAAGAGAGAGAAATGGGAGAAGGGCAAACAGTCACTCAGTTCTGAACACCAACAGAGAAAGGAAATAAGTTAGTACCTGAAAATAAAATCAGTGGCAAAGAATTAAAAAAAAATAAGTGCTTCAGAACGAATGACTTTATCAGGCAAGAAATGTGTCATTACTGCAAAGTTCCCTGCATTAGGTTTGAATGGCTATTGTCCACTAAATGAAACATCTTGCTGAATAAAAAGTACTTTGGCCGTAGAAACTAGAAAAAGAAGAGGAAGAATATGCAGTTGAAGCTGATGACATCTGAAAGTGCAGAGGCAATATTGACAAGTAAAGATATGTCAGTTTACAACAGTAGGTAAACAAATCTGAACCTGTAAATGGGACAAAAACAAGGTAGGCAAAAATCTACCTTTTCTGTCCTCAAAGAGCTTTCACTGAGAATATTGAACTTCATGGAGACCATAGCGCTTGTGTGAGACAATACAAACACAGCCTTTTAGCTGTTTGGTCCTACATTCAAATTTTCTTATGTCACAAATGAAATTAGCTTGCTGCTTTGGATCTGCTTCCTGCTAGATGTTTGTACATATCCCTAAACTACTTTACAAGAGGCATATGTTTGCTCAGGAGAGGTCCCCAACTGGAATACTGAGGGTGATGGCAGATGAGGATTGAGGTGAACTATGGGAGAGTGCTATTGGGCTGCTTGCACAGTGTTCACTGATTTTGCTCCAGAGGAACCAATGCATTCAGAATCTCGTTGTCATGCCCACACACACAGTTACATAAAATATTTTCTAATGAAAAACTGAATTACCATGTGACTGAATGATGCTCATAATAACACAAAAATAGTACTCGGTTAACACAGCTAAAATGTATCTTAAAATGAAAGTCTAATTAATTTTGCATTTACTTGCTGCTGCATTATCACCATTTTCATTCAATACATCAGGCCATCATTTAACTACTCAGATAGGGCCTAATCCTGCACACTGAAGTCAATGAGAGCTTTGCCACTGACTCAATGGGCAAGAGATCAAGCCCATGGTAAAATTCATGTAGGATCTGCTAGAAAGAAAAAAAAATTAAATGTCTCATGTGAAGTGAGGCTTACACAGACATTCACATCTCCTAATGCAGTCCAAATTCTTTGCAAACCAGTTGAGCTTTACTGTAGAAGTTTAAGGAAAAATATTAGTAAAAAAGCATACCACCAGAAGCAATTATTCTGCTTCAAGAATCTTCTTAATTTTAAATCAGTGTTTGAAAATGAATTATGTTGGCTGTCACAGTTCATGTGAGTAAGCAGCAATTTTGCAATCACTGTTATTCAGCTCCTAGAGAGAATGAATTTTATAGTTCAGATACATGTATTTGATACAAATACAAAGTTTGATATAAGCTGTTTTTCTTCTCGAATGGATGATAATACATTTTGAGTCTTGTCATTTATTATTTTTAGTTCATTTCTTCTGTGTAAATAATAGTTGATAATACAATAAATCACCTCTTTTCAGCAGGAAAATGTCTGACAACCAGACACTAATGTTATGAAATATCATTAATCATTAGTATTTCTAGTTCATAGACTGAAGATAAGAAGTAATCCTAGAGTCTGGGGGCCTGATTCTGATCTCTTTTAGGATTTACATGAGTATACATTTCTTTAGCTTTAAAGAGTTACTTTTAATTTTCACTAATTTAAGCAAGATAAGAATCAAGCCTTGTGCACTTAAAATGCAGAAGTTTAATTCCTCCCCAGTTGCACTGAATCCCCAGGTGAAAAGCAGAGATGGGTCCAAATATCTGTATTTGGGCATCCAATACTCATTCAGGGACATGAACAGATAATTCTACCCAATCTAATAAACTCAGGATAAAAACATACAAACATTTTTAAAAGGTGTTACTTTACATTTCTGTTGCTTTACTCTTACCCAGTTGTCATAAACAGATGGTTAAGGGTTAATGTCTCTTTTACCTGTAAAGAGTTAAGAAGCTCAGTGAACCTGGCTGACACCTGACCAGAGGACCAATGGGGGGACAAGATACTTTCAAATCTTGGTGGAGGGAAGTCTTTGTTTGTGTTTTTGTTTTTGTTCGTTATTCACTCTTGGGGCTAAGAGGGACCAGACGTACACCCAGGTGTTCCCAATTTTTCTGAATCAGTCTTTCATGTTTCAAAATTGTAAGTATAGCCAGGCAAGGCGGATTAGTCTTATGTTTGTTTTCTTAACTTGTAAATGTGTCTTTTGCTGGAAGGATTTTTACCTCTGTTTGCTGTAACTTTGAATCTCAGGCTAAGGGTGGGGGGAGTCCCTCTAGGCTATATGAATTTGAGTACTCTGTAAGCATTTACCATCCTGATTTTACAGAGATAATTTTTACTTTTTCTTTCTTTAATTAAAAGCTTTCTTTTTAAGAACCTGAGTGATATTTCCTTGTTTTGGAATCCAAGGGATTGATTCTAAGCTCACCAGGGATTGGTGGGGGGAAAAGGAAGGGAATGGTTAATTCCTCTTTGTTTTAAGATCCAAGGAGTTTGGATCTGTGTAGCTTCCCAAGGCAACCCAGGGAGGGGAAAGTCGGGGGGGGGGGAAGGAGGGGGGTGGTTTATTTCTCCTTGTTTTAAGACCCAAGGGATTTGGGTCTTGGGTTCCCCAGAGAAAGTTTTTGGGGGAAGAGAAGTGTGCCAGACACAGACTTCTGGCTGGTGGCAGCGTACCAAATTTAAGCTGGTAATTAAGCTTAAAAGTGATCATGCAGGTCCCCACTTTTTGGACGCTGAAGTTCAAAGTGGAGTAAAAACCCTTGACACCAGTTAAGTGTAGTCTGATGATAGTAAAAGGCTGAAAGCCTTTTCTAGCACACAAATTGTTACCCTCCTCCCCTTAATTTCCTTTAAACATTCTGCATTAGACCTGGAACTGTTTCCTTTAGCCTCCAGAACCTGAACCAGAATGTAGAAAGTAAGAGAATTACTTGATCACAGCAAATCTCTCAATATTCCAGTATATATTCTCCTTCAATCAAATACAGTCAGGGCTGAGTTTTCAAAAGACAGCTCCCAAGTTAGACCAGCAAGAAACTGACCTGTACACCCCCAGAACCTGTATATGTTTGTGTAAACAGACGTGTGCATACAAATACTTATTATACACATAAACACAAATGCTTACTTATGTGTGCAAATACAGGAGGATTATAATTTATTTAAACAAGAAATGAGACACTCGTGCTGTTTAATAAATTCACAAAGAAAAATTAGAAAATACAAAAAAAAACCCTTTTCACCTGTGGGCAAAAATTTCTCACAAAATGATCACTCCATATCCGACCTCTTAGTCCTTATCCTCAAAGGAAACTTGCACAACACCTTCATAAAATGGGCCTGGGAGTTTAAATTCATAACTCTGTTAGACATTAAAAATCATGGATGCAATAAAGACACTGGATTCATGGCTCATTACCTCAATCTATAGCCCACTAACCCTCCTCTGTCCAATGACTGAAGAGGTGTTGATTGCCCACTTCACCTTGAATGGGCTCTTACAACATAGAATCATAGAAGATTAGGGTTGGAAGACACCTCAGTAGGTCATTTAGTCGAACCCATGCTCAAAGCAGGATCAACTCTAACTAAATAATAGCAGCCAGGGCTTTGTCAAGCCTGGCCTTAAAAACCTCTAAGGATGGAGATTCCACTATCTCCCTAGGTAACCAATTCCAGTGCTTCACCATCCTCCTAGTGAAATAGTTTTCCTAATATCCAACCTAGACCTCCCCCACTGCAACTTGAGACCATTGCTTCTTGTTATGTCATCTGCCACCACTGAGAAGAGCCTAGCTCCATCCTCTTTGGAATCCCCCTTCCGGTAGTTGAAGACTGCTATCAAATCCCCCTCACTCTTTTCTTCTGCAGACTGAATAAGTCCAGTTCCCTCAGCCTCTCCTCGTAAGTCATGTACCTCAGCCCCCTAATAATTTTCACTGCCCTCTGCTGGACTCTTTCCAATTTGTTCACATCCTTTCTATAGTGGGGGGCCCAAAACTGGATGCAATACATCCCATCATCCAGATCATTAATGAAGATGTGGCCTCACTAGTGCTGAATAGAGGGGAATAAACACTTCTCTCGATATGCTGGCAACGCTCACACTAATGCAGCTCAATATGCAATTAGCCTTCTTGGCAACAAGAGTGCACTACTGACTCATATCCAGCTTCTCGTCCACCCTACTCTCCAGGTCCTTTTCTGCAGAATTGCCACTTAGCCTGTCGGTCCCCAGCCTGTAGCAGTGCATGGGATTCTTCCATCCCAAGTGCAGGACTCTGCACTTATCCTTGTTGTACCTCATCAGATTTCTTTTGGCCCAATCCTCCAATTTATCTAGGTCACTCTGGACCCTATCCCTACCTGCCAGTGTATGTACCTCTCACCCCATCTTAGTGTCATCCACGAACTTGGTGAGGGTGCAGTCCATCCCATTATCCAGATCATTAATGAAGATGTTGAACAAAACTGGCCCCAGAACTGACCCCTGGGTTACTCAGCTTGATACCAGCTGCCAACTAGATGTTGAGCCGTTGATCACTGCCCGTTGAGCCAGATGATCCTCATCTAGACAGCTTTCTATCCACCTTACAGTCCATTCATCCAATCCATACTTCTTTAACTTGCTGGCAAGAATACTGTGGGAGACCGTATCAAAAACTTTGCTAAATTCAAGATATAGCATGTCCACTGCTTTCCCCATATCCCCAGAACCAGCTATATCATCACAGAAGGCAATCAGGTTGGTCAGACATGACTTGACCTTGGTGAATCTATATTGACTTTTCCTGATCACCTTCCTCTCCTCCAAATGCTTCAAAATGGATTCCATGATGACCTGCTCCATGATTTTTCCAAGGACCGAGATGAGGCTGATCGGCCTGTAGTTCCCTGGATTCTCCTTATCTTTGCAAAGATAGGCACTATATTTGCCTTTTTTCAAACATGTTAGTTCCTTATGCTAAAGAACCTGTTCCATCTTGTACTTGTCTGTGGCACTCAGAGAACCTTTCCCAGAGCTGAAGAAGAAACTCAAACGCTTGTCTTTTTAACCAAGAGAAGTTGGTCCAATGAAAGATATTACCTCACCTGCCTTTTCTCTCTAACATCCTGGGACCAACACAGCTACAACAACACTGCAAACTAGAATTTATTTAACTTTTAAGTGCCTATTCAGAGCTTGGAAAACATTTTAAAAATTGCTTAGAGGGCCAATGCTCACAAAGCATCTCCATAATCCATTTCCAATTCCCCCACCAACTCCTCCCTCTCATAACTCTTATGCCTAATTACACCAATTGATGCTCCCTAAGGGAAGCTTTAGAAAACAGGCTTGGTTAAAGCTCTGCTCTGAAGATCAACATAACTAAACTGTGTTACGGAGGGAATCCAATTCCACACCTGAAGGCCTCGTTTTATTTACATTGCACCAAAAATATGCCAGGTGCTAGGCTTTCCGAATGGACACATTTTTTCAGGTACTTATGCACGTTTGAAAATTTGGCTCAATACACATATTTTTTTAATATTGTAATATTTTATTTAGATTTTAGAAAATATTAAATCAATAATTAATCATTGCTATTTGCACTACAGTAAAGGTTAGATGCTCCAATCAAGCATCGTGGGCCCATTTTGTTATGGGGGTAGGGAGGCAATGAGGGTATTTCTATAGTACAGCTGGGACTCTGGGAGTACTCCTCCCAGCCTGAGCAGATAGACTCATACTAGTGGGGCTCGAGCAAACGTGCTAAAATTAGCAGTGTGAATCTTCTGGCTATGGGGAGCTCAGGTTCTCAAGCTGACCTGGCCTTCTTGGTCTGAGCTAGTGTGACTAACTCAAGTCTCAGCTAGGGCTGCAATGGCCACACTGTTATTTTTATCATGCTAGTTTGAGCTGTGCTAGCATGAGTCTGTCCACCTGGGCTGGGAGATCTGCTCCTAGCTGCAGGCTTCCCTGGCACCAGGATTTCACCCAGAAGTTCCCAAAACATTTCACTTGAAGGATGCAGTGTTAAAAAGCAACATTTAGGGAAGTAATCCATGCTTTGCTAATGTATGTTTGACTGGTCAGAAAGAGTCATACCAGCACTAAACACCAATATTTCTTCTTGAAAGTTAAACATAATTAAACTACACATGTGGTTTTAAAAGATATAATATAAGTAATAACATAAACTTCCAAGCTACTATCGTTCAGGTTTTAAAACTATCTTTTAACAATCTTTCCATAACTTTTAGGGATTAGAATGAGACCTTCGTGCAGGAGTACATTATTCCATATTGACCTGCTGTTTTTCTTGAACCTTCTGCTGAAGAATCTGGCACTGCCCACTGCTGGAGACAGAATATTGAGCAAGAGGGGTCATGGGTCTGATCCAGTATGGCAAGTCCTTTGTCACTATCCTTCCAAAGCCAAACTCTCATAAGCCACTTGTCTTCACTTTCAATACCCTTCAATACCCTTCAAAGCCTATTTTCACCCTACGCATCATCCTTCCTTCGCTATTGACCCCTGCCTCTAACTGGTGCGTGATTCTGGACTCATATTGCCCTTTTGTTAAATTTTCACACAAGAACCTTTGCTTTGTCTCCCATGCTGCTCCACAAGCTTGGGAAGGAATTCTCTGTAGACAACTGTGAAGTTACCTCATTATCCACCTTCAAAATCCTTCTTAAAACTCTACTTTTCGGTGATGCCGCTACAAAAAACTTGACAACGGGTCGGCTGCTGATGTGCTGAGACCACTACCTCTTATGCTGACCAATATTGTCTCACTGTTTCCTGGTACTCCCTGTCGGTCTGTCTGTAGCCATCTGTTCTCTTATCTTACACTTAGATTGTAAGCTTTTCCAGGCAAGGACTGCTTTTTTCCTCTGTGTATGTACAGCATCTAGCACAATGAGGTTCTGGTCCATGAATAGCGGTCCTAGGCACTATGGTAATACAAATAATAAATCATCATCATCTGAGCCATTCAGGTTATGATCAACCCCCTCCTGCCTATTTTTCTTTTGATCATTTAAAAAAAGTCACAGCACCTTCATACTAAGATAAACATAAATATGCACACATACTTTTAGTGCATTTCTGATAGAGAGATAAGAGTCAGAAATAGAGTTTTAATTAAAATAGATGCCTTAGGCATGGCAATAACAAGTTTAATTTTAATGAGATTCTCAAATATTGAAGAATGTAGAGAGGAAGAGTAAAATTCAGTATGTAATATTAATTCTAAACATTTAATTAATTTATGGCAGGAATATGTAAAGTACATGTACTGGCAATATGCTGAGATGCTAATAGCTTGGGAATTATTGGGCAATATGTTTCAGACATTTTAATGTGGCTTGAAACTTGGTGGGATAATACACATGACTGGAATGTTGGTGTGGATGGGTATAGTTTGCTCAGGAAGGATAGACGGGGAAAAAGGGAGGAGGTGTTGCCTTATATATTAAAAATGTACACACTTGGACTGAGGTGGAGATGGACATAGGAGATGGAAGTGTTGAGAGTCTCTGGGTTAGGCTAAAAAGGGTAAAAAACACGGGTGATGTCGTGCTGGGAGTCTACTACAGGCCACCTAATCAGGTGGAAGAGGTGGATGAGGCTTTTTTCAAACAACTAACAAAATCATCCAAAGCCCAAGATTTGGTGGTGATATATCCAGATATATGTTGGGAAAATAACACCACGGGGCACAGACTATCCAATAGGTTCCTGGACTGCATTGCAGACAACTTTTTATTTCAGAAAGTTGAAAAAGCTACTAGGGGGGAAGCTGTTCTAGACTTGATTTTAACAGATAGGGAGGAACTCGTTGAGAATTTGAAAGCAGAAGGAAGCTTGGGTGAAAGTGATCATGAAATCATAGAGTTTGCAATTCTAAGGAAGGGTAGAAGGGAGTACAGCAAAATAGAGACAATGGATTTCAGGAAGGCAGATTTTGGTAAGCTCAGAGAGCTGATAGGTAAGGTCCCATGGGAATCAAGACTGAGGGGAAAAACAACTGAGGGGAGTTGGCAATTTTTCAAAGGGACGCTATTAAGGGCCCAAAAGCAAGCTATTCCGATGGTTAGGAAAGATAGAAAATGTGGCAAAAGGCCACCTTGGCTTAACCACAAGATCTTGCGTGACCTACAAAATAAAAAGGCGTCATATAAAAAATGGAAACTAGGTCAGATCACAAAGGTCGAATATAGGCAAATAACACAGGAATGCAGAGGTAAGATTAGAAAGGCAAAGGCACAAAATGAGCTCAAACTAGCTATGGGAATAAAGGGAAACAAGAAGACTTTTTATCAATACATTAGAAGCAAGAGGAAGACCAAGGACAGGGTAGGCCACTGCTCAGTGAGGAGGGGGAAACAATAACGGGAGACTTGGAAATGGCAGAGATGCTTAATGACTTCTTTGTTTCGGTCTTCACTGAGAAGTCTGAAGGAATGTCTAGTATAGTGAATGCTTACGGGAAGAGGGTAGGTTTAGAAGATACAAAAATAAAAAAAGAGCAAGTAAAAAATCACTTAGAAAAGTTAGATGCCTGCAAGTCACCAGGGTCTGATGAAATGCATCCTAGAATACTCAAGGAGTTAATAGAGGAGGTATCTGAGCCTCTAGCTATTATCTTTGGGAAATCATGGGAGACAGGGGAGATTCCAGAAGACTGGAAGGGGGCAAACATAGTGCCAATCTATAAAAAGGGAAATAAAAACAACCCAGGAAACTACAGACCAGTTAGTTTAACTTCTGTACCAGGGAATATAATGGAGCAGATAATTAAAGAAATCATCTGCAAACACTTGGAAGGTGGTAAGGTGACAGGGAATAGCCAGCATGGATTTGTAAAGAACAAATCATGTCAAACTAATCTGATAACCTTCTTTGATAGGATAACGAGCCTTGTGGATAAGGGAGAAGCGGTGGATGTGATATACCTAGACTTTAGTAAGGCATTTGATACGGTCTCGCATGATATTCTTATAGATAAACTAGGAAAGTACAATTTAGATGGGGTTACTATAAGGTGGGTGCATAACTGGCTGGATAACCGTACTCAGAGAGTAGTTATTAATGGCTCCCAATCCTGCTGGAAAGGTATAACAAGTGGGGTGCCGCAGGGGTCTGTTTTGGGACCGGCTCTGTTCAATATCTTCATTAACGATTTAGATGTTGGCATAGAAAGTACGCTTATTAAGTTTGCGGACGATACCAAACTGGGAGGGATTGCAACTGCTTTGGAGGACAGGGTCAAAATTCAAAATGATCTGGACAAATTGGAGAAATGGTCTGAGGTAAACAGGATGAAGTTTAATAAAGATATATGCAAAGTGCTCCACTTAGGAAGGAACAATCAGTTTCGCATATACAGAATGGGAAGAGACTGTCTAGGAAGGAGTATGGCAGAAAGAGATCTAGGGGTCATAGTGGACCACAAGCTTAATATGAGTCAACAGTGTGACACTGTTGCAAAAAAAGCAAACACGATTCTGGGATGCATTAACAGGTGAGTTATAAACAAGACACGAGAAGTCATTCTTCCGCTTTACTCTGCGCTGGTTAGGCCTCAACTGGAGTATTGTGTCCAATTCTGGGCACCGCATTTCAAGAAGGATGTGGAGAAATTGGAGAGGGTCCAGAGAAGAGCAACAAGAATGATTAAAGGTCTTGAGAACATGACCTATGAAGGAAGGCTGAAGGAATTGGGTTTGTTTAGTTTGGAAAAGAGAAGACTGAGAGGGGACATGATAGCAGTTTTCAGGTATCTAAAAGGGTGTCATCAGGAGGAGGGAGAAAACTTGTTCACCTTAGCCTCCAATGATAGAACAAGAAGCAATGGGCTTAAACTGCAGCAAGGGAGATTTAGGTTGGACATTAGGAAAAAGTTCCTAACTGTCAGGGTAGTTAAACACTGGAATAAATTGCCTAGGGAAGTTGTAGAATCTCCATCTCTGGAGATATTTAAGAGTAGGTTAGATAAATGTCTATTAGGGATGGTCTAGACAGTATTTGGTCCTGCCATGAGGGCAGGGGACTGGACTCGATGACCTCTCGAGGTCCCTTCCAGTCCTAGAGTCTATGAGTCACCTATATGCACTGGTTTCTTCTTTCCTATAAGTGTTGTTTCACAAACAGCACTTTTTTGATTATCTCTAAAATGTTGGATTTGATCTGAATGCTTAGATTTTAGTCTGAATTTGCAAAAACCGCCCTTATTCACCACTATGTTGTACTAGTTTTGGATCAGTGAAATTCCATTGATTTTCAATGAGGTTATAATGGCATAAATCGGGACAAACGTAACGTTGAGAAGTTACAACAATAATTTTAAAAATGCTTTCCCTCTTCTTATTTGCAGGATAATAGGGGTTTGGTGAAGTAATGTAGTGTCCTCTTATTGGGACAGTCTGCCTTACTTTTGGAGCTATGGAATTTGATGTATTTCAAACAGATAGTCCAATATGAAAAACACAGAATAGTGGGACTCAGTCTGCAAAATCCACCACATACTGTAGGATATATAATTTCTACCATGTCAATACAACTGATTTAAATATTAGGAGCTACTTTTCAATACATCTGAGATCAAAGAATTAATGAAGAAATACTGCTAAGTGTTTTGTATGCTATCTTATACACAATGTAAAATTGACTGTTCTCATTCACAGGGAATGGGAAATATTATCTCTTTTACTGTGATGAGGGAGAACCGAACAGGGATTTCCAAAACAAATCTCAGGAGAACCTCCCCCCACAGTATATTAGTAGTTGCAGGAAGAACAACAGCTTCTTTTAATGGAAGATCATTGGCTAAGTCTATCATTACATACATATTTCTCTGGTATGCCTGTTAAAAGCTGAGTTGTGTCACCTTTCAGTGTTATTTTCCCTGTTCATACCTCTATGGCTCTTAGCTCTCAACTGCTCTGACTAGAAGGACAGACTATCAATCTTAAATAGGTGGGAACTAATAAAATTATTGGAATATAAATAATAGCATCATTCAATATTTATTCATTATTGTAGTTAACTACAAATAAGGAATATTCAGTATTGCTGTAAATGTTAGTTATTTATCTGCTTTCATATTTTAAAGAGAGAGAAAGAGGCATTTATCTGTTAGCATTTAAAAAACAAGCCAAGAGTCTGATCACAATCTTTCACAGTTCCTAATCCTCTGGGTTTTTCAAATGTGAGAAATAATTTTTACTGTTTAGGATTATTTCTGAGGATGTCCTTGTGACTTTATGACCAATCACAACTCACCAACACTATTAAAATAGTGAATACTCACACAGTGAGCTGTTTACAATCATTTTGGTGAATAAAGTGGAAACATCTGAAGAAATTGCAACTGGCTCATGGATGTTTTTACACTAGATACCTAAAAGATGTCACCGACTTTTAAGCTGGTCTTCTTGATTCTTTTGAAGACCTTAGCATAGGTGGAACTGAAAATATTTGAGACATCCTACTGGAGTCCTGGGTGGTGGGGAGTTGCACCAATACCCCATCAACCTTTTACATCAGTAAAAGCTCAGTTCTGCCATTCTTACATTAAATAGGGCCTTACTCCACAAGTATTTTTATTGGTTTCAGTAGGACTATTTGTGGAGTAAGGTGCTACTCAACATAAGAGGAAGCCCTAGGTATTCATGGTTTGTTGTGAAGGGACCTAGCTTGCTCTGTCATTAAGTTGATCTTGCCCCACTTTTCTTTGTTTGATCACTGTTTGTCCAGTTTATTATCTTTCTCTTCTATCTTTTTCTCCAGACACCCTTGACCAAGCACATTGTGCAATTTACGTAACAGAATACAGACCAGCATTATTTTTACATAATTTGTTACTTTACATATCAGACTGTGATTGACCTTTTTCTTCTTTTCCATTTTGCTCTTGTACACCACCATAATCAAAAGGCCACCATCAACACACACACAGCCATAATTGTGCTTTCTATTCTATACTGTTGATACTGCATGGGGTTACATGAAGAGCAAATTTTGGATGAACCTATGACAGAGTTGATCAGCGGATCAAGAAAATGGTATTTGTAAACATAGGCACCGACTGTTGGTGCTCTGGGGCTGGAAAAAAATAGTGGGTGCTCAGCACCCACTGGTAGCACTGCAGATCAGCCCCTCCCTCTCATCCACCAATGCTTGCCAGCAGTTCCACCAATCAGCTCCTTTCCCTTCCTTCCAGTTCCTCCTGCCCACTGTGATCAGCTGTTCAGCAGTTCAGCAGCAAGCAGGAGGTGCTGGGGAGAAGGAGGAGGAACAGGGGGTGGGAAGAAGCGGGATGAGGTGGGGGCTTGGGGAAAGGGGTGGAGTGTGGGCAGGGCCTGGGGCAGAGTGGAGGTCAATGTCTCTGTTTGTAAAGCAATGTTTCCAGCATCCACCCCTCTCCATAATTGGAGCTCAGGATTTTCACCTGAAGTGTGGCATCTATATAATTCTTAAACACCTTCATTTTCGGTTTAAACTGATTTTTACTGTAAAATTCCTGGGTTTACAAAAAGTATTATTCAGTTTTATCTGATTTTCACCCTATTTTTGTATCATTCAAATATATACAAATAATGTATTTTATTAGGAAAATACAATACGTTGCATGAGATATATGTATTGCAATAATACATTATTTTGTGTGTATTTGCAAAACTGCCTGTTGAAATAAGGCTATATATTAGTCTAGAAGATATACAGAGTAAACAAACGGGCATGCATGCAGGCTCTAAAGTGCACGTGCATCTGAACATACTGATGAATCTCACGCCCATCACATACACCTTTCAAGCTATTAGCAATAATGGTTTAAAGATTTGACACACTAACATGGGAAGAAAGTGAAAATCTGTATCAGAATACATTTCAGAACACAAGGAAGTATTTGAAAGTTTAAAAAAAAACAAAAAAAGGAGAAAAGGAGGAAGTTAAGTGTACGTGCTGCAAATGCTATGGCTCTATTATGAAATGTAAATATTTGTAGGCTAATAGTTTTAAGCCTACAACAGTGAACTGTTTATTCAAATGAAAAGTTTTATTTGGGGATTAGAGCTGTATTGTTTTCTTAAGCTCAAAGGTGGCATTGTGTTTTGAGTTCTGTTTTAGTTCTGCAGCAAACCACATTAATGAACGGAATTCAAAGCATTAATCTACTGAATACCTTTCCCCCTGTTTTTCCGTCCACCAAAATAAACACCAATATTTATCCAGAAAAAGTATTAATAGTTTTTTGCACTGATTTTCACCTGTTTTTGTTGTTGTATATAAAATAAAAACTGAAAATGAAGAGCCCTAATAATTCTACACAGATGAACCCAGAGGAAAATTCTTCCTTCCTTTTTGCACTTTTCAACAAAGTTTAATTCACATAAACTCATGTAACTTATTATGTTTCTTAGAAGCTGATCTGAATTTTGGTTTCAATCAATTAATATTCTCTTTCTCTAACTGCTAGAAAACCCAACACAATGGCTCTTTAATATTTAATTGATGATATCATTTTGCACGTTTTAGTTTAAAGGTAACCATAGCACAAACCCATTCATTATTAACTGTAGAACTGCAGTGTAAGTTCTTGGGAATCCTCTTTCCTTTACACTTCAGTTTAATATGAGAGTTGCTGTCCCTGGAAAACAGTTCCGATATTGTTTTAAGTGTGACATGCTGGCCGTTACAGTCACAGTCTAAACCAGAACAATGTAAACAGCTGATACCAATAGATGGGACAATGCTTAAAAGCGAGCTGAAGACTGAAGGTGAGAGGCAGCTGAGGAAAGTCCGATTTCGAATTGCTTCCTCTCACAGTGGAAGAGTATTAAAGGAAGTGTATGCAGATGGAGAAACGGCAGACTCTTTGGATTCTGAATACACCAGTAGTTCAGAGACTGACCAAACCAGCAGACTGAGTGAAGCGAATGGACAGCAGAATGGACATTTAGGATCCGAGTGTGATGAAAATGAGAATGAGCAAGATGACTTGCTCATTTTAGTGAGAGCTACTAAAGAGAGGGGCTTTGGTACAAAACGAGTCAACATTCTAAGCAAAAATGGTACAGTCAGAGGAGTCAAACACAAAGTCAGTGCTGGTCAAGCCCTCTTTAACAATTTGTCAAAAATATTTCAGGTAAGTGAAGCAGCTTTGCTAATTGTGAAAACTCTCTCTCTCATTTACCCTGTGTCTCATCTTTTTCTCCTATTTCTTCCAAGCCTCTCTTATTTCTGAGTTCTTATACATCAGTATTCATAACTGTTGTCACTGAAGGCTCCTCTGTACAGGAGAGAATGCTTGTTCCTATACCAACTCCACAGCACAAATTGGTTTTGAAACTCTCTCTCAATATTTACCTCCCCTAGGGTTTGCTGGCTAAAAATGGATACTCTCTGCTTAGTATGTAAAGATCTGAAGTGAAAATATAACTGAAGAATTAATGTTCAGCTTCATTGCAAGCATTAAGAGTGATATATGGGGTTATATGCCATTTCCAGCCCTATGGTATCTGTTTTAACTGGTTTACCATGACATCTGCTATCCTTTCTCTATAAATATTTATACTTGTAAATTCTGTTGTGTTTAACCTGATAAGAAAGTCAAATTAGATGCAGAATACCACCAATGACACATCTCCTATTTAAAGTTTTAGATGAATGATATCTAGTCAGATGTCTCTCTTATTAAGGTCTATTTTTCACTAATTTGCTGGAAGGAATTGAAGATCCATATTTAAAATGGTTTCTGCCACTTTGTCCCCTTAGGCTGAAAACTAGATTTCTCGGAAAAATAAAATAAAACAAAATTGTTTTTTAAAATAGCTTAGATTTCATACAATAAAACTACAAAATATACTATTCACTAGTTCTACTATACTATTTTTGAATTATTAATGTTCAAATTGTGTTAGCATACGTGTTGTTATTCACTGTTTTCTAGAAGGCTTCAATGTCTAATGTGTTTATCATGATATTCAAAATTAACACATGCTAGTTTTAGAGCATCTATTGTTTTAGAAGCATTTGCGCAATATGTAAGAGGGATAGGGTTTTATGTAAGGACTTATTTATTGAAATGAAATGCTCTATTTACGATAAATCTCTCTCAGTTTTATGCCTTTTTCTTATTTAACAACCATGAAATCTTATTACAGTCACTCTTGCCTTCCTATCCTCAGGTATAGATCATAAGCTCTTTAGGGCAGGAACCAGGGGCCTAATTCTGCTCTCACCAATTTTATACCAGTGTAATTTCATTGACTTCAGTAGTCACTCCTGTTAAGTGCAATAAGATTCTGGTCCAGCAACCTTACTTATTTCTCTGAAATGTCTAGAAAGATGGCATTCAGGAAAGAGGAAAGGCTTCATAGGAAAAAAAAACTATACACAGAGAAGGTAGAGCAGACTCCTGGTTTTCATGTATTACTCCACTGGATGATATCATTGCCAACAAAAAGAAACTACTCTGAAAAACTGGAAAACACAGATATTTTAAACAGTTTGAAGGAAGCATAAGGAAAGGTCTCTGCACAACAGTCATCACAAATTCAAGGTTCAGAGTCTAGTAGAGAGGAATTATCTATTGCAAATGATTTCTATGGTTTGTAGTCTGCAATACTAATCGGTATAAATGTGGGATACCAGAGTGTGCAAAGGTTTCCTTTGAGACTGCTGGAGTCCTGTGTGAGATATGTTCAGATATCCCTCCTTATTAAAAATGGAATGGCATCTGCCTGCCTCTTGAAAAAGATTATCAATAAACATTTCTGTTGTTATTCCATGAGCTTGATCAGGACCGTCCCTTCCCCAACAAAAGAGTGTAGAAAGTAGAAATTTTGTGGTCAAAGATATGACAAGATAATTTTGTTTCTCTCTCTAAAGGATTTGCTTCAGCACCCTCAGGTCTATGGACCTTCTAGAGGGGCTAATGTTTAACAGCTGTGACTGTCTGCAGTTGTATTCTTTTCTCTACTAGAGAAGGAGCAACTAGCTGTATAACAGTTCAGTCAAACTTTTATGGAGGTTCCAATATCTGAGGTGAGATTCTGACATTGCTTGCATATTGATTCAGGCCACCTAGTCTATCTATCCAACTACACACTCAGCACAGAAGAAAAGTCTGTCCTGTCTCGGGGACTCTCTTTCTGCTCTGCCACCCCCACCAACATGATACAGTTCTGCAGCGATCTGGAAGCCTACTTTCGCCGTCTCTGACTCAAAGAATACTTTCAGGACAACACTGAACAGCGCACTGATTCACAGGTACCCTCCCACCAACAGCACAAGAAGAAGAACTCCACATGGTCTCCTCCTCAGGGTCGAAATGATAGTCTGGACCTATACATTGAATGCTTCCACCGACGTGCACAGGCAGAAACTGTGGAAAAACAACATTGCTAGCCTCATAACCTAAGTCGTGCAGAACGCAATGTGATCCACAGCCTCAGAAACCACCCTGACATTATCATCAAAGAGACTGATAAAGGATGTGCTGTTGTCGTCATGAAAGGTCTGACTACCAAAAGGAGGCCTCCAGACAACTCTCCAATACCAAATTCTACAGACCACTTCCCTCAGATCCCACTGAGGAATACACTAAGAAACTGCACCATCTACTCAGGACACTCCCTACACTAACACCGGAACAAATCAACATACCCTTAGAGCCCCGACCAGGGGGTATTCTATCTACTACCCCAGAGCCACAAACCCGGAAACCCTGGACGCCCCATCATCTCGGGCATTGGCACTCTCACTGAAGGACTGTCTGGATATGTGGACTCTCTACTCAGACCCTATGCCACCAGCACTCCCAGCTATCTCCGTGACACCACTGATTTTCTGAGGAAACTACAATGCATTGGTGACCTTCCAGAAAACACCATCCTAGCCACCATGGATGTAGAGGCTCTCTACACAAACATCCCACACACAGATGGAATACAAGCTGTCAGGAACAGTATCCCTGATGATGCCACAGCACCACTGGCTGCTGAGCTCTGTGCCTTTATCCTCACACACAACTATTTCAAATTTGATGACAATATATATCTCCAGATCAGTGGCACTGCTATGGGCATCCGCATGGCCACAATATGCCAATATTTTTATGGCCGACCTGGAACAACGCTTCCTCAGCTCTCATCCACTCACACCCCTTCTCTGCCGACGCAACATTGATGACATCTTCATCACCTGGACCCATGAAGTAGACTCTGGAAAAATTCCACCACGATTTCAACAGCTTCCACCCCACCATCAACCTCAGCCTGGACCAATCTACATGGGAGGTCCACTTCCTAGACACCATGGTGCAAATAAGTGATAGTCACATTAACACCACCCTATACCGAAAACCTACCGACCGCTATGCCTACCTTCATGCCTCCAGCTTCCATCCCGGGCACATCACACGATCCATTGTCTACAGCCAAGCACTGAGGTACAACCGCATCTGCTCTAACCCCTCAGACAGAGACCAACACCTACAAAATCTCCACCAAGCATTCTCAAAACTACAATACCCACACGAGGAAATAAGGAAATTGACCAACAGAGCCAGATGTGTACCCGGAAGCCTCCTACTGCAAGACAAACCCAAGAAAGAAACCAACAGGACTCCACTGGCCATCACATACAGTCCCCAGCTAAAAACCCTCCAACTCATCATCAGGGATCTACAACCCATCCTGGACAATGATCTCACACCTTCACATTCCTTGGGTGGCAGGCCAGTCCTCACCCACAGACAGCCTGCCAACCTGAAACATATTCTCACCAGTAACTGCACACCGCATCATAGTAACTATAGCTCAGGAACTAATCCATGCAACAAACCTCGATGCCAACTCTGCCCACATATCTACACCAGTGACACCATCACAGGACCTAACCAGATCAGCCACACCATCACTGGTTCATTCACCTGCATGTTCACCAATGTAATATACGCCATCATATGCCAGCAATGCCCCTCTGCTATGTACATCGGCCAAACTGGACAGTCTCTACAGAAAAGGATAAATGGACACAAATCAGATATTAGGAATGGCAATCTACAAAAACCTGTAGGAGAACACTTCAACCTCCCTGGCCACGCTATAGCAGATCTTAAGGTGGCCATCCTGCAGCAAAAAAATTTCAGGACCAGACTTCAAAGAGAAACTGCTGAGCTTCAGTTCATCTGCAAATTTGACACCATCAGCTCAGGATCAAACAAAGACTGTGAATGGCTTGCCAACTACAGAACCAGTTTCTCCTCCCTTGGTTTTCACATCTCAACTGCTAGAACAGGGCCTCATCCTCCCTGATTGAACTAACCTTGTTATCTCTAGCTTGCTTGCATATATATACCTGCCCCTGGAAATTTCCACTACATGCATCTGATGAAGTGGGTATTCACTCACGAAAGCTCATGCTCCAAAACGTCTGTTAGTCTATAAGGTGCCACAGGATTCTTTGCTGCTTTTAAAGTATGCACAGAAATTCCTGGGTCAATCTTGAGTTTAAGTTGTGGATGTATTCTTAAATATTATTTGGATCAGAGTAACTAAGAAATTATTTATAATGAAAAAAATTATTTGGGATCTCAAATATGGAATATGTGTGTGTCCGGTGATCACTAACAGTGGCTTCTCTTTGAGGTATACTGCCAGTTGTGGCCACATGATTTTGGTCGTCAACCTCCACATCAAATCCTTTGCTAACAACTACTAACTATGGCAAATATTCTCTAGTGTAGAGAAATGGCAGACTTCAAAACAAGTCATTTCTATCAGGAATTCGAGAGACTCCATATATGTACAGAGACAAGTGGGGATTTTGGTAAATGGAGCTTGGTGAAGCAGGCAAGCTGTTTTCATCTTTTATACTCAGAAGGACTAAGAATACCTGAGTCCAGCAAATCTTCTGGGAATTTTAAATGTTTCAGAGATATTTTTGGATATTGAATAATTTTTTATTCATGCTACTGAGTGCACCCCTATGGAAGTGGTGCAGCTAGTTCCTTCAAAAAGGCTACCTAATCAGACATGGCTCATGACCGCCATACCTTTAATGAATATGAGCAGAATAGATCTTCTAGGTGGGAAGTATTTCTAGATTAAAACAAGAATTTGCCTGTTGTAGAAGCCCAGTCTGAGAGAGAGAGTATACACATATATCCCTTGCTCACTGCTACAAGAACACTTGGAGCATCTCTGCCACAAGCCAGATAGATGGCTGATGATTTCAGCCATTTGTGAAAGAGTAACTGGGATTGACACCTCAGTTTATCTAATAACTGGCCCCTGTGCATACTTTTGGGTCCAACTGTATATTGAAATGCTCTGTAAATAAGAGGGGCCACAGCAATTTGACCAAGTGTAATCATAAACACCCGAGGTTTGAGGCAGGTATTGAAGGTGCTGAAAGATGGTCAAGATAGCACCAAGAAAGTCACTTTCTCAGCTTGCAGGGTGGGGATGCATGGTGTGATAGTGTTGCAGACACAGCAGTGCCAGAGGCAAGCAACAGTGGTTCGTTGCCTAGAGTGCTTAAGCGCCAATAAACACACCAGGGTGGAGAAGCAAACAACCAAATTTATTTGAGCTCAAATAAGGTGCCAGGGAGAAATAACAATCTCAGATCCTGCACCCCTAAAACAAGCAGTTTCTTCCTTTTATATCCCAGTTGTTTACTACAAAACTTTCTTGCTGACTAGCTGATCTTTCACTCCCCTGTACTTCCCCATCCAGCTGCAGTATCCTTTTTCAGTCAATCTTTTGACTTCCCCCTCTCTGCTGCTGAGACATGTATACAGTATCTTAAAACGACCTTGAACGTGCTCTAGCCTAGCTTCAATGTGTTACAGCAGAGAACTGGCTATTACAATCAAAAGCTAACTGGTAATACTACATTTTTGCAGCTATTAGTACATTAGGTTACACTAGGTTACACAAAGTGTTTAACATGGAGGAACATTGGTTCATTAAGGCCTACAGCAGAAGGGCTTCATTGACACTTGTGGTCTATCACCTTTCCGAATTACCTAGGGTTATGCCAGAGTGACACCAACAACTCCCTCCTTTGAGAATACTCAACAAACTTTTGGCTGAGTGTTCTCACATTTAAAGGATAACATGTGATTAAGCTCTAGGGAGCTGGAGTGCTTTACAGCAAGCAAGCAAGAGAAGAGTAATGATACACAACACCACACCAGTGAGCAGGAGGTGAACAATACCTTCCCTTAGTTCTTCCAGGTTAAGCAACCAGCCCCAGGGGGAATCAGAAATAGTAGGTTTCCTTTCCTGGGCCTTCCACTGTTCAAAAGCCTGTTTAGCTGACAGGATGTGCTTGTTAATATCCTGTGCGCTTTTTGGGACATAAGTACAGTATTCATCCCCTATAAGGGTGCACACCCCGCCCTGGGAAGCCACACTTCCACCCAGGAAGTGTCCACATATGTCTCCATGATCACAGATTAGATGGTATTCCTGATGTGTCTGTAAGGGCAGTGGGCCAAGTCTGATACTCAAGATTACTCCGAATGGCCATCAGCTGGTCATTCAGGAAATCCCGAATTTCTAAACATACTAGATCCCACTGCAATGCCTTTCCAGCCTCAGTTATATTTAATACCATTCCTTCTTGGTGTAGTACTATAATACACCTGTTATTTAACTATTCTTAGGTACTGTCAAAAGGCATTTCCATTAAGAGCATACATTATTAGTTATTGGAATGGTTTCAATATGGGTAAAATTTTTAGTAGCAGAACAAACTTTTGGGTACTTGTTATTTAAAATCCAATTAGAGAGAGCTATATATGCTGAGGGATTTATCCAAAACACAGGGCGCAGCCTGTAGAATAAACCCCAAAATCCATTCAATACCACATTTCCAAGCATAGGTCCCACAAATGTTCTCCCACCAGTGTATAATTCTTTGTTTCTTCACCAGGGTCAGTTCTTAATGTCCTTTCTAGTCAGGAATTCCTGGACTTTGGCAATTTCAGTGGAGCGAGTGTTCCTTCTTCTTTTCCAAAACAGTCGTGATGCAGCATCCTACAGGGCAGAGGTTACTAGCACATAACCCTGTAATGGTTTTGATTCTTCTAGAAAAATTCAAAGGCACAGTAGATCTGTTAGTGGATAAGGGAGAGGTTATTAGCACGTCACCTTGTACTTTTTCCCTGCTGTCCAAAAGGCACAGTGGAGCTAGAAGGTGAAATAGGCTAATCATCAGTAGGAGAATTCTCCCGATGTGGAGTGGGTCTTTTTGCAGTGAGAATCTTGGGTCCAAGCAGTCAGTCTTTGGCACTTCACAGCGGTCTTGGTAGTCAGCGGGACTTAATAAGGGCCTTTCCAGGGTGGAGCCAGAGCAGTCTTTCGTCGGTGGACCTTTACATCAATCCCGTCTCCTGGTTCCAAGGAGTGGCAGCGCTGCTAGGGTCTTTGGGTAGCACTTCTTTACCTGTGAGAAAAGAAACTTACACATTTCATTAGTGCCTGGCAGTGTTTTTCAGATCTCATAGCTGTGTGGGCAAATTCAAGCCCTCTTTTTCCTAGTTGTTAGCCAAGTCTTAACTGTGAGCAGTGTCCTTGAATGGAGTCAGTGTCTTATCTATAGCCTGAGCTTGCTAGCTAATTCTTTTTTTTTTCCCGTTAACTCATTCTGTGCTTTGTTCTTCTTCCTTTCTTGTCTTCTTTTAACCTGCAAAGGAAACTTCCACTTTTTACCTATACACCTTTTTCCCAACATTGAAGACATAAACATTGTCATTATACAGTAATTAGTCTTATTATTTAATATATGCCACACACACCCTTTTACTAAAATAACCTTATTACAGAGCTTTGGAGCAACAAGCCAGGACAAGCACACCCACTTTGAGGAGTTCATTAAATTTAACCTCTAGTCCAATAGCTTTCCACCATCCCCAGCCCTCTGGCTAGAAATTTGAGGTAGCCAGAAAGATCCCATATACAATATGGGGAGTGGGTTAACTTTTCATGTCCTTGCTTTCAAAGACTGTTGGTATGCAAATTTTAACAACAATTTTTGCAATTAACAGTTTGACCAATGAAGTTTCTTTTCCTTGAGGAAATGCATTAGACTTTAGTATATTACATTCTTCTGATTTACCCAAACACTTTGTATTCCAAGTTGAACAAAACAAGTATCTGCATTTTAATTTAACCTTTTTGTTTGATTTTAAACTAGACTATTTTATAAAAATATTAAACACAAAAATTCCGGCCACAAGACAAACACCACAAGACAGAATATAGAACACAAAACATAATTTCTATTGTGCCAGTAAATGCATGGTATGTTGAATGCTGTTCAGCTGGCATCAGTTTTCTCTGATTATCTGAAAGACAAAAAAACAAGAGGTCTACCCACCCTTTCTGGGCAGACAATCATCACTTGAAATATACAAATACCCTTGTTGACTTCAGGCAAAAACAGAGGAATTACCCCATATTTTCTTGTATTTGTTTCATAAGCAGCCCAGGTTTTCAATTACATAACACTGTATACATTCTTCAGCTAATTTAACTAAATTGTTCATAGCCAAACCAAATGATTGCAATCCAATAATTTCTTTGCCTGAATTTATTTACAAACATTTCACAGACACCAAAAACCTTTTTTTTCTTTAGCATTTTTACAAAGTTCAACTGCTGTTTTCTCCAGCAACTACAGAGTTAACTTCTCACTCTTCCTTAAATCACTTGCTTGTCTTCCAACAGCCACTTTTATCAACTTAAATCACCATTCCAAGTAAGTCCTGGGTATTTGAAACCCCCATGCTTACACTTACTGACTCCTTCCTTCCAATACACCCTTAAAGTTTTCCAACCTGTTTTCCAATCTCTCTGTCTGTTGCCTGCCTGCCTGGGCCCGATCCTGCTTTTCTTGCTGAACCGTCCCTTCCATGGGCACCAACTTGTTCCCCTACCAGTTTAGCTCGGAGGGTGGGCTTTTCAACTAGCCCCCACCCTTCCTGGTCTCTTCCCTTAAACATTCTTACTTACAAGACTACCCAAGTCCTCCTTCATGAGGCTTGTCACCTGGACAAAAACACATGGCCCATTGGGCAAAGGCCAGTTACTTAACATATAATTTAAAGGACTATTCTTAGAGGGTTTACCCAGAGACTCATTCATCTGTTTGACACTCAAACAGAAAAGAGAATTACACAGAGCGCAGAGGGAATTACAGTCTAAGCCAGACTTTCCCACTTCTATACACTGACCGCTACAGGGGACTGGACAGAAGGATCTCAATTCAACCTCAGAGCTTTCTCGCACACATGGCTTCCACTCGGAGGAATTACGAACAAGAGGTTCAGTTCCGCCCACACTCCTAACGTCCAAATGAACAGAGCAGAAAAACAACAGTAACCGGTTAAACAGAACAGAACCAAAACCTGATAGTGTTTCCTTATCCTATTAGGGCTCACTTTACTCATGCAATTCTCAACATATAACACCAACAGTACCAAGCAAAGCAAACACAAAATAACCAGGGTAAAACAAATAGATGGTGTAAAGTCTGCAGGGCTCCTCCATTCTTAATTGCTCACCAAACTGTGACAAATTTCTGTTACCAATCTATCCCTCATGTCAGGTGATCAGGCTGACACTACAGGATCGTTGGGGGAAGATGAAGAAAACACACCATATAACTGAATTTTAAAGCTTCATTAATAAAATAATAAAACAACAACGGAGAGTGTTGGGAACGCTCCCACATTACTCAGGAAAACATTAATGCCCCAAGCCCCTTTCATACCCACACATGTACGTCCAGACTGGCCACTTCTGTGTATAATGTTCAGAGGAGGGGGAGAGGTGGACAGGAGATTATCTTGCATACAGCTTGTCCAGAATTTCCAACATGCTTTTGCTCTTGGGAGGGCTGTTCTCTTACACCCTGGAATCTCCTGCGGCGTCTCTTTCAGAGATTCCAGTCCAGGTCGGCTGCCTGTGGCTTCTTTGGTGTCACCAAACCACACCGACTCCAGGGTCACAAAGGCACACTTACTGGACAGTTAAGCTTTGCAAATGTAATCTCAGTTCTGTAACTTGTATTGCCTTTGGTTCGCCTCTGTCTATATTTTTTCACAGCCAGCTGGGGCTGAAAGCAGCCCCTCCCTGCACCAAGCACAGTCCACGCCGATTCCTGACCCTGAATGCAGAGCAACCGCCCCCCCCTTCCATCCCTGGGCCAAGATGATTTTTAAATTAACCCGTTCCTTTCCTCAATAGACAAATTTGCTCACGTTGTGTCAGGGCTTTTTGGTGATTAAACGCTCCTCTTCGATGTATGATCTTATCTAGATTGAAGTACCTTCTAGTGGGCATTGTTTAGTTGGATTTTCACGCATGTAAATATTCCAATTCTCTAAATACCTGCAGGTTGTTGAACCATAATGTACGTACATGTAGTATGCTGGGGTACTCTTAGGGGGTAAGATGGAATGTTTAGACTGCCCCTCCCCCATTTTCCACTTACACACACAGGGAGGGTGCCCTGTCCGCGCTAGCGGCTCATAAACTAAGGATTTTTCCCTACAGGGTACTCACACAGGAGAGGCTAACGAGGATGGCCACGACCCTCCTACACCTTCCTTCAGCAAAGAGCGTCGGCTAGTCTCTGGGAGACGGCGCCGCTTACTCTGATTGCATCCAGTGAGATGATCAGACTGTCAGTAGCCCACACGGAAAGGAAAGGGGGAGGGAAGATGGGTACACACACTCCTAGACCCAGGCAGCTTCCTCACCGGACGATGCCAGGCCGAGTCAGCCCACCATGGGTCGGACCTCCTAAAGATCCACTAGTTACCGGGCTTGCATTAGAGTAGTCCTGGTCACGAGCTTCACAGGGTACTCTGGGCGTCTTCCGGTAACAGTCACTCATACTGGCCCCCCCCCTTTTTTTTTTTTTTTTTTTTGCAGCCACAACAGGGAGAGAGTGCACTAGGACATAGGGTCTCCCATTCCTAGACAGGTCCCTCCTTTGTCCCTGAACTATGCCTAACCTGCTTTTGGATCCTTGCACTCCACCAGACAGGGGGAAGAACAGGAGTTACGGTTTGTTTTTTGTTTTTGTTTTCTTTTTCTTTTTTTTCTTTAACCAGAGCTTTTCATACAAACAGTTTCAGAACCTACCTGTTCACTGACAAAACAGGAGTAATTGTACTGTAATTTACTGATCTTTCAGGTGGCCACCTTTCCTGACCCTTTAATTTGTACTGAGGCCAGTCCACTGTACAAAACCTTTGTAACCTAGTTTTGGACAACGGATCCGATCCAAACACCTTCCAGTTCTCCAAAATGCATTCTAGGGGGGAGCACCTTGCCTTCCCCACCTTGCTCTGCCCCTGCCCCGTGTCGCAGGTAGATGCTGGGCGTCCCCAGATCCTACCAGAGAAAGTCCGGACAACCGGACTGTTCCTACCTTATCCAAGGGACCGGTTCCTCACCGTCGCCCACAACTGCTTCTCCACTATTTGAGTGCGTTGCACCGTTGTGCCCTCTGGGGTCGCTCACACCGCGTCTCCGCCGAGGCCCCCGGTGAAGTCACCGGTGTGCACTGGGCAGGTCGGTCGTCACCGCGATCCGTTGACCTCCAGGAGGGATCCAGGCAAGGCTAATTTTCGCCTCAGCCCACCCAGGGATGCCAAAAACTGTTGCAGACACAGCAGTGCCAGAGGCAAGCAACAGTGGTTCGTTGCCTAGAGTGCTTAAGCGCCAATAAACACACCAGGGTGGAGAAGCAAACAACCAAATTTATTTGAGCTCAAATAAGGTGCCAGGGAGAAATAACAATCTCAGATCCTGCACCCCTAAAACAAGCAGTTTCTTCCTTTTATATCCCAGTTGTTTACTACAAAACTTTCTTGCTGACTAGCTGATCTTTCACTTCCCTCTACCTTCCCATCCAGCTGCAGTATCCTTTTTCAGTCAATCTTTTGACTTCCCCCTCTCTGCTGCTGAGACATGTATACAGTATTTTAAAACGACCTTGAACGTGCTCTAGCCTAGCTTCAATGTGTTACAGCAGAGAACTGGCTATTACAATCAAAAGCTAACTGGTAATACTACATTTTTGCAGCTATTAGTACATTAGGTTACACTAGGTTACACAAAGTGTTTAACATGGAGGAACATTGGTTCATTAAGGCCTACAGCAGAAGGGCTTCATTGACACTTGTGGTCTATCACCTTTCCGAGTTACCTAGGGTTATGCCAGAGTGACACCAACAATAGGAATTATGTTGGGGTTCAGGGGAGGGTTTAATTCCATTTTAGGATGTGGATGTTTTGAAATTAGGGTGGGGAGGCTGCCAAGAAACCAGCCCTGCTGATGCCCTAATGGGAGCATGGTTTCTGTAGCAACCCTTTCTGACTTTCCCTCTAAGATACTGGTGCCTGAAATAGAGAATGTTGCCATAGCAACCCCCTCAGCCTCTCCTTGTGCTTCAGTGAAGATGGGAACAAGGTTGCTATGGCAACATCTTCCCACTCCCTTTTAATGTAAGTTGATGCCTCCAGCAAGGAAGGTGACATAGCAATTCCCCAGTCTCCCTGCACCATGCTCTGAAGCCTGTGGTGGATGGCCCACTTTATGTCCAGCCTGTAGCATGGGAGGCCTCAGCCCAGTTGATATAAAACACTTTCCTCTGAATCCAGAGTGGGGTTCTAAGTTAATGACCCTCACTGGCTATTCAGTACTAGGCCTGAGACCCTATCAGTGACTCTACTGGGCACTTGGAAACAGGCTTAAGCAATGTCAATGACCTTGTTGGATGCTCAAGACTAGGCCTGGGGCCTACTGATGGTCATGTTATCAATCAGAACAAGGTCAGAATCTCATGGATGACTCCTTTGGGTATTCAAGATCAGGAATGGGATATATTGATAACCTTTTTGAATGCTCAGGACCAGGCCTAAGATGTGTTGATGTGCACTGAGGACTCAGTATGTTGGTGACAAGGCATTTGTCACTGGGAGTTCAGTATAGCTAAGTTGAGTGGATATTTATGGCTGAAGCTACAGCAGACAATCAACTGTAGATCCTCAACTATCAGATTTAATGCCCTAGTGCTGCATGCCCTCAATGGGAAGGAAGATACCACCTGCTGGTATAGAACTATGGGAGTGACCTATTTATACTGGGGGTAGGATCCATGAAGGGACTTAGTGTTGCAACACTGACTGTTACAGCACCTAACTTTTAGGGGCCTAGAAAATCACGGGAACAAGATTGCAATCCATGCAGCTGAGTAAGGCACCTAGACTCCCTATATAATGAATGTGAGGAGAGAGAATGACTCTAGCCCAGCGATTGGGGCACCCACCTGGGATGTCATAGACCCTGAGTCCATTCCCCCTGCTCCAACCACTCTTTCATTATTTATCCACAGTGGAACAACTGGAACGTTTAACAGGAACGACTGAGGGAGCCCCACATCAGAATAACTCAGGGGTTAGAGCTCTGTCCTGACAGCTTGGAGACCCCTGTTCAAATCCTTTCTCAGCCTCTGGCAGAGAGTGGAAACGTGAACCTGAACCTTGGTCTCCCACATCGCAGGTGAGTGCTCTAAGCACTGGGCTAAAAGTTATAAGCTGGGCATCACCATGTCATTCAGCAGGATTTTGAATGGTGCCCTATGCATAGGTGCAGTCTGAACATACCTACCATACTGGGTCCTCCCATGAGAGTTAGGTGGATGAATGCCTGTCTTTCCCTGATTTGTGAATCACCCTGGGGCTTAGCTCTGAGAGGAGTCTGGATGCCCAGAGTAGCACTGCACGTGCTTAGAGACAGAAACATAAGGACATTTTAATCTGAAAATCTGAGCCACTGAATGAGTTTAGGCACCTACTGGGTGGGAGTTTTGCGAAGGCAGAGGAACCAAAACTAGGATATAGGCACCTAAAACAGGAACTTAGATGCCGAAGTCTGGTGTTTAGGTGCCTAAATTCTTTCATGGATCTTATTTTAGGAGCATATACTCATTGGAGGCAGCTGTGGCTTAACTGTTGTCTTTAGATTAGTATATTAATATTGGTTTGAGGTTAATACTAATACTCCGCACACTTGTTAATTATATATATTTAATCACTATTGCTTTTAGTACCTCTACAGGCTTGAATATGCCTAAGATTTTTCTATGAAACTTAAGAATGGCATGATTTCTCTTTTCCTAAAATAGATGCTAATACTCCTCAGAACCAATCTTTGGTGACTTGCTCATGCCTCAGATAGCATCTAGGTAATATAGAACAAAACTGAATGAATTATTTGGTACATCACTAACTAGCATGTTGTTCAGTTCATGCCGGATTTCCTACCACAAGGTGTGGTACAGTGAAGCCCAGCCAAAAGATTTGTACAAATCCTCTCCCTCCTTATCACAGTCCCAGCAGAAATCTTTTTATTTAATTCCAGCCTTATCATGCTCTGCTGGGCATCTAGTATGTTCTGAAAGGTCACTTGCTGTTTGATTAACTACAGAACTAAATCAAGGCAAGCCTGCTAGCATCTTTTATAAAAGAGGAGGTGTGGTTACCAAATCTGACTAACTTATTTGTGGATGAAGCAATGAAAAGTGCTTTTCAAGCTCTTTTCCAATACACCTAGACAAGACTAATGTGTAAGATTGCAAAGTATAGTATTGACAATGAAATACTCAGCTAGATAAAGAGTTAGCTTGTTAAGGCTGAAGAGGGGGGCGGTGAATGGAAAATCAGATAAAAATGCAGCAACAAATGGAGTGCTGCAGGGATTGTTTTCCAAGCCCCTTGTCATTTTCTCTGTTCATCAGTGACCTGGGTGAGTGAATATGTGGCGTGGTTTTTAACTTTGCAGATGCTGCAAAAATAGGAGGGCTGACCAATACCAAATAGCAAGCAGAATGGAGCCAATGGGAGTTAGAAAAAGAATTGTGCTCTAAATAGTATGAGCTGCAAAATGCTGTTTGGGACAGGATTTGGGAGTGACAGGTGAACGGAAACCTAAAATTATAGGCTGGATGGAATGTAGCATGTAGCTACAGCCCCTTATTGGGGGCAGAGTGGAGGTCAGAATCCCCAGAACTCTAGGGAGCACAGGAGAAGAATAAATACTATTCATACTATCTGGAGAGAGTCATTGATCTTGCCCTCCCACTCCCTGGTCAAATTTTCAACACTGGCAGGGCCACACTATCCCTGGATAGTCCTTTGACTCCCTTAACATAAAGGCTCCCACTGGACTTGGATCAGAGAAAGAGAAGCTTCTTGTGCCAGAGTCTCCTTGTGGGATATCTGCAAAAGACACAGGAAAAACACAGGTTCCAAAATAGCACATTTCACAGAAAAGGGAGTTGCCAGGTCAGCAGTACTGGCCAGCCAGGCTGCTATGGAACCCCAGCTGTAATCTAAAGCTACATCATCTGGTGTGAGGGCTGGCTCCAGGCACCAGAGGAGGAAGCCAGTGCCTGAGGTGGCATATGCTAAGGGGGCCGCATTCCGTCCATTCTTGGGGCAGCACAGTCCGGGTGCCTTTTTTTTTTTTGCTTTGGCAGTCTGAGCAGCCTTTTTTTTCTGCTTGGGGTGGCAAAAATGGTAGAGCTAGCCCTGTCTGATATGAATCTTGAAGGAGAGTGACCTTCCTCCTTTAAGATAAATTCTGATGAGATGCAGATTTATTAGCTGGTGTAGGTAATTTTAACTTAACTTTAATTTTAACTATACCTCCCTGTGCCAGATTTCACTTGGAATCTTGTGACCATTCTGAGCACTACATTATAGAAGTCTAATTGAAGAATTAGAGAGTGTATGAAAAATGGTAACAAAGCTAACAAATGCCAGTGGAGTAATAGCAAGAAGTTAGGAAAATTAGATTTCTGTCCAGAAGAAAATAGAAAAGGTATAACTGGAGTGTCCAAAATCTCAGAGGGGGAGAGGAAGGGAAAAAACTGTTGCTGCAAAACAATTTTCATGGCTTCTTAAATTTTGTCAAGTTACCTTAACTGCTTGGGACTGTGAGTAATACTGTAGTTTACCTATAGTTAGTTTTATAGAACCACATACTGAATAATTACATTGATTCCAAAAGGAGGATTTTAAACTCTGGGTTAATGCTCTTTCAGTTAGAGTCTATGGTTGATCATTAATTAGTGTATTAGTACCTGTTGTTCCCAGACTGCAAAAACAACTATACATCAGCAGGTTTAGACAAGGGCATTATTATAGTGGCACTGTTCATGCTGTTACAATTAAGGGTTTGCTGGTGTTGCATTGAAACACCTTACTCTTAGGGTTTATAAATAGACTGGAAAAAATACAAGTTTCTGAAAGCTGATATACAAGATTTCACTCCCCCTCCCCATTTCCCCCTAAGTTATAGAGGAAAAACCTTTTGACTGCTTGATTTATTGAACATAAAGAAACCAGCAACAAAAGCAAACCATGATATTTGATTGTTTGATTTCATCAGTGATTGTTCCATAAAGTGGATTAGTTGTTTTTGTTATTCTGGAGAAAGAAAGTAATATACATGTTTTTATTTTGAAAACTTCATCCAGCTCTGTATAGTATAGGCTCTTAGACCATGACCCACATGTAATCAGAGCTCCACAGGTGCACTAAACGATTCTTGCTCTATCCTGCTAAAGGACCCACAAGTGAGAACCCTTATTCTCATGTGGAATACTGGTGAAATCAGCGGTGCTCTGGATATAAGATGTGATTCCTTGGCATTTCTTTTCCATGTTTGCAACGTACATACTTATCTAATTATCCAGAATATTTGCTGAATCAGAAAAATGTACATGTTCATCCACTGCTCCTTGGATCCTCTGTAGTCATTTTCACCTCTTCATGGTGGGTATATATTGTTACCAAACTGAATTTTCTATTCACACTGGCAGCAGCATTTATATCCCCTTTGCGTAGGTATAAATGCCTACAATAGGCACAGGGCAGTTGAGAATTGCCCTGTGCATTTGCAGTACAGTATTAAAGAGGATGTTAGTTTAAAGTCTCTAGTCAACCTAGAACCACAGGTTCAAATCTTAACAGGATTGCCTTTGCACTCTATCCTTCCACAGTAGAAAAACTGAGCGTCATGCAGCTTTCCACAAATGGGTCTGAATCCTAAATGCCACCAAGCTGTGATAAATGTAGGATCCAAGGGTAGGAGGCAATTGTAACTTCATACCTACCCTACTCTGGCTAGGAGTGGTTTTGGTTTCTAGCACAAATTAAAGCAGCCTCAAGCCTACCCTAACCTGTGCCCAACTGCCTATTGTCACAAAGGGCTATTGCAGAGTTCAGAATAGCAAACTGCTCTCACAGCTGCAAGAATGGGCTAGAGCACTGCAGCCATTTTTATGCCATGTGGATGCTTTCCACAAAGAGGAGGGAATTACCTAATAGGCACATCCAGTGGCTTTACAGCCTCTTAGCAGCAGAGCCCACACACAGGGGAAATAGTACAATACTGAACCAGGCTCTTAGCTTTAGTGTTTAGCCTATCTTCAGCAAGGCATTCAGATTCTGAATTAGCATCCAAAATGTATTCCCTTCAATGTGGCATTATCAATAACATAGTCTCCCCCAAACTAGCTGTTCTTAGGATTTCACTGTTCTATTCTTCTAGAGAATCCCCAGCCTCTCTTATATCCAGCTTGGCACTAAAAAGATCCATCTGCCAGCATTTATCATTAATCAACAGTAACAACCCTGCACCTTTTTGCAGTCTACCACCTGTGCTTAGTAGGGTGACTCAACAGAACAATGGTGTGTTCCTGTTGCAGGGTCTTTCTGAACCTACCTTAAAACTTGGTCCTGTGTATAGACATTTTAAAAATGCTTGTCATGTTTGTAAGAGTAGGGGGTTGCCTTGCTATCTTGACCAAATTCTTGCTCCTGCCCTCATGAACAAGCTGTTCACTGGTTGCCTACCTGCTACCTTTCATCTCTGTGCTGGATGAATTCCTGGGATGCTGTATGTATATAGTTTGTGAAGCACTTTAGGTTGAAAGGTCATATGTAAATGTTAAATTATTTATATTTATAAACTGTCCTAGGTGCTTAGCAGCTAAAGTCAACCACGCAGGTTCAGGACTAGTGCTTATTTGGAAACTGAATATTTTGCAGCTGATTTTTTTTAATATTTGCATGAGAGGTCATTTATAGTTACATCTAAATCATGAAAATATTATGACAAACCTCTGGCCTCTTCAGTCTTCACATCTGTCACCAAAATGTGCAACTATTGGTGTTGTGAGAATGGGGACACCTTCTCCTATTCCAAAAGCACATGCTCCTACCATTTGAACTATGAGGGAATCTCCTTTAGTGGCTAGCTGTATGGGGCCCATAACAAATAGTGCTGATTCTGTCCTGTAGAAGGCAATGGTACAAATACACAGCCAGTTAATTACACTATAATACCATTAAGTTCTGAAGTGTTGTCACTCTCTTTTAACAGCACCTCAGAAGTATATTTGCAGTGAGCCTGCACTGGGGTTTGCAAGTACTGATGAAATGAATAAGAATATTACACAATATTCATGCAATACTGATGCTGTGCAACAAAGGAAATCTGATGTACAATTTTAGCACCTGGTCATAAACCAGTGACAAGTCAGTCAATCATATGCTAACCAACATGACTGGCATATGGAAGTGGTTAAGGAGCGGTTTTTTCTTTCAGACAAAAAAGAGAAAGCGATGATGTAATTGCAGATGAGAATCTGAATGAGAAACAGCTAGACTACTCAGGTCTGTCAGAGCAGGCTGAAGACATTTGGGTGCTGCGGCTGGCAGTTTATTGCACACTGCACCCACACAAGATACATAATTAACAGCCTAAAGAAAGAAACAGTTAAAAGTATCCCATAGGTGATCTATCAGTTGACTAGGAACAACGTTTCTACCAGTTACTGCAGCAGCCCACAGGATGATGAGTAAATCCCTAGTTTAACTGCAGTAAAACAGGCTTTAAAATGAGGGAAATTTGCAGCCAGAAATAAAGGTATGTAACCTTTAATTTTCTTTTGTCCCATTTCCCCACATCCTCATAGCATCTGGTACCAAATATGAAAAGTACTGAAGTATAAATATTTACCAAATTTCACAATTTAAGCCAGTCCCTATTTATAAGTAATAATTAGTGTACTACCTCTTTTCTGCTGGTGCTGGATAAGGTTCAGGAGAAAGATTCATCCCAAACCAAACAGTCAATCTATGCAGTGTTTTTCTAAGCACAAGAAACTCATGCTGCTGCAGCAGCATAATTCTTGAGAGCCTCCCTCCACCATCCAAATCAGAAAACTGGTCACAGAAATGCTGCTGGAGTCAGTGAGGTACAGACTCATTTCACACATGACAAGAAATGACAGAAAGCCATCTGTATATCTATTGTAAGTTCTGGGAAGCATTTCAACAACCATACTACAACTCTGCTTTTAGCTATCTCTAGAGACACCGTCCATCAATACTATCAGAGGAGAATGGAAGATGTACCACAAAAACACCACACAACCTTTCCTTTGCCCTCTTTCCTCCCCCAGAAACATGCAAAAGTTTGTCCTCAGCTGATATGTGCACAGATCTATAGCAACAAACAATATCATGTCTCATACTTATGAACCCCTGACCCAATCAATAAATACCAATGCAGAAGTCCTGTGATAAAATCCTTCTGTATCAGGTTGTACCCTAGTATGGAATATCAGTACCCACTGAATGGGTGATAATACTTTCAAAAGAAGCCCACAGAAAAAGTAAGGCTTAAAAAGAAGTGCAGCAGCTAGTTATATGTAAATTATTTTTACAAAATCTTTCTTGTTCACAAACTTCATGTGGTATGGAATGCAGTCAGAACCACCAACAAAGGTTCTAATCCTGTGACTGAGGCCGTAATCTTTAAAAAGAAAATGTAGTGTTGTGTGTGTAACTGAATGATGATGTGCTTCTGCTGTCCATGTACTGCATCTTTTATTGCAAGAGAAGTATCTCTGCCTGCTGCAGAGCCATCTGTGAAGCAGTTGCCTTTGTGTTTCAATTCAGATGCAGAATGTCCCAGAGTACAGAATAGCAGAACTGGTGAAAAAGGACAATTTTAAACACTGCCACACCTCCCTCCACCAATCATAGGTTTTAATGCTTCTTGACAGTTACTGTTTAGTTCTTTCAATCAGGCTGATGCACAACTGAAGCATCCGTAAGCCACAATCCCCAATGCCATCCAAAGAAACAACAAAACAGAAACAAAACCCATTTGAACACCCCACCCCACCCCACCCCCAAACTCAAAGATCAGACACCAGTCTGAACAAAAAAACACCCTCCGAAATAAACCCTCCAAAAAATAAGCATCAAAGGAAAAAGTAATTTACAAAAGCAAATACTTCCTAAGTGATTCATTCAGAAGATCGATTCCTGTGCATCTCCCATGTTCTGTGGGAGCTGCTGAGTGCTCAGGACTTTTGAAACCCAGGCTACTGATGTAGAGGCTTAGATCTGGACCTAGAAGCCTTCTCTGAGCACTCATTTTTGAGATTAGCCATGATAGATAGAATAATTGTCACACATTCTTCATGTGACTGTTTGGTGGCTAGAAGGGCATTTTTACAGTTAATATTTGCAACTAAGTGCAAATTACTTCATCTGGGAGCTGCGGGCAGCTGTGCATGCAGATGGTCAATATAAACAAACTGTCTCACAGCCCACCAGCATATTATCCTGACCACCACTGTTCTAAGATGATGGGAGAGAGCTCTCCCATCAGCATAAAAACTCCAGCCTCCAGAAGAGGTGGTTGCTATGCTGGCAGGAGATGCTCTACACCGGCATTTAGGTTGGTATAACTTATGTCACTCAGGGGTGTGGATTTGTCACTGAAGGACTTTGTAGCATAGACATCGGCTTTTTGAAAGTCCAAGTAAATTATACCTACCTGTTCTCCTTTTTCTACTATTTTGTTGAAATGCTTAAAGAATTCTAGTAGATTCCAGAGAGATAATTTTCCTTTACAGAGGCTGTGAATATTTGTTGCACTCATTTCACAGTTATCTAGGTGTCCTATAGCTCTCTTTCATTGGCCAACGTAGTCATTTAAAGCTAGTTTGGACAAACTGCTCAAGAAGGCACTGTGGGGAACAATCTTGCACAGCAAGGAGATATAGTAGATGACCTAGTAGGTCTTTTCCAGTTCCAGTCTGTGAAATTGAAATAGTACAAGGAAGCCGTTGCAGAGGTGGTTAAGTTCAACTCAGGAACTGCTGAACAGTTGCTTCAGAGGGAACTGCAGGGGGTTGCAAAAGCACTGCTAGAGAAATTCTTTGTATAGGGTGGGTTCAAGGATGACTCATATCCCAAGGAAGCCTTAGTGCTCCAAGGAGAACAGCACATATTTAGGTGGCTTGAATAACCTAAGTAGCTCCACTTGCAAATCTCTCAAGATTCAAATATGTGACACAGTGTAGCACATTGCCCTAAAATGAGGCACAGAGTGTGAAAGTGGGGATTTTCACTTGTTATGTTGTATGTGAGTCTTACTGTTGCGCCTGTGAGAGTTTTACTGTTTTGCATGAATACTGTGTGTGCCTCAGGTTCGCTGTGTGCTACACCAATACCTCGGTGGTGGGATTAGGAGTGTGACTTTGGCTGAGACCTCTGGAGCAGATCAGGCGGCTCCAGCTGCCTGCACATATGCTATGACCCCGGTTCCCTTTGTAACCTGAGACATAGGAGGGGATGCAACCTGGTGACGACCAGGTGATTCTTTGCCTGGGAAGTGGGACAAAGACAAGGAGGAGGAACAACAGAGGTATCTGAGATCTGGTTTCTGGAAGCTGGCAGTCTGCTTGGAGAGACTGGAAGAGGGGGAGTCCAGGCCACCTGGTCCAGGACTCCCCAAGATGGACTTGGTTGAAAGTAACTGATTTCTGTGATAGCAAGCTCACATGGGGAGGGATAGCTCAGTGGTTTGAGCATTGGCCTGCTTAAACCCAGAGTTCTGAGTTCAATCCTTGAGGGGCCACCCAGGGATCTGGGCCAAAAATTGGTCCTGCTAGTGAAGGCAGGGGGCTGGACTCAATGACCTTTTAAGGTCCCTTCCAGTTCTAGGAGACTGGTATATGTCCAATTATTATTATTTTTATTTATTATTGTTCTACACTGTGTTCCTGTCAACTAATAAACCTTTGTGTTCTACATGCTGGCTGAGAGTTGGGGTGCAGGACCCTCTGGCTTCCCTTGGAGCCCCACCTGGGCAGACTTGCTGTGGGAAGAGCATGGTGTGGAAGGAGATGCTGAATGCTCTGAGGTCAGACTCAAGAAGGTCAAAGCTGTGTAAGCTTCTTGCTCTGGAGACAGTATGCTCAGAGAGAGGAAGCATGCTACACCAAAGTCATGACTGGTTTTGTATGGAATAGTTCCAGAGCATTGGCCCTGTGACTCCGTGACACAGAGGAAAGCCAAACTAAAAAATTGGCATAGGAAGAACAAATTGAAAAAATGTTTTTTTTTAAAAACATGGAACATTTTTAAAGGGCCAAATCTTGCACCAAGCACATCCATGAAATCCAGTGGATCTGGACTACCCAGGCTCTGCAGAGAGAAACCTACCCTAGTTATGAGATACAGTGTCCCGAGGGTATTTGCATAGGGCCCATGTGGCTGCCCAATTGTTGTTTTTAAAAATGTGTTAGCTAACATGTTTTAACTAGCATGTTTTATACCCTCATGTAGACACTGTACATTGAATTCTAATATATATTAGCTGGTCCCCATTGGCTTACTACTGGGGTCCATGTCAATCAGCCAACATATGTTAAAATACAGCTTGAGCGGTCTACAGTAGTGTTTTAAAATTTTAGTTAAAGCATGCTAGATAATATGTTTAATCCCCTCCCCCACTTTTTATCCTGGTCTAGACATTCTCCCAGGCACAAGGCCCATGGCCTAGCCAGATGCTCCATGTCTTGCTCTCACAAAATGAGTGTGTGTGCAGTCTGCCCCAGCTTGCATAGTGAGTCATCCGGCCTCAGGAGAAGTTGGGTCCAATGTAGAGCCAGTTCATGTTGTTATATATGGATTATGCACCCCTTATGTCTGCAGAAAATACCCTCAAGCCTTGGTCCTATAACCTTAGATTCGTGGTTGTGTTGTTGAGATGTAATGTACAAGAAAAAGGAGGAAAGACCGGCATGAGTGATACAGAGATAAATTTAGGTTTAAAACTAGAGAAGATTGAATAAGTACTTAGTTAATGAATTAGTTAGTCTGAAGATGAAGGTGGTATCCAAGTTCTCAGTATTATTAAGTAATGAGGAACAGCTGAGAGGTATAGTTCCAATTATTCATCATGCATCCGACGAAGTGGGTATTCACCCATGAAAGCTCATGCTCCAAAACGTCTGTTAGTCTATAAGGTGTCACAGGATTCTTTGCTGCTTTTACAGTTCCAATTATGTTAAGAAAGTGGCAAGGGGACTGAAATCCTCTAACATGGTAACTCAAAGAGTTCCTTTTTCTTCACTATTGGGTTTTTAGCTCAATAAGGCACAGCACCACCACTGTAGACTCAGGACTGAGTCAACACTTTATTAGCACCTTGTCAGCCTAAACATAGTCCAGTTGTATCCTTTGTCTCACTGAAGTCTCAGTGTGAAAGTCATTAACATTTGCTTAGGGTTTTGGGACCCTTTGAGAGGAAATGTGTTGTGTGTGGGTTCAGTATTACTATTTTTATGTACAATAACTGTGCAGTAAAGATGAAAACTTCACCTTTTCCAAAGGTGCCTGTTTTCTGTTTATTATTACAGTTTAGCTCAGCTGATTAACATTTTCACCAATAAGGTATCATTTAAATAATAGGCACATTGTATATTACAACTACTGAGAAAAAAAGTAGCAGATCCTTTTACACGTAAATGGCAGATATTTCAAAATGGAAATTAAATATACTAGGTACAACCTAATATGGACCTAGTTTTGCCATTTTATTTTATAGTGAATTACTTTCATGGTCTCTGTTCATCCTGCTGCAGGTTCAGGGTCTGCTCTACTGTTTTTGCTGCCCCAAGCAGCACGCCGAATGCCGTCAGGGCAGCACGCATGTTTCCGTGGCGGCGGCAATTCGGCGGCAGCTTCTATGTTCAGCTGTCCGCGGCAGCACAGCTTCTGTCGTCTGGCTGAAGACAGAAGCTGCCGCCAAATTGCCGCCACTGCGGAAACGCGTGTGCCACCCTAACGGCACACGGACTGCCCCCGCCATCAGTGGTGACAATTCGGCGCGCTGCTTGGGGGCAAAAACACACAGACTGCCACCCCTTGCAGATTGCCGCCCTAAGCACCTGCTTGGGCCGGCCCTGTGCAGGTTCCGCTCATGGTAATATTTGTAAAATAGGAGCTGACTTTTAAAAGAAAGTTTAATATCTGTCAAATTTACAAACTCAGAGGTATATCCCAGACCAATCCCAAACTCGAATTGATTTCAGTGATCGAATTTATTGCTTGGAAGAGTAAACTGTAAAAAATGAATTAAAATTGTACATTTTCTCTATTATTGATTGCACATGTAGCAGTCTGAAGCAACACCTTATTTCAGTAACCCCATTGCTTTCTTTAGTCTTTCCATTGCACTGGATGAGTAAAAGTTGTTTTGTTATGCCAGACAGACTGATCATGGAGTGTAATTAATCCGTAGTGAAAGGCAGGATCAGCTGCCAATGAAAACACTAAATTTTCAACTGAGCTAAGTCTAATTGATAAGATCTTTACTGACAACTGCTTGTTTACTTGCTGATTACTATTTATGACACTAGAGGGTTTCTAACAGAAGCAAAGACACTTGTTTTAATTAAAATAAGGTATCTCAAATTCCCACACCCCTACACACAAACTTTGTCATCAGTTGGTAACACATTAACCTTAAGTAGTAGGAATTTAAATTACATTATCTAGGTGCAATTTTCTGCCATGAAGGTAACTTTGATTCTTAGTATTCCCAACATGTACATATTGTTTAGAATGTTATAATTAGAGCAGTGCAAAAAACAATTTTTTGGTTCAGTAGCTGAACAAAAAAAATTTCTTTTCTGGGTGACTTGAAATGAAAATTTCTCAGAGAACTGAAAAAGTTGAAAAAAAATAATTTTTGGTTGAACAAAATGCTTCATTTGACCTAAAACAAAATGTTTCATTTTATTTTTGGGCTTTTTATTACCTTTAATGTTTTTAAAAATAAAACTGAACTAAAATTCTAAACAAAAAGTGATTTCAAATTGAAAAATGGAAATATCTAGTTTAGAAAATATTGAAATGAAATGTTTTGATTTTGCATTTTTTTCCTGACTGAATCAATTAGATGAATTTTACATGAATTTGTGAAATGTTTCAGTCAACCTGAATCTATATTTTTTGGTAAAAAGAGTTGTCTCAAATTTCAGCTAGCTCTAGTTATAATTAATATTAACATTCTAATTAATTGCCACATATGTGATCCATTGTTTAAACCCTTCATCTTTCACTGTTTGTAGACATAAGTTTAGACAGACATATGCTATGTACACGCTGGCATTCATTTTTAATGTCCAGAGAGCAACCTTTCTTAAGTTGACATGCAGTGGAGTTTTTTTCCTCTGCTCTTAGACTAACTAATGTTAATGTTTGTTAAGTATTTTGGAGATGTAAAGATGATGTTAACACTTTGCTAGCTGGCTATCTTCATGTTGTGTGTTAGTGTTCAGAGACAGGGGAATTAAAAAAGAATGAAAAATTATGAGTTCTGCAATGGTCTCTCCACACTTTTTGCTTTACTCCATAACATTCCATAACTTTCTAAAATGTCTCTATCTTTCTATTGCAAAAATGCATATTGCATCTGTCATAGGTCCCATTTCAGTGAGTAGCTGTGGATATTCTGGGTCCTTTCCCAAAAAAGACCCCCAGAGGAAAGCAGTACATACTGACTTTCATGGACTTTGCTACCCGATGGCCGGAAGCAGTAGCTCTAAGAAACACCAGGGCTAAAACTGTGTGCCAGGCCTTAACAGACATTTTTGCCAGGGTAGGTTGGCCCTCTGACATCCTTACAGATTCAGGAGCTCATTTCCTGGCAGGGACCATGAAAGATCTGTGGGAAGCTCATGGGGTGAATCACTTGGCTGCCACCCCATACCACCATCAAACCAATGGCCTGGTGGAGAGGTTTAATGGAACTTTGGGGGCCATGATACGTAAATTCGTAAATGAACACTCCAATGATTGGGACCTAGTGTTCAGCAGTTGCTTTTTGCCTACAGGGCTGTACCACATCCCAGTTTAGGGTTTTCACCATTTGAACTTGTGTATGGCCATGAGGTTAAGGGGTCATTACAGTTGATGAAGCAGCAATGGGAGGGGTTTACATGTTCTCCAGGAACTAATATTCTAGACTTTGTAAGCAACCTACAAAGCACCCTCTGACACTCTTTAGGGCTTGCTAAAGAAAACCTAAAGGATGCTCAGAAAGAGCAAAAGGCCTGGTATGATAAACATACCAGAGAGCGTTCCTTCAAGGTAGGAGATCAGGTTATGGTCTTGAAGGCGCAACAGGCCCATAAAATGGAAGCATCATGGGAAGGGCCATTCACGGTCCAAGAGCGCCTGGGAAGTGTTAACTACCTCATAGCGTTTCCCACCTCCTCCCTAAAGCCTAAAGCGTACCATGTTAATTCTCTCAAGCCCTTTTATTCCAGAGACTTAAAGGTTTGTCAGTTTAAAGCCCAGGGAGAAGATGACGCTGAGTGGCCTGAAGGTGTCTACTATGAAGGAAAAAGTGACGGTGGCGTGGAAGAGGTGACCCTGTCCACAACCTTGGAACGTCTGCAGCGGCAACAGATCAAGAAGCTGTGCACTAGCTTCCCCGCCTTGTTCTCAGCCACCCCAGGACGGACTGAACGGGCATACCACTCCATTGACACAGATAATGCTCACCCAATTAGAACCCCACCCTACCGGGTGTCTCCTCATGCCCAAGCTGCTATAGAACGGGAGATCCAAAACATGCTACAGATGGGTATAATCCGCTCCTCTACCAGTGCATGGGCATCTCCAGTGGTTCTGGTACCCAAACCAGATGGGGAAATACGCTTTTGCATGGACTACCCTAAGCTAAATGCTGTAACTCGTCCTGACAACTATCCAATGCGACACACCGATGAGCTATTGGAAAAATTGGGACCTGCCCAGTTCATCTCTACAACAGATTTAACCAAAGGGTACTGGCAAGTACGGCTAGATGAACCCGCCAAAGAAAGATCAACCTTCATCACCCATGCAGGGGTGTATGAATTTAATGTGCTTCCTTTCGGGCTGCAAAATGCACCCGCCACCTTGCAAAGACTTGTGGATGGTCTCCTAGCAGGACTGGGAGAATATGCAGTTGCCTACCTCGATGATGTGGCCATTTTTTCTGATTCATGGGCTGAACACCTAGAACACCTGGAAAAAGTCTTTGAGCGCACCAGGCAGGCAGGACCAACTGTTAAGGCTAAAAAGTGTCAAATAGGACAAAACAGAGTGACTTACTTGGGACACCAGGTGGGTCGAGGAACAATAAACCCTATAGGCCAAGGTGGATGCTATCCAAAAGTGGCCTGTCCCAAAGTCAAAGAAACAGGTCCAATCCTTCTTAGGCTTGGCCGGGTATTACAGGCAATTTGTACCACACCACAGCCAAATTGCTGCCCCACTAACAGACCTGACCAAAAAGACCCAGCCGAATGCAGTTAAGTGGACTGATGAGTGTCAGAAAGCCTTTATCCAGCTTAAGGCGACACTCATGTCTGACCCTGCGCTAAGGGCCCCAGACTTTGACAAACCATTCCTAGTAACCAAAGATGCATCTGAGCGTGGTGTGGGAGCAGTTTTAATGCAGGAAGGACCAGATCAAAACTTCCATCCTGTCGTGTTTCTCAGCAAGAAACTGTCTGAGAGGGAAAGCCACTGGTTAATCAGTGAAAAGGAATGCTATGCCATTGTGTATGCCCTGGAAAAGCTACGCCCATACGTTTGGAGACGGCGGTTCCAACTACAAACCGACCATGCTTCACTAAAGTGGCTTCATACAGCCAAGGGAAACAACAAAAAACTGCTTCGATAGAGTTTAACTCTCCAAGATTTTGATTTTGAAATTCAACACATTTCAGGAGCTTCTAACAAAGTAGCTGATGCACTCTCCCGTGAAAGTTTCCCAGAATCAACTGGTTAAAAATTGTCCTTGAAATGAGAAAACTCTTGTAGTTTACACAATTAATAGTATATGTAAAGGTGCATGTGTTTTACTAATCTGTTTATTCTAAAGTTCTAGGAAGAAATCACAGTCAGTGTGGTTCCACACTGTCTGAGATTTGGGGGGCGTGTCATAAACAGATAGTTAAGGGTGAATGGCTCTTTTACCTGTAAAGGGTTAAGAAGCTCAGTAAACCTGGCTGATACCTGACCAGAGGACCAATCGGGGGACAAGATATTTTCAAATCTCGGCGGAGGGAAGTCTTTGTTTGTGTTGTTTGTTTTGTTGGTTGTTCGCTCTGGGGGCTAAGAGGGACCAGACGTGCACCCCAGGTTTCTCCCATCTTTCTGAAACAGTCTCTCATGTTTCAAAATAGCAAGTACTAGCTAGAAAAGGTGGATTAGTCTTATGTTTGTTTTCTTAATTTGTAAATGTGTATTTTGCTGGAAGGATTTTTACCTATGTTTGCTGTAACTTGAATCTCAGGCTGCGGGCGGGGGTAGGGGGGAAGTCCCTCTAGTCTATATGAGCTGAATACCCTGTAAACATCTTCCATCCTGATTTTACATAGATAGTTTTTACTTTTGTCTTTCTTTAGTTAAAAGCTTTCTTTTTTAAGAACCTGATTGATTTTTTTCCTTGTTTAAGACCCAAGGGGATTGGGTCTGAACTCACCAGGGATTGGTGGGGGGAAAGGATGGGGGGAAGGTTAATTCCTCTCTGTTTTAAGATCCAAGGAGTTTGGATCAGTGTAGCCTCTCAGGGTAACCCAGGGAGGGGAAAGTCTGGGAGGGGGAAAGGAGGGGGAATGGTTTTTTTCTCCTTGTTTTAAGACCCAAGGGGTTTGGGTCTTGGGTTCCCCAGGGAAGGTTTTGGGGGAACAGAAAGTGTGCCAAACACTATATTTTGTCTGGCGGCAGCTCTATCAGATCTAAGCTAGGAATTAAGCTGAGAAGGGTCCAAGCAGGTCCTCACTTCTTTGGACGCTAAAGTTCAAAGTGGGGAAAAGACCTTGACAGCATCTTTCACTATCTAAGCTGTTATGCTGCTGTCCTGCTAACAACAGCTTCAGAAAATTGTCTCCAGTTAAATAACGACAACTGCAAAGGTAGGAACTCAACCTCTTCCCCACTCCCTTCTCATGTATGAAATGTGTACATCAAAACCTGCAAGGATCATTTACAGTCGTATAGAACATTGTTTGTTCTATGATATGATAACATTCAGCAGGAGTCAAGGCACATACCCTGAGAACTTAGGCCACAATCAGGAACTAAACTCAAAGGATTCCAAATGGGCACACAGTTATGCAGCCAAAACAGTGTTTGTACACACACATATCTTGGCCATTAGCAGTTCTGTGTAGTCCGCGCACAACACAAGTTATTCTTGACAGATGTAATATTCTGCATGCAGGGGTTAGAGAAGCAGGGGGAGATCCATTAGAGCCATTGCCAGTTCAGGAGGTTTTATAGCTGCCAAGATTTATACAAATTATTTATAAAAATACATATTTTAGTTAAAGCATACTAGCTAATATGTTTAATCCCCTGTTTACAGCTGAACAGCAATATACCTTGCACCAAGCAGTTGTGGGGGTAGAACAGATTGCTGCACCAAATCTGACAGTGGTGGCAAGTGGGTGTGTACTGAAGGGTGTCTGGAGAGTATGTGGGTGCATTCAAAGCCAGGGCAGCTGGGTTTGTGGAGGGTCTGGGTGGAAGATAATGTTGGTGGGGACAGGGGCGGCTCTAGGCATTTTGCCGCCCCAAGCATGGCAGCCAGGCTGCCTTAGGTGGCTTGCCTGCGGGAGGTCCCCGGTCCCACGAATTTGGCAGCAGCCTGCAGGAGGTCCGCCGAAGCCATGGGACCAGCGGACCCTCTGCAGGCAGAGCGCCGCCTGTGGCTTGCCGCCCCAAGCATGGGCTTGGGGTGCTGGTGCCTGGAGCCGCCCCTGGGTGAGGAGCTGTAGTAGCGGTTGTGAGGGTGGAGGTAGCTGGGGAAGCTGGGTGGCAGCTAAGGGAAGTTGTTTTGTGGAGGTATCTGGGAGAAGAGGAAGTTAACTGGGAGCTGAGGAAAGCTGTGACATAGCTAAGAGAAGCTGGGTTTGTGCATGTGTCCAGGAGAGAAAGATGGGAGCAAGCTCAGTGGTTGGAGGAAGCTAGGGGTAGAGGTTGGGGTGGGGAGGGAGTAGCTGGGAACAATTGGGATTATGGGGGTTTCCAAGAGATAGCTGGATAACTTTGGAGAAGAGCTGGGTTTGTGATGGTATCCATGGGGTCACTGGTGACTGGAGAAAGCTGGAGGGGGGAGTTAGGCGGGAGCTAGCTTTGTGGAGGTAGATGGAAAAGCTTGGGAGAGAAGCTGGGGACATTTGGGTTTGGGAGGGTGTTCAAGAGGGCAGCTAAGTGGCTGAGGGGCAGATGAGGGTAGCTGGTGTGATGGATCTGGAGCTGCTGTGTAATAACTGATGAATCATAGAGAATCATAGAATCATAGGACTGGAAGGGACCTTGAGAGGTCATCTAGTCCAATCCCCTGCACTCATGGCAGGACTAAATATTATCTAGACAATTCCTGACAGGTGTTTGTCTAATCTGCTCTTAAAAATCTCCAGTGATGGAGATTCCACAACTTCCCTAGGCAATATATTACAGTGCTTAATAATAATAAATAATAATAATTATAATATATGTGGACCTGGATATTGAGATGTTTATTATATGACTGAGCTGGCACAAGAAGAAAGAATTTAATCATCTGGGCTATAGATGGGCTGAAAATCAACAGCTGCTGGAAATGTCAAGACGGGAGAGAAAGCCTTCCTGCTAGAGAGAACAATCAGGAGGGGAAAAGGAGGTAAGAGAGAGGATATGGCCTTCTGTGAACTGGCTGCCCTGGCAGTGGGAGGGTGTCTCATGGCCTCCTGGGCAAAACTAGGCAATAAAGACCTAAGAACTGAAGTTGGCCTGGAAAAGAGAGGACGAGCAGTGGATGCCACACTGATGCAGAAAGCAAGAGGATAACAGAGTAGGGGAAAGTTGGAAAACTCAAATGCCATACAAAGCTATTTTTTAGGACAGGTACTCAGATCTGATGATGATATACAAAGTACAAGATAGATGTTTATACAGTTAACATTAAATGTGGCATATGAATCTATCTTTTGGATTAGATACAGTAGCATTTTTCCTGAACAGCTATCTTCATTATGCTGGAAAAAAGGTTTCTACTGTTTTGACTTTTTCTTGTAAACTGACTCAAAAGAGCCATTTCTAAAGAACTGTATTTATGAACTTCACATGATGTTATTACACCATGGAAAGAAAACAAGCCAAAGATTGTTCTTCGTACATAGATTCGTGGCAGGATCTTTATATCCTTGATTTTGTCTACATAAATTGCCATTCATCTCTGGTTTTGCCCTCCCTTCCCTTTCTTGTAAAATCTGGCATTTTAGCCAACCAACTGTTAACCAAAGAGGAGTAGACTGGACTATGTCTGATCCTGTCATTGCCACTTTTTACTGAACTAGAGTGCCCGCCATTGAGTAATGAGAGGTTCTCGATCTGTGGAACAGAAGACCAATGCCAGAAATACAATCTCTCTCTCACACATGGTATTTGGCCATCTTTTAAACCCAAAAGTCTCTTTCAGAATAACAAACTCTATAAATAGCAAAATAAATATACCTAAAAATTCTTACGGCCTTGATCCTGCAAACACAGATGTGTGAGTAAGCCCCTGTGCCTATGTGAAGCCCCGCTGAAGTCAACGTGCAGGATTGGGTCCTAAGAGTTTAAGAAATCATCTTACTGAATTCATTTCCTATTAATTTTCTTAGGGGTAATGTTCTTCCTCTAACATAATATATTCTGGAATATGTTACATATATATCGTATATCTTCATAATAGAATGACAAAGGGTTATTTCCCTCAAGTTGATTCATATACAATATTATCTTGGTTTTGCTAAAAGCAGAACCAACTGATCTACATCATTACTCACACTAGTCAATGTAAACTGACCAATGCTCTTTACAGTCTGGTTAATAGAGTTAAGGAAACTTAATATTAAAAAGGTTGTAGAGCAGTTTTTAAACTAAGGGCTGGGGGAAAGTGGGCAGGTGCAGAGGGGCATATGGTTTGGACAGAGTAATCTCTTAGGGGAGGAACTGTTAAAGGAGATTCTCTATGTCCTAGTAAGGAGGAGAGGATGGAAGATGATAAAATACGGGTATTTTAAAATCAGTCAAATGAAAAAAGGGCCATTCAATTACATCATGTAATGGCAGGCAGCTAAAAAAAGACAAGTTTTTAAAGTGTTTATGTACAAATGCTAGAAGCCTAAATAATAAGATGTATGAACTAGACTGCCTTGTATTAAATGAGGATATTGATATAATAGAGATCACAGAAACTTGATAGAATGAGGATAATGAATAGGACACAGTAATACAGGGTACAAAATATATCAGAAGGACAGAACAGTTCGTGCTGGTAGGGGAGTGGCACTATATGTGAAAGAAAGCATAGAATCAAATGAAGTAAAAATCTTAAATAAACCAAACTGCACCACAGAATCTCCATGGATAGTAATTCCATGCTCTAATAAGAAGAATATAGCAGTAGGGATATATTACCAACCACCTGGCCAATGGGAGCTGCAGGAATGGTGAACCGTGGCCTCTGGGAGATGCAGGGGGCTGTGCCTGTGGAGGGTTAATGTCAGCCAAATGTCTCATGTCCCACAATCAGATTACCCTGATGGGCCACATGCGACCCCTGGATCACAGGTTGCCCACCACTGCCCTAGAAGCTGAATGGAAACTTATTAAAAACACCATAATAGGGGCTCAACTTAAACATATATCCCAAATTTAAAAAAAACATAGTAAGAGAACAAAAATAGTGTCACTATGGCTCAACAACAAAGTAGCAGAAGCAGTGAGAGACAAAAAGTCATCCTTTAAAAAGTAGATGTTAAATCCTAGTGAGGAAAATAGAAAGGAGCATAAATTCTGGCAAGTGAAGTGTAAAAATATAATTAGGAAGCCAAAAAAGAATTTGAAGAACAAATAGCCAAATACTCAAAAAGTAATAGCAATTTTTTTTAAGTACATCAGAAGCAAGAAGCCTCTAAACAACCATTGAGGCCACTGGGTGACCAAGATGCTAAAGGAGCACTCAAGAATGATAAGGCCTTTGCTGAGAAACTAAATGAATTCTTTGAATCGGTCTGTACGGCTGAGGATGTGAGGATGTGAAGGAGAAACATGAAATATTCTTTTTAGGTAACAAATCTGAGGAACTGACCCAGATTGAGGTGTCATAGGAGGAGGTTTTGGAGCAATTGATAAACTAAACAGTAATAAGTTACCAGGACCAGACGGTATTCACCCAAGAGCTCTGAAGGAACTCAAATGTGAAATTGCAGAACTACTAACTGTAGTTTGTAACCTATCATTTAAATCAGCTTCTATACCAAATGACTAGAGGATAGTTAATGCGATGCCAATTTTTAAAAAGGGCTCCAGAGGAGATCCCAGCAATTACAGGTAGGTAAGCCTGACTTCAGTACCTGGCAAACTGGCTGAAACTATAGTAAAGAACAAAATGATCAGACACATAGATGAACATAATTTGTTGGGGAAAAGTCAACATGATTTTTGTAAAGGGAAATCATGCCTCACCAACCTACTAGAATTCTTTGAGGGGGTCAACAAGCATGTGGACAAGGGGGATCCAGTGGATATAGTATACTTAGATTTTCAGAAAGTCTTTGACAAGGTCCCTCACCAAAGCTCTTAAGCAAAGTAAGTTGTCATGGGATAAGAGGGAAGGTCTTCTCACGGACTGGTAACTGGTTAAAAGATAGGAAACAAAGAGTAGGAATAAATGGTCAGTTTTCAGAATGGAGAGAGGTAAATAGTGGTGTCCCCCCGGGTCTGTTCTGGGACCAGTCCTATTCAACATATTCATAAATGATCTGGAAAAAGGGGTAAACAGTGAGGTGGCAAAATTTGCAGATGATAGAAAGCTATTCAAGATATTTAAGTCCCAAGCAGACTGCAAAGAGCTACAAAAGAATCCCACAGAACTGGGTGACTGGGCAACAAAATGGCAGATTAAATTCAATGTTGATAAATGCAAAGTAATGCACATTGGAAAACATAATCCCGACTATACATGTAAAACGATAGGGTCTAAATTAGTTGTTATCACTCAAAAAAAAGGCCTTGGAATCATTGTGAATACTTCTGTGAAAACTTCCACTCAATTTGCAGCAGCAGTCAAAAAAGCGAACAGAACGTTGGGAATCATTAACAAAAAGAATAGATAATAAGACAGAAAATATCATATAGCCTCTATATAAATCCTTGGTGCATCCACATCTACTGCAGTCAGATGAGGTCTCCCCATCTCAAAAAAGTTGTATTGGAATTGGAAAAGGTTCAGAAAACTGGAACAAAAATGATTAGGGGTATGGAATGGCTTCCATATGAAGAGAGATTAATAAGACTGGGACATTTCAACTTGGAAATGAGACAACTAAGGGGGGAGATGATTAAGGTCTATAAAATCATGACTGGTGCACAGAAAGTAAATATGTGTTATTTACTCGTTTTCATAACACAAGAACTAGAGATCACCAAATGAAATGAATAGGCAGTCAGTTTAAGACAAACAAAAGGAAGTATTTTTTCCACACTATGCACAATCAACTTATGGAACTCCTTGCCAGAGGATGTTGTGAAGGCCAAGACTATAACAGGATTAAAAAAAAGAACGAGATAAGTTCATGGAGGATAGGTCCATCAAGGGCTATTAGCCAGGATGGGCTGAGGTGGTGTCCCTAACCTCTGTTTGCCAGAAGCTGGGAAGGAGTGACAGGGGATGGACCACTTTGATCACCTGTTCTGTTAATTCCTTCTGGGGCACCTGGCATTGGCTACTGTTGGAAGACAGGATACTGGGCTAGATGGACCTTTGGTCCGACCCACTGTGGCAGTTTTTATATTAAGGAAATGAAAGTAACTTTAGCAAGTAGTGGTACCAAACTGAAATCCTGAATCCAAGCACTAATAAGCCTGGAAGAAGTTTGGAACTGGACTCACACTGTGCATCACTAAGGAATCCGATTAAGATGAGAGGGATAATATGTAGCTGTAGTAATATTAAAAAAGTAGGTCCTAACTGCTTGTGGTTGTGTACATTCCCAATGTACATTCTGCAAAAGGATGGTTATCATATGCTATGTTTAAAATTTGGTTTGAGTAATTCCAGTCTGCTTACTTAAAATATGCCTGGTAGTTGCAGTTAAATACATTATTCTTCATCTCCTGCCCTAAACTGTTGTGCAGTGTCATTGTGAGTTTTTCAATGGTAACCAGAAAATATTTCAGTCCTGGCAACATTTCAATGGTGGGTGATGAAATTCCAATGGACACAGGTTCCGCTGCCAGTACTACTGGTGGAATTGCGCTGGTGGTGAATTATGTGTCTGAATTTTGGCAATGTAGTTGCAACTCTACAGATTTTCTTTGTATTGGGAGTGGGAGATTGAAATCTATCTATTTCCTCTAGGGTATAGAGGCCAACTGCGAAAAAGCTGTCAGTGTGATCATTAGCCTGGCTTTAACGTTTTAACGCTATTTTCCTTGTGCAGCCTTATTCTGTTTCTCTCTCTGTCTTTAAAAGCTTTATGACAAGGGTGGGGAGACTAACAAATTTCATTTCAGAGATCTGTGCCATAGTGAAGTATTTTAAATAATGAGAAAGCATGTGCTAGTATAATCAATTAACTAAGAAGTAGAATGTTAAGCAGATTATTCTAATATCTATTTTTGGGTTTACTTGAGACAGCCTTTTGACTACATTTTAGTTCAAGGGTGGGCAAACTTTTTGGCCCAAGGGCCACATCTGGTTGGGGAAATTGCATGCAGGGCCATGAATGTAGGGCTGGGGAAGAGGGTTGCGGTGTGGGAGGGGGTGCGGTGTGCAGAAGGGGCTCAGGGCAAGGGTTTGGGGTGCAGGAGGCAGTGCGGATTGCAGGAGGGGACTCAGGCAGGGGGTTGGGGTGTGGAAACAGTGCGAGGTGTGGCAATGGGCTCAAGGCAGGGGGTTGAGGGGTGGGAGGGGTGCGACAGTGAGCTCAGGGCAGGGGATTGGGGTGCAGGAAGGGTGTGGGGTGCAGGATCTGGGCCGGTGCCGCTTACCTTGCACAGCTCCAGGGTGGCAGCAGCACGCAGTGGTGCTATGACAGGCTCCCTGTCTGCCCTGGCCCTGGCCCCGCGCCGCTCCCGAAAGTGTACTCACCATCTCTGTATTAAAGTAGTTTCCTTAAATGCTACTTATATTAGTGAGTGAAATATAATTATAATGCCATTTGACATAAATGCCTTTACAACTAAAACAGGGATGGACAAAATACAGCCTGTGGACCAGATCTGGCCCATTAGGGTTTTGATCTGGCCTGTGGGATTGCCATCCCCTTGGCACTGCGGTGCTAAGACAGGCATTCTTAGGGGTAGAGAGCTCTGTGCGCTGCCCTCACCTGCGGGTACTCCCCCGAAGCTCCTAATGGCTGTGGTTTACTGTTCCCAGCCAATGGGAGCTGCAGGGGGTGGTGCCTGCGGGCAAGGGCAGTGTATGGAGCACTCTTCCCCCTGCCCACAGGGGCCACAGGGATATGGTGCTGGCCACTTCTGGAAGTGGAACAGGGCCAGGGCCAGGGTAGACAGGGTGCCTGCCTTAGCCCCACGGCACCATGGGGCTGGCAATCCCACAGGCCGGATCCAAACCCCTGATAGGCTGTATCCGGCCTGCAGGCCCTAGTTTGCCCACCCCTGTTTTAGTTGTAAAGGCATTTATGTCAATTGGCATTATAATTATATTTTACCCACTAATATAAGTAGCATTTTAGGAAACTACATTCACAGATAGCTGGAAATGTACTCACCATCTCTGTATTAAAGTAAACAGGACATGAAGAGGAATTTAATATCTGAAGATTTTTCCTAGCTCATTAAGAGGATTGTATATGAGAATTCTGTATTGAAAATAAGATTGAATGGCTGAATTAGCTGAGTTTGGGTAATTTCATCCAAGTTTGTTGTTTTCATGACATTGTTCATTGTTACACCTTACTGCAGTTGTTTCCTTCCAGAAATAAGAACAATGGGCCATACTAGGAGCTGGCGTAAAGAGGCAATAATCCACTGAAGCCTGAATTGGGCCTCTGAGGTCTTTACAAAGACCCTCTAAATGTTTATATTTTACCATCTATCAAATATACTATTGTGCTTAAGAAAACAGGCTAGACTGCTTTCGGTTTAGAAATGCCACTGCTTGTGTTAAGTCAGTATGTTTCCTTTGGCGATGAAGTGAAGGGTGAGATTCCTTATTATGATTAAGACTGTAAATGTGGAGGAGAAAAGCACTTAACTAGCAAACAGCTGAGTTACAAATATATATCTTAATCTGAGCCCTAAATGTCAGACTAGCTAATGAAGACTTCAGCAGTTTTACAAAACAATCTAGCTGCAATTTGTTTAGCTAGAGGCCTATGCTGCTGAATAAGGAGAGCACGTGGTATACTGCAGATCAGAGCATGGCACGATAGATTAGATTAGATTGCTAGATGCTGTAATGGAATAACCTCTTGAATTGCATCATGTGAGCTGCTGAGAACAGAATTATTTTAATTTATTTTCAATAATTCTTATTTCTCCTCATTCTGTCCTTACTAGATGTTTTGTCTCTTTATATTGTGTTTTAATGCAGAGCAATACTTATAAATTAGCTTTACAAATATTCGTTTCCAGGCTGATGCAGGGGAGGACCAGAGAGGGGTTTTCCTCTCTTATATACCAGATTTTCATTTCCAGGAGAGTGTTCCTAGAGATAGAGAGATGAGAGGTCAAAAGCCATGGCCTTGTTACTGGAAGGTTAAGGAATAGATTACAGATACCCACTCTGGTGTTCCTATAGATCTTGGATTGCAGAGGACCCAGAAACTGTAAAGAGCCAGAAGTGATATCCCTCTGTTATCAGAATATGTAGAAAGGAATAAATCATGAAGCACACAGTGATGTGCTACACTAAAAAGAAAATACTGCTGGTGCTTTTAGGGAGTAGACTCTTCATAAAGTCCAGCCAGGTGTGGGAAGATACTGTCAGTAATTGTTTGTAATTTGATCATCATTATAAATGATGTCCTGGATAAATTCCAAGTTGGGTAAATGCATTCTGCCTGCCTTACATCCTCCTTGTAGTTTTAATTAGATATGGTGTTTTCCCTTTGTTTAATGTCCTTCAACATTGTTGTGCAATGTTAAACAGAAACTGCATTCCTCCCTAGAGCTGTTTGCATACCAGTAGTGGTTAACTTGTGCATGAGTTTATGAAGTCAGGGGCAGCAGAATCTAATGACCCAGGAGCAGGAAGCTATGAATTCCAGAGTGCTGGGCCATGATCTGATATTAGCGCATTTTGTGGCCATTAGTAAATCACTGAGGGACAATGGGTGGCTTGTTCCTGTGTGGATGTGCATGGTAAGGAGGAATGAGAGCACGAGGAGCCAATTGCAGTCTTTGAACTGGAAGTGCTCCAGGCTAGCAATATGTGAAGTGCTACTCTTGTGTAGATATGACAGTTTCCTGCAATATCTTTGAAAGACTTTATTGCATTAAGTTTTTGGATTATTGTGGGTTAGGATTGTATATGAGCTCTATATGGGGGAGATGTGACAGATGTCAGAGTTGGGAGTTCAAAAGACCATACTGAAAATGTGCCAGACAAGTATGGACTTTTGAGATAATAAATGTAAAGTGGATTTCCTGGGGAAATCCTAGGGAGAAGTTAATGCAAATTCCTCAACTCCAGTTATGTAACCCCTCAGCATTTTGAAGCTGCTCCCTGAGGGGAGGGTCAATGTCTGCTGATTAGCTGTTACAGAAGGTCAAGATCAAAGGCCTGAGCTGTATAAAGGAGAAACTGATCTGCTCAGCCTTGATCCTGGATCTAAGACAGATGAACTTGAAAGTTGGTGAAAACACAGTTGTAGCTTCTGAAGTACTAACATCAATCAGAGCCCTAGGCTGGCGTTGGGGGTGACCTCAGGTAAGCATTTTAACATGTGTGTAGGTTCTTTTAATATGTTTGCTCTGTAATGCTTTTACTTTAAATAAACATATTTGCTTAAAATGAGCTGTGTGGTAACTTGTAACTGCAGGTAATACACTGTTCATAGCCCTTGAAGAGAAAGCAAAGCACCAGCATTGACCTTTTCAGTCAGTCTGGTTTGCTAAGGCTATCACAGTGTAAGGCAAGGAGCTGGGCAGCTTTTAAATCCCTGGTCAGGAGGGAGTGGGTGCAGGTATCTGCCTAGGAGAGCTGATCGCTGGGAGTTAGAAGCTTAAAGTGGGTGCCCTTGGTGGAGCATGGTGGGGTAATACAGGTACTGTTGCCATGAAACTGTGACAACTCCATCTCATGGATGACAGGAAAATGAAGAGCTGTGCTCTGGTCCCTTGCATTGGTGTTTCAGTTTTTTTTTCTTACTTGAAAGCACATCTTTTTTGGTTAGCATGCACTCTGACCTACAAGACATGTTGGTGAATTTAAGCTTGCCAAAAAACAGTATGATATTACACTGTACTATTTGAGAAATAACATGAGATCCCAATACGAGCAGGGGAAATAGTTTTCAGTTTGTCGTCAATTTAAAAAAAAAGTAAAAAAAAAGTTGTTAGAAAATGTTTGGCAAACTGAAAAGAAAAAAATATCGTTTTCGGTCAAACAAAATGTGTCATTATGATATGGAGCATTTAATGTTTTCGATTATTTAAAAAAAATAAAGCTACAGTTGTTTTGAATCAAAGAACAAAATGTTTTGCTTCAAAAATGTCAAAATGTAGTTTTTTCAGAATTGTCTTTGTTTCTTTTTCCAAAATGAAAAATTCACCAAACAATGTTTTGTCAAAAAAATCACCCACTTCTAATCATAATGCAGACACAGATTGGTTAGTGGAGAGGCAGCCCCTCCAGCTTTAACTTAATCTTTCGTCTTTCGAGTGCTTAATCACACAACTTCAGCATTCTTAGTCACAATTCCATCAGGAAAGTACATTAAATTCCTAAAATGGTTTGGAATTCTTTGAGATGAAGGTGAAATATACATATAATATATGAACACTATTATTACAGCCATTTCCTTTATGATATCCCTAAAAGACATAAGTTGTCTTAAATGTAAAAATGGAGTACAACCTTCCATATGATACCTTTTTATAAACATTTTTTATTATTGATACCCTACTGCCTGGCAAGGATGTATCGTATGCCAATCTGTACTGAAGTAGTATAGCAACTATTTTTCTGAACTATACTACTGTCTATGACTAACTGTGAGGGGACAAACCTTATAAAGATTGTAACACTAAGGAAGCAACACTTAAAGGCATATCCAAAGGGTACTGAAAGGTAAACAGGGCTATTTCTTGTAGATAGTTATCAAAACCATGTTAAGTAGACACGAATCTTTAACAGGATCAAGAATAGATGCTAAATGTATTTGTCTGTGTTTACCTATATCTTGTTAGAAGTTTAACAAGGTAACTAGATTAGCTTGTGGATGCTAATTCCCTTTCATGTCTTTATGGCCTTATAGTATACATGTGGATGGTTCAGTTAATCTTAAAATCAAAGATGCAAGATACTGTAGGAACTCATAATATTGTTTGCATCATCTTTAGTTTAATTTTCTATACTATAATGAACTGTCTTGATTGTTTGAATGGCTAATTGCCTTATGTTAATGAATACAACTAGCTTACCTGTGTATGCATAGGAAATAGTTTAGCTTCAAAGCAACAATCTGCACTGCCTATTCTTCACCAGGGAAGGTCCTACTGTGACAATTGCTATCAAGAGGCTTATCAGCTTTCTAGAGGACTATAAAGAAAAGTCCTAGGCCTGATTCTTTTTATCTCAGATCTGCTTAAACTTTAACAGGGAAGGTCTAAATTTAAAGTCTGAGGTCTCCAGGTTTACCCTGGATTAACCAGGAATTCTCATGGAAGAATTTCAACAGACTCTACACCTGGACTATTCATTGGACTATAAACTGGAATCAATTTATAAGAAAGACTTTTACAAATCAGCAGCCTCACTATCTCTACTATGAAAGTGATTGAAGGTTTTCATGAATATCTGTTTGTATATTGATCTTTTAACCACAGCAACTCTTTTTCTTTTTATTATTAAACCTTTAGTCTTTTAGTTACTAAAGGACCATCTGCATAATTATTGGGTAAGATCTGAGACTTATATTGACCTTGTATTGCAGGTACCAGGTCACACAGATAAAATTGGAAGATGCAAGAAAATGGGCTATATTTCCAAGAGCTGTAGAAGAAGGCTTGAGAGAGGCAGGATGATCTAGTGTTTAGGGCACTAGTTTAGGACTGGGAAGATCAACGTTCAAGTCCCTGCTCGGCCACAAATTTCCTGCAATTTACTTAGCATTTCTATGTCTCAGTTCCTCACCCATAGAATGGAGATAGGGAGTTCTTCCTGACATCACAGCTGTGTCACAAGGGTAAATACACTGAATATTGTGAGGTGCTTAGATGCTAGAGAACCTCACCATATCTATCATAGTACCTAAAATAGACATATAGGTATAGTATAAGAAAAAGGGTTGTGTGTTTGAAATGATGTACATGGGAGGAAGACACAAATCCTATTAATATATAATGGAATTGGAATTAATATTCTTCTTTGCATGCTTTTGAAAATAGCTAAATGAAATGGAAAGTGATTTTATACTGAAGCACATCACAAATAATAAGAGAGATACTGTGATGACCAAGTATGATCTTGACGAGCTCTTAGGAGCTCTCAGTATCTCTTTCTCTTACTGTTTGCAATTCCTTCTCTCTCAGAGAGCAGTGGAGGTTAGGAACTGTTTATTGAGAGAGAAGGAATGGTGGTCAGGAAACCAGATATTTTATTCTTTCTTAAAGATGCCATTATATCTTTAGCTTTCAAATGGACAGCCACCAATGACAGACAGAAGGGACCTGGGTTTAGCATCTCATCACATGAATGGCACCTTTAATGGTACAGCACAACCAGTGCTGCAGTGTTTTGTCAGCAGTGGGTAGAATCCCAAGTTTGGGTAGTCTTAAGCCCACAGCCTTCTGTTCCAGAGAATTTTACCAGCTGAGGCTGCAATATATGCCAACATGTGGACAAAAGCCTAATTTAAGACTCATGAATGAAAACGTTGGCCAAATATTTTTTTCAGTGCAACATTCACTATCAGTTGCAAGTGCTTATTCACCTAATAAAACCCCTCTGGCACAGATCTTGTGGTGTACTGTGACTTTCTTCTTCAGAAGAATTAGGGGATAGTAGATATCTTAGCCAACCTGATACCATCTAATTACTAGGCCAAGGGGTACATATTTCAGTAGAACATTTTGAGATGTGGCAAGATCATATTCTTAGATTGAGAAGGAAGTGTTAGTCATTTATATGCATCAGTGAAGCATTTTGCCACTGCTTGAATGGAATTATTTAAATGATATATACCAACATACTAAGAACCTTAAGAAATCTCATATTTACTAAAATTTGGTGTTGACATTTCAGCATTGATAATTCAAAGTATTGTTTCAGACCACCAAATGCAGCAGATAAGATATTGTACCTTAGCTCAAGTACAAAATATAAAGCCAAGTTTCATTGCATATGTTATTTGAAACACTCAGAACTGGGAAAAAGATAAGTACCTTGAAAGATACAGGGCTAAATTCAGAAGCGAACCAATTGGTGGTATAATTATACGGAGGTGTGAACGTAAGCTGATGTCACTTTCACACTGAGGGGGCAAAAAGACAGAGCTGTATCACAGGAATAGCAACCATCAGGAGGATGTATTGCCATGTAATGTAGACCAGCATTTGTATTTGCCCCACACAGAGCAGCAGTAAGCAAATATCTGTGTTACAAGGCTACATAGCTCATAAGAAAATCATTCAAGGGCAGATTTTCATGTCCTTGTTCACAATGAACAGTTCCTTACTCTGCTAATGTTACCATTTATTTAAATGGGACTATTCAAGAAGTAAGAAATTATCTAATGTTAGTAAGAGTGGCAAAATAGGTTCTATGGGCACCTAATAAAAACCATCACAAAACAGGTAAGAAAGAAGTCTGTAGGTTTGGGCAAACAGTGCTGAATAAAGATTATCCTGTTAACACCGTAAGGAGTGTGTTACCTATTACTACGTAGTAACTCATTTTTAAAATTCCTATATCAGATTTCAATCTAGAGAAAGTGAAAACTGAATGAGGACAGAACAGCTCCTGTGATTGGTAAGGGGACATGGACCCTTGAACTTCTAAGTAACTAGTCTGAGTCTATGCCAGGCCCAGTAGACAGAGATCACAATATTATGTGGAGGATCTGAACTCTCACACTACTCAGGGAATTTAATGACCTACTCGTCATAAATGCTTAACATATTAAACACAGAAAATGCAGTATTTTGGTGTACCTCAGAGCACAATACATTATTCTCAAAGATATTGAGTTTATAACAGATTACTGGTATTTATATGTGATATTTACATGTTATTAAAAAAGGCATATTCGCCAATGCTTTGTGGTATTTAAACAGCATGATTCCTACTTTAGTGATAGGTGTGCAGCTAAACCACTGCACGTCACTGCTTTGAAAATTTTACTCCAAAATATTAAAACATGAGGATTCCTGGATTTCATAACAGATTTAATCACACAATTACTTTGACTATCAAACTCTTTTTTAAACAAAAGTTTAATGATGTTGCTATTTTATCTTTCTTCTCTTTACCATCTCTCTCTTCACTAGCTTGATTCACATTTGTCTGTTTTCTGTTATCTCCTCACCAGCCTTCCTTCAATACTCTGCAACTCAACTTTCCCCCCTCATTCTATTCCTCTCCCTTTTAAGTCTTTCCTTTGTTTCTTTCTCTCCATTGCTGTCTCCCCTGTCCAAACTCATCTGCACAATCCTCTAACCCTACATCACAGCATTGCTCATGTCCCCCTTGTCTGCTGGTGATCTACTTCCAACAATGGCAGATCAGGGAAGATGGTGCATGTGCAGGAACACCAAATTGTGAGTGCTCCTCCATTCGTTTTTCTCTCCTGATAGAGAAAATGGCAGATTTTACTAATCCCTGCTCCTTTGTGCTCATTCACTGTGACAACTTCAGGGGGCAAGCCCCAGTAGCCTATGCTGCTGCTGCCTTGAAGACCCCAAATGAAATACAGGCTGTAGAGTTTGAGACACTGGAGCAGCTACTGCATATGGACCCTTCCTTGGCAAATGGAAGCACTGGACTGTTAATTAACAGCTGTAAATAGTATATAAGCTTATTTTTTTCTGACTCCATAAATCCCTCCCTAACACTGGTTCCATGCAGATGCCATCCCTGGAACTCAGTGCAGGTTCACCTAAAACTTGACCCAAGTTCATGAGCCTCGGTGAACCAGATCCATCGTTTGACTTGGTAATGATATCTCAAACTCAAATCAACTTCACTTTGCTTGAAGTGTCACCATAAAAGTTTTCCAAAAGGCTGTTCATTGGACAGTATATGCAAAATTTTCCAGGGGAGAGACTTTCAAAAAATCTTGTTTCAGTTCTTCTAAAATGGAATTAAAAAAAAAAAAATTTCCAGTCCAAGCTCAATGTACTCCCAGACTCTGCGGCAACCCACCTCTCAGGGTGCTGGAGTGCATAATACCTGGGAAGCCCCAGCTCTGTGGCACCAGTCTACCCAGGCTACCAAGAAGCCAGGAAACTCTGGGATCCCTGGCTCCCAATCTCCCTCAAAAGGCAGGCTACCAAAGAGCAAGAGAAGTGGGTGAACAAGCTGGCAGCAGGCAGGCTGACTTGCTTAGTTTCCACCTAAAGTTTCAATAGAAGCAACATGTTCATGGGAATGGTTTGATTCTGCCAAATCAGCATTTTCCAATGGGAAAGCAATTCCACTGGGAAGTGTTTGACCAGGTTTATTCAAGATGATGGTTCTGGCTCCTGTTCATTATCACAATGTCACCAAGACCTAAAGTGACTTTATTCATTACATGTTGGAAAACATCATTTCTGAGAACCAAAGTTCTTTCATTTCCAGTCTTTCCAGTGAGGTATATGGGAAGGTTATTTTTGCCTCTGGGATTGTGAATTAGCACTGTTAAAGAAATCTTTGGAATTAGCATTTCCATTAGTTCAAAAATAGCTCACTGCTCAATTCCCCCCTCCCTTTTGTCCTGTGCATAAGCAGTTGGTTTTCCCCCCACAAACTGTGCAATGTGTTATACATCTGCTTTGAAGTAATTCACAGTAATTCTCTATTTTCATTAATTTCGCAAATCTTTCAGACTTTGGCATCAGCTCCTGCTCGGTAGGGAATCTTGTTTAATTGTGGATCATTAGTCAGCAATCCTAGTTCCATAACAAATCTGTAACCATATTGTCAGTATTTTTTCCTTTTAGTTTAGTTGTGTGGAGAGTCTCATGGTTAAAGCATACGACTGAGCCACATGACAGATTCTAGTTGTGGTTGTGCCACAGCCTTCCTGTATAACCTAAGGAAAGTTGCTTAATTGCTTTGTGCCCCAAGTTCCCCATTTGTGAAATAGGAATAATGGTACCACCACATGGGTATTACAAGAATACATTAATGTTCATAAAGAGATCTGAGATGTTTGTGTGAAAAATGCTGAAAAAGTATTATTTTGTGCACTAAGATACTATGGTGATGGGCATTTTAGAAATGTGCATAATAGATGTTAGTAATAGTATAATATCCAGAATGGAGAATAATATAATTTATAAGACAAAGGTGACAGATGAGGCTTATTGAAATATTTTGGACTATTGCTGTAGAATATTGAATGGTTTAATAAGGGACAAGCTATTCCTCTCATTCAGGAGATGTGAAAAATGCTAAGGAAGAGTTAATTGCCTCAGCAGAGGTATAATAGATTCTAGCGATAGAATACAGGCCAGTGAGTAATAGAGCAATTTTTACACTAACTTTTCTTAAAACAGAAGAGCCAAGAAGTATAATCAGAGAGAAAGAACCTTTGGAACCTTTATAGGATGGTGCCCTGAGATGGTGGGTAGGAAATTGGTAAAATCCATATTTTTGAAGCATCCATTTGGTGATCTGGAAGACCTGAAAGTTCTTCTTGAGGACTTTCCTTATCTACAAATTAAACCCTTTAAAAATCTAAGTAAAATAAATTTGCTGCCACTAACATTTCTATGCATTTGACTAGTAAGTTAAATCATGACTTCATTATCTACCAACACTTCCAATGTTGTTTGTCCTAGTCTGACTGCAATTTTACCTTTGCAGTTAAGGTTACACAATTAAAAAATGAATAATCACCATCAAGAATAATTTTCTACAAATTGCTACAGTATGGTTTAAGTTTCTGCTTTGTAGTGTTTCCTGACATGTAGCTTTACTGCTGTAACATTGACAAAATAATGAAACCTTCTTGTGTTGGCTCTTGCAATGGGTAACTCAAAAGGCTTGGAAGTTCATTTTGCTTTAATTAATAACCTTTTCATGAGGATTCATGATAGCAAGGGCTATAGCATGGGGTAGTCAATTATTTTTTGTCAAGGTCCAAATTTATTGGTCAAGGTATAGTCAAAGTCTAGACTCCAGAGAAAATAATAATAAGTAAATAAAAAGATTTGGGGGGTCTGTTCAAAAGTGTCTGGCAGTCCAGATTTGGCCCACAATCCTCCTATTGACTGCCCCTGTACTCTAGGTGCATTAATGTGAGATCAAGATATCATTGGCTACATGGGTCCCCAGTCCCAACTGGATGGGGAAGAACAAAACAGTATTTGATATAGGATCTGGCAAATCCCTGAAAAAAGGATTCATCTCATACCTCAATAAAGGTCATAGCTACATAACTGGGAATTTGTGCTTTGAGAGACTGGAACTAGTGGGACTGATTCATCAGTGTTCAAAGCTGCTTGCACCACTGTGCAAAACCACCATAAAGCCTCTTAATTGGGCCCCTGCATGGCAATTATGACAGCTTAATCCAAGATCACACCTCATCCTCTTCCATACTCATGTTTGAGAGGGAAAAATCAAAACAACAATTTTGGAAAAGTGGTTAAGATGTGCTTACTGCTTAAATAATATTTCCAAAGAACAGAATAATCACTGAGAGGTACTGGTCCAGCCATGAAATAAATGTAATTACTAACATTTTATTTACCTGAGTGGACACTAAAAACATTCTGTTTTCCAGGTGTCTACGGTTCTAGAATTTGGTCGCATTGTAATTTACACTACCAGCCTTCGTGTGGTCAGAACTACATTTGAAAGATGCGAGCTGGTAAGAAAGATCTTCCAAAATCACAGAGTGAAATTTGAAGAAAAAAACATTGCTCTGAACAATGACTATGGAAAAGAACTAGAAGAAAGATGCAGGAGGGTGTGTGAAATTCCATCACTACCTGTTGTCTTTATTGATGGCCAATATCTTGGGGTAAGTTCTGCACAAATTTAAATTTCACTCTGCAGTCTGTATGTGTAGATCCTAACTAATAAGAATGGGAAATTATTTTGTTTTATTGTTTGTATTATAGGATCAATCAAGGATTGGGACCCTATTGTGTTAGGCTCTGTACAGATATACAGCAAAACATGGTCCCTGTCCCAAAAAGCCAACAGTCTAGGTTACTACAAGATGCAATAGGCGGATAAAACAAACAGGAAAAAGTGGGAGGGAGCTAATTAAGTAACAAACAAATGAACAAGTTATGCTCAGCCTCTGAAGAAATAATTCATCTTTACAGTTCAAAACATAAGAATATAAGGAAATGGGCTTCATATCACATTTATGAAAGCTAATATATTCAATAATCAACACTGAGAATAGTCAGCATTAGATTGCTATTTAATAACCTCTGCATTTAAATAAATTTGTTCTATGAGTTTGGGGCTCAGTTCCTTCAGTTAAGATGCAGTTTTGCACTCTTCTACATCATGTACATAATTAGTTAAATTTCCTTTATTTGCACACAAGTTGCTACCTCTTCATTTTATGTATGGAGGATGACAGCTGCATAATCCTGAATCAAAATGAAGGGAAGTGAAAAAAGAGCAATGTACTATTATGTTGAGACCTAAAGGCTGAATGGCTTTTTTTTTTTAAATCCAGACTTGGATTCTCAAGCCATGGGGCTAAAAGTTCACAAATGTTTGAAACCAGATTTTGGTTTGGGTTCATCTCCTCTGTTCAAAACACATTTCTTATTTAAAGTGTTTACTTGGTAGTTATAGGGAGACCTCAAGCAGAATGTTCAGTTCTTCCACATCACTGAAGGGTTGCAAAGGTTAATGTTTTCCAAAGAAAGGCGAATAGGAGAAGCAAAAAACAGAGAAGCTTGGGAGGTCAGAAAACTTATTCTTTATGTATATATGAATAAGGTGTTAAGGAACCAGTAACCATCGCTAGAGGTGAGATAGTGAGTTGACAGACAAACTAAGTTTGTGTTGCTAAACATTTTTTAAAAAAACTAAAGATGTATTTGATGAAAAAAAAAAGGAATAGAGAAACAAGAGATCCTTGATATTGGAGCTGAGCTAATACTGGAAAAAATTTTTAAAAAAATCCACAAATATGTATTTGAATTTGCTCAGACTGTGTTTTTGGTCTATTGGTGTTGGCTTTCTCAGAATAGTCTAGCAGATGAGACTACTGCTAGGCATGTTAACCAAAACAGCCATATGTTGAATCAAAATATGTATTCAACTTTTTCTGTAAAAGGACACTTTGCCAAGTTTTCTTCAGTAACCCTAAAAATCAGTAGAGACTTTCAGTTAATCACCAGGAGAATGTATTTGGAGACTGAAAAAAAAAAATTGATGAGCTTATTTTCCACAAACTGAGATTGTGTTGTATTGGCAGACTGCTTTATTTCAGTGGCTCCCGCTTAAATCCAGTGGGCAAAATAGTGCTCTGTTCATTTTCCTTCAAAATGCTAGTTTAAGGAAGAGATACTCCTGGGACAAGTGAGCCTATTTGTGGCAAGTTTGAATGGTCAACACATTTCACTCTGAACAGCAGCAGTAATAGTACAGTTGACATAGGTGGGTAGTAAATAAAATGAGGTCTTTATTGTACTTCTCCTGCAGCCGCCCTCTTACTGTTTGTTTTCAGCTTTAGGGTGACTTCTGTCTAGGCTGTAGGTTGAATTCATGACATCAATCCAGCAGAGAGGCCAAAAGATTGCTTTCTTGCTACAGCAGACAAATAAGGTGGATCATGAGGTCTAGGAAAAGGACTTCTGTGAGAGAGTGGTTCAGATATGAGAGAAACAGATACAAGTCTTGTCACATTTTTTCAACTATTTTCTAAATGGTCTAGGTGTCATGGAATAATCTCACTAAATCTGAGATATCTCCTCTAACATTTACCTGAGGCCAGCCTGCCTCTCTGTGAAACTGAAGTATGCCCTCTGATTTTTCACTCTGCTTCAATAGCTCAGCATTTTCAGCAAGAAGGTGATACAAAAAGGAATTGTAGCATTTGTTTATCCTTTTCCAAGGGCATTCAGAACTGTAAGAGACCTGTCGTATGTAAAGTCCTAGGGATATTTTTGTCGAAGGAGTGGGGAGAAAAAGTTGTATGTAAAATATGCAAAGTGGCTGGTTGAATGATATTTTGCAAATTAAAGTAGAACTTATTTAATAATTTATTTTTATATGAAATATTTGATTAATTTTATCTTCCATTATTCATTTATCTTAGAGATCTGATTGAAGAAATTGAGTTATATATCTATTTAATCAATTTCACTTTTTAAAAAATAATATTATATTTCTCCCCTTCCTCTGGCCAGTTCTAATTGGGTGGCAGGTTTAAGAATTAGATTTTTATTTGTTTCATGCTCTGTGAAGATTTACTGATGATGATGATGACAACATTTAAATTTATATAGTTAAGAAAATACCAGTTGTAAAATGTAGTTTTATATAAACTAAGTAGCAATGCTTGCACTGTTACTGTCATTGTAGCAAATTTATGTGATTACTCTACTCTAAAATGCATTTGTAGTTTGCAACAGAAAAACTATGTGGCTTTCCTTTGGTAGTATGAATGGTGAATGCCCTTATAGCCATTGTCCCACTAACGTGAGTGTGGTGTAACTATTATACATCTGTTACCAGAGCAAGCCTCTAGTGTTTTGACCCCACCTGCTTTCCCCATTTTGCAGAGATCAGCACTCCTAAAGGGTAGGCTTTAATAATATCTTTTTAGAGACCAATAAGCCAGCAATTTAGCTTTTTGAAAACTAAATTTAGGTTTTCCTTTCCTAGACTATGTAACAATATTACATTCACAGTTTTCTCCTTTTGTTGCAAGGTTCTCAGCCATTTGAACATGTCTGACTACTGCGTGTTACAATGGGTGAGATCAATTGTCCAACAGTAGGATCCTGTGAATGTGTAAAGATGAATACCTGACTCTGTCCTCAGCTCCCATATATTGTGTCCCTACCCACTCTCAGCCCCTTATGAAAAAACTGCATCCTGGAGTGGGATTAATTCCTCTGTGCTGGGAAAACCCTCCTCAAAGATGGTGAAGGAGATAGGGGTTGGGTCATTAACTTTATGAGGGATGACTTTTAGGAGCAAGGAAAGGGAATCATTCTGTAGGCTAAGCAGGGTCAAGAGATGTCCTTGAGTTTGCCATTTTAGTTTGGGACTCTTACTTATAAACCCACTCTTTTCAGACAGTAGTTACTGTTGCCACCCAACCTCTGCCTCATTTAAGGTTGTAATAAGGTTGTTATTTGTCTTTATACAAAGTGATATAAGCCAGTATCTACTCCCTGAAACAAGCAACATGCATTCTAATATGGACAAATGCAAGGTCATGCATCCAAGAACCAAGACTGTGTCATATTTCCAGAATGAGGGATTTTATCGTGCAAAAAAGTGACTCAGGAAAGGACCTATAGGTCATAGTGAATAATGAACTGAACATGAGCTGGTATGGCTATGAGGGTGTATATAGAGGATATAAAGTCATAGTGAGAAGGTGGTATTATGTTTATATTTGGTGAGATCATTTCTGGAATACTATGTCATGGCTGGTGTCCACACTTTGAAAAATTGGAAAGGGTTCAAAAAAAGAGCAACAAGAATTATTCAAGGTCTGCCATGCCTGCCTTACAGTGAGAGATTTAAGAAGCTAAACCCAATTATATTATCAAAGACAAGGTTAATAGGTGACTTGATCATAGCCTATGAGTGTCTCCATTGAGAATATTTCTGATAGTAGAGAGCTATTTAACTTAGCAGACAAAGGCATAACAAGATTCAATGGCAGGAAGTTGAAGCTAGATAAATTCAAACTGAAAATAAGGTACAGCAATGGTGATTAATCACTGGAATAATTTATCCAGGAATGTGGTGGATTATTCATATTAATATCAGCCATCTTTTATAAAAGACATGCTTTAGTTCAATGAGAAATTAGGGTCTTTGTTATGTCAGAGGTCAGATTCAATGATCATAAAGGTACCATTGGGCCTTATAATCTATAGAGCCATAAAACGATGAGTGTTGCCTTCATAAACTGAAAAGTTCAGCAGTAACTGCTGAATCTTGGTCTCCTGGAATTGTTTAATGGCAATCTGAGAAGCAGATATTCTATACAAGGAAGCGCTGCCTCTAACAGATACTTTACTCTTTCACGAGATTACCAGTGATTTATAAACTACAGTTTGTGAACTGTGGGTAATACTAAGCATCACTTGCTGTGCGACACACATCCCATTCAGCCTTCTAAAAGGAGTAAACATGCACTCACCTCTGGAATGAAGATACTGGGCCCAAAATCAAAGTTACCCTGGATTAATGACAGCAGAAGTGAGACCAGAATTTGGCACAATGACCTTAATAAAATAAACATCTTCCGTGATTATCATGACTTGCTGCACTCAAGCTCCCCATATATTTCTCTTCTCAATGACAGATTTAACATCAGTACAAATGTTCTCTCTTATTTGCTGGATGGGGAGAAACCTGCCAAAAGCCAAGCAAATCATAAGAATGTATATGAAAAAAGAGTGTCATTTTAAGGTGTTCTAGAATCTGAAGCCAACAGTTAAGACGGCAAGCCAGAGAGATGGACCAAAACAAGAATGAATATGCTTTTGGGCAGAGGAGTCAGTCCTTACTCTACTAACGTAAAAGCAGATTTATAGACTGAAGAGCAAGATTGCTTAGAATGCAGGAGCTGTTTTACCAAGGCAACTAACTACCACACCAAGAGATGTCATGTTAAAGGTGTTTCTTCTACTATTATGGAAGTATTCATAACTAGAGCCAGGAGAAATTTTTCAAACACATTTTTTTCTGAGAAAAATGAAGACTCAAGTCAACCAAAACATTTTGTAAATTCATGGCAAATTCACTGAATTGTTTTGACAGGTGAACCCCCCCCCAAAAAAAAAATTCTAAAAACATAGAAACATTGATATTTTCAAAACAAAATATTGTATTTTTTCAACTGAAAATACTTTTATTTTGAATTTTTCTTTATTTAAAAAAACACCTTAGAATTAGAAATGAAACTGTTTTGTTTTGGGCTGAACAAAACATTCATTTTTTTATTACTTTTTGAAACTTACATTGAACTGAAAAATCAGTTATTTGCACAGCTATATTCAGAACTATACACTTTCCTCCCAAAAAGAGCGACGGATTTAACCTAAACTCAAATGCACTTTCACTGCGGTGTGGTGGAGGGTAGAGAGTGATGATTCTGTTTTAGTGACATTTGTTTTCACTTCATCTTTTCAAACTTTTAATAAATCCCAATCATACAGCAGCAGATTTATTTCACTAAGACCCCATTAAAACATAATATTATTTTTCCTTATTGCTGATTGATAAAAATAGTTTTGTGTGAATGATAACTCTCTTTAAATTAGAGACAGTCTGGAAAACCAAATGAAAAATAAAAGAATTTACATATTAAAGAGAAAAGAGATAAAAGGGAAAAGAAATTCAAAGACAGATTTAGGCCCAGATTCTGCATCAGGGCCCCTGATCATGGCATGATCTTCATGTATCTACATTCAACATACCTCATTCACACCACACTTTAACTTAGTGTATATAGAAAGACATGCATGTCACTAAATTCCCATACAGACACTGTGAGATAGTTCTTGCTCAGAGAGAGACATCACCTTTGCAATTCTGCTCATGCAAGTAAGGCATATAGTGCATTGGCAGGACGGTGTAGGAAAGCTTTCACCTCCTCTCCCTGAACTATGCCTCTTGCTAATTCTCTTAGGACCAAATCCTGTGGTCCTTAACTCAGGCAAAACTCTCATTGAACCATTGCTAACAGGGACTGCAAAGTGTGATTTCCTCCTTAATTTCCTGTGCATTAAAACTCAGTCTGACTGAAAGAAAATTAAAAGAAAATAATTATTTAAGACAATGCACCTTAGGAGCCCTGTTCATGCATGCCTTTTGTTTGCCATTTCTGTGCAATATGGTTAATAAAAGCACTAAGTGCTGTGGCTTACATTTAAATCCACACTATAATATTAGGTTAGTATTAGATTAGTAATGGATGATAAAATGTATTCATCCAACAAAAGAGGCTTTCCTCTGACTAGAAATTCCTCAGAAATGGTTTTTACAACTGTTACTACATAGTTACAATAGCTATTTCTGTTCTAAATAAAAATAAACTGTAATCATCTCAGGGCTTGTCTAGATTCAGGAAAATTTGCACTGATGTATCTACATCAGTGGAATTGTAAATCCCTAAATGTTGCTACATTGCATGGTAAATCACAGCAGTGCAACCTGTGTCTTATAACAGTGCAGTGCACTGGTGTAGCTCATGAGCTTAGCTCCTCCCACCTCACATAGATAGGCCTCAGCAAACACTATTGTATGTGTTGGCAAATGATGGCTTTGTAGCAACAGTCACATTGTGTGACTGGGATGTTCATGTTCCAGATTCTGCTAGTCTTACCCAGACTGAGTAGCACCCTCCCGCTAGTCATCTCACTGAACTGAAGGTATGGTGTGTTCAAGCTAGAGGTTGGTAGAGCTTCGGAAGCCTCTGTGTAGGTGTCACAGAGGGCCATGGAACAGTCTTTGAAGCAGCTGTTCTTCCATCAGCCCATAATCTGTAGTAGATATCAATAGGACAACTCATGGAGGAAGGCACTACTCAACATGAACAAAGATGGCAGAGTTGAGTGCACAGTCAGCTTTGCTTCTGTAACTAACCACAGCCAGAAATATATTGCTTCTCCTTTTCAATTCCTGTAAATGTGAAATAATGGAATATCAATCAGTTGTTAAATAAGTGTTGGCTAAAGTATTCATATGTTGTCATTTGAAGAGATAAAATACTGTAATTATAAACTGTGTCTCTGAATTACAGCCAATAGCTATAGCAGAGAAATATACCCAAGCATCTGCTGTGACTGCCTCAGAAAGAAAAAAAATGCCATTCCTCGGCAAAAGTTAAAGCAAAACAACTTTGTGCTGGGGATCTAAGTTGAGAGAGCAGGCATGAGGAATCTTCCACAATGCTAGATACAAGCAGATCCTCTGCTGTTGTAAGAATTGTCGTAGCTCCATTGACTTTAATAGAACTATGCAATTTATACCATCACAGGATCTGTAGAACACCTGTACCTTCACTTTGCTGCCCCAGTCAACTAATAAGTTGTAGAAGTAATTGGGGACCTGTATACTCCCATGCACAAGGGTTTCAGTTCTGTTTTTCCACCTAGTGGCATAACCACCAACCACTCACTGACTCCTCCTCTGGGCTGATCTTTCACTACACTCCCATCCCAGCTGCCATAGAAACAGTATCCTGGAGTAGAGTCCCATGGTGTGTGCACTGAGTCCCTCTGTTTGGCCTCTATATTGCCTGCCTCTCTGCTCAGTAGAACAACATAAATTTGTCTGCATTCAGGGCCTTCCAAGCCCCCAAAGGGGAATTGCAGGTAGGGGAGAAGCAGTTTTTGGCCATGGAGAACAGGATACCAGTATATGACACTCCAACATATTGTCAGTTGAACTAAGTGTGTGTTCAAATATGCACATAGAGAAGCCTCTTATCCAGAGTACTGTATTTGGTGCAGTGACAGTAACTACTGAGCTACAGGAGAGACGGAGTTGCCTATTAGCTAGAGAATTGTACTGGGACTCAGAAGTGCTGGATTCTACTCCTGGTTCTGCCACCAGTTGCCTTCTGGGTGACCGTGGGAAAGTTGCCTGACTGCCTTGTGCTTCAGTTTCCCCATCTGTGAAATGGATATAGTGAGATTTAGCTGCTTTGTAAAGTACCTTGAGCACTACAGATTAAGTGCTATGTAAGAGCTAGGTATTATTAGTCAAGACACCAATAGCTACATGAGTTAAATGCAAAACATTCAAATTGGACCCTCAATTATTTCCAAAAAGAAAAAAAACAGAAAAAAAAGTTTTACATCTTCTTTGACACTTTCATTTTGTTTGTAATAAGCTCTGAACATTTACTTTCAGAAAGAAAAATGAGAAACTATTTCATTACTGCTCTGGTTCAGATCACAGAAATCCCCAAAGGCCTAATGTACTAGGCCTACATTATTATTATTCACTACAGAGTTTTGACTTCCATGTTGTTACAGAATTTTCATTGCCCTTACTCACTCTTATTAGGAGTGTTATGTCTGAATTCAATACTCACCTGCCGGAACAGTTGAAATACAGTTTCCCCTATATCACTTAGCTACATTCTCTGATGCATTGTATATCTATATAATTGTATTTTTGACATCTAAGACATTTTCTATTCTGCCAGGAAGTGCATAATGTAAAATAAGAGGAAAACAATCTCTATAATTAAGTTGTGGTGAATTCACAAGAAAAATGTAATATAGAGTTCAATAACCAACCTTGGACAGCTGTTCAGGAACTTGGGTTACGTTATTTTCACCTTTTAGCCATTCTAAGGTTCATCTCATAACAAAAATACTTCACATGAACAAAGTTCAATCATTTATTCAACCTAGTTAAGTTTTCAAGAGTAAACCCTCAGGTAATTCCAGTTCCCCCAATGCTAAATCTGCTGTGTTTTTTCTTTTTGCTAATAGGGAGCTGAGAAAATTCTGTCAATGAATGAATCAGGGGAGCTGCAGGATCTCTTAACCAAAATTGAGGTAATTGTATTTTTACAAACTCTGTGGAGAAACTACAAATGGAAGTTGTGCTGTTAAAATCAAATTATTTGCTAGGTATTTCCTTTCTTTCTGTTTTAAACTGATGATAAATCCCATTTTTTAAAAATGAACAACTACTTAGTGTTACAAACCAGCAAAGATTCCAGCCCCATTAGAAGGTTGGAGTTGCCACTATGCCAAACTCAACAGTCCACATCCACTGTTCCTGAATTTGACAGGGAGAAAACCCAAGACATTTATCTTCTGTAAGAACTATTTATGCAATCTCCACAATTTGAGCTGGAACAAAACCAGCATAAGGAGTCTGATATTTAATCAGATAGCAAATTGTTTCATCCTTCTAGAAGAGAAACACAATGGTGAATACAACAAAAAACAATATCCAACATAGTACAACTGAAAGAGCCCAAACCATCTCCACTCAACAAATGGGTGTTCCTGAGGGAATTTAGCAGTAGTAGCAGTGAGGGTAGCAGAATACCCCTCACTTCTCCATCCACTGGCCACCTTTGGGCTCAAAAGGACTGGCCAGTGAGACAGCTTTACATGTAGTTAAGCTGTGTTTGTTGACAGGGCCTCTAGCATCCTTCTCCAGAAGGATGGGTGGTTAAAGCCCAGGTTTGGGGCTAACGAGATGGGGGTTCAATTCCCAGCTCTATCACAGGATTCATGTGTGATTTCTTGCAAGTAAAGCTTGGTGTCTCCTTTCCCCATCAGTAAAAAGGATACACTTCTTTTCTCCCGCTCTTTGCCTGTCCTATCTGCTTAGAATGAAACCTCAGTCTCTTACTATGTGTATGTACAGCACCTAGCACAATGGGTGTCCTGATCTTTGCAGGGGCCATTAAGTGCCACTAAAGTATAAATAGCAGGCTAGAGCAGACTATGATCAGAGTACATCCACTGATTTATAGAGATGGCTTTGCCTGAAATTAGCTATAAGGTTCAGTCGTGACTCATTTTCACTGAAGATCCAGAACACAGGAATTCACTATATGCAGTCCAGTCTTTCATCAAGTCCATTTCAGGTCTTTCAAGGCAAAGCTAGACCTCCCCTCCCAAAATTCAACTTTTTCAAAGGGTTACATCTAGGGCTGTCAAGCAATTAAAACAATTAATCGTGCAGTTAAACAATAATAGAATGTCATTTATATAAATATTTTGAGGTGTTAATCATTAAATTAACTGGTGACGTTTTCATCAAAAGAGATTTAAGTCTGCTTCTTAAATCTCTTTAATGCATCATAAAAAAAAAGAAAATAAAGACAGAATTATTAAAACAATTCAGGAACAGCTGAGAGATTTGAGTCTTATTCTCTCCTTGCTCACACCAGTTTCCCCAGTGTAATTATTGATTTCAAAGGCATTTATTCCTGATTTATACAAATGTGAGAAGAATCAGACCCATGGCTGGTATATATCTTTGACTGTTAAAGCCTAAGATAATCTCCTCAATACTTAGATTTGAATATATCTGTTTTCCAAAGAGCTCTGCCTTGGTTAGATGGTATGAATCACTTTAAGATATGAGCAACTATCAAATGCTGAATCACACAATCCAAACATAAACATGAGAAAGTATACAAGTCATACTATAATAATATGCACCATACATAATATAAACACAAAAAACCTGTTTCTTACCCCAGAATGTAGAACAGGCCAGTTTAGTTACCTAATAGATCATAACTAGACAATAAAATATTTAGAACCTGGCTAATTCTTTTGGCAAATGAAAACACAAGCCATTAAGCATTATGTTAGATATACCAACTTGTAAAGAATTTGGCTGATCACTGAATGCTGCTCTTACCACCTGAAAGAACAGATAAAGCAAGATTCTATGGCAGCACAATGACAAAAACCAAAGCCAAATTTCAGTGTTCAGATTTTGCTGTTTCCTAGAATGATACTGCAAAGTGAATTCTGACTTGGAATCCTCATTATGCTAGAGCTTACAGTTATTAATGGAGTAACATTTTTCCTCTCTTGCTTTTTCCTTGTGCAGAGAGTGCAGCATCCCCAAGAATGCCCTTCCTGTGGAGGTTTTGGCTTCCTTCCATGCTCAGCGTGCCATGGGAGCAAGATGTCAGTGTTTCGGAACTGTTTTACAGACTCTTTCAAAGCCCTCAAGTGTACCTCTTGCAACGAGAACGGGTTACAGCGCTGCAAGAGCTGTGCAAGTTAAGAATGGCATCTTCCCATGTAGAACCTCCTTTTATGATGTTCCCACAGCAGTTTGTTATATACTTTTTAAAAACGACCATGTTTCTGATGCAGTCAATAAAATTTATTTGTAATAAACTTTTTCTGATTCAGTTGCTGAAGCCATTAGCTCAGGCCACTGCCTGTCACGTGCACTGAGTCTTAAATAAAGGGAGAGTATAGGCTACTTAAGGGAACATAATGCTCACAAAAGTTACTAGATTGATGGTGGTTAGATCTGAAATCTTTATTCACATAGGAGATTTAGCAGCAGGAGCATACGTTTCCTCACATTGCCCTGCCCAAGGACCTCAGTCCTGACCTGGAGAAAACATCAGAAGGAAGTTTAGACTTCATATCTGTTTGATAGTTTCTGCACAGACTGCCAATGATGATAGTGATTTTGTGATGTGGACTAACTCCAGACTACAATTCTTTCTGCATAGCATTTCACTGAACAGTCGATGTTTGGTCACAATTCACTTGGACTAAAATTTAACATATATGTAAAATATCCGATAACAATCCCTTGAACCATTAACTCCCCTTAGCCTGCTACTGTAAATGCCAAATTAGTTTCATTAAAAAAGGTGGTGGTGTTTCATTAAAATATTTGGTGGTGTTGCTTCTGCTTGTAATCATCTCTAAACCATCACAAAGAAGTATTGATCTTCTGCATACTGTAGTGATAACTTGAGGTCACACGAAAGCCTTACAAACTACAGGGTATATAAGGAATTAGAATGAGAGTTCTGCTTTTGTGGCTTAGTAAGAAAGAATCTCTTCCTTCTGATGGATCATCTGTATGGCAGGACAGATGTATTTGCTCAAAGGAGTGGTCAAAATGCACTGTGGCCTGGAGTTATTAGAGAGTGAACTGCAAATGTGCAAACTTTTTTGCATATTATTTCCCTTAAACAGTCTATGTCCTATCTGTATGTTATGCTCCCACAAAGAGGCAGCCTCTCTTAGTGGCTAATGCACAAGAACTGGTTGGATTAATGGGAAATGGAATGGTATTAAGGAATATGCTGATACTCATTGTTCTGTGATTTCTGATAAATGAAATCCTGCTTCTTTACAGCCTTTGTCACAATTGTTAATTAACACTGGATATAGATTCTGAGCACACTCTGGACAGTGACTACTAGGATGTGTATTGGATAACTGATCTCCTTCCAAAAGGGAATTACTACTAAAAAAAAGGCAAAAAATATTTCTGGTTGGTTTATAGCACTGAAATCCTAAAGTCTCTCACTGATAAAAAGATCTTACTCTGCACTTTATATTGATGATCCATCCTTCCATAGAAATAGCATATGTGAATTAGAGCTGGATAAGGTATTATCTCATCACAGAAAGCTGTTTTATTCAACCTAAAATGTTCTTCTGATAGGGAGAAGGGACTTAAACCTACCTTTTTTAACACTGCAGGTTAGTACCCAAACAATCATGCTAGAGGAAGTCTTTCCTCAGTTTTTGAAAACCTTTAAAAGATCTTGGCTTTGTTCTTTATAGGAAGAAAAACAAATTTTGAAGCCTCATATTATTTTGTGAACCAGAATGGTTTCCCCTCCAGTCCTCCTGTAGCTATTATAAGAGATACTCAGGACTCAAAAAACTGGGCCTTGCTTTGCCCACAATAAATTACAGAGACCAATCTTCAGCTATTATAAACTGTCCTATCTCTATTGACTTTAGTGAGGTGGTGACCATTTACACCAGGTAAGGATCTGCTCCCTGATAATCTCCTGTGTTAAGAAACTGTCCATAAGTTTCCTCAAACTTACTGAGTATAGTTCTGCTACACTTTTAATAAGTGATTTTCTGTGCTAAGCATTCCATTTTTGTAGCTCCCTTGCATGGTTGTGAAAGGCAAGTTTCACTAGATTTTGTTTGCAAAGACTGAACAAGGAAAGCAAAAGGGGATGTGTTGGTAGAAAAATAAGCTTTAAAAGTTGTAAAATAGTTTGAGAGGATAAAGAACAAAGTAAAAACATAAGAAATGGAGACACAAAAATTAAACAAAGTTCTAGATGTTTAAATGCCTACAATAAAATGTCATTACTGTGCAAGCCAACGTTTGCGTTTCCAGTCTTCCCATGAATTACCAGTCCATTCAATCCAAACAGATTTTCCTTGTTGTCAGCCCACCTGAGAAATACCAAGAGAAATAATTTGAGAAGGAAGGAGTAATTTTGATAATAAGTAAAAATATATTGTGTATTACTTGTTATAATTATTGGGCCAGATCCTCAGCTAGTGTGAAGCAGTCTAGCAGCATTGAAGTCAATGGAACGATGCCAATTTAACCCAGCTAAAGATTTGGTGGTAATAACATAAATATACATGGTGCTTTACAGACATAGAAAACTGTCCCTGAGCCATGGAGTTGGAATCCATGTTTTCTGCCTTATTTCTCTACAACTAGACAAATGACTTGATTCTATTCTGACTTGCCCAAGTTTTGCACCAATATAACGCCACTGACTTCAAAGGAGTTACAGTCTTCTCTTACACCAGGCTAGATCACAGGCCAGACCCTCCTGACTGTTCTTTGTGCAGCTGGAAAGGAAAATTTTACTACCAAATGCGTTTACAGTATACTCCTCCTTATCCGAATAGCATGAGAGACAAGGATTTTGTTTGGATAATTGGGAATTCGGACAATTGAGAGGGCAGGAGCCAGTGGTTTGAGCATTGGCCTGCTAAACCCAGGGTTGTGAGTTCAATCCCTGAGGGGGCCATTTGGGGATTGGCCCTGCTTTGAGCAGGGGGTTGGACTAGATGATCTCCTGAGGTCCCTTCCAACTCTAATAATCTATGATACCCATGTACAGTTAGCTGCAGGGGGGCCTTTTCATGCAGTCTAGGCCAGGTCTCTGCTCTATTATGCCACATTATCCAAATCCCTTCCTTGTCCCCTGTGGAGAGCATGTATCTCCATGCTGGGGGACGAGGAAGGGAATTCAGATAATACAGAGCTTTGGGTAATAGGGTTTCAGAGAAATGGGAGTATGTAATTAAATAATCTTAAGGAATAAATAAGCCAATATAAACCAAGCTGTATTTCTTGCTGCAAACGGTGTGCTTTCCCTGAGGGAGGTAATTTGTCAACCTGCACACTGGCTATTGTTTACATTAAAAAAGTCTGGATAAATCTTGAAACATGAAAGCAAAAGCTAGTTTTGCCATAAGTAGTGTCAAATACAATAATTTTTCCTTTGACTTCATATGGTGAAAAAATAAAAAAACAAAACCAAAAAGGCCTACAAGTTTTTTCCGGAGGCTCTGGGTTTTATTAAAGAAAATAAGAAATTAATTTTGTTGCAGAAATATGCTTTATCATTTTCATGAGAAGCAAAATAATAGTATGCACTTCATGTATTATTTCTATCCACTGCCTTTGTATTATTGCATTAAGGATAGTTTTATTCACTAAGACCGTGACACGTAACGTGACCACAAAAGCATTCAAAGGGAAACATTTATACCCTAAATAATTTAGGCAGAAAGAATTTAGATTGCTCAGTTTACTTTAAATTATTTAGAGATGATAGTAAAGGACATTGTAATCCAGCCACAATTTGAACAGTAAAAATTATAAGAAATATTTTTTTCTTTCTTCCTGCATTCTTTTACTCCTAGGTAATGAATCAGGAAATAATTGTGTTAGAAGAAAAGCTTTATGAAAAGACTTAGACACTAGTGCTTGGAGCTTACCAGTGATACTTAACAAAATTGCTTTCAGATGAGTTAAAAGATTTATGAAATACAATAAGTTCTCACTAAAGTAAAGCCATGTTGTAGTGTTTCGGTACGACTTTCACTGCCTGCTTTGTTTCATGATTCTAGATGCCATATTTTGTCTTGACTAAAAGACAACCTATCTCCCTGAAAATGAAGAACTTTAAATGCCAATTAGCTACAAAAATGCATTTTGCTCTATGTAGCTCTAATGACTTGAGGTTTGAATGCATATGCAGAAAATTCTGCAGGGTGAAATGCTCCAGCAAATTGTCAGTGGGTATACTTTGAACCCAGAAACAAAGCTCCTACATGGTACATTGCTAATAATCCCTTTAAAAAAACATAGATGAGTGATAAAAAAAAAGGAAACAAAACTTATTAAAAACCAACATTGATTAAGTTTCAGAGGGGTAGCTGTGTTAGTCTGTATCAGCAAAAACAACAAGAATTCCTTGTGGCACCTTAGAGACTAACACATTTATTTGGGCATAAGCTTTTTTGGGCTAAAACACACTTCATCAGATGCATGGAGTGAAAAATACAGTGAGCAGTATATAAATACACAGCACATGAAAATATGGGAGTTCCCTTACCAAGCTGGGGTGTGTGTGTGAGTCAGTGCTAACAAGGCCAATTCAATTAAGGTGGAAGTGGCCTATTCTCAACAGTTGACAAGAAGGGGTGAATATCAAGAGAGGGGAAATTACTTCTGTAGTGCTAACGAGGCCACCAGTAACAAAAAGGCTCTGATCTACTCAGGTGAATCTTGTGCCAGCACTTGGGTGACCATATTTCCCTAAAGTGAAAACAGAACACTGAGGGTGGCTATAAACCTTCTGCCCCAGTACTTCTCCCTCCTATTTTTCCCTATCCCCTCCTCACTGTACCTCTTCTTGACCCACTCTGCTCCGATTTTCCTGCTTCCCTGCCCCCTCCACATCTAGCTGCATTGAGAGAATATGAGCTGCCTGCCATCACTGCTGGCCTGTTGACATCACGAACATCACAACTTTTTTGGCAAATCTGGACATTTGTCCCATTTGCACTTGCTTGAACATTCCTCAGGACCCCCATAGGGTAAGAACAAATGGGAAAAATGCTCAATTTTCCCAAAAGAGTCATGACGTCTGAGACAGAGCTTAAAAAGGGGACTGCCCCAGCCAAAATGAAACATATGTGTGCTAGCCAGCACAGATACCCATTGATCATCAACAGGGCTTCAGTTGGCTGCCAGGGTCTACCCAGATGGATCAGGATGCACTGGTACATGTCAACATGCATAATGTCTTTTTTTAAGAGTTTTTCACCTTTGAAAATCTGGTCCTGGATATATGTTTTATAACAATGAGTTGAAAATAAAACAAACTTTTCTTGTGACGTGGTGTTATTTACCAAACTTATGTTTATCATGTCATAACTATACACTAAATATAAATGGACTGCAAATGCTATTCTTAGGAGGAAACTGGTAACAAGTCTGAAGATATTTTATTTAACACTAGCAATGTTTGATTCTCTTTTGTTGTGCATTATTACATTTGCTGAAGTTTGGCTTTTTATATACACAACATCACAAAAGAACATGCCATGTCCATGAAAGCAAGCTCTCATGTTCTATACTAATAGCAGTAAAATAAGCTGATGGGAATACTTTATTGCTTATCATTCAGCACACATGCTCAGAAACATACATCTGTGTTGTAAGCAGCCATTGACTAATTGCAAATAACTTTCCTTTACATGCAATGATTTAAGGAGATTTTTTTAAAAAGCCATTTCTATTGACTATTGCAGAATGCCTCATCCATGAAGGATGATTGTTCTATGATTTAATTACAGGAGAAAAATTTTAATGATGACACGAGTTATTTGGATCTTTCACATGACCGAGGAAAAATAACCACCCTTCACGATGAATATGTTTTATGCATTTTACTGTTATTAATTTGACTGATTTAATTTATTGGCCCAATATATTTTTCCATGTAACCCTCAAAAATTCATTTGGGAGCATATTATGGACTTTCCCCCCCCCATTCATTTGAGAGTGTAATCTATGAAAAAGATATTAGAAGTGAAATTAATAATGGTCTGCAATAAAAAACAAAACACAAAAAGTAACAATTCCACTCTCTCCCTCCTCATAGAATCATAGAATATCAGGGTTGGAAGAGACCTCAGGAGATCATCTAGTCCAACCCCCTGCTCAAAGCAGGACAAATCCCCAGACAGTTTTTTTTACCCCAGTTCCCTAAATGGCCCCCTCATGGACTGATGAAGGTAATAATAATAAGAACACACACCCCAGTTTCCTTATAATTCATCATGGCTGACACCATATTGACAGGGAGACCCCACATCTGGAATAGCCAGAGTCTCATGAATCAGGCTCAAGTTGCATTCACAGCAACTGTTCCACTGCCCATATACTTTTACTTACTCTAGGCTTTATTAGTCACTTTAATTTATATCCTGTGTTCTGGCTTTTAGATGCAGACCTCCATTAGGTATTGTGTGGAGTTGCATCACTTCAGCAGGAGCACTGGGAGGCATAATACTTCACATACTTCAGTCAGTGCATAGAGGGTAGAGGCATGGCTTTACCAACTTCCCTCTTCTTCTGCCCATCTTCACCTCCTCCACACATACTCGGAGGAGTCTACAAAATGCAGAAACTGTTTTTCACACCTCCCCTGTATGCTTAGAGCCCACCTGGATTATAGCTCTACACAGCCAAGCAAAAAGTAGAGCCTCATTCCTATACATTCCCCTGTTCAGCCATGAGGACTGGAGAAGTGTAGCCTTTCTGTCTGTTCTCTAAACTGTATTATACTTATCGAGTTTTCTTCTTCTGTCTTCACGAATCAGACTCCCTAGTCCCTGGATTCCTTTAACTGAACATTGTCTTGTACAGCAAAGAGCCTCAAACCGTACACACAGATCTAAGTGTTACTTTTTATAGAAGTTTGATAAGATATTCCCACCCACCCCCCAGCCAGAAAGGAATATCCTTACACAGACCCTTTACTTTTTTATAAACACAGTAATTTGATTATGTCCGCTATTATCTAAGAACAATGAACATAGGCCATACTTACAAGACAGGGCACTGTATCCTGGGAAGCAGTGACTGAAAAATATTGGGGGTCATGGTTGCTAGTCAGTTGAACATTAGCTCCCCATGTGATGCTGTGGCCAAAAGAGCTAATTTGAATGTGGGATGTATAAACAGGGGAATCTGGAGCAGGAAATAGAGGGGTTGTTTTACCTCTGTTTTTGGCACTCATGCAAATACTCCTGGAATACCATGTCCAGTTCTGCTGCCTACAATTCAGGAAGGATGCTAAAAAATTGGAGACGGTTCAGAGAAGAACCAAGAAAGTGATTAGAAAATATGCCTTATAGTGACTGGGCTTTTCCATTCTGTTAAGCTAAATAGATAAAGAGATTCAAGGAGTGACCATTATAACTCATAAGTATCTAAAAGGGGAACAAATATTTAATAATGGGCTCTTCAATCCAGCAGAGAATCAATGGCTGGAAGTTAAACTAGACAATGTCAGACTGGAAATAAGGTGCAATTTTTTTTTAAACAGTGAGATTCATTAATCATTGGAACCATTTACCAAGCATCATGGTGGATTCTCCATCACTGATGGTTTAAAAATCAAGATTGGATGTTTATCTAAAGATCTGCTCTAGGAATTATTTTGGGGAAGTTCTGTGACCTATGTTACACAGAAGGTCAGAGCAGATGGTTACAGTGGTCCCTTCTGGCCTTGGGTTCTATGAATCCACAAATTAGTCTCTTCAGTTACCACTTTCTAACCAGTGATCTCCCATTTTGTTACTCTTTGCTATTTCCCTTCAAACTGCATTATCTGAATTCAAATCTCATTCCACTGATTTTTGTCTTGTTTTTTATATACTTGTGTAATTCCTCTGATTTCTGCTGTGGCTGCAATCCATCTGAGATTGTTAAACATATTTTCTGTGTTCCAAACAAAATTTTATATAAGAGCAAAGTCCTCAAACTATCAGAATTGTGAAAAAAAGCCTTTGTTACAAGACAACTATGATTCACTGTTTTCTTGTGAAAATGAGGGAAATAAATGTGCTGACTGACTGAATTAAAATGTTTAATTTCAACAATAAGATATTAATTAACCCAGGTGAACCTACTGGAGCCTTTCAACTACTGAAAATGTCTATTTCAACCTAAGGCCAATAATCACATCAAACTTGCATTGAAAGTAATAACAACCACAAAAGTGGCATTTGAAGAGTGCTGACATGTAACTTCAGCCACAAAAATCAGACCAACCTAGGCTGATACTTTGGTCAATGGTTTAATGGAGCCAGAAGAGTGGACTAGTACTATTCACTGAGTCTGCCCAGCCCTTCATAGCATGCCTCCAGACCCAACCCTCCTCACCCCACAGCCACTGGGTTAGGGCTGCATCCATCTGAGCAGCGTGGCGGGGGGCAGGGGGGGTTAGAGACCCAGGTCTCTGCCATTCCAGGGCTACATCATTAACTTTGGACCTGAAATTGCTGTTTAAACAAACAACCAAAATCCCATCCACAAACAGCAAACGAACATTTCTAGCACTGATGTGAATTTCCTCACTTTTGTTGGGAAGGGGTCAATCCTAGTTTCCAGATTACATCCTGTTTTGAACCAATTTCCAGCCAATGCATGGAAATTCATAGTTAATACCACCAAAAATCATGTCCCTTATGCCTTTTATCCTTACAGAATATTTAAGGCCTGAGTTTTGTATCTAGAGAGGAAAGAGGATGGAAGGGTCTGGTGAAAAGCAGGAAAGTGGAATTGACCTAGGTATATTGTTATTGTCCATCTGCCAAGCAATAGGAGATTTCAGAGCCTTGCAGATTGGTTTCCTGGTTACCAAATTTGGGTTATTTTAGATCAAATGCACAAGTTCCAGAGTCTCAGTGTAAGGAGCACATAGTATCTGTGAAAAAGTGTATATACAGTATGGTCAGGCACAGAACTCACAAATTCAGATATCCTTCCTCAGTCTGAGTAGTACAACACTTGTCAAGAAGTTCCATTGAAATGAATGTGGTTATTCAAGTTGAATAGTACCTTATTTCATGAATCTGGGAGGCACACTCTGGCTTTCAATATTTTCCCCATACAATAGTGGAGCCATATCTGCCATCATTTCATGCAAGGAGATCTGAATGAAGTAAATGGCTGTTTCACATTAAAAAAAGTTAAAATGATGGTATGATCTCTTCCACAGTGACAGATAAACACTCACTCTCCCTTTGCAAAGAAACTTGCTTAGAAACTTGACCAATTATTTCATGCTTCTTTATTTTCCCTTTCTAAATCCCTACATAACATTGCACAGTAAAACCAGTCTAAACCATGTTATTCGTAACTCGCTTATAACCATTGAATAAACCAAGTGAACAATTCTGTTTTATAGGATATATGAATGTGTCCTGTAAATGTATTATTTTGTGTTGAGAGTAGAGATCCCATCCATGACAGAGCAGAACAATGCTTTGTCAACTTCTGTAGGCTTTTCAGTTCAGAAAAAAGTATAAAAAAGGCATCCAATTCTATCACTGAGGTGAAAGGAAAAACTCCCATTGGCCTCAGAGGGAGCAGGATTGGGGTGCAGTATGGCAGCACACGTATCCCTTGCTTTTATAGTCTCTGCTCCTGCAAGTGAACTTTTACTTACATGAATAAATGCTGTATGACTGGGACTGCTGAGTCCCTTACCACAGTGTCTGTAAAGAAAGGACCATGTCATTGTACTTTTAATGTAGTCTTTAGGCTGGATCTGATCTCTTCCTTTGAGAAATGAATTGACACTGCACACAGCACAGTTTCTGATGATTAAAACCAAGTAGTGGACAGTTTGAACAGTTTGATGACTCCAAAGTTATTTGATCTGGAGGTAGTTAGTTGCAGTTCTATTTTTGCTCCCCTGGGAAAGGTCATAGAACCCTGACAAATGTTGCTGGAAAATGGCAGATTGCCATACCTGTATATGTGGAAATAAGTGACACACAACAGGAACATGTACTGTAGATGGAAATAAACAAATTAAAATCAGTGAAATAAGTGGGAAAGGGCTTTTGCAACTGTCAGAAAAATTGCAGCTAACATCCTTATGTGAATGACCCAGGGCAGCAGACTTGTTATTTAATCAAGGAGAGAGAGCATACCACCTTTGAGAAACAGAAAGCAGCCAGGAAGAAGTCACATTGTGTCCCTCTAGAGTTACTAAATGATACATATGCTTAGATGATGTAAGTAGGATGAATATTGTTGTCAATAGGAACTATGCTGAACAGAGATCAGCAGGCAGTGGAATCATTGCTGTTTCTTTCAAGACAGCAGTTTCTTCTGGATTTGTACATATTTCATTTCCCGCCAAAAATCTCATGGACTATTGTTAACCAAGTATCTAATTCTGCCACTAATGCACATCACTTAACTCTGTGGAGAAATCCCATCAATACCAATGAAACAAGGCGGGCTCCAGCTTTTTTTCTGCCCCAAGAGAGAAGAAAAAAAAAGCCGCAATTGGCTCTACCACATCGCTTCATTCTTCGGCGGCAATTCGGTGGCCAGTCCTTCCCTCCAAGAGGGACTGAGGGACCCGGACGTGCCGCCAAAGACCCAGACATGCTGCCCCCTTCCATGGGCTGCCCCAAGCACCTGCTTGCTGTGCTGGTGCCTGCAGCTGGAGCTGCAATGAAACTACTCACATGAATAAAGTTAGACACATATATGTTAACAGGATTCGTTCTAATTAGTAATTGATACCAGACCTGGAAGAAAGCACTTTCTATTTACATTTTTAACACCTAATGCCACATTACATCATAGTATCTGCACTTATAGTTGGCAATGGCATATTACATTACACAGTATATGAGCTTGAAATGTGACATATTGGAATGGTGCAAGATGAAAAATAAGTAGCTCAAGTAACACGTAATATGACACCCTGGAACTTCCTGTTCAAACTCATGCTCTGTTTGGGAAATGGATGAAGTATTGACTGGCCAGGGAAAACAAAGAGTGGGGGGAGTAGAAGCTAGAGCATTGGGACCGTTCACAAGCTATTAGGAAGGTGTCTTGGCAGTGTTGGCATACATCTAGTATAGAGAAGCATTTCAGAGTGTATCAGATATTGGGCTCTGAATTCACAACCAATGAGGAAGACTGTCTCTTGGAAGGAATCTAACCTTTCTATTGATATAAAACTCCTATTTCTACTTCTGATGAGTCATGAGATAGCAGAGTCTTTGAATTTGCAGTACTTGATGCAAATTGGAGAAGCCATAGTATATTTTCTTATTCAGTATGACAGCAAGGGATAGATGACAGTAGATTAACTCTGGCACTCTTCATTGCCATGCAACCTTTGAGGGTACATCTACACCACAATTGGACACATTTCACTGGCCTGTGTCAGTCGACTTGGGCTCAAGGAGCTCAGATTGCTGTTTAATTGCAGTGTAGACTTTTGGGTTTGCACTGCAGCCTGAGCTCTGGGCCCCTCCTACTTCACAGAGTCCTAGAGCCCAGGCTGCAGCCTGAGTCCAGACATCTATACTGCAATTAAACAACCCTGCAGCCTTAGCCACAGGCACAGGCCTGCTGTAGGGTTTTACTTGTAGTGTAGACATACCCTAAGGCAGGATTTCTCAAACAGGGGTCGCCACTTCTGTAGTGAAAGCTCCTGGTGGGCCGGGCTGGTGTGTTTACCTTCCCCGTCCACAGGTCCAGCCAATCACGGCTCCCACTGGCCGCGGATTGCTGCTCTGGGCCAATGGGAGCTGCTGGAAGTGGCATGGGCCGAGGGACATACTGGCTGCCACTTCCAGCAACTCCCATTGGCCCAGAGCAGTGATCCGCAGCCAGTGGGAGCTGCGATCGGCCGGACCTGTGGATGGGGCAGGTAAACACACTGGTCTAGCCCGCCAGGGGCTTTCCCTGCAGAAGTGGTGACCCCTGTTTGAGAAACCCTGCCCTAAGGCTTCTCATCTGTATTTACTCTGGCTAGAGCTTCCCTCACTTAACTTCCTTACAACTTTTATTATGTTCCATTTAGTGTCCTAACAAGAAATTGTAACCTACATTAAAAAATATATATTTTTAAATTTTCAAGACATGCAGAAAATCAGAAAAGAAAATAAGACATATTATGGTAATCTCCCCAAGCTTCACTAGAAATTGTTCATGGGAGTGTTCTAATAGGAAAATGGCTTTACAAGTAGGATTTACAGGTAGGATTTATGTCTATAATTCAGCTATCCAAATTGCATAGAACTATGACAAAGTGTATTTATCTGGATTAGTTCAAATTAATAGTTGATTAAAAATGACACCTTCATTGTAACAATACGATCTAAATTATTATAAAGTAGCAACTTGTTCAAAGTTTAAGCAATTTGGGAAAATTTTGTGAATGCTGTTGGATACTGAGCCTGAGAGGTACAGTTTGTAGATAAAAATATCTTTAGTATCGGTATGTTACCAGACTGTCTGTCTGTTGTGGCTTCATTAATTCCAGTGAGCTACAACTGAGATCTTTAAAGATCTCCCAAGTGTCATTCCTTTCCAGAATTTATCACAAACAAAGACATAAGCCAGAAGAGAGATTTACAATATTATTCTATTCAGATGATGGCAGTATAATATTCACTTCCGAAAGGGAAAGGATAATGCCATCTGTGAAAAACTTTAGTTAAACAACCCATAAAAATGAGTTAGCAGTTTCATTTCAGAAATCTGCAGCAATAATTAATGCACCATAATCACCAAGTGAGAGAGAAAGTTACCAACACATACAGAATCTCTTTTGTTCTCTTGTCTGATAAATGCAGAAAGTGCTGACCTGTTTACAATTTCCTGCTGCTCAGATTCTTGAGGAATAACAAGTCTCTTGCTTTTTTCAACATTGTTTTAACTTTCCTTGCCAGCCGATTGGCTTTTCTGCCTGCCTTCCTGAAGGGTATAACTGGATCTGTTGGGGACAGGAAGAGGAGTTGGGAGAGGGGGAGGAGTAGAAGGGGAGAGACCCAGGGAGTTAAAGAACAGAAGTAGTATCTAGTTGGAGAACAGAAAACAAAGCCAGAGAGGTTTGGATGAACCTTTCAGCGTTTCTGTAAGCTGAACTGAATCTTTGAATACCCAATAAAATCATCAGTGCTGGAAGTTTTTTTAGCTCAAAAATGCATTAAAAATTACTGCAGGAGTTCTCCCACAAGGAATTTTTTATTGTCTTGTCAGGAGTTTGTCAGTATTTGTGAGTGAAATCCTGATTCTCTCAACATTGATAGGAAACATCCTGTATAATCCAGAGGTGCCAGAATTTCACCTTGTGTGATTGAATGTACTAGTTAAGGATACTGAGTTTGTAATGGACATTGTCTTCTGAATTTAGATGGTATTTTTAGGGATAGAAACCACCTAAAGGACTTTGGGAAACCAGTTCAACCATAACAAGTACAAAAGAAATATTCAGGACTGTACTGAAGTTGTCAGGGGCTTTAGCTCCCTCCCCGAACTTTGATGCTGTCACTAAGTATCAGAAGCCTATTGTACTTTAGTGTCATACTGGAAACTATGTTCCTTGGTAGCACCATTAGCATGATTCCAAAGCAGGACATTCCTGCCTCCCGAATTCTGCGATGAATTGCCAGTATGCACCACAGGGAGGAAACATTGTCATTAGTGGCAGGACATCTGCACCAACAGGTCACTTTTCATTCTGAAGTTTAAACTAATCCATTGCAGCTGTCTGTATAATAGATCTGAAATGAGACACACCTGATGTCTTGAAGAGCCAAGATGCTGCTGTGTCCTCCTAACTGCACTAGCTCTGTTTGACAAATCAATGAGGTGCCATGCACCTGTTGGGAAATGAGGGGCTTTATGTACTCAGACCCCAGTGGAGGAACTAAGCACACCAAAAAAGAGGTGAGATTGCTGGGTGTGTTGGTTTATTTATTTGCTTTTATAGTGCTGCATTGAACACTTGATAAATAGGTGTGTGTGTCTCATCGCCAACATGGAGAACAAGGAAGCCCTCCTTAGTGACAATTGTGTATGAGTGACTGTTACTTTCAGTCAGGAATTCCTTTGTTCTTGCAGTAGATGAAATTCCATTTGACATGTTTCATATATTATCACTGCACTGAATTTTCACTTCAAGATGATTTTCATTTCCAGGAGTACAAGTTATATTGTTCTTAGTGTTGGCAATGAACTACATGTTCTTGTTTGTTAGTCTCTAAGGTGCCACAAGTACTCCTGTTCTTTTTACATGTTCTTTGGAGCCTGTAGAAATTAGAGGAAATATAATCAAGAAGAGTGATATATTAGAAAATGGGGATGTCATAACAGTGATGAAAATAGGAAAATACGTGCCTTAGGCAAAATGGAGAACAATGATCTCCCTAATGACTTCATGCATGAGTGACTGAATGAGTGGTATTTTTCCTAATCAAAAATACATTCAGTCATATAGTAGATAATATATAGTAAATACCAGACGGAATTCTAGCAATGAACTTTTATACTGAAAGTGTTTTAATATTCTTGATTTAGTCCAGAGTCTCCCAAGTTACCAGCTAGTGCTCAAAGTGGTGGAAGAGTACCTTAGCAGTTATTTTGTTCTTATGTCAAGCTAGACCTGTACAGTCACATTAAGACAATTGGTGAAAGAGAGAATGAGAGTCAACCCAGAATCCCTGGTTGTTTGTCATATTGCTACCTTTACCTACAAAGAAGCCACATGGGATCATGTGAAATGATCCAGACATTGGCTAAACATTCCAGCTGCTTTTGGGTATTCTCAGCAAAGCACACTGTAAGAAAATACTGTATCAATTTGGAGCAGTTGGCTTCTATACTGTGCAGTCCAGCTGTGGTTGCTGATTCTGCTTTGTCGTTACAGCAGAAGTGTGGATGTTTGGCCCACAGCTGTGTTACAAATAAGTGCACCCCCTTCTTTCAGGCTCAGGAACTAGTCCACTATGTTTCTGTGTTATAGAAAGCTATCTTGCCATTTGCTTGACTGCCCACACCTCAGTAGTAAAATCCCCAATTGTCCCCCTCATGCCTTACCTTGATCAATAATGTGTAAGTATGAGTGTAACAGGGTGGCTGCCTCCCCCACCAATCAGGACTATTTAAGAACTCACAGAACAAGGGGTGGTTCAAACACCCCTCACAAGGGGTCCCCTTATTTAGTCCTCTGGTACAAACTGGCCCTCTAGGCCTCAAGCCCAATGTCTCTCTCCCGATTAAACCAAAATAACATCAAACACTCCTACTGTCTTTATCCCAGCTCACCTTTACAGTCTCTGCCTGCTCCACTCCAACAACTCCAGTTTCCTGCTCTTTTTAAACAGTGAGCACCTGATTCAACCCATGGGTCTCATCCTGTAATCAGGGCTGGCTTAGTCCCAGGCTCTCCAGCCCACAGGGCAAGCCACACCGTTACAAGGCATAGCAATGGTAGGGAGCCCATTTCTGTTGGAGGGTGGGTGGGGGAGAGTATAGATATAACAGGCTATGAAAGTCAATATTCTTCAAAATAAGTATGGCTAAAGATCAAGGGCAAACCTATCCAAGACTTTCCAGTTTGGGACAATGAGATTGCATTATTTCAGGAATATTTAGGTTTCCTTCAGAAAAGGGTTTATATTGTTGGCTAGGAATGGACCAGAGGGTGCAAAGAGGCTACTCAAATCTTGCTCATGCTAGATAGAGAGCTGTCTGGTGAGGGCTGGGCCAGCTCCAGAGTTTTTGCCATCCTAAACAGCGGGGAAAAATAAAAGCTGCGATCTGCGGCATTCGGCGGCAGCTCTACCGCCCCACTTCATTCTTTGGCGGCAGCTCTACCGCTGACGCTTAATTCTTCTGCAGCAATTCTGTGGCAGGTCCTTCCCTCAGAGAGGGACTGAGGGACTTGCCACCGAAGAGCCGGACGTGCTGCCCCTTTCCATTGGCTGCCCCAAGTGCTTGCTTGCTACGCTGGTGCCTGGAACCGGTCCTGAATGAGGGATAGTAATTGTTAAAAAGGTCTTAATTGAATCTACTGTTTGGAGGAAAGGTGCCAGTGCCCAGATTGATAGGACTTCTGTCTCCAAGCTTTTTCACAAAATGGTTACAAGATGAGCACAGCCAGTGCAAGCTACACCACACTGCTTCACCCATGTGTCCAACCGTACTTTGGGGGGACCATCTGTAAGAGTGAAGTGTTGGTTTGTTCTCCATAGCTATTCAATCTTTGATCTCACTGGTGAAACTGCCAACAGGATTGCCTATTGGCAATCAGTTGAAGTGGAGGGGAGACAGAGGGGCTGTGCTGTGCTGTGCTGAAAAAAAGCCAACTTATTTCACATAGACTAGTGAAAGTGTCTTCTTTACAAGGTGCCTACTGTGGATGCAAGAACCAGGTTTGGAAAGATATGAGTTAACACAAATCCTTTTTGGAATGTATTCTGGTGAATTTTTTTTAAAAAAATAATCACATTCTGCTGTACACCCTAAATAGATGAGCTATAAAATCAGTATGTTAATATTACATACATATATGTGCCAAATAATTTTGAGCCATCAATTTCTCTCTCTAGATGTATAGGGGTATGTGGGTGTGGGTGTGAGTGTGCGCGCACCTGTTAAGTTGAGTAGCCATGTAAGTTTGTAATTGAAACATGTCCTTCCTCATCTTTGCTCTTTCATGTTACTATCCGAATTGTTTGTCATATCCATTATTTAGATTGTAAGTTCTTTAGGACACAAACCTGTTGTATGTTTTCTGTGCAGAACCTTGCACACTTGTGACTATTTAAAGAATAATCATAACATTTCTTCTTATAAACAACTTCATGGTAATCTGAAGTTCTCCCAGGCCTTCTCAGAGTAAGCAAGATGGGTCAGACTTGATTAAAAGATGGTAGGACATGTTTATCCTCCATACCTAGACTCTATCCCTGTGAAACCATCAGTCCAGTCAGAAATTGAGCAGTTGTACCTGTGAAGAAGATAGAAACTTTCTTCTGTATGAGCAGTTTCTTTTTGTTTCAGGATGGTCATTGACTGCATTTGCCATGCTGTTCATGACCAGAAACAAAGTTTAATGGGATTTTTTTGGGTTCTGTCTTTGAGGAGATTCTGTCTTTGAGGAGAATTAAACCTCCTTTGTTGCCCTGACAGATGTAGTAGAAAATACTTCAAACTGTTTCTGCTGCAACTCATTTGACTTCAAATGTGTTTTTCTGCCACTGCCCCCCCCCCCCACATGCATTTAACCTATTGAGGGTCACCTGTGTACAAAGAGGCTTGTATGAGGCATGATATAGGAGATGATGATATTTGGGAACCATTTTATCAATGGCTGAGGATGACAAAAGAGTATAACATTGTACAGGTTCTTGACAGCATTATCTTTAGAGGACATCTGAAACTGACTTGGGTCTATCAGTTTCCTTCAGCAAGGCAGATGAGTGACAAGGTTTTTGCCCAGAAAGGAGGTCTGACTTCAAAAGTGATGAGGAGATAATCAGACTTGATCAAATTATAATAAATCTCCTCCTCCTTCCAAACAACAAGAACCAAAATGTAGTCATCTCATGCACTGAGCTTGTAACCACCTGCAACAGGCTCAAGGTCATGAGATCATGAGTTAACCCAGAAGAGCAGATGGCCCACTTGTCTCATCCTATATGGCATTTTCTTTGTTCCTACAAGAGATAGTTGATATCAGTGCTGGGACAGAAAACTTTCAATGACTACAAGTAGGAAGAGAATGAAGGGAGTGTACCAAAACAACTAACTCTAGGTACACAGAGAAAGCAAAATAAATAAATAAAATAAAAAAGCCCAAGTTTTCCCTTGAAATTGTGTGAGATGATTTGGTGAACTGAAAACAAAAGGAATAAGCAAAACAAAACACAAGTAGATCCAATCAAAAAGCTGAGAGAATAAAATTTTACAGTGTTTAATATATTTCTTCATCAATAGCTACCCTGCTATTTCAGTTTCCTTTTGGCAATGAAGGTGTTATTCTTTGTTGAATAAATGATTTAATTGCAAACAGTCAACTGAGAAAGTTTAGAGTAATTAGATGCGGGTTAAATGCAGAAAAAAGGTACTTCAATCCTGTTTTCCCCCTAGATTAAGTCATCTTTTGCTTTCCCTCTCATTCCTCCTCCATTCCCTAGACCCAGCACTGACTAGGCACAGCATTTCAAAGTGTTAAATAAAGAATTGTGTAATGCAAACTGTGCTACCATAATTCCCACTGAAACAATATCAAGTAAAGAAAAGCTGTCGAGTATAAAATCTGCTGATCCTTAGGGATGGCTTGGAGGACAGTTTGCCTGTAATAGCTTCATTCTGTGCCAGACTATAATTCACTTACATTTCTGTCAACAACCCCATCATCATGCGAGTATGACTTTCATGAAAATGATCGTCCTATAAAACTTTCTTTACTATGTGAATTTGATTGATACAGAGTAGCAGAAAGACGATAGAGCCATGATACCACATTTCTTGGCCCTCTATTTCCAATAAATATTTCTGCTAAAAACACAAGATGACAGTCAGTACAGTTCTGTGTAGTTTTTACAAGCATGTTAACAGGCAGCAAGCCAAAGGCCAATTGACTTTACCTACCAGAAATCTACAATACCCCCCTAAAATGCACTGCCTGGACTGAAGTGAAATACATTATACAAATTAAAGGCCTGTCAATCCTTCTGAATCTTACTTATATGAGTAGTCCCATTAAAACCAATAGGATTGTTCCTGGGAGTAAGGACTATTTATGTGGTAAACGTGCACTTAGAACCAGATACTTGCTGGTGCTTAATGACAGACGTATGACATCAGTAATAGTCAGACAGAATGGACTATTTTTGTGGTTGCTGACTTGATATGTTTGTTCTGTGAATTATGCTGTAAAACACAAAGGTACATTGAAGCATTATTGAGAAGGGCTTTGGTCTCAATTCTGCTCCCACTGAAGTCAATGGGAATATTTTAGTGGGAGTGAAATTGAGCCCAAATAGTATTTCAGGAGAACTAAAGCTTAATTTTAATTTCTAGACCCAGATGTGGGAGGTCTCTGCTGTACTGTTTCCTTGTCAGCAAGTGACCACACTAAGACTAGCTGTGAAGAAATTAAACTGACGCTGCAAGATTTTGGAGAGGGAAGCTAGGCTCTAGCAGTGTGGGCTGTGGTCCAGCAATGTGTACTGTCTTAGTCTAATTTCCTGCCACAGTGTTTCATATCCTTGGAAACCTTGTTAAAGAACAAGGGAACAAAGCCATTGCCTGCTGCAGTAAGAACCAGGAATTTACCCGGTTTCCCTTTGGCAGCTTCTTTTTTTTTTTCCTATTGCCATTGTTTATTGTGTACAGAAGAAACTATGAATCATCCCTTTCAGTCACCAACGCTCTGCTCCATTGAGAGATTAAAGGAGGATGTCCTGTGTGTTTTCAGTCACTAAGGACTCTTATTACACTTCCCACAAACAAACGAAACAAAAAAAAAAAAGGCAAAAAACCCAACACACTGACCACTTCCTAAACCCTTTCCCCCTCCCCATTCTCTGACATTCTGAACAGTACCATTATATGAGGTTACATTACAATTTTTAGCATGCTATGTCAAGTGGGAGATAACACGAGTATGTGGGCATGAACTGGGAATCACAGCCTTAGCTCATAGTGTAGACATAGCCTTATTAGTGTCATCCTTGACTCCCCACACAAGCCACATTCAAATCTTGCTGCTTTATTCTTCAGATATCTCCAAGATCTAGCCCTTTCATCCTTTCCATTTTCCACTTTCAAACTTTCATCAAAGCCTCCCCATCTTCTCTCATTACTGTAACTTCCGCCTCTGTGACTTTCTCCCCATACCCCTTGCTCATCTCAGGCCCATTCAAAAACACAGCCACTAAGACCACCTTCCTTCGTTCATTATTCTATTTCACCTTCACTATTTTTGAATCTCACCGTTAGTGCCCCACATCTTCACTGCAACAAACAAAATCTTCTTGTCCTTACCTTTAAATCACTTCACATTTTAGCCCTTCCTATGCATGTGCTATTGTATCAGATGTCACAAATTATGCCAGCCTGCAGCCTCTGCTCCCATAAACACCTTTGAATTGTCTTCCACATTACCCTTTTTGTATGGCATATTCTCCCCTGTCCTTCATTTCCCTCTTCATCACTCACTTCTACCATGATATCTATGGGAAATTGCCAATGGATATGGGTGAGGTAGATGGCCAGAAGGGATTCCCATTACTTAATCTTATAATTTATTAAATATATTTTTAAAATACATGACTCAAAACAATCTAGCTATGCACTTATCTGGCCTATGTAATTACATGTCCTTGTTACTGTCCTATCTCCATTTCTTTAGTACACCAACTTGTTACATCTTTTTAAAATTATATCATCAACCCTTTGGGGCACTGTCCATCCTAGCTTTGTGTTTATAAAATGTCTCGTGGAATGAGAGAACCCTATGATAGAATTATTATTCCTTTCTCCTTTTTATCCTTCTTTCCCGTCCATTTGAGCCTTTAGCAGCTCTGCCTGGAAAATGATGGGATCTGCTCTGCTCTGTGCAATCTTACCCATGTACTAGCATCTATTTACATAGATTGCAGCATATTGGCTAGTGCATGTATTCTAAGTAGGGCCCTACCAAATTCACAAGCCATTTTAGTCAATTTCAAGGGATAGGAACTTGAAAACTTCTGAGTTCTAATCTGAATTTTGACTCTGACACTGTCTTGCTTTGTGGGCATAGCCAAAAAAAAATTGCCTTGTCTTTGCCTCTGCTTCTCCATCCATTAAATAGGGTAATAATCACTCATCTAATTAGTTAGGGTCTGCAGCTCAAGAGCATGAGGGCAAGGGCACTGAGAGCCTTCCCTACTTGATTTCCTTCATGGAGGGCACTCCCCAAGCACACGAGATCCCTGGCGAGTATTAGTATTGCTAGGAGTTCTAAACAGTCCCAAAGAAGTGGAAGCCTGGACATGTGCCACTTCTATAGAAGCTGATAGTATGCGACTGTGGGGAGCACTCACTTTCTTTTTTTAAAGCATGGAACAGTGACTGCTCCTCCGTGCATTTCCCCAGCACTCCCAGAGCTATTCTGCCTGCTTGTACCCAATGCATAGATTCATACAGCTTAAGGCCGGAAGGGACCATTAATCATCTAGTCTGACCTCCAGAATATACTATGGCAAGGCACCTCCTTTGTCTCACCATACTTGGCCCTTCCCCGTCTGGCAACATCAGGCCTGGAGTAAATCAGCCCCACTCTTGGCCATATTTACCTTCCCTCTTCTGTATCCGCTTGACCATATTTTCAGAGTAGTTCTTGGTTGGTCTAAAGGGTAATCCTCCACCAAACAAAAGGAAAGTCTCACGAACTCAATAACTGAGCGGGATACCTTTTGCTGCCTCCTCACTGGGACAAGGTATTGTCCTGACCCGGAGGAGTCAGTCCTTCCCCAACAGACACCCAGGTCTGGATATTTCCCCTATGGAAAGGAGCACAGCCTCTCACCCTGGAGGAGCTTTTTTCCTTACTACCACTAGTCGGGCAGCCGCTTGTCTCTCTCCCCAGAGGAGGGGTTTTAAAAGGCCTCAGGCAGCTCTTAATTGGACTCAGCTGTCCTTAATTGACCTGAGGAAAAAGGGCCTTTAATATTAACATTCTAGGGCTAACATATTGGCCCTTCAGTACCCTCTTGCAGCCATCTGGCCTGACTTTGTCACAATACATTTAATCCAGTTATCCCTGTATTAAGCCCAACAGCTTGTGTTCGACAAAGCATACCTTCCAGAAAGGCATCCAGTCTTGATTTAAAAGAACATCAAGAGATGTTTCAATTCCCTTGATAGTTTGCATCAGTAGTTAATCATCCTCACTGTTAAAAAAGTGGGCCCTATTTCTAATTTGAATTTGTCTGGCTTCTGCTTCCCGTCATGGTTTTTTTATGCCTTTCTCCATTAGATTGAAGAGCTCTTTAGTATTTTCTCCTATGAAAGTACTTATACACTGTACTCAAGTCACCTTTCAAGCTTCTTTTTCATAAACTAAACAGATTGAACTCTTTACATCTCTCATTGCAAGGCATTTTCTCCAGCCCTTAAATCATTTTTGTCGCTCCTTTCTGCACCCTCTCCAATTTTTCATCATCATCATTTTTAAAATGGGGACACTAGAACTAGACACAGTATTCTATTATTGGTCTCACCAGTGCCCCATACAGAAGTAAATTCACTTCCTCACTGTTACTCAATACTCTCCTGTTTATATATCCAAAGATCACTTTTGCCCTTTTTGTCACAGGATCATAGTGGGAACTCCACAATGGCCCTTAAATTCTTTGCAGAGTCACTGATTTCAAGATACTGTTCCCAGTTCTTTAGTTATTGAATTACTTGTTCCTAGATGCAAATAATAAATAATAATAATAATAAAAAATGACTATGTTAAAATGTATTTTGTTTGAATGGGCTCAGATTACCAAGCAATCCAGATTGCTCCACGTTTGCCCTGTCCTTATCATATACCACTCCACCAATCTTTATGTCACCTATACATTTTATCAGCATAGAGTTTATTTTTATTTCCAGATCATTCATGAGAATGTTGAACAGTGTTGGGCCTAGTACTGATCATTGCTGAATCCCACTAGATGCACCCTTATTCGATGGTGAATCCCTATAGATGACTACTTTTTGAGATCTGAGAGTTAACCAGTTCTTAATCTATTTAATGCGTGCTTTCTTCTTCTTCCTCTTTTTTATGACTTAAAAGCAGTAATGTTGGATCTCCAAGTCTAGTTTGGAGATCCAATTGATTGCTTCAGGTGGCGTGGAGTTTGGCAGAGTCACCACCAGGATATGATCATTTCGGCCATTGATTAACAAGCTGTTTGAAGTCCTTTTAGTTATGGATATTTTTCAGATTATAGTGATATGTGAGGCTTTGGTCTAATGTCATACATAATGTTCAAGGAAGGTCACTGGTGTAGATATTAAATTAGATCAGTGCTAGGACTGATCCCTGCGGAAGGCCATCATTGAGCGTGCATGATTTACGGACCTGGTTATCAAGGAAAACAGGAAATCTACCATTGATCAGAAGTTCTCAGAAGCATTTTATCATTGCATTGCATGGGATAATTTTGCTGACTTTTGGGGGAAGGTCATTCCTCTATATGGTGTTGTAGCCAGCAGGTAAGTCTAATAGGAAGTGCTTGAGTCTTGAGGTTTTGATGAAATCCTGCCTCAGTGTGTGTTGTTAAGGCTAATACTTTTTCTGTGCAGCTGCAGGCTGGTGGGAATCCTGCTTGTTAATTCGGTAACCTTGCTTCTATAATTGGCATGATCCTTGCCAATAATATTCTCCACATGAACTTGTACGACATGCAGAGAGGCATGATATGGGTCAGTATGATGAGGGATTACTGGTTGGCTTCAGGGGCTTGGCATTGGAAATGATGACAGCCTCACACCAAATCCTCAGGATGAACCCTGTGGAATGGATATTGGAGATTAACGTGCTGCTAGTTATTTCCAGCCCTGAGCTCTGAGGCTCATAATAAAACCAGGAAAGATGTCATCATGTCCTGCAGCTTTCCTGGCTTTATTTATATCCTCAACAGCGGAGGGCAGTGATTTGGGGCAGGAGGCAGGTAGTGAGCTATTTGTCAGAGCTCTCTGCTCACTTTGCACTTAATAAACTTGTCCCCTACTGCTTTTAAAGTCATAAGACGCAATTGTGTCCGCTGGGACTTCAGGATTTTGAAGTTTCACTGGGTTGGCAGTCTCAAACTGGAGCAATAACAGCCAGGCTTTGTGGCTGGAGTGAATAAAGTACAGAGTTTCAACCATCTTGACCTGGCTTTGATGATGTGCTCAATTCAGTGACTTTTAAGGATGTTGCAGTGTTTAGGTCACCAAAATTTGGTACTCTCAATAACCTTTCTGTTCCCGGTCTCCGGCATGAGGTGGTATCCTTTACGATGGCTGCAAGAGAAATTTTTCTTGACCTATTTGGGTGAGCCAGGTGAAACAGCCAATGTTTTCAGTTGAATTACATCTATGGGAGCCTCATTTGTCACAGTAAATCCTGGCCAGTTTGCCTTTTGAAAACTCCATTATGGTTTGGGCAATGACACGATTACTGGGAGTTCAGTCCCAATGTGGATTATAACTGGACAATGCAGACTGAGTGGAAAGTTGCCAAGAATAGTTCTGGAGGTGTGAGGGATTTCAAACTGGTCTTTGGTGAGGAAACAGAGGTCTGGGTTCTAGTTTCTGTTTCAGCAGGCAAAATGAGAAGTACCTCTGTCTTTTGCATCAAAAAGGAGATGTATCTTTGACAACCATTCTGCAAGTGTCTAGCATGTAGTATTGTTACTATCATAGCCCCACATAGTGTGATGGCTATTGAAATCACCAGCTTATATTGTCAGGTGGTAGGTTGTGAGTAATTGGGGAGAAAGCCAGGCTGTATTTGATGGTTTATGCACATTAACTACTGTTACCATGACGATTCTTATTGAGATGGTGAAGATTATGTAGTTGGCCCTGGCATCTATCGTATTATAATCCTTAGTGCCCTGCTTGATGTAGGTGACAACACTGTGTTTTGGGTGATGAGACTGTAGCTGTGTAAGGGATATATAAAATACATTTGCTCAGAATTCCGTCTGGCCTTCAAAAATAGAAAAAACTATCCACTTCTGTTTATTCCAAAAGAGGATCCACCTAAGAAGTAAAGACAATAAGAAAATGTTTCACGTCATGGGTGATTTTTGTCTGTGGTCCCACTGATCAGCCAAAGTTGGGAGTTCTCTCCCCAAGCATTGAAACAAAAATCACTGAAAGAGAATATTATTAATCACCTAGGCAAGAATCTCTCAGAATTTGCATATGGATAAAACCTCTTTCTCTCCCCCAGTATAGCTGAAAAGAACTCCAAGTTACCAAGCAAGGGCCACATCCTGTTTTCCTATGCTAAGTGGCCCATTGTACACGGTAGATCAAAAGTGGGTGGGGAAGCTGCAAGTTAAGCAAGCTAGAAATGACTACCTGTAATGTTGAAGGTCAAATTGTGCAAACTGCCTGTTACCCCAAGAAATCCAAACCACATGTTTTCACCCCAGATTATAAACTATACACTGTTTTCCTTGTAAATCAAATATACCATGAATAATCTCTTTCATCTCTAATTAGATGCTGCACATGTTTGCCTTGTGAGTCAGATCTACATCCTTCTATACGTGAATGTCTTTTGTTCTATTGTAAATCCTAAATAATCTGAAATTTTATGTACAATCGAAGAATGTATGGAGTATGTGCTCCAAATTTAGATTATAAGGGATTTTGTTGGTTGTCATTGTAAATAATTGTTGCACTCTAGAAGTAATAGGAATTGTCTGGTGCAAGAAAGAAGGAATGAAAGATATAAGTCAGAATATAACTTTTGCATATTAACATTAATTTCTTAAAGCTGGGATCTCAATAGTATGGGCTAATAATGAAGTACAATCCTTGAAGTGAATCAAATTTAAAAATCCTCTGATAAAAAAACAATTAAAGAATTTTGTTACACATTAGCACCATCTACTGGATTACCAATGGAAGCAGCAAAAAGAGAGTAAGAGCTGAAATCTGAGCACCAACTTGACACATTTCCAATAGGAATCAGTGTCCCTTCCCCCCCACCCTCACTCCTACACAATGACCCCTGAAATGAGGGTATATAAACTGAGTTAATTATATGCCAAGAGCATTGACTGAACCCAGCAAGAAGCTGCAGAATCCTAAGTGTGACCAACACCTGGATTAGCTGTGTGGAAAGAACTCTCCCCCATCACAGGGTTAAGAAGATAAGACGTGGTGAGATTTCTTTTTTGAGACTCTATTTCCTCTTTAATTTCTTTAATATAAATAATTGTAGGCTATCTTGTTAAGTCTACACTTTCTAGGGAGACTTTAAGGAACTGTATTTTAGATTCCAACTCCTTTATAGGTCCAAGCAAGTTGGTCTACATGAAATTGAAAATAATAACTTTAAACAATTGCTTTTAATATTCTAAACTCATTCCTTTTGGACCAACCCATTCATACTGTACTAACCACATTCTTTAAAGTGCATTAAACAAAAGTGCATCCTTGGAAATGTGATAAATGTGTTAGGTACTAAAGAATACAGAATTGGTGAACATAAGCAAATGTAATAAGAAATCTTGGTAATTTTTATTGTTCCTTGATATAACGGCTAAGCCTCAATTCTAATTTGTGATAATTGCTTGCAAGACTGGGTTCTGTATTTAGTACACACCTAGAACATTGGTTGTGTCTATGCATGAATGATAAACTTTTGATTGTATATTAATTTGGTTCTAGGTGAATTATTAAATTCTTGATTGGTTAAGAATAAGTAAGTGTCAGTATTTGAGAAATACTGTTCAAATTAAAAGTTGACTTGAAAAGAACCCAGTATTAAAATTAGTAAGCTAACATCCCCGGGACTGAATAAACAGAGGTTATGCTATTAGACTCTATTATATGTTATTTATAACACTTATCCAATTGGCAAACCTAGTTTGTTACATTTCAGCTTTAAAATGTAACTGGCATCTTGGAAAATTCATAAAAATAGACCTGCTTCATGCTTATTACAGCAATAGGGCAGGGTGATTCTTGAATGTCATCTTTGATATGGCTTTCTTGCAGCGTGATGACATCAATCATGTTGTCTCACACAATGCGAGCTAGTTAGTCACTTTTAGATCAGAACACACTTTCAACATTCATTTGGCAAATCTGTAGAGCTGGGCCTATGATTCTCTTAGAGTAGCTCTGGAAGGAGTCAATTTTTGCAGGATTAGTATTTCCTTTCCTGTTCAATCTGAGACTCTGCTGAGTGAAGTTCACATTTCAGCTGGATGACATTGTTGTGCCCTAGCATATAACAGGGCAGACCATAAGAAGTTTGTTATTACCTGTGCTGTATTGATATTGCAGGGTGCTAATTTTTAATTGGAGTCTTGTATGGTACTAAGTCAAACATCAAAATGTAAGTAGATTAAAATTACTCAGTTACCTTTAACAGTCAAACTTGTAATCTCATCAAAGAATAAAATCAGGTTTGTTTGACAAGATCTGTTTTACATAAAACCATGTTGACTGATATTACTTATATTCTATCCTTTAATTCTTCATTAATTGAATCCCGTATCAGCTTTTCTATTATTTTGCCCAGGACTGATGCCAGCCTAAGTGGCGTCTATTACCTGGGTCATCCTGCTTGTCCTTTTTGAATATTGGCACAATACTAGCACTTTCCAGTCTTCTGGAGTTCCCAGGGCATTCCACTATTTATTAAAAATGGGTACAAGTTATCTGGACTTGCTGATTTACTCTCATTTTTATATTTTATTTTAATCATCACTAATAGACTTAGTTTACTTTTTTAGCTCCTAATAGAAAGCACGTCATTGTCCTCTTTTCTGCATCATTATTCACAATTTAACATCTCCATGTAGTAATGGGCCTACACCATTGCCAGAGGTTCTTTTGTTTCTAATAAACATTAAAAAGTGTCCCACAGCTCTGTTAGCCATGGATTTTTTCCTAATATCTGTAACTTCCCATATTGATTTTCTACATGTTGTAACTTTTAATTTATATACTTCACTATTTATTTCTCCTTTTCCCGTGTGTTACAGAGTGCTTTTTTATTTCCAATTGCTGTCTTCACTTCCCCACTGTACCAGGATGAGCTTTTAGGCACACTTGTCCTCTTTCTTAACTGCAGAATTGTTGCTTTTTGGTTATCTAAGACTCTTCTTAAAGAGCTCCCAAATTTCTATCTAAATATTTGCTCCTGCTCAGTTTTGCTCATTATTTTCCCCAGCTTTGGAAAATGCATGCAGAATGCTTCTCAGTACCGCCACAGATATCTAAGTAGCTGTATGCCCATCCTTAAGCAGCTGTATCCTAAGAAGTCACCACAGAGGTCTTACTGATTCCACAAAACTTTCAAAACCTAAAAGGCTAAACTAGTGCAGGTCAAGAGTCTACACAGCTGGAGAGAAGAAGCTTGACACAAGACTCAGGTTAAAAAACAAACAACAACAAAACAAACAAACAAAAACCAAGTCCCCTCCTCCCCCAACCTTCTCTTATTATTGAGGTTTTTTTTTTTGCAGGGCTCATATGTAGTAAAACACAAGAAAACCAAAACTTCCCAGAGTTTTTGACTTCATTCCCCTCACTCATCTGAAATAATAAAATAAAATCCAACCCAGAGCAATATAAACAAGACAGCTCATCTGCCTGGACTTTAAACACCCTTTTTTCTCCCCTCCAACTAGCCCATATTATTTTTAAAGTTATGAGCCTAAGGAGGTTCAGCTGCAACCAATAGCTTCCCAGCTGGGAGTGCCCCCTTGAGACCACTGTGATTTAACTCAAAAAGTGCTACATCACAATCTGATTCAGAAGAACCTCCCTCTGGGGTGGGGCATGGTTGTAGAGATCCCTCCTGCGTGGGTGTAGGAAACCCTGTTAAACAATATTGGGGACCTACAATTCTTCCTTTCTCAAGATAAATTGTCAAGTTTGGTGTGGGTAGTTCTGGGGGGATGGGGGTAGAATTATTTTTCCAGACTGTGGAGACTAAGTAGAGCTGCTTCAAACTGCAGGGCTGCATCTATAACATCCACAGGACTGTGTTCTTTCCTCTTCTGGAGGATTGGCTGTGAATCTGCATAGAGACACTGACCCCACAGTGCAGTGAACACAGGTGCAGATTCCTAATCTAGAACTCCCTGAGTCCTAGAACTCACTCCTACCCATACAACAGAACATATCAATTAAGCTGTGGGCTGGAGGAGGGGACAGGATGTATCCCTAAAGATGATCCTTACAAACTTTCAACAAAAAAGCAAATATTTTTAAAATTCAGTATGTTGCAGTCTTTGATGTCTGGAGCTGATATGTTTAATTTTGCCCTGTTGGTTTTCCTTCCATCCCTCTGCTCTTACCTGGCCTGTTAAAACATCTGGAGTCAAGCTAAGTGACCTGTACTGGTTTGGGGTGAGACTGCCTGTCATGCTGTATAGAATCACAGTCCATCTTAAACAAGAGAAATGTATTAAAAAAACAGCTACAGATATAAACAAACAGGTTCCACACAGCTTGAGATCTAGCTTTGTCTCCCTTGTTTATCAGGGATCCCAGGCTGTTTGGTACTCCACATAGCACAGAGAGACCTCTAGTGACTGAATAATATTCTGCAAGTAACTATATGATTACATTGTTAATCCAGTGGAAGATTTTGATCAATTAATATATACCACTGTCGCACTCTTAGTTAGTGAGCTAAACATCTTTAGATAATTTCCACAGACTCTGCTATCACAGAACTACAGCCATGCTTTCACAACACACTCTTTTCTGCCTCTTTGTGATTATCAGCTCTATTTCTTTTTGTATGTTCAATCCTCCTTTGATCTTTCACCACAACTTCTCTGTTTTAGGTCTGTGTTTTAATTAGTGTAGATTTGTTTACAGCATCCTTTCTTCCATAGCCACTCATACTAGTGTAGAGTCAAAGCCAGCAAAAGGATTAATAAAGACTTTGCTTCATAAAAGATTTAAATCAAGAATGGTTTTTCCTTTTTTTTTTTAATTTTAATTTTATTTTTTAAAGGTTCTTGGTCTCTTCTATCCTTGTCTCATAGGGTTCAAGCTGATTTCATTCCATGATTCACTGAACAGGCATTTTAGAAATTGCAGGTTCACTTTGCTTTAGGGAACTTACTTTCTCTGCTTTTCCATTTGGCCCCTTAAATTTTGCTAAGAAATACTCTCTCCCCTCCACATTTATAAATTACCAGGTCAGCTGCCTTTTAAAAAATATTGGCCCTGATTATGGGCTACATTCTGGCCCTTTTGCATGCTTTTGTAGTGTCAAGGAGCTCCAGCCCAATCTGATTTACCCAATGGGGAATGCTCCCTTCATAAGAGTGATTGAGTCTCCAGTTCCATAGGGCTGGTAAAATGACCCATGCCCCTACTACTCAGGAACAAGGAAAAGGGTGTGTTGGGGAAAGCAGTGGTGCGGCCAGAGAAGTCTGTACTTTGGCTCTTCTGAGAAGACAGATGGCCTCTTGGAAACCATTGAAGCCAGAACTTAAATCAGAGCACCTCTTGAATTGGTCCCTGGCAGCTCCAGCTGCCAGGAGGTGCCAAGGTACCACAAAGACTCCTTTGCCCCACTACTTGGGACTATGAGGTGAGTTTTTATTCTGGGGGGAAGAGGTTTAAAAACTGAAAACCACCGACCAGAAATTTTTTTGACCATTTCTGTGGGAAATTTCTTTTTGACAAAAATTTACAGTTTTTTTCATTGAGAAACTGAAAATAAAAAGCAGAACAATTTTCAGGTTTTGGTTTTGGAAAATATTTTAATTCTTGCTTACTAAAAAAAAATTCAGCTTCAGGGTTTTTTTTTCAGTTTTTTTGACCAAAAACTAGAAACATTTAATTGAAAATAGCTATTTCTCATGAAGCTTTCCATTTTGAAAAAAATCCATTTTCATGGGAAAAAACCTTTTGAATTAAAATTTTTTTATCTGATCTTTAGAGCAACCAAAATTAAAAGGATTTTTTGAGGCAAAAGCCTTCTTAAGTCTGTCATAAAAAACACAGTAACAAATTATGTTCTGATGCAAATGGAGGTCAGCAGAAGTGGGGAAGAGTTGCAGGGAAGTGCAATTATAATGATTTGCCTTTACAGTTACGATGGACAATATATTATCCATAGAATATGTTTTGAAAAGTACATTTTAATATGTATATTGTCACTGTATCAGATAGCTGCAATAAAGGGTGGTTCATACAGTGTCATATGCTAGAAATTTCTCTCTCTCTAGTCTGGACTAAATAAACCCCTGGTGTAATTTCACTGGATGTAAAATGGCTTTTCTAAAAGAATTTCAGCAGATGGAGCTAGTGTGCTTCTAATCTGTGATAGTTGTGCCTAGTATAAGAAAGATTAGAATGAGAAAAGACAGTATGGTAGTTGGAGTCATCAGGTGAAGATTTTCCGTTAGCTTTATAGAAGAGAATCTCCAAATCTATGTCCGGCAGTGATGGATAAGAGGAGTGCAAGCATCTGGATCTGTAAAAAGCGACAAAGTCCTGTGGCACCTTATAGACTAACAGATATATTGGAGCATAAGCTTTCATGGATGAATATCCACTTTGTCAGACGCTTATGCTCCAATACGTCTGTTAGTCTATAAGGTGTCACAGGACTCTGTCACTTTTTACAGATCCAGACCAACATGGCTACCCCTCTGATATCTGGATCTGGTTCAGGTGACCTGACCCAAAAAACTTGGAAGCATGATAAAATAGGGTTTCTCCCCAAAGGTTTCATAACATGCTGTTTATTTTGTGTTGTTACTCGAGGCACTTTACACACTCGCATGCTGTGCATCATTCTGGGTGTAAGTACCTGGTGAGAATGATTTAGAAAAAGTGCAGACAATTCTGTAGGTTACCTGGGACAGATAGACTCATTTTGACCCTGAGTATGCAGAGACAGCTGCACAGAAAGCAATGGGATTTGCTTCAGCGCTGAACTTGGCCATTAGTGCACATTCTCATATAGCCATGAATAATAAATGAAACTTTAAAAGAGGAGGGTCCTGACTGCACACTGCTCAAATCAGAACAGGGATACCTCAATTGGAAAAAAAAGACTGAAATTGTCTCTATTTATCAAGCCATAAATGCCGACACTCAGATCCTAGATTCCTAACCCAAAGAGTTCCTCCAAGCTCACATTATAGTCAACTTACAGTTAACAGCAAGAATCAATCAGCAGCTTTCTGCATATTCCAACTATTTTTTTTGTTAAAAGTTCCTTAATGCTAATTTAGAGGGTCCAGCTATCTTCCTGTATAAAATGCTCCTGTGATTGTTGCTCTTACCAACATATAGAGATGACTCACATGAAAGTGCAAATTCTGCCCATGCTTTCCTACCACAGCAAAGCCATCAAAAGTTCAGATGCATAGAGAAGCAGGACAGGATTTGGGGAACTTGTGCAGGGGCTCCAGGGCTGGCCTTAGGGAAAATGGCATGCTAGGCCAGCTTGTATTTTGGTGCCCACTCCATAACCCCTGGCCTCCATGGGCTCCCTGGGCTTCCTGCCCCATCCCCCAATTACCTCTGGGCCCCACTGCCTCCTCCACTATTTAATTTGTACTGAAAGAGGTGCCAGAGCTCAGTCCTGACACTGGCAGGACAGTCTGATACTGGCGGGTGCTGCCAGGGCACCCAGCTCTGAAGGCAACGCCACCAGCAGCAGCTGCACAGAAGTAAGGGTGGTATGGTATATGGTGTATTGCCACCTTACTTCCACGCTGCTGCTGTGGCTTGTGGTGCCTGGTGCTTGGCATGTGGCTCAAGAGTGTGAGACAGAGACAGTCTGTGTACATGTCTGAGCGAGAGTGTGTGTGTGCTGGGGGAATGTGAGAGACAGTGTGAGCGAGAAAGAGAAACGCAGTGTGTGCTCAGGGAGTGTGAGAGATACAGAGTGTGTGTGTATGTATGTAGGTGTGTATAAGAGAGTGACAGAATGTGTCAGAGAGAGAGAGATGGTGTGCGTTGGGGAAGTGAGAGAGACAGAGCGCTGTCCCTTTAAGCAGAGCTTCACTCACCAGTCTGAAGGCTTGTTCAGACAGCAGCAGCTACCAAAAGCCTCCTCCCACTCCTGAGCCCTGTCCCCACACCCCAGCTCAGTGGAGATGGGGTACATGGGGAGGGAGACACTCTGATATCAGTGTCCCCCTTTCCTTCCCCACTTCGCACAGCAAACAGGAGGCTCCTGGGAGCAGCTGGCCAGGGGCGGCTCCAAGGCAAGGGGCATAAGCAGAGTAGCAGTAGAGGGAGGGGCACCCCTGCTCCAGAGGTGCCTCACTTAGAATGTCACCCCAGGCCTTCACCCAGTTTGCCCATACCTAAGGCCGGCCCTGAGGGGCTGTATATGCCTTTTATGGAGTCCTGCTCTACAATGCATTACTTTGCTAGAACAATGGAGCTGAATGTGCCAGGAAGGAGCAGGTCAAGGGCTGGTGGATCTAGAGCTACATGGATGTATCCACGATTGCTCTCCATTAAGAGGGCCACAAATGCTATCTATCAGTGTGTTTGTGCATGTGCGGGTGTGAGAGAGGGGAAGAATTTGTTGTCTTCCCATCCCCATGGAACTGCCCTTACCAAAACCATCTGTTCGGGTTGGATGTTTGTGTGCTCCTAATTGAATAGTTATTATGTTATCAAGAAATGCTCATGATAGGAGGTTACCCACAAAATTTCACTACAATAGGGTGACTGGGTTGTGGAATAAGCAAGTGTTGGAATAATTAGGGAACTGCTGATTAATTCTTGAAGTTAACTGTACCTTGGGTATAAGAAAGGTTGGCAGGGCTCTTTGGGGGAGAAAGCTAGGATGTGATTATGGGCATTTACAGAAAAAAAGCCTAGGAAATTGCCCACCCTGGAAAAAAGTTCAGGATGGAGTTTATGGGTGGTGGGGGTGTTGTTGTTTTAGTAGTTATTTTTTAATAGAGCCAAACTCCAGGAAGAGCAGCGGTTCTGGGCACTAACCCAAAGTGTGTGCTGTCCTAGCATGAGGTAAAGAATCAGCCTGTTCACTCTCCTGATAACTGTATTTTACTTCACGGAAAAATAGTGACTTACGCACTAGTTCCGCAGTTGATGCAGTATCTGTGCCGTCAAATTGTCCCACCTCTATAGTGCTTAATGTGTGATTTACTGTAGTCCACTATTAGTGCAGTGTGAGAAAGTTTCCAAACCATCATTGGTCATTGTTACAGCACCATAACACTGACAAGCAACTGATGGAAAGAGAGGTTTTATTACTGTACTGAACTCTTTTGCTACCCATTTACTCCATCAGCAGCTCTGTTTTTAATGGGCCTCCAAACTCTTGAGCAAATATCAGTGTGGATATAAATAATGCACTATTTAAGATGTCGTCACATATAATACTAAAAGCACAGTTATCACCCTATTTTAATTTTTTTTAAATAATTAGAGAAAATATTTTTAAAGCGGTTACATTTTCGCGTGCTCTCTTCTGTGTAGCATTAAAATTCTGGTTTTGCATGCATGTTGTTTTTTGTTTAATGGCATAACTGCTTCTAGTTTGAGTCTGGTTGATTCTACTTCAGTTCCACTTGTGACCAGGTTGACATTAACCTCTCCAATTATAATTTCAGGACCCAATCCGGCAAGAAGCTGAGCAACTCCTGAGAGGTGTTTGCTACTTTCAGCTCCCACTGAAGTGAAAAGCTCTCTGATAGCATGGAGATGAGTGTGGTATAAAAGGGTGTCAGCACCTTCCAGAATGTAATCCTTTGTTTTCAGCTGGCTGTTAACTGATATTATCATCAATCTCTCTGTTTTGTCATCAGAATTTTATTTTTGCTAAAGAAATTCACAAGTATAATGTTGGTTAAGTGTTACTAATTACTAGGAAGGCAGTGTGGCCTAGCAGACAGACCCCAGCTCTGGCATTGGCTTGCTAAGTGACCTTGGGCAAGTTTCCTCAGTTTCCTCATTTGTAAAGTGGGTATAATGATGCTTAAAGCACTTTGAGAGCTAAGCATGAAAAGTCCCATATAGGTGCTAGACAATACTGCAGTAACAACAGCTCTTTTAACTACCACTTTGAAAAACAGTAATATTTAGCCTAATATTGTAAATGCTGCATTCACAGAACTCCCAGCAGATAGGGAGAGATTGCAGGATCACGCTGAGGCTTTGTAATAACTCCAGTTATTACCACTGAGATACTTACTAAAGCAATAAGCAACTTTCTTTAACCATTCCAATTCTTAATAATACAATAGACAACTTCACTTCTGACTAGTGCAAAATAAGAAGCTCTGCGTTTACCACTGTATATCTTCCTGTCTCTTGCTGACACAAGGGTTTTAAGCCCATCAGAAACCAGTATTATGCAATGAAACTTCTTTCCCAGAAAAAAGGGTCAGAGACCTAATTCCAGCAACAAGAACAATAGGAAGAGCAGAATCACAGAAATAATAATATAGAAATTACAGATTTCAAATGGTAACGAACAGGCTCTTGGTTCAATGGAGGGAAAGAGAGGAAAAGCTGTAAATCCACACACAAAAAAGTGACTAATCTAGTTTTTGATCAACCCTTAGGGACCATTTCCCCCTCTTCTTTTACCTTCTGGAAAAATATACAGATCTGGGACAGAGGATCTGGAACATGCACCTGCCAAGGAGGACCAGGGGGCACTGGTTGTGGAGCACCCTTGACAGTCAGAGTTGAGCTGTCAATCAGTACAGGAAGATCAAGGGCTGGGTGGCACTGGAGAGGCAAAGAGCTCCTGTGCAAACTTTCCTTGCTTTCAGTGGATTCTCTTAGAGCTGGAAGGATCAAGGGGGTCTTATGAGTTGAGGGAGTTGAATCGCTGCAATCTGCAGTGTGGCTTGAGGAAGAGTCCAAATAACTTCAGGGAGGTGGCATGGAAGCCTTAAATTATCATCCGCTCTTGAATAAAACTGAAAACTGAGGAAAAAAAAGTAGGAGAAGGGAATATTATGGTACCAGGCACAATACAACTGCAGAATCAGCTACTAATAGGGAGGAGAGAAATATTAATATTGTACTAGCTGTATGTGCATGATCCTGCAATAAATCCACACATAAAAAGTCCCCTTTACTTCAACAAAGAACTTATTTAATGATGTCTTGGTTTAATTTTAGAGTGCTATTGAGTAAGCACTCTGAGTGAGACCAAAGAAATGTAAGGAGGAAAAATAGCATAAGTATTTTTGCTCATCCATGCTGAGAACATGACATCATTCTAATAAAGTAGATTTAATTGGGAACAGATATTAGAAAGCACCATCTATTTTCACTCTTTTTTACTGGTATATTTTATAAAATATTTAAAAAGTCTCGTCTCCCCAGTGGTGAAAACCCATCTGTTTGCATTTCTGCTGCTACAGTTAAAGAAAGAAATAAATTAATGCTTATTGAAAGAAAGGGAACTGGAAAGGTCCTGTGACATTTACAAAACTCTCCCATCTGGATTTCTCTCTCTCTCTCTCTCTCTCTCTCTCTCTCACACACACACACACTTCATGAACAGTTCAACAGATCAGTCCTTAAATAGTTCTATAACAGAACAGGTGAATAGGTACTCAGTAAATGCAGAAATCTTTTCTTTTTTAAAAATTGCTATATACTTAGATTGTAAGTTCTTTGGGGGCAGGGAACTTTTTTGGTGCTAGGTGCTGTGCACAGAACAATGGGCATGCCTGTGGGTTCTAAATGTATGGTAATAGGAATAGTTAATGATTGTATTTTTCGGAAAAAGATCCAGTTGTCTGAACTTTTAGTTCCTACATAATACTCATGATAAAAAATAGGCCTCTTGATTTTTAGACAGTCTAACAATAGTGAATAATCATTTAAAAATGAGAAGAATATCAATTAATAGCAACGGATTTCTAGTTGGCTAGGAAAATATCAATTGTGTAGACTGGTTTTTTGATTAACCACAATTTTTCATAATTAAACACTTGTTTTTGGCTTCCTTGATGCCTTCTCCATCTCCTTTTTTTTCTTTTTGGCCCACAGTTCACTTTTAATCCTTTCCCCTTTTCCTCACTGTCTAAATCCCAAATGGAAGAGTTTTGTAAGTGTCATGAGTCTTCTGAATCTTTTTGCATTTAATATATTTTATTTTTAAAATATCATTTTGTCCAAGGACATAGCAAGGGTTTTTTTGTTTTTTGTTTTAAATAGACTCTTATGGATAACAGCCAAGATTCCTATAAGTGGCTAATGATTCTGGATGCTCAAGTAGAGAAAAAAATGAGGCCTGATTTTCAGAGGCAGGTGATCAGGAACAGAACTGATTTTCCTATGGAGCAATGGAAGAATGAAGTCTATTTCCTACAGCAGTGGCTCTACACTAAGTCATACAGACAAGATAATGGCTAACAGTAGGCAGTGAACTCTGACAGCTTCCCAAACAATCACTTACCAGAAACTTAAGCCCCATAATTTTTGGCAGAGTTGCTAAGGTGCCGCTGAAAATTCCCTAATGACTTTTAAGAGGTGATTCAAAGATCTCTACAAAGGAAGCCATTTGCAGTTTTGCATTTGGAAAAAAGTTTTATCAGTCCTACAAAACCCATAAATTATCCTACATGCACCTGAGCACCACCTCCTAGTACCTTATCTTTTTAAACCTTTAGTAACCTCTCTTTGTATAATGCTTCTGGTGGTTCATTTTTTCAGTCCGATAGTGCTACCCACGGGACTTTATCATCAGTGCATATGGTTTTTTAAATAGTGTCCTGGACTCTTGTTGGCAGCTTCTGCTTTGCCATTAGACTGGCTGTATGCGCGGAAGGTGTGAATTTTGCTGATACTTCAAACTGCAAATTCCAACCAGCAAAGTGGTCCATTATCTACATTAACAGTCTCTGCAATTCGATGCCAGCAAGCTGCAGCATTCCATGATAGAGGCTGCTGTTTTTATGTGTAATGGATCTACTTGCCAATAAGCCAAACAATAATCACAAGGTATACTTAAAAGCAGCAAAGAGTCCTGTGGCACCTTATAGACTAACAGGTGTATTGGAGCATGAGCTTTTGTGGATGAATACCCACTTCGTATACTTAAGGTATACTTAATTTTCCAGTATACAGAAATCCGTGACTAGCTTGCTCCCAGTTATATTGGGTATTTTGCTCATGGTCAGAGGATGGTTTGCTGAGTTGGTAGGAAATCATTGCAGATACTGATGGCTTATGGAATCCTTGATCCCACTGCTCATGCTTGGTCAATACTGGACATCTTGTGCCTTGCATGTATCAGCCTTTGCCAGGTGGCAGCAACAAGGGCTGAGTTCAACACGTCTGGAGGTTCTTTTTGATAAATAAGTGAAACAATGGCTCAAGCCCCCATCCAGAGTCAGACACTTATTTCTGGCTCCGAGACTTTAATTAATTAATTTAAAAAGCCATCACTTGTCACCTTTGCAAGCAGTTTTTCCTTTACTTGCTAGTCTTTTGGGAACATGAGCTAGAGCAATGCTTTTATATGAGAAAAGAGGAGAAAACAGGCAAAAGAAACATGAACTATCCAGTATATAGACATATATTAGTGTAAGGCCAGGTCTACACTACAGCATTAAATCGATTTAAACAGCGTTAAATCGATTTAACGCTGTACCCGTCCACACTACAAGGCACTTAAAATCGATTTTAAGGGGTCTTAAAATCGATTTCTGTACTCCAGCTAAACGAAAGGAGTAACCCTAAAATCGATATTACTAAATCGATTTAGGGTTAGTGTGGACGGAAATCAAAGTTATTGGTCCCATTCTTTTACTGAGCTACCCAGAGTGCACCGCTCCGGAAATCGATGGTAGCCTGGGACCATGGACGCACACCACCGAAGTAATGTGCCCTAGTGTGGACGAGTAAAATCGATTTTATAAAATCTGTTTTATAAAATCAATTTTATTAATTTCGATTTTACTCTGTAGTGTGGACGTGGCCTAAGAAATTGAGCAACTCAAATTAATTCATTAGGAGACTGGTCAATCCCTCTCAGTATCAAGTAATAAATGTCCAGCTGATGAAGGTCCAGAAACTTGGCTCACAATCTACCCCACCAAAAACCCACTCACAGACTGAATCAATGATAGCCAAAGGTGTCCAGGGATCGCTATCCTCTGCTGGTCTGCTCTGGTCCTGAAAGAACTTCACAGTGTGGCCTCCTAGTGCAGTTCAGTAGTTTTCTCTCACTTCCACCAACTTGGTGAGTTAGGGTGCTGTGAAGTCAGCTCAGTATTGGCATTGCCAGCTTGACATGATGATTTGGCCATGGATTCAGCTCTCCAATGTTGCTGCTGCTGGTCCAGAGCTCCCCATGAAGCCAGCTCTCTTCTGCTGCCATTGCTGGTCCTGTTGGGTCTTGTCTCTCAAATTCCTACATACAGGCCATCAGATCTCCAGAAGGGGAATGCAAAACAGGACCCTTTGACAGAAACCCTGTTCCCCAAGTCAGAACTCCTGGTTTCTAGGACAGAGCAATTTCCTCATCTTTCTTTGCTAAGGTCAAGCCAAAATCCATTTCTTGAATGCTCAGGGTAACCCCACACCTAGGGCATATTCTGCACAACTTTTACACCTTTTCATGGAACACAGTACTGATAACAATCCATTAAAACCATTACACACCAAAGAAAAATATTCCAACTAAACTCAGGTAGAATTATGGGTAAACAAGATATATACGAAGTTGGCCAGAACTGGCTTTTGTCCTTCTCACAAATAGAAGGAGCAGAAATTTCCATTCTCTAGGTCTTCTAGCCCTGGGGCTCACACATAGACATGCTTCTGCCCAATATCGCTCCAGTGTTCCAGGGCAGCTTTTCTGGATGCACACTTTTAGGTATTATAACCCTGCTGCCTCTATAGAGAACATCATATTTTACTATCTGTTGTTATTTTTCTGTCCAAAATTCATGATTAACAAGTGGCACCTCTTCCTATCCTGTCATCCTTCTATAAGGACTAAGAGTTTGAAGCACAGTATCTGATTTGGCATATCTTTGTATGTGCAGATGCCCACGTCTTCCTCAGAACTAACAACAGGTGGATCATGATGTGTGGCACACCTGTTGTTGTGTAAGAATATGGAATGTGGTTGCAGAGGTCAATAATGATCACCCTCCACACATGTTTAGTGCCTCCTAGCACTAAACATTAAAAAGGTTGTAGAGCAGTTTTTAAACTAGAAGATGGGGGAAAGCCGACTGCTGCAGAGGAGCATATGGATCGGACACAGACTTCTCTTAGGGGAGAGTCTGATGATAGGGAATCTCCAGGTTATAGTCAGGAACAGAGGATGGAAGAGGATAATATAAGGGCTGGATCAGATGATAAACAGTCACATAAAAAAGAATCTGGCCCATCAGAAAAGGGTAGACAAATAAACAGGGACAAGTTTTTAAAGTGCTTGTACACAAATGCTAGAAGTCTAAATAATAAGATGGGTGAACGGGAGTGCCTTGTGATAAGGGAGGATATTGATATAATAGGCATCACAGAAACCTGGTGGACTGAGAGCAATCAATCCTTTCCGGGGTACAAAATATATCGGAAGGCCAGAACAGGTCATGCAGGGGGAGGAGTAGCACTATATGTGAAAGAAAATGTAGAACAAATGAAGTAAAAATCTTAAGCGAATCCACATGTTCCATAGAATCGCTATGGATAGAAATTTCATGCTCTAATAAAAATATAACATTAGGGATCTATTATTGACCACCTGACCAGGACAGTAATAGGGATGATGAAGTAGTGATGATCAGTAATAGTGATGATGAAATTCTGAGGGAAATTAGAGAGGCTATCAAAATTAAGAACCCAATAATAGTGGGGGATTTCAATTATCCCCATATTGACTGGGAACATTTCACTTCAGGACGAAATGCAGAGATAAAATTTCTCGATACTTTAAATGACTGCTTCATGGACCAGTTGGTACGGGAACCCACAAGGGGAGAGGCAACTCTAGATTTAATCCTGAGTGGAGCGCAGGAGCTGGTCCAAGAAGTAACTATAGCAGAACCGCTTGGAAATAGTGACCATAATACAATAGCATTCAACATCCCTGTGGGGGGAAGAACACCTCAACAGCCCAACACTGTGGCATTTAATTTCAAAAGAGGGAACTATACAAAAATGAGGGTGTTAGTTAAAAGGTACAGTGACTAGAGTGAAATCCCTGCAAGTTGCATGGGCCCTTTTTAAAGACACCATAATAGAGGCCCAACTTCAATGTATACCCCAAATTAAGAAACACAGTAAAAGAACTAAAAGAGCCACCGTGGCTTAACAACCATGTAAAAGAAGCAGTGAGAGATAAAAAGACTTCCTTTAAAAAGTGGAAGTCAAATCCTAGTGAGGCAAATAGAAAGGAGTACAAACACTGCCAGCTTAAGTGCAAGAGTGTAATAAGAAAAGCCAAAGGGGAGTTTGAAGAATGGCTAGCCAAAAACTCCAAAGGTAATAACAAAATGTTTTTTAAGTACATCAGAAGCAGGAAGCCTGCTAAACAACCAGTAGGGCCCCTTGACGATCGAGAAACAAAGGGAGCACTTAAAGACAATAAAGTCATTGTGGAGAAACTAAATGGATCCTTTGCTTCAGTCTTCACAGCTGAGGATGTTAGGAAGATTCCCAAACCTAAGCCGGCTTTTGTAGGTGACAAATCTGAGGAACTGTCACAGATTGAAGTGTCACTAGAGGAGGTTTTGGAATTAATTGATAAACTCAACATTAACAAGTCACCAGGACCGGATGGCATTCACCCAAGAGTTCTGAAAGAACTCAAATGTGAAGTTGCGGAACTACTAACTCAGGTTTGTAACCTGTCCTTTAAATCGGCTTCGGTACCCAATGACTGGAAGTTAGCTAATGTAACGCCAATATTTAAAAAGGGCTCTAGAGGTGATCCCGGCAATTACAGACCAGTAAATCTAATGTCGGTACCGGGCAAATTAGTCGAAACAATAGTTAAGAATAAAATTGTCAGACACATAGAAAAACAAACTGTTGAGCAATAGTCAACATGGTTTCTGTAAAGGGGAATCGTGTCTTACTAAACTATTAGAGTTCTTTGAAGGGGTCAACAACATGTGGACAAGGGGGATCCAGTGGACATAGTGTACGTAGATTTCCAGAAAGCCTTTGACAAGGTCCCTCATCAAAGGCTCTTACGTAAATTAAGCTGTCATGGGATAAAAGGGAAAGTCCTTTCATGGATTGAGAACTGGTTAAAAGGTAGGAATTAATGGTAAATTCTCAGAATGGAGAGGAGTAACTAGTGGTGTTCCCCAGGGGTCAGTCCTCGGACCATTTCTATTCAATTTATTCATAAATGATCTGGAGAAAGGGGTAAACAGTGAGGTGGCAAAGTTTGCAGATGATACTAAACTGCTCAAGATAGTTAAGACTAAAGCAGATTGTGAAGAACTTTAAGAAGATCTCACAAAACTAAGAGATTGGGCAACAAAATGGCAAATGAAATTTAATGTGGATAAATGTAAAGTAATGCACGTTGGCAAAAATAACCCCAACTATACGTACAATATGATGGGGGCTAATTTAGCTACAAGTCAGGAAAAAGATCTTGGTGTCATTGTGGATAGTTCTCTGAAGATGTCCACACAGTGCGCAGAGGCAGTCAAAAAAGCAAACAGGATGTTAGGAATCATTAAAAAAGAGGATAGAGAATAAGACTGAGAATATATTATTGCCCTTATATAAATCCATGGTACGCCCACATCTCGAATATTGTGTACAGATGTGGTCTCCTCACCTCAAAAAAGATATTCTAGCACTAGAAAAGGTTCAGAAAAGGGCAACTAAAATGATTAGGGGTTTGGAGAGGGTCCCATACGAGGAAAGATTAAAGAGGCTAGGCCTCTTCAGCTTGGAAAAGAGGAGACTAAGGGGGGATATGATAAAGGTATATGAAATCATGAGTGATGTGGAGAAAGTGGATAAGGAAAAGTTATTTACTTATTCCCATAAAACAAGAACTAGGGGTCACCAAATGAAATTAATAGGTAGCAGGTTTAAAACAAATAAAGGAAGTTCTTCTTCACACAGCGCATAGTCAACTTGTGGAACTCCTTACCTGAGGAGGTTGTGAAGGCTGGGACTATAACAATGTTTAAAAGGGAACTGGATAAATTCATGGTGGCTAAGTCCATAAATGGCTATTAGCAAGAAAGGGTAAAGAATGGTGTCCCTAGCCTCTGTTCATCAGAGGATGGAGATGGATGGCAGGAGAGATAGATCACTTGATCATTGCCTGTTAGGTTCACTCCCTCTGAGGCACCTGGCATTGGCCACTGTCAGTAGACAGATACTGGGCTTGATGGACCTTTGGTCTGACCCGCTACGGCTGTTCTTATGTTATGTTCTTACGTTCCATCTTGGAAGATGGGGCTCTGGGCTTCTCATGGTGATCTGCAGCCTACAGTGAACAGCAGGCTCTAGCATCTCTTGTGTTACAGTTAGGTAATCCTTAAATAAAATCCTTCAATATAAACATTTCCATTAACACGAGGTACCAAGACACTTGGTATGGTCTCTAGGGGCTAGACAGAGAGGTAAGTTAGATTCTTCTCAGTGCTTAGATACCATGGTGACAGGTGTCCTAGCAAAGCAATAAGGAAAGGTATCCCTTGGGGGTTTGATTTGAACTTTTACTTCAAGAAAACACAAAAAAGTTGCTTTTCTGCCAATCCCTCTTGAACTGAACATCTTCCCATACATGTCTCCCACACTCCTAGTCAGGACATTTGCAGCTCTGCTACTCACTTGTTGTTTGTTCTGGATGTTGTGGGATTCACTTTGGGACACATTTTGAAGAGTGGCTGCTAAATGGAGTGCCTCCATTTTAATGGATAGAGTGGGTTTGATGATCAAAAGGGCTGAGCATCCACCAATGCTGGTGAAGTCAAGTGACTGATATGGAGAAAGAAAACAGAGTTTGTGGTTTAAAAACTTCAAACTGGGCAACTATTTCAGAAGCAAATACAAACATCCTGGAGTGATCAACCATGAAAAGTTGAATCTGGAAAAAAAAAAGTCACCTTCCAATGTCACAGTCAGCTATGTCACATTTGTTTACCTTTCTGTAAGAAATCGGGCTGGGGTGCTGGACCAATTTGTATAGTGGGAGGGCTGAGAGCTATAGAATCAAACTGCAAACCCTGTATGTAATGGAATCCTCTTCAAGTTACGGTACAGCTGTACCTCCAGCACCCCTAGTTCCAGCACATATGAATGGGGCATGAAATATGGAAATTCCATAGGGCAGATTGTGCTTGCTGGCAGAGCCCTGAGTAGGGGTCAGTATACTGCCACATAGCCCCAGGAGGAGCATGCCACTCAGGAGGTTGCAGGATTAACTTTGTCTGGGCAGTTCCATAGAAGGAATGATGGGGCCATGGCCCTACCTTCTCTTCACTCTTTTGGGGAAAAAAATCTGCTAATAGTAGAAGTAAACAGTCCCTGAGCTCAGCAAAGCACAAGGCCTGTAACTGTGCCTGGCCCACCTCTCCAAGGGCTAGCAACTGTTGGGACAATAATCAAGAAATAAAACTTTCTGCATGGTCAGTGCTCATATACGGTGACTCTTGGTGTAGGACACATATATTGTGACATGATCCAAGTTTTAAGACTTAAGGAGACTGTGATAGGAGGCTTGGAGGGCCAGATGGTCTAATGCCCCTAACCTGCTGTATCTCTGTCAGGGGATGGGGGAGTTGCAGTAGCTGTGCCAGGTTCCTGACCCCAGGCCAGGTGTCTCTGGGCATCCTCACTTCATCTGGGCTTTTGCTCTTAAGTGGAACATGGTAGGAGGACCCAAACCCTTCCTCTCCACCTGGTTCCAGCCCAGGTACCTGTGGAAAGTAACACCAGCAGAGTCCTCTCTGCAGAAAGTCTAAGTCCACTGCCCTGGGCTATTTCCCACCTACGTAATACTTCAGTCTGGAGCATGGCCCCTATAATCCAAACAGTCAATAGCTTCACTAACAAAGTCCAAATGAACAAAGCCCTGCGAGACTTGCTGGTCCTCAAAGTGGGTGGTGGTTGGCAAACGGACTGCCTGGGCCTTGCCCACTCTCTAGTCCCCTCTCAGGTGCCACCTTCTGTCTGTTTTCCTGTATTTTTCTTTCCTGCAGCCTGTCCACTATCCCTCAGCTGGGCTTCTGAGCTCCTTTTAACCCATTCTTCCAGTTGGAGCTTGTTTCGCAGGCCTATAGGCATGGAGCTAGTTGGGCCCAGCATTGTCTTTTAATCCCTTTGGGCCAAGTGTGGGGTTCGTATGCTCCATTACAGAGATATTATTTCATTATACATCTGACAGAAATATTTTGATCAATCAGTGGGGTTCAGCATCAAATATTTGACTCCTTTAATGCTACATCAGTTTGACTGCACTTAATTTTAAAGAGTTTTAGACTCCATGAACAAAACAGTGTATATATTTTTTGTAATGTGCTCAGTGTACTTTAACATTTTTGTCTTTTCTATTATCCAACCAAGTGACAAATCCTAGGCTTGATAACGACTAGATTTTAGCTCTAGGATTTCTCCTTTAAATCTAACAAAGAATGATCAGCTCTTTGAAAGAGTCAATAATTCAGTTCTCACCCTGTCTGTGTGATTAAGGTGGATTAGCAGCACATTCACAGACTCAAAAAACAAGTCCTTCTCTGTCACAATAATTAATACCCAACTAAATGTGTTTTTTCTCAACCCTACAATCTGTTTTCTTTGCTAACTTTAAAATAGGAGCTTTGGCATCTCTGTGATCTCCAGTATATAGATTAACTTACAACAAAGCTGAATCTTACTCTGAAGGTTGGACAATGTTTGATAAGTACCTTTAATACCATCCACAGTTTGAAACAGCAATTTTAAATACATTGAAAATTAGGGATGAGAGATAGGAGATTTAAGTTCAGTTGAATAATAGGGGCTGGAATTTTGCAATGAAAGTAAAGATGATTCTTCCTCACTGACCAAAAAATATTGCTCTGTCATCCAAGTGTCTGGCAGCAATAATGTATCTGTAATTCATGGTATCATCATGCTACTTTCCACCCTATTCTATGCCAGTATTGCCAACCTCAAGCATTCAAAAATGGTGAATCAGGCTCCAAAAATCCTAAAACTGGCTTAAAAATCCTGAGATTAAAACAATAAAAAAGTGAGGGTCTTTATGTTTACCTTTTGGCACTGAGCATGTAGAATCCTGGTTTTAAGCTTCTCTCTGCAAATGCGAGGGTGGGGAATGTTTTCAATGCTAGCTAAGATTCCCAGGTAATAACCTGATTCCAGCAGCTGGGCCTTAAAGACAAACAACAAATATTGTGAGACATGCAATAAAATCACAAGAATTGGCTACATTGTTGTGCTAACTTGGGGGTTCCTGCGAGTGGGGTAAAGAAGACTGGATGTGGCTGGAGCACAGCAGGAGGAGATGGTTATATTAATCCTTACATTCTCTCTGTCCTGTGGAGGACTACTTTCATCTTTGTGCTTCTTCCAAATGCTGCTGGGAAGGTGGGATAAATAAATTGATTTCTAATCTCTGCTTTTACTATGCTATCTAGTTTAGGGTTTTCTATAGAGCCCATCACCATAATACCTAAATATTTCCTAAATAATCTAGATTTTCACTGTGAAAGACTTCACACACTTCATGGAGCCTTCTGCTCTTCTTTCTTTCTCAGTGGAGAGGTTCTGCTCGGTGTACACATCTCTACACTTTGTTTCTTCTTCTTCACCTCCCTCAACCTCCTTATGGTGGAAAAGCTTTTTCAAAAAGAACAATTTTACATGCAGTGACAAGGTAGTCAGACACCTCTGAAAGCTAATCCACAGCCAAATCCCTCAACTAAGAATATTTTGGTTTTAATGCATTGCATCCTGGGGTTTGTGAGCTGCATTGTTCCAGAAGAGCACAGCCAACTTGTGGCATCATGGATGGAGGTACCTATAGAGAAACCATATCTTCATATGTGTTTGCACAGCATCTAGCACAATGGGACCCCAATTCTTGATTGAAACCTCTAGATGTTAACGTAATATAAATATTACATAATCTTCATCATCGACATGTTCATTGTCCACTAAACTTTCTTTCTACTCCTAACTCTCCTTCTATCTCTGTATATTTCCTTCCTTTTCATTCTTCCTTTTCCAACAAAATTGTCCCTCTTTCTTTCCACCCATTCTCACTGGAATGATGAAAGCAATGGCCTTGATGGGTTTTTCTATGCTGTTGAGACACTTGTCTTTCCATGTTTTACTTCTTATTGACTCTTCCATCCATTTTACTTAGGTGCTGTTCATGAATGTGATTTTCATGCTGGCAGAGTGTAGAGACAAGAGCTAGGAGGCAACATAGCAGGTGGCTCAGGCCTAGCCTAGCAATATGAAAAGATTATAGCTTCTAAAGTAGATGGGTAAACAGAAGGAGAGAGATTTAAAAAACAGAGGCTGTTCAACCAGAATCCACATATCTGCAGTAGTTATCTGCATTAAGTCCTTTGCAGAAACCTGCTTTTCTGTCTCCTAAATAGCACATAAATAATCTCTATGAAAAACATTTGAGTAGTGTTAAGTAGGTCTGAATTCCAAGTAGTTAATGAAATTGCAAAAGGAATGCACACTAGAAATCTCAAAGCAGTCTACTGGTAATAAAATTCTGTGATGGAAATGTTCCGGGGAAAACTTGTAACAGAAATCTTAGAATCCAAAAAGCAGTAAACTTTATAGTGGAGCCGAAGGAGAATAATGCCTGTCAGCAGTATTTAGCACTGATATCTTTTTTTGTTTTGTTTTTTTGTTTTTGAGGCCTACAGAAGTCACTAGGGAATAAACTACCATAAATTACTGCTTCAGGGCCACCCAGAGAATTCAAGGGGCCTGGGGCAAAGCAATTTTGGGGGCCCCTTCCATAAGAAAAATTGCAATACTAAATTCTCATGGGGGCACCTGCAGGGCCCGGGCAAATTGCCACAGTTGCTCCCCGCCACGGGCGGCCCTGGAAAAATCAAACCTTCCACATCTCGGCACAAACCCAGTTTTGAGAAAACTTCTTTACAAGGTATCACTGGTTCACAGAGTCAGCTAATGCTAAAAGGCACTAAAGCGCATTAAAAGGGTTGGACAAATATTTTCCGTCAAAACTTTTTTTGGATGGAAAACTAGGTGTTTTTAAAAAGCAGAAAAAAAATCACAGACAATGTCTGCTTTCCTTCAAAATGTGTTGTGTTTTTTTTTAATTGAAAAGCTGAAATTATTCTGCCAAAACCTGAATATGGTTTGGGGTTTCAGAAGTGTGTGGCCAAATATTTGCTGCTTGCTGTGTTTGATTGTTTAAAGAAACACTAAAAAATTCTGCTTAAAAAAATCCAAAACTTTTGAACCACCTCAGCTTGTGACCAAATGCCTGAGCCCATCCAGTCAGAGATTTTTTCAGGTTTCTGATACTGCTGGCTTCCTTGACTTATATCTATCTCCATAACTTTGGGTTCATTTAGCTTAGAACATAAGAACAGACATACTGGGTCAAACCAAAGGTCCATCCAGCCCAGTATCCTGTCTACCGACAATGGCCAATGCCAAGTGCCCCAGAGGGAGTGAACCTAACAGGTAATGATCAAGTGATCTCTCTCCTGCCATCCATCTCCACCCTCTGATAAACAGAGGCTAGGGACACCATTCGTTACCAGAGGTTTTCAAACTGGGGGTCGGGACCCCTTGGGGGTCATAAGGTTATTACTGGGGTTCGCGAGCTGTCAACCTCCACCTCAAACCCCACTTTGCCTCCAGCATTTATAACAGGGTTAAATATATAAAAAAGTGTTTTCAATGTATTGGGGGGGGGTCGCACTGAGAGGTTTGCTATGTGAAAGGGGTCACCAGGACAAAAAAGTTAGAACACCACAGAATTAACCCCTCTGAAGCCTCAGGGAATGCAAGGGGGGGGTCTCCCTTGGTAGGGTCAGAAAGGAGGTAGGTGGTGTTGGATATTGCTCTTCTTATGTGATCCCTCCCCCAGTGGCTAATTTTAAATGAAACTACTCTCCCCTGACATGAATCTCTCTATGGCACTGAAATTAAATATAGACTATAATTTGGCATTTGAGAAGTGAAAGGGATGGTAGCCCTAATGGAAAAGCTAACAGCTTGGCTCTTCTGCAAGACTCAAACTGTTGAATGAGTTTTAGGGTAGGGAAGGGTGTGCCTCCCAAACAGCCTGGCCCTACCCCCTAGTTGACCCACACCCACTTCCTGCCCCCCAACTGCCCACCCCAACCTATCCTGCTCCTTGTCCCCTCCCCATCCCCCAGAGACCCCACCTCCCACCACCACACCACCACCACCACCCCGGGACCCCAGCCCTGCTCCCTGTCTCCTGGCTGCCCCAACCCCTATCACCCCCACCAGAGTCCTGACAGACCCCTGGAACGCCCACAATCCAACCCCCCCGTTCCCTGTCTCCTGACCGCCCCCTCCCTATCCCCTGACTGTTTCCAGGACTCCCTGCCGCTTATCTAACCCCTCCCCCACCGGCGCCCCGCTCACCTGGAGCCTCAGCGCGTTGTATCCAGCACTGTCCCTGAACAGCTGCAGAGTGTCCCCGGCCGAGTCTCTGAGTTCCACTCAGAGCCATGTGGTAAAGGGCGGGGCTGGGAGCGCCTGCCCCTCTGGAGGTTGCAGCCCCTCCCCTTTATCATGTGGCTCTGAGCGGGGCGGAGCTCAAAGGCCTCGCTGGACCACTCTGCAGCTCTTCAGGGATGTTGCTGGACCCGCTGAGGCTCCGGGAGAGGGGCGGGAGCTTCATCCATTCTCTTGGGGGCCCCTGCAGAGCCCGGGACCTGGGGCAAATTGCCCCATTTCTTTCTGCCCCCCCTCGGGCGTCCCTGTGCTGCTTTGCTAAGTAACATGTTAAGTCTGAGCAGGTCAATTACAATCCACTATAGGTCTGAGAAATTCTTTTCCAGCAATGTTTTAAATCTTTCTTCGGCAATCTTGCTGTCTCCAATATAGTTAAGAGAAAAGAAACTTTTGACCCAGAGCCTGTTGCCCTCAATCAAACAAAGAAGGACTGGGGTCAGGTAGAGGTGTCTTTAACTCACATAAAAATAGCTTCAGAGTCTGATCTACTAGAAAACACAGTCCTAAGTGACTGTTTATCTTGGACTGTTTATATGGATAATGATTCTAATTGCTGCAGGACTACTATCTTGTGTAACATATATATATTCCTGGCAAAGGGTCAATTTTTAATCTTCTCAAATAGGAAGAATGTACCATGGGGAGAAGGAGAGTTCATTAACATGAAATGCCCACCTTGCAGTGCTTCTTCACAGTGCTAAATTTACTTAAGTGGAAAAGGATCCAAGATTCATGGCCTTGTGTGGCTAATGAGGTCTTGCACAGAAGTGGAAGGACACAGGTGTTATCTGCAGAATCTAGCTAAGTATGTTTAACTTACTCTCAAATTGCTTATTAAATGTCATGCTTTAAATTTACAAATATATCCAAGATAATATTTTTTTTTGCAATAGCTTCCGTTTTCCTCAATTGCCATCCTAATTATAATCGGATTAAGAGAAATGTTATCCTTAATTTTTATGGTACAGGGAAGCCCATTAAATGAATGCAATATAGCACATATAAAGAAATGAAATAAAGTTCTAACAGGCATTAGTAAATTACTGATTTTCATGTTAAAAACAATGTCTGGTTTTAACAGGAGAGAGCAGAGCATTACAAATCACAGGATAACTGTGGCTATTCAGAAGGATTCAGGTAGGCCTCATATATCCGAATCTTTAATCCCAGGTGCTGTAGTTCAAAAAGTGTAACTTTTGAGAGACAACTGAAGTAAAAATAACAGTAATTAAAAATACTAGAATTAATTTGAATGGATTATTTTTGTCTCTACTCCGTTTCAGTTAAATACTGTATATTTGCTTCATATTTAATATGTGGTTCATTTGTGCATCTCTAAAAAGTGTACTGCACAATGATTTGTGTGTGCCTTGAAATATAATTAATGTAAAGCTGAATATCATTGATAAATGGAGGTTACTTATCAGCGTTTAGCACATAGGAAAATATGAAAGGGAATGATGTAATTTGTCTGAAGCAATTAGTTGTCTAAATTAGAGAGAGAGGATTAAGGATGGGGCTTTTAAAGAACCAAATGTAGAGAAATTATATATTGCACATTCAAAAGTACCAACATGACACTTTCAAGTTGGCAGTGCCTTAGAAAATGATGGATGTCTTTGTACTTTTTATGGACAAACCTGGAAAGCACAGTGTTATAGTGATGCCAAAGTGTCACCTTGAAAAGTAGTAGATAGGAAGGGGTACAATGCATTCAAGTCTTGAAGCATGTTTCTCCAATGCTTTATTCCAGTATATTTCCACTAAGATTAGTGGAGTTACATTGGCATAAAACAGGAATGAGACAGTGGAGAAACAGGCCCTTCACTTCTGAAGACAAGAAATCACTGGTAAAATATACAATTCATGACAATCCCATATTCAGTGTCTGAAAACACAGTGTATGTCATGTTAAGGGTGAAAGTCACTGCGTCAGCAGGAAATCTGATTAACTGATCTTTTTGTGGTTGACGTACAAGGAATAAGTAAGGACCCAGGGCTACAGAACAGATCCTTCTCACTTTCTGTGGCTGCTTCTCCAATCTATAAGCTAGTGCAGCATCCTGGTGATTCCCTTATGAATTTGATACAATCCTGAGTGCAAACTTTTCCCACAGTCAGAACTGCAGATGTGCATAGTTAGGGAAGGGCTTACTTTCCAGGTCCTCCTCTGTAGGTCAGCAGCCCACTCCACTCATACATGTGTTGCTCAGTCACCATAAGCTTGAAAACCTATTCAGCATACACAGCTGACTTGCCTCCAGTATTGTGGGCTAGAATATCCCTTTGTCATTCAGAAATCTCCAGAATTATTATGTCCTCCAGAATGCTGAATGCCTGAAAGGACTGTGAAGCCATAAGCAGTAAACCCCAGTAAGTGTTGCCACCCCCTGGGGCTGGCTCCAGGCACCAGTTCAGCAAGCAGGAAAGGGGCGGCACGTCAGGCTTTTCAGTGGCGGGTCCCTCTTGGAGGGAAGGACTTGCCACAGAATTGCTGCCAAAGAAGAAAGCAGCGCGGTGGAGCTGCCGCCGAAGTGCCGCCGATCGTGATTGCGGCTTTTTTTTGTTTTTCTGCCACTTGGGGTGGCAAAAACCCTGGAGCCGGCCCTGCCACCCCCTTCCCTCAAAAAACTGAAATAGTCTGTAATTTTTAAAGCTACATCATTTATAATTTTCACTCTAAAATTATGTGTGAAGGATTTATACTTTGTTTATCTCTCAATTGTGTCCAAGGCATATCTGGGAACTTAACTGTTACTCTCAGAATATATTAAAGCAGAATTTTTACTAAGTATCATTGTTTGGCCTTGAGATTCTAAAGGCACTTCTGCTGCTGATGTAGTGAACCTTTTCAGAAATACTGAGACAATACTGTACTGTTTCATTTCTGTTTTCAGGCTCTTTCCCCTCTGCAGCCCAGCCACAATCCAACAGGAGTTTGGGATGTTGCACTGTAATGATGTGGTCAAAGAGGAAATGTGAAGATGGCCAACCAGCAGTTACAGTACCAAAGGCAGAAATATTCATGGCAAGTTGAAAGACAGAGAGGCTGCAGAATGGAATGAAAGCAGTTTCTTGAGCAAGAATGTTGCTTGAGGGAGGAGGACGGAGTGCAGCAGAAACCTGTTTGAGAGGCTGCATATGCTAATGGCTGTGAGAGTAGAGGCTCCTGGTGCACTCTCACCTTCTGAGCCAGCACCATGTCCTGAGTGAGCTCCATGGTACCGTGTCCTGAAGAGCAGGAACCCACTGGACAATTCTATGGGTGGGGATCCTATGCAACCAGGACTGAACATTATTTGGACTGGGCAAATGTACCCGATGCAGTCTTCCATCCCTGTGCAATCCTCCATCTCCATGCAGCAGCTCCAAGTGAGAAAGGAGAATAGGGCCAGGGACACCCAGGAGTAGGAGAGTTTCCTTTTTTTCTGCACTGGTTTCACTGTTTTGTACTGTTTAATGTTTGTGTTATGAACTTTTATTTTATTTCTGGTTTGTTCTTTTTATAGAAGCTGGCCAGCTTGTCAGTTCTTTAATACTGTCATTTTGTAATGCAACCATGTTAACGAATAAAGTCCTTGAATTCATTAAGAAAGTTTATTACCATCATTGCATCACATCATACAACAAATGTATGTCGAAGAATAAAGATAAAGGTATCATAAAGCATAACTGGGAAGTTTTATGCAAATAAAATATCTCAATATATTGTGTTTGCAATGTTGTTGTAGCCGTGTTGATCCAAGGATATGAGAGCAACAAGGTGGAGGAGATAATACCTTTTTCAACGGGTGAAAGAGAGAAGCTTGTCTCTTTTACTAACAGAAATTGGTCCAATAAAATATTACCTCACCCACCTTATCTCTCTTGATGTACCTTTTCAGATCCATAATTAAAATCCACAGTTGTTATCCACAAGTTTAAAAAAAAAAAATAAAGTCATGTAATCCATAACTAAAAACTCATAACAGTCATTGTCCCCCATGCATAGCATACAGTGATAGCACTTTGTTTACTGTTTATATTGCAGCTGATATCACAGATGCATTCATATATGAACCACTCTCCTTCTTCCATTGGTCCAAGCAAGTCCATAATGTGGGCACACAAAATATCTCTGATTCCTGTTGCATTGTGCATCCTCCTCTCTTTATGACAGGTGCATTTTATGGCGGAGTGTGTTGGTTCAGCAAACCATTAATGTCATGGCTCTACTCTGGAGGAATATGCTCAACTTTGGCTTCCCAGAAATTGTGAAGAGCACAACAAGCCACAATAATGTGGGCAGCATTGATAACACTAGAATCCAAATGATTCTGTAAAATAGCACAAGTGGTCTGCCAAATGCACATTCAGCTACCATTCTATACCTGCTGAGAGGGTAATTCAACCTTCTTTTGCCAGGGCTTCTGAGATAGTGGTGGTTCCAGGCACCAGCGCTCCAAACGCGTGCCTGAGGCGGCAAGCTGCAGGAGGCGCCCTGCCGATCCCTATGAGGGTGGCAGTCAGGCTGCCTTCAGAGACTTGCCTGTGGGAGGTCCGCGGATTCGGTGGCAATTCGGTGGCGGGTATGCCGAAGCCGTGGGACCAGCAGACCTCCGCAGGTGCGCAGCTGAATCCGTGGGACTGGGGACCTCCCAAAGGCAAGCCGCCAAAGGCAACCTGCCTGCCGTGCTTGGGGTGGCACAAAAGCTAGACCCGCCTCTGCTCTGAGAGCAGGGCATGGTTTCATAATCCAAGGTAAAAGGGGATACATGGGTCTCCTAGAATAACTGTGGGGACAGTTAATGCATTTATGACAATGTCAATCAGTGGGAAAAGCATCCTAGCCTGTCCATGACTGTAGATTCCTGATGGGCAGAAAATCATGGCATCTTTCCAGTGCAGCCCATGCTGGCATCCATAAATCGCCCTCTGTGGTTGACAAGGGCCTGTATAACAATGGAGTAGTACCCTTTGTGGGTTGATATAGTTATGTGCTCTTTGAGGAGGGCAAACTGTAGGTACTTGAGTTCCACCAATGGCCCTGGTGCAGTAAGGAAACCTCATTTGCTCAAAACTGGCAATTATTTCAAGGACATTGTTTATACTCACCTCCTGGGTAAATCACAGGCCTTTTACCCTAGAAACCTTTTCCACCACAGCCCCACAGTTGACTTGCCAACACCAAACTGGTTAGCAATGGACATGCAGCAGTCAGCAGTACCCAGCTTCCACATGGTTATACCAGGCCACTTCCGGACCAGCATGGCCTCCCTCATGCATGTGTTCAGATGCTGGAGGTCAGAGGAAGCTGCTCACAAATCTTCAGAAACATGACTTTCTTCATGCCAAAGTTGTGGACTCATTGCTGGTTGTCCTATGTCTGCATGATGATGTGATCTTACCAATCTGTACTTGTGGCCTAGCTCCAGAAGTACCAGTCTACATAGGGGACATCAGCTGCTGTACTGAGAGTCATGAGCCACATTAGCCAGTTGGAGTCTGCCATGTCTGTATCCTCCTCCTCTGACAGGTGCCTTAGGGAAGTCAGAAAACGTGATTGAAATGTCCAAATGTGTCTCATGAGTGCTCTGCCTGTTTCTGGAAAAAGCAGAGAAAGCACAGCGAGGACAAGTTCCTTAATTGTGTCTCTTCCATGCTGCTGGCTCTGGTTGCTCGGAGTATGTAGACCCAAAAAGTTGGCTTGGCTGGATGTGTTGGTGGGCTGAGATAACTTTCGGTAAAGTACCATGGGATGGATAATCAAGTTTTCCCATAATGCATCACGAACCAAGGGCTAGAGCAGCTACAGTTGGGTAGGGCACTAGGAAGCCTTGGATAGGCTGGTTTGCCTCAGGACTACGTAGTGAAGTGTGGTCATGTGAGTTTGGGTGTGAAACCCAGGTCCAGAAACTATAAATCCAGGCTGACTAATCAGTGTGGACACTCAAATATGGTCTTAGAAATACCAAATCTGAGCGCTCTAGACCCACAGACCTAGGCTTGCATTTCAGCGTAGACATACCCTCAGTACCTGGGAACCCCCAGTGCTCTGGGAACAGTTACTGTCTCGTGAGTTCCTGGCAGGGTTGGCATTTTTTTAAATTTTTTGGAGCTGTGCTATCTCCAGGGGTGTGAGTGCTCTTCGGAAATGTGAAAGGTTTGGCAGCAGACCTGTTGTATATTCAGTGTGTGTGTGGGGGGGGGGAGGTGAGGATGGAAGGCACTGTCACCCACATGACAGAATGAATGGGAGAAATCTCCATGAAGGCTTTCTTCCACCAGATCCTCTCCATTTGGTATTCCTGCAGGTGAGGACAATCTCTGCCTATGCTTTTTAACAGCAATTGGCATTTGAAACGTTTACTGTTGGGCTAATCAAGATTGATTCCATTTTATTTTAATGAGAGACATTGGTGTTTGTATGTGCTTGGCAGACAAATACAAGACAATGGTCCTAACCCAAACAGTTTACAGTCTAACATTACAATGGGATAAAAAACCAAAAACCTTCATTAAAATAAGAACCCAATTACCTTCATTATTTCCATGAAATATAGTAAGGTACATTGGATGTCCGTGATGTCACACATAAGCAATTTTATGATCATTCAGATAAAAGATCCTTTGGAACAATTATTTATATACATTTTTAAAAATAAAAGGGTACATATAAACTACTGGGTTGACTTTGTAAATTTGTTTTATGAGCAATTTCACCTACTTTTCTCTCCTGCTGCGAATTTGATAATTGATATTGATTGTCTCTAAAGTGAGTGTAGGAAAGTGTGTAATGGTATTGCTATGATCTATTTACCTTGCACATACAGTTCTTGAGAAAATAAATAATAATCCTGATATTGTACTACTAATTCACAGAGTGCTCACATTTTACATGCCTGGATCACAAGATGTTTAGCCACCAGGGATGTTTTACAAGAGTCCTCAGCTTAGCTTTGAAATTAAAATTGCACGTGAATTCCCACTCTTGTTATCCAGGGAAAAATAATCTCAAAATCAGATTTTTAGTTCTAGGGGAGCAGGTTATTCCCCTCTGTGTTCTCCAAGGGACTGGTTAGACTGTTACCTGAGCAAGAGAAAGTACATGGTTTTGTTGCCCCGAAATAGCAGAGCGTTATGATCTGTCTCCTCGCTGTACTGAGGAGGAAGTTCACCTGTACCCAGTGCAGTGTATGTCACCCACTCTGCTACCGCAGCCTATGCTGGCTGGGGCAGAGAGGGGGTGGAGCTAAGTCCAGTCCAGTCCAGTCCCTGCCCTGCCCCATCCACCTGCATGGAGGTGGGTAAGTAGCAGCTCTGCAGATCCTGCTTTCTTTCCCATGTTGCAACCCATGGGATAATGTGTAGCCTGCACAAAAGATTAATGATGATCTAGTTGCCAAGAAGAGGATGAAAGGAACAGAAAAAGTACCCTGTGATCCAAATTTTATCAGAGGGAGATAAATGAGGAAGAAAAGATATTGATGAAAATTCTTGTTCAATACTTTCTTAATTAAGTTTGTTAGATTTTGATTTGTGTGAGGCGGGGGGAGGAGGAAACTGAAAACATCCCACACAGAAGCATGCAAAACCTTGGGCAGCACCTTTAAAAAAGAATGAATTTTGAACAAAGTATAGACATTACAAATATTATTAAAAGGTCACCAAATGCCATGAAAATACATCAAATGTATCATGTACCAAATAACACAGCTCTAACCTCCAAATTCTTGAAAGTTCCATTGGCCTTTCTATGAACACCTCTTCTCAGAGGAGGATGAACATGTGTAAAGTCCTAATTGAATGTCTGAACAAATTTCTGTTTATATTGATACAGAGTTCCCAGTAGTCTACCTCTAACTGTGTCATGGAAGAAACACCTATTTAGCAAAGGCATATACCAGCTCCCTGCTGTAATCATCCCTCAAGAGGAATTTAATTTTTAATTAAGTGAAGCAGAGTGTTTACTCTTGCTGTACAGCTGATTAATCAAGGCTTTGTTATTTGTGTAGAGGAAAGGGAGTAAATTAAATATCTTTAATTAGATGAAGAGGAATTTACCTTCACTGTCATCTAGAGGACAATATATAAATATAGCCTATTGGGGGAAGTTCCACTGTGTGAACAGAATACTGTTTAAAAGCTATCTTAACTAGTGGAGGATTGGTACTGAGAAACCTGACCCATGTGACTGTGAGGGGGTACCTGAAAAATATTGAAACTGCCTATAAATTGTTAGACCCAATCCTGCAAGGGGCTGAGCACTCCTGTGAAGTGTTGAGACCTTCAGAGCCACTGACTTCAAGTGCTTGGCCAAATATTTGAATCTGTCTAATCTTCACTATTATTTTTCTGAACGTACCATGTACGTACTTAGGAGAAGGAGGAAGATAATCTAATAGATAATAGCATGGCACTGCATGTAGAACTTTATGACTAGAGTAAGCGGTACTTGAAGTGAATAGCAAATCTCCCATTGACTTCAAATACCCAACGTCTCCCATACCCCCCTTCACAGCAAGGTATGAATGCCCACCTTCCATTAAGAAAGAAAATGGCCTTTATTTTGTCAGGTACCCTAAGTCACCTTGTTGGATGTTGTCACTATAGGCAGCACCGCAGAATCTTCTCCAAATACAAATTTCAGGGGTGGTACATTCCTTGTTTTGATCATTTAAAATAGTTTCACACATCAGCTTGAAGGGCAAAACAAGTCAATGTGTGACCTATCTGGGGTCTTTCACTAACTCTGTGTGCATAACATTTTTTTACTTCAGTGGAAATGTTGCATGACCTTACCAGCATGTATCCTGGGTTCCTGCTGTAAACGATGGGCCGCTGACTTCAGTACAGTAACATGAGAATGACATAGCATAGGATTAGAGCTATTGCATGTATTTACCTAAGCACAGGATGTACACTATGTATAACTGGGCACTGTTAGAACTGAAGTGTAAGATATGTAAAATTCCATACTAGGTTGAAAATAAAGCTGGGTGAAAATCAGATTTTCCAGCCATGGGGAAATTCTGATATTTCAAAATTTGTTTTCAGTCCTAATCAGAACAAAGAGCTGAAATATCAACATTCTGGGGGGGGAGAACAGAAAGTTCCAAAACACTTTAATTTGGAAATCTCAAAATGTTTGTTTTGACATTTGCGATCAAAAGAATTCACATTTGTGAATTGAAACATTTTGTTTCAGTTTGTTGAACCAAACCAAACCACTTTGTTTTAGCTTGGTTTAACATTAACCTGTACTTGCCTGAGCTGCTGCAGTCCCTCACTGGAGTTGTGTTTTGGGTGCCTTGTGCCACCTAATGCCTCATTCTCCTCCATGGGCCTGGCTCTCTGGCAGGTCTAGACCAGACATAATGCATCATGGCCACACAACTCCCTGATTCACTGCTGTGGTTCAGTCAGAGTTGACCTGAAAACAAAAACTTTCAGCAAAAAACATTTCTCTTGGAAAATTTTGATTTTGCAGAAACTGCATTTTCCATCAACAAAACATTTCAACAGAACATTCCATCTAGCTATACTTGAAAATAAAAGCACTAAACATGATTTTTAAAGCAGCATGGTAAAATTCACCAACCTGTGTATAATTTACTAGTTTAGGTTTTATTTGTTGGAAGGATGTTGTCATTTTGAACTACGTACACTGCAATAAGAGTTTAGTTACATAACTCCTCCCCCCACAACAAACAAAAAGCAATTTGAAAAGTGTTATTTCAATAAATTATTTATTTCCTATGGTGTCAAACATGAGAATAAGGAAAGCAACAACACAGCAGGATGTAACAATGTTGTGGATAGGTTACATGTTGGTATTTATATGAGAAATTCAAAGAACAGTTCAGTTTTCTACGCACTATAGGATTGATTTCTTGGTCGACAGCACCCATTTGTATTGGAGCATTGTTCATGCTGCTATACATCAATCTCATTGTAAGACACATTAGAATACTCTTTATCTGATATAAAGTTTTTGGACGTTGTTTGTTCACTTTATTTAACCTTATTTCCTGAATATCTGTTCTTTTTTTCTAATTTTGCAAAATATTTGTGTATGTGGGTGAAGTGAATAGTCATGGACAAAGCTAGATCAACAGCGCTGGAGCCAAAAGTGCTTTATGTAGCCATAAAGTAGGATTAGTAAAGGCATCTACAATGCATGTAAATGTGCCTCACTGCTGACCTGAAGTGACTACCTCCAGGAGATGGGAACTGATGGCTTATTGCCTTGTCTACATTGTGGTTTAGTCCATCTCAAACAGACCGGTGTAAATTTTAATCCACACTAGGGCATCACACATTTTCTGGCCTGTGTGGACCCTGCTGGCATGCACTAGAGTTTCTTACTGTCCATTAACATCGTCCCATTTCAAACAGTGCTATGTTAATATGCACTAGAGAACTTTTAGCATGTGCTAGCAGGTTCCACATGGGCTAGTTAATGCGTAACATATTGTACATCCCTTTGGTGTGGAGTAAAGCACTATGCAGACAATCCCTTGGTGTCCAGGATTGTTTAGTCCTTGACGGTTTTAGCAGGCAAGCCAAAAACAGTGGTGGGATTGTATGAAATGAGGACACTGGTCCACCTACAATTAATAACTTCTAAGTGGGAGGTAATTTACAGTGGCCCAGATGCCTGGAAGCCACCAGAACCTGGACTGCACACTCTGGGAAGTGGAGCACTTGCCCAGGTGGTGCTCATCAAGGGGATGGGATTTAGCATGTCTGCCCATAAAGTAGACAGGGCTGGACAGGCAGAGTGTATGGTCAGGGACCCAAGGCCACATGCTGAACAACTCAAGCCCTGGGCAGACTCCACCAATGTGTCGTACAGAGACATGGATAGAGAAAAAGATGCCTTTGCCTGGGGTGAATCTTCCTTCAGCAGAACAACTCATATGGGTACAGGAGTGGGTGCCTCTAGAGGTGAATCAGGCCCAGAAGATGCATTGTACATCCTTCAAATAGAAACTATGGAGGCATAAAGCTCTATGACATTGAATGCCTCTAAAGATAATATGTTAAAAGAGGAATAGCATGTTTAAATGGAGCCCAACTCTCACTAAACCTGTATTGCCAAACTTGCTTTTTAAAATCACGTGTGCAGTATCTCTGAGATAGATAATACAAATGTTCCACAAAATATGGATTTTGCCCAATTAAGACGAATAGCTGCTGTATTTTTCTTGAATACTGTAATACAGTTTCCTGTAATCCTCACAGTATAATCACTTAAATCTTCTTCCCTCTTTTCTTTCCCAGGATCATTTCTTTCAGGGTTGGGTTGTGGCCTATCTACCCAAGAAAGCAGTACAGAAGCGATCCTTTTACTTTTTCAGGTGACTCTGCCCAGGGCCGGCCTTAGGTATGGGCAAACTGGGTGAAGGCCTGGGGCGCCATTCTAAGCGGGGCACCTCTGGAGCAGGGGTGCCCCTCCCTCTACTGCTACTCTGCTTATGCCCCTTGCCTTGCTCCCAGGAGCCTCCTGTTTGCTGTGCGAAGTGGGGGAGGAAAGGGGGATGCTGATGTCAGAGTATCCCCCTCCCCTTGCCCCCTTACCCATGTACCCCATCTCTACAGAGCTGGGGTGGAGGGACAGGGCTCAGGAGTGGGATGAGGCTGCTGGCAGCTGCTGCTGTCTGAACAAGCCTTCAGACTGGTGAGTGAAGCTCTCCTTAAAGGGACAGCGCGCTGTCTCTCTCACTTCTCCAACGCACACCGTCTCTCTCTCTCTCTCTCTCTCTCACACACACACACACACACACACACACACACACACACACACACACACACTCTGTCACTCTCTTATACACACATACATACACACACACTCTGTCTCCTTCACACTCCCCGAGCACACATTGCATTTCTCTTTCTCTCTCGCACACACTCTGTCTCTCACATTCCCTCAACACACACATACTCTCGCTCAGACATATGTACAGACTATCTCTGTCTCACACTCTCCCAATACACACTCTTGAGCCACATGCCACTCGCCAGGCACCACAAGCCACAGCAGCAGCACAGAAGTAAGGTGGCAATACACCATATACCATGCCACTCTTACTTCTGCACAGCTGCTGCTGGTGGCATTGCCTTCAGAGCTGGGTAGCCTGGCAGCACCTGCCAGTATCAGGATGCCTTGCCAGTGCTTAATTTATGCCAGGGCTGAGCTCTGGCACCTCTTTCAATACAAATTAAACACTGGAGGAGGCAGTGGGGCCCAGAAGTGATTGGGGAGTGGGGTGGGAAGCCCAAGGAGTCCATGGGGTGGGCGCCAAAATGCAATCTGGCCCAGTGTACCATTTTCCCTAAGGCCAGCCCTGGCTCTGCCTTTATTTGTGCCTTAGGCATCTGTTATGGTATAAATCCCCACTCTGAACCTTAGAGTCCAAAAGATGGGGTACCAGCACGAATTCCCCTAAGCTTAATTACCAGCTTAGATCTTGTAGTGCTGCCACCAACCAGGACTTGGAGTGCCTGGTACACCCTGGTCCCCCCAAAACCTTCCCTGGGGACCCTCAAGACCCAAATCCCTTGAGTCTCACAACAAAGGGAAATAAATCATTCCCCCTCTCTCCTTTCTGCCTCCCAGATCCTCCCCTCCCTGGGTACACTAGGAGATCACTGTGATTCAAATTCCTTGAATCTTAAAACAGAGAGGAATGTCACCTTCCCCCCTCCTCTTTTCCCCTCACCAAGAGGCAATACAGATTCAAGCTCCGTGAATCTAAAACACAGAGGAATTCCACCTTCCCCCCTCCCTTCCCTCCTTTCTCCCACCAATTCCCTGGTGAGTACAGACTCAGTTCCCTTGAGCTTTAACAACGGAAGAAATAAATCAGGTCTTAAAAAAGAAAAGCTTTTAATAAAAGAAAGAAAAAAGTAAAAGTTGTCTCTGTAATTAAGATGGTAAATGTTACAGGGTCTTTCAGCTTATGGACACTAGAGAGAATCCTCCCCCCAGCATACATACAAATTAAAATCCTTCCAGGAAAATACACATTTGCAAATAAAGAAAACAATCAAAAAGACTAAACCGCCTTTCTACTTGTACTTACTACTTGAACAGAAAATTAGAGAGCCTGTAGGTACGTCTGGTCACTCTCAGAACCCAGAGAGAACAACAGACAAAGAAAACACACAAACAAAGATTTCCCTCCACTGAGATTTGAAATTATCTTGTCTCCTGATTGGTCCTCTGGTCAGGTGTTCCAGGTTCACTGTTTGTAACCCTTTACAGGTAAAAGAGACATTAACCCTTAACTATTTGTTTATGACAGCATCACTCTAGGGATGCAGCAGTAGTTAATTATCTAGACACTGGGGAAGAGAATTAATGAACTGGAAAGCAGCACTGAAGTGTGGCCTTTATTAACTCATGTATGCATTCCCTGGCTCTGTCAAGCAACAGCTTTGGCAATGAACTATTAAATGAGGACAAGTTTTCGCAGGAAAGCCCTTTAAATGTTTCCTGCATCACAGTTTATATACCGGGTATTTTATGTTGAACTGTAGATAGCAGTTCATGAAATAATATGAAGAAAAGGCACTCCAGAGGAATCCAATTTCGCGATTGTTTTTAGAAAGATCACCTGACATATATCTGCTTATTAGGAGTCCATTTCTATAGAGCAACGTCAGTCCATGATATTTTCACATTCTTTATCCCTTCATGCAGGAAATAGCAGTAAGGAACACTCAAAAGAAAGAGAAATAATTTATAACTGAAATAAAAGGGGAGGGAAAGCCTAACAAGAATGGATTGTTATAGGCTCTGAGGAATGATTAAACATTCACAGTCCATTGTGGCTAAGTCAAGTCACTGGCTTCCTTGGTTCTGAGAAGTGAGCTCATACCCATTCCTGCGTGGGTGGGTAAGGAGGAGGAGAAGATGCAAGGACTTTCCTCTCTCTTATGCTATTGTTCAGAGGTCGAGTGTAAACACTTTTGGGATCTCCTTGTTGGCAACCCCAGCAATGTTAGACCCCAGAAAACAAGGGGATGAGGGCTGATAATTAAAAGATTTATTAAATATTATTTATCAATTCAATATTTCTCCATGCCTTAGAACATATACATTTATAGGACATAAAGCATACAATAGCTGTTGAAGCTATTTGTCACTCAAATTTCAGACAAAGACTATGTATTCCTCATATACACTATTAGCCCTTTAAATTTCCTGCTGGCCAGCAACAAGCAAGGGCAATGTCTTAAAGGGCATAACAAAGAAAAAAACCAAAAACCAAAACCAAAACCCACACCAGGAACTGTCTTATTCAATGAAATTCAGGCTTCAGGGCACAAACGTCTTACAGAATAACAGGAATTTAAAGCACCGGGGTTGTAGTGTTAATCACAGATACTATGAGAGTCTCTATTATATCCAGAATGTTATCACAAGGATACACTCTGGATAAGTCTGTCAGAATGAGGTAGCCAAAATGTCCCTTAGGTATAGACCTGTACAGATCCACATACAGAAACAGGTAGTGTAGAACATGTGGCAAAAATACATATCTGAAAATCCCCTTATTCAGAAAGGTCTGACAACAGAGATTGGCAAATGACAGTGAGCACAATACCTTTTGTGATGTGTGCTCTTGTAGCTACAGTGATCTACTGCAATTTGCAGCTTAAGTGCTCCATCCCCTCTCCCCGACCTCAGATAAGTCTCTGGAGTCTATGGAGACATCCTCTCTCTTTCCTCTGCTCTAAGTAGAGGGAGAGATCCCAAGTGGGCAGGGTAGTGGAACTAGGGGCACTGAGGATGTGGCGGCATCCCCTGGCTTGAAGTGGTTTCCATCATATACAGGGTTTATAGTTTGTTCAATGGCTTTCAGCACCCCCACTTTACAAATTGTTCCAATGCCAGTGCAAGTGGGGGCATCTGAGGCAGTGCCAAACATGCATCTCTGGTTCCCCCTGCCAACAGCATGTGTGTATAGAAGAGGGTGATATTGCTGCTTCTTTCCTGTTCTCTCCCCACTTCTCTATGCAGGGGCATGTAATGTTGGCATGGGGAAAAGGGGATGGACTATTGTACATGGTATCCAGATAGCAGAGCCTGTGCTGCCGACTCCTGCTGACATTGGATAGTAGAGCCATGATGGGCTGACTAATTGGGTCTTGCCTGATGGGGTGGGCGAAGAGGGCTGGGTTTTGCTTTCTCTTGCTGCTGGGGTGTAGCCAACTGGGCTCTGTCCAGCCCCATTCTTATCTCTTATGATGCCGAGAGCTAGGCAAATTTTGGGGTCCGGAAGGGATTTTTCTCCTTCTCTCGATCATCTGAAGGGCCAGTTTTGACGATCTGTATTACATTGTTGCAACTTTGACAGGTCCTAGTGCAGAGGGATGGTTTTAAAAGGGTCTAACATGATTCCCAAGTAACCTAATGGGCTGCTGGTTATGGGCCCAGCGAGGGGGTTTGTCTTTATGTCTCGTACAGCATGTGGCTCCCTTATCTCATTTCATCTACCTCCTGCATTGAGGAAGGCAGTGGTCTGGCACTCAGGTCTGTCTGTCTGTCTAGGGATCCTGGCTGGAAGCCAGAGGGGGCATTGATTTCATAACTGTCCTCAGATTTGCAGAACCTGGTACCATCAAAATCCACACTGGAACAGCCCTGTCAGGTAATTTGAGGAGCGATTCCCTCTTGGTTGAGGGCCTTAATAAAATTGCAGTCTGTGAATTTAATCATACTACAGTGTATGTCTCTCATTGTTTCCACATCAATGAGCAAACTTTACTTCATCTTCCCTGATCCTCTAATTCTCTGATAGACTTATAATCTAGGCCTATCTGCTACACAGAAACCCACTTTTGTTTGTCTGGGCAGCCACGATGGTGGGGGATATCAGGCCTAGAGTGGTTGGGAGCAGGCATAGTGTCTTTAGTCTGTGCATCTCAAGCACACTCCCCAAGTTTCAAGCCAGTGGAAATGGCCACATCCCCATCCAGAGAGCGCACTCTGTGCAGAGCACTACCTGCAACGCTAACGCTTCCCCCATCCATTTTGGGAGTGAAGGCAACAGCTCTATGGCTGTGCATAGTGCAAGATTCCTAGAGTGAGGACTCTTTTCACTCTGTGTGCCCCGTGCAGGCATAATTTGGACTAAAAAAAACCCTAGCATGAGCAACTACATATCTTGAACCATTATTATTTTATTATACCCCCCACCAAAATGACAAGTAGAATATGGGGCTCACTTTGGTGACTGCATCCTGCCAGACTGGTTCATATTTTGAGAACTGTTTTCCCACTCTAGTCCCTTCTGTTCACATATTTTCATAAATAGCTTAGAATGTGATTTATTGCTCTTAAACAGTGCATCTACAATACAAATTGAATAAATAAACATTAGGCATAATGATAATTGGTTGGTGTTCCTCTGGGCTCATTCCTTGGCCTTCTGTTACATGCAGTGCACACAATTCCTATCTGTAGATTACAATGATGTACAATCAGTGTTATGGAAAAAATGTATTGTGCTTACCATCAACATTTTTCAGCCTCTATTAGCAACAGCGGTTTGCTGAACTAAAGTACTGAAAGTCCATAAACCACCTGTGCTTTAAGCAGTTAAGATTTAGCTTTTATAATGGTTAGCTGACTAACTACTTTTAAGAACTTACATTTTAATTACTCTGCCTTTGAATGACACATTTTCTGTTAAAGATGCTATTTGTCATTCCCATAACAGAAGGCAGTTCTTATTTATTTCTCTTTTTGTTTCCAAGACAAAGAAGACACACAAATGAGATGAGAAGTTCTTTTTATGTTTTTCAATCTGTCTCTGTTTATAGTAAAATATGTTTTTCTCACATATTTCCCATTATCAGGAACTAATGAAAAGAGCACTAATTAGTGTCATGAATGACTGATGCATAAAATATATCTGTGTATCTCTTGGTTCTCATTGATGTTAATTTATTCTTTGAAAAAATTCTCTAAAAATGGCAACGTGGGGGTTCATATTTCTATCTGTTAATGATTTTTGCATAAATTTTACAAGGAAAATGATGTTTTTCTAAATCCCAGTTGTGAGAAGTCAATTTAGGAGCTGGACGTCAAGATAAGTTCTTTCTGGTTTGTAAATTATTACCAAAAATAAAGATGCTTTAATCTGGATTTAATGAATGAATCTGTTGACGATACATGAGCTAGGAAAGACTCTACCTCACTCTTTCATAGCGGTGTTGTTTCTTTTAGCTTTCCAGCACTAACAGGAGTAAATATGATTTTTATCTACTAAAATCAACAAATATTATTAATTACTGAGCACTCAAAAGTATTCTTGATATTAGACAAATCAATGGGCAGGATCTTGCCCAAGTGTTAGCAAAAACAATGAACTAAACAGAGGAAAGTGCACACAGGTTACAAATATATTATTGTGTGGATAATTAAAGTTGTTCCTGTATGTTCACATACATGTAAGTAATAAGTATCTAGACCAGTGATACTCAGACATCAGTGATTCAGGGGCCAAAGTAGTGCTCAACATTACCCCAAAAGAGCCACAGGAGTGTGAATTTGTTGTTTCATTCACTATAGTACTTAGTGTATAGTTCAGGGTAGAACATGTATGGGAACTCAAATGAGGAAAAAGGTGATGTGTGTGAGATTTGAGTATGTCCAGTGTGAACTAAATGTCTTCTGAGTAGTCTCAGGATGAGATTAATGCAATTTTAAAAAAGCGTTTTGCCTTCTTTCCAACCAGCCTGCCTCCAGAATTCTCACAGAACATCAGAATGTTAGGAACCATTTGATAATAAGCCGGGCCAGCCCCAGGGTTTTTGCAGCCTCAAGCGGCAAAATAAATAAATAAATAAATAAATAAATAAATAAAATGCCGCAATCATGATCGGCGGCTGCTCCATCGTGCCACTTTGTTCTTCAGCAGCAATTCAGCTGCGGGTCCTTCCCTCGGAGAGAGACCGAGGGACCCGCCGCCGAATTGCCACCGAAGAGCCTGACGTGTCGCCCCTTCCCCTTGTCCGCCCCAAGCACCTGCTTGCTGAGCTGGTGCCTGGACCCGGCCCTGACAATAAGTCAGAAAATATCATACTGCTACTATATACATCCATGTTACATCCACAGCTTGAATACTGCTTGCAGTTCTGGTGACCATATCTATCTATCTATTTGAATTGGAAAAAGTACAGATAAGGGCAACAAAAATGATTAAGGATATGAAACATCTTCCATTTGAGAAGAGGTTAAAAAGACTGGGACTGTTCAACTTAGAAAAGAGATGATCAAAAGGGAATATGATAGAGGTCTATAAAATGATGAAAGGTATGGAGAGAGTGAATAAGGAAATGCTATTCACCCTCACATCTAACACAACAACCAGGAATCACCAATAAAATTAATAGGCTACAGGTTTTAAAAAAAAAACTACGGAAGTAATTCACACAACTTAGTCAACTTGTGGGACTCATTGCCAGGGGATGCTGTGAAGGCCAACAGCATAGCTAGATTTAAAAAAATTAAACAAGTCTATGGAAGTTAGGTCCATCAATGGCTATTAGCCAAGATGGTCAGGGATGTAACTTCATGCCCTGTGTAATCCCTAAGCCTCTGACTGCTAGAAGCTGGGAGTGGACGACAGGGAATGAACCACTCGATAATTAACTGTTCTGTTTATTCTCTCTAACCACTGTTGGAGGCCAGGATACCAGGCTAGACATTGGTCTGACCCCATATTGCAATTCTTATGCTCTTATCCTGTCCTGCTTTTGTTGTCACCTTTTCCCTTCCTTCCCTAAACCAATATCATTTGGTGTTCTGAAACCCTCTACAAGCATCTATGTTGCCGCTACCTCTCCATTCTGTTAACAATTCCGATACTCAGCACTTTGAAATCAGTTTTTTCATTTTCAAATCTTAACTAAATATTTGCATTTCTTAACTGCATTAAAATAGGAATACTAAGGTTTTAGAACATATTTGTTCCAAAATATCATGTGTTCAATTTTCTGCCTGCTAAACATTTCCCACCACATTGATTGGATCTTGTACTTCCTGTGTCTAGCTGACAGTGTTGAGAATAGCTTTTAGAGATAAAGATAACTGAAAATAAAATAACTGCACTCACCTGTTAAGTGTGTAGCTGGTTGAGAGACCTGGATTTGACCTTGAAGTCTTTTTTGGAAGGCAGAGTGGTGGAGATAATTGGAGAATGGAGAGCAAGAGCCTTCAGAAAATAAAGGACATCTGCACAATGTTATTTCCTGCAGGCAAACTGCATTTCATCAGTCACTAGTGTATTTACAGAGTTTAAACTCCTCATAAAAGTGTATCAGGCTTTGATGAAATGCAGAGTTTAAGAAAATATGACCTTTGCGGTTTTAAAGACCACAGGCAGGCATAAAAGAAAGCCTTGATTAATAAGACATTTATTGTAAAAAATAATTGAAAAATTTCTGAATTTGTTATTATTGTGAAAGCTTTGACAGTGTTTCAGCCATTCCCTTTTGTTCACTTTCAACCATTTTAGAGTTCATATCCACCCTTTTATAAAGTAATGTATCGTCTCTCACATTGAGAGTGAAGTTAGAAGCAATCTCCACTTTTCATACTGAAACAGTCACCTACAGCTGGTAAAATCAGAGAGTGGGGAATTGTATAGGATAAATTACCAAGTCTACCAAAGTTACCAGATGCCAGTTTCCAGGAAACTTATGAAGCCTGAAGTACTACTTATCACCTGACCAGGCTAGTTACCCTTCCTTGTCCTGTATGTTTCATTCTGACTAGCACAACATTCCCTTTGGATTTTTCCAAAGAAAGCCTCCAAAAGTAAGAGCAGAAAAAATTATATATGAAGACTTGAGCCTAACAGTTATGAATTACTATTTACTGTAGTAAACAACAGGCTTTATTATATTTCCTGATAAGTAGTTGTTGCGGCTGAAAGGGTTGTAGCCCAACAAAAATAGTTAATCTGATGAGAAAAAAGGATTGTTGTGTAAAGAAGATGGAGCAAAGCACCAGTACTACATTCATGGAGAATACTCTTGGGCTGTCAGAAGCCACTCTGCTCCAGTAGCCTTGCCCCATGTGAGCCACCTTTGTCACTATTTACTTGGCAACAATTTTTTGAGTGGCTCCAAAGCCTTTGTAAATAAAATCCGAGATGACTGAATATTTACTGTCCCTTGCAGTGTAGGATTGTCAAACCAGCTTTTTCTTGTGGCAAAACTGTCGCAACATTACTGTGTCGTCTACTCTAATATCCCATTAATGCCTCATCAGAACAAAGCATCTTTGCTCCCCAAATGATCAGTGGCAGGCTGCAAATGTCACTCTAAAAATAATTCATTACACTTTTGAAATATTGTTATTAATAATACTAAAAATAATCATCAACAATAATAAAGGCCCCTCTCCCACCGAAGCTAATGGCAAAAGTCCCACTGATTTTAGTAGTAGAAAATCAGGTTGTAAATGCTGACCTACGCTAAGTGCTTTAGAAGAGACAAAGCTAGCTACTGTTCCTTGAAGAACTTAGTAGACAGAAAAAATGGGCAGAAAAATGCATTGCTAACTTCTCCTTGCTAATGTAAGGTCATATTCTGGCTAGCCCCAACTGGGTACACAAATGGGTAATATGCATGCGTACCCACTGCTGCTGTGGGCCTCTCACAATCCTGTCACTGAGTACAGTGGAAGTAGGGCCATGGCCTGTGTCCTCTCTGAAGTGGCTAGAGGAGCGAGCTGGGTGCAGAGAAGGGAGAACCATGGATGGTGGAACTGCAGCCCAGCAGTCCCATGGAGGAATTGTAATAGAATTTCGCCTGCAGACATAAGCTACATGTACCTTCAGTGTGCAATATGCACAGGGCAAAGTACTAACATTTTATTTTAAATAAGGTTTTATTCTTGCACTTCTCTGAGTTTTGATTTGATATCCTTAAGGATGCCTGATTTTTAAGGACAAGCTTCAATTTCTTTTAGTATAATTTTTCAGGAAAATAAAACCACATGAGAAAATGTACATGGCACACACAGCAGAAATAAGACCAGTCATTTGCTATGTATCATTTCTCTCAGGACTATTTTAAACCTTCTGAGAAACCTGCTTCCTTTATTAATGTTAGTAGACTACATTAGCAAGTAATCTAAGAAAGTTTTCAATTACAAAAAATGAGGCAAGATAACTGTGTTAGAAGACAAGCTCTCCCATGAAGTTGTTTCATTTCTTATAGGAAGTCATTCATCTTTTCTTGGCAAGATGGTATCTCTGCAGAGTTTGGAATATTATTTTTATCATCAGTTTCAACCTTAACCCAGTTATTAATCCCCTTCAAGGTATCCAGTAGACATGAGCTATCACTTGGCAACCTCAAAGGCGGAGGTGAAAGGTATCCCTTATTAATTAAAGTTTGTAGAGGACTTTGAAGATGTAAAGACATATAAATGCTAAGTATCATTATTGTGATATAAATCTCAGCTGCTGGAAATCATGATAGCTCCACTGAAGCCAATGTGGAGATATGCCGATTTACAACTGCCAAGGATTTGGCCTCTAATTTTCAGCCAGTTTCAAAGATGACTGAAGTTAATGGAATTTTTCCATTGACTTCAATGGGCTTTGGATCAGCCTTTTGTGGATAATTTCCCCAAATGTATATTCCCAATCCCTTCAAAGTACTTCACATGCTTCTGGCAATTTCTGAACTGACATTTACAGTAGAGATATTATTAAACTACTTCAGTATAATTTTAGGAGGTCCAGTATCACTTGTATTATAGTTCACAGTGAATTGATTAATGAGTCAAATCTTGAATGGCAATTTGTTGTAATATCTGTCTTTTTTGAATTGTTCTCTCTCTCTCTTTTTGGTAAGTAATGCCTAGATATTTTCCCCTGATTTGGTATAATTTAATGACACCAAATGGCACAGATCATCATGGTAGCTGAATAGAATAAACTGAGTAGTATAAAACTGAATAGTATGAAAGGAAGGGATAGATACTGGAAATCTGGATTGCCTGAAGTCTTAACTTTCTTGAGAAGTTTTCTAAAAGTATAATTTTTTGACATATCAGGCAGTTCCTGAGTGGCTAATATTGCTTCAAGTATTCTTTGTAAAGTGTTGCCTTCTCCTATTAACCTGTAATTCTTTAAAATTCGCACTAGAAACCATACAGTGCCCTTGATCTGCTTACAGTACTCTTAATATCAATATGAATTCTACAGATTGATGCAATGGTGTCATAAACAGATAGCTAAGGGTTAATGTCTCTTTCACCTGAAGCACCTGACCAGAGGACCAATCAGGAAACCGGATTTTTAGACCAATCAGGAAACTGGATTTTTTCAACTTTGGGTGGAGGGAATTGTGTGTCTGTGTCTTTGTTTTCTCGCTGCCTGATTTCTCTGAGCTTTGGAGAAGTAGTTCTGTTTTCTAATCTTCTGTTTCTAAGTGTAAGGACAAAGAGATCAGATAGTAAGTTATATGGTTTCTTTTCTTTGGTATTTGCATGAATATAAGTGCTGGAGTGCTTTGATTTGTATTCTTTTTGAATAAGGCTGTTTATTCAATATTCTTTTAAGCAATTGACCCTGTATTGTATCATCTTAATACAGAGAGACATTTGGATGTATTTTTCTTTCTTTTTATATAAAGCTTTCTTTTAAGACCTGTTGGAGTTTTTCTTTACTTCAGGGAAATTGAGTCTGTACTCACCAGGGAATTGGTGGGAGGAAGAAATCGGGGAGATCTGTGTGTTGGATTTGCTAGCCTGATTTTGCATTCCCTCTGGGGGAATAGGAAAGTACTATTTGTTTCCAGGATTGGAAACAGAGAGGGGGAGTCCCTCTGTGTAGTTTCACAGAGCTTGTGTCTGTGTATCTCTTCAGGAGCACCTGGAGGGGGGAAGGGAAAAAGGATTATTTCCCTTTGTTGTGAGACTCAAGGAATTTGGGTCTTGGGGTCCCAGGGAAGGTTTTTCAGGGGGACCAGAGTGCCCGAAAACACTCTAATTTTTTGGGTGGTGGCAGCAGGTACCAGGTCCAAGCTGGTAACTAAGCTTGGAGGTTTTTCATGCTAACCCCCATATTTTGGACGCTAAGGTCCAAATCTGGGACTAAGGTTATTACATGAGTGGCAGCTGGTGGGATATAGACAGAATCCAGAAGCCAGTAGGAATATTATATTTTTCTTTTCTCTGCTAAGGGCTTTTTAGCAGAGAGAAACAGTTGGTTTTAAAAGGGAACCAGAGAGAATTTTTTTTTCTGCTCTCTCTGGCAGTTGTGGCTTGCATAATAAGCAAGAAGCCATTACCAAACTGTTAAGGGTCTTTTGTCATGCAATAGCCCTCTCATTAGGAGGCAAGTACCAGCACTTATATGCATGCAAATAAAGTGGTTTTTCTGGTTTCCCTTCATTGAACATTAGCTAGAGAGAGAAAAGGAAAAAAGCACTGTTGCTAGGCAGACTCCAGGAGGGAACAGAGCCTGCAGTTCAGAAGATAAACACCGGAGGGCACCCCAACACAAGAAAACAGGAACCATGACTTCTAAGGCAAAAATTGACGCCGAAGCACAAATCAAAGAAGCTGAACACAGGCGACAACTGGAAATAAAACAAAAAGAGATGGAGATGAAAGAAAGAGAAGAACAGATCAAAGAGGCAGCCTACCAAAGAGAACAGGCAGCCAAAGAGGCAGCCAAGGAGGCAGCACACAAAAGAAAACTAGAAGAAGAAGAGGTGGCCTACCGAAGGAAACAAGCAGAAGAAGAGTTGGCCCACAGAAGGAAGCAAGAAGAAGAGGAGGCGGCCCACCACCGAGAACTGGAAAAACAACAAAAAGAGAATGAAGAGAAGGAAAAACAGAGAAAACATGAACTGGAGTTGGCAAAAGCTGGGCTGCCTGTGCCAGCCAACCCTAACAACCCGGCGCCAAATATTGCTCCACAGCACAGGAAATTTCCCACCTACAAGGCAGGTGATGACATCGAGGCCTTCTTGGAAAATTTTGAAAGAGTCTGTCTTGGGTACAACATCCCCGAAGACCAGTACATGGTAGAATTGAGGTCACAGCTCAGTGGACCTTTAGCAGAGGTGGCAGCTGAAATGCCTAAGCTGCAAATGAATGACTATAAACTTTTTCAAACCAAGGCCAGATACCGAATGGGGATAACCCCAGATCATGCCCGTCGGCGCTTCAGAACCCAAAAGTGGAAACCCGAGGTGTCATTTCCCAAACACGCCTACTACATTGCAAAAAACTATGAGGCCTGGATAACAGGAAACAACATTCAAACCTTGGAAGAACTGAACCTCCTCATACAAATGGAGCAGTTCTTGGATGGTGTTCCTGAAGACATCACACGGTACATACAAGATGGAAACCCCAAAGATATCGCTGAGGCGGGGGAGATTGGAGCCAAATGGATGGAACTGGCAGAAAGCAAGAAAGCTACTGTCAAGGGGAACGATTACCCCAGGGGGCACACAGACCATAAACCCTACAACCGAGGACAGCCAAAGACCCCACATACCACCCAAGTAAAGCCACAGATACCCTACCCTTCAACCTCACCAGTCTCCAGTAACTCACCTCGGCCCAGTGACCCATCAGATGGAAGATGCTTTAAGTGTAATGAACTGGGACATATCAAGGCCAAGTGTCCCAAGAACACCATGCGAGTGCAATTCATTACACCACCATCACACCAAAGATCCCCAGGCCCGGATGCCTCTCAAATACCCTTGAAGCGAAGGGAAAATTTGAGAGTGGGCGGAAAGAAGGTTACTGCGTGGAGAGACACGGGGGCACAAGTGTCAGCTATCCACCAATCCTTCGTTGACCCCAAATTTATCAACCCAAAGGCCAAAGTTACAATTTACCCCTTCATGTCACAAGCTGTAGACTTGCCTACAGCTCAACTGCCTGTCCAGTACAAAGGCTGGTCAGGAATGTGGACTTTTGCAGTCTATGACAATTATCCTATCCCCATGCTACTGGGGGAAGACTTGGCCAGCCAGGTGAGGCGGGCCAAGAGAGTAGGAATGGTTACACGTAGCCAAACCAGGCAAGCTTCCAGACCCATTCCTGTTCCTGAACCGTCCACAGAGGCCCCGTCTGTGTTACCAGAGACCCAGACAGAGGTAGTGGACCCGGATTCCATGCCTACCACTGAAACAGCCACAGCATCTCCAGTCCCAGGCCCGAAACTGGAACAGCAACCAGCACCAGCAAGTGCAACCACATCTTCAACCTCAACGCCAGAGGGCGCCAGCGAGCCAGAACTGGCAGAAGCAAAAGACAGCCATACCCAAAAGGCTCAGCCAGAGCCTGAAATACCCTCAGGTGCACCAGCAACGGAAACAACCCCATCACCTACATCGCTTCCAGAGGGACCAAGCCCAAGTCCACAGTCTGAGGAAGAACTGGTGACCCCAGCCTCAAGGGAACAGTTCCAGACTGAGCAGGAAGCAGATGACAGCCTTCAGAAAGCTTGGGCGGCGGCACGGAGCACCCCACCGCCTCTCAGCTCTTCTAATCGATCCCGGTTTGTTATAGACCAAGGACTTTTATACAAGGAAATTCTTTCTGGTGGACACCGGAAAGAATGGCAGCCGCAAAAACAGTTGGTGGTTCCAACTAAGTACCGGGGGAAGCTCTTAAGCTTAGCCCATGATCATCCCAGTGGCCATGCTGGGGTGAACAGAACCAAGGACCGGTTGGGGAAGTCCTTCCACTGGGAGGGGATGGGCAAGGACGTTGCCAAGTATGTCCGGTCTTGTGAGGTATGCCAAAGAGTGGGAAAGCCTCAAGACCAGGTCAAGGCCCCTCTCCAGCCACTCCCCATAATTGAGGTCCCATTTCAGCGAGTAGCTGTGGATATTCTGGGCCCTTTCCCAAAAAAGACGCCCAGAGGAAAGCAGTACGTACTGACTTTAGTGGACTTTGCTACCCGATGGCCAGAAGCAGTCGCTCTAGGCAACACCAGGGCTAACACTGTGTGCCTGGCCCTAACAGACATCTTTGCCAGGGTAGGTTGGCCCTCTGACATCCTTACAGATTCAGGGTCTAATTTCCTGGCAGGGACCATGGAAAAACTGTGGGAAACTCATGGGGTGAATCACTTGGTTGCCACCCCGTACCACCATCAAACCAATGGCCTGGTGGAAAGGTTCAATGGAACTTTGGGGGCCATGATACGAAAATTCATCAACGAATTCTCCAATAATTGGGACCTAGTGTTGCAGCAGTTGCTGTTTGCCTACAGGGCTGTACCACATCCCAGTTTAGGGTTTTCACCATTTGAACTTGTGTATGGTCACGAGGTTAAGGGACCATTACAGTTGGTGAAGCAGCAATGGGAGGGGTTTACGCCTTCTCCAGAAACTAACATTCTGGACTTTGTAAGCAACCTACAAAGCACCCTCCGACACTCTTTAGCCCTTGCTAGAGAGAACCTAAAGGATGCTCAAGAAGAGCAAAAGGCCTGGTATGACAGACATGCCAGAAATCGGTCCTTCAAGGTAGGAGACCAGGTTATGGTCTTGAAGGCGCAACAGGCCCATAAGATGGAAGCATCATGGGAAGGGCCATTCACGGTCCAAGAGCGCCTGGGAGCTGTAAACTACCTCATAGCATTTCCCAATTCCTCACTAAAGCCTAAAGTGTACCATGTTAATTCTCTCAAGCCTTTCTATTCCAGAGACTTACAGGTTTGTCAGTTTACAGTCCAGGGAGATGATGCTGAGTGGCCTGACGGTGTCTACTACGACGGGAAAAAAGACGGTGGCGTGGAAGAGGTGAACCTCTCAACCACCCTGGAACGTCTGCAGCGGCAACAAATCAAGGAGCTGTGCACTAGCTTCGCCCCATTGTTCTCAGCCACCCCAGGACGGACTGAACGGGCATACCACTCCATTGATACAGGTAATGCTCACCCAATCAGAACCCCACCCTACCGAGTGTCTCCTCATGCCCAAGCTGCTATAGAACGGGAGATCCAGAACATGCTACAGATGGGTATAATCCGCTCATCTACCAGTGCATGGGCATCTCCAGTGGTTCTGGTACCCAAACCAGATGGGGAAATACGCTTTTGCGTGGACTACCGTAAGCTAAATGCTGTAACTCGTCCGGACAACTATCCAATGCCACGTACCGATGAGCTATTGGAAAAGTTGGGACGTGCCCAGTTCATCTCTACAATAGACTTAACCAAGGGGTACTGGCAAGTACCGCTAGATGAACCTGCCAAGGAGAGGTCAGCATTCGTCACCCATGCGGGGGTGTATGAATTCAATGTCCTTCCTTTCGGCCTTCGAAATGCACCCGCCACCTTCCAGAGGCTGGTAGATGGTCTACTAGCTGGACTGGGAGAATTTGCAGTTGCCTACCTCGATGATGTGGCCATTTTTTCAGACTCCTGGCCCAAACACCTACTACACCTGGAAAAGGTCTTTGAGCGCGTCAGGCAGGCAGGACTAACTGTTAAGGCCAAAAAGTGTCAAATAGGCCAAAACAGAGTGACTTACCTGGGGCACCAGGTGGGTCGAGGAACCATAAACCCCCTACAGGCCAAGGTGGATGCTATCCAAAAGTGGCCTGTCCCACGGTCCAAGAAGCAGGTCCAATCCTTCTTAGGCTTGGCCGGATACTACAGGCGATTTGTACCACACTACAGCCAAATCGCTGCCCCACTGACCGACCTGACCAAAAAGACCCAGCCAAATGCCGTTAAGTGGACTGATAAGTGTCAAAAGGCCTTTACCCAACTTAAGGCAACGCTCATGTCTGACCCTGTGCTCAGGGCCCCGGACTTTGACAAGCCATTCCTAGTAACAACAGATGCATCTGAGCGTGGTATAGGAGCAGTGCTCATGCAGGAAGCAACAGATCACAACTTCCATCCTGTCGTGTTTCTCAGCAAGAAACTGTCTGAGAGGGAAAGTCACTGGTCAGTCAGTGAAAAGGAATGCTATGCCATTGTGTACGCCCTGGAAAAGCTACGCCCATATGTTTGGGGACGGCGGTTCCAACTACAAACTGACCATGCTGCACTGAAGTGGCTTCATACTGCCAAGGGGAACAACAAGAAACTTCTTCGTTGGAGTTTAGCTCTCCAAGATTTTGATTTTGAAATTCAACACATCACAGGAGCTTCTAATAAAGTTGCTGATGCACTCTCCCGTGAGAGTTTCCCAGAATTCAGTAGTTAAAAAGTGTTCTTAAAATGTAGAAGTCTGTTAGTTATATACTTAGTAGTATATGTAAAGGTGCATGTGTTGTAGTAATCTGTTTATTTTCAAGTTCTAGAAGGAAATCGCCGCCAGTGAGCTTCCCCACTGTCTGCAATTTGGGGGGCGTGTCATAAACAGATAGCTAAGGGTTAATGTCTCTTTCACCTGAAGCACCTGACCAGAGGACCAATCAGGAAACCGGATTTTTAGACCAATCAGGAAACTGGATTTTTTCAACTTTGGGTGGAGGGAATTGTGTGTCTGTGTCTTTGTTTTCTGGCTGCCTGATTTCTCTGAGCTTTGGAGAAGTAGTTCTGTTTTCTAATCTTCTGTTTCTAAGTGTAAGGACAAAGAGATCAGATAGTAAGTTATATGGTTTCTTTTCTTTGGTATTTGCATGAATATAAGTGCTGGAGTGCTTTGATTTGTATTCTTTTTGAATAAGGCTGTTTATTCAATATTCTTTTAAGCAATTGACCCTGTATTGTATCATCTTAATACAGAGAGACATTTGGATGTATTTTTCTTTCTTTTTATATAAAGCTTTCTTTTAAGACCTGTTGGAGTTTTTCTTTACTTCAGGGAAATTGAGTCTGTACTCACCAGGGAATTGGTGGGAGGAAGAAATCGGGGAGATCTGTGTGTTGGATTTGCTAGCCTGATTTTGCATTCCCTCTGGGGGAATAGGAAAGTACTATTTGTTTCCAGGATTGGAAACAGAGAGGGGGAGTCCCTCTGTGTAGTTTCACAGAGCTTGTGTCTGTGTATCTCTTCAGGAGCACCTGGAGGGGGGAAGGGAAAAAGGATTATTTCCCTTTGTTGTGAGACTCAAGGAATTTGGGTCTTGGGGTCCCAGGGAAGGTTTTTCAGGGGGACCAGAGTGCCCGAAAACACTCTAATTTTTTGGGTGGTGGCAGCAGGTACCAGGTCCAAGCTGGTAACTAAGCTTGGAGGTTTTTCATGCTAACCCCCATATTTTGGACGCTAAGGTCCAAATCTGGGACTAAGGTTATTACATGAGTGGCAGCTGGTGGGATATAGACAGAATCCAGAAGCCAGTAGGAATATTATATTTTTCTTTTCTCTGCTAAGGGCTTTTTAGCAGAGAGAAACAGTTGGTTTTAAAAGGGAACCAGAGAGAATTTTTTTTTCTGCTCTCTCTGGCAGTTGTGGCTTGCATAATAAGCAAGAAGCCATTACCAAACTGTTAAGGGTCTTTTGTCATGCAATAGCCCTCTCATTAGGAGGCAAGTACCAGCACTTATATGCATGCAAATAAAGTGGTTTTTCTGGTTTCCCTTCATTGAACATTAGCTAGAGAGAGAAAAGGAAAAAAGCACTGTTGCTAGGCAGACTCCAGGAGGGAACAGAGCCTGCAGTTCAGAAGATAAACACCGGAGGGCACCCCAACACAAGAAAACAGGAACCATGACTTCTAAGGCAAAAATTGACGCCGAAGCACAAATCAAAGAAGCTGAACACAGGCGACAACTGGAAATAAAACAAAAAGAGATGGAGATGAAAGAAAGAGAAGAACAGATCAAAGAGGCAGCCTACCAAAGAGAACAGGCAGCCAAAGAGGCAGCCAAGGAGGCAGCACACAAAAGAAAACTAGAAGAAGAAGAGGTGGCCTACCGAAGGAAACAAGCAGAAGAAGAGTTGGCCCACAGAAGGAAGCAAGAAGAAGAGGAGGCGGCCCACCACCGAGAACTGGAAAAACAACAAAAAGAGAATGAAGAGAAGGAAAAACAGAGAAAACATGAACTGGAGTTGGCAAAAGCTGGGCTGCCTGTGCCAGCCAACCCTAACAACCCGGCGCCAAATATTGCTCCACAGCACAGGAAATTTCCCACCTACAAGGCAGGTGATGACATCGAGGCCTTCTTGGAAAATTTTGAAAGAGTCTGTCTTGGGTACAACATCCCCGAAGACCAGTACATGGTAGAATTGAGGTCACAGCTCAGTGGACCTTTAGCAGAGGTGGCAGCTGAAATGCCTAAGCTGCAAATGAATGACTATAAACTTTTTCAAACCAAGGCCAGATACCGAATGGGGATAACCCCAGATCATGCCCGTCGGCGCTTCAGAACCCAAAAGTGGAAACCCGAGGTGTCATTTCCCAAACACGCCTACTACATTGCAAAAAACTATGAGGCCTGGATAACAGGAAACAACATTCAAACCTTGGAAGAACTGAACCTCCTCATACAAATGGAGCAGTTCTTGGATGGTGTTCCTGAAGACATCACACGGTACATACAAGATGGAAACCCCAAAGATATCGCTGAGGCGGGGGAGATTGGAGCCAAATGGATGGAACTGGCAGAAAGCAAGAAAGCTACTGTCAAGGGGAACGATTACCCCAGGGGGCACACAGACCATAAACCCTACAACCGAGGACAGCCAAAGACCCCACATACCACCCAAGTAAAGCCACAGATACCCTACCCTTCAACCTCACCAGTCTCCAGTAACTCACCTCGGCCCAGTGACCCATCAGATGGAAGATGCTTTAAGTGTAATGAACTGGGACATATCAAGGCCAAGTGTCCCAAGAACACCATGCGAGTGCAATTCATTACACCACCATCACACCAAAGATCCCCAGGCCCGGATGCCTCTCAAATACCCTTGAAGCGAAGGGAAAATTTGAGAGTGGGCGGAAAGAAGGTTACTGCGTGGAGAGACACGGGGGCACAAGTGTCAGCTATCCACCAATCCTTCGTTGACCCCAAATTTATCAACCCAAAGGCCAAAGTTACAATTTACCCCTTCATGTCACAAGCTGTAGACTTGCCTACAGCTCAACTGCCTGTCCAGTACAAAGGCTGGTCAGGAATGTGGACTTTTGCAGTCTATGACAATTATCCTATCCCCATGCTACTGGGGGAAGACTTGGCCAGCCAGGTGAGGCGGGCCAAGAGAGTAGGAATGGTTACACGTAGCCAAACCAGGCAAGCTTCCAGACCCATTCCTGTTCCTGAACCGTCCACAGAGGCCCCGTCTGTGTTACCAGAGACCCAGACAGAGGTAGTGGACCCGGATTCCATGCCTACCACTGAAACAGCCACAGCATCTCCAGTCCCAGGCCCGGAACTGGAACAGCAACCAGCACCAGCAAGTGCAACCACATCTTCAACCTCAACGCCAGAGGGCGCCAGCGAGCCAGAACTGGCAGAAGCAAAAGACAGCCATACCCAAAAGGCTCAGCCAGAGCCTGAAATACCCTCAGGTGCACCAGCAACGGAAACAACCCCATCACCTACATCGCTTCCAGAGGGACCAAGCCCAAGTCCACAGTCTGAGGAAGAACTGGTGACCCCAGCCTCAAGGGAACAGTTCCAGACTGAGCAGGAAGCAGATGACAGCCTTCAGAAAGCTTGGGCGGCGGCACGGAGCACCCCACCGCCTCTCAGCTCTTCTAATCGATCCCGGTTTGTTATAGACCAAGGACTTTTATACAAGGAAATTCTTTCTGGTGGACACCGGAAAGAATGGCAGCCGCAAAAACAGTTGGTGGTTCCAACTAAGTACCGGGGGAAGCTCTTAAGCTTAGCCCATGATCATCCCAGTGGCCATGCTGGGGTGAACAGAACCAAGGACCGGTTGGGGAAGTCCTTCCACTGGGAGGGGATGGGCAAGGACGTTGCCAAGTATGTCCGGTCTTGTGAGGTATGCCAAAGAGTGGGAAAGCCTCAAGACCAGGTCAAGGCCCCTCTCCAGCCACTCCCCATAATTGAGGTCCCATTTCAGCGAGTAGCTGTGGATATTCTGGGCCCTTTCCCAAAAAAGACGCCCAGAGGAAAGCAGTACGTACTGACTTTAGTGGACTTTGCTACCCGATGGCCAGAAGCAGTCGCTCTAGGCAACACCAGGGCTAACACTGTGTGCCTGGCCCTAACAGACATCTTTGCCAGGGTAGGTTGGCCCTCTGACATCCTTACAGATTCAGGGTCTAATTTCCTGGCAGGGACCATGGAAAAACTGTGGGAAACTCATGGGGTGAATCACTTGGTTGCCACCCCGTACCACCATCAAACCAATGGCCTGGTGGAAAGGTTCAATGGAACTTTGGGGGCCATGATACGAAAATTCATCAACGAATTCTCCAATAATTGGGACCTAGTGTTGCAGCAGTTGCTGTTTGCCTACAGGGCTGTACCACATCCCAGTTTAGGGTTTTCACCATTTGAACTTGTGTATGGTCACGAGGTTAAGGGACCATTACAGTTGGTGAAGCAGCAATGGGAGGGGTTTACGCCTTCTCCAGAAACTAACATTCTGGACTTTGTAAGCAACCTACAAAGCACCCTCCGACACTCTTTAGCCCTTGCTAGAGAGAACCTAAAGGATGCTCAAGAAGAGCAAAAGGCCTGGTATGACAGACATGCCAGAAATCGGTCCTTCAAGGTAGGAGACCAGGTTATGGTCTTGAAGGCGCAACAGGCCCATAAGATGGAAGCATCATGGGAAGGGCCATTCACGGTCCAAGAGCGCCTGGGAGCTGTAAACTACCTCATAGCATTTCCCAATTCCTCACTAAAGCCTAAAGTGTACCATGTTAATTCTCTCAAGCCTTTCTATTCCAGAGACTTACAGGTTTGTCAGTTTACAGTCCAGGGAGATGATGCTGAGTGGCCTGACGGTGTCTACTACGACGGGAAAAAAGACGGTGGCGTGGAAGAGGTGAACCTCTCAACCACCCTGGAACGTCTGCAGCGGCAACAAATCAAGGAGCTGTGCACTAGCTTCGCCCCATTGTTCTCAGCCACCCCAGGACGGACTGAACGGGCATACCACTCCATTGATACAGGTAATGCTCACCCAATCAGAACCCCACCCTACCGAGTGTCTCCTCATGCCCAAGCTGCTATAGAACGGGAGATCCAGAACATGCTACAGATGGGTATAATCCGCTCATCTACCAGTGCATGGGCATCTCCAGTGGTTCTGGTACCCAAACCAGATGGGGAAATACGCTTTTGCGTGGACTACCGTAAGCTAAATGCTGTAACTCGTCCGGACAACTATCCAATGCCACGTACCGATGAGCTATTGGAAAAGTTGGGACGTGCCCAGTTCATCTCTACAATAGACTTAACCAAGGGGTACTGGCAAGTACCGCTAGATGAACCTGCCAAGGAGAGGTCAGCATTCGTCACCCATGCGGGGGTGTATGAATTCAATGTCCTTCCTTTCGGCCTTCGAAATGCACCCGCCACCTTCCAGAGGCTGGTAGATGGTCTACTAGCTGGACTGGGAGAATTTGCAGTTGCCTACCTCGATGATGTGGCCATTTTTTCAGACTCCTGGCCCAAACACCTACTACACCTGGAAAAGGTCTTTGAGCGCGTCAGGCAGGCAGGACTAACTGTTAAGGCCAAAAAGTGTCAAATAGGCCAAAACAGAGTGACTTACCTGGGGCACCAGGTGGGTCGAGGAACCATAAACCCCCTACAGGCCAAGGTGGATGCTATCCAAAAGTGGCCTGTCCCACGGTCCAAGAAGCAGGTCCAATCCTTCTTAGGCTTGGCCGGATACTACAGGCGATTTGTACCACACTACAGCCAAATCGCTGCCCCACTGACCGACCTGACCAAAAAGACCCAGCCAAATGCCGTTAAGTGGACTGATAAGTGTCAAAAGGCCTTTACCCAACTTAAGGCAACGCTCATGTCTGACCCTGTGCTCAGGGCCCCGGACTTTGACAAGCCATTCCTAGTAACAACAGATGCATCTGAGCGTGGTATAGGAGCAGTGCTCATGCAGGAAGCAACAGATCACAACTTCCATCCTGTCGTGTTTCTCAGCAAGAAACTGTCTGAGAGGGAAAGTCACTGGTCAGTCAGTGAAAAGGAATGCTATGCCATTGTGTACGCCCTGGAAAAGCTACGCCCATATGTTTGGGGACGGCGGTTCCAACTACAAACTGACCATGCTGCACTGAAGTGGCTTCATACTGCCAAGGGGAACAACAAGAAACTTCTTCGTTGGAGTTTAGCTCTCCAAGATTTTGATTTTGAAATTCAACACATCACAGGAGCTTCTAATAAAGTTGCTGATGCACTCTCCCGTGAGAGTTTCCCAGAATTCAGTAGTTAAAAAGTGTTCTTAAAATGTAGAAGTCTGTTAGTTATATACTTAGTAGTATATGTAAAGGTGCATGTGTTGTAGTAATCTGTTTATTTTCAAGTTCTAGAAGGAAATCGCCGCCAGTGAGCTTCCCCACTGTCTGCAATTTGGGGGGCGTGTCATAAACAGATAGCTAAGGGTTAATGTCTCTTTCACCTGAAGCACCTGACCAGAGGACCAATCAGGAAACCGGATTTTTAGACCAATCAGGAAAGTGGATTTTTTCAACTTTGGGTGGAGGGAATTGTGTGTCTGTGTCTTTGTTTTCTGGCTGCCTGATTTCTCTGAGCTTTGGAGAAGTAGTTCTGTTTTCTAATCTTCTGTTTCTAAGTGTAAGGACAAAGAGATCAGATAGTAAGTTATATGGTTTCTTTTCTTTGGTATTTGCATGAATATAAGTGCTGGAGTGCTTTGATTTGTATTCTTTTTGAATAAGGCTGTTTATTCAATATTCTTTTAAGCAATTGACCCTGTATTGTATCATCTTAATACAGAGAGACATTTGGATGTATTTTTCTTTCTTTTTATATAAAGCTTTCTTTTAAGACCTGTTGGAGTTTTTCTTTACTTCAGGGAAATTGAGTCTGTACTCACCAGGGAATTGGTGGGAGGAAGAAATCGGGGAGATCTGTGTGTTGGATTTGCTAGCCTGATTTTGCATTCCCTCTGGGGGAATAGGAAAGTACTATTTGTTTCCAGGATTGGAAACAGAGAGGGGGAGTCCCTCTGTGTAGTTTCACAGAGCTTGTGTCTGTGTATCTCTTCAGGAGCACCTGGAGGGGGGAAGGGAAAAAGGATTATTTCCCTTTGTTGTGAGACTCAAGGAATTTGGGTCTTGGGGTCCCAGGGAAGGTTTTTCAGGGGGACCAGAGTGCCCCAAAACACTCTAATTTTTTGGGTGGTGGCAGCAGGTACCAGGTCCAAGCTGGTAACTAAGCTTGGAGGTTTTTCATGCTAACCCCCATATTTTGGACGCTAAGGTCCAAATCTGGGACTAAGGTTATTACAAATGGCCCTTAGTAAAACATCCAAAAGTGTCAATATACCATCTTGCATCCTATTTGTCCAATACATCGACTGCCTCCTTGACTTTTACCAGATAATGCCCATAGGTATCTATATTTTGAAACTGTTGTAAGTACTCCATTAATGGTGAATAATTAGGTTAAAGCAGTGGTTCTTAACCTGGGGTGCAAGCACCCCCTGGGGGTGCAAGTTGCCATTTTTGGGGGTGTGAGACATGCAAGATTTTTTAGAAGGTAAACCATCAAAACCACAAATTAAGCACATGCACTTAAGTACAGCTACTTTGTTTAATCAAACCTATGTATTTATTAATATTATACATGTTTAAAGATTACTGTAACATACAAACAAAAATATATATCTAGGTTAAAGGGGTGCGAGAACATATTTTGATTTTTGATATGAGGTGCAAGAACATATTTTGAGAATTAAAGGGGTGCAGGCTGCAGAAAAGGTTAAGAACCACTGGGTTAAAGGATTAAATAGGCAATTATTTGCACTTGTTGCCTTTGAGAGGTTCAGTGTGACAGTGTTTCTGGTACGCATTAAAATACAGATGTGTGTGAAGCTAAAAGTTTCAAGTTTGGAGAAATAGCTCCATTTTTCTTGTTGATGTATATAATTTAGGGTTTTTTTTTGTGTTTTGGTCTCAGCTGTTTATTAAATGAGAGGAATGTGGAGATTATCTTCTCCATATTACGGAAGTGTAATTTTGGTGTGTCGAGAAGCAACATTTGAGTGACATAATTGAACTATGGTGCTGAGACTGTTTTAATTACATTAATTTTAATTACACCCAGTACATTTTAATTACATAGACTGAGAGGCTCCCATCTATTAAGATCCTTTGCTATGTATTTGCATAATGGGCCCTATTTTTGGGTTCAGTGTTACACTTCCTGATGGGTTCATTATTTGTGAAAGCTGGAATTTTTAATTTCATTTTCATTTGTGTTTTTAGCTACTGAATTTGGAGATGAACTCGTAAGTCCTTCCTTCCCCTTGCACAGAAAATTAATGTGCACATTAAAACCCAATCTTCAAATCAGAAAGAGACATTTTTCATGCAGTTCTTCTGTCAGGCAGAGGTGCACAGGACTAATTCGGGGAACCAAAAGATCAGAAACCTCAGAGCTAGTGGGATGCTTATGTATGTTGCAAACACTTGAATAATTAACTCAACTGCATAGTATATGAATAAACCTCAATCCCAAGATACACTGCAAAAATAGCTACATTAAACATGACTGTGGCCAAACCATATTATACATGAATGGTTCTTGCCTCTGTGGATGGAAAGAAACATAACATATTAGACAACTATGTCTAGTAGGATGCAGAGGTATCTACCAGGGTAAAAACATGGTTTTGTAAAATGTTTCTTTTGTCTTCACAGATATATATGAACTATATTACAACATTATTTGGCCACAATAGCATTACCTATTTCTTTTAAGCTTGATTATTTTTGCAGTGTGGATGGGATCTAGACAGTGCATTACATTTCTGAAAAATAGCAATAGAGTTTGATGTCTTATTCTTTTCTGATCTGCAGGTAACTTTGCTGTTTTTAAGCATTCTGTAAACACCATCACCACTCATGTCAGATTAACTCACAAACAGTAACGTTTCTTTAACTGAACTTTCTTTTCCTATGGAAATTCATTTTTTGTGCTCTTCTGTAGTAAGTCATTCATTGGTCCATCACAACACTTTATCTTGGCAAATAGAACTGAGACTGAGCTATCTTTTGGGTGGGAATGTGAATCCCCAAAGTGCACAAGTGTTTTGATCTGTGGTTTTGGTTTGGATCTGTCTCAAATTAGTAACTGAGAATTCACAGTGAGTAAAATTTTCAACCCTACCCCCCAAGTGATTGCATTTTCAAAAGTGACAGAGGTATTTAGGAACATAAATCTATTTGACTTTCAATTAGACTTAGACTCTTAAGCCCCTTAGGTGTTTTTGAAAATGTTACTCATTTTTCTCCACTGTTCCCCTGAAAATTATCATCACTGTTCAGAAATTTTCCAATGGAAAATGCAGATTCTTCAAAAATCAAAAGGTTCCATGAGAAAATATCAGCTTCACTGTAAATTTTTTATTCTTCTGTTCGTAAAATCTAAATGAAATATTTTGTTTCTGGTCAGTTTGATCTGAATCTGAACACATCATTTTACTGAGATTGACTGAAAATGTATTTCCCGGTCAGTACATTGCCTTATGGGAGTTGTAGTTTGGATCCCCATTCTCTTCTATGAGCTGGGCTCCCAGGAGGACAACATCTCACATAAGGTAATATGACCAAACTCTGTGAAGTGCATCATGGGAGATACCCATGGAACCTAACCATAGTGACTAATGGGGCTGTCAATATGTTGTGCTACAATTTTCATGAGGCAACGGGTCACAATTGGCACTTTAATTTTGAAATGACTCAAGAGAACAGTTTTGGGTCATTTTGATTTGTTGAAATAAAATGTTTCAATTTCAGGAATGTCAAAATATTTCATTTTGAACAAAAATATCAACTTTTGGGGGATTTTCACAATTTATTTTATTACCAAAAGCGTCTAACTGTCCCACCAACCTGTGACAGAAGCCCAAGGCACTAAGCTCATTCTTTTGGCATGCTGTGTTAGGGCACTAGCCTGGGACCTGAAACCTCAGTTCAATTCCCTACTTTACTACAGACTTCTTGAGTGCCTCCATTCACAAGCTGTAAAATGGAAATAATAGAGCTTCCTTATATCACAGGGGTGTTATAATCATATGAGGGGGAGGGATAGCTCAGTGGTTTGAGCATCAGCCTGCTAAACCCAGGGTTGTGAATTCAATTCTTAAGGGGGCCATTTGGGGGAACTGGGGTAAAAATCTGAGGACTGGTCCTGCTTTGAGCAGGGGATTGGACTAGATGATCTCCTGAGGTCCCTTCCAACCCTATGATTCCATAATCCATTAAAGAGTGTGAGGTGCTCAGATACTATGGTGGTAAGGGCCATATAAGTACCAAAGCTAGGTTGATGAACAATTTTACACACGTTGTTATAAAGGGTGTCCTAGATAGATTAATTTAGAAAGTGAGAGGTATGCCTGTCTTAAAGCAGACTTCCATTGCAAAGCATAAAAGGGTCCTTAAAGAATGACTTATTGAATAAAAAGACTGAGATCAGATACTATATTACATAGTAGATGTCAAGTTTTGTCTTTGCTTTGTTTTCTTAATGTTTTAATTGCTCCTATGAATACATTATTAGCTGGAATGAAGAAAAAAACATTAATCAAATTTACTATCAGTCGCAGGAAAGAAGAGGGCTTTAAAATGACTATTTATACCAGCTCAAGGACTAATGAAGCTTGACACTCCATACTGCTTGCCTTTTGCTCAACAGAGAGTTTCATAAAATTTTACTAACATTATACCCACATCTCCTGGTGCACCAGTTTGAAAATCAATTCTTATTCTTTTTCAGCAAGTCAGTCTTTAAATATCACCACAGCATAACCAATCTGCTGTGTACCTTTAGCGAGTTAACCTATTAGAAAAGAAACTAGAAAGTTTTTATTTCTTATCTTGACCGACTTTGTTTTCTTTCCCCAGCTGGATTTTGCTCCCTCCTGCACTGTAGGTTATGAATTGGAGTTTAGCTCAGAGAACTGCTCATTTTAGAGTGTTATGGATTTTTAATAGTTATTTTTTGCATTTACTCATAACATTTTCAAGACTGATAGCTCTGATCAATGAGGTTATCCATCAGTAGCCAATCAAATCTGAGACATTCCTAGTTTCATTTTACAAGCTCAATTAGAACTCTGTATTACCAATCAATTAAAGAATAAATAGAGATGTGCTGCCTAGTTTGGCAAGTTAATGGGTCCTGGCAGTGAAGGACAATGGAGAGAGCAGGTGTTTGATGCCCTTGGCTAACTGAGCCCTTGGCTAACTGAGCCACAAAAATTGAGATTAGATATTTGCTACTAAAATGGAGAACAGGTATAATACATGAAACAAAAACATTTTCTGGTACATTGGCTCACATCAGTTCTCTCTCACCACTTGCTCGATTTGAAGAAACAGGTCAACAACAATATTTTTCCAGTGGGTGATGCCTGACCTGATTACTTTTAGAAAGCAGGTTTCACATGGCTAGCATACAAGTAGGACATGTTTTTCCTACTTATGTGTATATAGAAATAAAATTTAAGTTATATGTGGAAAAGATGGTTGACCAGACATAAGTGGATATGGATAACTAGACATAAAAGAGGAAAATTCTCTTAAGCAATCCTTCTTTCAAACAAAACTTTTTGACCACCTTTAGCTGAAAGCGATCACCCTACAGAAGCACCACTTACTTGGTACCATGGTATTGGTACCGTGTTTGATTCTGAGTAAGAGTTAAACTTTTAACTTTAGTGGAGACTTCCAACAAAAGAGATGAATCCAGCAAATGGAGATAGACTCTAAGGGTAATGAATGAACAAACAAGCCATCTGGGATCAAATTCTGCTTTAAATTACATTGGTTTAAGTCCACAGCAACTCCACTGCTCTTACACTGATGTAATTAGGAGCAGGATTGGTCCATAGTACTTCATAGCCACAGCTGCTTGCATAAAAACCTCATTAAATTTGGCATGTTTAAAATGTCTTTTTTGTGCATTAAAAAGACATCTTACTAGGTTTCATAGGGATGCTGAGTTTATTGTATTTTCAAGAAAGCATTTAAAAATACAAATAAGATACGAGTATGGCATGCGGAAGTTATGAGATTTTCCTACAGATAAGTTTCTTTTATCTCATTTCCATATGTTTTGTTTTTTAAAATACAGACTATCAGTCTACAGTGCCTTCAATGTAGTGTACAAGTAGAAGGAAATAATTTCCCTTGATGCACATATTTAATAAACAAAACTAATTACCAATTACTAATAGAGATCACTAGGCCTGAAAAAAACCACAGCAAGGGTATTGAAAATGTCATGTTTTTGGAAAATGTATATGAAGAAAAACAACTTTTTTCACCAGTAGTGAGTAGTTTCAGAAATGTTTTGGAAGAAAAATCTTTTCTTCCAAACTTCCTTTGCCTTCAATCTCTTTCAGCCTGAAGCCTCTCCCCACTGCTTTCACTCTTCAGTTCTTACTGCCTTGTGGAACTCCTGCAGTTCAGCTTCTCTTTATTCCACCAAGCCCACTTTTGCCATGTGTAAATTTTGTGGAATAGAGGGAGAAAGATGGGGATATTGTGCACACTGGGGTTTGGAAGTACCATAATGCACTCTTGGACATAAGCCACCAAGTATCTTTGAAAATTTCAAATAGCATTTCTGTGAGACCTCTGCATTGAGGTTACTCGGTCCTGGTTGTAAGAGTGTGACTTAGCTCTCCAACATCTCACTTTACCTGCTGAAAACAGTCTTCCCCAGACAGGGTAATTTGGCCTTCTGACCAGTTCAAATGTTCTCCAGTAGAAGCACAAGTATTTGTGTGATAAGATCCCCAGGGTACAACCTGGAACTGTGGGACCACTGTGCCCCTTTAACTGTCCAGCCTGGGATGTCTCTCATGATGCTTTGCTAGTGACAAGCTGCAAAACCCTCCAGGCACCATTATCACTCAGCCACCAACATGCAGAGACACACCCAGCTGCACTGCATGAATGCTCTCTAAGCCATTCATGAACTGCTCATAGGGAAACACCAGCAATCTCCTAGCCTTGCACCCTAGAAATATACTGTTTTACACCACTCAAGACCTTCTCTTGAACAATGCAAACTCATTAATTAGTTTGCCACTTTGTTAAAGGATAGTGGACATGCACTAGCCTTTGTAATCTGAGCAGATTCCCTTAGCACTTTAGGCAAACTCACTGGTTAAGACAAAACACTAAAATAAATTTAAGTACAGAGAGGTAGATTTTAAGAGATTATAAGTGATAGACATAAAGGTCAAAGATGGTTTATCTAAGAAATAAAAATAAAATCTGAGTCTAAATCCTAAAATTTAAGACTCAGTAAGATTTGAATCAAGCAGCTTTTCTAACCCCACTGGATGTTGCAGGTAGGTTACAATTTTTAATATACAGGCTGAATTTCCTTCCCAGTCTCCTCAGTTCAAAGACTTTGTCTTCCAGAATTCTTGTTGCCTTCAGTAAAGGTGGGGAAGGATAGAAGATGATGCCACTATCTCTGATTTTATGCTCTCAATCCATGTCCCAGGGAAGATACTGGACCAGATATGTCTCAGTAGGCCTGGCTGAGTCACACACCATTGTGTGGTGCTTGTGCAACTGGCTCTTACAGAACTGTAAATCTCTTGTTTACAATTTCCCTGCTGGTCAATGGCTCATGATGGTCATTTAACATCTGTCTGGGTGTGAGTCACCACCTTTGTTGTCGCTGTAAGTCCCAAACTTACAACATATTTCAACAACAACATCTCATAACTTCGTATACAATAACACAATATATATTTTGACAGAACAGTGAGTTTCATCAGACCATGACATTTCATATGGTATGTTACAGGGCATTCTTTGTAAGAAATCACAGCCATATACAAATGATGAATATGGGGGTTACTGGGTGCTACTCTGAGGTACAGTGCATCACAACTTGTCACAATGTGAGTCTTGTCCTGAAAGGAATCACAGGAACTGCTCCTTCCATACTCCTTGAGGGACACTCATAGAATTATAGATTATTAGGGTTGGAAGGGACCTCAGGAGATCATCTCGTCCAACTCCCTTGCACAAAGAAGGACCAATCCCCAAATGGCTCCCTTAAGGATTGAACTCACAACTCTGGGTTTAGCAGGCCAATGTGCAAACCACTGAGCTATCCCTCCCCCCTATTGCCACAAAGGAGGTGGGGAGGAGGTGGCAGGGTCATGGCCCTTCTGTCCCTTTTCCACTGACCTACACAGTAAGCCCAGAACACCAAGGAGAGAATACTGTAGCCCCAAAGGATATCACTGTACTGCAATTAAACACCCGCGGCTGGCCCAAGTCAGCTGACTTGAGTGCGTGGGACTTGGGCTACAACACTGTTTATCTGGGTGTAGACTTCGAGCCTGATCCTGAATATCTACACAATTAAACAGCCCTGTAGCCTGAGCCAGCTGACGTGAGCCAGCCACGGGTGTTTAATTGCAATGTAGACATACCATAAGGGGTGTAACTGCAAGCAGGCTCCCTTTGAGCACTGGAGAGCTGTACAGAATTCTGCTTTAGGAAGGTCATTGGGGTAGCAAGACTCCACAATGCCCCAGAGTAAGAGTAGGCATATTGGGTAAAATCGTTCCAGCACAAAAAGCCTGCACAAAGCCACCACGTAAACCAAATTTTGAGGGTTTAAGTGTGAAGTAAGTGATGCATATTCCTTGTGCTGTCTCTCTGAATTTCATCCATAATGCACAACTGAGTCCTGTGCCAGTAGGATCTTAAATGCATACAACTAAGGAGACAACTATTATTAGACTACTATAATACGTTGACAGCGATTCCATCAGACGCTAAAGAATGGCAGGCACACACTGCTAGCACCCATGCTGTAAGTCATATGCCAAAACTGTAGAATTGTGTGAATAATGCAGAGACATCCCACAGTAATTCTATAGGAAGAAAGAGATTGATCCAAGGACAATAGCAGGGTTCAAAAGCAATTAAAATTCAGAAGGGATTTGAGGAAGTATGTCTAGAATCTGTGCCATTAACTTGTCTTAATGAATTCTTTTAAATTGGCACCAAACCCCTCTTCACCAACAGATTCATCTGATGACGACAGTCTTGGCTCACCAATGTGTTATCATTTTTCTCTAAAAAAGCCTTATGGCTTCTCTTGGAGGTCAGTGGAAACAGGACAGAAGGGCCATGACCTGCCTCCATTAACACAAGATTTAACTTAAGGAAACTCTGAAAATACTGATTTTTAAACTGAAAACTAAAAATTGACAAAACAATGAATTAAAAACCAGAAGGATTATAGATCACTTTCAAGCTTCCTTGGAAGCATTCATTGTCAGCATCTTCTAAACTGTAATACATCTGGGATAGCCTTAGGATTAATGATGGAGACAGACTTCTCATAATGGATGAGTGAATTGTTAGTTCTCTCTCACAAGTTGCTGTTGTTTTGAAACCACTGCACTATATGTATTTGCATAGATATTTTCTAGTCTGCAAATCCTGCATCAGCTGATCTATTAGGAAGTAGGTAGCATATGGTCATGAAGTCACTAGAGTCCAGAGCTTCATAAAGCAACTAAAATAGCTACAAGGTGTTCAAATAGCTATAAGCAGATTCCTCACTCTGTGGCTTTGCATTTTATGTGACTTTGCCCAGTCTGAATCATTTACCTTCATAGTGCACATTAAATGTATGGGATGGCAGCAGATCTTATGTCTGTTTTTCTATAGAAGAACATTAAACAAGGAACTGATCTGCTGCAGGTTTATTCTTTTATTTAAATGGAAGATTATTTAAAGTTGCACTGTTCTTATGATGTGTAGCAAAACTATTCTGAAGACTGCTCTACTCTTAAGACTAAACTCTGGACTTAAGCAATAATGTCAGTTAACCAAAGCAACCACTAAAAAGGAGCAATTCAGAAAAGTATAAATTTGGTCATCTTCACTTATTCACAGGTATATGTCTTATGGAGATCACTGCTTGGTTTATTATCTAGTTCTTTTAAGAAGTAAATGTCTCATTCTTGTATTTGTTTTAAATATTGTACCTCCAAATCCTTTCCTATTCACTTACAGTAACCACATGATCAGTTTAGAAGATTGGTGGTTATGTTGTATACTGGTGAAAATTCTTTCACTGGAACTTCAGGGACAATGGTTGTGAATGATTTTTCTCACTTACTATGAATTTTAAAAATCATACGGCCAGGGCCTGCTCCAGGCACCAGCATTCCAAGCAGGTGCTTGGGGCGGCAATGTGCAAGGGGCGGCAGTTTGTGTGTTTTTGCCCCCAAGCAGCGCACCGAATTGCCGCCACTGATGGCGGGGGCAGTCCGTGTGCCGTTAGGGCAGCACAGGCGTTTCCGTGGTGGCGGCAATTCGGCGGCAGCTTCTGTCTTCAGCCAGAAGACAGAAGCTGCGCCGCCGCAGACAACTGAACATAGAAGCTGCCACCGAATTGCAGCCGTCGTGGAAACACACGTGCCGCCCTGGCAGAAGCTGCGCCGCCGCGGACAGCTGAACATAGAAGCTGCCGCCGAATTGCCGCCACCGCGGAATGCGCGTGCTGCCCTGATGGCATATGGACTACCCCGCCGTCCACGGCAGTAATTTGGGGTGCTGCTTGGGGCGGCAAAAACAGCAGAGCCGGCCTTGCATATGGCACAATACACAGCTATCATTTATATTAAAAGAGTTGCCTGTTCCATTGTTTAACTGTGCACTATTCTGTTATAACTCTAGCCAATTTATCTTTTCTTTCTCACTCTGGGCTATTATTAAGGAATTCTAATACCAAGGATGCTCTCCAGCAATGTCTGCCTACTGTTTTGTGTGTTACTTGCTCCAGTAGTCTTTTCAATTCCCTACCAAGTAGGATACAAATCTGTTTTTGTCCTTTTAAACACTGTATAATACTGAGCTGAAGCTATGCAGTAATAGCCAGCTTTTCTGTTCTTAAAATTAGAATATGCCACTTTGCCTTTCATACTTAGACATCTATCATAATTATCCAAATGATAATATGCTCAGAAAAGCTGACATCCTGCCTTACATTAATCACACCCACTCATCTGAATTCTGAAGAGGAAAAAAAAACATCTTAGCACAAGCTTCATCTAACAATCATGTTAAGGTGAGAGGAGAAAAATGAAGTGGCCCGTATTTCATAATGCTCCATGAAAGCAATATCATACCCTGACTGTAACTCGCATGCAAGAAAATCTGGCACTGGGATGATTAGGTATGATGAAACCCATTTTTCTACTGTAATTGTTCATCATGGCACATTTTGCATCAATCTGTGGAAACTCTTAAATCCTGAATTAATGTAACATAAATGAGTAGTCCATTGAAGGGAATGATCTGTCTGGGAGGGGGCACAGGAATGGGACTAGACACAAGGATCCAAATTTCATATGGAGGCATCTAACTTGAGGAAATGCGAACACCAGGTTACGGGTATGGTTAACTATTTGGAACATGCAAATACCAGTCAGCATGCACAAAAGTAGTTTTTGCACAATAAGTGACATCATGTGCACATTTATCACATGCAGCTTAGGAATTCAGGCTTGAAAGCTTGGCATGAAGCATCAGGAAGAATCTGCATGTTATTAAACATTTGTTTTTAGGCTGTTTTTGGCAGACTTGTTATAAAGTATTACAGTATTCTATGGTAAGAGTCTGACACACTTCCGTTTACAGTACTAATACTGCAGTGTTCAGTATTTAGAAGGGAAATATGTTACAAAGAGCAAATGCCAGAATCAATAAGCCTGTTTGATAGGAGGGTGGTTTTCCCGTAGCCAAAGGTTCCTATACAACCACAGAAAGGGAAAGCAGAGTCAGCCGCTACTGAAAACACCAGAATTTTATTTTAATGTTAACTGACATTGAGTCATTAACCTATTTTCCAGTTCTTTTGTTTTTGACCGGAAAGCTCATGGCCAGCCCTTGAGCTTTCCTTCTTTTGTTTTTGGCCTGTTTGGATATTTGCTGTATCTTTTTGCATAGCCCAAGATTCTAACTGAACCCTCTGGGAAGGAAAGCTTCCAATATGAACTAGCTCTCTTTCAGATACTGTAGGTAGACACCTGTTTCTGCACCTTCATCAGAACTTTCCGGCAATCCACTATGTGTTCCTCAGTGTGTTTTGCTTTTGTATTTCTTTGCAATTTGAGAGCCACACACATTTGTAAAGTGATTACTTGTATTGGATTCATGACACTGCATCACTTGTGCTGGATGCCTCTGTGTGATGTTAGGAATAGCTGTCCATGTTTATGGCATATCTGGTCTCTGATGTTTGCTTATCCTAGTATTCTGTCTCTCTGCCTTCATATACATTTTAAGTAGATGCACTTCAGTTTTTTCACTGCTTGCTAGTATTTTAAATTGGGAATCACTATTTTCACTAGCCCTGCAAATACCCACTGTTCCTTGTAAAGTCAAGTTCATTTTTTTTCCTTTCACTTTGCTTTAACCTGACCTTACATTTTACCACAAATAATGTGGTCTCTAATGAGTCCATCGGTTAACTGATCAAATTCAAGTGACAACCTGGCCTTTTGACCTGGCTCTGTAACACAAAGGCTAATGTTAGCACCTGTCAGCTGCTTTCTTAAAATGAAAGTGTCCTTTTCTTGTGTATGAATCAAAATATTCTTGAATTTTTGGAATGGATTTTGTCTAGAAGTTTATAACCCTTTCTTACTCTCCTTGGAATGTATTGTAAGTCTCCAGTGTCTCAGGGCCTACAATAAATAGCCAAGTGGGGGATTTCACCCTCTGATTTTTATGAAGTGCCACTTTCTTGCAGAAAAATTTAGAAGAGCTGCAATTGCCTCTTCCAGTTCTTTGTAAATTCCCTTCGAGACCAAAGGATTTCAGTAGGATCTATTGTTCCAGTTTGATAAAGATGTAGTTAAGTATTGACACCATGTAATAAAGGTGTGAAGTGCAGGAGTGCTGGTAAGAGACTGCCTTTTATTTCCTGCCTTAGTCACCGGACATGAGTCAAGGTTACAAATAGTTATCTATTCTTGCCTGTAAACTAGCAGAAAGCAATATTCTTCATCACCAGTCACAAGTGGGCCAAACTGTATTCCCTCTGCAAATCCCTGGGGCTTCTCCAGGTGGGATAGAAACAAAGATGCTTTGGGATTTATAAATACCTAATAATTCTCTTGTCTGCTGTAGGAAAATTACTTTCTTTTTTAGAAAAATCTTCATTATCTTAAGTGTAAAAGTGATTAAAGAGGGGAAGTATTTTTGTTGAAAAATATTGCTTTCACATACTTCCTGTGGGGAAGAGGAAGGAAAAAAAGGCTTATTTGGGTTGATATGCCATGATTTCTCCTTTACTAGTCACATTGCATGCCGATGCAATTTTCATAGCAATTATGTCGAGGCATTTTCTCCAGTCCTTACCTTCACACTTCTATCACAAAGTTCTACATCTGTCATAGTGTACAAGTTTATTTAGTGTTCTCCTTATGTAACTTTTCCTCATTTTAGCGACCTATGACATAACTGGATAACAACTAACCAAAAACCTTTGGCAAACCTCAAACTAAATTGTTCTTGAGTTTAAAATAGTTTTGAATCTCCACATTTCATTTGTTTGTATAACTCAGCCAGAATCAAGGTACTTCAGAAAAGCTTCTATTCATGGTATTCTAAGCCTGACAAGTTTTGAGAATCTGAATGTTTAAAAAAAAAAAAAGTGAGGCATCCAAGCTTTGGGATGTTTATTAAATACAACCAGAGTCCAAACCATTTTAAAACTTGTTTCACATTGTGTATGTGACACTCACTGTAGACAAATGAGAGGAGACTCACATTTTGTATAACTGAGTACTCTACTTTCAAAGAAGACAGAGGCATGTGCTAAATTTGTGTTCTTGAATTATGCTTACAATCTACATTTACAGGACCCATAATCAGCTGCAGGCTGCTATTTACTGTTGAATAGAGCCCCAGATGAGGAAATTAAACCCACATGAATATCCATGCAGTTCACAAATGATTGATCATTTAACCTCCATGATTCGATGCCCTGGTAAATTGTCTAATGTTCTGACCTTTTTCTGGAATATAATACAATTTGTGATTGCTTGGAGAGAACAGTTCATGCATTATGCTGTTTTAATAATGTTTTGGTGTGACAAAGAAAGATGAGCAGAAAGATCGCAAACTGTCTTTATTTTATCTGATGTATGCTGAGGGTCTAAACAAGGGGAAGTTTACAAGGACAATTTAGCTGTTTAAATACAGCATATTAAATTCTATTCATTCTCTCCAGCTGACAGTATATTAACTTTTGACAAAGAAGCTCAGATCAGCATCCCTGATCTATAACTCCCCTGATCACTATATCTCCCAGAAGACTATCTTGGGCTAAAGTATATATAAAGTAAAAGACCAAGAAAAACCACACACACCAGGACAGGAAAATGGAATACACTATATAATATATGAATATAAAAATGAAGTGTTAAAATGTAAACATACATTAAAGTGACTTCCTTTGTATTCATACAAGAAAAATAGTCTAGTTTGTTTACTTTGAAATAAACATTAAGACCTGTCATCCAACTTTTAGTATTTACTGTATATGCACCTTCCTAATCTTTGTGCAAAATTGGCATAAGAATTTTCTTTCCAAAGCTGAAAATATATCATTGGTAAACCATCAGCTTAACACTTGCACTTCTGTCTGATTTTTTTTTTTAATCCACTGGTGTGCCAGACAACTCCTAAAACTACTAATCTATTTTTTCCAGTTTGTTCTCTTTATACAACTGACAGCCCCAGTCTATCTGGTCAATTTCACTCCTACCCCTATAGTCTGTCAGTCAATATTTCCTTTTGTTTGTGAGGTTATTTCACAAAGCTACAGCAAGGAGAACATTTTAAAACTAGGAAAATGTGATTGTAAAGCCACAATAAATTGGTAGCAGAACTCAAGAGTAGGTGTAGCAACTCAAAATACCTTTAAATCATTTTCTTAAATTGACTAAATTTCAAGATGTCAGCATCCTTTTAACATGCAGTTTATCAATATGAAATATACCGTATTTGGTATTAAATCATGAAAAGATAAAGTCCATCAATGTAGTTAGACAGCTATATACTGACACTTCTTTATTAAAATTATGCATACATCTTAGAGAAATGAGGCTTGTCAGTATTAGAGCCCAGAATGTTTGCAACCTTTAACTGTTAGGCTTATGTCAGATAAGCAGAAAGCTGTGACCTAATGTGATTATGCATAAGCTGGGGGAAAACAGAATAAATATCTTTTTGTATAGTGAGTTTGCAATGATTGCTGATGCCACTTGACAGAAGCAGGGAAGTTTTCCCATGTAACTAATGTGTCTCTAGTTAAATTATATATTTTATTGTAGAAAAATAACCACCAAAAGTAAACTTGTTTCTGTTAAATGTACTGTTTAACATACATTGATTAGCAAAATAGGGGGTTTAGATAGCCCATTTAGCAATAAAAACAAATGAACCTGTTAATTTGCACAGTATAGTTTGTTTATATCAGCCTCCTTTTTAAATATTTTACATCTAAAACTAAGAACAATCTTTTCTAAGAACAGACTGTCAGTCATTTACTCTTATTTGTGAGAGCCCTTGATGCTAAACTGCTTAAATCTCCCCTGAGAAAACACACAAAAAACAAGGTCTTGCAATATAACACAAGGATAGTAATCTGTTCACTAGGCCTAGCCTAGATTTTGCTTGTGCTACAAGTCAGATAGCAGTCTGATCTCAAGACAGGCTTGACACTGAAACTGATGAGGCCAAAAGAACAGATATTTAGCAGAACTTATAACTGCAGTTAATGAGACATACCTTATTGCAGGGTTTCTCAAACTTCATTGCACCACGACCCCCTTTTGACAACAAAAATTACAACATGACCTTGGAAAAAGAGACCAAAGCCTGAGCCCCACTGCCACAGGCGGGGGAGGGGCAAAGCTAAAGCCCCTGGGGGGCACCAAAGCTTGAGGGCTTCAGCCCTGGGTGGTGGAGTTCGGACTTTGGCTTCAGTCCTGAGCCACAGCAAGTCTATCACCAACCCTGGCAACCCCATTAAAATGGGGCTGTGACCCACTTTGGGGTCCTGACCCACAGTTTGAGAACCATTGTCTTATTACAATATGTTTTCTGTTTGGTTTAAGCTAACTAAATGTGCCATTCCCAGCACTGTCTACATGGTTTCATAAATGATGCAGCAAAAATATGCATCAGGTAATCTCAGCTAAATGTGCATGATCTGGAGCATGGAGGTTTTTTAATGTGTGGTAGTTTTGAGGAAGTAGGGAGTACCAAGTTCCAGTGAAATACAGACAACATGATGGATGAAACTGGCTTTACTATCTTACTTATAATAGGCCTAAATGCTGTCTGTCTCCATGTCTGACTCTAACCCACTTCCTATGAGATCCTTCAGTGTCTCTAAGATGGTACTTTGCCACAAGATGTGTGAATGTGGTAAAATTTGGCAGACATAAGTGTGCAGTTATCACCTCTTCCTACTTTAAAAAAAGAATGATGATGATCTATGGTATCTCTTCATGATTTGATACTATGTGGAGAATATGGTATGTTTCATCTTGACACACTATGTATTAAAGCGATGCTGACAACTTATCCCCGGGAGAAAAACAGGACAACTGTTTTCCTTACATCTGGATTTGACCCTTCTTTGGGGACATCTTCACACATATCCCCCCTACAGACATGTAAATGTTAAATAAGAAGCTATTCAATAACATCTCATTGTAAAGTGTCCTTGTTTCCTTGTGCTCCCCCATCTGTCTGTCTGTAACCATCTGTTGTCTCTTGTCTTAAAGCCTGCCCCAAAGAGCTTACAATCTATGTTTATAAGCACCTTGTACAAGAGGGATCTGGTCCATGACTGGGGCTCCAAGGCACTACCACAAAACAAATAAATAACAGTATTAATCATGGTTGTTAATAAGTTGCTTAAAATGCCTCAGCCTAAAGTTGCAAGTTTCAGAGTGGTAGCCGTGTTAGTCTGTATAAGCAAAAGAATAAATGGACCAAAATCTGACATCAAGAATTATAACATTCAAAAACCAATAGGAGAACACTTCAATCTCCCTGGACACTCAATAACAGACTTAAAAATGGCAATTCTTCAACAAAACAACTTCAAAAACAGACTCCAACATGAAACTGCTGAACTGGAATTAATTTGCAAACTGGACACCATCAAATTAGGCCTGAATAAAGACTGGGAGTGGATGGGTCACTACAAAAACTAAGTTTCCCCCTGCTGATACTCATGCCTTCTTGTCAACTGTTTAAAACCTTAAATGAATTGGCTAGTTAGCACTGACTCCCCACTTGGTAAGGCAACTCTCATCTTTTCATATGCTGTGTGTTTATACCTCTCTACTGTATTCTCCACTCCACGCATTTGATGAAGTGGGTTTTAGCCCACTAAAGCTTATGCACGAATAAATTTGTTAGTTTCTAAGGTGCCACAAGGACTCCTCATTGTCAGGGGTGGCTCCAGGCACCAGCATGCCAAGCGCGTGCTTGGGGCGGCCAGCCATGGGGGGCGCTCTGCCGGTCCCTGCGAGGGTGGCAGGCAGGCTGCCTTCAGCAGCATGCCTCTGGAGGGTTCGCTGGTCCCACAGCTTCGGCGGACCTCCTGCAGGCAAGCCGCCGAAGGCAGCCTGCCTGCCGTGCTTGGGGCGGCAAAATACCTAGAGCCACCCCTGCTCATTGTTCTTCCTAAAGTAGTGTTTTATATGCTCCAAAAGCTGTTGTGGGCCTTTTCTTCTTCTTACCCCCATCCCTAAAGAAAATCAAGTCAATTCCTTTAGCAACTTGAATGAAGCACCCTCTTCTACTTCCCCCTCTCTCAGATTACGGACCTGGTGCTCCAGTTACTATTTTCTGAACAGGGATCCCTACTTGAAATCATGGTGTGTAGGGTTTTGTCCAGGGTGTACAAAAGGTCTAGTGCACAAATGCACAAAAAGTTGCCACAGCTGAGTCCAGGAAAATAAGAACATGATGAAGACAAAAAAATAGACAATACAGAAGAGGCTGTTGCCCAAAAGTGAAAATCAATATTAGATCTCACATGTATACAGCACAGATAAGTATTCGGACTTCTTTATGAGGCTTTTCCTCGTAGTTACTAAAGGGGGAAGAAAGAGGGATATGGGCTTCTCCCATCAAAGTGCTTCTGATGAGAACCATGCCTGACTACCTGGTGTGTGTATGTGTGTGCGTACATCAGGGTCACTTCTGTGGTTTCCATACTGCAGCAGTGTCCCTATCACTATTCCTCATAGAGCTTCCCATCTCACTGCTACTGATTCTTCACTTCTTGAAGTACTGCTTCTTGAATCTCAGACACTGACTGACAGCAGAGTGGTAATTGGCAGAATACAGAACATCTGTATCAATGTGGGGCCTGGAAGACATCTGTATGTCCTTTCATAGAGCAAGGTAGCACAGTACTGTTGGCAAGTATAGACGTTTTGATTTAGCACTTGCAACTGTTTCCTCAGCCCTTTTTTTACAACTACGTTTCTCTTGCAGCATCAGACACTAAGACATCACTTTGTAAACCTCAGTATACAGAGAAAAGAAATCAGATCATTTCATGATACAGATCTGCTAAATATAATTTTCTGAAAACTTCAAGTAAAGCAATAATAGAAAGGAGTCCACAAGAAAGTTCTGGGGCACTGTGGACAGTGTGTCCCCATAGGTTTCATTTTCAGACCTAGTTTTCAAAACCAGTTCTGTTTCTCAATAATGCACATACAACTGCATGCCTAATTTACACATGCAGTTTCCATGGTTGAATAGACTTATTGGGTATTTGCATATTTAACTGGCATGTTTTTCCAAAGCAGACCTGATTTGTGCATTAAATTACGCTAATAATATTCACAACTTAGGTGCACAATTCCATTTGTATTCTGGTGCACATACCTGGGGTTCTCAGGTTTTGTATATCTGACCCCACATCTGAACCTTTTCCCACTTTATTTTTTCTACCTATGAACTCCATGATAAAGGTTTATGAAAATGTGAGTTTAGAATTCATACTTTAAGGTGCAGGATAATATACGGTACTAAATCTGTTCTAATTCCATTGTTGCTGTTACTACAAGCATCTTTTATTGTCTCCCCCCACAATAATTCATTTTGTATGCTTGTCTACAGAAGGGAACAAACAAACTAGTGGGAAGTAATCAACAAGGACATATGAACAAACTCCAAGTAAACAAACAAACAAAAATCAAGATTCCTTTCCCAACTCTGAAATATTAAAAATATCAGTCCCTAACATTTTATACTAACTACTTAGTGCTCTGACCCTTTTTCTCCTCTAGCTTCCTGTTCAACAGGGGCTCATGTTATTTCAGTGATGCAACAGGAGACAGGAGGTACAAAGGTATTCCAGGGCCTTTAAAATGCCACTTGCTACTTTGTATCTGGGTACTCAAGTGTTCTTTAGAGTTAATAATTTTTTAATGAAGCAAAGTGCCTATTGCAAAGAGAAATATATACTAAGTGACATTCACTGGATACTAATTGTGTTGCAAAAATAATCCTACTTTTCTAAAAAAAAATATTGCTTATAATTTATTTGAGTTATAAGACTATGAATTTTTACCGAAATAAAGGCATCATAGGGGTAGCCGTGTTAGTCTGGATCTATAAAAGCAGCAAAGAGTTCTGTGGCACCTTGTAGACTAACAGACGTATTGGAGCATGAGCTTTCATGGGTGAATACCCACTTGCATCCGACGAAGCGGGTATTCACCCACAAAAGGTCATGCTCCAATACGTCTGTTAGTCTACAAGGTGCCACAGGACTCTTTGCTGCTTTTACCGAAATAAAGCTGAAGAAATAATACTAAGTATTTGTTTGCAGCACCTCCTTCGCAATGCACAGTGATCTTAATCCAATAGTCTGAATCATCTGCGCTTTGCAATTTCACTGTGCACTGTGAAATTAACAGAATGGCATGACGTTGATTGCTGGAAATGGCCTGAGGTTGATTGCTGGAGATCATCAACCCATGGCAGAAAAACATTTTTTGAAGTGGGGGAGATTACCTTTAAATCTATCTAATGGGGCACCCATGCCTTAGTAACCTTCTAATTGTTCTCCTCTCTTTGTGCTCTTCTTGGCCTTTGCCTGAGCACCTGGCAGAACTGATTAGGGATGGGACTCACAAACACCTAATTTATGCATGACCTGATATTCATGTCAGTTCCTACTTCTAATTCTGCCTTCCATGAGCTCAGAGCTTGTCTTCCAGGAGGAGTCCATCCCTGTCTGAGAGTATTCAATTTAAACAAAACTCTGGAAACATTCGCTAGGCAGATTCTCACCACAAGTTATAAACTATTATTTTAACTAGCTGAAAACTGTAACCAGAAAAAAATACCTTAATGATGGGCGGTGTTCTCTCTGTGCTTAGCCAGCATTTAGGTCACATCTTCAGCAAGGAGAGTCCATTTGCCAAACATACACGAACATGCAAAAGACTTAGCTCTTATTAAAACGTGGAACAGGATGACAGTGTTCTTCTGTTGACTGCCCCTGTAAGCTGGATTTGGAGGGTGATCCTGATAGATTTCTACTGACTCATTGTGACCTGTGCAGCTCCTTAACTCTAACCTGAATATAAGTGAGGAGATAGAGGCTCACTCTGAAACTTCTCACAGTACTTTTCCTGTGAGACCCTCATTCAGTTCAAAATCTGAACCCTTTTAGCCTCAATAGCAGCATCATTATTCAGGGGCTGATGCATTCCTTTCAACTCTCTGCTCAAAGAGACCAAAGGCATAACCCCAGAAACCTCTTCCTTGTGCTGTCATAACCACCTGCTTCAAAGTGATCATGTAAGCTTCTGGGTCATATTCTGATCCCAGCTTGGACACGAAAGACAGACTTACTGGCATCCCACATAGTGCAACTGGGTTAGTGGACCTCTAGAATACTTGGTTCCAGTAATATTGTTGTTGTTACATTTAGGTTGCACTCTGGGTTCCAGCTATTCCTAAAGCTATTGTTGATGGTCCGTAATCTTGAGGCCTGTTGTGACTTACAATAACAGAATCATAGAATATTAGGGTTGGAAGAGACCTCAAGAGGTCATCTAGTCCAATCCCCTGCTCAAAGCATCAAGGTTCACTGTTTCAACTGTCCCTTCATTTTAGGACTTCTATTTCCTCTCTTTGAGCAGATGGCTCTTGGAAATTCTACTTCTGCTACCACTTTCCTTATAGCCACAGAGGAATTAATGTGCTGCACTTGCCACAATGAGGAAGCAGAAATCAATCAGGCTCTCTCTCGATAACAGGTTGGGTCAGGAGAAGCACACTGCTGCCCTGTTACAGGGCAAGTTTGTCTTAAAAATCTATTACTAGAGGGCTTTTGTTTAACATAAGGGTGTACGGAGTTCCTAGCCAATCTAAGACGGAGCATACACAGCAGTAAAAATTGTAGTCAGATAAAAGGTATTTTATCATATTTTAAGGTCACAGTGGTTCACAATTTATACCTCAGATATAACTAATCTGTTACAACTAGTAAGTCTATAGCTTCATTTTAGCTGAAAAAAGCATTTAGAAAACTGCTTTGTTGTATTGCATACAATGTTTCTCATCACATAAATGCTCTGTTGAATAATCCAGCTATTGGTCTGTGCAAGTTACAAAAAAATCCCATATTAATTTGGAAAGCCAGTATTTTGTCCTGAAAAACACATTCTTGCTCATCCCACACAATTCAAACAACAAGAAAATAGCTACACAAAATGGCAATACATCCATCTTTTTACAGAGTCCATCATCTAAAGGTCCCACTTACGTTCTGTGATAGTGGGGACATTCAGCCTTAACTCAAAGGGTTGGAAAAACCCAACAAAAAGAATCCCAAGCTTCTTTGTGAGGCCTTGCTGTCCCTCCTTTGGAATAACTTTCTGAGCACCTACTTCCCTTGTGCCAACCAGTTTAGCCATTCACCAGTGGCAGACTGGATAGGCTGAAAGTCAGTCACTACCACGTGGCATGATATTCCTCTGTGGGAGCAGTTTTGATGGGGCCTTGGGCATGTGGGAGAATATTTGTCTCTGGCTATACATAATCCTTTTGGTTGTGGCAAAGAGATTTACATACAGTGAATATTCATTCACTTCTGAAGTTTGGCCTCCAGATCTAGAAGGAATCCAACAGCTTCATTCTATGCCAGCCCCCTTGCAGCTGTTTGGTTTTTTTGAACTTTAACCCACACATCCCACCATAGCTAATTTGCTTTTAAATGCAGAGAGTTGTGAAATGCTTGTGTTAAAGTTACACATTATTAAAACGATCATATAGATATAGAAGGAAAGCAAATTCCAGGGAAATGCCCTCCCCCCCGCCTCCTTTCCAGGTGTTTGTGTGGCTAGTAAAAGGCAGGTCAACCAAATTTTCACCTATCTTTGCTTTTCTGTGCTTTGTTTCTTCCCTGGGAAATCACTCAAAGGGACACCACCAACCTGAAAACCATGTTTCTGTCTGAAAGCATTATATCTACCTTTACAATAAAATGATACATAAAGTTACTAAAACTCAAAAATGTTAGAAAAAAATCCTTTGTTCTATTTTGTCAGCTGTTTTGGTTTATGGGGCATATCCACAGCTGCTGTACGGCATCATAGCTCCATGACAATTTACACTGGGTGAGAATCTACCTTGTATTTGACATCATTTTGTGTCTGGATGGTTTCCTTGTCCAGTCAGTCAGTTTTTAATGGGAAAATTGACCGACTGACAAAGCCATTGTAAACTTGAATAGGGAAGCAGAAAAAGCCTGATACCCATTGTTTTTTAAGGATTTTCGAAATTCAGGGCATACTGCTAAAACAACATGCTATAAAATAAAAGATTTTTAACAAACTATTAGTTTTAAAAAGGAGATTGATAGTGTCCCTTTCACTTTTCAGCAGTCCAAGGCCAAAGTCCCATAAAAGATAGAAAGAATACTTTCCTGCCATTAAATCATTCATTAAAATTGAATAACCTACTTTATATTCGTCCTGCTCTGCAAAATGCTGTTTAGAACGGTGCATCTTCACCTGCTCCTTCAGTGGAAGAGTGTTTTTAATAAACAGCCTTGCCTGAAACCAGGCTCTTTTCTGTCAAGAATACAGATTTTTTAATGGGAAATGTCTGTGACAGTGATGATCTGTGGAAACAATCTTTAAAGGAATAGTGCAGAGCACTACATTGATACTGACCTTCTCCTAAAAAATTAGGGAGGCTGAATTCAAGTGCCTAAGATGCAGAAGCAGTTCATGCTTTAATTTTCTTCTCATGAACACTATCTGTTTATGCTGCTTTTTAACTAAAGAACTGGTCCCGTTAATTAGCAGGATATATATTTATTGGTAAATGAGGGGCAGCTAATGGTCTGATTCTGATAAAAAGCCAGGGCAGTGGAAGTTGGCAATGCACTAGTGAAATTGTTTTTTCATCTCTAACGTTCAAATATAGATTGGTGTAAATTAGTTAAGGCCTCTAACTTTAATTATATACTGCAGTTAGGTCAGTGAATTAGAGAGATATATACGATTCATTGTTCAGTCCTGCAGCCTTTGCCAATGAAGAACTTTCTTAGGTTTCAGTAAGCGTTTTTATCTGAGTAAGGGCAATATGAGCTGGTCCATAAATTATATGACATTATTGTAACTCCTCTACTACTTATTCCTATTTACTCTGTTTTATTTCTGTTTTTTATATGATGCCTAAATGTATCTGACAGCTGTCTGGAGGTTAATGCCAGCATTATCAATCATGCTCTCAGACTGAACCATAACAGTGGGGTAGATGGAAATCAAATCCTCTTAAATGAGATAGGATAACTTTTCAGTGAATAAAAAAGTGTTCTAAAGAAGTGCAGAAAGAAAGATTTTATTTTACAACAAAAAGCATATAACACAACAATCCAGCCCCCATTTGCAGCTCATCTGGGGCCAGATCCAAAAAACACTGATGTCAATGTAAAGACTTTCTTTGCTAAGATTTTTTTTTTTAAGAGAATGGCGGCCAGAGCACTGGGTAGTCACATTTATATATCTAAAGACAGAAATCTAAATTCTATTATTTTCTGCTGGAGAAGTCATTATGCAGACCTTGCGGTCATTTAAAAGGAAAGTTATCTACAATGATAGACACAGCTTTATCCAGCTGAAACCTGATGTCTTTTAAACCCAGGAATATCAGGGTTTTAATAAGAGATGAAAGAAGAGAGGAAGATAAAACATTGTGGGTGTGAAATGACTGCAGTTCCTTTAAAAGTAATTGCTTTTGATCCTTTTTCAGTTCAGTAGAAATATGAAGCATAAAAATAAGAATTCCTGGGACTTGCTACTATATAATAAAGTGTTAAGATTGTGATCGATTAGATTTCTTATGATTTAAACAGCAATTGGCCCAAAGGCAAAGAACTGTTATATGCCGGTATTCCCAGTGGTACTGTATTCTCAAGTGCTCTAGTATGATGTAATTCCCTGAAGTTCTGTAACACTTTTAGAAGGCAATATTTCTAGGCAATATAATTCCAAGCAGTCTGAGCATACTAGCATAGGCAAAGCTCAAAATATTTGGGGAAACTGACCAATGATATTTCACTATATTTCCTTCCAGTCACATGCAAGAGCTGGAGTTTCAGTGGATTCGTTAAAAATCTTCCAAACTTTTTTTTAAACAAATACTAAGAGCATCATATTTTCTTGCATAAATGTTTGTGAAATACAGGTCCAATTTCTGATCTACACTATGTCCTGTAGGGATATGGTAGCCCTTCATCCTCTCCCCAAATTTCTGTCTAAAGTGATCTCTAATTTCAATCTCAATCAAGTCATTAACATACCTGTATTTTTACCCAAGACTCAATCACAACCACAGGTCAGGCTTCATATGTAAGACATTCACGGGCATTAAGTTACTGGAAGAGATTCATATGACATACAGTTTTTAATAGAAACACAGGTGAGGAGGAAGAATGAATACACAGGAGAGACCAAATTAAGTGGCTGACCAGCATCCTCTGGAAATTCTTGATCTAGTCCATGCTACTCCTGTCCAGGGGCTACACACACTGTCCCCAGCCACTGCTCAGCAATCTACCAGGTTGTGAGGGATGCTTCCTTCCCCAACTATCTGGGATCCCCTGTGCAAGGCCTGTTTATATGGAACTTGTGCAGGATTCAGGTAGAACAGCAAGGGGCCCCACAAGAGACACAGTAAGTCTTATTCCTTGGATGAGGACACATAGCTATGTAATCTATTCTAAACCCTAAAATACTGACTAGAGTGAAGTATGAGTCAATCACTCAGGAGTGATAATGTAGGACAGTGCACAATAGGGGTAAACTATAATTTGCAGAGTTTCCTAATATACTTGTGCATTTTGATTATCTTGCAATTTCAGTGTTTGTTCTACATTCTCCAATAGGCCACTACATTTACAGATTCTTCACTGAGTTCCAGGAATAGGATGGCAGATCAATGGTGTACTTAGAAAAACCCCACCAAACTGTTTGTCAGACTACTTCAAGATAACTATGAGGCATTTTTTATATCTTTAAAACTAAACCATTTTAAAACTGCTTGAAATATATATATTGCATTCACACCTTGCAGGAAATTATGTGCCCCTTCCTCGATGCATCCATATAAACATGAAGTACTTGACATTCTCAGAAATATTTCACCAAATTATCAGAGCTTTTCAATGGTAAGACCAGAATACATTTCAAAGCACCTATTTGTAGCACTCCAGGTACCTTGGGCCAAATTCTGCTGTCAGAATTCTGCTGTTATATAATAAGATTCCAGGATCGTCATTCTGTTTGCATGTCATTCTAAAGCCTAGAATATCTGTTAAGTCAGTGTAAAGAGATGGAAATAGCTACAAGCATGGTTGAGAGCTCTTTTTGTTTAAAATATCACCAGGTTCAATCACGGGGATTTGTGGTTTGTCGTCACCACTTTGATTTAATGAATTACACCCAGGCAGCATACAGCTACAGTAAGGTAGTATCTTTGCTATGCCAAGAGTACAAACCACTGTGATATCAGAGGTAACTCAACCAGTCATCACACTTATTCTACAGCTAATTTGCATGCAACAATACCATTGGTTGTATGAGAGAGACTACACAGATGGTGGATCACTTGGTCCAACTGCCAAATCTGTGTGACAGTATGGTCTTTCACCTACTAGTAATAAATGAATACTGGATGCATCGATACTGCATTTTCTCTGAAGATCTCAACATACTTGATAAAGCATGGCTCAGATAATTGAGGCACAGTACTTAAAGGCTGGATTGCAATCTGTCCTGAGTAAGGAGCATTGTGAATCGGTATTGCTCGAGGAGCAGACCAAGGACCGAATTGTAACTCAGGAAGACACAGCTCTTCCCTGCTCCCCCACTGCTCTGAGGAGAAGCAAGTGACTTTATTCCCTTTTCATAGAACAGCTTACTCCACAGTATGCACATAGGCAAATATTTCAATCAGCAAGCAGGAGATATTGAACCAGGGCACCCCTTCACACTCCCAACCACTTTCTGCCCATTTCCTACTTACTGTCAGCAGCTACCCTCAGGCGGTCGGTAGGTTTTCGGTATAGGGTGGTGTTAATGTGACCATCACTTATTTGCACTGTGGTGTCTAGGAAGTGGACCTCACGTGTAGATTTACCACCACCCTACACTGCAAAGCTATCGACTGCTTTGCCTACCTTCATGCCTCCAGCTTCCATCCCGGGCACATCACATGATCCGTTGTCTACAGCCAAGCACTGAGGTACAACCGCATCTGCTCTAACCCCTCAGACAGAGACCAATACCTACAAAATCTCCACCAAGCATTCTCAAAATAACAATACCCACATGAGGAAATAAGGAAACAGATCAACAGAGCCAGACGTGTACCCAGAAGCCTCCTACTGCAAGACAAACCCAAGAAAGAAACCAACAGGACTCCACTGGCCATCACATACAGTCCCCAGCTAAAACCTCTCCAACGCATCATCAGGGACCTACAACCCATCCTGGACAATGATCCCACACTTTCACAGGCCTTGGGTGGCAGACCAGTCCTCGCCCACAGGCTGCCTGCCAACCTGAAACCCATTCTCACCAGTAACTGCACACTGCACCATAGTAACTCTAGCTCAGGAACCAATTCGTGCAACAAACCTCGATGCCAACTCTGCCCACATATCTACACCAGTGACACTATCACAGGACCTAACCAGATCAGCCATACCATCACCGGTTCATTCATCTGCACGTCCACCAATGTAATATATGCCATCATATGCCAGCAATGCCCCTCTGCTATGTACATCGGCCAAAGTGGACAGTTACTACGGAAGAGGATAAACAGACACAAATCAGAGATTAGGAATGGCAATATACAAACACCTGTAGGAGAACACTTCAACCTCCCTGGCCACGCAATAGCAGACCTTAAGGTGGCCATCCTGCAGCAAAAAAACTTCAGGACCAGACTTCAAAGAGAAACTGCTGAGATTCTGTTCATCTGCAAATTTGACACCATCAGCTCAGGATTAAACAAAGACTGAATGGCTTGCCAATTACAAAACCAGTTTCTCCTCCTTTGGTTTTCACACCTCAACTGCTAGAACAGGGCCTCATCCTCCCTGATTGAACTACCTCATTATCTCTAGCTTGCCTGCATATATATACCTGCCCCTGGAAATTTCCACTACATGCATCTGACGAAGTGGGTATTCACCCACGAAAGCTCATGCTCTAAAACATCTGTTAGTCTATAAGGTGCCACAGGACTCTTTGCTGCTTTTCAGATCCAGACTAACACGGCTACCCCTCTGATACTCTTGTGGTAGTGGATTAAGATCGGAATCTGGCCCTCTGACACAAAACCTAACTACGGACTCTGTACACAGGGGAATTCCTGGTATAAAGAACTAGTGCTATTTTCCATGTTCAAGTTTCAGAATTTAAGGAATTATTTTTTGTTGTGTACTTTGTATTCTAGTTTCCTTAGCCTTATATAAAATATTTAATCACTAGTGTTTTGGTGCTTTATTTAAGTTGATGTCACAGGGCCCCATATTCGTTTAGCTCACTGACAGTGTTTCCACGTCTATATTATGCTGAGAAAATAATAATACTTTGCTTTTATTTATATACAAGAGCTATTAACAACTTTGAAGAGTTGTACAGAAATTGAACAGAGTGAACGCTAAAGATTACCTAAGCAGAAATGACATTGCAGATCAGTCTGATATCTTTATTCACATGAAATAACACCTTGCCCCATGATTAGACCCAATGATTTCAGTTGGAATACTTGTGGAGTAAAGTGCTTCTCAGTGTGAATAACATAATAGACAGTCTTGAGTAAATATTTTCATTAGTGCAAACATCATTGCCATCCAGTTAATTCAGTGGTAAGTACAAGAATGCTCTCACACCATCAAATGATGAATGGTGCATGACCAAAGGTTTAACACAATCAATGAAGGCTCTTGGGCTAGAACAGGGAAAAATAGGTTAAGGAATACTCATCAGGCCCTGATAAAATTCAACACTGAGTATTCAAGGAATTACCTGAAGTAATCTCTGAGCCATTAGCTATTATCTTTGAGAACTCATGGAGGACTGGTGAGGTCCCAGAGAACTGGAGAAGGGCAAACATAGTACCTATTAAAGGAGAAAAAGAAGGAGCCAATGAATTATAGACCAGCCAGTCTAACTAACTGTTTTTAAGAACAGAGCAGACAGACACCTGTCAGGAATGGTCTAGATGTATTTATTTCTGCCTCGTCAGAGGAGGATGCTCTGAATTATCTCAAGGTCCCTTCCAGCACAACATGTCTATGCAGTGATGTTATTGAAAGAACTGCAGCTTTCCTTTTACTTTTTGAACTAAAAACATTGTGGCCCACCAATGGTTTTGTCAAAATCTATAGTTATCTATTAAGGTACTTATATGGCCCCAACATTATAGTACCAGTGTACCTGTGGGTAAATAGTGTATTTCAGAGGGCCTGAGCCCTGTGCCTGTGTTTGTGCCCCGCCCTGAGCTAGGGCTTGGAGCTTTGTAGGACTTATAGACTGAACTGCTGGGTGTGTAGTGAGGCGGCCTGGTTCCCAGGCACCCCGGAGGGCAAAGAGTGACCCCTCACCCGACAGGGGAACCCTTACACTCAACTTTTAAAAATACTTGTGTTTGGTTGGAAAAGGGATTATTTAGGATAAGGTGATAATAATGAGGTAAAGAGCAGCCTGTTTTGAATGCATTTGTAACAAATACTGACATGAAGGTCATGCAGCTCTCTCACCAATTTTTCCTCACAGAGACAGTTACAGATAAGTGAGAACTGGCCTCACATTATATACTCATCAGTAGGGAAGTTATTAACAAATATGGAAACAAAAGTCATCATGTAGGAAATTCTGCTCTTTGCAGCATCTGATTAATGATACTCTCAGAGAAAAGTTAGAAGGACCAAGTCTACCTATATCTGGCCCTCTTTGGGTTTTTTCCCCTAAATAAATAGATTAGTTTGAATATTTTAGCATGATGATAAAGCTTAGCCTGAAAGTTTCCTTAGCTTTATCCTGTGTTTGGAAATATTGGCAACTGTTTGATTTTTCCTTTCTTTGGATTCACTTTCCTCTTTCTACTTGAAACAGAGAGCGTGGTAATTGGAAATTCAGTTTCCAAAAAGTTTCATTCCTAACAAGATTTTGAATAATTTAAAGTCTGGTTTCTATCCCCCAAAACACATTCTGTACCTAAAACATCCCTCAGGTTTGCTTAGTTATAACTGTTTTAAGCAACTGGATGTTATGGTGTGTCCAGAATCATCACAGATCTCGGAAGAATCATTTTATTTTACTGCTACTTCTGGTGAATGTGAAGAACTCAAAGGCACAAAAACAAACTGGTTAAAAGGCTAGAGGTCAGAGGAATGAGAACTCAATCTTGTGCCTTAACTGTGTGCATATAAACACAGAACTGTTTCTTGTGGAAGAGGCATTTCAGCTGTAGCAGGATGTAATTACCACACAAACCCTGCCTCTCTGAGCCCTTTTCCATGCTATGCATTTAGCATTTTTCCCTATATAGTTTTATTGCTGTTTCCGTATTAAAGGCATCATAACAAATTCTCCAGCACTGACCTCCGTTTACAAGATCCACCATGCTGGAGTTTGAAAATTCAGGTTTCAAGTGTTAATTTAAGGAATAATTGACTACATTCTGTAGCCTTCCAAAACCCTTGGATTCTCTCTGCAAAAATCACCATGGTAACTGAGATAAAGCTAAAAAAATACATTCAGAATGGAATGGTACTAGAGTTTTGCATCCTGAGATTTCATTTCCCATCAACTCCTTACCTGAGTTCTTACATTAGTGAATTACTTGAGCAAATATTAGTTAGCCAGCATCTCTAATTCTCTGTGCTACTGCTAAGAAGCAAATTCAAATCTAAGTACAATATTTGTTTATCGTTAAAAAGGAAAGAAGTGTATGTGAAGCTATGAATTGCTGCTCTGTTGTTGTTGGAGGGGTTTATTTGATATAAATAGGGAATTAGAGAGAAAGCTCTCTATTACTTTGTTGCTTTGCCAGGGCAATACCAGTTTTGGGACTTTGAAGTGGATCTGTTCATCACTGGATGGAAAAAAATAGTGAAACAGGGACTCAGTGGGCTTCCCCTTAGTCCAATCCATTTACTGTGTGTAGACAAGTACCGTTTACTTTCCAGAAAAAGGGCAAAACCAGCAACAAAGCTATGTAAAGGTAACCCCAGTTGCAGAAACTCGAACTAAGAGAGACAAATGGTGAGAGAGGAGCTGCTTTTCTGGATAAAGGGCTAGGCTGTGTGATGCCCCGTCCCCTGAACTGTGAAACCCTTCAGCCTAAAGACACATGAACCAAGAATTCTTGATGCTAAGCACTGACTAGTTCATGTGCCTCTGCAAGTCCCCCATCAAGACAAAAAGGAATGCTTAACCCGCCTCTAACCCCTAATGACTGTTTGGGTGCAGTTACAGCAGCCAGCTCTTAGGTGGTCCTTTAAACAAAGCTCTCTAAATGTAACTGTCTATGGAGAGTTTCATATCAATAACCCTTAACTTGCATTTCATTACCTCCTTTGCTATCATGCTACCGCTATTTCTTTGTTCACAGATAAGCAGCAGACAGTGAAAAGACATGTTTTATTGAGATGACTTAAAAGTCTTGCAAAGTTTTTAAACAGGATCTTCTCTGTGCATAAAATACCGGTCTCAAAAACATTAGTGATGGGAGCATAAGCATTGTACTCATCATCTAATTCTGATGCCTGTTATTGGAGTCCCTCTATCCCCTTAAATTGGTCTTCTTTTTTTTGCCTCACAACATATTGTATTAACTACATATGTACTGGTAAAATAAGTAGGAGTAAATAAGACCTTCTTAAATAAATATCTTCCAAGATGTTAAAGCGTAGTACAGCAATCACAGTGTAACTAACTATGACAAATACCTTTTGACACACCAAGTAACAATAATAGGTGAGCAGATGAAAACAATTAAGGATTGTATGAAAGTGCCATTTGGGGTTTGGAGGATGGATTGAAGGAGACTTGGAAGAAATACAAATACTTAGCATATGCAGAGAACAAGATCGTTGCAAAACACTGTACAAATTGTGTCCACTGATTTAGTACTAGGATTTTGATTCATACCTGTTGGCTTGGGAATGTACAAACTGCATCTCCCAAAAGGGGCTGCACACTTCCAAGTAGTTACCTACAGGAAGACAGATTGTATGTGCACCAGCTCTTGGGGTTCCGCAACTGATGGAAGCTGCCCAGAAGGTGCAATGACTCAATGAATTCCCTGAACTACCTCCCATCAGCTAGTGCCATGGACTTTGCAGGAGAAATGTTTCCTGATCAGAAGAGATATTACAGCAGCCTTATTGTGCTACTGCAGCATCCTGTGTGTGGGACCAATATAGGGGATAAAAAAATACATCCCCTATATATTAGAAGAGAGGTTTTCTGTAAATACAGGGAGGGAAGTTTAGCTATTATAATGGCTCAGGTTAGCCTAGCATGCATGTGGATGGTTAGAAATATGCAAGGGTTTTGAAGTCTTGTGGTTTGGGTGTGAGGAATTTGGCAATGGCATTTTTTCTGGTAAAGAATTCCAGTAAAATATTACCAGGTAGACTTTCTGTTTTACTTTAAAAATTGTTTTGTATTTTAAATCTGTTAAAAATTCCCAAAGCAGCAGCTCATAAGGTATTTATTTTTTCCTGTGGGAGAGGGACACCTGACCCCTTATTTTTTAATTTTTGTTTCCTTTCCACTTTTGTATGGCTGGCTATGGGCTCAATGAATATGGTGCAGTGGGAGATGCAGCCATGCACTTTTATTGGTTCAGTGATATTGGTTTCAGGGGGCTCTGCCCCCCCCCCACAAACTACCCATGTAAAGGCTGCGCTTGTGTAGATCCTACAGCCTGTGGTTCATTTTAACGTCCCTAACAGCCTGAAGCCCAGGCTGTGATAATGCCATGTAGTAAATATAACCATGTATTAAGGCAAGGCCTGTAAACGTACCTAGTGGAAAACTGGAGATTCATTTTGTCTTAATTATAATAACTTCAATCATGTTTGAATGTTCTCTCTTTTCAGAGAGAAGGTGCCAGAACCTAGTATTTTAATTGTTTACATTTGAGAATCTTATACAAAATTTATTTGCGAGAGAGTGTCTTTTTACTCTTACTTAGTTACTGCAGATAATTATCGGTACTATAATCTGTGTGAGGCATCCTGTATTTACAATTCAATGTAGATAATAAAAGAGAATGAAAATGCTAAACTTTTTTTATATTGTTATAAAATCTCTTTTCTAATATAGGGAGAATGTATTTTATTAGCTCAGAGGTGAGAGTGTCTAAAATTTTTGAAGGTTGGAGGTTAACGCCTCTCAATCCTAATACTTTGAACAATGTGGATAAAGGCAATTGCCTACTGTTTGTTGTACTAGAAAATGGAATGTCTCCTAGAGCTGGCTGAATTTTTCTCATTTTTTGATTAAAAAATAGCCTTCTAATTTCTACCAAAAATTGTCATTAAAAAACCTTGATTTTTTGACTTTGGAAAACTGAAAAAAGGTTTTTTCATAAAAAATACCCTGGCAAACATCTCTATACTTAGATTGTCATAATTAAGCAATTATTTATCCCATTCACTTCAAATTTCCTAGAAAGTCTCTTTCAGCCCTCAACCTAACCTAATAATTTAGAGGTTAATATTCCTGTGCCTGCAGATTTGATGGGGGAGGTAGTGTCAAAACAGGCTCAGAAGAGAAATTCAGCTTGCAACTCTAACTGTGGACTGGCTCTTGGAATACTGAAGATACTAAGGTAATATTATTTAGTTACCTAAGATCATTAGAACATTTTAAGGGTAACCAATATATTCCATTCACTCCTGTTATGGGGAAAATCCCCTTCCTTTAGCATTCAGTCTACTTTATTCTAAACCTTTCTGCTAACATCACTAGACTGCAACATCACAGATTTTTTAACCCTGCATTTTCAGTTCCTTTGTACCACGGCCCTAGGAAAAGAAGAGGTCTCTCCCTCTCTCACACTCTTTTAGTCTAGACTCATCTACTCCTGCCCTTCCCTCACTCCTTGTAATGCTTCCTTCCTGGCTTTTATCAAGTTAGCCAGCTGAGGGCTAATTAGTTCCTTACCTCCCCTGAGTCTCCTCCTGATTAGCTAACTGTTCCATCAGCCATCACTGGGAAACTAATTGAGGCTACAGTGATCAGAGTGAACCTCACCTGTCAGGCCTCAGCACTCTCTAACACCTCCCCAAACCACTTCCCCCCCTCCCCAGAGCTTTTATTTACTTCATTTTTAAAGGATTAAAACCTGCTCTGATTGCATCTTTGAAGACCTTACTCCTTCTGAAAACAAGTCCAAACTGTTAGAAAAACAGCTGAAGATAGGACGGGGCATCCCAGTTATATTTCCTTTTCCTTTTTACGTTGGCAGCAAGAAGAGTTGTGTGGCATAAAAGCCACTATATCTATTCTATAGCAGTGGAAGATCATCCTTTTACTAGGTGAACCTACATATTCCTGTTAAGACGTTTTAAGGGTCTGACTGCTAGCTCAAAGCAGCTGCACCACAATGGAGCATCTGGCCTAATCTTGCCATTAAGAAATGGTTCACATTATAAAAAGGTTTGCGAACCCTGGTTCTACATGAATCAGTGCAGAATAACATTACAGATGATAAGTCACTGCACGTTGTCAGGCACTTGTTTTTTTTGCCACTGAAAACAAACAAACACTGACAAGCTTTATAGTTAATACATTTAATAAAGGTCAAACACTTTTTCTTCCTTCTTGTGCTCTGAAAAGGTCAACTGTGACTTTTATGATATAGCTTCCTTAGAAAACTATTACATCTCTCTGGCTGATGTTCTTCAAGCTATTAGAAAGGCCTAAGTAATAAAGTGTTGGGCTCGTGCTTAGACTCATCAGAAGCTGTAGCAAAACATTTTATACAGGTGTTTCCATTTTTTCGATCCATTTACTGAGAATAGATTGAAGGAAAATGTAAGTTTCAGCCTGGGAAGAGAAATCACCACACTTTCTTATCCAAGGGAAAGAATTTCTCTCTTCCTTTCCAGCTACAATGCATATTTCTTTGAACAGCACTCAGCGAACGCTGTCTGTGTCAAAATGAGCCATTTGCTTTAATTTCAAGCAGCACAGTAAGAAGAAAAGGATCAATCTTCATCAGATACTGCTCATCAAAAAGAGTTAAATTTCTAGTTATTTGTCAGCAAGGTGTGTATAAGATTTGTCTGCATTCGTATCAAAAAATGTTCCCAGAATCATGATTATATTTTTCAGTAAATGTATAAACAGGCCGGCATAGAGTGCAGTATAGGGACACTGGTCTGGTGGTCTAGACAAATTGCAGGAAGTGGAGACAGTGCTAGGCCTGGATTGAGTAGGGTAGGAGTGAGTGAGTTCCAGCCCTGCACCTTGATTCAGACTGACTGTGGACTAACGTTACTTGCTTACCGTCCCCACACTTGGCCACATCAAAGAGGCTTTATGTAGAAAAAGACAGAATTTTGCCTGTTTATTTTTATGCCTATTTTTGAGAGAGAATTATAGAGTTCACCTTTCTCATGCAAACTTCCACCCCAGTTCAGTCAGACCGGAACTAAATAATATCTTCGTACACTTGATACATTTATTAGAGTAAATGTATCTTTAGCAAAACTATTCAGGGATCACTTCATAGACTACTGTAGCCAGGCCCTGGTTCCAGTCTTCACACAAATCTGGTTCTTACATAGATATAATTGTCAAAATATCTGAGCAAAGTCTTATTAGAAATGTCACCCATCCACATCCACAGGTGGGGGAACTTGATGGGGCCAGTGATGAAAGAGGGACAGTCCCAGTAGCAAGGGAAGGAGGCACTCACCTAGGGACAATAGGTAGCTCCACCCCCGAGAGTCTCTGGTACCCATTGGCCAGCTGGGGGAGAGAGGTGCCGATTGGTCATCATTACCTGGCTTCCAGGATTTAGCCCAGTGCAGGGTCCATATGGAGCCTCTGTTGGCTCCATTCCAGCAGCCCAACCTAGCCCGCTTAACTAGGAATGGGAACCTGGCCTGATAGAAGCTAGGGTCTAGCTCATTGCTTCTTTAGGGGGTGAGGAAATTTTTTTTTCTCCAGAGGACCAGGGAGATTTTCCCCCTACCCTCACAGCACCTTCAAGCCACAGTGGGTTAAGTAGGAATGCACTTTGTACCTAACTGGGGTACTGGGGTGGAGTTTATTCACCACAACTTGTGGCAAGTTTTCAGTGTGGTTAAGAGAATAAAATGAACAGTTCCTAGAGGTAAAAGACCTGGGATTTTGGTGTCTGGTCTTGGACTTATGTGGCCTTCATGGGCTGAGGTCCTCACCCTTCTGTCCTCCTACCCTTTCATGGTGGGGAAAAGGTGCTAGGACTCAGAGGTGACTCCTGCAGGATAGACTGAGGAGAGCCTACCTCACATTATGGATTAAGGAGTCCTGTAACCCTGGCACCAATTATGGGTTATACGTTAAGGAGCCCTGTAATCCCTTCACTGGAGCCAATTAAATACCTAGTAGAGGAGACTATGGGTGAGAGGTAGGTGGTGCCCCTGCTTTGTGCTAAAGTTTAAAAAAAGTTGAGGCCTGATGCTTAAATCTATGCATGTCTGTTGTCGTTTTTGCTGCTGTGTCCACAGCAAAATAAATTAAGTAAATTCTCTCTTTTCTAAATGTTTTCATCTTCATTGTTATGAGTTCAAAAATACATCAACACGTTGAACCATTAGATCGTCCAGATACTGTGGATTGGCTACTCCTGTAATCAGAGATAAACAGAAAGAAAAAGTTCATGAAGGCTTAACGGCCTGGGTACACTTCTAAGATCCTAGGAAATTCAGAGGCATTTCTTCTGGAAATGTTTTTTCTTCAGAGACTTCCCTGTGGCTTCCTTCTCTGAGAGACAGTTTGCCTCAGGTAATGTGGGCGGGGGTGAGTCTGATGGGTCACATGCCCCTCCCCAATTGCCAGAGTGGGGTGGGGGAGAAGGGCCCAGCAGAACCCAGGAGTCAGAACTTGAGTGTGGAATGTGATGAGTTCTGTGCTGCTAAAACTTCCACCCTTGGTGCCTTTCTTTATAAACCTCCTGATTGCAAATGAGATATAGCTGTCTTACGAGACACAGAGTTTGGTAGGATGCCGCTATTATTTTTATCCTCCCTAAGTTGAGAGAGGAACTCCTTTGGGTCAAAAATTATCCTGGAGCTATCCTGTATTATTGTCTGGTTTGATGATATTTCCCTCTGTTAGGGGAACCAGAGTGGGCAGTGTCATAATCATGACGGTCCTGTTCTGGTGCCCTAAGGGACCTGTACTGCCTGTCAGTACCACTTGGGTGAAACATGATAACTATCCGGCTGTGCACAGCAACATTACACAACAGATTAGGTCAGAAAGCAAAGAATACCAAATCTGAGATTTCCCATTAACAATTGACCCAGCCAAACACTGTTTAGTTTGTGGTAGTTGATGAGATCACAGTAAAGGTTTAGTTTACTGACATATTTGGGCAATTATGTATTCACAGTCACAAAATGGATTAAAACCACTGATAAATACTGAAATCAGAGTTATGATAAGTAGAACAAGTAGGAGATTTTGGCCAAGTGATTATAGTGATTATATTGATCTTCCATAGACTTCTCATGTAAAAAAAATTAGATACCGTCTATTGTGACAATAAGAAAAAAAAGAAGGGATTAAATATTTTTACCATCAAAATAAATCTAACTCTGATTTTGTTTTAAAACCTAGAGATGAAAGTATATTTTATGCTTACAGATGAACTAACAAACTGTTTATATTAATTCATGTAAAAAAATCATAAAAGCATGTTAATGCTGCAAAGCACTCAATAGCAAAGTTAAGACTGTCCATACAACCTTAATTTTGCCTACTTGTGCATATGCCTTAAAATATAGCCTTTGGCTATACAATCGCATAATATTATTTCTTCAGGTTACCTGCCTTAGTCAAAACACAATGAATGAGACATCCTGACTATATGTTCTTATCCCTTCTGTTGATTGTGAAAGTTCTTAAATCATCCACTGTACAAAGTCCAACCTGAACACTGAGGGTGCAAATCTACTGTTGCTGATCCTTGGTGTAAATATTTTAATGATTTACACTGTGGGAGCTGCTAACAGAATTTAGGCCAGAATAAGACATGGATTCACAAGACTCCTGTCTCACTCACTATATACTCTTGCCTCATTCACTGTGTATCTGTCCAAATCTGAAGTCAAGAAAGGATAAGGGCCCAGATCCTCAAAGGTATTTTTGTGCCTAACTTCCTCTTTGGGAATCTACATCCACCTTTTAGGGGCTGATGACACTTTTCAACACCGCCTTTCAGCTGCCACCTAACTCCATAGACACCTAAGTCCCCAAGGGCCTATATTTCCACCAGTCAGCTAAGTCTTAATGTCAACCACAATTAATGAGCAGTTCTGAACCCAAGCACAAGCTAAAGTCCCTGAAGACTCGGGATCCTCAGACTCGGCAGAGGAATACCCATCTCACCAGAGGACCTAGTCCCCTAGGCATGGTCTGAGCAGGCCTAAGACTTGATGCCTGTCAGACCCCACAGCAGGACAGCTGGATGCAGGCCTCCAATAAATGGGGGGACAGCACAGTGCCTGCACAAAAGGCAGCTGGGGTTACAGCAAAATATAGGGTGAGCATGGTCTCAAGAGTGATAGAGAAAGAGGGTTATGGCTGCTAGAACATGGCCCACTTGAGCAGCTGACCTGGCTTAGGTGACTAATTCCAGGAGAGGATTCATGGCTGAGGAATCTGAGCAGAGACAGACAGCTATTTCCAGCCCATCAACCATGTGCACAACATTAACTACTTAGGCATCTCTTCCCCCCACCCCTCCCAGTGGCACTTCACTCCTGGCTAATTTAGGCAGCAACCCCTTTCTTAGGTGCTGAACTCTCCCCAGGCCTTGCATAGTGATTGGGCATTTAGCTTAAAGTTAAGGATTCCATTGGGTGGCAGGGGACCAAAACATATGGCGTTGGAATGCTGAGGAGAGTAACACCTAAGTACCTGAGGATCTAAACCAAACAGTCTTTGGAAAAAAGAGAAGAAATAGGAAAGCCACTGTGTAAGGAAGAACAAACTTCTAAACTTTCTAGGAACTTGGGGAAAACTCCTCGCTAGTTAGGCCATTATAAACTGTATTTATGATGGGATCATAAGGAAAATATATTTGATCATTTCGTTAGAAACTGTAATGTGAACAAACAAGAGGTATAGTTAAAGGTGTTTGTTCAGCTTTAACTTTGGCATTTTGTATGCTTCATTTTGCAATCTCTATGCTTTTGATGACTTTTTAAAGTTTAACTTTCTAGAGTTTTCTTCCTTTTTTCTATATGAGAGAAAAATAAAGGATAATAAAATGTCTAGTTACACACACACACACATATATACACATACACACACATATAATGTCAAATTCTGGAATTGGTGCAATCTCTGAGTGGCTTTTGAAGTTAATCTGAGATAATCCTGTTGGCAACAGTCAAATTGAGAGGTGATAAAGACATGTGGCACAGAGGTTGGATCCACACATGGAAGAAGGGGAATAATCTGTATACTAGGTGTTGAAAGAATGTGGTCTGGGGAGTGATACACTCTGAAAGTATAGAACCAATGCTAAATCTAGGAAACATTGAGATTATGGACCATTTTGACTGTGACCAAGCTGAGACCATTAGCTGATGGAGCAATTGAAGACTACTTTAGGTCCTCAAAATACTTCTCCCTAGCAGTCAGCGTCACCCCTAGCTTGTTCAGTTTATCCAACTGCATCCAAATTTCTATTTTTTGAGGTACTGAATACAGATTGAAACTGGGTCTATTCAGGAGAGCAGAATTCACAATTTCTGCATGGATGTTAGCACTCAAGGTAACTAAGGTTATAATAGATGTAATGCTTAGATTTGACTTTCAAAGCAGTTTAGTTTATAATCAATACCTTACTGAGTTTTGCTGTGCAATCTGTTCTTGAAGGGGCTGGCTGAATAAGAACAAATCTATCCAAGAAAGCCTTAAAAATGAGAAAAAAGTTTAGCCTTTCTGATATTCCAGATGTGTTGTTATAGCTGATCGCTGTGCTGAATGCTGCAATCAATAATTTCTGCAAAATAAAATCTATTTTCAGTCATTTAGCTGAAGAAGTATCATTTTGTGCTGCTTGAGATTTTTTACTATAATAGTATAGGAGAGCATAAACTCTGCTGTAGTTTAAGTGTTGCTTTCTGTTCAAAGCTCAACTATTCTAAGTGCTCTAAAATTCACATGGTTCCGTGGATTTGAAATTTGGTGGGGCATAGGTTTGGTTAGTGATCCAAATGAGAGCGGGGCATTTGACTAAGGTATTTCTGAAATTCAGCTCCCCTCTAAAAGCTGCTTTTTCTAAAGGCTGACATTTTTGTAACTTTTTTTGTGCACAGATAGAGATCTATACTCAAGGGTCTCAAATGCCCAAGAGTTACACCAACAAAGTGCATGCTACCAAGTAGCCCTTTGGGTGAAATCAAATTACATTATTAGAAAAAGAGTGTGGTTCTCTGTCTAGGTGCATGCCAAAGGCTCATAGTCCAAATAGATTTGACTGTGCATGTGCAGAAATAAGGGTTGAAAGGTAGCTCTGCATCACAAGACAGGTGTGGCTCAAGTGGGAAAGCTTTAGCTATTAAATGTGAGTACCCATCGGGCTTAAAGAGTTTAAATCTAACCCTGGGCAGAAATATGAAAAAGAGAAATATTGCTTCAAACTGATTCTGGCAAAATTGTTTTGTAATCTTGAAATATAATCTGAGTATAGCAGAATGTTCAGAAGGTGTTGAAACTATTGTTGAAAATGTTCACTGAAAGAAGAGAGGGAATGGGGTAAGAATTGGGGTGCAGCAAGGGGAAGGGCACTTATGGGAAGGGGGATAAATAAGAATGTGTGTTTTAGAAAGGGGTTGGGGATAGGGGCTGTGCTATACAATATGTCCTCCAGGAAGTGTAGAGATGCCACACTTCCTGTATACTCTCATATAGCCTTTGTTTTCCTGTGACCCATTTCTGCTGAGCAGAAACAAAGTAGCGTAGGGCTGGGCAGTCCAGGTTGCAGCTACACAGTGCAGTAGGGAGTTTTGTTACCTTATCTCTGTACATAGTTCCTGTTCCTAATAAAGAGTTTTTCTTGACACTGGTCTGCTCATCACAAAGATACTACACTGTACTGGAAGTGGAAGGCACAGTGTGCTGGAAGACCCACTGAAAAGTAAAATTGAAATGGATGCTGCAGAGATTTTTGCGATTGCAACTGACTTCCCCACCAACCTTGAGAATCTGGTGAAATGCTGCATATGCCCAGAAGAAGTTCGAACGGCAATTTGAATTGTATATGAAAGCCACATAGGCAAGGAAACTGGAGGGTGAACAAAAGATTGCTCTAGTCTCGAAAGTGGCAGGAACAGAAGCCCTCGCATGATATATATAATACATTGCATGAAGATGGTTAAACAGGGGAGAGGGGAAGAGAAGAGAGAAAAGCTTTGCAGAAATAATGAAAATGTTTGATAATGATTGTGTCCCTAGAAAATGATATTTACGGGAAGCATGTGTTCAGGATGCCAACACAGAATGAAGGGGAAACAATAGAGGAGCTTGTCACAGACGTAAAACTAAAAAGTCACTCATCTGAACATGGAATATTAAAAGACTCTCTCATAAAAGAGCAGATTGTCCTGGCATGTAACAATAAAAGAGAGTCAGTGAACTGTTACTATGGGAGATAGTATGGGAGATAGATCTGACACTAGAATGAACAACATGTATATGCCAAGCAGTATGACAGACAGAAACAAATAAAAAGCCTATAGAAAGACACAGAACATAAAACCGTGTACCGTAGCTATATCAACAGGAGAAAATTTCACAGAAATTCAATTTGCCATGGGCAGAAATATGGAAAGAAGGAAGCAACATCAGCAAAGTGGCAACTAGCATTTGTTTTTCCATAGATTCCAAGGCCATAAGGGACCATTGTGGTCATCTAAACATAAGAAAGGCTGTACCAGGTCAGACCAAAGGTCCATCTAGCCCAGTATCTGTCTACCGACAGTGGCCAATGCCAGGTGCCCCAGAGGAGGTGAAGCTAACAGGCAATGATCAAGTGATCTCTCTCCTGCCATCCATCTCCATCCTCTGATGAACAGAGGCTAGGGACACCATTCTTTACCCTTCCTGGCTAATAGCCATTTATGGACTTAAGCCACCATGAATTTATCCAGTTCCCTTTTAAATATTGTTATAGTCCCAGCCTTCACAACCTCCTCAGGTAAGGAGTTCCACAAGTTGACTGTGCGCTGTGTGAAGAAGAACTTCCTTTTATTTGTTTTAAACCTGCTACCTATTAATTTCATTTGGTGACCCCTAGTTCTTGTATTATGGGAATAAGTAAATAACTTTTCCTTATCCACTTTCTCTACATCACTCATGATTTTATATACCTTTATCATATCCCCCCTTAGTCTTCTCTTTTCCAAGCTGAAGAGGCCTAGCCTCTTTAATCTTTCCTTGTATGGGACCCTCTCCAAACCCCTAATCATTTTAGTTGCCCTTTTCTGAACCTTTTCTAGTGCTAGAATGTCTTTTCTGAGGTGAGGAGACCACATCTGTACACAGTATTCGAGATGTGGACGTACCATGGATTTATATAAGGGCAATAAGATATTCTCTATCTTATTCTCTATCCCCTTTTTAATGATTCCTAACATCCTGTTTGCTTTTTTGACTGCCTCTGCGCACTGTGTGGACATCTTCAGAGAACTATCCACGATGATGCCAAGATCTTTTTCCTGACTCGTTGTAGCTAAATTAGCCCCCATCATATTGTATGTATAGTTGGGGTTATTTTTTCCAATGTGCGTTACTTTACATTTATCCACATTAAATTTCATTTGCCATTTTGTTGCCCAATCACTTATTTTTGTGAGATCTTTTTGAAGTTCTTCACAATCTGCTTTGGTCTTAACTATCTTGAGTAGTTTAATATCATCTGCAAACTTTGCCACCTCACTCTTTACCCCTTTCTCCAGATCATTTATGAATAAATTGAATAGGATTGGTCCTAGGACTGACCCCTGGGGAACACCACTAGTTACCCCTCTCCATTCTGAGAATTTACCATTTATTCCTACCCTTTGTTCCCTGTCTTTTAAGCAGTTCTCAGTCCATGAAAGGACCTTCCCTTTTATCCCATGACAGCTTAATTTACGTAAGAGCCTTTGGTGAGGGACCTTGTTAAAGGCTTTCTGGAAATCTAAGTACACTATGTCCACATGTTTGTTGATCCCTTCAAAAAAACTCTAATAGATTAGTAAGACACGATTTCCCTTTACAGAAACCATGTTGACTATTGCTCAACAGTTTGTTTTTCTAAGTGTCTGACAATTTTATTCTTAACTATTGTTTTGACTAATTTGCCCAGTACCGACGTTAGACTTACCGGTCTGTAATTGCCGGGATCACCTCTAGAGCCCTTTTTAAATATTGGCGTTAGATTAGCTAACTTCCAGTCATTGGGTACCGAAGCCGATTTAAAGGACAGGTTACAAACCTGAGTTAATAGTTCCACAACTTCACATTTGACTTCTTTCAGAACTCTTGGGTGAATGCCATCTGGTCCTGGTGACTTGTTAATGTTGAGTTTATCAATTAATTCCAAAACCTCCTCTAGTGACAGTTCAATCTGTGACAGTTCCTCAGATTTGTCACCTACAAAAGCCGGCTCAGGTTTGGGAATCTTCCTAACATCCTCAGCCGTGAAGACTGAAGCAAAGAATCCATTTAGTTTCTCTGCAATGACTTTATCGTCTTTAAGCGCTCCTTTTCTATCTCGATCGTCAAGGGGCCTCACTGGTTGTTTAGCAGGCTTCCTGCATCTGATGTACTTAAAAAACATTTTGTTATTACCTTTGGAGTTTTTGGCTAGCCATTCTTCAAACTCCTCTTTGGCTTTTCTTATTACACTCTTGCACTTAAGCTGGCAGTGTTTGTGCTCCTTTTTATTTGCCTCACTAGGATTTGACTTTCACTTTTTAAAGGAAGTCTTTTTATCTCTCACTGCTTCTTTTACATGGCTATTAAGCCACGGTGGCTCTTTTTTAGTCCTTTTACTGTGTTTCTCAATTTGGGGTATACATTGAAGTTGGGCCTCTATTATGGTGTCTTTAAAAAGGGCCCATGCAACTTGCAGGGATTTCACTTTAGTCACTGTTCCTTTTAACTTTTGTTTAACTAACCCCCTCATTTTTGTATAGTTCCCTCTTTTGAAATTAAATGCCACAGTGTTGGGCTGTTGAGGTGTTCTTCCCCCCACAGGGATGTTGAATGCTATTGTATTATGGTCACTATTTCCAAGCGGTTCTGCTATAGTTACCTCTTGGTAATCCTCTGTAACATAGGGCATAGAACTTTCATTACTTAATTCCTAACATATATCTATTAGAAAAACATCCAATCTTAATTTTAAAATGGTCAGTGATGGAGAATCCACCACATCCTTGGTAAGTTCCATGATGCTAAAATGTGCAGAGAAAACAGGAAAGTGTAGGTATCAAGTGCAGTAACGGATTCTTCAAGTGAAGAGGAAGAGTTGTTCTTAAGCACTATAGGGGAGGAGGCTGAAAACTCAAAAGATTGGCTAACTGATGAAGTCTCCCACTGAGTTCAACGGATGAGCTACAGTCAGTTATTGTGGGTCCTGAAATGAGACCAAAGACCAATTTTGTGCCTGCGGTCCCATCCACAAGTGCCATTTATGAAGACAATTGTAGATAAATGTACTGCTTTTAGCTTCATGTCTCTCCTTGATTGCAGCAATTGTGAGCTCTCAGAATCTTTCATTCCAAGGTCTTGTCAAGGGCAAAGAGCTCCCAGGTGTGTAGGTCAACATTGCAAGACTGGAAGTTGGATTTGAGAGCGTCACTAATGTTTTCTGCCCTAAAATGAGTTCCAAGTCTCCATTCGCCATAAAACATGGATTTCAGTATTACGCTGTCATACATGTGGACAATATGATTGCATCATCTCAGCTTCACTGTCACTATAAAAAGTTTCAATGACTGATGATGCAACCACTCAAGGACTTCTGTGTTTGGAATCAAATCTTCCCATTTAATTCCCGTTATCCACCACAGACATTGCAGGTGGAATTGGTCCAAGCTTTTTATGTAGTACTGGTAAGTAGTCTACATACACAGCCACAGAGGAATGCAGTGATGGTGCAGTAAACATTAATTTTTGTTTGCAGACTGACACCGTGTTTGTTCCAGAGACAATGATGAAGTTTTCCAAAGGCATTGATGGTTGCCCCAATGACCTTTGTAATGTCATTGCCAATCATTGCATTTCATGAAATGACACCACCTAGGTAGCAAAATTTATCAACAACCTTGAGTGGTATGTTATTAATGGACACAACTGGAATATGGTTGCAGTGCTTCCCAGTTGAGGCTGGACCATGGTTTCTGTCTCCTTTCAGCTGATTGTTAAGCCAAAATGTTTTGCTGCACACTCAAAAGCAGTCAGTGAGCCACTGAATGTCCCAAAGATTATGGGCTAGCAAAGCACAATCAGCAGCAAACAGTAATTCACATATAATTATCTTCAGAACTTTTGTCTTTGAATACAGGTGAAGCAGATTCAAGACACCTTCATCCATATGGTAATTCATATAAATGCCACAATCAATGTCTCTGACTTCATCTATTACAACTGCTGGAAACATGACATTAAATCATGTTTGAGCAAGAACACAGCCTTGTTTTACTCCATTGTTGACAACAACTGAAACTGAGAAGCAGCCTGGGACAAGGAAACAAACCTACATTCCTGCATGAAAAGATTTAATAATATTGACAAACTGACCAGGGCAACCGAGCTTGCCAATGACTGTCCACAGGCCATCTTGATTTACAGAGTTAAAGGCCTTAGTAAGATTGACAAAAACTGGCGCACTGGCTCTCAGGTAGTATCTTCTCTGGAAGTTGTTCAGTTAGTTGGTTTAGCATGACTCAGCTGAGGCCTGGTCTACACTACGACTTTAGGTCAAATTTAGCAGCATTACCTCAATTTAACCCTGGACCCGTCCACACAACGAAGCCCTTTTTTTCGACTTAAAGGGCTCTTTAAATTGATTTCTTTACTCCACCTCCAATGAGGGGATTAGCGCTGAAATCGGCCTTGTCAGGTTGAATTTGGGATAGTGTGGACACAATTTGACAGTATTGGCCTCTGGGAGCTATCCCAGAGTGCTTCATTGTGACCGCTCTGGACAGCACTCTCAACTCAGATGCACAGGTACACAGGAAAAGGCCTGCAAACTTTTGAATTTCATTTCCTGTTTGGCCAGTGTGTTTGCAGAGCTCATCAGCATGATGTGAACATTACTGGGGCACATTGCCCAGCCTGTACTTTGTGAGAAGTCTATGACCATGTCCCTTTCGTCACCATGCAGCCGTCGCCTCCTCACCTGGTTTTGCGTGAAACAATAGTCTAATGTTGCTCTGATGGAGGGAGGGGTGACTGACAACATGACTTACAGGGAATTAAAATCAACAAAAGGGGTGGCTTTGCATCAAGGAGAAACACAAACAACTGTCACAAAGAATGGTCCCCTCAAGGATTGAACTCAAAACCCTCGGTTTAGCAGGCCATTGATTTCACAAAACAAATCGGGTCAATTTCTTGTTTTGATCCATCTATCTTTTACATCTTAGGCTGGCAGCAGACGGTGCAGTACAACTGCAAGCCTTCGTCATCTCCTGGGTGCTCGGCAGAAGATGGGAATGACCTGGCTGAGTCACTCCCATGTCTGCCCAGGCACCCCTGACTGATCTCATCGAGGTCGACTAAACGAGAACCGAGGAATATGACAACGATGGCTACCAATCAAAATGCACCATCTGCTGCCAAAAGGCAATGATCTGCTGCTGTGTAGCAATGCAGTCCCACGTCTGCCAGCACCCAGAAGACATACGGGGATGGTAAGCTGAGCGGGCTCCATGCTTGCCATGGTATAGCATCTGCTCAGGTAACCGAGGAAAAAAGGCATGAAACGATTGTCTGACGTTGCTTTTATGGGGGGGTGGGGGGAAGCTGATGACATATACCCAGAACCACCCGTGATACTATTTTTGCCCCATCAGGCATTGGGATCTCAATCCAGAATCCCAATGGGCAGCAGATGCTGCGGGAACTGTGAGATAGTTACTCACAGCTACCACCAGTGCAATGCCCTGGAAGTCAACGCTAGCCTTGGTACTGTGGACGCAGTCCACCACCTTAATGCACTTAGAACATTTTGTGTGGGGACACCACAATCGACTGTATAAAAATGATTTCTAAAAATCCGACTTCTATAAATTCGACCTAATTTTGTAGTGTAGACATACCCTGAGTATCTTTACTGCAATGGCAAGGAGCAGGATGCCATGATTATTGCAAAAAGTGTGATTGCCTTTCATTTTATAGAGGTGAATATCATTGGCATTTTTAAGTTCCTATGTCACAGCCTCCTTAAGTAGAGGCCAGTGAGCTTCCTGATCAATTCATGGCCCTCTCATTTAAAGATCTCTGCAGGAATACCATCTACCAATACTACTTTGCCATTTGCCATTTGCTTGACAGCTTTCCATACTTCAGATATGTTCAGTGGAATTGAGAATTGGTTTTGAATTGGAAGTTGTTCAAGATCATCAAGAACAGATGCTGACATGATCGACAGGCAGTTCAGAACCTTAAAATATTCAGCCCCCTTTTCAAAATTTTCACTCAGCAGCAGTGACTTATCTGCATTCCAGATGAGGTGGTACCAATAGATTGTGAGCTGTACATTCTCTTCAGCTCATCAACAAAAATTTTTTTGAATCTTTCGGTCTACCGCTGATTGAAGCTGTTGGCTTTCATTTTCCACCACCTACCCTTTATGCAGTAAAATTTAGTTTGTCCATTACACTTTGTATGTGAATAAGCCATCTTTTTAATAGATGGGTTTTTATCATTTATCTATAATGTGTGAAGAGTATGCTTTATCTCAGCATCATTTTCATCAAACCAGTCCTGAGGCTTCCTCTTTACAAAGCTGTGGACTTCTTTAGAACAATGTTTCCATAAAAGATGACCAGGCAGAGTCAGTATTTATTTTGTCTTACTGAGAAAGTGTGTTAGGAAATTTTTTTACAGGCCTTGCACATGTGAGTTCAGATTTCAACCCTGTGCACACTAAGCTTAGTTATTGGAGTTTGACAACATCTGCACTGTTTTTAATTGTTAAATCATATTGATTCTCCATCTCAGAAGCTGATGATGAGACCACATGCATGCTCCCCACATTGCATGGGTGATATTGATGGCATGATGGTTACATTGGCATACAATGACATAGTCAATTTAATGCCAATGACTAAAGTGGGACTGCAGCCATGTTGTTTTGCACTTTGTTGTTTTCCCCTAACTCTCAAGGTGTGAGCCAGAGGGATGTATTTCTCCAGCTTTTGAGATCAGGCATTGCGGAAGGCTGGAGTCCTGTTCCTGAAGGGCACTGTGACGTTCACCATGATGATATTCTTCTGGTTCTCAGTCATGACGATGTCCAGCCGCAGTTGGCTGTTGGTTTCGGGGATGGTGGAGTTCACGGCAACCTTCCCCACAAGTGGCAGGATGGCTCTGACCAGGTGATCTTGGATGGCATTGTGGCACAGCTGCAAGGCTCTGGAATGGGGCTTGCAACTACACAAGATGTGGAGTAGTGTCTTGTTGGCATAGCTGCACTTCCTGCATCGCTTGTCCATATTCCTGTGGCAGACAGCTCCGTTCAGCTCTGTGGATGAATGGCAAATTGGGTGAAGCTGCCTCCGGTGAGGAAATGGTTGCTGGCATCCCACTTCCACATCACCTTGAATGTCTTGCCCTGGTCCAGCTTTCATTTCAGGTTGTCCATATACTGGCAGCAGATGACATCCTTCAAGGTTCTCTCCAGTATGGTTCTAGCTCTCGGAGTGATGATCGTGTGTTCTGTATTCTTCACCTGTGGCACCAGGACTCCCAGCTCCTGGCATTCCTCTCACCACATCCAGTGGTAGCCGATATGTTTCTCCAGTCATCGCGTAGCATTGCGGGCATGAGTCCAGAGCAAAGCAAAGTCTCCCCTCTCTCTTCCATATTCACCTTGCAGGCAGCTGCTCAGGTAAGTAGCAACATCTTGGTTGGAGGGGATCCTTGCGATTTGCTTCTTGATGGCATTCTGCATAGTACTTTCCATGATGTTCCTCACCATGGTGTCCAGGCACATCAGAAGGTGGAAGGCATGAGTGATCACCATAACATGTCACAGATCACCCATTCGAGGGACAATGGTGCTGTCCTGCCTGTGCAAGATGTACACCAGCTCATTGCTGGCCCTCTGGGGAAGAAACATCCACTTTTTCACTAACTGCCTGATGGTGTTGTCTGCCTTGTTAACAGATACCTTCACCATGGCAGATCCCCTCAGGACAAATTAAATAAAGGGGATCAGGAAGGTGTTCAAGGTGTTGATCTTCTGCCGTGGTGCCAGTAGGGAGGAGTCAATCCTGGCCACATCTCGTGGGATCTCTGCAATGGTGTCTTCAGGTGTGTGCTGGACATGGAAACCCGTGGACATGCTGAGATTTTGGTATGCTTGCCTGTCCTCAAGGAATATTATGGATTTATCCTGAATCTGAAACAGCATCACCTGGACCGAATGCCTTCTACTGCCATCGATATGCAGGGTTGCACTTCCTAGCATTGAAGTAGAGTCCCATCCAGTTGGCAACCTGGCTGGTGACATTGAGCATTTATTGGAGACACTCGTGGTTGTCTGCAATCAGGACCAGATCATCTGTGTAGGCCAGGATATTCACTCTGTTGCCATAAAGGATGAAACCGCCTAAGCCGCTGGAGATGACTCGAATGAGCGGCTCTATGGGTAAGTTGAAAATGATAGGGCTGGAAAAACAGACTTGTTTCATGCTGCTACAGATAGGAATTTCAGGTATCTTTCCTCCCATGGAGCAGATGGTGATGGTGCACCTTTCATAAAGTTCCCAGATCAGTTGGAGAAAGTTTCCAGGCATCCCGAACTCTCACAGCATGGCAAAAATGTGCTGGTGGGGCGTCAATCCAAAAGCATTAGCCAGGTTGAGCTATGGCACTTTGCCATCCACATGGCCAGGAGGGCATGAAGGCCGTCTGAAGTTGTGTTTGTAACAGCCTTCACATGACATGGAGCCTTTCTGGATGGAGCTGATGGCTCCTCTATTCACAGATCAGTCTGTGATCCTAGCCACAAGGCAGCTGGCATACAGTTTGTACATGGTGAAACAGAGAGAGATGTCTCCAGTTCTGACGGTCATCTTGCTCACCTTTTTTGTAGATGACCACCATCATAGACTTCTTCCAGGAGCTGAGAGTATGGCAGAACTGTTTGCATTTGTTGAAAATGGCAGTTAATACCAGGCAACCAGGGCCTTATTTTTTCAGGAAGTAATAGTGAATGCCATCTTTTCCTGGGGCTGTGGGCTGTGTTTTTGGTCTTTGTAAGTCTGGTCACTACTTCCCATGATGTAAAATCTTATTCCAGGTTCCCTGCATAGTCAACCCGGGATAGAGGATGAAGGCACCCTGGATGCTGTGCCATAGGCACTGACTCCATGGCTGCTCTGGAGCTGGAGCATCCACAGGGAAAAATTGGTGGGTGTTCTGCAGCTCCCTTCCCCAGCTCACCTCTACCTCCACTCTGCCTTCTCCCCTGAGGGGGCTGTGGTGCGCTTGGGGAAGAGGTGGGGCCTGAGTGAGGATTTGGGGAAGGGGTCCAATAGGGGCACAGAGGGGGTGAAGTTGGAGTGGGGACTTTGGGTGAGGGGTTGGAATGGGGGCGGGGCAGGGGTGGGCCAGCAGTGGAGTCGGGGCAGGGCGGGGGGGCAAGAGCACCCACTGGCACCGGGAAAATTTTGCACCTATGTGCTGTGCGTCATTCTGAGCTACATGGTCAGACACACCCTTGAAGTACGAGAATAGCCTCCAGGACAGGATTGTGCAGTAAAATTAGGGCCTGTCAAGAATCTCTCTCATAGCCTTAGGGCGGTTTGACCAGTAGAGCTTCTGGATCCTGGATGCTGCTGCTGGATCATAGTGGCAACTGATGGTCCTTCTCCTGGGTTCCCTCGTGGTGTTGTGATGGCCCAACATAGGAGTTGTGTGAGCAGTCTGTGTGTTCTCCTGAGTTCCCTTTTTTCCAGAAACAATTTCTGGAGATGAGTCTTTAGTGAACCTATCTACTAGGTGGTCAAAGTCATCAAAGAAGGCTGTCCTTGCCAACTCCTCCATCCAAACAGCTTGCCATGGTGTGGTGGCCCTCGCTGAAGATTGAGCAGCCAGAGGACAAACAATCTCTGCAGGATCATGCTAGAAAATTGCTGTGGAATTAGCTTGTTGCCCCATTTCCTCCTGGTGTTGAGAACTCCGTTTGGCTAGATCTTGAGCCGGGATCACCGATACGATAAGAGTGTCTTCTCTTACCAATTTTAGGGCAGCACTGATCCTTTTAGGGATGTGGTCTTGCTTGGGAGTTTCCGAGATGACACTGGTCCTTCTTTGGATGAGTTTTGTAGGCGAGGTCTTTGATGTAGTCAGACTCTTTCTGGGGGTAAGGTCCTGTTGGGTGGTCTTGGAGGTGGTGCTGGTCCACCTAGCGGTGAGGTCCCATTGTGTGGATTTAATAAGGTGAAAAAAACTATATAATTTCTAATCTGCTGCACTAGAAAAGCATGAAAAAGATGGCTGATTGCAGTTGAAGAATGACAGCAAGTTAATTCTGAAAGGGCTTGTGATGGGTTGGATCACAGAAACCCCTTTGGGACTGCTAACTGATGTGCTGAGAGTATCCCTAAGCCCATTTTCCTTGCCAGGTTGGGACTCCAGAACTTTGCCTTGTTTGAGCCAGACACACTTGCCTGCCGCAAACACAGCCTCAAGTCTGAACCACATCCCCCAACAGCTGCAGGCTTAACTGAAAACGGCTTAAGAAGTGTTCCTGTCTCCAACACTCAGATGCTCAGCTCCCAATGGGGTCCAAACCCCAAATAAATCTGTTTTACCCTGTATACAGCTTATACAGGGTAAACTCACAAATTGTTCGCCCTCTATAACACTGATGGAGAGGTATGCACAGCTGTCCCCCCCACCAGGTATTAATACATGTTCTGGGTTAATTAATACGTGATTTTATTAAATACAAAAAGTAGGATTTAAGTGGTTCCAAGTAATAACAGACAGAACAAAGAGAATTACCAAGCAAAATAAAATAAAACGCGCAAGTCTAAAACTATTACAGTAAGAAAGTGATTACAGATGAAATCTCACCCTCAGAGATGTTCCAGTAAACTTCTTTTACAGACTAGCCTCCTTTTAGTCTGGGTCCATCAATCATTCACACCCCTATGGTTACTGTCCTTTGTTCCAGTTTCTTTCAGGTATCCTTTGGGAGTGAAGAGGCTCTCTCTTGAACCAGCTGAAGACAAAATGGAGAGGTCCCCCAAGGCTTTATATAGTTTCTCCTTGTGGGTCTAAACCCCATTCTCCCTCTGTGTACAATCCCCTCTACAAGATGGAGTTTTGGAGTTTTGTGATGGGCAAATCACATGTCTATGCATAACTTAGTTCCTTACCAGCCAGTCCACACTCCTGGGAAAGGTCAGATGTGGATTGGTGTCTCCAAGTTCATTGTTAGATTAAGTATTTCTTGATTGGGCACTTACTGGGAATAGTCTTTTCTCAGGAAACTGACCAGCTGCTTCACTGAGGCTACTTAAAATTAAACAAGTACCTAGCCAATATTTGAATACAAAAATGATACAGGCATATGATCATAATCTTTACAGAGATATGTTACATGGCATATGTAGCATAAAACATATTCCATTTATGTCATATATACATTCATAAGCATATTCCCATAAAGCATTATGGGGTGCAATGTCACAGGGCAATATTCATGTCTTACAGGGACATATCTGAGTGGCTTGAACAGAAAAATCACATGTAAAAATATTTGATTTTTGTATAAAAGCACCTCCCTATGCCATGTCTCTGTGCAACATCAGAAGCCTCCTGAGGACTTCTAATCAAATAGTAGCCTATACAATTTAGACTATATTTTCAGAAGTATGTGCCTATACTATCCATACAAAATATGCATGGGCACATCCATGTGCAAATGAATACCTGGAAAATCTTTAGTAGCATCTTGCATATGCAATTATTTTCAAAAATAGTCTCAGGCTTGATCCTGAAAGGTAGTTGGCATTCTCAGCTGCTATTAAAGTCTGTTTGAGACTTATCAGAATATTACTGGGGGTATGTACCTGTGTGATGATGAAAACTATATTAGACATTGAGATCTATAGCTAATAGTATAATATGGTTCAAATCTTGAGGTCCTTACTCCATTTTCTCAGTTGTAAATAAGCTTTTACTTAGGAAAACGCCTATTACAATGAGTAAAAATTTAATATATCAGAAATTGGCCTTATTTTTCAAAATGTATATACTATCAAACATTTGAGTAAATTGCGTCATAGTATTTGCCAGTATTTGAATAGAATCTGAATTTTTCTATATTGCCTCAACTTGAATTCCAATTGCCAGCTCTCAGCCCTCCCAGCAATTCCAATTGCCAGCCCTCAGATCGGTTGCTGGGTATAATTTCCTGATCTGCTTTGTTGGTCTGAGTCAGTTTTTTCATAATTTCACAGTATAAACAAATCAGTGTGGAAAGAAAAAGCCACAATGGCGGTACTAGAACTTCGATAAAAAATAAAACTTGATCAAACCTAATGTTGTTAAAACAGCACATTTTAATATGTGAGTGTGAACAAAATGTGACTTTAAATTGCTTTTGTGATAAATTGGGTTTTCAAGGAAATTAGGTTACAGGTATTGCCAGTTCTCATACATTTTTGGCTTTCTCTCTTTCTGGATTTCCTAGCTATACTACACTGCACAGTTGATTATCACATGCACTTCACAAAGTGTCAATAAGTATCTGGCAGCACCACTAGAAGGAGAGCCAAACCTGCATCTAAGGACACAGCTGAAGCAATAACTAGCATTAGCTGAATAAATAAAACTCATTAATTTATTATTTCATGTGCAGACAATGCATCCTGGGTTCCATCAAGGTTAATCAATTTATCACTCTAAACAGACCACAAGGGAATGAAGAAGACCAGCTGTTGAATTTGAATTTTGTTTATTAACGTTGAGTCAACAGAAGTCAAGGGACTTGTAAACAATTTAGATCTCATTTTTATGATAAAATGACAGAATTATTGACATTTGCTGGTACCTATTCTACATGCAATTTTAGTAGCCTATAAAACTGGTAGGAGGTGGTAATGACTGTTTTATGGCTTACACAGTAAATAATAGCTCTTAGTAAACATCTGCAAAACTTATTCTTCCTCTTCATCCCCATTTACCAAGTTTGCCATGAAGCTTGAAAAAAACTTCACAATGGCTAGCCTGCTGGTGTGCTGAGACCAGCCTATCCTGCTGACCAATATTGTCTCATTGTTTCCCAGTACTCCGCCATCTGTCTGTACCTATCCTGTTCCTTGTCTTATGCTTAAAATTGTTTGGTGGGGAAGGGATTGGGTTTCTTTTTGTTTTGTGTTTGTATTGAACTTCGCAGAATGGGGTCCTTGTCCCTGACTGGGGCTCCTACATGCTACAGTAACACAAATAATAATTATATAGTGAAATACAGTGAATAATAATATGGTGAATAAACCAACCCCCAGTTACACTGTGTCATAAACAGATAGCTAAGGGTTAACGTCTCTTTCACCTGGAAAGAAGTATCTGAAGCACCTGACCAGAGGACCAATCAGGAAACAGGATTTTTTCAACTCTGGGTGGAGGGAAGTTTGTGTGTGAGTCCTTTGTTCTTGGTCTTCGGTCTAACTCTCTCTCGGCATGAGAGGATTTCTATTTCCTGCTTTCTAATCTTCTGTTTCCAAGTTGTGAGTACAGAGATCATAAAAACAATAGGGGTTATTGTTTTTTCTTTTGTATTTACATGTCTATAGTTGCTGGAGTGCTTTGAATTGTATTCTTTTTGAATAAGGCTGTTTATTCATATTTCTTTTAAGCACTCTGGTCCCCCCAAACCTTCCCTGGGGACCCCAAGACCCAAATCCCTTGAGTCTCACAACAAAGGGAAATAAACCTTTCCCCTTCCCCCCTCCAGGTGTTCCTGGAGAGACACACAGAAGCAAGCTCCGTGAATCTAAACAGAGGGATTCCACCCTCCCCCGTTTCCAGTCCTGGAAACACAAGCACTTCCCTCTTCACCCAGAGGGAATGCAAAGTCAGACTAGTAAATCTAACACGCACAGATTTCCCCCTGACTTCTTCCTCCCACCAATTCCCTGGTGAGCTGCAGACTCAATTCCCTGGAGTTCCCAACTAAAGAAAAACTCCAACAGGTCTTAAAAGAAAGCTTTATATAAAAAGAAAGAAAAAATACATAAAAATGGTCTCTCTGTATTAAGGTGACAAATACAGGGTCAATTGCTTAAAAGAAATATGAATAAACAGCCTTATTCAAAAAGAATACAATTCAAAGCACTCCAGCAACTATAGACTTGTAAATACAAAAGAAAAAACTATAACCCCTATTGTTTTTATGATCTCTGTACTCACAACTTGGAAACAGAAGATTAGAAAGCAGGAAATAGAAATCCTCTCATGCCGAGAGAGAGTTAGACCGAAGACCAAGAACAAAGGACTCACACACAAACTTCCCTCCACCCAGAGTTGAAAAAATCCTGTTTCCTGATTGGTCCTCTGGTCAGGTGCTTCAGATACTTCTTTCCAGGTGAAAGAGAGGTTAACCCTTAGCTATCTGTTTATGACACACTGTACAACTTGTTATATATGGATCAAATAGGTGGACTCCCTGGTTTGTATGAGACTACTAATATTTGGGTTACTAAGTATTCAAAATCAAGTATGTTTCTCTTATAGAGGAAGTTTCACTGTTCAGTGTTTAAAGGAACTTTGCATTTTTCCTTATTTGAATTTTATTCAGCAGCATTTCAGCTGAAGTTGAACTTTAAAATCCATCCTGTTCATGTAAGTTTGAAATTAAGTGAAATGTATTTTCTCATTCTAAGTTTATCCTATCTTCGGTATAGATAGCAAGGTGCAAAACCAAATTCTGTATGTTATATTTGCTTTTTGTCTTTTAATTGCTGCATGACTGAGTGCAATTTGGGAAGAATGATGTGTAAAAAAAAATCTTCTCTATTCTGCGCTGAACAAAGGAATTTAAAAAGTACACAGGGCAAAATTAATCCCTTGTGTAACTCCATTCATGTCAACCTTGGATGAATTTAGTCCTATTAACTCTTGATCCGAAAACCCTGGCGGTCAGTGGAAAAAATCCCATTGACTTCTGTGGGTTGCGGATCCAGCCTAAATCTGAAAGATTAAAAAAATTTAAGACTCTATTCTCCTATTTTAAACAATAGCATATATACAGGAGCTTGACTATTAATAGTGCTGTCCTCCTTCCTCCCCTTCATGAAGAAGGTAGAAGTAGGAGTTCAAAGTACCAACTACACACACTTGTAAATTCACAAGATCTACTGCTCTGTCATATATTAGCATATCAATTCAGTTCAGTGAATGGAGCCATTTTCTGTTCTTTGAATTGAGAGTGGTAGAAATACTGTAGGAGTTACCATTTGCAAAGCAGAGTAGTTATTTGAGTGAATTCCATATTAGAGGTTGAAATGTATTTATTTAGATTTATACAGTGCATAAATAAAAAGTACCCGAACCTTAGCTCTAATCTAGCAAAGAGATGAAACTGAAAATTTCTAAATTTGGGCTCAGATCACCTTAGAACATGTATACTACACTGAACCCCCCACAAAATACAGCGGAAGGAGGGCATTGCTTCCCCCTTATACCCTATAATTTAGGGGGTTGGAGCACTCACCCAGGATGTTGGAGATGTAGATGCCAGACCCTGGTCTTCCTGATGTAGAACAGGGACTTGAACCCAGGTCTTTCACATGAGTGCTCAAACCACTGGACTATGGAGTATTGTGGGGTGCAGTTCAATCTCTCTTGGTGAAGCTGTTGAACTTTGTATAAGTAACTATATATTTCCACTTTAAATTTGTCTAGCTTTACTTTGTATTATACCTTTCTCTGCTTAAAGTTAAGCACATAGTTGGTGAATGGAGACAGGGCTATTATCACTTTGAACATTTGAGCACTATAAGCAAAACTATGCAAGTTAGCGCCAAATGTTCAGTGCTTAATATTAGGCACCATATGGATTTTGGTATCTGTCTATAGGAACCAATATTTGCATTAGATGGGTTATGTTTACTCTCATTTTAGGAATGTCATGTGATGTGTTTTCCCTTACAACAGTCCACCTACTGTTAACATACAAAAATTTAGTGTGAGTAAAGGAACATTTCTGGGGAAAAGTTGAAAATGCTGGAAGCTGATAGTATAAAGTCATTTGCCACTAGATATGGTGGATGTTTTATGACTTGCTTGGTTTAAATATTTTCTTCACCTCAGAACTGAGGACGGCATTAGCAATTTCATGTTGAACACTTTTACTGCATCAAGGATTAGTCTCATGGCTAAAGCATTAACATATGTTATCTTGTTTAGTCCTCAAGCAGGGTTATATTGTTATGTAGAACCTCTGGATTTTCTGAAATGAAAAACTATAAATTATTTTACTTTTTCTATCTGTGGAAACTAAAAAGATAGAGGAAATTAGAGTATTTCAACCATTTTAAAGATGCTTGATGTATTACAAAACCAAAAGCCGTTACCAAATGCAAATAACCCCTTAGTGAAGTTACAGCTGTAAAGAGATACAGTACATCAACCAAGAGATAAAAATTATACCAATGTTGAAAAAAGGAAATTCAGGGATTGTTGTAAAATGGATGCCCACTGGGGCAATTTAAAGGATTATCTATAAACAGGTAGAAAGAGAATTAAATGTGAGTAAGTAGCTGTCAAGCAAGTACATCTACACTAATAACTGTACATTTCCATGCACAGGCTTGTGTCATAAGCCTCCTATTGTCCACACAAATTCCTGAAACACATGTTTCAAGGTGAGTAGAGGGTGAGCTGTGGCCCAGCTGTGGCCAGTTTGCAGTGTGGATAGGGGTAAGGGGTAGGTACCAGGTCTCAAGTTTCAAATAGTTTTCCACCTATGTTCCCACAGTGCCCTGATCCTTTTTCCTCCTGACCCTTCCCCAATCAATAAAGGTCCCTGTCCCCCTGTTTTCACCAGTAGTAGTGAGCTGTGCTAACCACATCAGAACAGTTTTCCACTGCACTCTCTACAGAACAATACAGGGGAACATGGATAAAACTTCAAGAGCAGCCACTTGGCCCATTTAGCATACCTGGGTGCTAATCAATGTCTAGGCCAAGCATGATGTTCTCCATAATTTTGGTAGGAGCAGCAGGAACATTCACCTGTACTGGGACATTTCATGGAGGCTGGAGCAGATGGGCATTGAGAGGACTCCATCTCAATGCTGGGAAGGTTAAGCATAAGAGGGCAAAAGACTCGACTGAGCTCGACTTTCAGGAAACCTAGTGAAATTGCTGTGTCTCTCCCTCCTTGTCTCTCCTTCTTCATTAGGAAGGCACAGGGACAGGAGTTTCCAATCCAGCCAGGAAGAGGTGGTGTGGTGGTTCAGCCCTCCCTTTGCATGAAGCCTCCCCATCCTAGCTCAGAATGTAGTCTATTTCCATTCAAATTTCCTCCCAATCCCACAAGCATATTTCAGCAAATTTCTGTTGCAGCAGGAATTGCAGCTTGTTCTTGAAGTTCACCAGCATTCATATCTGCTTGCTATACCCCTCCATTCTGCAATATGCAGGGGTGACCCTTAGCACTTCTTTTCACAAGCAACTGCTCTTTTCCATTGTGGTATTGTACAAGGGTTCACTGGGGCTCGACCCTCTCCGGGGCGGCGGGGAGCCACACCGGCTCACTACATACAGTTGATGTTGAGGAATTAGTCTGGCCACGGGGTCTCCCTCAGCAGCCCTTGCTGTAAAAGGAACAAATACTGTAAGCCCAGGCCCTGGGTCAGGTGCTCAGGCCCTCGGGCCGGAGCTGAGCACTGGCACTATGAACAGTAGCAATAAGCCCAGGCCCTAGGTCAGGATGTGACAACAAATGCTGGGTCAGGGGCTCAGGCCCTCAGTCAGAGCTGAGCAGTAGCAGTACAATTAATAGTAAGCCCAGGCCCTAGGTCAGGGCGGGGCAATGAAGAGTCAGAGCTCAGGCCCTCAGGCAGTGATGAACAAACAGTAGGCCCCAACCTCTAAAGGCCTGAGAGAAGGGGAGACTGCCACCCACGAGTTGGGTGGCAGGGGCAGGGCTGGCGCTACCATTTAGGCAGCCTAGGCAATCGCCTAGGGCGCCAGGATTATTCAGGGGGCGGCATTTTGCCAGGGGGGCAGCAGGCGGCTCCGGTTGACCTGCGCAGGCATGGCTGCGGAGGGTCCATTGGTCCACGGCTCCGGTGGAGCTGCCACAGTCATGCCTGCAGACGGTCAGCTGCTCGCTCGGCTCCGGTGGACCTCCCATAGGAATGACACCGGAGCCACGGGATCAGCGCAGGGGGTGGCAAAATGGCCGTGCGCCTAGGGCATGAGAAACCCTAGTGCCGGTCCTGGGCAGGGGGGACGCAGGCCCTCCCACTCCGCTGCGTTCCAGCCCGGTGCCCTAGCAGCAGAAGAAGACCCGCTGCTTAGTCGGTGGGGATCCTGACCGCAACATCTGACATCGACTCTGGGTGTGCTGCAGCCAGACTAGGTTCAGCTGCCCCCGGGCTACTTTCAGACTCCCCCTCGGGTAGCACCTGGGTCAAGGTGTTGTCCTCTGGGGGGTCCAGTACCATTGGTTCCTCTGGGTAGTGGGCGAGCGGTAGGTCCAGCAACTCCTCCGGGTAGTGAACACAGGGCAGGGCCGGGCTAGCAAGTCCTGGTGGCCGCCTTGGGCCGTGGAGTTTTCCCAGCCATGAGCTAGGCTGGAGGCGTCTGGCCTCTCTGGCAGCTCGGGGCTTACTGAGTTGTGAGGGTGAGCCTTTATACTTTCGGGTCACCGTCTGACCCTCTGAGGGGTGGGCTCTGAGCTCCCTAGCTCTGCCCACTCCAGCCTCCAGATGGGCTTTTCCCCCTCCAGGGTGGCAGGGAGCCACAATGCCTCACAACACGTATATTGAAAACTGGTATGTTCTCCAAATGTTAGCCAGCCTTAAAGAAATAAATCATAAACAATGCCCCAGGAAGGAATTTCCCCATCTCCCCAAACCTCTTGAGACAGTATAAACACTTTAAATTGTTACAAATACTACTACATTTCTCACCATTATGTGCCTCCATTCCTTCTTTATGGCTGCAAAAGGTTTCTGAGAACCAAGAATGTTCAGACAGTTACATTCCTGGAATGCTCAAAAATATCAAAATTGTGGCCTTTAACGGCACAGTTATATTATATGGGGAGATTTCTCAGCTTGTTCCAGAGGCCCAAAATATAATGGTCTCTTTCTCTTTGAATTGGCACGACCTTTGACTCCTAAGCGGGAAATCATGCCACAAAGAGGCAGAAGCAGGGGCAGACAGAGAAGGGCCATGGAGGACCTGTTTATAGAGTTAGACAGAAGAAATCAGGAGCAATTTGAGTTCCTCAGGGCAAAGGAGGAGCGGGATCTTCAGTACAAGGAGAGACTTATGGACTGGTTCTTGGAGGTAGAGACATGACATACAGAATGCAAACTTTACCTAATGGAAAGGCTAATTGGACTGATGACTGACAGACTGCAGCATCTGCCTCTGCGGAGGTCACAGAACCACCCCCCATCAGCCTCCTCTGCTCCTCCAGCTGCCACCCAGAATACTGTTTCGCCTGGCAATTTCATTCAAGTACCCCTCTAACCAGCCAGGAGGGCAATGCTGGGGGGCCTGCAGGAATCCCAGATCACCAGAACACTGACCACCCCAAACCCTGTTGCAGGAGACGTCCCCAGTGTTTCTCCAAGAGCCATTTTCTCCCATAATTTATTTGTTTTGATGAGGAGGGGAAGGAGACGGGTGCAAACATATTAAAGAGTGGACAGTATTCTTGGTTTTGACCACTTCATTTTAAAAAATATTTTTCCCAAAAATATTTCCTTAAAACATATTCTAAGGACAATTTCACTTTAGAAATGTTTAATAGCTTATTTTTGTGTATCTTGCTTTAATTGTTCTTGTAAAGTTTTCGTAGAAAATAAACCTTCTGCCTGTTAGTTGCAGTAAATTTTATAATTTGTTTAACACTGTGTATCTTCTCCTTCCTGAGTATAATGAACTGAAGGTAATTTTGGTTCAGGAATGGGCCCCTGCCCCATTAATCAAATATGTATGAAACTTTGGTGCCATGACAGTGGAAATCTTTTTTTGAGTTTCCCCCAATATTCACAAATATCTGAAGCCCTGTGAATACACTCCACTTTCCCCATATCTCCTGTGTATGTTTTCATTACAAATTCTCAACAAATCAGATGTTTTACAGCTGTTCTAGGCAGTAAAGGATGGATCAATATCTTTCTTAATACGTTTATTGAATATATTGAAATTTCAAAACCAAAATAATAAGAATAAAAAAATACTGGCAATCTCACAGCATCTGCCAGTACCCTATACCAAAACTCCTCCTCTACCTTCAAAACAAAACAAAACCTTAAGCACTTTCAAGCAGACCAGGGATTACAGGTCTCTAACAGTTTTGAATTGCCCTTGGCACTAGTGACAATTCCAAATTACTACACTGACATAATGGCTATATTTCTTTCTTTCCCCCAGCTGCAATCCCTCATGAACACATTAAAAACATTGAAGTACTCCCAATAACAGAGGCTTCAAAAGAGGTAAGAGTTGTGTCAGGCACTTAGGGCATGGAAAAGTTATTCAGACAGACACACAATGACAACATTTGTTTCCATCCCCTAGAAAACCCCAAGCTTTAAACACTTCTTGAAAGATTGAAATTAGGGTTTCCATTTGGCAGTAAAATAGTATTATTTAGTTAACTATTTTGAAACCCAGTATTCCACTAAACAAGCGAAAATGAGTCCTTCACCCATTCAAAGTGAAATTGGAAATGATTGTGAACATTGTGTTAATTGGGACTCTCCAGGTGGTTGTAAATGGGATTGAGGAAGATGCAAAAAAACCAACAAAGCAAGCCAAAAAACCACAACACAACCAGCCAAACCAAGGCTATGTCTACACTAGAGATCTTATAGTGGCACAGCAGTGAGACAAGATCCCTCATGTAGCCACTCTATGCTGACAGGAGAGAGCTCTCCCGAAGATATAATTAAACCACCCTCAATGAATGGCACTAGTCATGTTGACGAGAGAAGCTTTCTCACTGACATAGCTCTGTACACACTACAACGTATGCAGGTGAAACTTACGTCGCTCAGGGGTGTGTTTTTTTCACATCTCTGAACGACCTAAGTTTTGCCAACATAAATGGTAGTGTAGGCATGGCCCAAATCATGTGTAACAATGCCAGAAACTGTTACCATTGTCAGACCTGCCCCACTAGTTTGTTTGTTTGTTTGTTTTGTGAAAGTAGAATGAATTAAATTGTAAAAATAAGAATGGATTAAAGAAATGTTGTATGTACCTTTAAGCAGAAATAAGAAATGTTGAAATACAGGTGCCAGGAAAAGAAACATTAGGCATAAACAAAGGTGCTAATGGCGAAACATTAACAGAGGATCGGTAATAGTTAGTAAGGAAATAAGATATGCATGCCTAGCCCAGGTAAACTTACCAGATTCTGCTTCCTTTGTTATCTTGTTAAGTGCTTGCCCTTTTATCTGTATAAATAAGATAGTTTGTGCCTTGCATGGTGCTCACATTATCTGGGTGTTATTAGCAGAGCACTGTGCTAATAAAACAGAGTGGTCTGACAAACTGTGAGTCCTGAGTCTAACTTTGACAATTTGGAGGTTCCACCGAGATGGCAACCGTCTTCACTGGGGCTGTGTGATTCCTGACCGTTTTTGTAGGATGATCGCGGCAGCCGGCACCTGGGCATTTGGCCCGAGCGGTCCTCCACTAGAGCGGAAAGGTGCACAGCCACAGTGAGGTCTACGCCATCGAACTTGTTGGTTCCCACTCTGTTCTGGTAGGGATCCCGGGATCTGACATCAGGAATCTGGTCAGGTAATTATTTCTGTGTTTTGTCCAGACTGAGGACTGTCCTGTCTCTGTGTCTATCCGTCCTCTTGTGGAGTGTTTGAGTCTGGGTGCCGTCTTCGTCCGGGGATAGGCCGACCAAGGGGTTCCTGTCCCCGCGGTCTGAGTGAGTGGAATCTGCACAGTCGCAGCTGCACCGCACTTTGGGGAAAACCCCTGGTATGAAAGCAAGGGCGATTGAGGCAGTAGCCTGTGGGCTCCTTTTGTGTGTTGCACAGGGCATCGCTCTGACGAACCCGAATTTCCTTCTTGTGTGATTGGTGTGTGAAGTCCTCCTGTATTGGTAACCAGACGTCTAAGCCGGGACAGTTCCCTAAATGAACGCCGGCTCATTTTATGTATTTAGGATGGGTCCAGACTCCTGTAAAAAAAAGGTCCAGACTCCTGTAAATTTCTGGAAAAATGGTATAGGCTAACTCAGGGGGATCCCAAAACTCAGTGGCCACTGTTAAAATCTTGGAACAAAGACTGAGTGGACGTCTTAAAGGACAAACTCAGCTAACCTAAAACTAAATTGGCTAAAGGAGAGGTTAATTGTTTCATGCAGTGGTGGCAAGAGACAAATCATAGGTGGACAAAATCAAAACTCACCTCTCAATTATTCAAATAATAAGTTAAAAGCTTTATTAAAAGCCTCCTCTCCCACCACCAGACTGAGCGCTCCCCTTCACCCCGTTCTCTAAACCCCCTTCATACTCCCATCTCATTGTAAAAAGGACAAAAAGCCCCTTGTTCTGTTCCCCTTTGTTGTCTGCCTCAGAAACTGATTCTTTAGTGTTCCACTACCAATTAAGCAAGGAGGCTGGGCTCCTCAACTAGCCCCTACCCTTCCTGGTTCCTTTCCTTAAACATTTCTTTCAAAATTGTGAAATGACCACAATATCACTCACAAACGGTTCATTGGAAAAAGCAGGATTGGGCCCAGGCAAGCAACAGATAAAGAAACAGGTTGAAAGCCCTAAGGGAATAGTGTCAGGAGTAAGAAAAGCAGTAAGTGCAGGCATGAACCCCTGGAACAATACTTAAAATGGTGAAATCTGAGGTGATAAAGGTGTCATTTTGGGACATAAACAAGTGATTTAAGAAAAGAGAGTGAAAAGTTAACTCTACAGAGGCTGAAGAGAATTAAGCGTTAAACTTTGTGGAAAATGTTAAAAAGGACCATGTTAAAGAGAGAGAATTCTTGGTTTCTTTGCAGCCATTCTGAAGGGAAAATGGGCCCTTTTCCAGAAGAATGCCTGTAAATAATCCAAATATATATACAGCTATGCAAAAACAAAGCAGTATTAAAAAAATGTTAAGGAAAAGTAGAACCCATTAAAACCTGGCCTGCCTATACAAAAAAAAAAAAAAACACAACAAAATATGGGGGTAATTCCTCTGTTTTGCCTGCAATCAGCAAGGGTATTTGTAAAAGAAAGAATCTTTTATATACTAATCAATGCCACCCCAAAAGAGATAGAAAAATGTTATTTTTGTCTTTCAGATAATCCAAAGTACTGTATAATGGGCTATATGTATGTGTTAATTCTTGAGAAAAGTATTTAAAAAGTGTTAGCAACTTACCAGAAGACAAATGTAAATGTAATGTAAGTACTGTGTTTACCAATAATCACATTTACTATTTGCCACAACAACAACAACAACAAAAGAGTCTCATCTTACTGTAAGCACTGATTTAGCTGAGTTCTCTATCAATCTTGGCATTGAAGGGCAAACAGTTACCAATCATCTGTTAAAAGGTAACATGGTTCCTAAAAAAAAAAATTAAAAAAAAATGTGGAAAACTGGACTATTCATATTATACACGCAAATGGGGACATGTTAAAAATTGCCACTGCATAGAAGCATAACAGCTAACCACTGGTATAACATATTTTCTGGATTGTCTCCCACAACTACTGGCATACTAATGTTACTACCCCTAATTGTTTTTAGTTTTAAATTGTATGAGTTTAATTGAAATGTTTAAAATGTGCTGGTGAATAAAACAAATGTGTGCAAAGCTAAAGCCACAGGCCCAAATCACCTCCCAGTATTTTCTATTACATGGACTAAATAAGAAGTGACACTGGCGATTAATAATCTTAGTGTCAAAAGGGGGATATGTAGGAGCAGGATTTTTTAATGTCCCATAAGAATTAAAGTATAATTTGATTTCATCCTGCTAGCCACCCTTTTTAAATAGCAGAAAGAAATGACCCCCTGGGACTATAAGATTCTGTTTTCCCATATGCATTACAAACTGGGCCCTCTCTAACTCTTTGTTTTAAGATTTAGGTAGTAAGAGACAGGATTCTCTATTGTGTCTATGTTAAGTAAATTAGAGAAACATTGAAGGCCTGGGTCTCAATGTAAATTGTCTTAGTTATCAATTGTAAAACTTAGCAAAGTTTAATTTGCAATGCTTTTTTGTTCTATATAAAATACTACTGTTTGTATTCTCAATCTATTTGTGTAAATGAGGGATGTATGCATCAGGAAAAGATAAGGTGTGAAAGCCATTGTTACAGCCAGAGTCAAGGGATAGCTGTTAAACTGTCTGCATCTCAGAGTGGATACATGCTTCGCAGTGTAAGAATGCACCACCCCCAGTGAACCAATCATCACCTCAGGACCACGCAGAGTCAATTTTTTGACTCCAGAAGAAGACGCAGAGGAACAGCCTGCAATACCTTACAATCTATGCTCTCATAAGGGTTGCCAGAAGCAGACAACTACATAAAGCAAGGCCCAAGAAGAAGCAGTAGTGAGCCTAGCGCCTGCTGCCTGGTGGACATAAAACTGTGACTGCAGTTCCCTCAGTTGAGGTTGTCAGAACCAGAAGGGCCTTGCCTCCAACATGCGCCTCTGGTGGTGCCTATTCTTCGGCTGCTGGTATCTTAAGGTCTGGGGAGTCCACAATGACAATTCTTTTATCCAGCAGCAAGTGTGAATAGCTCAGACCCTTATTATTTCTAAATGCTGGGTCTGCAGCCACATCCCAGCCCACTCTCAAACTGGTGTTCCTGTCCTGGCTATCCCACTCAATTCCTCAGACCTCACTGGAGGACCTTGTCCATTTAATACAATATGGAACAGTAATGACACCTGGGAAGAGGCTATTGGCAGTTCCTTTATCTCACTTGGGGGAGCAATACACCAGGCAAAAAGGCTCCTAGGTTACAATCAGTAGTTAAAATAATGGCAAATAAAACCAGAGAAAGTTTAAGAGCCCTGGCCAAAGAAACAGGGGCGATCTGACAGGTAGCCCTCCAGAACCATCAGGCATTGGACATAGTGCTGGCAGCCGAAGGAGGGACCTGTGCTCTCATTGGAAAACAATGTTGTCTGTTTATACCTGACGATACCAATGAGGTAATAGATCGCGCTAGCCACTTAGAACAAATTGCATATCTTCCCCAAGTAGAGCTGAGTTCTTTATGGAAGTGGCTAAGTAACCTGTTCAATTTCTCTGGCATAGGAAACTGGTTGTTTCAGGGAGCCCTAACTATACTGTTTGGAATCTCAGGCCTTGGCTACACTCACACTTTACAGCGCTGCAACTGGGGTGTGAAAAAACACCTCCCTGGGCGCTGCAAGATACAGCGCTGTAAAGCATCAGTGTAATCAGGGCAGCAGCGCTGGGACCGCGGCTCCCAGTGCTGCACGCTACACCCGTAAGGGATGTGGTTTACATGCAGCTCTGGGAGAGCTCTCTCCCAGCGCTGCTGCTCTGACTACACTCACACTTCAAAGCTCTGCCGCGGCAGCGCTCCCGCAGCGCTGCCGGGGCAGCGCTTTGAAATTCCAGATGTAGCCATACCCTTAGTGATTTTTGTATGCTTTCAGTTAATCTCCTGTTGCATCCAAAATGGTGTAAGACATGCCACACAGATAGCTGCCCCAAACCAGAGTGCTAATATGATGATTTTATATCACTGATGAAGAAATAAAGAATGATTGATTTGTGGAACCAGTAAAATTTTGGTCATGGCGTGAGCTTGACCAAAAGGAGGGATTGTGAAAGTAGAATGAATTAAATTGTAAAAATAAGAATGGATTAAAGAAATATTGTATGTACCTTTAAGCAGAAATAAGAAATGTTGAAATACAGGTGCCAGGAAAAGAAACATTAGGCATAAACAAGGGTGCTAATGGCGAAACATTAACAGAGGATCGGTAATAGTTAGTAAGGAAATAAGATATGCATGCCTAGCCCAGGTAAACTTACCAGATTCTGCTTCCTTTGTTATCTTGTTAAGTGCTCGACCTTTTATCTGTATAAATAAGATAGTTTGTGCCTTGCATGGTGCTCACATTATCTGGGTGTTATTAGCAGAGCACTGTGCTAATAAAACAGAGTAGTCTTGACAAACTGTGAGTCCTGAGTCTAACTTTGACAGTTTTTACAGTGAATCACAAGTGATGAATTGGTTTATATTCAGGCCTCAGTAGTGAGGACAAAGACATTGAACAATGAGCACATAACACCACGGCCACCACGCTCCAGAGCAAAACCCATTCCCAACTGCTAACACAAAGTAAGTGCTCTGTAATAATTGTCTTTAATGAATACAATGGGCCATGCAAGAAAGGCTAACAAACTTCGGCAACAGCACATTAAAAAGGAACAAAACGCTTGTGAACCTATGTAGCCCCATAAGTACGTATGTTCTCTCTTGTACATGTACAGCAGCTTTACTAAAAATATCTGAAGATACTCCTCAGCCCAAATACAAGGCAGAGGACATAGGATGTGTGCACATCTGGCATCCCTAATTTCCCTTGCCTGCTGAGACCCAGGACCACTACGTATGTGTGGGGGATTTGGCTTTGTACAGAGTGTGCAAACCAGATTTGTTCTGAGCCCACTCAGGGAGGAAATATTCATTTACTCTCACAAATATTATGCAGTGCACAGCAGGAGATGATCATATGAACAATGTTTGCCACATTGGCATCCAGATATATCTGCAAGCCGCACCAATGAGCCTTCAGCCTCCTAATACACCTGATCCCCTAAGCACCCTGGTGTCATGAATCTTTCAAGTTTTTATCACATGAGTATTCATGAATCTGCTTCTCAGCCAATCACTTAGGCTATATCCACAGTGGCACATGTATCCAAGTAGTGGATCATTGCAGAATGATGGAATTGTAACCTTTTCAGTTTACATACTCACTTGCCCTTAGTGGTGGGCAAACTATAAGGATGTGTACACCATCAATGGCCCTTGCCCAGTTCAGAAACCCCAGCCTGTGAAAACCAGCTATTATTTCTTGAACGTTTCTAATACCAACCACTTGTGGGTAAACCACAATGTTAATTGCCTCACAAGCCTGCACAGCCATGACCCTGACAGTGGACTTTCCAATTCCCATGTGGTTTGCAATGGCTCTATCATTGGATGAGGTAGCCAGCTTCCATAGGGCAATAGCAACCTGCTTCTGAACCAGTATGGAGTTCCTGAATTGAATGTTCTGGCTCTGGAGGGTTGGTGCAAACTTCTTATATGGCTCCATGAAGGTCTGTTTACTCATGTGCATGTCAAGGTTCCTTCCCAACTCTGAACTTTAGGGTACAGATGTGGGGACCTGCATGGACACTTCTAAGCTTAATTACTAGCTTAGATCTGGTATCGCTGGCACCAACCCCAAGTACTACCTTTTTCCCTGGGTAGTCTTGAGGGACTTCACCAATTCCCTAGTGAACACAGATCCAAACCCCTTGGATCTTAAAACAAGGAGAAATTAACCATCCCCCCTCCTTTCTCTCACCAACTCCTGGTGGATCCAGATCCAACCCCCTTGGATCTAAAAAACAAGAAAAAATCAATCAGGTATTAAGAAAAAAGGCTTTTAATTAAAGAAAAGAAAGGTAAAAGAAAACCCTCTGGGAGAGATTAGCATACCAGCTACTCTCACAGACAACAGATTCCAAACACAGAGGATGTTCCCCTAAGCAAAATCTTAGTTACACACACAAAAAAAATACCCAAATACCCAATTTTGACAATTCCCTTAATGGTACTAAGACAAGTTACAAAGAAAATAAACATAAACTTATTTATCCCTTTCTAAACTTACTACTCTGATGAGAGGTTGGTTCCTTGATCTTTTTCACTCGGGCTGAAACTGAAACTCTAAACAAAGGAAAACTTCCCTCCTTCTTTTTGAAACATCTTGTTCCCCCATTGGTTCCTCTGGTCAGGTGTCAGCTAGGCTAGGTGAACTTCTTAACCCTTTACAGGTAAAAGAGGCATTAACCCTTAACTATCTGTTTATGACAGGAGAGTTGGTGCAAACTCCTTATATGGCTCCATGAAGGTCTGTTTACTCATGTGGAAGTTCCAAAGCAACTGCTGGTCATCCCAGGTTTCCAAGATGATATGATCCCACAACATGTTGGTTCTTCTACACCAGAAGTGACAGTGATCCAAAGGGTATATGCTGCAATACGGGCAGTCACATTCCATTCCAGTGAGACATGCATTGTCATTAACCCTGAAGGTCAGCCATTTTCAATATGTCATAAAACACTGTCAGATTCCATTCAGCCTCTTGCCAAGCACTTATTCCACTGCATAAATATTTGTCTCATGATGAGGCGTGGGAGCAATACATAGTCATTAGACTGATCCATGTCTTCAACCAAGATTTTCAGGGAAACAAATGAAGGGTGACAAGTGCCATCTGCAACTTTGTGAAGACAGGGAACAGAACCAACAACACACAAAGTGGTTCTTAGAGTAACTCCCTGTGATGCACTGAAAATTGTAGTACTAACTTTGTGTACCTAGAGCAACAATGTATGTGTGTGTACACAGTGTTACACACGTCTAGCATAGTACATGTGGACTCTTGGGCATGGTGAGCATGCCCAAGCACAAACATGATCCAGTACTTGGATATGTGCACCAATGTAGACATCGCTAAGTGACTGACTGAGTCTAAGACAGCCTGGACCTTACATCTGTCTATCTAAAGGTTTTATACTGCCACCCATTACTGTAATACTGGGCAATTCAATGAAAAAATCAACAGGAATAGGGAAGTCCTTCATGAACTTCATGGAGTTGCTGGCACTTTATTTCAGAATCAAAACTCAGTTTGGGGTAAGGGATGGATAAATAGGATAGATAGATAGATAGATAAGAGAGATGGATGGATGGACAGATAGTTTAATATATCACCCCTCTACAAAGTAATTGTGAAGTGGGCATAGAATGCTACAACTAATGCAAATGACTAGAAAATTTTGCTTTGGTAGTGATTTACACCCTCTTTGCACAGGTATAATTGGAACAAGGACAAGATAGAGGAGAGTCAGGCCATTTGCATATAAATTTGTCTAACTTACAAAGAGATGAAGACAGACGAAACCTTCAATTATACAAATTTATATGCCCTGAAACTCACTTAAACTCATCTTTGAATTTGCCCTATTGATATTATTGCAAAGTCTATTTTCTGAGTACCCAGTAAAACAGGTTCAGGGAATTTTTAGTCATATGCAAATATCATGAACTCAGAATTTTCCTTTGCAAGATAACTTTGAATTTCAAATTCAGTGCAGCAATAAGTTTCCCTTAAAAAAAGTGACATCATCACATTTAACTAGCATTATCTTTGTGGACTGGTATTAATGAAATTCAATTTCAGAATATAACACTCCAGGAAAAATCCTCTCATTTGCACGTGTGAACACAATGGTGAAGAGGAATAATGTCCTCTCAGTCTGCTTCCCAAACTGCAGTGCAATCTTGAGAGGTGCTAAATATAAGTTATCACTTCAGTTACATTAATGAACCTGCACACAGAACTATGTGGAAAAAATCGTCACTATATAGAAAAATCCAATTTTATTCAGGTTTGCAAAAAAAGCAACACATTTCAATTTTCTTGTCAGAATCCCTCATTGCTGGGCAAAACAAAGAGTTTTTGCATCTGAAGCATTTTCGTTTTTGTATATTAATACAATGATGAACACAGATAATTTTGCATAGCTTTGACTAACTGCAAAGGAACAGACCACAAAAAAAGCTTACCAAATATCTAGTCCTAACAGAGCACTACACGTCTGTATATAGCAACTCCGTGAAAATCCTTTAATTTTGCACTAGAAAGATATTTTCTGAGCCAAATTTGCAACATAGTTAGGACCTTGAAAGCAATAAATAAAAACTTTTTCAATGTGTCATAGAAAATATCAGGGCTGGAAGGGACCTCAGGAGGTCATCTAGTCCAACCCCCTACTTAAAGCAGGATTAATCCCCAGACAGATTTTATCCTAGTTCCCTAAATGGCCCCCCTCAAGGATTGAACTCATAACCTAATGGCTTAGCAAGCCAATTCTCAAACCATTGAGTTATCCCTCCCCTCCAGGCACTGATTCCTGCTAGCTTTGAGTTATGAATGCCTGGATTTGAAGAACGATCTCTACTGCATAATCTAGAGAAGTATCTCGGAGACCTGATAGTATTAGCTCTGCTTCTTTGAAGATCTCTAACCACAAGAGGGTAATCCTAATTATTTGCTGCTACATTAAGTAACTTAAATCTAAGTAGTAAAGTTTCAGTTGACTAGTAGCCTGAGATGTCCCTTTGCAGCACTACTTTGAATTAGCTCACAGCAACACTCCAGCTGTCCTAGGATTGGTGATACAGCAATTTAGCAGTGCTTGCCATTCTCGCCATTCTGCAAACGTATGCATAGCACTCCCATGGAAGCCTGAGGATTGCTTTTGCAGCACTTGAGCAGTACCAGTGAAGAAGTTTGTTTTTGATTTCTTGGCAGTATTTTACTAGAATGGAACTTCATTGCCAGTAACATCTCTTGAGTAAGAGTGTGAATGTCTTATATCTGGGGTAATAAGAGTTATGCACAGACAGAATGACATTTGGAATAAAAGTAACTATGACTGACTACGTGACTAAAATCCCCTAGACTGCTTTGAAAATTTAAACCCATGATTATGGGTAGGACCATGCCAGCAACTGTTAGTGCTTGCATCACAGTGTTCCATGAATCATTTGTAAAGTGCTATGATACCTGTCTTGAATTATGATAACACCAGGGCTCACTTTTCTCTGATTAATATAGATCAGTTATGGCCTCTCTATTCTTCTGTTTGGGCTCTGATGAAGGAAAACTTACCCAGAGTGCCAGTATAGCCAGGAACTAATTACTAAGGCACTTATACCAGCAAATGAGAGTATCATCCTTACTTGCCTTAAAGTTGAATTAAAAATACAAATATATACATGCAATTGTTTTAAAGTTAATCTCTTTCCTCCCTAGTACTTTACGTATCTTGTTCAGGGGGTATATGTTTGTATGTGTTTGCATGTTTTCTTCCTTACATTTGAAGCCAGGTCAGAGGGGAAGGGGTACTGCTTTAGGATGGTCTTCCACTTTATTGGGGTTGAGTGGAAATGAATTCAGCTGCTAATAGAAATTACTTCAGAATATGGAACAGGTGACCCTCCTCCCTTGTGAAGGATTCATTAACTGTTAATGAATCCAGAAGAACATCTAGATATGGATATGGCACCAAATGATTTTAAAAATGATTAATGTGTCTGTTAGTGCTATGGCACAGGTCTGTGGGAAGCATCTAGTGCTGGTGACCAATGTAGTGATTCTACTACCATAATCAATGGCCACCGGCTAGACTCATTTAAGGGAAAAGGAGGCACACTGTGTAAGTCCTCAGTGCTGGTACATAGACTGTCCACTAACAAGACCCCTGCAATAGCTTTTTGTGTGCTACTCCTCTGTAACTTGGCCTCAGCATGTGAAATACACTGTGACATTCATGATTAAGCCATGCCCCCAGGTACAAGGTTAGTAGCGAAGATTCAGTGGTTTCTATGGTGGAGAAGAGTGCTACGCTTTACAATGGCATAGCAAGCAGATGCAGGCATAGCAGTTGTTTATGACTATGGAGGGCTCATGGAATGATTCCATATCAGTGACCACAGACTGCACCCTAATCCCAGCCACTCGTCTTGTGAATGCATGCCACTGGAGTTCAGGAGAATGGGCAAGATTACATGGTTGATGTGATTCAAATCATCACCACTAAAACCAACTCATGCATGACGGAGGAAAGTGCTACAGTGATGGGTGAGTGGTGAAGCGACAGGCATCATGACACTGGCAGTCACAGCTGTTGGTCGCTTGGTACTGTACCTGGAAATAACAGCACCATTTGGAAACATCTTAGGTGCCTGAGCAGTCCATATAGGGAAGTGTTGTGGAAAACTGACCACATGGCTGATTTTAGATCAGACAGTCTGAGGCTCCTTTATTTCATACAAGCATATATGCAGGGAGAGACAGCATGACCCCACGCAAGAGGCAGGCTGCTCCGCTCTATACAAATTTTACCAAGCTTATAAAGGTTAAAACTGCAAAACAGTGTGCTCAGTACATACTATCATTGCCTTATTTGGAATATATTATTAATTAAAAGCAAGCTGATCAATTCCTTTTCCCATTTATGGTTTTTCCTGTTGTCTGAGTTGTGGCTTGACAGTTCTAAGACCCAACTCTTGCGGTTTCGGCTATACAATAACACCTATCGCAATTTGGCATGACTGGGGGCTTCTGTTCCACTCCCTGGTTCTTCTTTCCCCTACTTTAATTCCTTCTTTTGGGGCCCTGACCACATCTTTCTACCCCCGCATGCCCTTAGTAGACACAAAGCCATTGTTCTGTTTTGGGAACTTTCCACTGTGACTCCTTTTACCTCTTGACACACAGAAGGAACTTTCCTTCATTCTTTCATCACTTTGTCCCCCTCCTCTCTTCCCCTTATACACAGAGACAAGCTGAACCAAATTTCAACACAACTTGAAAACAAGCTTATTCAAAGTTTAGGCCTAAAAACCTGGCCAAAGTTGTAAGCCCACCATATTTTCCCTCACAGAAGGGACTAGAAAAGGTGCCCTAAAAATTGTCTGCTCTATACAACCTGACCAGACCACTGTATCTGGAAAATCATGTGCCTATACTGTCAGAAAAATGAGCGACCTTATGATCACAATAGTTTCATGCATGGTTAGGACTGTATGTGACATCCCTACCACCAGGTGACCTGAGAGAGGCACAACCCTTGTTGCAAGAGTACTGGCCACTTATAGGGTTGACTGAGTGAAACCAGGCTCACCGATTAGGGAAGCTCATAGGCATTGGTGCAGGGTGCATGTTCCTCTGACAAGAATGCCCATCCACAGAGCCATGACAATCGGGGGTTGGTTTTGCCATTAGCAACTCCATTGCTGCCAAGCTTAAAAGTCTACCCAAAAAGGCATACATGATCAGTTTTATGTCTCTATGGTTGTCACTGAAATACATGTGATAAGCTACCATCATCAGTGCTTATGCTCCCACCATGACAAATGCTGACAATGAGAAAGAAAAAAAAAATCAGTTCAACAGTGATTTAGAGAAACTCATTGTGTCTGCACTAGCATCGGATAAAACTGAAGTATGGGGACTTCAGTGCAAGGGTTGAAAGTAATGTGGTAATCTGGTGGGATGCCTTTGGAAAGCACAGAACGGCAAAAAAGAATAGCAGTGGAACTCTGCTACTCAGTGAAAGCAACAAGTGTCCATTAGTGATCATGAACAGCTTTTTCCACCTACCGACAAAAGGAAATCATGGATGCAGGATCCAAACAATGACATCTTACTGACTACATAATCGTTGGGTGGTGAGATCTACAGGATGTATGAATCACTGCAACCATGCTCTGGGCAGACTGCTGGACACACCATCATATGATTTACTCCCATCTGTTATTGATATTATGACCACTTCATCGCAAGTCATCATCTAAAACAAGATGAAGTTACAGTAGCACAGCACAGCTCTGTGACATCACAGCATCTTTGTATGACCCTGCTGGCCTGATTACTAGTGCTACTGTAAATAGCGACTGGGGGACACTTCACAATGCTATCAATCCGATTTCACCACCTTAGGTACAGCAACACAACATCACCAAGTCTGGTTTGGCAAGAATTACCCAGAAATCCAACAGCCACTCACTGAAAAACATGAAATGCATGTTAAATTCATGCATACCATGTCGCTGTAGGCACAGTAACAACATACAGGAATCCGTGTCATGACTTCCAATGTAAATTTAGAGGGATGCAGGATCAATGGTGGAATGTCAAGGCAGATGAAATCCAAGACTATGTCAACTGTCATGAAATCAGACTTCTATTCTACTTTGAAAGATGCATATGGTCCTATACCCACCACTACAGTGCTTTTGAAGAGTGTGGATGGCCTAGCACTGATCACTGAGAAAGGAGAAATTTTTCAGAGGTGGCAGCTGCATTTCAGTGATCTTCTGAACACACAATCCAACATCATAGACAAAGCACTAATAAGAGTAATGGATCAGCCAACATGTAATGATAACATGGACGTGGCCCTGTCTCTTGAAGTTAGTGCTGCAGTCATTGCTGTGAAGAACAACAGGGCCCCCAGATCTGATGGCATTCCTGAAGAAATATTTAAGTATGGGTGTGAGACCTTGCTGAGGTGCCTGCATGGACTCTTTTTCAATCTATGGAGTACTGAGGATGTACTAAAAGACTTCAAAGATATGGTTACCATATACAAGATGAAATGTGACCGTGGCAACTATCATGGTATCTTGTTATTCTTCATTTCTGGAAAAATTCTGGCCAGAGTACTCTTTGATCGTCTGCTACGCAACATCGCTAATCATGTGCTATTGGAGTTGCAATGTGATTTAAGGCCAATGCGAGGCACAGCAGATATGATATTTGTGGCTCCTCAGATGCAGGAGAAATGCAGACAACAGTAACAGGCAGGGCTGGCTTTAGGCACCATGGGGCCCGATTCGAAGGAGCTGCTGCCAAAATCCCGTACTGTCTTCGGTGGCAGCTCAATCACTGCCACGGAGGAAGGTCCCTCAGCCAAAATGCCGCCAAAGACAGCGGCAATGATTGAGCTGCCTCCACCGACAGTGCCAGGACTTCGGCGGCAGTTCCTTTGGGATGTTGCAGGGCCCTTTTTGGGGCGCAGGGCCCGATTCCGGGGAATTGGCTGAATCGCACTAAAACTGGCCCTGGTAACAGGACCTTTACACTGTCTTCATCGACCAGGCTAAAGCATTTGACACTATCAGTAGACCTGAACTTTGGCAATTATTATATGTCTGATTGTCCAGAAAAATTCACCAACATTCTGAGGCTATTTCATTATGCAATGCTTGGATAGGTAGATTATGTTCTCTCTGACCCATTTCCTATGCTTTTAAGAAGGGCTCTGTAATTGGTCCATTCCTGTTCAATATCTTTTTTCAGCAATGCTCAATGTCACTACAGGAGACCCAAATGCTGGTATCAGGATATGTTTCTGATCCTCTAGAAAATTATTCAGCCAAAGCTCTTTGAGGCAATTGTTCATGAGGTGCTGTATGCAGATGACTGTGCTCTATGACACACGCTTAAGAAGAGATACAGATGGATTTGCAGAGTGTGCAAAAAGGCACAGGTTGACAACAATGTGAAAAAGACAATGTGTATCAACCTGCGCCAGGGAAACCCTACATGAAATCAAAAGTCACCGTCAGCAACATGCAGCTGAATGCTATTACAGACTTCTGTTATCTTGGCAGCACATTGTCAAATGATACTACCATAGACAAGGAACTGACAATTTGCATCAACAAAGCCAGTTCATCATTTGGCAGGTTATCAGGCAATCTGGCAGCAACAAGATATTAAGGTTTAAACAAAGCTAAAAGTCTGTAAAGCAGTTGTGCTGTCCAATTTATTGTATGGGTGCAAGACCTGGACCTGCTACAGGCATTACATCAAGCTTCTTGATAAGTTCTATTTATAACATCTATGTGCCATACCCCGCATCAGATAGCACAATAAAGTTACCAATAACAAGATTCTGGAACTCAGCCAGTCCATAGGGACTGAAGCCATGTTCATTGCATCACAGTACCACTGGGTTGGTCATGTGTTAAGGATGGATGACACTAGAATGCCAAAGCAAGTTGCTGTACAGCAAATTCAAAGTGAGTAACCGCACACAAGGCAGCCAGAAGAAACACTTCAAGGACACACTGAAGCATAACTTGAAGCAGTGCAATGTTGACATCAACAGCTGGGAGTCATCAGCAACATACTGATCACACTGGTGAGCAGCAGTCAACGATGGGGTTACTCAGTTAGAGATTAATCGCTGTATGGATCTTAAAGTACAGAGGCTGAGTTGTAAACAGAGGCAGATTTGGTGGCCACAGACTGCAATCCCTTCCTTGATATCATCCTACATATGCATTCACTGTGGAAAGGACTGCTATTCATGCATTGGCCTTTTTAGCCACTCTCAGACTGACAAGATATAATACTGTTGCCAGCATCAACTTTGGTAACCAAATCCAACAAGGGGAGGAGGGATAGCTCAGTGGTTTGAGCATTGCCCTGCTAAACTCAGGGTTATAAGTTCCATCCTTGAGGAGGCCATTTGGGGCAAAAATCAGTACTTAGTCCTGCTAGTGAGGGCAGAGGACTGGACTCAATGATCTTTCAATGTCCCTTCCAGTCATAGGAGATAGGTATAGCTCCAATTCTTATATTTTATAACAACAATTTGTTACCATGCTAAAAGTGTAAGCACAATGCACAATATGGAACTGTGTAAAGAATATTAATATATTAAACAGAATGGCCAATTACTAAATTCAGATGAAATTGCTCTTAAGTAGTCTCTCCTTTCTGCTCAGATTGATTCTAGAGGGTGAGGTTGGGTAGTTGCTTATGATTATCTATCAGTCTTTCACATGGAATTCAATAAGGTTCTTGTTCCACATGCATCTGAGTCTAAGATAGTGACTGATTTTGCAATGGATGGATGGATGACTTGCTGACTACGTGGGTACTGGTGTTAGTCACAGCAAACATATTTTCAGAAGACAGTCCTGACTTTGTTACTGAGTGCAAATGGAGGTGCTGACATTGCTCTATAAAGACCTATATACCTTCATTCTTTGGTCACTGTACTTGCCACCTCTCGTCTCATGTGTTTTTCTGAGTGACTACATCTCTCCTCAAGCACTGCTAGAATGTTTAGTTTAGCTGAGATACTGTTATTAAGAGTTCATAAATATGATGGTTTCAGCATTGCCAACTCCAACTGCTCAAAAAGCCAAGAATCAGGCCCCAATAAATCATTAAATTGGCTTAAAAATAATGAGATTTTTTTCCCTTAAAAATAAATGTTGAGTTCTTTTTATTTGCCTTCTGGTTCCTGAGCTTTTAGGGTGCACTTTTTCATGCTTTTCTCTGCAACCATGAGGACTAGACCAAACATGCCAAATGCATGAAAAAAAAATGCAGAAACTAGGCTTGTTTTTGGCTTAAATAGCTTGTGAGTTTCTTGTTGGCAAGTTTTTGGCTTGTTGCTTCTCTTTTTTGATCAGCTTCCGGCAAGCAAGGGCAAGGGAGGTCAAGCAGGGGCAAGGGGCAAACAGGGACAAGGTGAAGAGAGAGTTGGGGTGCACAGTGGGTCTGTCACAGCCCCAGACTGCACGCTGGGGGAGGGGATCTATTCACAGAGTGTGGGGGTTCATAGGGATTGGCTTGTTTTGGCTTGTTTTGAAATTGGATTAGCTTGTTTTTGGCATATTGTGAAAGTCGGGATGCTTCTTTACTGCATGAAAGTTGGCAACTGTGCTACACACTTTTTTAAAAAAAACCCAGAGATTAATTATGTAATTACATGATACTAGGACTAGGAGCTTCAAAAAAGTCATGAAGCTCTCAAGAAAATCAGAATAAGAAGAGTACTGGCCTTTTATGCAGACAGAATTAAGTCATTTAGACAGTGTCCAAGAAATCTAGGCCCGCACAAGCTCTAGATGGATCACACATCCTGTATTACACTGCTGCTTACAACATGACCAATACACCTCCTCCACAAAGCCCCTTTGCCCACTCAGTGAGAGCTCAAGAAATGTCTATAGCTTTTTCTGAATGAGGTAGCTATCCTGGCATTTGCAAAGTTGCTATGTATCCTCCATACATACATTCACTCATCATTATACCATCACAACAGCTTCAAAGGAGGATGAAAATTTTGGCAAGGCCACATGTCAGTCATTGTTTAAGACTCCAAGCCCCACCACCTATGATACAGTAGGTGATTAAAATATATATCTGGATACACAACTCAACAACAGTTACAATACAGGTAAGTAACTGTTCTTTACTTTAATCTGAGAGAGTAGAGTGTGATGTTTCACTCCATATTCGTTATGAAAATATGCTTATGATATGAGTATGACATAACTAATATGTACTTTATGCAAGATGGGTCTTGTAAGATGTCATTGGAAAGGTTATAATTTACTGACTGTGATTATCCAGTTTGTATGCCTGTATCATTTCTGTATCTGAAGTTAGACATATTGACTATGTATCTGTATTTCAACTATGCTACTTTGGGTGATGCCCACTGCTAACACTTCAGGCATAAAAATGGAAAAGCCAGACAGAGCTAATGACCCATCAGCGAGGACAATGAACTATCAAAGGGCTTAGCCTTCCTGTGGATCCTCCATGCTGCCACTGACTCATGGACACTGTGATACTAAGGTGTCAGGTGGTCTTGTCACTTGATACTAAACATTACCTGGGACTTCTTGTAAATTTCCACTGGAAGGGAAGGGGGGGGTCAAGTTTGGGAAACAAAGGATTCCCACCTTATGTAAACCCTACTTAAGGGTGGGGAGGAAGGCAAACAGGACTCCTCCTCCTCTCCACCACCTGTCTGCCCAAGAAGAAAGATTGCTAAAGCCATCTGAAGTGAAGGAAGGTATGAGGGGGGTGGAGTCCAGAATGAGACAGGGGTCCAGTCTGAAAAGAAAGATAACTAGAATTCTGAACCACAGAAACTTTGCAACCTGCCTGAAATAATAATTAGGGCAAGAAATTACATTTTGTAACCTATCAGATGGGTATCCATTTTAGTCTGGATCTGTAAAAAGCAATAAAGAGTCCTGTGGCACCTTATAGACTAATAGACGCATTGGAGCATAAGCTTTCTTAAGTATATAGAGCTTAGCTTGCGTATTTTGCTTTATTTGGTCAGTAATCTGCTTTGTTCTGTCTGTTATCTCTTATATTCACTTAAAATTCACCTTCCGTAATTAATAAACTTTTTTCTTGTTTATAATATAACCCAGTTTATGTAATTTCTAACTGGGGTGGAGGGAGTTGTACATATCTCCCTCCACATTGAGGGAAGGGGCAAATTTCAGAAAACCTTTGGGTTTTGTACCCCTTTAAAAGGAGTGGGTTACCAGGGTTTTGGGGCAAGCCCCTAAGGCTGAATCTTTACAGAGTGGATCTCTGGCTCTCTGTGCAGATGGGTGTGGCCCTGTCTGTGCACTTGGCTGGAAAAGGCTGGTGAGCCTAATCCAGCAGGGCCAGGTAAATGGGACCAGGCTGGCAGAATAGGCTAACTCAGTGGCACTCCAGCACATCAGGTGACACCCCAAAGAGCCCAAATCCATCACAGGGAGAATGAAGATCCACCTTAAATGCTAGTAATGCTTGAAGACAGATGAAAATAAATCATAGTTTCCTGCTTTATTTTTTTTTCTTTTTGGCTTTGAGATGTGGACAGGGAAAAGGAAATGAAGTAGAAATAACACCACTGGCACAGAATAATCGAATTTTGTCTGAGAAACTTAGCAAACCATCTGGTTTTAGATAACATGGAGGTAAAGACAGTATTTAGGAACGAGCAAGTGGCAAGATCATTTAGAAAACTATCACTAGGAAAAGAAATACATTACCAGATGTCACAGCCAAAATGGAAAAAAGCAAAAGAATTGTCTTCACGTTTTTCTAAAAACTAACATTGTTACACTTTACAGAAACTACTTCTGATTTGAAAGGTACTTTGTCCTATGAGTGAAAATATATATTTCAGATTCAAGTTCACTTTAAAACTTATAGCAAAAAAAATGAGCATTTTTAAACTGGTAATTTATCTACAAGGAAATAATTTACTCTATTTTTTCACCATTCAATTTACAAAACAAATGTCTCTAGTGGAAACGGTTTGGGCCAAATAGTGTATAAATGGGAATTTATAACTAAAACAAGCAATATTCTTGTATTGTGCCATTTACAGTAACAATTCAGTTCTGTGCAAACAAAATTATTGCCAATGTCTTTTAAATTATATAGCTTCAGTAGCAATGGAATAATTGTTACTCCCCAAAATAAATGCTTCTTTCAGCTGCCCCAAATTGATCTGTAACCCAAGTAGTATATGAGTGTGAAATTCTGTTTATTCTGGAATTCAAATTATATAAGGAGGATTTCACAAGGCTAGTGGTTGTTGATAAGAAAATAGCACAAAAAATAGACTAAACCTTTGAGACAGCCCGCTCTAGCATTATAGATACAGAATGTAATTGCTGCAGGTTTAGAAAATGGGAGCTGCAGAATTTCAACAGATAAAGACAATGGAGATGGCTAAAACAGATTTTTTTCTCATTTAATTTTTTTTAATTAAGAGCATTTGGCAGCCTCAATCCATCTTATGTAAAGTAATTGGCAGCTAGTGATGATGGATCAGCATAGAGGCATGCTAACGTGCTTTCACACAGATGGCACATTGGTGTCCTACATTTTATATGCACCCCACTCAGGAAAAGTTGGTGATCTTTTGAATCCTAGAATTCCAGAATAAACAAGGTGCATGGACACTACCTGATCTTCAGCAGAGAAGGGGGAAAGGATTAAACTCAGCACAGCTTTCCGTTGCACAGCTGTTCAGGAGGGGTTTGGGGGACAGAGGCAGGCATACAGGACTCCACAGCAAGGGTTATAGGACTGGGTTGAACTATAGGCTGGAGAAGTGGGGGTTTTTTTGGCGGGGGGGGTAGGGTATGTTTCATTATTGTGATTTCTGGTAATTAACATTACCCAAGGAAGACTTTTTCTGACAGATCCCAACAAAACCTTTTTATTGTTCAATTGTGTTTCTGTGGAGGTTTTTGTATCCATCTGAAAATGACAGGCAGTGAGGAAAAATTTAAAAGCCTCCAGGATGTACAGTGCATATGCAGGGTAAGGATTTTTGCCGATCATCGTTGCATTACACCAAATGTTTAAGATAAAGCACATTCCTACCATGCATCCATTGCAATCATCCAACCTCCTAAAAGTTCAGAGACTGTAGGTCACATTAATAAAATGTCTATCAATATTCCCTGTATCATGTTATAATTTATTATCTTTCCCACAATTTTAAGGGTTTTCCAGAGTCACCAAACGATTTGCTTGTTATTTGCTATGTTCTGAATATGTTTTTCTTTTGCAACTGTTTGAAATTCTAATCCTAGTTACACCAGGTTGTTGATTTAACTATATCTACTTTTATTATCAAACAACACATATTTTAAGACAAAATGTGCTCTAAAGCTGGGTTTTTCCAATCACTGGGTCAGGACCCAAAATTGGGTTACCAATATGTTTCAAAGCGTTGTGTGGAAGTTCCTGTCCCACAGGGCTGGTTGGTTTGCTTCCCTACTGCAGGCACTGCAACCTCTGGGGTCCCTGCACCACTCAGGTTTGGCCCAGCTGTTATGATGATGAGAGTCCGAGTAGGCCAAATTTGAGTTAGTGGCACTGTGACCCCATGAGCCAGGTCGCAACTTTACTCACACAAATTTGGTCCAGTCAGGGGGTGGGGCCAAACCTGAGCAGCACTGCAACCACAAAGCTTGCAATGCTTGGAGCGGAGAGCCAAGCCCAGCCAGCCCCAGAGCATAGGAGCTGCAGGAGCGGCCACAATGTGGTGAGTGCCGAGCAGGACTCAGCCCCCCCACCTCCCCCAAGGGGTGGGGCAGGAGCCTACCAAAACCACACCAGGGTAGGGTTGTAACCAGGATGGGACCAGTGGGGCAGCAGTCCAGGGCACAAAGCCACGAGGACTCGGTCAGGTCACCCCCACAGGGTGGGGATCAGAGAGGGAGTGCCACCTCTACCCCCTGACTCACCTCAGAGGTCCACCTAGCCTTTCTGGGTTTGGGAGGCACAACCAAAAAATCTCCCCTCCTCCATTGTCTCTAGTAGAGGATGCAAATATGCCTGGTCACCTCAGGTGCTAAAATGCCTAGGAACGGCTCTTCCCCAGGGCCTCTACCCCGACTATTTACTGAGTTGCGACAGGCCACAAACATTTACAAATGTGTCCTGAGCCCCAAAAGGTTGAGAACCACTGCTCTAAATGCCCAGTCCAGTTCCTACTGAAGTCAGTAGTTTTGCCATTGACTTCAGTTGAAGCAAGACTGGGTCCCAATACAGTGCATGTCTAGAATTTACATATGTATATATCAAACCATGCTGTGGTGATTGTGACAGATATGACAGCCGCACATAGAATCTTTAGGGTATCATATTATATTAAGTTTATGGATGGCTTCTGTATCATGCTAGCCAGAGATTATATGCCTCTCTGGGGGAAAGGTTACAACAGCTCCTTGAGGAACGAAGAACAGTGGGTGGTGAGAATAAGGCTAATCGCTGAAACTGTAAAACCTCCAGAGAGATATTAACCCCTGGGGATGCTTGCCTGTACTGGTTCAAATGGGGCTTTCCAGAGAATTAGAAACAAAGATGGGGCTTTTGTTATAAAAGGATGAGCTTGACCTGACTTGTGTCTTTCATTTGGATTCAACAAACTGAAAGTACCATGAGTCCTAGAGGGACCCCAAGCATTCCAGAGGGATTGGAAATACTGATACCTTCCAGAACTCCATGCTAGAGTAGGAGGTGACTTCTGGTGTGATTTTAGTAAACATGTCGGAACTTTTATTATTTTATATGTTTTCTCTGTAATGCTTTTACCTTAAGAATAAATGTGCGTGCTTAGAAGAGCTGTGTGGTAACTTGCAACTGCTGGAAATACACTGTTCATAGCCCTCGGGGAGAAAGCAAAGCACAGATGCTGGTCTGTAGTCAGACTGGCTTTCGGGGCATATGACAATGTAAAGCAGAGGGCTCTGCAGCCTTAAAAACGCTAGTCTGGGTAGGGACACATGCCCCACTCCCTTCTGAGACAGGTGAAGACAGGAGTCCCTGACTGGACACTGATGGAGTGGACCATGGACTGGAGGGTGCAGTGCAGTTACATTAAAACGGTCACAATGCTAAGTCGATTTTTCTGAGTAATATCACTTGGATTAATTCACACATGAATGTATGTGGAGATACTATGGTAATGAAAATGGTACAAATGCATAGACAGATAGCGTCCCTTGCTATGAATTGCATTTAAGGAGACAGGTACCTGTGTCTCACCACAGTAGGTGCAGTCTTTCTCCATTTTCTCTATCCTGTCCTTATCTGCCCCAGTTCTTCCTTATGATCTCCATGTTATTGACTATTATAATCAAAACATATTTTTTCTCTTGCTTTGTAGCTCCCTTTTCTTGTTCTTTGCTCATCAGAAATATCAATCCCTGGCTCATGGGACTTGATCACATAGGTTCTTAGTTGAGTGCTGTGAGTGCAGAGGATAAAAACTTGGACTAACTGCTGTCTGAGCTAGCAGCCCAGTATATATAAGATGTTCTAGCTTTATTGGGGCTGTTGCAGAAGCAGGGACACAAGGCAAGTGGCTTTCAAAGAGCCAGATGACGCTTTATGTTTAGCTGTAGGTGCACATTTGCATTGGGAGGGCTAGTCTGGGGTCATCTACCTTTGGTTGGGAAATGCTGGACAAGAGTCTCCCAGCCCATGAAAATCTGTTTTTATCTTCTTTGCTACCATAGATATCCTTCTCACCTTCTGAAAACCACATAAAAACAAGAGAGGCAAGTAATCAGAATGGAGATAGCTGCTGTATTCTCTAGTTTATATTATGCCTCATTGTTTGATTGCAAAATGAAATGGGGCTGGATTGAAGGATTGAAAGGGACCCCCAACAGGTCATCTAGTCAATCCCCTACACTCATGACAGAACTAAGTATTATCTAGACCATTTAAACCCATTGCTTCTCCTCAGAGGTTAAGAAGAACAATTCTTCTCTCTCCTCCTTGTAACAACCTTTTATGTACTTGAAAATGGTTATGTCCCCTCTCAGTCTTCTTTCTCCAGATTAAACAAACCCAATTTTTTCAATCTTCCCTTATAGGTCATGTTTTCTAGACTTTTAATAATTTTTGTTGCTTTTCTCTGGACTTTCTCCAATTTTTCCACATCTTTCCTGAAATGTAGTGCCCAGACCTGAACACAATACTTCAGTTGAGGACTAAGCAGTGCTGAGTAGAACAGAAGAATTACTTGCTTATACCACTCCTGCTAATACATCCCAGAGTGATGTTTGTTTTATTTTGCAACAGTGTTACACTGTTCACTCATATTTAGCTTGTGATCCACTATGATCCCCAGATCCCTTTCCGCCGTACCCCTTCCTAAGCAGACATTTCCCATTTTGTATGTGTGCAAGTGATTGTTCCTTCCTAAGTGGAGTACTTTGCATTTGTCCTTATTGAATTTCATCCTATTTATTTCAGAACATTTCTCCAGTTTGTCCAGATCATTTTGAATTTTAATCCTACCTTTCAAAGCACTTGCAACCCCTCCCAGCTTGGTATTGTCTGCAAATTTTATAAATGTAGTTTCTATGCCATTATCTAAAACATTGATGAAAATATTGACCAGAACCAGGCACAGACTTGATCCCTGCAGGATCCCACTCGATATGCCCTTCCAGCTTGACTGTGAACCACTGATAACTACTCTCTGGGAATAGTTTTCCAGCCAGTTATGCATCCACCTTATAGTAGCTCCATCTAGGTTGTATTTCTATAGTTTCTTTTTGAGAAGGTCGTGCAAGAAAGTACCAAAAGCCTTACTAAAGTCAAGATATACCACATCCACTGCTTTCCCCCCAATCCACGAGGCTTGTTATCCTGTTAAAGAAAGCTATCAGCTTGGTTTGACATGATTTGTTCTTGACAAACCTGTGCTGTTACTTATCACCTTATCATCTTCTGTTTGCAAACTGATTGCTAAATTATTTGCTCCATAAGTGGGTCTAGACACTCGGTGGAGCTGAAGAGGACACCCGGGTTGAGGGTTTCCAAGTGAATAGGAAGATGATGGTGCTAGCAGCAGTGCAATAATAAAGGAAGAACAAAGGACTTGGGAAGGAAAGTGAAATGGTTCATTTTCACCATATGAAGTTTAAGATACTGGCAAGACATCTACAAGGAGATGTCAGAGAGAAACTGAGGTTCAGGATTAGATAGAGGGAAACAGGTCAGGAGCAGAAAGATAGACTTGGGAGTCATTGTTACAAAGTCATCATTATAAGAGAAATTTTTTTGGCTCTTGGGATATGTCTACAGAGCAAAGAAAAACCTGTGCTGGTCCATGCCAGCTGATTCAGGCTCGCAGGGCTTAGGCTTCAGGATGTTTCACTGCTGTGTAGATCTCTATGAGCTAAGATGTGAAAAAATTATCTAAGTTATATCTGGGCTCAGGCTGGAGTCCAATCTCTAGGACCCTGCAAGATGAGAGGGTCCCAGAGCTGGGGTAGAAGTCTGAGCCTGGAAGCCTACACAGCAATGAAACAGCCATGTAACACGAGCCTAATTCGGCTGGCACGGGCCAGCCACAGGTTTTTCCTTGTTGTGTAGACATACCCAGAGTGGTCTTTTTAGAGCCTGTATTGTTAATCTGAAGTGATATCGGATCAATAAATGAAAAGCCTGGCAAAACAGAGTGCAAGTCAAACCCATGCAAAATTTTTCCTCGCAATCCTTTTACCCTATGTGTTCCAAGGATGTTTAAACGTAGCCATCACAGAATTCACATAATAAAACTCCCTAACTCTGAGCAAATAGTACAAGACGTACCAAGCTGTATTAATAAGTCCAACCCTGAAATAAATTTGAAACATTTTAACTCCCTCCCAAATGACTGTAGCTTTCATCTCTATTGGAGCATTGCATCACAGGAACCAAATTTCCAGTTGCAAACTGGTAACACCACACTTACTGTGCTTAGTATGAAAAGGAAGCTGCATCAGACTATGATGGCCAAGTGAACCATGACCTCAACAATCAAAAGGAAGTCACCTAAATGATTTTTGTACTATATCCTTTCATCATTTCAACAGAGTGGGGACCAGTGCTAGTCAAGGAAGGGATCTCTTTTCTCTGATCTGTATCCCAGGGAGAAGACATGGATAATGATAGGGAATAGTCAGCATGGATTTGTAAAGAACAAATCGTGTCAAACTAATCTGATAGCTTTCTTTGATAGGATAACGAGCCTTGTGGATAAGGGAGAAGAGTGGATGTGATATACCTAGACTTTAGTAAGGCATTTGATACGGTCTCGCATGATATTCTTATAGATAAACTAGGAAAGTACAATTTAGATGGGGCTACTATAAGGTGGGTGCATAACTGGCTGGATAACCGTACTCAGAGAGTAGTTGTTAATGGCTCCCAATCCTGCTGGAAAGGTATAACAAGTGGGGTTCCGCAGGGGTCTGTTTTGGGACCGGTTCTGTTCAATATCTTCATCAACGATTTAGATGTTGGCATAGAAAGTACGCTTATTAAGTTTGCGGACGATACCAAACTGGGAGGGATTGCAACTGCTTTGGAGGACAGGGTCAAAATTCAAAATGATCTGGACAAATTGGAGAAATGGTCTGAGGTAAACAGGATGAAGTTCAATAAAGATAAATGCAAAGTGCTCCACTTAGGAAGGAACAATCAGTTTCACACATACAGAATGGGAAGAGACTGTCTAGGAAGGAGTATGGCAGAAAGAGATCTAGGGGTCATAGAAGACCACAAGCTTAATATGAGTCAACAGTGTGATACTGTTGCAAAAAAAGCAAACATGATTCTGGGATGCATTAACAGGTGTGTTGTAAACAAGACACGAGAGGTCATTCTTCCGCTTTACTCTGCGCTGGTCAGGCCTCAGCTGGAGTATTATGTCCAGTTCTGGGCACTGCATTTCAAGAAAGATGTGGAGAAATTGGAGAGGGTCCAGAGAAGAGCAACAAGAATGATTAAAGGTCTTGAGAACATGACCTATGAAGGAAGGCTGAAGGAATTGGGTTTGTTTAGTTTGGAAAAGAGAAGACTGAGAGGGAACATGATAGCAGTTTTCAGGTATCTAAAAGGGTGTCATCAGGAGGAGGGAGAAAACTTGTTCACCTTAGCCTCCAATGATAGAACAAGAAGCAATGGGCTTAAACTGCAGCAAGGGAGATTTAGGTTGGACATTAGGAAAAAGTTCCTAACTGTCAGGGTAGTTAAACACTGGAATAGATTGCCTAGGGAAGTTGTGGAATCTCCATCTCTGGAGATATTTAAGAGTAGGTTAGATAAATGTCTCTCTGGGATGGTCTAGACAGTATTTGGTCCTGCCATGAGGGCAGGGGACTGGACTCGATGACCTCTCGAGGTCCCTTCCAGTCCTATGAATCTATGAGTCTATGAGTCTATAACAACTAACTGCATAACCTGCTAAGTAACCTGGTAAAATAGCACATAGAGATAGTGTCAATGGAAAGGCCCCAAGGGGAAAACAGTGCATTAAGAGGTTTTCTCAGCTGATGAATGATGGTCCAACATTGAATCACCTGGCAGTTATGTACCAGTTACTAAACTAGTCTTTTTGAACATTATTCTTCCCAGCTATATACAGCGAGGAGAGGGCTGAGCTGTGACTTGGCTCAGGAGTTTAAGCAATTGAGATACTGAACTTCTAAGGCTTCACCTGGTGCCCCTTTATTTATTGGCATAATGTACCGCAGACTGTCACTTTCAACCTCCACATGTTCTCTCATGAGGCATTTCCCCACACTCAAAAGCCCAAGACTGAGGGAAGGGGTGATATTCAACCGGAAAAAAATATTCATGGAGTAGCAGCTGTGGTCTAGTGGATGAGTTGCTAAAACACAATGATCCAGATGATAGAGTAAATGCAAGCTTTTTAACTGCCAAGTCTGGAGCTAAGCAGTGATCCTAATTATTGGGAGTACTCCTTCCTAGGGAAAGAGGAAAATTTTGTTCAGCATTTGTTTTTTTTTTCTTCTAATTTGGCTCCATACTGAAAAGCCTAAGTGACAGGCAGAAGTGGGATAAAGCCTCAGGAGTTTGGGCTCGTTATACAATCAGCAGAAGTCTTCATCTATGCCTCAAAGCCAGAAATTAAACTGACTGCTGTGAAGGTTCTCATTTAATTCACTTGGAATGACTGACAGTAAACTTTCAGTTCCTGATTCCTGACAAGGGAGCTACAGCCCTTGAGATTCTCACTTCAGTATTCCTGGGTTGATGAAGAGGGGACATGAAAAACAAACTGCATTCAGTTGGGTGGATGGGTGCTATATCTTTACTTTCAAGAAGGATAGCCCACTTCACCTAGAATTTAAAATGATTGATGGAGGTGAAGTTAAAGAAATCATCTCTTTGAGCTTTGCTTTCCCAATTACATCTCGACAATTTGTTAATTTAAATGTATTTAGTAGCTCCAAGGGGTAAGACAGTCCTATGCCAAGTGGAGTTGATAGCAAATTAGATAGACTATATAGACAATTGCCTCAAGCATGTGACAATGGACACCTCCTCATATTTGTGATATTTCTCCAACTGTCAATAGCACAATGAAGTCATTAGTTATACAGTCACTAGCTGGCTCCCAAAAGGAAGTGAATAGCTCTCAAATAGATACTCCTTCTGCAAAGTCAGTCCATTCTAGTAACAGAGATATTTCTTTATTATGAGTTAAAATAGACTTATTGTCTGAGTCCCTCGCAGTGACACCTGACATTGACAAAGTTAAACTGTTGTCAGCATTTCCATTATATAACTCAGAGATGGGTTATTCACTCATTAAAGTTAATTTTAGGTTTATACTTAATATAGAATTTTTTCTAATGCTTAATTGTATTCATTATGCTTGAAGTTACTATATTTTTGGTGTATGGGTTAATCTGAAGGCTCAGGAAACTGATTTGTAATGTTCACCTCTCAACAGGGAGAGTTATATACTTATTTTTTTGTAGGCAGTTCTATGGTGCTCATTACTATAGTTTCTTAGTAACTCAAACTCAGATGGACTGACCTTCAAAACTGTCCTGTGAATTAGATAATTATTAACCCCATTGTACAGATGGAAAACAGATACCTGTAGCTTGTATGTGATTTGACCAAGGTCATAGCAGAATTCTGTAGCAGAGCCAGGATTAGAACCCAAATTTCCTAGCTTCCAGTCATGTGTGCATAAGTCCATCCCTCCTCCCTGATACTTTGGTTTTGTGAAAATTGACCCCAAATAGAAGGCAGGCAACCTTAATTCTGTCATTTCCTAACTTTGGAGGGCTTGACTTTGCAAAGCAAATGTTATTTTAATGTAGTTTGTGTATAAGTATAATTTATCTGGAACCTTCAAAATAAAAGTGAACATTTGCAGTTAAATATTTTTCAAGTTCATGTTTAAGGAGCAGAATTCCTTGCAGCATGAAGCATGTCTTTTCTGAGGCCAAAATATAGTCTATTTGCATTTGCTATTGTAACATTGAGAAAAATAAATTGGCAAAATATTTAACAGTAAATATTGGCTACTGCTTAAATGATAATTGCTTTTCTGTGATTTTTGAATATGCATACTATCACTGTGTCTCAAGGGGTTCATAGCTGAGAATACCAGATTCAGGACAAACTGCTAAGAAAGGAGGCAAACACACCCCAAACTGGTGCTTATTCTTCCATAAGATATACCAAGCCAGTGACCAAAGCAAACTTCTGTCTCACCACACTGGTTAATAAGAAGTCAGAAATGCAGTCTCCTTAGGCATTATAGCACTTATTTCACCACCAAGACACTAGACTTTATGATGAGTGGTTATTTAAAACCAATTTCATCAAAGGGTCCTTCTAATCCCAAGAGATCAGCCACACAGCCAGGCCAATATGTAACTCAGATCTTAGCCAATAATCACATCGTTGCCAATTCTTTAGGATAAATAAAGCTTCAGATATTAGATAAGAGAAAAAAAAGAGTTATAATGGTCAAGGAAAACAAATACATATACATTGCAAAGTTCTTGGATCAGGTTCGTAGCAGAGATGGAATAAACTGCTGGCTTGTAAAGTCTCTGGTAACTTCCAAAACATTGGCAGGTCCTCAGTCCATTGGCTGGAATGCTCCTTTTAGTATAAATTCATAGTCCAGAGATCAGAGCAGGAAAGAGGCAAAATGGAGACACTTCTCATGTGGAGGGACTGCTCACAATCTTAGTTTGTGGGAAATTATAGGCACAAGATGGAGTCCAGGGTCACATGAGCAAGTCATTTGTCTTTGCATGCTTTGATGAATCATAGGAGCAGCCATTCACAATGTACTAGCTAGTCTGTATGTAAATTACCTTGTGGGTGCTACCCCAGGTGTAAACACATTTGAAATACTGGCACATAGTCAATAATTATAACTTTAGATACAACGACATTATATGCATACAAAACAGGATAATCATATTTGATAGATTTTGACTTATCCATTGATACCATACATGACATACTTTGTATAGGATTTGTTGCAATTGTCTAACAAGGGCAACACTAATGATACAAATGGTCATGTTTCAATAATGTATCATCACACACACTATGTGCATCAAATACATAGTTGCAACATAGACCAACAACTCTAAGAATGACTAATTTTTGTTTTGAATTTTCCCTTTTAAATAATGGTAATATACTTTTTGTTATTAATCTAGCTAAAACTGAATAGCAGAGGGAAGGAAATTCTGTGTCAGTTAAAAATCTATCCTTGTCCTAATAAAAGTAATCTATTGTTTGCATAGTTTCTAAAATGCATAAAAGAATATACAGTATGTGAGTTAAAGATGGATGCATCCATCTTAACTGTAAATTCACTTACTTCAGTCAATTTACTATAGTCCCTTTACTTTAGAACACTAGGAGCAGGACAGGCAAGGAATTATGGTATTACTTGGCAATGTTTCCAGTAGCAGAGATGAGGAACAGGTTTGGACTCAACCCTGGAAGAAGTGCAAAGCCTCCCTCTTTCCTTCCAGCCCAAAATACATGTTCTATTGCCACATGTGCTGTTGCTGCCTTTTGACCTGTGTGGAAACATACCAGGTGAGGGTGAATAACCAAAGACTTGGAGAAAGAAGGAACTGGCAAGTAGATGGCAGTAGACAAATGGGCAGATGGCTGGGAGGACACATCAAATGACAGGCATGGTGGTGTTTCAGGTTGAGGTGAATATGAGGAGAGTGAGAGGATATAAAACAGTTCAAACAAAAAGGAAAATAGTTCCAGGGCCCACAAGGGGCTCAGTCCCTTCCACCATGCAATGTGGTAGAAGCACTCTTTCAGGCTCCAGTGGCAGCGTCAGATCCCGTCCTCCTGCCTGGCAAAAGGCCAAGAGCTAGTACCAGGGATTTCAACAAAAGAAAGAAACTAGCCTGTCTTCTTTCCTCAGAGGACTCAGACTGACAGTATTCTCAAGCTGTTTCTCAGCAAGTAACCACGTGGCCCAGTCTGGGAACTGTATACCCTTTTATGTCTATAACTACATATTCTCTGGCTCCATATTTTGTTTTTTTTTCCTTCCTCCTTGTTTTCTGTGGTGGTCAAGTTATCCTCACTCACCTGGTGCAGCTTGATGACAGAGGGATAAACATTTTCACATCAGCAGGCCTGGAAAATTTGCACCCAAGAGTCTTAAAAGAATTGGCTGAGGAGCTCTCTGGTGCCCTAGCATTATTATTTTTAATAAAGCTTGGAAAACTGGGAAAATTCCAGAAGATTGGAAGAATGCTGTGCTAATATTCAAAAAGGGCAAGTGGGATGACCTGGGAAATGACAGGCCTGTTCACCAGACATAAATTATGGGCAAAATAAAAGTTGATACATTATTCAATTGATAAAGAATTAAGGATATAAATATAAGTAATGCCAATCAACAAACAAAATCCAGTTAATTTGATTACATTCTTTGAAGAGATTACAAGTTTGTCTGATAAAGGTACCCGCGTAGGAATAATATACTAAAACTTTTGAAAGGCATTTGATTAAGTATCACATGACATTCTGATTAACAAATTAGCACTATACAATATCAATAAAGTACATATGCAATTAATTACAAACTGGCTAACTGACATCAAGCAGTAGTTGTCAATAGGGAAAAATCACCGAATAAGGGTATTTCTAATGGGGTTCCACAACAATTAGTATTAGGTGTGATGCTATTCAACATTTACATCAATGATCTGGAAGTAAATATAAAATCATTACTGATAAAACTTGCAGATTGCCCTGTATGTCTACCCTCCCTATCAGGATGACTTTGGGCCCATTCAAACAAAATGGGTTTTAATACAGTCAAATGCAAAGTGATACAGTTAGGAACCAGGAATGTGGTCATACTTACAGAATAAGGGACTATATCTTGAAAAGCAGTGACTCTGAAAAGGATTTAGAGATGGAAAAGCAAATGAATGTGAGGTCTCAGGGCAATGCTGTGGGAAAAGGGGCTAATGCAATCCTTACAATCTATAAATAGGAAAGCTGTGAGCAGGAATAGTGAGATAATTAAAAAGATGTTGAAAAGCTGGAGGAAGTGCAGAAAAGAACCATAAAAATGAGTGCTGGAGAACTGCCTCACAACAAGAAACTTAAAGATCTCAATCTTTTTAGTTTATCAAAAAAAAAAAAGATTGGAGTCATTGTGGATAGTTCTCTGAAATCATCCACTCAATGTGCAGTGGTAGTCAAAAAAGCAAACAGAATGTTGGGAATCATCAAGAAAGGGATAGATAATAAGACATAAAATATCATATTGCCTCTATATAAACCCATGGTATGCGCACACTTTGAATACTACATGCAGATGTGGTCGGCCCATCTCAAAAAAGGTATATTGGAATTGGAAAAGGTTCAGAAAAGGGCAACAAAAATGATTAGGGGTATAGAACGGCTTCAGTATGAGGAGAGATTAATAAGATTGGGACTTTTCAGCTTGGAAAAGAGATGACTAAGGGGGGATATGACAAAGGTCTATAAAATCATGAGTGGTATAGAGAAAGTAAAGAAGGAATGTTATTTACTCCTTCTCATAATACAATAACAAGGGGCCACCAAATGAAACTAATAGGTAGCAGGTTTAAAACAAACACAAGAAAGTATTTTTTCATGCAACGCACTGTCACCCTCTGGACCTCCTTGCCAGAGGGTGTTGTGAAGGCCAATATTATAACGGAGTTCAAAAGGGAGCTAGATAGATTCATGGAAGATAGGTCCATCAAAGGCTATTAGCCAGGATGGCCAGAAATGGTGTCCCTAGCCTCTGTTTTCCAGAAGCTGGGATTGGGTGACAGGGCACATGATGATAACCTGTCTCTTCATTCCCTTTGGGGCACCTGCCATTGGCCACTGTAAGAGGACAGAATACTGGGCTTGATGGACCTTTGGTCTGACCCAGGATGGCCGTTCTTATGTCCTTGGTTAGCAAAGACTGAGAGTGTAAAGGTGCATTCATGGGGTTCACTGCCCATGCTTTGGGTGGGGCCTCAAGCAATGCCTCTGCAACTTGCTTCTAGCTACCACTGTCTCTCTACCACCACTACCTGCTGCTGCTTACTGCTCCTGCAAAGTCATATTCTGAGGTTCCGCCACTTAACTCAGCTCCTAGCAGTTTCAGCTCTCACTGATTTCAACGGGTAGTGGGGAATCATATGGCCAGTGCAGTCTATGTGTTGTCTTTCACTGTCCCCATACAAAGTCTAAGGCTCAGCAGTGATGTCAGCTCTAGGAATCACCATCCAAAAGCAAGGACTCTCAGTGGAGTCCAAGCAGCTCTGCCGCTAAACACTGAAAAGGGGCAGGCCAAATGGTGTTTAGGACTCTTTGGGCAGAGTCCACACCATAGATAGGACACTTGTCCCCACCCACTCATCTTCAGTGGAATTTGGCATCCCTACCCACTGCTTAGCAAGTGAAGTTCAGTAAAGGGCGACCCCCTCAATCCGGGCACTTTAAGCACAGTTCTACTGCTTCTTCATGTACAACAACAACAACAATATTGCATTACCCCTGGAATACTAGAGTGATTTGTAACCCCACACCAGCCAAAATTGATCACTTTGGCACAGCAGTGTCATCTGCTGAGCACCTAGGCAGAGTAGGCATGTCTTTGTAAACAGTCTGCTCCTGAAGTCTTTTCCCCCAGCTCATCCCTAGATGTCAAGGGATAGCTCATTCAGACCCTACTTACATTTAGAATCTCAACAATAAACAAAACGTTTTTATTTATATCTGTTTGCCCATTCCTGCTGTATAATGACACTTGTAGTATAACACTTACTTGATGTGATATTTTATTTTATATTATATTATGTTACAGAGTTGTAAATGTCTTTTGGGTATGGCAATAATCTCACATCCCAGCCTATCCGACACCCTTTATTGGCCTTGTCATCCACTATCTAGAGTACTAGACAGTTATATTATCTGCAAGCACAGGAGATCTGACATATAACAAACCATAGGCTGAAATCTTTGACTTCATCAAATGCTAGAATTAAATGAAAAATTGATAAAGTGTTTAGAGATGTTTTATTTTTATTTTTAATATTTTGTATTAGGAATAATAGAATTATCAAAGTTTTTTTGTTTTATTGATTTTCAAGATGGCTTATTTATAATGACAGCATAAATAAATGGGAAGTATTTACCTTTTTAATTCCATAAGACTCCAGAGAGACTCAGTGAGAAATAGTGTTAAATAAAAAAAAAAAGGTAATTTAATTCCCATAATCCTAAAGGTAGTAAAAAGTAAACTCTGAGCAATAATTGAGCACTTCAGCAAGGCAGGGCAAGTAGTCCAACTAACATCAAAAGGATTGGTCATTTGTTTAATAACCATTTGTGTGAAGGAGGATTTGCAGAATTTGGCCTGGAATCTTTACTCTAACTCAGGGGTCAGCAAACTTTCAGCAGTGGTGTGCCGAGTCTTCATGTATACACTCTAATTTAAGGCTTCACGTGCCGGTAATACATTTAAACATTTTTAGAAGATCTTTCTATAAGTCTATAATATATAACCAAACTACTGTTATATGTAAAAGTAAACAAGGTTTTCAAAATGTTTCAGAAGCTTAATTTAAAATTAAATTAAAATGCAGATCTTATTAGTTTAGTGTGATCCTTGCCCTTGCTTTTCCTTGCTGAGTTTTCCAATGTCTGGTGGCACCTATTTAGATACTTTAAACTGCACACAGGCTTCTGAGTTATAAGTTGATAACTGGCTGGCAGGAGGTCAGAGGCTGGAACCCCAGATTGGCAGCTGAGGTGAGTGGAGCTGGCGGCTGGTAGGGCTGAGCAGGGCCGGAAGCCTGGACCCTGTCTGGCAGGGGGCCTGCGCTGGAACTCCAACTGGAAGCAAGGTGAGTGGGGTTGCGGGGACCCAGGCCAGCAAGGGGCCAGCAGCCAGAACCCCAGAGCAGGGTGGGCTGACCACCATTGCTCTAGGGTTTCCACCACCGGCTCCTGCCAGTTGGGGTCTCAGCCCGCTGCCAGCCTCGGGTTCTTTGCCCCAGGCCAGCAGGGGGTACTGAGTGGGGCTGCGGCGGGAGGGGGAGAACCCCAGCTGGCAAGGAGCCAGCAGTCAGAACCCCAGAGCAGCGGTGGGCTGACCACCACCGCTCTGAGGTTTCCACCACCAGCTCCTTGCCAGCTGGGGTCTCAGCCCGCTGCCAGCCTGGGCTTCCTTCCCACAGGCCAGCAGCGGGTGCTGAGTGGGACCAGTGGCAGGACCCCAGTTGGCAGGAGCTGGTGGTGGAAACCCCAGAGCTGTGGCAGGCTGAGCCCAGTGGTTGCAACTGTAGAATTACAAGAGAGAGAATGGCAATAGTCTTCTTCTGAGCAGCTCAGACCGGCCCTGCTCTGGTGTTTCGGCTGCTGGCTTCTTGCCAGCTGGGGTCGCAGCCTGCCGCCAGCCTGGGGTTCCTTCCCCCAGGCCAGCAGCGGGTGCTGAGTGGGACCGGGCGGGACCTTGGCTGGTAAGGGGCCAGCAGCGTGAACACCAGAGCGGCAGTATGCTGAGCAGCTTAGCCTGCCCTGCGTGCCATGAAAAATCAGCTCACGTGTCACCTTCGTCATGCGTGCCGTAGGTTGCCGACCCCTGCTCTAACTCTTTGAGTTATGGGATATTCTTAAATAGGGATCCCTCAGTCTCTCCTGATGAAGGTGTTCCAATGTGGATAAATAACAAAAGTGGCTGGAGCAGGGGATTGTACTCTGTGTCTCACTTCCTCAGGGGGGGTGGGAAGGAGGGGGGTGCCCCTAATCACTGGGCTACAGAGCCTCTCTCTTTCTCACTGGGATAGTCTTACGTTTAATACTCTTCACCACATCCTGATTACTACAACGCAGGGAAATGACTGTGTTGTTACATCTGTAGTGACCTCAATGGTGACAGTAGGCATAAGCAGAGTAAGCAATTGCTTAGGGCCCCAAGCTGCTCAAGGAGGTGCTGATTTAGTATTACCTGTAAAATACTGTTCATCTTATTTAATGTGGACTTTTTTATCAAGTCTATTAGTATGTGTTGAGTTGGTAAATTTTTAGGTTTTTAAAAATAATGCAATTAGTATTTTTGGGGGGTAGGTGAGTGGTAAGGGAATGGGGCAGAGGCAAAAATACTCCTTCTTAGCACCTCTTATAGCACTTCCATCTTGTGTTAACTGCCAAGAGAATGAAATCCTATCCCACTGCATATGATTAAGATATTTCCATGGAAGATAATCCCATTGGCATAAAGTTTCTTTGCAGGAACCTCTTGCAAAGTGAATTGCTGAAATAGAGAATCTACAGTTGTTTAAATCTCTTAGGTATGATCGTCACACAGCATTTGTGAGCACTTCACTTAACTTCTGCCCAACTTTCTGCAATCATATAATTGGTTCATTTTAATTTGGCTCACCTTTGAGCCCAGCTCAACAGCAGCTGCCCTCTGAATACTCTGAGAAACCAAAAACTTCAGTTAACAAACTATTAGAATTGCATAATTCAAGCCTTAAAACCAAGAATGAGTTGTTGAGAATATATAAAAAAGCTTGTCTTGGCAATAAAATAAACATGCACTTATTAGCCAAATTTTTCAAATTTGGCTCCGTAGAGATGGCTCGTAGGATGTGAATCTCAAATAAGTGCAGGGGATTCCATTAATTATGACAAAAGAGTATGGCTAAATTTCCTACAGTGCTTTGAACTTGTCAACCCTAAATCCATCATTAGGCCCGAAAGTATACGTAGTGAGTACCCAAAAACCTCACTGAAATCAAGCATCTTTGAAAGTCAGTTTGTCACACACTGCAACCCTTCTAGAGCTCGCCTGGCTGGACACTCACTAGGCTGGCTGTTGTGCTTAGGGTCCACCTCACTAGGCTCCATGTAGGTTAAGCCTCCCAAGCAGAATCCAGGCATTCTCCCTGGCTGAGGTCTATAGGCACACTCTCAGGGTGCATTACATCTATTTAGAGCCCTCTCAGTGCTGGGACCCTGTTGTCCAACTGCCTAGGCCCTAGGACTAGTATTGACCCCCTCTGACTACCTCATAACTTAAGAATACTCTTTCTCAGAACCCCACCTTGTGGGTGCTCTGAGTTTACAGTTTAACTCTTCAGCGAACTATACCAGTGAAACAAAACATACTTTGCGCAGGATTCTAAAACATCAGTACTCTCCATTTAGATAGCACAAGAGATACATAGACAAAAATAATAAACAAGCCTGCTTCCATCTAGTCATCATTCTGGAGAGTTCTTTGGGCTTGGGACAGAGTTCTCGGTGAATTCCAACTTCCTCCCCGCCTGCACATGGCTTCTCTTGAAATTCATGGCATCTGATCTATGCTGTCAGGACCCTTCCTCTGCTCCTGGTCTTTCCTCAAAATAGCCGCTGACAGGCTGTCCTTAGGATTTATGGGGCCCTATGCAGTATTATTAAACTGGTGCCCCTATGCCTGGAGGCAGCTTGGGCACATATATATTTTAGATAAGAGTGGTCTTTTGAAGAAATTATTTAAAAAAAACTTTCAATTGTTAGCCCTGTACTACTATCCCTTGAAACTTCAGTCCTACATAGAGGTAAAAGGACAGAAAAGGTAGCAAGCCCTACATTCAAAATGGAGTTTGCAGTTTGACACAGATATTCATAAAAAGATATCTGGATATCAAATAGAATTAATAAGCCTTACATAAACAGATTCCCCAAATACTTACATAGGCCACTTTCATTTAGATGCTAACTATGGATTTAGAAGCTCTCAAATCTGAAAAAACAAACAAACAAACATTCTTTTCAAGAATAAATAAATGTATTACAAAACAACAGTATTAACACTGACCTGTGTATTTGTTCAATACATTATTTTTATTATCTTGATTTTAATATCTAAATATTTTTGTTTAAGAATGTTGTTAAGGGGGATATAGTTAAATTGACAGCAGAATGGTTTCGTAAAGTACTTATAAAAGCTGTTTCTTGACAATAATGTTAGCTGAATTTTAATAGGTAAAGTGTATAATATTGTTGCTGGTAAAATACGTATGTATGCTGACTTGTATGTGAGATTGATTAATGCATCTCACTGCCCTCACTCTTTCCTCAACTCTACAAGCACTTCTCCTCACAGTACCAGCCCTTGCTTCCCCTGGACTGCTCCCTCCTATTCTCCATCAGGTCATGGGAATCAGGGTCGGCTCTAGGCATATTGCCTCCCCAAGCACGGCAGGCAGGCTGCTTCGGCGGCTTGCCTGTGGAGGGTTCGCTGGTTCGTCGAAGTCGCGGGACCAGTGGACCCTCTGCAGGCACGCCTGCGGGAGGTCTGCCGAACCCATGGAACCAGCAGACCCTCCACACGCAAGCTGCTGAAGGCAGCCTGCTTGCCGCCCTCGCAGCAACCAGCAAAGCGCCCTCAGTGGCTTGCTGCCCCAAGCACACCCTTGGCATGCTGGTGCCTGGAGCCGCCCCAATGGGAACGTCTGGTGCTCAGCACTTTTGAAATACTATTGGTTTATTTGAAAGTGGAGTAGGGCTGGAAATGGTTTTCCCAACCCAGAAAAAAATTACGATTTTGAAAAAAATTTCCTTGTCCCAAATCAGTACAAAATGTCAAAATCTCAATTTTTTCTATGAACTGTAAATCCACCCCTCCCCACACAAAAATCTGTTTGGGTCAATCAAAACATTTTGATTGCAGGGGAGACTAAGACTAAGACAGAGGAACGGACAAGCTAATTAAGGGATACGGTGGTGGTCTGGTGCCTGCTGGGGGCCTGTGTTGTTTTGATAACCAGGCTTCAGGTGGGAAGGCCATGACTGATAGAGAGGTAGCAGTGAAAGACACAATGAGGATGACTGGATGTGGAAGCTGCGGCATGTACATGATCCTGGAGGGGGCGCCTGAAAAGAGCTTTGTCTGCATGAAGTGCCGCCTGATAGAGCTGATGGAAGAGAAGATCCGAGGACTGGAGATGCAGGTGCAAACTCTGGTTGAGTTTAGACAGGGGTTTGAGCAGATGATGGAGCACAGACACGAGAGGGCTGAAGGCGTAAGCTCAGACATGCAGATGGAAGCACGACCAAAGAATTCAGAGGAGAGACTGCTGGGTGAGGAAAGTGGACGGTGGAAGCATGTGACTAAGAGAACCAGGCAGAGGAAAAGAAGGGACAGTGAAGGAGAAATAGAACTCAGGAACAGGTTTGCAGAGTTGGAAAATGAAGAAGGGGCACAGAAGGTGGCCGCTGAAGGAGAGAGGGCAAGGAAAAAGAGAAGAGCTGATAGTCCTGCAAGAGGAGGGGAGGAGTCAATGGAGGCAACACCAAACATGAGCCCTAGGAGGATTGCAAGGGGGAATAGGAATCGAGAGGACTTGCAGCCAGTGGGTGCGGGGGATAGACCAGAGAAGCGCACTGTCACCAGGAAAAGGCAGGTCTACGTGATTGGAGACTCCTTACTGAGAAGAGTATACAGGCCTGTGACTAGAGCTGATCGGGAGAACAGAAGGGTGTGTTGTATGCCAGGTGCTAAGATACAGGATGTGGACCTGAGGCTGAAAAGGATGCTAGCGGGAGCGAGGAAGAATCCGTTGATTGTCCTTCATGTGGGAACGAATGATACGGCTAGATACTCTCTGGAATGTATCAAGGGAGACTATGCCAGACTGGGGAAGACGCTTAAGGAAATCGAGGCTCAGGTGATCTTCAGTGGGATTCTGCCGGTTCCTAGAGAAGGGCGACAAAGGTGTGACAAGATTATGGCGATCAACAGATGGCTCAGGCAGTGGTGCTATAAGGAGGGCTTTGGGATGTACGGCCATTGGGAAGTATTTACAGACAGAAGACTGTTCTCTCGGGATGGACTTCATCTGAGCAAGGAGGGAAATAGACTTCTAGGATGGAGGCTCGCCGATCTGATTAAGAGAGCTTTAGACTAGAAATTTGGGGAAGATGGTTGGGAGATATTCGGGAGATCTCCACTCCGGAATTTAACCTTGACAGGGAAGTAAACAACGTAAGAGGGGATACAGCCGTGGACAGAAGAATTGGCATAAGGAGGAAGGGTAGTGTAGATAACAGACTAACAGGTGACGTTGGTGGTAGAATGTCTGTGCCTAACAGGGTACAGAATGTGAGTGAAGTCAAACAGCAAAAATTAAGATGTCTGTACACTAATGTGAGGAGCCTAGGGAACAAAATGGAGGAACTAGAGCTACTGGTGCAGGAAGTGAAACCAGATATTATAGGAATAACAGAAACTTGGTGGAATAGTAGTCATGACTGGAGTACAGGTATTAAAGGCTATGTGCTGTTTAGGAAAGATAGAAATAAAGGCAAAGGTGGTGGAGTAGCATTGTACGTCAATGAGGAAGTTAACTGTAAAGAAATAAGAAGTGATGGAATGGACAAGACAGAGTCTGTCTGGGCAAAAATCACACTGGGAAAGAAAGCTACTAGAGCCTCCCCTGAGATAGTGCTTGGGGTTTGCTACAGACTGCTGGGATCTGATTTGGATATGGATATAGACCTCTTTAATGTTTTTAAGGAAGTAAACACTAATGGGAAATGTGTGATCATGGGAGACTTTAACTTCCCAGATATAGACTGGAGGACAAGTGCTAGCAAGAATAGTAGGGCTCAAATTTTTCTGGATGTGATAGCTGATGGATTCCTTCACCAAGTAGTTGAAGAACTGACACGAGGGGATGCCATTTTAGATTTGATTTTGGTGAGCAGTGAGGACCTCATAGGAGAAATGGTTGTAGGGGACAACCTTGGTTCGAGTGATCATGAGCTAATTCAGTTCAAACTAGATGGAAGGATAAACAAAAATAGATCTGGGACTAGGGTTTTTGATTTCAAAAGGGCTAACTTTAAAGAATTAAGGAAATTAGTTAGGGAAGTGGATTGGACTGAAGAACTTGTGGATCTAAATGCGGAAGAGGCCTGGAATTACTTTAAGTCGCAGCTGCAGAAACTATCGGAAGCCTGCATCCCAAGAAAGGGGAAAAAAACCATAGGCAGGAGTTGTAGACCAAGCTGGATGAGCAAGCATCTCAGGGAGGTGATTAAGAAAAAGCAGAAAGCCTACAAGGAGTGGAAGAAGGGTGGGATTAGCAAGGAAAGCTATCTTAGTGAGGTCAGAACATGTAGGGATAAAGTGAGAAAGGCTAAAAGCCATGTAGAGTTGAACCTTGCAAAGGGAATTAAAACCAATAGTAAAAGGTTCTATAGCCATATAAATAAGAAGAAAACAAAGAAAGAAGAAGTGGGACCACTACACACTGAGGATGGAAAGGAGGTTAAGGATAACCTAGGCATGGCCCAATATCTAAATAAGTACTTTGCCTCAGTCTTTAATAAGGCTAATGGGGAGCTTAGGGGTAATGGAAGGATGACAAATGAGAATGAGGATATGGAGGTGGATATTACCACATCTGAGGTAGAAGCCATACTTGAACAGCTTAATGGGACAAAATTGGAGGGCCCGGACAATCTTCATCCGAGAATATTAAAGGAACTGGCGCATGAAATTGCAAGCCCATTAGCGAAAATTTTTAATGAATCGGTAAACTCAGGGGTTGTACCGTACGACTGGAGAATTGCTAACGTAGTTCCTATCTTTAAGAAAGGGAGAAAGAGTGATCCGAGTAACTATAGGCCTCTTAGTTTGACATCTGTAGTATGTAAGGTCTTGGAAAAAATTTTGAAGGAGAAAGTAGTTAAGGACATTGAGGTCAATGGTAATTGGGACAAATTACAACATGGTTTTACTAAAGGTAGATCGTGCCAAACCAACCTGATCTCCTTCTTTGAGAAGGTGACAGACTATTTAGACAAAGGAAATGCGGTAGACCTAATTTACCTGGATTTCAGTAAGGCATTTGACACAGTTCCACATGCAGAATTATTAGCCAAATTGGAAAAGATGGGGATCAATATGAAAATTGAAAGGTGGATTAGGAATTGGTTAAAGGGGAGACTACAACGGGTCGTACTGAAGGGTGAACTGTCAGGCTGGAAGGAGGTTACTAGTGGAGTTCCTCAAGGATCGGTTCTGGGACCAATCTTATTTAACCTTTTTATTACTGACCTTGGCACAAAAAGAGGGAATGTGCTAATAAAGTTCACGGATGACACGAAGCTGGGGGGTATTGCTAACACGGAGAAGGACCAGGATATCATACAGGAAGATCTGGATGACCTTGTAAACTGGAGTAATAGTAATAGGATGAAATTTAATAGTGAAAAGTGCAAGGTCATGCACTTAGGGATTAATAATAAGAACTTTAGATATAGATTGTGGACGCATCAGTTGGAAGCAACGGAGGAGGAGAAGGACCTTGGGGTATTGGTAGATCACAGGATGACTATGAGCCGCCAATGTGATATGGCCTTTAAAAAAGCTAATGCGGTTTTAGGATGCATCAGGCGAGGTATTTCCAGCAAAGATAAGTAGGTGTTAGTACCTTTATATAAGGTGCTGGTGAGACCCCACCTGGAATACTGTGTGCAGTTCTGGTCTCTCATGTTTAAGAAGGATGAATTCAAACTGGAACATGTTCAGAGATGGGCTACTAGGATGATCCGAGGAATGGAAAACCTGTCATATGAAAGGAGACTCAAAGAGCTTGGCTTGTTTAGTCTAGCCAAAAGAAGGCTGAGGGGGGATATGTTTGCTCTTTATAAATATATCAGAGGGATTAATATTAGGGAGGGAGAGGAATTATTTAAGCTTAGTACCAATGTAGATACAAGAACGAATGGGTATAAACTGGACACTAGGAAGTTTAGACTTGAAATTAGACAAAGGTTTCTAACCATTAGAGGAGTGAAGTTCTGGAACAGCCTTCCAAGGGGAGTAGTGGGGGCAAAAGACATATCTGGCTTTAAGATTAAGCTTGATAAGTTTATGGAAGGGATGGTATGACGGGAGAGCCTAATTTTGGCAATTGATCTTTGATTATTGCCAGATAAGTATGCCCAGTGGTTGGTGATGGGATGTTGGATGGGATGGGATCTGAGTTACTGCAGAGAATTCTTTTCTGAGTGCTGGCTGGTGAGTCTTGCCCACATGCTCAGGGTTTAGCTGATCGCCATATTTGGGGTAGGGAAGGAATTTTCCTCCAGGGCAGATTCGCAGAGGCCCTGGAGGTTTTTCGCCTTCCCCTGCAGTGTGGGGCATGGGTCACTTGCGGGTGGATTCTCTGCAGCTTGAGGTCTTCAAACCACAATTTGAAGACTTCAATAACTCAGGCATAGGTTAGGGGTTTGTTATAGAAGTGGATGGGTAGGGTTCTGTGGCCTGCTTTGTGCAGGGGGTCGGACTAGATGATCACATTGGTCCCTTCTGACCCTAGAATCAATGAATCTATGAATCTATGAATTTTGTTTCAATAATTTTTTTAAAATGTTTTTACTATAAATTAATTTAAATTTTGAAATGAAAAGAGCTTCTGAAGAAAAAATTGGAAACTTTTGTTTTAAAAAGTTTCAGTTTTGACAAATTGGCATTTTTCTGTGGAAAAAACATTTTGTTCAAGAATTCCCAACAGTTCTATTGAGGAGCCTAAGTTTAGACTCCTGTTTTTTGAAAAGCGGAGTTTGGATTTTCAATGGATCCTTCTCCTATTTAAGGCAATGGAAGTTTTGCCTTTAACTTAACTAGGGGATAGATTGGGAACATTAATATTATAATTAAAATTAAAAAGTAGGTTTTAAAACTATTATTTAGGTTTCTCAAGCAACCATCATACCAAAATATGGAAAATGTCACACACTCAAGACATATTCAGGGTTTAGTGCAATTGTTAATGAATAATTTAAGCCCAAAGCTCTTTACAAATGAAATTGGTGATTAATTAATAAATCAAGATTTCTTTCTGACCTTTTAAAATAAATTGATATGTCAAGGACAGAAATAATTCTAGATCTTCAAAATCTCTTCCAGACAGGACTGGTTCAAGAGCAGAGACAGACACTTTCCACACCAATGCCTTGGTGCCTATGAAGACAGTTTTCATCGCTATTCACTTTACACCATATTGATTGATTCTAAAATGCAGTTAATTAATAGCTGTCTCCCCACTTCCCTCCTTTAAAAAAAAAGCAGTTTTGAGCTGATAGTTAAGTTGACATTCAAAAATTAAAAAGGAACACGCTTAGGTACTCTCCTCACTAAATCATGATAATTCAAAAATAAGGCTTTCAAAAATTTGTCCCCTAGAGAGTAAAACCATTATTTCTGCAATGCTTCTAGTTTGAGAAAGACAGGAGTCTCTTTCCTAATACAGATCTTGTGCTGTTAGGTGAACTTACATTTGATTTCCTGGTTATTTTCTTAGAAGATATATTAAAAAATCCTTAGATGAGTCATCTTTGTGACTTTTTCTCTCTCTTCTTTCAGTAGAGAACTGCGATTCTAATGCAAGAAAAGTTAAAAATGTGGGTAAATATAAAAAATGCAACACTGGAGCAGAACATAGGTCCAGGTAGTCACTTTGCCAGATTCCCTTCTGTGGTGAGATCTTCCTGACACAGGAGAGAGAGTGTGAGTGATGCAGTATCAGGAATTGATTACAGCTTCCTGTTTCCATGGCTGATCTGCACCAGCCTGTGGGCTTCTCTAACCTACTCTGGTGGCTAAGGTCTCCACAGAACCATGCACTAGCTGAGAATTGGTGGATCACACATGACCTTACCTGGTCCGTGCTGTGCTACCTCCCATCTCCTATGCAAGGTTGGGGGTGGAGCAGTTAGTATAGGAGCTGGTTATACCATTTTATACCAGCTGAGAACTCCATTCTGCACCTGGGGTATTCCCAAGTAGCCAGCTACAGCACTACACTGGTTTGAGGGAAGTAATCTGGCCTACTGCTTCCAGAGGAAAGCAAATACCTGTGGGTCCAATCTTGCAAACATTTGCATATGTGGGTTTAATTCATAGGGTAGGATTTGACCTTGTATTTGCATGCAGATAATTTGCCACACTTTAGCCAGAAGGAAATAGATTTCCTGCGTCCTGCAAGCAGTCAGCTTATACCCACTTTAAGCTTTGAAAGGCAACACATTGAGTCACTTATAGCTGCTTAATTCTTAGTCAAAGTTGTCAGCGAGGTTTCTGACTGAAACATTAATTAAAAGATGGAACTTGAATAAATTGGAGGAGATAGCAATTTGGAGAAGACTGTGACTGAGTACGTGCAGGGCTTAAATTCAGACAGAGCTGTCCAGAGCAAAGCTCTGGAAAATATTTTCAAACCTGCGAGACAGAAGCCCTGAGCCCCGGTGCTTCCCACAGGGCTAAAGCCCTGGGCCCTGGTGTCTCCCATGAGACTGAAGCCTCAAGTCCCCATGCAGCCTGGGGACTGATGCTCCAAGCCCTGGAATCTCCTGTGGGACTGAAGCCCTGAGCCCCAGAGCTCTGCGAAATACTCTGTGAGAATTTAAGCTTGAGAATCAGCGTGTCTGTGTGTGCGAGTACATGCACATGCACTTGGTGAGGGGAAAGGGTCAAACCAATTTGAAATGTGTAGCACAAAGTTTTACGTTACACAGGTTTTACACTGCATAACAGCCATGTATTCTGAGTGCATACATTCCTGGAAGCAGGCAGGGAGGAGATTAAAAAATTGCTTAATTTTTTTTTCCCTTGCATAGTTGTCAGTGCTTTTAAAAACCTAGTCTTTTCAGTTATTTCAGTGTTAACAAATGTAGCCTAGAAATATGGATGAAGTCCTCTAATACCACGAAAAAGCAAAAATGATCCTTTACATATAAATCTCAGCTTATTACGTCTGCAGTTTCTGGGGGTTTTTTTCACAAATTTTAATCATTTATTCATTTTTCCATCTGAAATATGGTTTGTATCTTTGCGAGGCTAATCATCTGCATAGCAAAACTGATTCTCTTTATAACTCCATTACACCAGTGGTCCCCAACCTTTTTGTGGCCACTAGCACATTCATGTTTTCCGAAGAGTGTGGCGGGCACCAATAATTACTCAATACAGGGCCAACTCCAGGCACCAGTGGAGCAAGCACGTGCCTGGGGCAGCACATGCTACGGGGCGGCATTCCGTCCATTCTGCAGAGTCGAAGCGTTTTTTTTTTTTGTTTGTTTTTTGTTTGTTTTTTGGTTTTTTCTGGCGCCAGTTCTGGGCAGTGCAGAGAGAAGCTGGAGAGAAGCTGGGAGGACAGAGAACACTGGCGCCCGCAACCTGCAGCCCCGGAGTTCTCTGTCCCTGGCAGGTGCGGGGCTGTGGCTTCTCTCTGGCTTAAGCCATGGCCCCGCGCCTGCCAGGGACTGAGAACACCAGTGCCCACAACCTGTAGCTTCAGCTGCAGCTTCTCTCCCCTGCTGTGCACTAGGCAGGCACACATAATTGCCCCGGTGGGCAACATGGCGCCCACGGGCACTGCGTGGAGGACCACTGCATTACAGGAAAACTCAGATTTTATTAACTCCAATTTAACGAAACTCCCTTTCTTCTGAAATGCCTTGATGTACCCCAACTTAGCAGTAGTATTGCATTTATTATTATTATTATTTATATACATTCATAAGGTGGCAGCATTTTGGTTTTTCCCTGGGAGTTTTCCCACTTGTAACAGGCAGTACTGGAGAAAGTAGGAAAGTGCTTTTTGGAAAAGTAGGCAGTTGAGATTGGCATCATTAGCAGAGCGAAGGCAAGAGCTGCCCTTATCATAAAAGAGTAGGTTGGATAGGTGCGGTGGGGCTATATTATGAAGGACTTTGAAAGTAAGTGCAAGAAGTTTATGCTTGATGTAGTGGAAGAGGGAGAGTCATGGTAGGAAGTTAAAGAAGGGAGTGCTGGCATCAAAGCAATGAGCCAAGAAGAGGATCTTATTAGCTGTGTTTGGAATGCACTTTGAGGGAGTATGTTGTAAGCATCAAGGCCAGAGAGTAGATTTCAGCAGTCAAAGTACTTCAGAGCTTGAACATGTTTACAGTGTGTCATGGGGAGCATGCAACAAGCCTCCCCATCTTCCATGGTGCACTAAGGGCGCAGTGGCTCAAAGGGCACAGTGAGGAACAGCAATGAGGTTTTCACACAGCAGCCCAGAGCACGTCCACCAATGTAATATACGCCATCATATGCCAGCAATGCCCCTCTGCTATGTACATCGGCCAAACTGGACAGTCTCTACGGAAAAGGATAAATGGACACAAATCAGATATTAGGAATGGCAATGTACAAACACCTGTAGGAGAGCACTTCAACCTCCCCGGCCACACTATAGCAGATCTTAAGGTGGCCATCCTGCAGCAAAAAAACTTCAGGACCAGACTTCAAAGAGAAACTGCTGAGCTTCAGTTCATCTGCAAATTTGACACCATCAGCTCAGGATTAAACAAAGACTGTGAATGGCTTGCCAAATATAAAACCAGTTTCTCCTCCCTTGGTTTTCACACCTCAACTGCTAGAACAGGGCCTCATCCTCCCTGATTGAACCTACCTCATTATCTCTAGCTTGCCTGCATATATATACCTGCTCCTGGAAATTTCCACTACATGCATCTGACGAAGTGGGTTATCACCCACGAAAGCTCATGCTCCAAAACGTCTGTTAGTCTATAAGGTGCCACAGGATTCTTTGCTGCTTATACATCTACTTGTGCATCATGGAGCTCCAGGAGGCATTCTGCCTTCTCCAGGTCACACTGACTACTAAAGCTCCCTTTGGGCATGTGCAGCTGTGCTTTGCTTCTAATTTTGGACAAGGCACAACTGAGCCATCAATAATTCATAAAGCTAACAGCCCAATCCTGTAAATACTCACACATACATTTAATTCCACTGAAATTAATTTGGCTATTCATGCTTAGCCGTAAGCACAAGGCTCCTCCACCACCATCCAAAAACCCCAACCTCCAAAACCAACACAAGCTATAGGTTCACTTGAAGATTCCAATGTGTAACAGAGGTCCATTGGTGCCAGCTGGCAAAGGGGTCACTACTTTGTGCCAGCAGGCCTCAAAAACTCACTGCACCTAACACATTACTGTCAAAGTATTTATCTGAAAAGAATATCACGTGAGATCTTAAATGAAAGCCAGGATCAGGCTGGTCATTACTATCACTGTGAAATGTATGTATGGATGATATTTTAAAAGGTATGACTATATATGGGAAATAGATCCTTATAGTTTGTAGGAAGGTGTTACTCCACAGCAGAGATGAAAAACCGGTCTTGCCAGATGAAGAGATGTTTATTTGTTGGTCAATAATGAATGCTATCTTTGCATTAAGATTGCTTGTGGAAAAAATATACAGAAAAGAGGGAAAGCCTGCACGTGGAGAAACATAACAGTTTCTAGGTAAAAATTGTAGCACAACTGGGCTTGGCACTATGCCTCTTTTTATTTCATGTCGGTGTTCAATGCACTTGTAGAAAACACCCAGAGAGTGGCACCATGGTTCATGCTTTCTGCAGATGATGTAGTGCTTGTGAGGGAAAGTAAATAGTAAATGGAACAAGATTTAGAGAGATGGAGGTGCATACTTGCAAGAAATGGCATGAAAATCAGCAGAAATAAACCAGAGCATATGGTCTGTAGATTAGATGATACCCTTGTCAAAGCGCCCGCCCCCCCACTCTGAACTTTAGGGTACAGATGTGGGGACCTGCATGAATAACCTCTAAGTTTATTTTTACCAGCTTAGGCAAAACAGTCGCTGCCACCACCAAATGGCGAAGCAACCAGCAACAGAACCATTGCCAGCACTGAGTCCAGCGCTTGCAACCCCATCTACAACTTCAACACCAGAGAGCACCAGAGATCCTGAACTGGCAGAAGCAGCAGAGAACCCTACCCAAGAGGCTCAGCCAGGGGGATATGAACTGGGGAAATATTTGGGGGAAGGCAGAGTTCCCAAATGGCTCTCCCTCAAATGTTTTTTTAAAACATTTGGTAGTGGCAGCGACTGTTTTGCCTAAGCTGGTAAAAATAAGCTTAGGGGTTATTCATGCAGGTCCCCACATCTGTACCCTAAAGTTTAGAGTGGGGAGGACACCTTGACAACCCTGCAGGTGAACTCAATGAGAAATTTATAAGCAGAATATGAAAGGCATGGACTAGATGGAGAGAAGTGAGTGGAATGATTTGTGATAAGAGAATGCTTACCATTGAAAAGTAAGAGCTACAAGACAGTAATTTTGCCTACCCTTTTGTATGGCTCCAAATGCTGGGCACTGAGAAAGAGAAAGCTGCAAATCTTGATTTCAGTGGAAATGAAAATGTTAAGATGGATACTTGGAGTTACAAGGATGGACCATGTTTAGAATGAATTAATTAGAGAAAGTGTGAAGGTGGTAACAATTATAGGCCTGGTCCACACTATGCTGTTAAACCAATTTTAACAGCGTTAAATCGATTTAACGCTGCACCCGTCCACACTACACTGCTCTTTATATCGATTTAAAGGGCTCTTTAAATCAATTTCTGTACTCCCACAAAACGAGAGGAGTAATGCTAAAATCGATATTACTATATCGATTTAGGGTTAGTGTGGACGCAAATCAACGTTATTGGCCTCATTCTTTTACAGTAGCTACCCACAGTGCACCGCTCCAGAAATCGACGCTAGCCTTGGACCACGGACGCACACCACCGAATTAATGTGCCTAGTGTGGACGCGCACAATCGACTTTATAATATCTGTTTTATAAAATCGGTTTAAGCTAATTCGAATTTATCCTTAGTGTAGACGTACCCATAGAGAAGCTGAAAGAATCCAGGCTTACATAGTTTGAGCATGTGAAAAGAAGATCGGAAGAATATATAAGAAACAGGGTGTTAAACTTACAAAAGAAAGGCTGGAAAATCCAAAACTGGATATCTGGGTGGCATATAAAATTATTTAACTGCAGAGTTTCTGAGGCACTGCTTCAAGACAGACTGCAGCAGAGAAGAAGGACTTCAAGAGCCAACTCCATACAGAAGAGACTACAAGAAGGAGAATTACTTTAGTTGTGGTGTGATTTTTTTTTTTTACCAATATAGTTATACAGGTAAAAGCTCTAGTGTGGATGCAGGTATACCTGTAATAGGGTGTCTTATACCAGTATAGTTATTCCTCTTCCCAGATAGGAATAGCTATATTCATATAAAGCACCTTTATACCAATATAACAGTACCAGCACTAGGGAGTTGTAGTGCTTTAACCATACTGGTATACCAGTATAACAGTATCAGTACTGGGATAGTGGATATTGGTATAGTTAAAGGGGTAAAACTTTCTAGTGTGTACAGACTCTAAGTCTAGTCCTTGTGATGTACCAGGGAACTGGGTGAAGAGAAGTTTCTGAATGGACAGCATTCTCTCCTTCCACTCTCTCAGACCAAATCAACCTGCCATGGAATCCTGTGCTTTCAGAACAGAAAGTGATGATAGGACCAAATGTCAATATTATTAGTATTTTTAAAATAGAGAAAAAAAGGAATAGGAATTGAGCTGTTGATTCACCAATTGGCTGAAAAGAACAGGAAACATAAATGTGAGCCAACAATTTGGGGATAGGGTGACAAGACATATCTGGGACAGAGTGGTAGTTACCCTGGACAACACATTTTGAGGAAATTCACCTTGACAAAATTCTTGTTAGCTATTTGTTTACATTTTAAAGGCTATCTAATCAAAGAAAATGGCCCAAATTCACACAATCTTTAAAACTAATGAAAAAGGCAATATAATATATTTGAATGTTTATGTACTTTGGAGAATCTTCAAATTAACTCTGGGAGTCAGGATAAAGAGACCAGATATGAAAGAACTCAATTTTTTATTCATTTAAAGGAGATCACTTCTAAAGCAATTAATCACTGAAATTGACAAAACAAATTCTATGTTTGGAAGCAAAGAGACTTTCCTTTTTTGAATAATTAACCTTTTAGCCATTAAAGCAGCTTCTAATTCCATCATCTTCTGAAGAGAAGATGGATCAGGAGCCTTCTGTAAATATTCTGCAATGAACAGCCAGGCTCTTCCTAGCAAAGTGCATATAGGGCTTATTTACTATCAAGAAAGAGGATATAGGGTAGGGGGAGCCTTAACCAAAACATCAGTTCTGAACACCCTGGAATTCTGGGGAAGTTTGATCTATATTTGGATTCAGTTTTGGGCGATAGGTTTTTGTTTTTCTTTAAAGATTTCAGTGCTGGCCTTATTCTGCTCCCACTAAAATCAACAAGAGTTTAAAAATTGATTTCAGTTGGAGAAGAATTATGCTTACAGTTAACAAACTGTTAGGTATCCTCTTGTTCATTATCAGAGGGACAGGAAAACAAACATTCTGGAATTGGTCTTTCTTGAGGTATGGACTCTGGTACAAATTATTGCTCCACCTCCAGAGGTAGAGGATGAACACTTTCTGGAAATCTATAGCTTGTGTACACAGGAAGGACGATACTGGATCAGGCACCTAGTCCATCTCATTCAATATCTTGTCTCTGGCATTGGTCAGCACTGGATTTGTAGATTCTAAGGCCAGAAGTCCTTTATGATCTAGCCTGGACTCCTGCATAACACAATAAAGCAGAACCATAATATAGATTCAGTGTAAATTTAAAAAAAAAAAACCACAGTAAGAAGATGTGGGATAATGTACTCCCCATGAAGGTCTCATCCTAATCTCTAATTGAGACTGACATAAATCTGGAAGAATGCAGTTTTATCTCCTGTCATAAACAGATAGCTAAGGGTTAACGTCTCTTTCACCTGTAAAGGATTAACAAACAGTGACCTGAAACACCTGACCAGAGGACCAATCAGGAGACAAGATACTTTCAAATCTGGGTGGAGGAAAGTTTGGGTGTGGGTCCTTTGTTCTTGGGCTGTTCTCTTTCTGGGCTCTGAGAGTGACCACACGAATCTCCAGGCTCTCTAATCTTCTGTTTCCAATTGTAAGTACAGCGGTAGAAAGACAATATAGGTTTTTACATTGTTTTTCTGTATTTGCAAATGTGTAGTTTGCTGGAAATAGTTTAAATTGTATTTTTTCTGGATAAGGCTGCTTATCCATTTTCTATTAGCTAAAAGACCCTGTAACTGTTTATCATCTAAATTGCAGAGATAAACCTTTTACTTTTTTCTTTCTTTTTTATTAAAAGCTTTACTTTAAGACCTGTTTGATTTTTTTCTCCTAGTTAAGGCTCAAAGGAGCTTGAATCTGTATTGCCCTGAGGGAGGGAAAGGTAAATTTCCTCTTTGTGTTAGATTCACGGAGTTGAATCATGGTGATCTCCTAGGGTACCCAGGGCGGGAAAGATCTGGGAGGAGGTAAAGAGGGGGAAAGGAATGGTTTATTTCACTTTGTTATGAGACTCAAGGAATCTGGGTCTTGGGGTCCCCAGGGAAGGTTTTGGGGGGACCAGAGGGTATCAGGCCCTAGAAATTCCTGATTGGTGGCAGCCTATCAGATCTAAGCTGGTAATTAAGCTTAGGGGAATTCATGCTAGTACCCATATTTTGGACGTTAAGGTCCAGATTTGGGAATTATACTATGACATCTCCCTTCCAAATTTTGTTTATTAACATTATTAACATTACAACTCTGGATATTTCTTACCATCCATATGCATGTTGAATAACTTTTTGAGTCTTGCTAATTTTTTTGGTCACTCTGTAACAATGAATTCCACAGTTTAATTATGCTTTATATGAAAAAGTATTTTTTATCAGTTTTGAATTTGTAGCTTTTAATTTTCACTGAATGACCATCTGTTTGTGTGTTATTAGACAGGGAGAATAGACGCTCTTGATCTACTTTTTCTATAGCATTAATTATTTTATATATTTTTATTGTGTCCCCTCTTATCTATCACCTTTCTAAAGGTAAACACATCCAATATTAACATAATCCCTCTTATATGAAAGTTTTTCCCTGCCCCTAATCATTCTGATTACATTTTGCTGAATCCCTTCTAATTCTACAAATATCCAATCTGGATAGGGTGACAAGTTCTGCACTTAGTATTCCAGATTAGACTGCACCATTGATTTCTAAAATGTCATTTTAATATTTTCTATATTATTTTCCACCTCATTCCTTTTGTTTCTTTACATCTTGTTAGCTTTTTTCCGTTTTTTTTTGTTGAATTGTACACAGTAACACCATGATCCTTTCCTGTATTAACACGGTTAATTTAGAATCTTGAAAGGTGTATGAGTGCATCAATACTGTTGCCATATGCTCTTGTTACAGTGTGGTTTTATAGGAAATCCTTCCGGTGCTGCCAAAATCTTTTTGGAGACTTTGCATCTGACATTCCCAAAGTATTGCTGAGTAAAAGTAGGTATCAATCAAGTAGAAAAAATCTGACAACTTTCTCATACCCTTGTTTTTATTTAATAATGTTTTGGTCTGTGTAGAACCTGGTCTGTTTTCCATTTTACTGTTTTTAAAAGTTTAGTCCATGAAATATCCTGTCTCTCATTCAAAGGCTTTGCTGTAGCAAACCAATAAATCCTTTGTTTGACTGTAACTGAATAAATAAAAAAAACATTTGTACTGATGGAAAATATCCATAAGGGTCACTGAAAGGATGATCTGGTGGAAGGTGAATAGATTCTTTTTTATGTTATCTTGCCTAACATTTTTGGTTAATCATTTTATCTAGTGAAAAAGTGGAGAAAGGCTTGCTGCTTCCAGAAAGAAACTGAAGTTTATTGCAGAATCTTTTTGAAGTGCAAGGTGCTTTTTTTTCCCCCTCAGGCTTTAAATGCTTGAGTTACCTTGTAATTTATTTAGCTGTATGTAACTAATTCAGTGCTTCGACTCAGTGAGCACTGGAAACATATAATGGCCAGTTGTAGCTGTCAAATGAGTTTAATTAATTAGTATGGATCTTTTCAGAATATATCTTTTTGACACATTATAGTTGCTGTTTTTGTTACATTTCATAAGAAAGGAGCACCCAGAACTCTGACTGGAATCTGAAGAAGAGAGTCAATCCATTCAAGAAGGAAGAAATATGTGGGTTAACTTGCACATGGGAGAAGCCACAGACACTGTTGAAAATGGGAGAACCAATGATTGTGGAGCATGCAGGGGGTGGAATATGGGGCAACTAATTAAAAACACCAAAAATTGAGAACACTTTGCATAATATACAGGAGCTCCAGGTCTGCATGGAATTTTAAAATGTGTATTTTGGAGATAAACAAAAAGAATGAAAAGCTAATATGTATCAGAAATTAAAAGGTGTCAGAAATTGCCGGTTCACAGACAGTGTCTTCTCTTCTAAATCAGTTAAAATAAAATCAATGGAAGGAACTATTTGTCAGTGAACCCTCTTGCAACACAGTCAGTTTGCAACCATCACCAGTTCCTAGTGCTGTCACATGCTGCACTTAGAGCTGGATGAATATTGCAAAAAAAAAAAGTACTCAGAGATGTTGGTCAAATAAAATGTATTAGTTTGCTTCACTCTTAATAATGAAGCCTTTTATGCATTTTCTATGAACATGGGTATGATAGAATGTATGCAGAAGGTATGTGTATCATGAATACTTGTGTGAATGTATTTTTGCAAAGTTTCATGCTGGAAAGCGCAGCCTTCTTGAAATCACTGAATTGTATTATCATAAAAATTTCATGTTTCCAATGAAGGAGCAGAAACAATACCATATGACTTAGAGGACCAATCACACACCATAAATAATTAACTAGTAAATAGTCAAGACTCTTTGAAACAACTAATCCATGAAGAACACATACTCCAAACTAGATTTCCATAAAGTGTTGATTGAATAATTTTAAATAACAATTTTGTAAAAACAAGAGTCTGTTGCCAGATGAAACCATTTTTCCTGCTTTATAAACTTGAATCAAAGTTTGATTCAAATCCATTGACTTTGGTGTATTTAAAATTTTCTAAATTTGAGGAAAAAGGCAGAATTGACAGAAATCAAGTAAATATAGCTGAAGAGCACACCACATACGCACACATATATATATAGATGAAGAAATAAAAAACACAATAACGTTTTCATTAACCACTCGAGGAGGCCAAATCCTCAACTGGTGTATCACTACTGCTTCATTGGAGACACACCAGTTTAGATCAGCTAAAGATCTGGCCCAGTCCTTTCACACACGGGAAATCAAAATTCTGGATTATTGTGCTCATTCTTGTAATAACTGAACATAGGTGCTAGAACTAAGAGTGTGGGGAGGAGCTGTCACACTTCCTGGTTTGTAGTGATTTCCATTATATAAAGGGTTTAGAGTTTTGTTCAATGGCTCTCTCACTATAAAAATTGTTCCATCACACCTGTATCTGAATTTTGGCTTTTCCTGAGAAAGCTGAAGGGATGAACTTTTTCATTCTATTTCATTTTTGATAAATTCAGTTGATAATTGTGATCCTCTCCTTTGAAACTGATGAATTTTCAAGTCTCAAATAAGGTTACAGTACCTGTCATTTAACTAAATATGTTTCCTTTGCTCACACAGTGATAGGAATTTGTGACACTCTAGGTGACTTTTCAAATAATTATCCCCAACCACCTCTGTATGTAACTGTCAAAGTTTAGGGTACCTGAATCCCTCTCGGGGTGCCAGAATTGGGGGGGGAGGGGACCATGGCCCTCCCACTTTTTGAAAGTGGATGGGCCTAGCCTGTCCACTTTTCAGCAGGGGGCCCACTCCCACCCTTCCCAGTCAGGCAGGAAGATGGAGCCCCGCTACGGAGCCCAGACAGCTGTAGGGCACCATGGAGCAGCCCCTGGCCCATGTCCCTCCCCATCTTCCCCCAGGGCAGGAGGGTCCATGACTTCCCACAGCTGCCCACACACGCAGGGGCAGCAGGTTTGTATAATTTTTATGGGTCCAAGTCCCAACCCCCCCCCCACACACCTGCCTAAGGCTCTGAGAGGGAGTGTGGGTGCAGGCTCTGGGCTGGGGCAGGGGTTTGAGGTGCAGGAGGAGGTGTGGGGGACTGGCTTTGGGAGGAAGTTTGGGTGCAGGGTATGGGCTCTGGGCTGGGCCAGGGGGTTGGGGTGTGGGAGAGGGTGAGAGGTGCAGCACTTATCTCGGGTGGCTCCTGAAAGCGACTTGCACCCTGCTCCGGGAGCAGCTCCTAGGCAGGAGGGCCAGAGCAGTCTCTACCTGCTGCTGCCCACAGGTACCATCCCCGCAGCTCCCATTGGCCACAGTTGACAGAGTCGGTGCTCAGAGCAGGGCAGCATGCAGGGACACCCCTCCAGGGGCCACCGAGACATGCTGGCCACTTGCAGTAGCAGAGTGGGTGCGCAGGAAGCCACCTTAGCCCCGGGCCCATTTAAATTGCCTGAGTGCGGCAGGCAGGGCGGGGGGCATGCTCCAGGGGAGGCCAAGGAGAGACCCGGCACTGAACTTTGGTGGAGCCAAGACTCCGGGCTCTCATATTGGTGGAACACAGGCACCATGGGCCCATACAACTCACCACTCCTGCACGCACCACACATGGCTCTTACCTGCACCCAGCTCTTTTGGGGGGCTGCAGCCCGACCATGTGGGCAGCTATAGGGGGCTGCACCATTGACCCTCCACCTGCCTTGAGTGGGGGGGCCCATGGAGCAGGGATATGGGCCACAGGCTGCTCTTGACCCACTCACCGGAGCACACTCTCTGACTCCAGCAAGGGCTCTGGCTGGTGAACAGTCCTGCACACCCCAGCCAGGGGTTGTTCTGTGGTTACCAATTCATCATTCCTTTTACTCAGAACAAGCCCATTCATGAATCTGTGACTGACTCTTTTATTCAGTTTGGGCTCTAGCTTGGTCCTCATGTAACAAGTGATCAGCAGACAAAAAGTCCCCAGCTCCCCTGGAAGTTTCAAAGGCTCAGTTCTTGCATAACCAGAGTAAGTATATTTGCATACGCCTCCTGCTAGAGATTTCCTGGGAAACCTATTTAACTAATAGTTCATTCTTGTCTTAGCCCATTGTTTAAGAGTTCTTTGAAGTTCACAACATTTCCCAAGGTTAATATTAGTCACGTCTCCTAGACAAGTTATATACAATCTCACAATAACAAATAAACATTTGCAATTTTAATACAATGGAGTCCTAAAATACTTAAACTTAATTCAGTTAGGTTTAACTTAATTCAATAAGGTTTATTCAGGCTATTGCAGGAAATTGCCATCTCTGTCACAGTAGCCACAATTAGCTGCTAATTTCTTAGGCTAGAGAAAGAGTTATAGGAAAGGTTGGAGGGTAAAAAGGAATATTTATTATAAAATACAAGTTAATATATTCCAGCTACATCAATAGATTCTTGAGATAGAAGGAAAAAGCTGTTGCCCTGAGCTGAATATACATCACTGGATTTTATGGCCTCTATGTTATTTCCTACTCAGTTGTGTCTAATTAATGGCACAAAATGTGTTTTATGATTATGATGAAGGAAAGATTTTCTAGTTTGCTCAGATTAGTAATGTATATGTGTCAGCTGAGGATGGAGAAAATGGATCACATAACAAATGATCTTGTTCAGCATTACCTGACGCTGAATGATTTTGAATTAAATGTAGGCAATTAATCTTCCCTGTTATGCCCTAAATGCAGTATGTTGTAGGTCTGATCCCAGCCCCATCTACCTTTCCAGGCAGTGCAGAGGGGACTTAGAGCTACCTGAAATGAGAATTCCCTGCTCTGTGTGTGTATGGAAAGGGCTTTGTACCATCCCTTCCCAATCCCATTGACACAAGGCTTGGTAAAGGCAGAAGAGGGTGGTGGAGGGTGTATTGCGCTCTAGTAACCTTGCAACAGGCACCTAGGGGGCTGCTAGCAGTGAATGCAATTTCCTGTATGCCTGAAGGTGTTCTAATTTATGCTTGAGACTGAATCAGTGACCCCAGGTGGGGGCAGAAGTGTGACTGAAAGCCACCTTTGCAGCTCCATCTCCTCTTCACATGAATCAGATGTTGCTCTGGAGCATCTGAAGATTAAGCTTAATGTCTTCTGCCTAGAATTTCAAGATGCTTAACTTCTTATTCATTTTTTCCTATTTATCCTAAGATGGCTTGGAGTAGTTTGTCTTTTCAATAAGACCAGTGATCTTGTGGTGCTTTTACAATGATTTATGCCTGTCAGTGATCTTATCTTAATATTCATTTTCTATGTTTACAGCTTATTGGAAAAGGGAAAACATTCTTTCCATTAAATCTTTGTGGTATTTTCCACTCCATTTTTCATCCAAATTTTTCTGCTTTTACCAGCTGACTAAGATCCCTTTTCTAGTCTTTCCTCCCATGGCTAAGACTTGGATAAAAGAGCAGCAAACAACCAATAGCATCCTAAATCCTCTTCCAAACTCCTTAGTCAATGTTCAGACTTAGATATGGCACTGCAATTATGTTGGTTGCCTTAATCAATTACCTCCACATGGTCTCAGACAAAGGATTAGTAGCCACACTGATCCCTTCTACTTTTATTAGTGGCCTATAAGGGATTGCTGACCAATTTGAGTTGTATGGCAGGGGCAGATGGAGTTACGTTAGTTTAGGCTAGGGCCTGGTTTGGAAACCTGACAGGAGGATGACAATTTCATTTCATGGCAACTTTTGAGGTTTTGAAATTTGTTGTATTTCACGTGAGCTTTGCTTATGTTTGTCACATACTTTGTAATGAAAGCCAACCCCTCCAAAACATGGTAAATATTTTGACTCCACATAGTGTGTGCACTTTGTTTTAGAGCAGGTTGAGGAAAATACATGCTCAAAGTAACATTCTACATATTCACCATACTATACTGTAACTGCCTAATATTTGTACGTTCCTTTGGTCTTCTCATTCTTTACAAAGAAAATGTAGAATCATAGAAATGGAGGCCTGAAAAGAACCTTGAGAGGTCATCTAGTCCAATCTTTTATGCAAAGGCAGGACCAAGTATACCTAAAACCTCCTGTTCTTAAAAACCTCCAATGATGCAGATTTTGCACCTCTCTTGGAAGCCTATTTCAGAGCTTAACTACCCTTGTAGTTAGGAAACTTTTCCTTATATCTAACCTAAATCTCTCTTGCTGCAGATTAAGACAATTACTTCTTCTCCTACTTTCAGTGTCAATGGAGTGGCCTACTGTCCTACTTTCAGTGACCATCCTCTTTATAGCAGTTTTTAATATATTTGAAAATTGTAATCCAATTTTCTCTCAACCTTCTTTTTTTCAAGAGTAAACATACACATTTTTTTAACCTTTCTTCATAGGTCAGGTCTTCTAAATCTTGTATCACTTTTGTTTCTCTTCTCTGAACTCTCTCCAGTTGTCCATCTTTCCTAAAGTGTGGCACCTAAACCTGGACCCAGCTGAGGCCTCACTTGCGCCAGGTATAGCAGAAAAATTCCCTCCCATGTTTTAAATATGACATCCCAGAGTGATATTAACCCTTTTTTGGCAACTGCAGCATATTGTTGGTTCATATGCATTTTGTGATCCACCATAACCTGCAGATCCTTTTCTGCAGTATTCCCCCCCACTTCTTTCCCCCCACCAATCCCTGGTGAGTTCAGACCCAATTCCCTTGGGTCTTAAACAAGGGGAAAAAATCAATCAGATTCTTAAAAAAGAAAGCTTTTAATTAAAGAAAGAAAAAGTAAAAATTATCTCTGTAAAATCAGGATGGAAAAGGGTATTCAGCTCATATAGACTAGAAGGACTTCCCCCCCACTAGCCTGAGATTCAAGTTACAGCAAACAGAGGTAAAATATCCTTCTAGCAAAATACACATTCACAAGTTAAGAAAACAAACATAAGACTAATCCACCTTTTCTAGCTAGTACTTACTATTTTGAACATGAGAGACTGTTTCAGAAAGATTGGAGAAACCTGGGGTGCACGTCTGGTCCCTCTTAGCCTCAAGAGTGAACAACGAACAAAACAAACAGCACAAAGGACTTCCCTACACCAAGATTTGAAAGTATCTTGTCCCCCCATTGGTCCTCTGCTCAGGTGTCAGCCAGGTTCACTGAGCTTCTTAACTCTTTACAGGTAAAAGAGACATTAACCCGTAACCATCTGTTTATGACAACTGCCTAGCCAGTTATTCCTCATTTTGTAGTTGTACACTTGATTTTTCCTCTATAGGTGTAGTTCTTTGCACTTTTCTTTACTGAATTTCATCTTATTGATTTCAAACTAATTCTCAAATTTATCAAGATTGTTTTTAATTCTAATCCTGTCCTCCAAAGTGCTTTTAACTCTTTCCAGCTTTGTGTTATCAGCAAATTTGATAAGCCTCCTCTCCACTTTAATGAAAATATTGAATAGTACTGGACCCAAGACAGACCTTTGTGGGACCCCGCGAGATATGTCCTCCCAGATTGATAATGAACCAATGATAACTTCTCTTTGAGTATGTTTCTTTCAATAAGTCACACACAAGTTACAGTGATTTAGATGAAATTACATTTCCTTCTTTTACCTGTGAGACTATCATATGGGACTTGGTCAAAATCTTTAATACAATCAAAATAAATCACATCTACTGATTCCCTTCTATCCACTAGGCCACTAGACCTGTCAAAGAAAGAAATTAGTTGATTTGGCATTATTTCTTGACAAATCCATGTTGGCAATTATTTTCACCCTATTATCTTATCAGTGCTTACCAACCAATTGATAATATATTCCAGTGTCTTTTCAGGTGTTGAAGTTAGGCTGACTGGTCTATAATTTCCAATGTCTTTTTTAAAGATAAGTACTATATTTTCCCTTCCCCAGTCCTCTGGAATCACAGCCATCCTCCAGAAGTTTTCAAAGATAATCAAAATTGCTTCAGCTATTTCCTATGTACCCTAGAAAAATTTTATCAAGCCCCGCCAACTTGAATAAATCTAACTTATCCAACTATTCTTTAATCTATTCTTTCCCTATTTTAACTTGAGGTTTTTCTCCTTGTTGTTAATATTAATTGCGTTAAGAACTGGGTCATGATTAACTTCTTTAGTGAAGACTGAAGCAAAACAGGTATTAAACGCCTCAGCCTTTATAGTATCATCCATTCTTAGCTCTTCTTCCCCATTAAGTAGTGGACTTTCACTTACAAACATTATCTTTTCTATTGATTTATTTCTGCCACATGAAAAATAAGTCAGTAATGGCAATATAAAAATAGTCTTACTGTTTCCAAACTCTCTGTCATTTCTCTAATGAAAATGCTCATTACAATCCTGAGTATATCGGATATGTCACTATGATCCTTGTTATCCAACCAGTTGTCACTGCCATTATAGTCTTTCAACTATGCAGACGAGAAAACAATTAATCACTTTTTATCCATGACTGAATATGGTCCTGAATCAGAACTCTTGAACTGAAATCCAGTGAACATCTTTACAATATGCAAAACTAAAAGCCTGGTTTCTAAGACTCCTGTACTTGTGGTGGGCAGGACCAGGTCAATTTAATCTGGTCCATTAGTTCAGGCCCATTTCTAGCCATTATCATTGCTAAATGTCCTTCTGTAGCAGAGCCAAATATTGATTAGATTGCTGACACCAGGGCAGTGGAACTGGCGGGGGGGGGGGGAATAGGGACCAGCAACCCCCACAATGGAAATATTGTGGAGGCTGGTCTATGCTTCCATCCTCATGTTTTCATTCCCATAAACTGAGTGCACACACAAGGGATGATGTTGAGGTGAAAGTAAGAGTGAGTCCTGGGTGACTGGAGGCACTTGAGATTATCCCAGGCACCAGCACACCTGGCTCATTCTTAGCGGCAGCCCTCCAATTGAGCCAGATTTCCCTCCTGGCCCCTCCCTCATCTGGCTAGCTCCACCCCTGCTAGGTCAGCTTCTGCAGCTGACAGGTCGTGGCTGCTCCCCACAGAGTGGCCCAGCACCACCCTGCCAGCTGCCTGGCTCTTCACTGCCTCTCTTCTTGCATGGTTTGTATCGCTGCTGCCTGAGTTGGAGGTGAAAGATGCTGGAGCCTGGGCTGGACTACAGCGTACTCCTGGCTGAGGAGCTCTCCTCCTTCATGTTCAGCTATGTCACTGACAGCCAGGTAGCGGGCACAGGAGAGCATTGTGGTGCAGGGAGCCTGGATCCCCCATGCCATCCCTGCTGCAGGGTGGCAGAATGGAGGCTCGATGATGAGACTCCAGGTTGAGGTTTGTAATGAAAGCTCAGGACCCTCCTGCCCTTCAAAGTGAGATTCTGCCACCTGTGTGTTGGTAGGATAGCTCATGTGTATGTGGGGGTAGGAGAGGTCTGCCTGTATCTGAGTGTATCTCAACTACATCAGAACACAAATTAGCTTCCTGGACTTAGGCCAAAATTTAAAAACTTGGATGCCTATAGTTTGGCATATAAACCTGTATTTAGTAACTTAAATAATGTGGCCTGATTTTCAAAGATCCTGCACAGCTGCAGCTCCCATTGAAGACAAAGGGACTTGAGAGTTCATGGCAGGTCTGAGAATTAGGACACTTATTTAGTTGCATAATTATGGACTTACTTAGGTGCCTTATTTTATGCAGCTAAATATGAAAACATTAGACCTATCTAAATGGCAACAAGAAACTACCTGCTGATTTCTGGTACATAATAAAATACTCAGCTAAATTAATAACTGACATGCCTTTTATGTAAGAAATTGACAGGTGTGTGGTACACCATCCCTGAGCAGCACACAATATCTACCTAGTTGTCCAATGCAAGGGGCAACATACAAATTCCCCTGAACACTGAATAATAATTTTAGTGTTGAAACATGTAGAATGACTTCTTCACCCCTTCTCTAACAGAAACTAGAGGTACCCCAAAAGAACTGCAATTAGAATTCTCAAAGGCATAATCTGATTTAATATTTGATGATCTTTTGTTTAGAGCTACAGCTGTGGCTCCAAGAAACAAATCTCAAAACAGCAGGAGAGTCCACAGTTTCCATGTAACTCTTTTCCCCCAAGAGACAGTTCCCTCATTAAATATTCAAACTCAGAGAGTTCAGATTATAATGCAAATGTGAGCAACAAAAAACAATTACAGTTAGAGAAAGGCAACAGAGGTGATTGTCTCCCATCATTACTTTCCCTTTGCAAAGTCTGGTATCTCCGAATCTCCAAAGAGATACAACACTTACATTTTTGTCTAAATCTGTTATCACCCAGGTAATTTGAGAATTCTCAGCCCCTTGCTATACATGATGTCTAGTACCATGGTGATCAATCCAGTTGCTGCTGTCTTTCTAAGACCTCTTATGTTAATACATAAAAAATGTAGGGTACACTGCCAACCTAAAATAATCCAGACTAACAAATATAATTTATTCATTGAGCACTGATTCACTCAGCATTTATAATCTAACCATCAATAATGTTACCCCATGTGTTTAGCTTTTGGTAGCTGAGATTGTAAGGACTGTGCAATTCAGGCCCCCAAACTAAGAGGTCCTGAAGTACACCTAATAGGACCCTCAAACCGGCTACTTGCTACTACTGGCCCTGCCTGTACACCTATAATCTTAACATTTTTCCCAATCCCAAGGTGCATGAGGGGGAAACATCCCCGGCCCCCAACAGTTTACTATGTGTTCATCATCATGATTATAGAAATAACACATTCTCATACCCAGTCACTCCAAGTTTAAGTGGTTGCATCACTGCCCTACTATCTACATTTTAGATGTTAAGAGAGAATATAATCATAAATTTGGTGACAGCTTCATACAAAGAAAATTAGATGCTTTAGATGTACTTATAAGTGTGTTAAAACCATTTGAGCAAGCACACAACACATAAACAAATAAAAGAAGGCAGGATTTTCATTAACTAAATTCTGTCAAGTATCAGAGGGGAAGCCATATTAGTCTGGATCTGTAAAAGCAGCAAAGAATCCTGTGGCACCTTATAGACTAACAGACGTTTTGGAGCATGAGTTTTCGTGGGTGAATACCAACTTTGTCGGATGCTGCCATAAACAGATGGTTAAGTGTTAATGTCTCTTTTACCTGTAAAGCGTTAACTAGCTCAGTAAACCTGGAACACCTGACCAGAGGACCAATCAGGAGACAAGATACTTTCAAATCTCGGTGGAGGGAAGCCTTTGTCTGTGCTTTTTGGGTTTTTTCTTTGTTCTCTCTGGGTTCTGAGAGGGACCAGACATGTATACAGACTCTCCAATTTTCTGGAACAGCATCTTCTGTTCAATTTAGTAAGTACCAGTTAGAAAGGCGGTTTAGTCTTTTGATTGTTTTCTTTATTTGCAAATGTGTATTTTGCTGGAAGGATTGTATCTCTATTTGCTGCAACTTGTATTTGTGCTGGGGGGAGGATTCTCTCTAGTGTCTATAAGCTGAAAGACCCTGTAACATTTTCCATCTTGATTTTACAGAGACAATTTTTACTTTTTTTCTTTCTTTTATTAAAAGCTTTTCTTTTTAAGAACCTAATTGATTTTTTTTATTTCTTGTGTAAGACCCAAGGGGAGGGGGTCTGCACTCACCAGGGAATTGGTGGGAGAAAGGAGAGAAGGGGGGAGGAAAAACCTGATTTTTCTCTGTGTTAGGATCACGGTCTCTCTCTCAGGGAGAGTCTGGGAGGGGGAGGAAAGGGGGGGAAAGTGAATTTCCTCCCTGTTTTAAGATTCAAGCAGTTGAATCACAGGGATCTCCCAGTGTTACCCAGGGAGGGGAGAATCTGGGAGGAAGAAAGGAGGGAGGAATGATTTATTTCCCTTTGTTGTGAGACCCAAGGGGTTTTGGGTCTTGGGGTCCCCAGGGAAGGGTTTGGGGGCCACAGGATTCTTTGCTGCTTTTACATTAACTAAATTGTCTCTCTGTTTTGCATAGGTAATGGCTTCTGTGACAAATAGACTAGCTGGCAGAGGGGTATGGGAATTTGTTCTCCTGTATTGAGGTAGCTTGCATGTATTACCTTCTCAAATTCTATGTTTTTGGGGGGGTGAAGTGATGCTGAGTAACTGCTAGATGGGTGCAAAGCATTTGTTTTCCAAGCAAACTTTGAGGAGATTGGGGTACAATTGTCACTTAATCTTATTCCATTTCGGAAAGGAAGGTCAGAGGAACGCCACTGACAGGAATATTATAATATTTGCATTGAATAATGTTATACAGTGGCAACAATAGTGGTAGTCACATTGTTGGTATTGCTTTACTCCATCTTTTGGCATATTGCGGGGCATCACATAGGCACAGCATAATTTCGATCAGACACATTCACACGAGCATTTTTCATGCATCTAATACATAGACTATTATTGTTATTTAACTGACACTAACCTGAATTCTGTAACTAAACTTAAAAATGGCATACATGAGGAGTATAAATTCAGCACCAAAAAAGTACAAATGTAGGCCCTGATCCTTCAATTCTATAGGTAAACGCTTGAAGGATCAGGGTTTCAGTGGTCAATAAACTCTGTTCACAGGGATAGGAGAGAAATATTTGGACTTGGACATATTTCCATATGCCCACATTTTGAAATCCTTACTAATGCTGCAGCTTATTCATCTGTGTAGTCCTATTGATGTTAATGGGCCTACTTGTTAAGTAAAATGCTATGCATTGTGAGAAAAGGTATCATAATCTGTCCCATAGGGATCAGGCCTATCACTCCCCATAAACCTTGTGTATGGGTTGCCATCTGTAAATTTTAAATTTAAAAAGATTACAGTGATTAGAAAGGCAGTGATTAACTTTAACTTACAGTGATTAGGAAAGTTCTCATGGGAGAGGTTTAACAGCAACTGAAATCTCAATGTCAGCAAGAGAGATTTAGTATAATCTGAGGAACAAAGGGTTCACAATGGTCCTAAACCAACTGCTACTGGTAACTGAGATGAGGTCCAATCCAGAATCTGTTTCAGGTTGGAACAGAAAATAGTTCGGGTAATGCTTCTTATTTCATTTAGTTATCTGCCTGATAGTATTCTTTCCTTATGTGATAGCACTGGAGAATTTTGTAGGGGTTATTTTTCATCGTGACCATCCAAATGAATCACAATGTGGAGCCCTGGCCCAACCTGAACAGCTTGTCCTGTAGACCGTGAGCAGTGAATTTGGTACTCTTTCACACAGTCTTGTTAATTATTTCTTTATGGTAGCTCCTGCAATGTGTTAAGTGCTTTGAAGACATTAAATAAGGGATGGTTCCAGCCCTGAGATGCTCACAGTCTAAAGTCCAAGTTGGAGAAGAAGGCAAAGGTCAGGAAAAGTGCAGATTTCCTTCTTTAGACTGTTGCTTCTCACCTGCCATTCTTCTGACTGAAGTTTGGGTGGAATAGTAAAGATCTGTTCTTCACCACTGATGTGCTCAGTTGTATGGCCTGATAGTACTCACACTAAAATCAAAACTTTGCCACTGACTTCACTGGTAGCAGAATTGAATATGTATGTTGTACGTGTCTGCTTATAGTAGTGGGACACCCAGGTGCACGTGTAAGCTGGCACTAAATGGAGAGCAATATTTTATTTCCTTGAGAGCCCTGATTCCAACATTAGGAAAAGGTCACATCCATTATTACCTTAAATTGCTAAACATGCTGGGAAATCTAGGATATTTCCATGACAACTTAAAATGTTAGATAACTAGTTCTTTTGGTTTTACAAAGATACAGTAATTCATTTTAACATAATAGAAAAATCATTATTAGAATGGTTTTGATGTAGAAATATGAAACCAAACATTGTGAGGAAGTTCTCTTTTTTTCATTCCTCTTCTTCAAGTTGAATAATTAAAAGAGAGTAACAGGCAAACATGCCTTTCCCAACTTTTAACTCAATTGAACATTAAGAGTTCAAAAGTTCAACTCAGAAAACAGCCATAACAACTCAAAACTAATAGATTTTCATTCATTTTAGGAGTGACTATGAAAAATAAAAGAGAAGAGAAAGATAGAGTAAAAACCAAATACTGAGGGCTTGATACCGTTTTCCATCACACCAATATAAAGTAAAAGTAACTCCACTATAGTCATTGGAGTAACACCCAAAGTGATATCAGAGTAAAACAAAGTGATATCAGAATTAGGCCCAGAGACAACTTTTAGAAAATGAGCAGAGAGGGAGGGTTAAAATAAAACTCTAGTGAAAAAATTGATACTGTATATATTGATACACACACCCAAGTGTAGTACGCTAACTTCAGGGATTTGTCTGTCCTAGAAATATCTTTTAAAAAATCATCAGGAGGGAATGGGGGGGACACCCTTCTATGGTTTTATAAAACAAGGAAAAGTTTTTGTGAATTTCGAATAGTTGTGGGAACTCTATAAACGTAAAGCATGGTTTGCAAAGTGTCTGATTCATTCATTCTAACCAAAAGTGATTTATGTCTGAATTTAACAAAATTTTGAATGATTCTAGATCCTGGGGCAAATTCAGACATTCACTTTTTATTAATTATTTATCATTTCTTTCTTTATTAATTATTATTATTGCCGAGTTTGCTTGTGAACTCTTTTTATAAGTGTGAGCCATTTTAAGTGGAAACTATATGCTGTAATTCCACACAGAATACTGTGAATGCAGATATAATATTACCTAGCTATCCAAAGCAAGATGGGAATGTTTTTAATGTTGACATTTGTTAAGTGTATGTTACTGAAGATGTAAAGACTGCGTTACAAAATATTTCAGATGATTGTAATGAACACTATTGAACAAATGGAAACTAAAGTTATCGATTGATTGGATATGAATTTCTAAATTAAATGTACAGATTAAAGGAGAAGTGAAGCAGGGAAAAAAATCTCCCTACAAAATAAGGAAGGTTTTGATATATTTTGACTAGAGTTTCCTTTGGTACATTCACAAATGAATAAAAAAGCAAATAAAAACCTTTTCACTCTTTCATGTCCTGTGACATCTGGCTTATGCTTCTCTGTGATCTCTCAACAACAGCATTCTCTTTGATGTCACTAACAACACTGGTGACATCGGAGCCCCACTTAAGCATACCAATGGTTCAGGTAGTCAGGTACTGCCCTGCCCTGTTTACTGTTTAGTATAGTTTTTAAAGATTAATTTTCATGGTTTTATATCCCAAAGATATAAATTGGAACAACTGATTTTCAAGAGAGACAAGGGGTTTAGACTTTTAAACATAGGTCTGTATATGAAGAACTTGAGTTCTTAATCCTCTGGGAGCTTGTGAGTCTCTTAACTTTCCTGATTCAGTTACCCCATCTGTAAAATAGGGATAATAATATTTTTCTGCCTTACAAGGACGATGTAAAGAATCAATAGCACCTGTTTGTAAAGCACTTAGAACATCCTAGGTGCTCAGATACTAAAATGATAAGAGTGGTACAAGAACCTGTATACAAAAGAAAACAAGTATTATTACTTCAACCAATGGCTGAATTTGATCAGTCTACCAGTTAAATTTGTGGTAAAACACATCAGCTGGGGGAGAAGCTGGGAGAAAAGCAGTAGAGATACAGATGAGAAGCATCGTGGATTATCCAAACATGTATTCAGTCTCACACTTGCATACTTACTGGCATGATACATGAGGTACATTCTTCTGCTCAAATAAGCTGAGACTTTCCTTCCTAGGAATAGCTTTAAGATTTAAGCGAGTTTTCTTATTCTTTTTCAGAGTTTCCTCTTTTGCTTAGCACACATACTACAGTATATGAGTCTTATACTGGCTACTAAAAATAAGCCTTTCCTTTTTAGGATCTTTAGAGTTCTGTCATCACTTATGCTTCATGCCTCTTGGTTTGAAGACTAACAAATCTCTTTTCCAAATTACGCCAAAAATGTGTCCTCCCAATCATAGGAAAATTTTCATGACTCTCTGGACAGATTTTGCAAGGGTATCTAGCAAATGAGCAGAGTTCATTTAATAAGGATTGTAGTAACATTGCTAAACTACTGCCACATCTTCCACATTTTTTATAATTTGAGGAGAGTAAGTAATTCAGAACAGTAACAGCTACAAAATTCATAACATTGTGGGTGGAAAAGGACTAACAATAGCAACAATATCTAATGACAAAACATTGAGCGGGAAGAGTGTGACACCCTGGCAGCCCAATATTCACCACTGTTATGTAATTAGGATATGTTTTGTACAAAGTATGCCTTGTGCAGTATCATTCTAAAAGTCTTGATCTGCTAGACATTAATATCTCATTGGATTGTATGTGCTATTGTTATATGCAAATTGTGAGGTTGAAAACAGCCACAAGCAACCTTTCAGGTACAACAGTAAAAAGGCCAAACAATGTTAATGGATTATTGAGGAAATGTACACAATCACAAGGATTACCCTGTGTACAATAGAAACCTCTCAGAGATGACACTGCACAATGGGAACTGTTCAACTGAGGTCACAATTAAAGAGCTTTTTAGCAAGTTGGAAAAAGATATAAAGGGGGAAAATGACATCATGAGGGTACCTTGCTCTCCCTACAACAACACACTTGGAAACACCTGAGGAACAAGGACTGAACTATGGGAAGTGATGGTCCTGGGCTAAGGGATTTTTAGTCTGTGTATGAAAACCTGGAAAACCTGAGCTGCAGAGCCAAGGTAGCTTGTGCCCAGGGTCGGCGCTTCCATTTAGGCGACTGCGCCAGGATTTGGGAGGGCACTGCCCTCAGCGGCAATTCGGCAGCGGGGGGTCCTTCCGCGGTCTGGGTCTTCGGCGGCAATTCTGCGGCGGGTCCTTCACTCGCTCCAGGACCTGCCGCCGAAGTGCCCAGAAGACCGAGAGTGCGGAAGGACCCCCGCCTAAGGCGCCAAAAACCCTGGCGCCGCTCCTGCTTGTGCCTTAAGAATCTACCAGCCTGTTTATTACTCAGGGTGAGAATTTGCTAATTCATATCCTACCTATTTAGTATATTAAGTATAGATTGTGTTTTATTTATTTGCTAGGACATCTGCTTTGATCTGTTTGCTATCCCTTATAATCACTTAAAATCTATTTTTTTACAGTTAATAAACTTGTTTTTGTTTTGTCTAAAACCAGTATGTGGAAATCATAATTGGTCCACCTATCAATGAAGGAAAAGAGCATCTTTGGATAGCGACTGAATAACCTAGCTTTAAACTAGGTTTGGTGGGGGCAGGAGACAAAAGCCCACAGGTAAGTCCAGAACATGGAAAGCTTTGTGAAGGATTGGAACTTGGAGGGAAATCAAATGAACATCTTGGATGGCTACGAACTAATGCAATAAGTATGCAGAATAAACAGGAAGAACTAGAAACACTAGATGACATAACTGGCATCACAGAGGTGGGATAATTCACATGACTAGAATATTGGTATAGAAAGGTGCAGCTTGCTCAGGAAGGAAAGGCAGAGAAAAAAGGGAGGAGATGTTGCTTTGTATATCAAAGATCTATTTGCACTGAGTTTGAGATAAAAGTGGGAGGCAGACCTGTTGAAATTCGAGTAAGGAAAAAAAGGGGAAAAAAACCAAGGGTGATGTCATGGTAGGGATCTGCTATAAACCACCTAATCAGGAAGAAGAGGTGGCTAAGGTTTTGTTTAAACAAAATCATCCAAAGCCCAGGGCTTGGTGGTGATGGGGAACCACCAGATTTGGAATGAAATGGAGACAATATTTTATTACAGAAGTGAAGAAAGTGACTAGGGGAGAGGTTGTTCTAGATTTGATTCTGACAAATAGGGAGGAACTAGTTGAGAATTTGAAGGTGGAAGGCAGCTTGGGTGAAAACGATCATGAAATGTTAAGAGTCCATGATTCTAAGGAACGGTAGGAGGGAAAGCAGCCGAATAAAGACAATAGACATCAACAAGGCAGACTTTATCAAGCTCAGAGAATGGGTAGGTAAGATCCCCTGGGAAGCAACTCCAATGGAAAAAAAGAGTTCAGGATAATTGGCAGTTTTTAAAAGAGACATTATTAAGATCACAAGAGCAAACTGTTCCAATATGTAGGAAAGATAGAAAGTATGATAAGAAGGCACTATGGCTTAATCAGAAGAGTCATACAAAAAAGTGGAAACTAGGTCAACACACAAAATGAGCTTAAATTAGATAGGGCATAAAGAGTAACAAGAAAACATTTTACAAATACTTTAGAAAGAAGTGAAAGGCGAATGACAGGGCAGACCCATTACTCAATAAGGAGGGAGAGAGAATAACAGAAAAAAGCTGCAACAACCAAAACGTTAAATGTCTTTTTTTTTAGTTTTCAAAAAAAAAATTAGCAGTGATTGGACAACTGTGATCATCAGTGTAAATGGGGTAGGATCTGAGGCTAAAATAGGGAAAGAACAAGTTAAGAACTATTTAGACAAGTTAGATGTTTTCAAGTTGGGAAGGCCTGATGAAATACATCCTAGAATTCTAAAGGAACTGACTCAAGAGATCTCTGAGCATTAGCAATTATCTTTGAGAACTCATGGAGGATGGGAGCGATCCCAGAGGACCAAGGAAAGTCAAAAATAATACCTATCTATAAAAAGGGAAACAAAGACAACACAGTGAATTATAGACCAGTCAGTTAAACTTCTGTAACCATAAAGATAAAGGAGCAAATAATCCAACAATTTGCATGCACCTAGAAGCTAATAACATGATAAGTAACCGTCAATAGGGATTAGTCAAGAACAAATCAAGTCAAACCAACCTATTACACTTCTTTCACAGGTAATAAGCCTTGTGAATAGGGGAAAGTAGTAGATGTGATAGATCTTGACTCTAGCAAGGGTTTTGATACTGTCTCATATGATCTTCTCATAAACAAACTAAAGAAATATAGCCTAGACCAGTGTTTCCCAAACTTGGGATGCCGCTTGTATAGGGAAAGCCCCTGGCAGGCCAGGCTGGTTTGTTTACCTGCCCCATCCGCAGGTTTGGCTGATCGCGGTTTGCTGCTCCCGGCCAACGGGGGCTGTGGGAAGCAGCGCGGGCTGAGGGACGTACTGGCCGCCACTTCCAGCAGCTCCTATTGGCCTGGCGCAGTGAACCGAGGCCAGTGGGAGCTGTGATCAGCAGGACCTGTGATAGTCCAGGCAGGACATTAAATGGTGGTAGGAGAGAGGAGCCCAGCCTCCCGCTACTATGATAGTCCAGGCAGTACAGAATCTTTTCTTTAGACATGAAAGCGGGGGGCTGATGGAGCTCAGCCCCCAGTTGCTATGATGAAGACGGTTACAGCCATTCTGTACCATCTGCTGGGAATGACCGGGAGTCATTCCTATTTTTACTCAAGCGGCCCCGGCCGACCTCACCGAGGCCAGCCAGGAACACTCACAGGATGATGAGGACGGCTATCAGTCATTTTGTACTGTACCGTCTGCCACCGGGGAGGGGAGGGGAGAAGATGCTGCTGTTCAGTGCCGCAGCACCGCATCTACCAGCAGCATGCAGTAGACATACAGTGACATTGAAAAAAGTCAAGAAACAATTTTTTTCCCTTTTCTTTCACAGGGGTGGGAGGCAGGGTAAATTGACGAGATATACCATGAACCACCCGAGACAATGTGTTTGACCCTACAGGCATTGAGAGCTCAGCCAAGAATGCAAATGCTTTTCGGAGACTGCGGGGACTGTGGGATAGCTGGAGTCCCCCTCCATCCCTCCATGAGCGTCCATTTGATTCCTTGGCTTTCCATTACGTTTGTCACACAGCACTATGCTGTGGCCTCTGTCTATCATAGTCGAGAGATTTTTTCAAATGCTTTATCATTTCATCTTCTGTAACGGAGCTCTGATAGAACAGATTTGTCTCCCCATACAGCGATCAGATCCAGTATCTCCCGTACAGTCCATGCTGGAGCTCTTTCTGGATTTGGGACTGCATCGCCACCCAGGCTGATCGGAGCTCTACACTGGGCAAACAGGAAATGAAATTCAAAAGTTTGCGGGGCTTTTCCTGTTTACCTGGCCAGTGCATCCGAATTCAGATTGATTTCCAGAGGGGTCACAATGGTGCACTGTGGGATACCGCCCGGAGGCCAATACCGTCAATTTGCGGCCACATTAACCCTAATCCGACATGGCAATACCGATTTCAGCGCTACTCCTCTCGTCGGCGAGGAGTACAGAAACCGGTTTAAAGAGCCCTTTATATTGATATAAAGGGCCTCGTTGTGTGGATGGGTGCAGGGTTAAATCGGTTTAACGCTGCTAAATTCTGTTTAAATGCGTAGTATAGACCAGGCCAAAGAGTCACTTGTGGCTCCCAAACCTCAGTCCTAGTATCACTGGTCTAGATAACACTGAGTCATACCTCAGTGCAGGAGACTGGATTAGGTGACCTATTGAGGTCCCCTCCAGTTCTACGTTTCTGTGAACTGGCAGGGGTGGGAAATGTTACTCAGTGGTAGTGAGATTACTTGCTATCACTGTTTGCCAGAAGCTACATCTCAAGAGGATATAATGTGCTGACCTCAATTTGACTTAGGCTCTTAGAAGACTTCTTAGATAATGGATGTGAAAGCATTTATCATGAAAACCTTACACAGTCTTTTTTTAAAGTGAATTAAATTTCTTTCAGGTTAAAATGAATTTTAACTAAAAAGTAGTAGGAGTGCAATAACTATTACACAGCATACCTATTACATCAGCTATGCTATAATTATGATTTCATTGACATTCCTACTTTTAAGCATTTGTAAGTGATCAAAATGTTTCTCTTTGGACTAAAGTTTCTTGTATTCATTCTCAGATCAAAAGTGATTTTTTTGAGGAAAAGTTTGGTAAAAAATCATCTGGCTATTACCAAAAATAGAAATTGGAGATGTGAGGGGGTGTTCTCGCTAATATATTTTCCAGATATTTTGTTTGGTTTGTCCTCTGATAGCACAAGACTGTTTTCTTTTAAAGTGTAAAACTTAGCATTGATTTAGTATTCAGTGACAAAAGGTACTTTTAAAAGATCTGAAGAAATTTGGTTTTGAATTAACTACTGCAAGTTATAATATTTGAAAATCATATACTATATACTTATTATGAGTCTATTTTCTAATAATGTGATGCAGTGAGAGCAGGAAGAATGTTCTTGTGACTAAGATTCAGGATGGAATTCAGAAAACCTGGCTCCTATTCCTGCTTTTGTCATGAATTTCCTGTGCAAACTTGGCCAAATAACTGTGGACTTGACTGAACTTTTGTAAAATACCTTTGTGAGCGGGGGTTCAAAGTTGCACTGTCCTAAAATGAGCCGTGGGAAGGACGTGTGTCCCAATTACTATTTCTTGTTTCTCCTCTTTTGCTCCAAAAGGTAGCTTACTGCAGCCCTTTAAGGGATTCATTTTACTCCCAACCTCACATTGTGTAAGCTCCATTGGCAGGGACAGAGAGAACCAAGGGTTTACTTCCCTCCACCACTCCCTGCCCATCTACTTGGAGTAGGGGAGTACCGGTCATGTAGCTCCAGCTCTCCCATGTCTGGTACTCCCCCTATAGAGCCGCACAGGGGGTGGGTCACATTTTACTTCCCCATACTTCTCTCCATGGCCACATTCATCTGGCCCTTAATATTGACATGCTTCTATTTCCCTAGCTATAAAATGGAGGTTACAGCTGTCTGGAAAACCTGTTTTTTTTCCTGTGAAAAATTTAGAATGAAAACAGTTCATTTGAAATCTTTTGTTCAAAAATTTTCAATTTTTCATGGCAAAATTCTGGAACAAAATAAAATGAAATTTTCATTAAATATTGTGATTTAATTTTAATTTTTTGTTATGGGTTTTGAAAAGATTTTTTTTTCAAATTTCTGAAATTTCAGACTTTGTTTTCCTGGTTATACATTTGGCACTGCATGCATTAAAACAAATAACATCTAGTTCTCCACCACCACTCTGCAACTTCTAAAAACTTCTCCAACTTTGGAAAAAAGTTACATAATATAAAGAGGGAAAAGGGAAAATATGAAAGTTCCCCCATTCCTGGACATTATTCAATGTATTGTACTTGCTGGGGGAAAAAAAGAATCAAAGAGGGAGAATTGGGGAAAAAACAAAAACTTTAAATTTTACAATTTCAAAAAAAATTGTGGTTTTTCAAACACGAACATTTAAATTCAAAATGAAACAAAGCAAAACTTTGTTTTGTTTTGAAATTTCCCACCAAAACATTGAAAAATGTCATAAAAAACAATATTTTTGGTAGGAAACATTTTCAGTCTCCTTTTTTGGGGGGGGGCGCTATAATTACTGTACTTACTGACTTTGTAGTGGCTTTGTGAAGATTAAGGTGCCTATGCCCCAACTGGACCGCATTGGTAGCCCATTAATGCCCAGGTGGAGTCCCAATGAGGCTCAGTATGGGTGTAGGGGTCCAACCACATTGATCCAGTTGCAAGAATGGAGCCTAGTTCTCAGATGTTTGTTCAGGATTTTAAACTCCTTGGATGGGAGGGTGGTATATAAATGTGAAGTATTATTTTATTTTTAATAATGGTCACATACCTGGATCACTTAGCATTGAAATAAAAACAAAAATAATTACACACATGAAAACATTCAAGTAAGGGTTTGCTAATACAGGATATTAGCTACCGGGGTAGCTGCTGATGTAGCTTCCCCAGTACAAATATCTGCTGCACTGGTGTAAAAAGTGACTTACATTGGTGCAGTGCACAAATCGCTCTTTACACCAGTACACTGACCCAGGATATGCACTGATGCTGTAGCAGTAGTTAAAAGGGAGATTTTCAAAGGCTCAAAGGTGAATAAATTACCCAACTCTCATTGAAAGTCACTGGGAGTTAGACACCTAACTTCTTGTGCCTTTGAAAATTTCCCCCTAAAACACCCTTATGGCCCAAGCCTCACAATCCAAATGGGAGTTTTGGCTGAGCTAGTGCTGCAGGACTGGGTCTGTGGTTAATTTACCATCCTTCCCTCCATTCATCTCTCTCTCTTTAGTCCACTAAAAACACCTTTGTTAAAAATTTTCTTCTGTAATGACTTAGTTCAGCAGGAGGTCTTGTGTTCTAAGGTTGGAGGATAAGTGATGCTCCATGCACAGTAGTATGAGACGAAGATTCCGTATTTCAACATTCGTAGGCAGCATAATAACCTTACAGATTCCTTTAAGAAATACTTTATGCCATGGTGCTGATATTTTTTTACTACACATCTATTTTATTCCTCTTTATAAAGGTAAAAGTATCCCTGCAGGATCAGTGGAGCTTATTCACAGATATATAGACTATTTCAGGATGGAAAGAAACCCCACTTAGGTCCATTTTCTCCTGTGAGAGTGCAGTTCTAGAATTCAATTTTCCCTCCTTAAAATACAGAACTTGCTTAACTCTTTTTGATTTGTCTATATGTATTATTTGCTCCTGCTGCTGTCCTTCATTTCTCTATATTAAATACTCTATGTAAATTTCTATAATACCTGGAGCTTCTTTAGCTTCAGTTCATTCCCCTTTCTTCTTATAGCTGACATTAATATAAATAATGTTGTGGGTTTTACTGTATTGTTGGTATTCCCTTCAATGTTGTTTACACCTCAGGAAATTCGTTATTATCTCTAGCTCCTCTTTTCTTGTAGCAATCTCTTCATCCGTCACTCAGAGAAAGGATTCTATGGAACCTAGTGAAGCAAAGAGGATGGGTAGAACTTAATTCATCTGAACTATGGATAAATTAATTACAAGTATCTGAACTTTATCAACGCTTGGACTTATAATACTATTTAAATCAGGGAAATTACCATAATATTGGCAGTTCAAGTAATTAGAGATGTGCACTCTCTTTAAGAATAATACATCTGTGTGACCTTTGTCGTTTCTCTGAGTCTAATGCTTACAACATGGAGTCAGAATGAAACATATATAAGGTAGGTTATATTTTATCATAACAAGCATCACAGTTGTGTGGTTATGATATTGAACTCCAATTGTTTGTTGAAATGAGGTATTGTTCATTGATGCAAAATGCTGTCTTTCTCTACTCCATGCACTTTTGCACTTCTTATAAATGGTTTGATTTTGTTCTTCATGTTATTGTTTCACAGAAAAAAAAATATTGGGTGTGTGGTAATTCTAACATCTGTGACTGTGCAATGGACACGGCAAGAATGTGGGTGTGTCTTTTGTCCTTCCCTTTGCCTCTTTGTAATCAAAGTGTACTGTGTTTCTCAATGAGTATATATGAAGAATAAATTAGACTGAGTTTAATGAATCACTAAGGTCCTCAACTATGTGTATCATTTCAGTTGTCCTTAGTTGTGTGGTACAGCTTTCAATTTTTATAATAAGAACAATCATACTGAGTCAGACCAATGGTCCTTCTAGCCCATTATCCTGTCTTCCAACAGTGGCCAATGCCAGGTGCTCCAGAGGGAATGAACAGAACAGGTAATCATCAAGTGATCCATCCCATCACCCATTCCCAGCTGCCAGCAAATAGAGGCTAGGGACGCTTCAGAGCATAATAATGTTTCTGTAATGAGGTGCCCAAACTCATAAACACTATATTCAAGATACAATCACCCAAATTCTTTAAACAGTACTGAAATAATTTATAAGGATGGGTAATATCAATTGTTTCATGCAGAATACAATGGGAACTGGCTTGAACTTTGATCCATCTCTTGGACTGCACCCCTATTTTTTTCTGGTCTAATCCATTAGGAGGAGAAGTCCCCCTCACCTTCTTTTCTACCCAATTTCTCCTTTCTTCTCATTTGGTTTTTGCCACCCAATGCCCTGTACACTGCTGACTCCATCAAAGCTCAGGATCCCAACTAGCACCAATCCCAGCACACATCAGTCCAGTTCCTGAGTCCTTCTATTCTCGGACTACAGTGACTGATACCGGAAGCCACTCTCTCTTGTCAATGCAGTTTCCTACCTAATCTAATTCCAATCCACTGCTCCCTGCTCCAATCCAATACCTATCAATGGTTCACTGTAAACTCCCCATAGACACTTATCTTTGACTCTCCTCCAAGATGCCAGTTCAGGTTCCAATTCAATCCATTCCAAATAACATTCTTCCCCTTTTCATTAACTCAGTTCAGGTTCCAGGGACAACCTTTAATGCTTCCTTCCCTCACCTTGTATGTTCTGTGGGGACCAATAAGGCTGGAAGTATCTCTGTTCACTTCAAATATCCTCATGCTTTGGGGATTTCACTGCCATTGTGCCCCAGAGTCCACAATGTGAGAGATGAGCAAATTACAATCTCTCTTGCTCTGTAGTTTGAGGTTGCTTTAATTAATTTCACACAAGAATCAAGTCAGAAAATAGTCTTTTGAGACTGGATGAAGCTGGCTCTGAAAGGAAATTTGTAGTATCCAAGAATGCCCCAAATTTGAATAGAAATGGGCGTTGTTTTAATGAACTGTACGTTTCCAAAAGACATGATGGCCATTGTACTGAAAAGGCAGGAATATGGGTATAAAAATTGTTTTGTTTTTATTGTACACAAAGGCCCCTCTCTAAAAAAAAAATATGTGTAATTTAAGTGTCAAAAAAGAGCTATTCCTTGTTTTTGTATAAAGCTAACCTTTCAATACAATTTAAATTGTAATTCTATGTGCATTACTTCTCCTGAAGGCCAACTCAATTACTAGTTTTCTTTGCTTGAATAAACCAAGTGTGTTTGTTTGATTTTGTAAAAGACCAAAAATTAAAGCTGTATAATAGAGCTAAGAAAAAGACCTCACATAATGATAAGAAACCTCTTCCCATTTTTTTTCCTGAATGAGTTAATGCTTTTTTTTTCCTTTAAAAACATTTTTAAAGGATATTTTATAATTATATAATTAATGGAAGAAAAGTATACCATTATTATTGATATTTATTTCATACGTTGGGGTATCTATAATCCATGAAATGCAGATTTGCTATAATATGATTTTTGAAACAATTATGTTTTTATTTTTATTAACAGGCAAAATATTAGTGAAAGGATGATGTAATTATCTTAACAGAAGAGGTTTTTTTTTCTTTCTGCTACAGATATCTCTACAAAGAAAATCAACTTGCTGAAATATTGAGGTTAGACGCAGGTCATAAAAAAGAAGTGTTCTGGAATATTGAGCATCTGCCAGAACCCACTGCCAGTGCAAAAAACATCCAAAAGAGCGTTTGTACATTAACTCTGGCATGAGATAACCGCTCACTTGAGGATCACAACTTTTTCAATATTGCAAAAGACTTCCATATTTAGTGTCATTTTTGTTTTTTACTTTCTGCCCCAAATTCTTTCTGGATTTTTTTTATTCTAGCAATGTCTGACAAGTTCCATTCATTCCCACCACCAAAAGATTGTCCAGGCTCAGAGCTTCCTCTGCATTTACTGGTGCACCTCACTGCCTCTCGCTTTGCCCTCTCTAATCTGTCCAAAATACAGTTCTGAAAACCATCTACCTTGCCTGCCACTTTATGCTTAGCCCCTCTTCAAATGCCTTGACTGGCTACTTCCCCCTACACACACTTCTACAGCAAATCTTATTTTTCTCACCTTCAGAGCTCTTTACAATTCCATGCCTACCTCCTACCCTGCTCTCTTCTCTTATTTCTCTTCCCTTTATTCCACCCCACTGAAGCTGCACTGCTAATCATCAGCTTTACTGCTTTTTCTTTTGCGCTCCCATCTTAGTGTGTCATAGCAAAGAAGGCATGGTATCTGGAGACCCACTTCCTCACCCTGTCTGCTATGTCTCCTCACAACACAGTCCATCAGTAAGATCTCCAAACATTAGTCATCTTCTCTTTATAACAACTGAAAGAACATTAAATAAACAACCTGGTTATTCTTAAGATGTGAGCTTTAATAATTAAGCAAAGTCAATTAATGATTTTCCCAATGACTGTTACCTTCTCTCATCATACTGTCTCTTAATTTAGGAACAGATTTTGATTGGCCCCTGGATATATATGCAAGATGGGTTGGAGTGCAAGGAGCTTTTCTTATAAATACCCAGTCCAGAATCCTGATGGGAAATAAAGTTCCTTTTTCCTTAAACAGCCTCTTAAGCCCTAAGGCCAAGATTTTTAAAAGTATGTATGTGTTGCTGTGCTCAGCATTGCAATATCTGATTTAGGAACCTAAATCTAATTTTCAAAAAAGATTTAGGCTCTTAGGCTCACATTGCACCAGCCTATTGAGCAGAGAGGTAGGGAAGAATATTAAAGCAAAGCATAGCCAGTTCACTAATGTGAACAGCTGGGTATCCCTACGACAAAATCTCCTGGGGTCAGCCAGAATGCCTCCTGAGAAGTGTAGCTTCTGAGAGGCCTGACAACCTCCCACTTAATGCATCTGATGGTGCTTAGTGCAGATTTAGCTCTCATACTGTAAACTGTTTAGAGTAAGAACACCACATTTTACTTGTCTGATTCAGCCTGCCAGAGCTAATTTTCCTCCAGCATTATACTCATCTATGGTACTGTATAAGTGCTATGTTGTGAACTCATTATCACACCAGCACCGCTCATGTCAGGACACAGTATTGCAGGGGCTCTCCTATTCTAGCACTCCCTTTGTGTCCTCATTCCACAATGGTCTGCTGCCTCTGTGACCTAGCCCTCCAGCGGTCAGCTCTTAGTCCCATCCCCTTCTAGAAAATAAACTCGAAATAGCCATGTGGGTGTTAGAATCCATAATATAAACAGTAGTTCTTCACAGAGATAATTCAAGGCCTGTGGTGTCAAGGTTAGGCCCGTGACTGAGCCAGATTAATTGGATTAGGGCAGGAAAAGGCTGCCTTCCCTGTTCTGATTTTGCCCAGAACTGGCCCCTAGTAGAAGCAGCCAACTCTTTTTATCAGGCCTGCTGGGGCCTGATTGGCTTCCATCTACTCCAAGCCCTTCCAGGCACTGGAGGACCAACTCTCACTGCCTTTGCCTGAAGCTGATGATGGAGGCCTCTCTAGGCAAACCCTGAAGGTTTGAACTCACTATTCTTCCCTTCCAGGAGGGCATCTTCTTAGGCTGGGATGTGCCAAGGCATCAGAGCCTCTGGTAGAGGGAGCAACTGCCTGGTACACCCCATCACAATGTGTAATAAACAAATAATTGTCTGAAACTGGAAGGATTGTGCTTAAAGATGAAAATGTGGTGTTCAGCTGGTGGGCTGACTTTTGCAGGTATATTCTTTGACTTTTAACACAAGATATGTACAGATATATCTTCTTGTGAACATAAACACATTTCATTTGAATAGCCTTTCTTCTGCATTCACTATTACGTACAAAGTTGGTTGTGCTAATATTATTATTGTAGATGTTTACAATAAGCCTATCACTCAGATTCTGGGTAATTATACCCTGTAATTTATTTTTCCATCATTTTTGTTTAAAGAACTAACCTTTCAGAAATACACTTAACTGAGGTATAGTGGGGCGGTCACCCTGCTCCAGTTCAGAAGGGGTTAAAAGCCAACCCTTGGAGGGGCTGAGGCTGACAGCCAATCAGAGCTGCCCAAGCCAGTATAAAAGAGAGCAGATCACAAGGGGTAGTCAGTCTCTCTCCAGCCTTAGAGAGAATGATGGACCTGGCTGTGGGATAGAGACAGAGGCAAGGATGGGGAAGTGCTGGGGAAGGGGAGGAGGAGCTGGGAAGCTCCAGCCTGCAAACCCCCAGGCAGAGGCCTTGCTTTCAGGGCCAGAGGAAGTATGAGGGCTCTGGGGAAGCAGCCAGGGAAAGAAGAGGCAGCAGGTCCAACCCTCTGGCTGCTGCTGAGTGGCCATTTCAGACTTCAGTTTTGGCCCTGAGGGAAAGGGCTAGATGAAGACTGGCAGTGGGTCACTGAGGCAAGGTTGGCTTAGGGGATTGGGGTTCCACAGGGAGGGGAGGACCCGTGAGTCTGTGGGCACTGCTGCAGGGCAGTACCTCAGAGAAGGGGCACTGCGAGCTGGGAGAGTGGAGGGCTGGAACTACAATGGTGGAGATTGAAAGGAAGCAAATAACGGTAGGAGACACTGACCAGCAGGAGGTGCTCTGGAGCTGGAAGAGCTAATTCCTGAAGAAACCAGCAGGAGGCACCGTGGTGAGTATCCACCATGCTACATAAGGGTTCAGGAGAATGACACCCTATATTTCTCTGTACAACACAAAGACATTCTCCGCAATGCAAAATGTTTTAAGACAATCTTGGAGAGAGTACATTTAACGGTGCAAGGTAAATGCACTTTCATAGATAAGTTTTCAGCCAGGTGGGATCCAGCCTCCATTTTTCTGGGTGAATTGCACTTGCAAAATTTGTGCTTGCAATGTTAGGTCACAAAATGAACTTGTGCCTCTGAGAACCTTATCCATGCTTGCAATCATGTAATTAGTAACTCAAGTATTTAGATTTCCACTTGCAATTGAATTTGTGCCAATTTTATGAGCACAATTTGCTCCTGCAAAAGGGAAACTGCTCTGCTGAAAATATACCGCTCAATCCACCTACTTGTAGATTCCACTGATAAAACTGGACACACTCTGGATGTGATGTTTGGGTTGGGAGTGAAGGGATGTTCATAAGGATTTTTATACATTATTAATAATAACATTCTTTAATCTCCCTGCTGGCATTGGCTACAAGAGTCTCAACTGTGATCTCTGTGACAGATGTTGTCGCCTGAGTAGGATCTTCTGGAAAGAATCACACAGATGCTGTACATAGTTTCAAATTAAGATTCCCCAGACTACTTGTTTAATCCAGCTGTTCACAGAACACAGCATGCACCTTCTCTAACCATAACTTAACTGAAGTCTTCAGTAAGAGCCTAAAACCTGGAATGGACTAACATGACCCAGCTACTATACTTGCTATTACAAAACAAAACCCAGCACAGATCACAAACTGAATTCACCATAAATACTGCAGTACAAACCTAGAAGAACAGAGACCAAATTTCCTTCTTTTGACTATACATAGCTCCTTGTCTTTTTTTTTTTTTTAAGTTCCTCACTATTCTAACACTTGTTCTGATTAAAGACTATAATGTGTCTTGGCTCCAGATCACTTTAAAAGGGCACAGTAATTACCTTGCTAATCATGTTTAAACACGGGTTTTATTCCTTACTAATTTAAAAATCATAAAGAAAAGAACTAAGTACAAGTGCATGTACACATACACACTCTGAGAACTACCTTGGATGTTTCTGCTAGAACTTATCTCTGTACTGAAAGTCTTTCCTTTCATCAAGCCAAATGCTCCCTTTGCTTGCATAAGTTGTGGAAACAAAAACAAACAAACAGTTGAACTATGTATGCATGTAAGGAGACGGTACCAGAGCATTATCAACATTGCAGAACCTTTCCCTGAGGGCACCATAAGGATCAAGTTCTGGAGCTAACGAGGGGCAGTAGAACATGAGCCCTCTTCAGCGCTGTAGAGATTCCAGGGTGTCAGTTAATAAAGGTGGAGACTTGGTGGTTTTCCTTCTTACACGTGATAGAAGACAAAGAACCACTGCAGCTCAAAAACATATGGTGAATCCAATGGAATAAAATGCTGTAGGAAAATGTCTTACATTTCTGTAGTATAGAATACAGTGCTGCAACTGAAAAAAATATGAAACAAGGAAAAAAAACTAGACAAATCTGTTCATTTATAACTCAAAACTACCATCTTCAGTTTGCTCATTAAATTGTAAGTGACTAAAGCTAAAACTGACTAAGGACCTAATCCAAATCCCACTCGTAAATGGAAGTCTTTCTATTGACCTCAATGGGCTTTGTGTCAGACTCTAGGGTTTGTTTGCTCTCTGCAGACAGGCTGTGTAGCTGGATCTGGGCCCTACCAAGCCCTTTGAGTGTTGATTATCTCAGCCGTTTGAAGTGTGAGTGGTAAATCACTCCCTGAGGGTGAGGGGCAGAACTGAGCTGAGCTAAGCAAGAAAGACTGGGTATAAAAAGTGGGTGAACTCAAGCGCATGAACAGAGGAGTTTGGAGGGGGAATGTGAAAGGCTTTCCTTACAGGTTCAGCACTATGTACGACATCAACATGGTCAGTGATTGAACAGTGTTAGTGACCTGCAATAGATGTGTGATGTTCTAGTTCCTGTCTGGAGACAAGAAGGGATTTCCTGTACACAAAGTGCAAGTTGGTGGCTGTGCTGGAGGAAAAGATTCTTGGCTTGGGGAGGGGGACAAATTGAGACACTACTAAGAATCACAGTAGCTAAGGAGTTCCTAAACAACCGGGTTTGCGAAACACTAGTACCCCAGGTTCAAGGAAGAATGGAGCTGGTCACAAAGGAATCTGTGAGAGAGGTTCTCAACATGGAAATTATGGTCCTCAATATCAGGTACTCAACATGGAACCTATGGAAGGTACCTCTCAAGATCCAGCAAGTCAAAGGGAACAGAGAGATGTATACAGCACACATGTGGATGGCAAGTCTGCCCAACTAGTAAGAAAAAAAAAATCAAGTTTACCCATGGAGCTCTCCAACCATCCAAGGTAAATAGATTATCCTTGTTGGAGATTCAATACTCAAAACTGAATGAACATTCTGCAAGGGACAGATGGACAACAGGACGGTATGCTTACTTCCCAGAGCCAAGAAACAAAATGTCACTCTAAGATTGTATAGGCTTCTGAAGTCTATGGGCAAGGATTCATTGGTAATGGTTCATATCAGTACTAATGACACTGTGTTGGGGGATATCTCACAGATAGTAGATGACCTGAGGGAACTTGGAAGAATGCTGAAGAAGAATATCTGAGATATTTCCAGTCCCACAAGCAAAGGAAGACAGAAGGCAGAGGTGAATCACTGGCTGGGTAAGTGGCATAGCGTGGAGGACTTTGGTTTTGTAAACATTGATCGACTTTCTGTAGGGGAAAAGAGCCATCTAGTTTGGATGGCCTCCACCTCAGTAGAAGGGAGATGAATTTCCACAGGAACAGGCTATCTAGAGTAGTCTGATTAAAGGAGCAGAAAACATGCCTCATATATAGATAGACTCAAGGAGCTCAATCTATTTAGCTTAACAAAGAGAAAGTTAAGAGGTGACTTGAGTACAAGTATCTATGCAGGGAACAAATATTTAATAATGGGGTCTTCAATATAGAAAAAAAGGAACAACACAGTTCAATATATGTCTGGAAGCTAAAATTAGACAAATTCAGACTGGAAATAAGTCATAAGTGGTGAGAGTAATTAGCCACTGGAATAATTTACCACGGGTTGTGGTGACTTCTCCATCACTGGCAATTTTTAAATCAGGATTGGATGTTTTTCTAAAAGATCTGCCCTAGGAATTTTTTTGGGGAGTATTCTGGCCTGTGTTATACAGCAGGTCAGATTGGATGATCACAACAGTTCCTTCTGCATCTATGAATCAGGTGCAGGCCTAGATTAAATAATTTTCAGGCTCTGGGCACTATGGAAATTGTCCTGCTACCTTCTTTAATGTGTCCCTGCACCATACATACCCCAGAATGTCCCTCTTCTCCCACACACATCATAGACCCCCCACTCCACACACAGACCCCCCCAAATGCCTCTCCCACCCCACATATACCCCTACAACTCTCTACCAGTCCCCATTTATCCTAAAAGCCCCCACACACATCTCAGCAGCCCTGACATACATCTCGCTCACTGAAGCCCCCAACACCTCAGCCCCACGGGCCACAGCCCCCAGCATCCTACATACATCCCCCATTCCCCACACAGCCCCCATAACTCACCCTCTAGCATTCCACACTCATACTAACCCCTTACCCAATGTCCCTCAACATCACTCAGTTGCCCCCAAATCCTCATCTTACAGCCAACCAACATTCTCTGCTCACCCCATAGCCCACCAACAACTTGTCCCCAGCCCCTCACCCACCACTCTCCCAACCTTCTTAGCCACTCACTGGTGACCCTCCTCCTGCAGTTCAGTGGTCCACTCTTGTCCTGGCCTCCCAGTTCCACTTGCTCCCATCACCTCCCCCACACTCACACAGACCCCTGCTGCTCAGGTTTGGCCTAGCCAGCCCTCCATCATGTCAGAGGGGTGGTCAGGCCAAATCTGAGTGACTGGCATTGTGACCTAGCACAGGACTGCAGCATCACTCAGGTTCGTTTTTGTTTTTTGGTGGTCAGGGTCCCTACTGAGACAGGAACCCTGTGCAAATGCATTGAGTACACATTAGTTAACCTGAGCCTGATCAGGTGGAATAGGCAGCCTGATCCACAGTATTGAACATCTACATGGTTTAGTTTTAAGGAACTTTTCATCCATTAGCCTAAAAGTCCTTGTCAGAGTAAACTGAATTGAAAAATGTGCCTGCTAAATGTATGTTGTCTACTACCTCATGCTGAGTATCCTGCATTACAGTTTTTTTGTATTGCACTAAAGCATGCTTGAGTAGTATTGGATGTCAGCTTTCCCACTAGAATGCTAACAAAAAATGAGCTATATCTCATGAGGCTATCCCAGAGAACAACATTTTAAATAAATAATTACATTCTGAGACAGAATTTCTATAGTTTTTGTGCCATCTATAATCTGTTCAGTCGTGCCTCAGCACATAAGACAAATACTGACTTCATTTAAATGTTTGTATGAAACAATTTCCAGTGTTAGAGTTATGAAGTTTTAATGCTTAATGTTTCTAGGTAAGGACTGAAAATGTTTTTGCATCCCATTTTTACTCTAAATTTTCTGAAAATTGTCCATTTGGCCTGAAGTTTTTTCCATGCTGGGGTCAAATCCTGATCCCAGTGAAGTATAAGGAGGACTTACTCATAGACTCATAGACTCTAGGACTGGAAGGGACCTCAAGAGGTCATCGAGTCCAGTCCCCTGCCATCATGGCAGGACCAAATACTGTCTAGACCATCCCTGATAGACATTTATCTAACCTACTCTTAAATATCTCCAGAGATGGAGATTCCACAACTTCCCTAGGCAATCTATTCCAGTGTTTAACTACCCTGACAGTTAGGAACTTTTTCCTAATGTCCAACCTAAATCTCCCTTGCTGCAGTTTAAGCCCATTGCTTCTTGTTCTATCATTGGAGGCTAAGGTGAACAAGTTTTCTCCCTCCTCCTGATGACACCCTTTTAGATACCTGAAAACTGCTATCATGTCCCCTCTCAGTCTCCTCTTTTCCAAACTAAACAAACCCAATTCCTTCAGCCTTCCTTCATAGGTCATGTTCTCAAGACCTTTAATCATTCTTGTTGCTCTTCTCTGGACCCTCTCCAATTTCTCCACATCTTTCTTGAAATGCGGTGCCCAGAACTGGACACAATACTCCAGTTGAGGCCTAACCAGCGCAGAGTAAAGCGGAAGAATGACTTCTCGTGTCTTGTTTACAACACACCTGTTAATGCATCCCAGAATCACGTTTGCTTTTTTTGCAACAGTATCACACTGTTGACTCATATTAAGTTTGTGGTCCACTATGACCCCTAGATCTCTTTCTGCCATACTCCTTCCTAGACAGTCTCCTCCCATTCTGTATGTGTGAAACTGATTGTTCCTTCCTAAGTGGAGCACTTTGCATTTATCTTTATTGAACTTCATCCTGTTTACCTCAGACCATTTCTCCAACTTGTCCAGATCATTTTGAATTTTGACCCTGTCCTCCAAAGGAGTTGCAATCCCTCCCAGTTTGGTATCATCTGCAAACTTAATAAGCATACTTTCTATGCCAACATCTAAATCGTTGATGAAGATATTGAACAGAACCGGTCCCAAAACAGAACCCTGCGGAACCCCACTTGTTATACCTTTCCAGCAGGATTGGGAGCCATTAACAACTACTCTCTGAGTACGGTTATCCAGCCAGTTATGCACCCACCTTATAGTAGCCCCATCTAAATTGTACTTTCCTAGCTTATCTATAAGAATATCATGCGAGACTGTATCAAATGCCTTACTGAAGTCTAGATATATCACATCCACCGCTTCTCCCTTATCCACAAGGCTCGTTATCCTATCAAAGAATGTTATCAGATTAGTTTGACATGATTTGTTCTTTACAAATCCATGCTGGCTATTCCCTATCACCTTACCACCTTCCAAGTGTTTGCAGATGATTTCTTTGATTACCTGCTCCATTATCTTCCCTGGCACAGAAGTTAAACTAACTGGTCTGTAGTTTCCTGGGTTGTTTTTATTTCCCTTTTTATAGATGGGCACTATATTTGCCCCCTTCCAGTCTTCTGGAATCTCCCCCGTCTCCCATGATTTCCCAAAGATAATAGCTAGAGGCTCAGATACCTCTTCTATTAACTCCTTCAGTATTCTAGGATGCATTTCATCAGGCCCTGGTGACTTGCAGGCATCTAACTTTTCTAAGTGATTTTTTACTTGCTCTTTGCTTATTTTCTCTTCTAAATCTACCCTCTTCCCGTAAGCATTCACTATACTAGACATTCCTTCAGACTTCTCAGTGAAGACCGAAACAAAGAAGTCATTAAGCATCTCTGCCATTTCCAAGTCTCCCGTTACTGTTACCCCCTCCTCATTGAGCAGTGGGCCTACCCTGTCCATAGTCTTCCTCTTGCTTCGAATGTATTGATAAAAAGTCTTCTTGTTTCCCTTTATTCCCATAGCTAGTTTGAGTTCATTTTGTGCCTTTGCTTTTCTAATCTTGCCTCTGCATTCCTGTGTTATTTGCCTATATTCATCCTTCGTGATCTGCCCTAGTTTCCATTTTTTATATGACGCCTTTTTATTTTGTAGGTCACGCAAGATCTCAAGGGTAAGCCAAGGTGGTCTTTTGCCACATTTTCTATCTTTCCTAACCATTGGAATAACTTGCTTTTGGGCCCTTAATAGCGTCCCTTTGAAAAACTGCCAACTTTCCTCAGTTGTTTTTCCCCTCAGTCTTAATTCCCATGGGACCTTGCCTATCAGCTCTCTGAGCTTACCAAAATCCGCCTTCCTGAAATCCATTGTCTCTATTCTGCTGTACTCCCTTCTACCCTTACTTAGAATTGCAAATTCTATGATTTCATGATCACTTTCACCCAAGCTTCCTTCTACTTTCAAATTCTCAACAAGTTCCTCCCTATTTGTTAAAATCAAGTCTAGAACAGCTTCCCCCCTAGTAGCTTTTTCAACTTTCTGAAATAAAAAGTTGTCTGCAATGCAGTCCAGGAACTTATTGGATACTCTGTGCCCCGCGGTGTTATTGTCCCAACATATATCTGGATAGTTGAAGTCCCCCATCACCACCAAATCTTGGGCTTTGGATGATTTTGTTAGTTGTTTGAAAAAAGCCTCATCCACCTCTTCCGCCTGATTAGGTGGCCTGTAGTAGACTCCCAGCATGACATCACCTGTGTTTTTTACCCCTTTTAGCCTAACCCAGAGACTCTCCACCCTTCCGTCTCCTATGTCCATCTCCACCTCAGTCCAAGTGTGTACATTTTTAATATATAAGGCAACACCTCCTCCCTTTTTCCCCTGTCTATCCTTCCTGAGCAAACTATACCCATCCACACCAACATTCCAGTCGTGTGTATTATCCCACCAAGTTTCAGTAATGCCAATAATGTCATAGTTGTATTTGTTTATTAGCACTTCCAGTTCTTCCTGCTTATTACCCATACTTCTTGCATTTGTATAAAGGCATCTAAGATACTGGTTTGATTTTGCCTCCCAGCTTTGCCCTGACCCTCCTTCCTCTCTGCCATTATAGCCCGTGCTCCCTCCTGCTTCCAACCCATCTCCCAGGTCTTGTTCCCCACTTTCCTGTGGGCTTTGCTCACCTGTCCCCGTCGAACCTAGTTTAAAGCCCTCCTTACCAGGTTAGCCAGTCTGTGCGCGAATAAGGCCTTTCCTCTCTTCGAAAGGTGAACGCCATCTGTTCCTAGCAGTCCTTCCTCAAGCAGCATCCCGTGGTCGAGGAAGCCAAAGCCCTCCTGGCGACACCATCTTCGCAGCCAGGCATTCACCTCCACAATGCATCTGTCTCTGCCCGGACCCCTACCTTCAACAGGAAGAATCGAAGAGAATACCACCTGCGCTCCAAACTCCTTAACCCGTACTCCCAGAGCCCTGTAGTCACTCTTGATCTGCTCAGCATCACACCTCGCAGTATCATTTGTGCCCACATGGATGAGTAGCATGGGATAGTAGTCAGAAGGCCGGATAATCCTCGACAAAGCCTCTGTAACGTCTCGGATACGGGCCCCTGGCAGGCAGCATACCTCCCGGGATGAACGGTCAGGGCGACAGATGGGTGTCTCCGTCCCCCTCAGCAGAGAGTCTCCAACCACCACTACCCTACGTTTCTTATCAGTGGTGGCAGCAGACCTCCCAGCCTTAGGGGTACGAGGCTTCACCCCCTTAACTGTTGGGGGTGATTTCTTCTCTCCTGTATCTTTTACCACAACAGGAGGGTTCGCAGCAGTGGTGGAGCACTGCCCGCTGCTAGAAGTAACCAGCTGGCTGTGTCCACCCTGAGCCTCCCCTTCCACTGGTGTGTCAGGTACACCCTGAGGCATCTCCTCTTCCACTGCAGTGTCAGTAGTCCCGTCAACTGGGACAGCACCATCAGCTGTCTCCACATGGATACTGTCCAGGAATTGCTCATGGACATAGATGTTCCTCAGCCAGGCCACCTCCTCCTGTAGCTCTCCCACCTGCTGCCTGAGAGATTCCACCAGTAGGCACCTTTCACATTGGATGCCACCCCCAGCCTGGATATCAGTAAGTGGAAATTGCAAATTACAGTCTTTGCAAGCCCACACCAGAATCTGGGTAAAAGCATCCATGCTTTGGTGCTCTGTCTGGCTACAGGCGCAGGTGGAGGAGACAGAAGCAGTGCTGGCACAGGTGTTACGGGTCCTCCTCACCATTTTAAGCCTCCCTCTGTCAAAGTCTCAAATTCCTGTCTACAGCTCTCTGTCCGCTCCTCTTTGCTGTGAACAGAAAGGTTTTCGATGTGGCTCAGGTTATGGGTTCAAGGGACCAATGGGTCACAGATGAGACCGACAAGGGACCCCCCCTCCCTTCCTACTCCCCTTCCAAACTCCCTTGCAAAACTCCCTGTTAGCAGCTCCTGTTTGCTAAGCTCCCTGGTCGCTTGTGCGCAGCTTTATAAAGCCCTGGCCTGAGTGAATGCCCCGCCCACTGGTTAAGGCTCAGCCAATTACCAGAGGCTTCTAGCTTTCAAACCTTCTTACTAATGTTCAATAGCTTCAGTAGACCCTTATTTCCTGTCCAAACCCAAAGGGGACATTTTTGGACAGTTTGGGGTGGGAGGGGGAGATAAACAGTTCAGCCAGTTTTGAACTGTGAGAAGTGGGGTGGGGAATATTTTCCATGCCAGAACAATATATATAGATTCATAGATTGTAAGGCTGGAAGGGACCTTGAGAGGTCATCGAGTCCTGTCCCTTGCTCTCATGGCAGGACCAAATACTGCCTAGACCATCCTTGATATACATTTATCTAACTTACTCTTAAATATCTCCAGAGATGGAGGTTCAGCAACCTCCCTAGGCAATTTATTCCAGTGTTTAACCACCCTGACAGTTAGGAACTTTTTCCTAATGTCCAACCTAAATCTCCCTTGCTGCAGTTTAAGCCCATTGCTTCTTGTTCTATCCTTAGAGGCTAAGATGAACAAGTTTTCTCTCTCCTCCTTATGACACGCTTTTAGATACCTGAAAACTGCTATCATGTCCCCTTTCAGTCTTCTTTTTTTCCAAACTAAACAAACCCAATTCTTTCAGCCTTCCTTCATGTTCTCTAGACATTTCATCATTCTTGTTGCTCTTCTCTGGACCCTCTCCAATTTCTCCATACCTTTCTTGAAGTTCGATGCCCAGAACAGGACACAATATTCCAGCTGAGGCCTAACTAGCACAGAGTAGAGCAGAAGAATGACTTCTCCTGTCTTGCTCACAACACACCTGTTAATGCATCCCAGAATCATGTTTGCTTTTTTTGCAACAGCATCACACTGTTAACTCATATTTAGCTTGTGGTCCACTATAACCCTTAGATCTCTTCCCATTCTGTATGTGTGAAACTGATTGTTCCTTCCTACGTGGAGCACTTTGCATTTGTCTTTAGTAAACATCATCCTGTTTACCTCAGACCATTTCTCCAATTTGTCCAGATCATTTTGAATTATGACCCTATCCTCCAAAGCAGTTGCAATCCGTCTCAGTTTGGTATCATCTGCAAACTTAATAAGCGTACTTTCTATGCCAATATCACACACTTATTTAAAAAAAATAAAAAGGTTACAGCAAATGCAACTGAACTTAGGAACGTGACTTGTAAACACTCCACCATTTTTCCTGACCATTACACTGAGATTACATGATATATATTTGAATACAGTACCCTCACCTTTATTCAAAATTTTCAAATAACTAGGTGTTTGCATAAGCAGAAGTGCTATTTTGAGCTAGCTGTGGGCTGGGAGCCTGTCAAGATCTGGGTACGAGTCATGCAGGGGTGTTGCTTTACCTGACTGGCTGCTGATGTTGCCATTCTGGGCTATGAGCCTCTGAATGTCAGAGCTCTATATGTCAACCCCTCCTGTGCACAGACTGCACATGCTGTGGTTCTCCCAGTGTCCAAGCTGCCTGCCTTTGACTGAGGATGCATGTGTCCCATTAGTAACAGTCTCTTTCTTTATCCTCCCACACCCTCAGGTGCATTTGGCATCCACCATCTTCTGCCATTAATGTCAGTTTATGCTGGGCTGTTCAGACTTTCGAGTGTCACATCAATGGCTTTGCCTTTTCTTTGTTGTTCAGGGTAATGTTTCTCTAGGTCGCCCTCTTTTTCTCTTCCTATGTGGTGTTCACATTATCATCACTTGATGTGAAAGTCATGTTGGTGGCATTGGTAAAGCATGTCCTAAATATGTTCATCAGCATCTTACTATAGTTGATGCTTTCGGCTGATTTGCTCCACTTAGAATTTCTGATGTTGCAAGAAACTTTCCATAATAGTTGGGTTTACTTAATCCTTTCCCTTGTTTTTCCCCCCCTCTTTTTTTGCCGAGCTAATGGGTCATTCTGTATATTTAAACCTAAGCTAAGAAACAGTAAAGGAGAAGAAATTAAACAAACACCACACAGTACCATTTGCAGTTCAACTCAACAGTTCACTGGGTTTCACCAGGGAATAAAGTATACAACCCACCAAACAAATGCACTTGTTTAAAAAATCTCTGGACTCTAATACCACCTATATTCGTAATGATTTTTTATGCTAACATTAACAAAGTAAGCCTGCAGCTTCCACTAATAGATTTAGAAGAAAAAAACCAACCCCCCACCCCCACCAAAAAAAAACAAAAACCCAAGCGTGGTAGTTCCAGAAACTGACCTAAAACATGAAGGGGGAATTTTAGTCCTTTAAAAGTGTTCAAATTGTAAAGAACTGAGAAGAGAGGTTGTAGAAGACACTTCATTCATATAATGGGGAGATGCTCAAATGCAGTTGCCAACAGCTAAATCACTGTTATTAAAACATACAGGAAAATATCAAAGGAGATGGCTAGCATGAAATATTTATTACCACAAATATTTCAGGGATATTTCCTTATAATAATATAAAAGGATCCCATTAAAAGATTAAAAATCTCAGCTGCTCCTCTTTTCTGAAAGTGTGTAACAATTTCAGCCTGGAACTCAATTAGAAATAATGCTTGTTGTGTGGGTAAGCAGAGTAATTCAGCAAAGGGCGTAACAACAAAATTGTGCTTTATTTAGCACACAGAATGATACCAAAGGAAGAACAATGTCCTTCTCAAATTCTGATTTCTAGGGGAACAACAGTACTGCAGGAGCCATCATTTTCAGCTATTTTTAAGGAAATAACAAAAGACATGATCTGTAGCCCCAGCAGAAGGGATTTAAATTATGATCTGGATAAGATGTTGTGAACAGACCAACCAAAACAGTGTTTTATCTCTGAGGTAAATGGACTGAAACAGATGGAAGAGAGAAAAGAGAACTTTCCTAGAGGCACAATGTCTCTGTCACCAGCTGTTACTGGGAGATAATGTGCAATGACAAGTGATGTATAGCAGGAAATCCAAGTGCCTCTAGTCTTTTCCTTTGGTCTATGAGAGCTACAGAGTCTCTCATACCATTATCTTAGTTTAAGATAGTCTGAAATCTGCTGTGGCCACTCACAGTGCCAGTTTGCTACATCCATAGGAGAGAGAAAAGAAACAGACAATTTATGTTTTGCATTGTTCCTTCAAGGTATTTGTGTTTGTAATGTACTATAGGCAGTGGGTAGGTGGGGGAAACCCAAGTAGCCCAGATTTCTTTCTTGATCTTCGTTTATGGTTTTCAGTCTTTATACTCAAAACTGAACATCAGATAATACACTAGTGTTATTGCTTAATCATGTCTTTGTCAAGGTTCCTTCCCCACCCCTAACTTTAGGGCACAGATGTGGGGACCTGCATGGACACTTCTAAGCTTAATTACCAGCTTAGATCTGGTATCGCTGCCACGACCCCCAAGCACTACTTTTCTTTCCTGGGTAGTCTGAGAGACTTCACCAATTTCCTGGTGAACACAGATCCAAACCCCTTGGATCTTAAAACAAGGAGAAATTAACCATCCCCCTTCCTTTCTCCCACCAAGTCCTGGTGGATCCAGATCTAACTCCCTTGGATCTAAAAACAAGGGAAAAAATCAATCAGGTATTAAGAAAAAGGCTTTTAATTAAAGAAAAGAAAGGTAAAAGAAAACCCTCTGGGAGAGATTAGCGTACCAGCTACTCTCACAGACAACAGATTCCAAACACAGAGGATGTTCCCCTGGGCAAAAATCTTAATACACACAAGAATATCCAAATTTGATAATTCCCTTAATGGTACCAAGACAAGTTACAAAGAAAATAAACATAAACCTATTTATCACTTTCTAAAACTTATTACTCTGATAAGAGGCTGGTTCCTTGATCTTTTTCACTCGGGCTGAAACTGAAACTCTTAAACAAAGGAAAACTTCCCTCCTTCCTTTTGAAACATCTTGTTCCCCCATTGGTTCCTCTAGTCAGGTGTCAGCTAGGCTAGGTGAACTTCTTAACCCTTTACAAGAGGCATTAACCCTTAACTATCTGTTTATGACAGTCTTAAAGTTTATTAGGAAAATAGAAAGACTTTTTAATAATGGTGCTGCAAATGTGAAAAGGCAGAATAAGACAGGATTCTGATATACAGCTGCTTAAAAGAAGACTAAAACCATTCAAAGCAATTATCCACCTATGCACTCATGTGTGGTGGTCCCCACTGCTGTAGCATCCAGGAGTGCTGTGGCCTGCTCATTTCTGGCTAAGTCATTTAGACAGCTCATTCACTGATCCCACACAGCAGGGCTGCCTCCGCTTCTCTAAAAGATGTGATTATGCTGGGACTTTGGCCCAGCAGTCACGCAGGGCCAGATTTTTAAAGGTAAGATGCCTAAAGATGCACAGATAGTTTTTTCTCCCACTGTTTGAAAATCCCACTAGGTACCTATCTGCACCTTGGGATGCCTAAATACCATTCAAAATCAGGCCCGCAGAGCTGAGAGGAGAGGAACATCCCACTAGGCACCTGGGAAATGCAGGCCCTATCCTGTGCCCTTAGCGAATCAAGTTTCTGAACTCTCTTTTTTAGCGTGGAAATTAAAGCCTTGCTTAGGCTAGCATGATAAACTCAGTCTCTGCCCTCTTTCTCCCTTTATAGTGAATAGAAACAAGCTAGAACCTACAAAGTCTTGAGACTCGTTGTCTCAAAAACCAAATTATAAATAACTGTCCCAACAGACACCAAATACATTTAAAGTAAACTAAATTTGGGGTCTTTCCATCTCAAGAAGTGTATTGAGCAGACCCCCGGAAAGGTATCCCAGCAGAGTCCAAACAAGTTTGGAACACTCCAAGTCTTTAAGTAGAACAAAACTCTGCATAAAACTCCTTGTAGCTTGGCTTTCTAATAACTTCTGACAGCTCCTTTTTATTATTTGTACTGTGGTAATAGTCCAGTGAAGGATCAAGGTCCCATTACGCAAGGCACTATACAAACGCTTACTTAAAAAAGACTGTCCCTGCCCTGAGGAGATTGCAATTTCTGTTGCAAAAATACAACAGGCAGACAAAATAAAATGGAAGGGGAAGAGGAGAGAACTAGGAGGTAATAGTAAAACAAGAATGGCCTACCATAATTCTGCATTTCCTTTAGAAATGTTCCCTGTTGAGTTTCTGGAATGCTAACGAGCCCCAGTTGCTTCTGAGCTTCCTTAGTTTACCCTTGCTTTTATTTGTAAAAGCTAATAGAAAACTGAGCAGCTGTTAGAAATAGTCAAGCAGGATTACAACATTGTCCTGCCCCAGATGTATCATGGGGAGTATGGATGTTCACGCAGGAACTGTGGCATATAGCTTGTCTGCCTTTGTTCCTACAATGAGACAGCTAAGGATACAGTCCAAACTGAGTCATCTGTGACTGCTGCAACACCTCTCATGCCTCTAGTGCCTCGTCCTAGAGTAATGATGAAATAGCTGAGGTATCTTTTGTGGAAAACTTCTCTGGAAAAGCAGCTACAGCATTTCTTCAGAGCCATCACAAACCACTTTCTGTCAGGGCAAGGACATGCTACTGGTTAGCATAGGAGATCAGGAGCTGAGATCAGGAACCATAAATCATATACCAGGAGGTCAGGATCAGGTGAAGGTAGTGCTGGGTGAACAGTTTGAAGCAAGTGGAGCTAAGTTGTACAGACAACTTCCTGTTCCTCCTTCTGGCTTAAGTAGTGGGACCAGCCAAACAGGAGCTCTGGTGTTCTACCAATCAGGACCTAGGGGTGGAAGCCTTGTCTCTGAGCTGGGCTTCAAGGAGTGCCAGTTTTAACTGATGCCCGTCAGGTGGAGGGTTGGTGCATGATGACCCTAAGGACCCAGGTTCAAGATCCACAGGTCATGACACTTTATCTGGATGCAATGGCTTGATAAAGAGGCCTCAGTCCCAGCACCTAGGGAAGTGAAGTAAATTGATTGTTTTCCTTATTTATACTTTTTTTCATGCTTTCATGTTTGGCTGAACATGGCCTTCCTAATAGCAGTTTAGCAATTTACAGGGTATGCAACAGCTGCTTATTATGCTAATGAGTAAAAGTAGCCATGACTTTTCTTTTAATCATCTATAATTTCTTTGTTGTTGATGCAGAAGACTCCTGAAACAATTAGTGAACAGAGCTCATTTGCTGTGACTACACGGGTGAACTGTGCATCGTTTCATACATAAAAATAAATTTTAACCTGCTGCAACTCTTGAGCTGTTTTATCTTTTCCCACTATTTCCTTTAGTCTCATGAAATATGGGGAATTTATTTGTATATACGACACTCACCAGAAAAGTTCTCACCATTCAGCTTTGTCTGGCCCCCTTGCCTGAAGCATGGGGGTGAACTGGGGAAGGGAGACTTTGCAAATTAGGATCAGGGGGTCCTTCAGATTGGACAAATCCACATCTAGTTCCTTAGTTCCTTGTGAGTATTAATCATGCACCTCATGGAAATACTGTGCTGGTTGCATCAGGACAAAAATGTTTTAAACATATAAAGCACGTATAAAGCTCTATCCAGATATCTAAATCTAAGGTTCTGCGGAGTCAGTGCACTGGGCAGCATTGTGATTTTCTTTTGAGGGATTTAGGAAATTTAAAACAGCAGTAAGAAGCGATGATTTAAAAGGACAGGCACTGTTCACTTAAAGACATAAAATGCATATTCTCATTAAGAATATCCACAATACAAAGACAAATGCCATGGGACCTAATGTTTGTCATACTGTCTGGGTGGCTCAGAACCGTAAGCACCAACCTCAGGGCAGACTGTCAAAAGACAGGGCAGACACCCAACTGGTGGTAAATTCTATAATAAGATTTCATCAACTCAGTAATAAATGTGAACCCCCAAAGTATTACAATAGCTTTATAATCGAGTCACTGACAGTTCTCTTAGAAAACTCCAGTCTCTTTTACCACCCATGCCAGTCTTTTAGGGCTACTGAAAATAACTCTGGGGATCTCTGTATTCTCATTTGGTTATTCTGCTCTGTTAGAATCCAAACAGTCCAGAGATGAATTTTTCTTTGTGTCCATATTTATAGCTTCTTTTCACAGAAACCAAGCTGACATGTCCCTTCTTCATGAAGGTTGGGGGAGGAAAGCACTTAAAAGTCTTTGATTCTTGATCTCGCACAGTGGTTCATTTGTGTTTAATGAACAGGATTTAACATATTCTTGCAAGAGACCATCATTTGCGTTAAACAAAGCCTCTTTCTTCTTTGATGGGTTACTTAATTACAGAGATATATACAATGCATATGTTTGCTGTTATATGGGGTATAGTTGAGAGAGAACAAAATATGGAGTATCCTACAAGCATTTTATAAAACACTAAACACATTCTTAGCAACTAAACATTTAATATTGATTTTGATAATGCTAACACATAGGTAAGCAAGACTGGTTTCCAGCTATGCATTTGTAAGTGAGACTTAGGACCTTGGCATGAGCTGGCACCTGGTCTGCCAGCATCACAATGTTATTATAACTTAACTCTTTGTATTTACTCAGCACTAGCCTCCAGCCCAGTATTTGTTCTCAAGTTCTAAGTCGTGATTTCCTGAGAATGTAGGATCCAAGATGTGTTCCTTCCTGGAGTCCTCACAATTATGTATATGATTATGTAGTTACATCACAGACAATTTACTTGATGATAGAATCATACTTCATCTTGTTCTTGGAGGCTGCTTCACTGCCGGGGATGTAGTTTGTGGAACATGAGTTCAGACTGTGGACACAGGACATGCAGTAACTATGCAGTGTGTCAGAACTATCTAATAATTTACTGTTGTGTATGTCTGGGGAAATCATAATTACTATCCCTTCTCTGAATGGCATGTAGAAAGTGCTCAGTGTAGCTGGAGGCTGCAGCCTGTCTTATATTTGTCATGGCCTCCACAACTATTTGGAAATTTCCTGTTGCCAGAATCTCAGGTTGGTGGAAAGTTTGACAACACAGAGCTCCTCTGGCTTTGACTTATTTCACCCCAGTTCCCTTTCAAACTCCTCTCAGACAGGCAGGATGGTTGTATACTCAGTTGTAAAACTCAGAAGAATTATTCTTCATGAACACTCATAATATTTACCCGTGACTTATAATGTCCTGTGTTCAGGAGATAGTTAGGCTTCATGCTCTGCCTGGGACCTTTGGGCCTCCTGCTGCCCCCTCACTCTCCATCACTCTGTGCTTGAGGTTGATAATATTTATGGGCAACACAACCAAACTCTACAGCAGAGGGTGAGCATGTATTTGCTGCTATTTGGCAGGGTTAATTAGGCAATATAATACAGCTTGAATGTGAACTACTCACTATGTGCAGCTGATTAAAATGTTTTGGCCACCCATCCTGGCTGTCATTACTTGTGGCATCTGTAACTCACCTGCACCCGTTATCCCCTCCTTTAAAAAGTCTCAGTGGACAGTCACCACTTATCCTCTTATTACAGATGCAAGTGCTCAATTTAGTGGCACAACATTTTTGAAAATGTAGCCATTAAAAAGAACACAGCATTACACATTGATTTCATAATTACTGTAGCAATAAATTACTCAACTAAAACACATTTTGGCTTCTACAATTTGGCTTCAATTATATTTACTGACCCTGTCCCTCAAAAAGGGAAAAAAAGAAAAAGAAAATGTCTCTCTCTCTTCTTTCTGTTTTCCTTAGGTTTCTTCCTTTCATCTCAGGTTTGTTTCTTTTCCTTCTTGATTTCTTTTATTTATTTATTTGCTAGTATAGCACTGACAATGTAATTTTAAGTTTTCAGAAATCATTGCTGGGACTGTCCCCTGCTCTGGATTTCCTTTTCCTTTTTAAAACTATTCTTGTTTTCCCTCATGTTTGTTTTTCTACAACCTCTCTAAACTTTCCATTTCTTCTCCTTCTATAATTTTCTTTAAAGTATCCCTTTGCAGTATTTCTCTTTCTTTGGTTTTTTGTAGGGGTATTGAAATAATTACACTGCTATCTCCTATGTTTTAGGGGTGATGCAAAACCCCACATCACTGGCATTTGAGACCATATCCTGTCCCAAGCTTGATCCAGTACAATTGAGTCAGCATGAAGAGTTATGGTGATAGTAGTAATCTGCTACTACTGTATGCCAGTAGCTTTTTATTCATAGATTCCAAGGCCAGAAGGAACCATTGCGATCATTGAGTCTGATCTCTTGTATAACACAGGTCACAAAACTTCCCCAAAATAGTTCCTAGAGTGCAGACTTTTCTTCATGATCGGGAAGATCGAAACTGCAGCAATTGATGCAGAATGTGCTGATTTAGTGGGTCTAGTGAAGAACCACTAAATCGATGGCATAGCACTCTCCAGTCAACCTCGGTACTCCAGCTCTCCAAGAAGAGTAAGGCAAGTTGACAGGAGAGCATCTCCCATCTACGCAGTACAGTGAAGACACCGTGGTAAGTCGACCTGGGCTACGTCAACTCCAGCTATTCGAGGACAGAACGGTCCTCCTTGCTTACTCCACTGTACTACCAATGCTGTCACCTACATTGCCAATTAATGGACTGTGCTAAAGGCAAACTAGATGTTCCCTTCAATTGGGTTGCACTCTCTATTTCATTCGTGACTGCCTCAAAGCAAGTTGATGCTGACAGAAGAATTCTTTGGGATTTTATTTTTCTCTCATGGTTGCACTTGGGACCACAGTGTTTTCTGAGGATGGATGAAAGGGCTGCTAGAGACAGACAACAGCAGCACTTCTTTCTAATATGCTATTTGGATTTTGTAAGTAAAGGATAGACTGTTGTTCCACACCTGGATGAAGAAGGGCATGTTCAGATTCTAGAATAATTCCTTCTATCAACAAAAGAGGTGTTTCCCTGACATCTATATTTGTTCTACACACAGAATGAGGTCCCTACCTACCTAATGTCACATCTGATTGTATTTTTTCCTTTTTAATTAGATATTCAGTATACATTCTGGCTCCTGTAAATGATCTGTAGATTTGTGGCAAGCTTGCATAAGTATTTTTTTCAAATGAATTGAGCCCTCAACTGGTATATTTTAATTGCTATAATTTGAATAATTAATTCTAAGTTTGGAAAATGAGTTGAATATAGTGTGTGATTAACCACTTTTAATGAAGTCATTACCTGATTAAATAACAGATCATGCTCATGACTGATTATATCCAAATGCTAATCAATTTGATTTAAATTGTTAATTTTTTTCTGAATTTACTGTTTTTTTAAATTCTGCACCTACTGTTATGCAAACTACATCAATATTGTGTTGCTGGTAATTGTTTAGACTTATGTGTTAGATATGCCTGGAGCAGAAACTTATTTTCAGTAATGATAGAAAAAAATCTTGCTCTGAATAAACTGCAGATAGAATTGATTTGAAAAGTTTGCTTTGATCTAAAGATCTAGCCATTAAAAAATTTAATAATAATATGAAACAAAACAAAAAAAGAACTTTAAGAAAATGGGAGAGTTGCTCTCATTAATAACATTGTTTTCGTATCATACCTTACAACCTGCATAAATGTATGATTCAATGTGTGACAAAGACCCAAAATGTGGGATAAAAAATAATTATTCATGCAGGAAAGTTAAAGTGTGGTGGGATTCTTTCCTCAGAGTTAAATAACTATCACATCAGTTTCATCACTTCTTGGATATTCTTTATTGCTGATTTAGAGAATTTTCAGCAATTTAAAGCAATGGGATTTGGATTCCAGAGCTGTGTGGAACATAAGCAACTTTGGAACTAAAATGAGTCACATCCATCAAAATGAGGAAAATTAGGGAGGTACACTTTATATTATCAATTATTATTCAGTTGTATTACAATAGCCCCAGCAAAGATCATTGTGCTACGGTGCCTGGCTCTGTACAAACATTTAGTAAGAGAGAGTCTATCTCACAGGACTTACAGTCTAAATCAAGGGTGGGCAAACTACGGATCACGGGCTGGATCTGGCCCAACAGCTGTTTTAAGCTGGCCCTCAAGCTCTCACTGGGGAGCAGAGTCTGGGGCTTGCCTCGCTCTGGTGCTCCAGCCAGGACACAGGGTTGGGGGGCACTCCATGCGGCTCCTGGAAGCCGTAGCATGGCTCTGCTCCAGCATTCCAGCGAGGGACCAGGGTTGGGGGCTGCTCCACATGGCTCCTGGAAGCAGCAGCATGGATCCTCTCTGGCTCTTACGTGCTCCAATGGCCCCCTCTGATGCTCCAATGGGAGCTGCAGGGGTGGTGCCTGTGGACGAGGCAGCATGCAGAGCTACCTAGCCGTGCCTCCATGTAGGAGCCAGAGAGGGACGTGCCACTGCTTCCAGGAGTGCTTGAGGTAAGTATCACCTGGAACCTGCACCCCTGAGCCTCTCTCCATACCCCAACCCCCTGCCCCAGTCCTGATCTCCCTCCTGCCCTCCAAACCCCTCAATCCTAGCCCAGAGCACTCTCCTGCATCCCAAAACGCTCATCCCCAGCCCAATGCCAGACCCCACACCCCCAGCTGGAACCTGCAACGCTTCCCACATCCCAAACCTCTGCCCCAACCCTGATCCCCTATTCTTTCCTCCGAATCACTCTGTCCCAGCCAAGAGCACCCTCCTATACCCCAAAGTCCTCATACTCAGCCCCACCCCAGAGCCCACAACCCCAGCCAGAGTCCTCACTCACTCCGGCACCCCCACCCCTTCCCCAGCCCACAGCCCCCTCCCATACCCTGAACTCCTCATTTCTGGACCCACCCTGGAGCCCACACCCCAAACCAGAGCCCTCACTCCCTCCCACACTCCAACCCCAATGTTGTGAGAATTCATGGCCTGCTATACAATTTCTATTCCCAGATGTGGCCCTTGGGCCAAAAAGTTTGCCCATCCCTGGTCTAAATAGATAAGACAGAATAAAGTTGGCTGTGAGAAAGATAGTATTATTATCCCTGTTTTACAGGGGCCTGAGGCTAAGAGAGAGATTAAATGACTGACTGAAATCTGGCCTTTTCCTTCCCTCTTCAACTAGGTGGCTGCCATTCTTGCTTCCCTCTTCTTCTTTGATTTGGATGTCTCACTGTTTGACTTTCCTCATCACAGGTTACTTCAGCCTACCTTATGATGATTAATTTGACTCTGCTGCCTCTCATTTCCTCTCCTTCACTTTCTGTGATGGTCTCCTATTCTGAAGTGACTGCTACTAACTGGCTTGGCTTCAACAAACTACTGTTCCTTCACTGGAGAGAGAAAACTGAGATGGAGAGGTCAGTCATCATCATCTCATCACAGTTGTCCTCAGAGAGCCAGCTGGTAATACTATGCTGACACTCCACTATGTTTCTATTTGCTAAGTTGCATCAAGGCAGAACTAAAAATCATTTCTTTTTCTTGTGTCAAATATCAGAGGGGTAGCAGTTTTAGTTTGTAAGAGTCCTGTAGTACCTTACAGACTAACAGACGTATTGGAGCATAAGCTTTTGTGGGTGAATACCCACTTCGTCAGACGCATGTAATGGAAATTTCCAGAGGCAGGTATAAATATGTAGGCAAGAATCAGCCTAGAATCAGTCTTGCCCTGTTACTTTTTCTTGCAAAGCAATTTCTGTCGTTAGAAGATTGGAAGGAAGGTGTTCTGAGGGGGGATTACAAATTGGAGGGAAGGTGGTCAGTATAGAAATATCTGTATTAAGATGTGGCCCATATGAGGAAACAATTTGAAAGTCCCTGAGGCTTATGCCATCCATTTGACCTTTGATATTACATTGATTAATACTATCATATGTACTTTGCATGGATATACAGTTATACAAATTCAGTACGGCCCATTCTCCTCATTGCTCTAGTTCCCTCATTAATTCCTTCCATGATTTTCAATCCCCCAGTCTCTAGTGGATCTGCCCAGCTACCAGCCAACAATGCTACAATCTATAGGTGGGTGAAGAGAACCAGATACTATAAGCAAAATCTCCTACAGCAGAGTATGATGGCACACACCAACTCATGTGTATCTTGTTAATTGTTATTAGATATATGCATACTATGTTATTTTCATCTTACTGGGGTTTGCTTAAGTAGTTTTTGTTCATTTTAAGTAATTTAAAATGAATATTAAAACACCAATGGCACTATGACTCTGAGGATATTACTAGTTTCGGGCTGAGTACAGACTTCAAAGCAGGATGGCTAGTTCAAAAGAAAAGAGTCTGCATCTGAAATCTAAAGAAGCACAAAATTATAATATATTTAGCAGAATAATATTGGAAAATACAAAAGATTTAATAGAGTGTTTTATCTTTAATGCTTAGTGAAGAGCAGGAACTTTAGGTTTACTTCTCTCTTCGTATCTTTCCTCTTAGTATCTCTCTATACATAGAAACTTTCCCCCTTTTCTTTCATTATAAACCATAATATCTTTAAAACCAACAATCAGTGTCTAAGATTCTCTAACAGGCTGAAGGATTTTTGTTTCATAAGAGGGTCACACCAGGCATTTTTCAGAATATCAGGGAATCTTGATCAACTAGCAAACTTTCCAAAATGGAAGGTCTCTTGTTTCATTTAGGGTCAATTCTGCCTTCAGAAGTTCAATAGGAGCTACTAAACATTTTACCTAAGACTGTGCAAGAGCATCCAAGAACAAAATTTGGCCACAAATATATGCATACATTAAAAAAAAAAAGCACAGCGCACTACCTATAAAAATAATAATTATAATGATTTGTAACAAATACCTCCTAGATATATTTCTCTGATGCCTATATCAAATGGGACCCCAATACTGAATGTACACTTAGGGACTACAACAATAATAATACATATTTACATACACATATTTTGCAGCTTAGCTTTCATCATTGTCTCACTCAAAGCACTCAGAGATACCATAAAGTCATTCAAGTGCTGACAGATGAGTCTTAAGACAATAGAGTGAGGGAGTTTAGTTTATATACCTAAGAAAAAAGAGATTGAAAGAGTTGAGGGTGAACATGATATTCTGCAAATGCCTTCCAGGAAGCAATATCAACACTTTGGGTTTTTTCGTTATCAGAAAGTGGTTAAACAAGAGTAATGGCCTAAAACTAAAAAGAAAAGAAAATTGGCCAGACACCGGGAAAAAAATTGTTTTAGAGCTTTTAAGCATTAGAACAGATTTCCAAGGGAGGTATTTAAGGATTGATAAGACTGTACACTAGGGGGAATAATGTAGAAAAATATCCTGCATGATACAGGGAATTGTAGCAGACCACTTGAGAAAACTTTTCCCAGCCTAAACCTCTATTGTGAGGTATTATTCATGGATGTAGCTCAAAGACACACACAAGACTGAGTGCTTGCTCAAATTATCTGAACCATTTGCTCTGCAAGACAGGACTGGAAATATTCAAGAACAGACTTCTTAATGAGCTACCCGGTTTCTCTTGCTTCTGATTAGGATGCAGATTTTCTGAGATCAGCCTCCTTTATGGCCTTCTGGCATCTCTACTTCCAGTTCGATTTTGAACAAGAAAGTACAAAGCCACGTATGACTGAAAAGGATTATTACATTTTATTTGCTTTGTATATTTTTTTGTATGAGAGGTCTTCAGAAAGTAAAAACAGATAGAGGTGCAATAATAGAAAAACACATTTTCTTCTAAAAAGAGACACCAATTTGCTAACACAACAGGTGGAAAACTGTTCACAGTTTCTGGATTAATCTTGGTAATATTAAAGAGGACAAAAAAGAGCTTCCATGATACAGTATCCTCAGAGAGGAACAAGCTATCCATTGCAATGCATTGGCTTTGCCATGGAACATTTAAGCAGCCTTAGTGGGAATCATATCACTCAGTGACCATTGTTAACTTTCCCACAACTACCTCAACATCGACTATGAAAGTAACAGAACATAATTCATGGTAAATGGAGACGATAGTGGGGAAGGGGCCTATACGACGCATGGAAGAAGTTGTTATGTGTGCTGGCCACGCCATAAGAAAGTTGTCTGCTCAGAAGATGGAAAGATGTTTATTTGGCACTGTATTGAGGCTGTTTTCAGAATAAGGTATTACTTTGTGAGTAAATGTGGTAGAATCTAGCCCTGAATTAGTGCTGTCTGGAAGGATGACATTTTTAGGGAAGAAATCACAACTAACAAGTCAGCCTCTTCCAAAGTCTGTCACTCCTAAGAATATAGCTTTTCTAAGTGACCAAAAAAACAAATTTAGTGAATGAGAGGCCTCATATAGAGAATTCACACACTAAAATGTCAACACATAACCCTTGTCCTAATGTTGTTCCAAATTTAACTCCCTCAAATATGGATCTATTTTATATTTAAAATGTGTGTGAATATTCAGATATCTCTCCCAATTTGTCATGTGGTAGCTTGCCATCGTTTGGTATCACTATGGCTTAGTAGCTGTTGGAGTCACGCCCCTTGTGTTGTATAAATGAACTAATCACTCCCAAGAGGAGAAAAAGTAGTTGATGAATTGCATGACAAGGTAATTTATGCAAAGACAGTAAAGGAGGAGTGTGCACTTTAGACTAGTTGTGTATAAACCATTAATCCCAGAGAAAGAGACTAAATATTTTTTGTCAGAATCTCATCTGAAATAAATTTAAATATGAAATTGCATAAATAACATATCCTAGATTTCTGAAGGCAGACTTTCCAGGAAGCATATTTGATTTAGCTGCAGTAATGTGCAGACATGGGGAAAATGACTTGCAGATGATAGTCTGGTTTCAAACTTGTATCAGAGCTGAATCAGTGGCGTGTGCACGTGCATGCATGTATGAGTGTGTTTTGATTTTACATTATTTATTCAATGGAGGAAAGATTCATGATTATCTCCTTAGATGCAAAAACAGAGAGGATTGAAAAGTGACAGAAACTGTGTGTGTTTATCTCATCTGCTCCCCAGTTCACATATGAATTTTTCTTTTAACGACATTCTAGAAAATCCATCATTTTATAATAGTTTGCTATTAGTATGGTAGATACCCTGCAACTGAAGTGTTATTAACATATGAATGCTTTCACAATATAAACCTTTATATCACTGTACATAGTATCTTTAAACACTCTTACTGACACTTCATGTACTCTCTGAATATCTATACAGAGCATATGGAAAGTTATATTATACAGCATACCATTTGCAAGCTTTGAAGTTGTTGGAAAACAAGCAATAACATTTGCATGAATTTTACATGAAATTTATAGATTTCTGAAGATCTACAGACCAATTTCTGCACCCCCCTTTTTTTTGAGCCAACAAATGAATTCTGTAAATTTCCCTGATCTTGTGAACCTTCTTAGCTGATAGCATTGTGCATATATCTATTGCAGGGGTAACCACAGTGTTCTGAAACCAAATATGGCCACCAAAGTTGTATTTGCAATCTGTAATAATCACACTCATCTTTAATATGGAGTTTCATTTTGCTGAGTTGACAGGTTTTAACATATAATGCCAAATCTTGCTTGCGGGACCCCAAAGGTTCTGTGGACCACAGGCCTCCACTGAATTGAAGTGTAGCTTCATTCTGCTCCATTTAATGCAAATTAGCTGTAGCCCTCATATGCCTGGAAATTTTGGGGAGCAGGTATGGTCTTGTGGTTAAATGGAAATCTGGATAACATCCCAAAGTTGCTGAAGGTTCACTCTGTAGCCTTCATCAAGTCATTTAGCCTGTCTTTTTCTGTTTCCCTATGTATCTCTTTCTCTTTTAATGAGGATAAGAAGATATATTAGTTTTTTTTTAGTGAAACACAAAAGTTATTGGGCTCAATAGAGGAATAATTGGATAAAATTCTGTGGCTTGGGGGTCAGGCTAAATGATCTAATGGGCGATTCTTGCTTAAGATCTAGGAGTGATTTGCTGCCTGACAAGGATGGTGAGGTTTCATGCAGTAATATTTGTAAAGTACATTCAAAACCTCAGATGTAAAGTGAAATAGAAATGCAGCCCTGGATTCTCAGCCAGTCCAAATTTGTATTGATTTGACTAGTCCATACATTACTACTAACTCAGACACTATTGTGTTAGTTCTAGATAGATATTTCTATGGTACTTATTTGTAGAGTAGAATAGACAGATCGATATAGCTAGATAGTCAATGGAGTTACTCCAGCCTTACATGGGTGTAACTGAAAAATTATGTCTTTTTATTTGCAGGAACTGAGTCAGATGAATAATTCATAATATAATTTATTTACCATATTTCATTGCCTTTTCTGTTAGTGAATTGTCCATGAATGGATTGTTATTTTCTCCAATATATTCATTATTCACTAAATCATTTCTGTGAACAATTTTTGCTCTGAAGATTCTTAGCCATTTATTGAACATATTCATTATTCAGAATTTGTGCTGTTTGTATTGAAAATACATCACACAGATTTTTTTTTTGTTTCCTGGTTGAATGAGCATACCTCTTAGAATTGAATTTCCAGTGTGAAGTTTGAATTGAACATTTGCTTTTCACCACTATTCTTAAGTACCACCTTACCGGCAAATGTTAACTTATTTCCTAGAACATCCATAAAAATTATACAAATTGGATACAGATTTCTTTTAAACATTGAAAACATATTTTTGGGAAATGTTGCACTGCTCCTTATCAGAATAACTTCATCTTACAGCCAACACTGAAATGGAAATACTTCTGTGGAGGAAATATCAGCTTTCAGAGACACTTCACAACAATTTAGGAAAAGAAGAGACAAGTATATAACTAGAATAGACTTAGTATACTAATAATACTTTTCAGTTATAATTTATATCTTAAAATATCTGTGCTGAAATTCTATTTAAATATAGTGACAAGATATCGGTACGTATTCAGCATATTTATTATCTATAAAGATATTTCCTTTGAACGTGTACATTTGTCAAAATCTCTGGTAAAATTTGTACCATAGTAACCTAAGAATTGCCAGACTGGATCTGATCTGTGATCTATCTAGTCCAGTATTCTGTCTCTCACAGTGGCGCAGCACCCGAAGCTTTAGAGGAAGGTGAACAAACTTTCTATTAGGCATATGTAGAATAATCCGCTTTCCACACTAGGTCTCCTCCTAATCCCTAGTAGTTAGAAATTGGCTTAAATCCTGAAGCACAAGCTTTCATATATCTTCCAACATTTGTTACTATTAGAGCAAATTAAAAAATTACATTTTGGTTCTGCAGGAAATTTCAATATTTTAACGGTAGGTCCCCCATTAGAGGAGCCTCTGAACCATGTCCGAGGTCTCTCTAATCATATATACTGTATGCTGGCCTTGACCCACTAGAAATCCAATGAGGCAGTGGTGGGTGCCCTCAGGAACTGTACTCAGCTTCCCAGGGGGAGAGGCTGCTTTGGTGGAGTCCATGGGTGAGATTCTGTGGCCTGCGTTGTGCAGGAGGTCAGACTAGAAGATCATAATGGTCTCTTCTGACCTTAAAGTCTATGAGTCTATGAGTCGTGGTGGTGGACTCCATTTTGGGCTATGAGCTAAAACTGAGAGCTGCTGCTCCTTTTGTGGTCTGGGCCAAGGAAAAGCTGTGACCGAACTCTGTGCTTGAGTTACCAAGGTTGAAGACACATGACCAGGATTAAGACTACTCTGCATTGAATACTTGTTACTGTTGAGCCCTAGTTCACAGACTTCTCCTCCACAGCTAGGTATTGAGAGCAAAAGTAAAAAATTGTCAGTTGTGCAGCAGATTTAAATTTGGCTTATACCCAATTGAGAAAAGCATGAGTTATTCCTGCAGCATGTTGACTTGGGGTGGCTACATTAAGTTTAAGAAGAAAAGAGGAGGGAAAAGGGGGTTATATAACACTGGAACTGTGGTGGTCTTTTCCTGTTATTGAGGCATGGTGCATCATGGGAGATATAGTCTAGCCTGGGAGAAGGGCTGTTACAGGAGACTATGGGCATGAAAGACACATAAGTACAACTAGCTAGAGACATTGCAGTGACTCAGGCAGACACAGAATAACATCAATCTGAAATGAGATGTTTTGTTTCAGTTTTCCCCAACAAAATTCTGCCTAAATCTTTACCCACAGAACATTTTGATTTAAATGACTTTTTTACCACCTCTAGTTAACATCAACTATAATAATTTTGGATATTTTAATCCATATAAATGCCAGTCTCCTTTTGGATCTTACTAAATTTTAGCTTCAACAATAGCTGGTGGCAATCAGTTCCATGGTCTTATTATGCATTGTGTGAAGTAATATTTCCCTTTATTAGTTTGAAATTTGCCACCTTTAAATTTAATTAAACTGTCCTCTTGTTCTTGTGTTATCAACCAAGTTGAACAGGAGCCCATACTATACTGTCTCATGTTCGTTTTTTTATTGTATCCCCTTATATGCATTTCCTTTCTAAAATCAATAATCCCACTCATATGAGTTTTTCATATGAGTCTTTCCATGTTTTAATCATCTTCAATTGCCATTTTCTAACTCCCATCTAATTCTGCAAGATCTTTTTTTGAGATGGCGTGACCAGTGTTGCACACCGTATTCCAGATGCGGCTGCCCCATTGATTTACATAATTTCATTAGAACATATTCCTTATTTTCCCCATTCCATTCCTTATGCATCCTAACACTGTGTTAGCTTTTTTTTATTGCAGTGGCACACTGAGATGAGATCTCCACTGCACTATCCGCAGGAGTGGTGCCAGGGTTTTTGCCGCCCTAGGCAGCAGCTCCTCCTCTGAGCATTTGGTGGCGGGGGTCCTTCCACTCTGCATCTTTGGGGCACTTCAGCGGCAGATCCCTGAGCGAGTGAAGGATCCACCGCTGAATTTCCGCTGAAGACCCAGAGCGGAAGGACCCCCCCCCCCCCGCCGAATTTCTGCTGAGGGCAGCAAAATGCCACCCTCCAAATCCTGCCACCCTATGCGACTGCCAAGGGTTGCCTAGTGGAAGCGCCGGTCCTGAATATCCAGTGATACCCAGCTGCCTTTCCTAACTTGGCACAGTTATTTTTGAATACTAAAGTATATGAGTAGTTTAAACTTTTCAAGGTGTTGCCCATTCACCTAGCTTGAGTAGGTTCCTCACAGTCCTTTTTGATCTTGATTAATCTAATGAGGATTCTTAGTTATGTTGTACGCAACTTAAGTATGTATTACACACACACAAACTATGTTAAAAGAACATTATGGTTACAAAGTCAAGCACTCAAATCTAGGAGATGCCAGAATTAAGGTTGCCAATGGAATTTCTGCCTGTTTCCCACAAGCTTGATGCCTTCTTCCCTATCCAACCCACCCTGTGACTTTCCTAGTCCTGTCTCTTCCTCATTCCTGGCTCCTCATGCCATTCCCTTCACCTAGCCAGTATACACTCTTCAGTCTACTTGCTGCAGTCTCCTTGCCCAGCAACTCTTAGACTCAGCCCTCTGGACTCCCCATCAACTCCCAGTCCTAGTCTCATTGCCCAGGAAGTCCCAGGTCCCCTCTCCTGGATCTTTATCCAATCTGTCTCTCATTCCCCTGCCCTGACCTCCAATCATAACCCCCAACCCATTCATATTCCCCACCCCCACTGGCTCCCATTTCCCTTCCATTTCAGAGTCTCCATCCCCCAGTTCCTTGTCTGTCTCCTTGTCCAGCCATTCCCAGTTCTACCCCACACCACAGCATCTCATCCGATCTCAGTTCCCCAGCACCAGTTTCCTTACCCAGCCAGTATCCTTCTGGCTTCTTGCTCTCAGAGAAACCCCGTCACTGCTCCCAGCCCCCTCCTTTCTTTCTGTTACATTCAGGCATACACAGAGAAGATGTATAAAAACAGTTGTGTACTTAAATTCCAAGATGATATAGAAGCAACTTTGAAAAATTGGCTGTAATATAAAAATATATAAAAATAATGTTGCTGAATGGAATTAATTCAGAATAGAAGAGAAATTATAAATTATTTTGTACTGTGTCTTTTATATAGACTGTGCCAAGAAAGAAAGATCAGTTCTTTCTTGCCATGGTCTCTCCTTCACTAGAAGTGATTTTTCTCCTCACAGGTCTAGCCTGCTCTTAGTGGAGTCATTTTTCTGCATACTCTGTTCAGAGGAGCCATCTCTGCTATCACTCCCTTCCAGCCAGCACTCTCAAGCAATGAAGTCAGTCACCTACAGCCCTCTGTTACTGTGGCCACTCCTCTCTCAGAGAATGGCCTGTGTTCTGGATATTGGTAAGTCCAATGTATCTCAGTGAAGATAAATGGAAAGTATCGATAGGCAAATTTCAAAGCCACCCAAAGTCTGGATGATCTTCCAAATTCCTTTGGTCTGGAAAATGCTATGGAAGTCTCACAAGAAAAAAGATCTTTCGGTTCTTCAATATTTTCTAGTTTAGTCTGTTTTGAAAATACCAAAATCTGAAACCCTTCATGGTTTTTCCTCTTGCTATCTCAACACAATTCAAGACATGAAGATGGAGACACAAGTGTATGTTTGTTTTTTCTTAGTTCACCAAACTTATAAAACTTGAATAAAAAGTGCAGAGCCAGTTCAATTCCATGGCACTTTTGCACTTGGGACTAGACACATGCGGAGGATGGAAATTCTATTTCACAAGGCTTTTGATATTTGGCTTCATTCTGAATTGGAATGAAATCAAAAAGTTTTGAAATTCTCCACAAAATTCCACAATGTTTTTATATTTAATTAACCAAAATATTTTATTTTAACAAAATTGCTGGAGGCCTCATGTCTCTGCCACAACCTTCCCCATAAAAGGTGAGTGCACCCCATTACAATAATACAAAATAAAAAAAAATCTAAACAAAGAATGAAATGTTGCATTCAGAAACTGGCAAAATGGGATCTCATTACTGTTGCCTCCCCCGCCCCTTTTTCACTTACATGCAATTTTGGTAAAATCAGTATGATTTGTGAAGCATTTCATTTTCAGAAGTACTGCCTTCTCCAATGGAAAATGAGTCTGTTTAAATTTTTCCAGCCAGCTCTACCTGAGATATTACCCCATTCCAAAAAATTATTTAAATTGCTTCCAGCCTAATCACAGCAGATAATTTAACAGAATAGCTTTTACAGTAGAAACAACAAGGAAAACTACATTTCATCATTGGGATCAGATTCAGGCAAACTGGAGTCCTAGACACGTTAAGGTTAATTGCAAGGTTCCATCCAAAATATTTACCTAAAGATAATAGAGATTTGGACCGTTTACCCAGCCTTGTCTGCAGATCTAATTATTGCAGTAGGAGCTGCTTTTAATAAGTGAGGTATGTCATGCTATTATGAGGTATATGCACAGAATTGCAATGCATTTCCAGGTAGATATCTGTAGTCATACAAACCTTGCAAAAAGTGTTTCTTTCATTATTAGGCTATATTTCTGAAAGATAATTATGAAAGATTTGAAAAATGAAACCAAAATTTCAAAATGTTTTTCTAATTACTCAGTATTTAATCACTGAGTAATTAGACTGATACCAAACTGCTTTAACTATAGTAATATGAACAGAATTATCACAATCAATTATAGAGAAACTTTCACACAAAATAAGAACAATTTTGCTATTCAATCAAAAAAATGCCCCCAAGCAGCATGTTGTGCTAAGAATACAGTCATTGCCTTTAAGAAACAGCTAAATATTTGACAGGAAATGAAGCAGAAGAACAACAGCTTAGCACACTTCATTGCCTGTGGGATGCTCACATTTCTTGCCATCAAATCTAAACGAAAACATAATGAGCCATTTTCCTAGATAAAGTTTTAAATTAATTATACAGCATTTATGAGGGAATTGGTAGCCACAAGATTCAAATGGTATCAGAATTCACGATATAAGTAATTTTGGGAACATTGTTCCTGTTTTTAACTGGCCTGGCTTAGACAGAGATAGAAATGGTGTGAGATATAGTCAAACATAATAACTTTAGATCTCAAACTGGTATTATACAATATTTTCCCAAGAAACTATTTAAATGTAGAGTTACTATATAATTTAAAGTTCAGTTATTAGTCAGTGTATTTCTATTGTCATCAAAGACTGCAAATAGTCAACGAAGACTCTTTATAACTTCTAGTTAATAACCATTTGCTTATAATATTTGTGCACTGATTTACTACTAATTGATTACTTAATTTTCTTAAGCTTTGACAAATTCATATTTTTAGGATCTCCTAATACTCAAATCAGGCACCAATGATTGACATCCTGCTTTCTTGCCTTCCTCAAGATACTTTCATTAATTCTATCCATACTGTCTTCTATTGCAAATCAAAAAGAATATTTAGTTTAAAGGAAAAATGAAATCCAAGGAGATAAAGTAAAGATCACAATCAAGTATAATCACATAAAAGCAGCAAAGAATCCTGTGGCACCTTATAGACTAACAGACGTTTTGGAGCATGAGCTTTCGTGGGTGAATACCCACTTCCTCAGATGCATGTAATGGAAATATCCAGGGGCAGGGATATATATGTGTGCTAGCAAGCAAGCTAGAGATAACGAGGTCAGTTCAATCAGGGAGGATGAGGCCCTGTTCTAGCAGTTGAGGTGTGAAAACCAAGAGAGGAGAAACTGGTTCTGTAATTGGCAAGCCATTCACAGTCTTTGTTCAATCCTGAGCTGATGGTGTCAAATTTGCAGATGAACTGAAGCTCAGCAGTTTCTCTTTGAAGTCTGGTCCTGAAGTTTTTTTGCTGCAGGATGGCCACCTTAAGGTCTGCTATAGTGTGGCCAGGGAGGTTGAAGTGCTCTCCTACAGGTTTTTGTATATTGCCATTCCTAATGTCTGATTTGTGTCCATTAGGAATGGCAATATACAAAAACCTGTAGGAGAGCACTTCAACCTCCCTGGCCACACTATAGCAGACCTTAAGGTGGCCATCCTGCAGCAAAAAAACTTCAGGACCAGACTTCAAAGAGAAACTGCTGAGCTTCAGTTCATCTGCAAATTTGACACCATCAGCTCAGGATTGAACAAAGACTGTGAATGGCTTGCCAATTACAGAACCAGTTTCTCCTCTCTTGGTTTTCACACCTCAACTGCTAGAACAGGGCCTCATCCTCCCTGATTGAACTGACCTCGTTATCTCTAGCTTGCTTGCTAGCACACATATATATCCCTGCCCCTGGATATTTCCATTACATGCATCTGAGGAAGTGGGTATTCACCCACGAAAGCTCATGCTCCAAAACGTCTGTTAGTCTATAAGGTGCCACAGGATTCTTTGCTGCTTTTACAGATCCAGACTAACATGGCTACCCTCTGATACTTATAATCACATAATATCTTGCTGAGAATTTGGAAAATCTTTTATAGTGAAGATAGGGAAAACTGTGTAAGAGATTTGTCAGTGATAACTTTAAGATAATGTTAATATAACAAGAAAGAAGTTGTTTTATTAGCTAATAACATTTTTACTTCTCAGATAATTTTTCCTCACAAATTTTATTTATTATCTATGCTCATCAGGCAGCTTACTAATGAATACATTTGGATATTAAAATGTTAAATTCATTTTTTGTTGACTTATTATGAATAGTTTAATATCTTACCAGCAAGAAGACAGAACTTCTGAAAAATACATGGCAGCATCACTGCATAAATATCTTTAATGTTGTAAGGACATGTATGGATGGAATATTATAAATGTCTGACTCTCCTTTGGCTTGCACCTTCTGTAGTCCTTTCTACCTGTGCAAAATCAATATAGAACACTAGCAAATTAGTGTTCTCCACTCTGTTACACGAGTGGTAGTACCTTACACCCACCATTCATTTTCTCTGAACCAGCGTGAAAGACTCCCTAGCATATTTAGCAGTGGAGTGTGAGGTGCAAAGGGCCATATCCTCTGGTTCTGGTGAGATGTGCTCAGTGCAAGATGAATGAGGGACATCATATTTAAACTCCTTTGTTCCTGGAGCAAACCAGAGGCTGGTCATAACTTGGAGAAGCTAGAAGGCTGTGTTACACTAGGCCTGGCTGCCCATGATAAAGGGGCTGTTCCTGAAGCAGGGGAATTCTGGGAAGCCTTTTCTGTGCTCCTTTCATGTGATGTACTGAAAACGCTATTAAAATGGTAAGCTATCATTTTAAATGTTCAAGGGATTTTCCTGGTCCTGCATGCAGACTAGGGGAATCTGTAGGGAAAATTATGATCAGAGTCCGGCTGCAGAGAGCCAGCTAACAGTGAGAGCTGTAATTCTCTATTTTAGAGAGCAGTTGGCTTTATCTCTCTCTGGTTTTGGGCTCTTGTGTGTTACCATTCTGAATTCTAAACAATAACGTAGTGTTACATTGCCAACCTCCAGCAAAAGTATTTTATGTTCTTGTTAAAGTTGTCAATTAATCATAATTAATGCCTGCTATTAACTGAAAACAAAATTAATGTGTTAATCACATACTTGTGGGTGGGAAGGAAAGACCCAGCCTGCAGCAGTGTGGAGAGTGGGGTGGGGGCTGAAACCCCATGCCCTGAGTGGGGATGAAGCCCCAAACCTATCTTTGAAAATTTTGGAACCCCAATAAATATTTAAATAAATGGCATTCTAATATTGTTTAACAGCACAATTAATTGTGATTAATTTTTGTAATTGCTTGACAGCCCTAGTTTTTAATCCAACTTTTCTGTTTGTATGCCACAAACATAACATTCTTCCTCTGCTATGCTTCCTGCACTGGGGCTGTGATAGAAGATATCCTAGTGACTTATGGTGGCACTACACTCTAGGAGCATCCTCAGGTGACAATCTTCCTGAGCAGGGACCAGGATATGGTCCTATTAGGTCTAGAAATGATGTTGCCTTAGTGATTAAATGATGAGAGAAGTATCATAATGCTATTGATGGGGAAATATTCTCTAGTACTCAATGAACTGATAATTCCAAATCTTTAGTTTTACACAATGACAAATGAAAAATGCACAGATAACCCATTCATTTCAATAGCAGAGCTTATGGAGTAAGGTATTACACAGTGTGAGTAAAGGTGATAATCTGGATCTGTATTGCTGCAGTAGCGCTGCCAGAGGAAACAGATTTTGAAGTCACCTATGGATTCCAAAATTGATTAAATGTTCAACAAGACAAATTGTGCTTGTAACTCTGCTCTGTCTGTGTTTAGAAACAGAAATGAATGTCCTGACCACAGGGTATGAATTTAACCAAATGCTAGAGGCCAGTGCATTCTCAATCTCCTTGTTTTCCTCTGCTTGCATGTTCAGCATGCATCTCATGAATATGTGATTTCAGAATCAGGATTTGTGCAAATTCTTTGAAAACATTAATATTATTTCAATGAATAAAGCCACATTTACAATACTAATAATATTTTCATACCTATACATGTACTTTGTGCATTTGAGAGATTCTACTGTCTTGCTTTAATCCATCATATTATATAGGAAAAATATGATAGAATTGTACTTATCTTCCATGTTGTGGGACTGAATATACAAAAATCATGTGTTATTTATATGGGACAGACATTTGGTCAGATAAAAATGTCATAATTTTACAAGAAGTTTTGAAAATTAGGAAAGGCATTAGTCATAATACCACTTTATGGGAAAGTAGACTTCATAATCATATGTCTAATGAACATAGATTTTCCACAAGTTTGGGAGATTTTACCAGTTCTACCAGGATTCTCCTTATACAAAGGAGTCCCATTGACTTCAATGAGCTTTGGATCAGACCCAATATGTGTATATATATTTATTCTTGCACATAAATGTTAAGTGCAACCACTAGACTTACAAAAGCTGGACAAATACTGCAAAAAGCAATTATTCATGGGTGTTCATTCATTTACTTTCCCATGTGCTCCTTTCATGGAATACAAGTTGGCCAAAATATCAGCCATTACACAAGATTTTTAAATAGTTGCAGAAAGCTCATTTTGAATTTGTAGTTGTATTTGTATCAGAAACATGACTCTAAGAGTTCTGCTCATCCGATAAATGATCAGAAGCATATGTGACCTAAGTGTCCAAGCAGATTATGAATGCAGAGCAAAATTCTCTGCTCTTGTAAATAGACAGAACTCCCATTGAAGTCACCAGCAGAGAATTTGCCCCATAGTGAGTAATTTGTGAAATAACATTGAACAAAGAACACATTAGCAGAAATTGGGACCTATTCACGGACAACTAAAAAAAATTAAAAATATATATTTAACACATAAATTTGTTTGCTATAAGTAGTTCAACCACTTTACTAATTACACTAATGCTATTAAAGTATTATATTCTTTATCTCTGTAATACTATCTAGTTTTGCAGTATGCTATAACAATACCATTGAAGAATAAGTGGTGAATGATCTGTGAACTATTATTAATAAGTTACCATAATTATTATGGATATAAAAAGGACCTATATAGAAAACTGCATAATAGGAAAAGTCTGTCAGCTGTGTATTTTTAATATAATCTGCACAATACCAGCACAACTCAGAAAGGTTTATATTTTTCCTAACTCTTGCTACAAAGATAAAAATTCAAAACATTCACAAATGAAATTATAAAACACACAATACACTAAATCAAAATTCTGTAAAAATTATGTCTTCTGCCCCTCATGTCCAAAAAACTAACATTCTGAAGTACAGAATTAAATGGAAAATTATAATATGCATTCTATATGCATGTTACAGATTCTGCATTTTATTAGGACTTGGCTTTGGATCCATTTCCATGGCTTGAGTAAAATGTGCTGCTGTAATCAATGGTTGGGGAAAACTCACTTTTTGTAAATACTGATTTTATAGGGTGAATCCAGCCCAATCTTCTATTCACTTCACTGTATTTGTAGTTACTATAGATTTACTATATGTCTGTGACAAACCTTCAAAGATTTTTAATTATTAATTTGGGATAATGTCCCTTTAACCAGAAAATATTTGAATAACACTTTCTAAGCGACGAGCATTTAATTGTACATCAAGAATGTATATACTTCTTTTGAGGTCCAGAAGGAGGGGAGAGACAGACCAGTTGAAAGTCTCTGTGTGAAGATAAAAGGGGAAAAACACAGGGGAAATGTCATGGTAGAGGGTCTTCTATCAGGAGGAGGAGGTGAATAAGGCATTTCTAGAACAAAACATCGGGACTATCTGAAACACAAGAACTGGTAGCAATAAGTGACCAACTGCCAATGTACCTACTGAAAAAGTAATATGACAAAACTCAACGTGTCCAATAAGTTCTTCAAATGTGTTAAGTTACTACTTGTTTTAGAAAGTGGAGGAAATAACCAGGGAGGACAACAATTTTAGATTTGATTCTGACTCACACAGATAAACTGGCTGCAAATCTGAAGGTATAAGGCAATTTGGGAGAAAGTGATCATGAGATGATAAGATGTTGTAATTCCAATGAAAGGAAGGAGTGATAGCAACAGAATAAGGACAAAAGACTTTAACAAACTCATACAACTGGTAAGTAAGGTGACATAGGAAGAAAATGCAAGGGTACATCTACATAGCAGCTAGATACCTGTGGCTGGCTGTGCGAGCCAACTTGCGCTCGCAGGGCTCAGGATGTGGGGCTGTTTCATTGCTGTGTAGACTTCTAGGCTCCAACTGGAGCCCAGGCTCTTGCATCCTGGGAGTAGGAGGGTCCTCGAGCTCAGGCTGCAGCCCAAGCCCAGAAATCTACAGAGCAATGAAACAGCCCTGCAGCCCAAGCCACACAATCCTATGGGCCAACCATGGGTTATTTTTTGTTGTGTAGACATACCCTAAGGGGAAAAAGAAGTTCAGGAAAGCTGGCAGTTTCTCCAAGAAGGGAGACAATATTAAAGGCACAAAAGCAAACTATCCCCATAGGAATGAAAGAAAGGAAGACTAGTAAGAGGAAAACAAGATTCTATTAGGAGCTTTTTAATTGCCTTAAAATTGAAAAGGAACCCTACAAAATCTGGAAACATGGTCAAATTGCTAAGTATGATTATAAAAGAATAGCATAAGCATGAAGGGACAAAATCAGAAAGGCTAAAGCACAAAATGAGATACACTTAGCAAGGGACATAAAATACATTAGGAGCAAGAGAAGGGAGAGCTAATAGTAGACAATATCAAGAGGACTAAGGCTTTTAATGCCTTTTTTGCTTCTGTCTTCTCTAAAAAAGTGTAATGTGACAGATGCTTAAACAATTAACGAGGGGGAATGAATACATGTGAGAATAGGGAAAGAACAGGTTAAAGAAAAGAAATAATCCTTTAGATAAATTAAATGTATTCAAGTCAGGTGCTGCTGACAAAATTAATCCCAGGGTATTTAAGGAACTAGCTGAAGCAATCTCAGAAAAATAATGATTATCTTCAAGAATTCCTGGAGACTGAAGGGAGTCCTGATAGGTCTTCAAATATATTAAGAGTGGTTATAAAGAGGATGGTGATCAATTGTTCTCCGTGCCCAAAAGAAATGGGCTTAATCCACAGCAAGGCAGATTTAGGTTAGATATTGAGATTTTTTTCCAACTATAAGAACAGTTAAATAGTGGAATAAGTTACCATGGGTAATTGTGGAATCCCCATCACTGGAGATTTTTTAAGAACAGATTAGACAAGCACCTGTCAGGGATCGTCTAGATATACATGTCGTGCCTCAGCCTGAGGGACTGGACTAGAGGACCTGTTGAGGTCCTATCTAAATCTATATTTCTATTATTCTGAGACTCTGATCCTAGAAACTGACCCACACAGAGATAAGGGTCTGTCCTTGCAATGGTCTTTGAGGGACTGAAACTTAAAACAGAGTAACTCAGCCATTCATGAAAATCATATCTGAACATGTGTACATATAGAGATGTTTCTAGATATAATATCTCAGTTTACAAACTGTTTCACTAATAACATGAGGAAAAAATGTGCTTAGCGAAATAAAATTTAGTTAAATTAATAGCACACTCTCTCACTCATTCCTGGATTCACAATCTATTCTGATAATTTATGGAAAAGCTTGTTACAGCACCAAAATATTGTTGTACTGCCATAATGCTAGAACGGAATCATTTTTATTATTTATAGCATGACGTTGTGAGTCATGAATTATGGATTATATCCCAACTCTGCTGTTGACTCAATGTATGAACGTGGGCGAGTCCTGAAGCACGTGAGACATGGCATGTCTAATTTGTAAATACAAACATACTGACTGTGCAGATAAAGTGAATAATTATTCATGTGAATTAACAGCACAACGCACAATTTCCATGCACAATTTGAACTGCATGAGCAAATTAGGTGTACAGTTGCATGCACACAATTTTAAAAATCAGCCCCAGTATCTGAAAATACTGGAGACAATCTTTCCCCCCCAACAAATCTAACTATAGCAGACACCAGACACCATTCTAGAACAAATTAAAAACCCAGGTTATCTTTCACATTCTTCAATAGACAAAAATTCTCCTTGTTCTCCATTTGTTTTTTTCCCTAAACATTTTAGTTTTTTAATATTAATCAAGAGAAAAAATATAAAGAGAAAATATATTAGATGAAATTTTCAAAAGTGCTCAGCATTGCCCCAACTCTTCTCCCATTGACGTCAGTGACGTTATTTAAAGATAATATTTCTCTATGAAAAGGATTTGTGAATTGACACAAGGACCAGATTCAAATTATGCTGATTTGCAGAAACTGTGGCCCTAGATTTAATTATAGTGCCAAGTATATTATTTTAAGAGCATGGCTGAAAGCTGCCTTCTTTCAGACAATACACATGTGCACTGTTACATTTTTCCTAGGAAAAAGGTGTCCATTTCTAGAGGCTTGTGTTCGTTATAGCCAAATTCTCTTTGAAGATTGAAAATATACAAAGGGGAAACCTGATGCAATATTCATATTTACATTTCCTGATAAAACCATTTCCTTGCAGCATATTGTGCTATTTTACAATCTTCTTTAATGTAAGTCCAAGTCAAAAAAAGGATTTTTGAATATCAGACAGTTTCAGATTATGCTTTTGCTCTAACTGCTGGGTTTGTGTATTGAGGATCATCAGGTAACATAACCACAGAGTAAGTAATTGGCCATGGGTTGGGTTAGCAGTTTCCAGAATCGTAAGTGTTGGACATTTTCAAATTCCCAAAAGTTTGACAAAAAAGGGACAATATTGTTGTTAAAATGACTGAAAAATTCTTCCCATTTTTGTAACCTGCTATACTGCTCTTCTTGGATGATAATCATCTGTATTTCTAAGGTGCAACTCCTAGATTTTAAGTAGGACCCTTCGGCTCATTAGTGAGCAAACAAGAGTCTAAAACGTTGTTAGCATTCAAAAAGGCCAGTTAAATCATGCAGAAATGTGTACTTCATATGCTCAGCATGAATATTCTCAGTATAGTAGGACAGATTTAAATGTTAAAAAGACATTAACTGCCTGATCCAAAGCCCATTTAGATCAATGCCCTTCCATTGACTTCAGTAGGCTTTGGATCAGGCATGTACAGATACATCAATTAAGGCCTTGGTTTAAGTAAATACTTAATTATTTCTGTCCTCTAAACCAAAGGAGATAACATATTATTACCTTCGGACCTAAATGTAATTACCAAGGTATTTGCAAGTAGTGGTATTTTACAAGTCTATGAGGAGCGGTTACTACTTCAGTAAAACTGTCCTCTAAGCAGCATGATGCCAATCTTGCAAACACTCATGATCTTAACTCTACTGTTGTGATTTCTGATTGCTTTAATGTGCTCACTACAGTAGTAAAGTTAAACACTTGCATAACTGTTTGCAGGATTGGGGCCTATGTATATGCATTAAAATGTACAGGCTGGACACAGCTGCTAAGTCCATTCTGAAGTCTGGTGATCTTTTTCTTCTCCTTTGTACGTTCTTTCATATTCCCTTAACCTATATGTGAATGTGCTTGTTGTACTTGAATAGCAGACTAAATACCCTACTTTTTTTTTTTTTACATTTCATTAAATTACCTTCGTCTTCCATTGCCTTAACTTCCTGATTCCTTGTAATCTGTCTTCTTCCCCCTCCACTGTATTGCAAAAAAGTAAAATGGCTCTAAAACTGTGTCTGTGCTAGACAACTGAATATCTGGTTACTGAAAAAGTGGAAAAATACTTGTGTAACTACAACAGTGCGTTCAGACAAAGCCATGCTCCTTTGAGTGCAGCTTTGCCATGTCTATTCTTATATTGCTGTTGTGCCACCCCTGGGGTACTTCTTCCAGACATCCTGGGTCGTCTCTCTGAAGCAGCTCCTACTGGAAGAGTTTTAAAGGCATTTAGATTGTGTGAGAGAAGAGGCTGAATTCCCTAGGAAACTTCATATGTCTCCAGATGCTGGTGTCCTTTCCTAGACCTTTTTTTCAAAAGAGAGATCAGACTGACTGCTCAGTTCTTGCTCCTATCACATTAAGAAAGCTCTCTGCTGAAGCTTCAGAAAGGTAGTTGCAAGGCCTTTGAGAAGGCTACCCTGAAAAGGTAGGTACAGGGTAATCTGGCAGTAGTTGAGAGAGCCAGGAGCTGAGGCCAATAGCCAACAGATTTTTAGCTGCAGTGCCAGGCACTCATCTGTCTTTGCTATACTTTATTAATTTATCAGGATGGAGGGAGCTAACTATTCTTGGAGTTTATTGGTTCTATATATGACAATTCAATCCTAAATCAGTCCACTGCAAAATTACTTACATTTATAGAGTGATTCTTATCCCCTAGGATGCCAAAGTACTGTGCTTTTCATTTGAAAATTATTAAGGGTTCACTTCCACAAGCACTGAAATGCAGTTGTCTCTGAAGCATAATAAAGTAACTTTAGCACAGGAAAATTGGTAAAAACATTGTCACAACATTTTAATAACTACTCATATACAAATTATAAGATATACCATTTCCTTGACAGCTTTTATCTTGTATTTCTCCATGTTAATAGCATGGAGTACATTAATATTAGTATGGAGCTGGACTGTTTCTACAGCATGTAATATTAGGGATGCTAATAGTAGCTATTCATCTAGGGGGACTGGCTTGAAAATCAGAAAAATGCTGATGGAACATCTTATGAAATTACTTTGAGTTTTGTTCTGCAGAGTTTATTGCTCCCATGCAAAAAGGGCTACCAAATAAATGAGGTTCATAGTTTTAAGAAGGTAGTGATCCTTGATGTTAAGTGATGCTTATAGTAAGAACTTGTATAATATTTTCTTGATAAAGTGACCAAGAACAGAGAGTGGATATTGTTTTATATGGTGTTGATCAAGCAAACCATTGATTCTTCCTACGGTGATTTTTATGCATTACAAATTAATGGTGTGAAAAGTTCAGCAATGAATCTTTGGGAATAATAAATACGAGTTATCTGCATTGCTGATAATGATCTGATGAAAAAAATAAATCTATTTAACAGACACATTTGGGTCCAGCAGTTCATAAGAGAGACAACTAGGGGAATGAGGCAGAGGCAGTTAAAAATAAGCTATTTTATTTTGTTTTCCAATAAAATGTTTTGAAAACATTATGGCAGATTTGCTGGGGACATCATAGGGTGTCTCCAGGAGGCACAGAGCTGGCATAACTGCTCCTATGCACCTTCCCCACAGCCCCCAGTTCCAGGATTGAGGAATAGGAGGAATGGCCAAAATGAACTGTATTCTCACTATGCATACCTGGCACAGTTTCTTGGAGACTTCTGCCAGCTGGCATACTAGAGAAGCTCCAAGTCTGTTCTTACCCATAGCGGTGCTAAATGGATAGTCTGACAGCTTTTGACAAACACAGTGAAGGAAAGAATCTGGCCCATTAACTCTCTCCATTTACCTTGATATTTCCACATATGGTTGTACCCTTATTAATGTATCCTTGTTTCTTTAAAGGAAGTTGCTCACCAGTGTACTATGATTAGGACACACATTCCTGGGGAACTTTCCACAGACAAAAGCAAACCTTTGGTGCTGAATGAGCATCTTGCTTTTCATCTGAAAGCCCACATACTTGAAATATCAACTTCAGTAGTTTAATTGCAAGAATGTAGGGGGAATTCAAAGATAAGGCCATTTGCCAATAGCATTCCAAAGAGATGTTTTCTTGACCCCAGCACAATTAAAATTGTTTCAATTTATTTTTGATCAAGAATTAATGAACGGTCCAGCTCCCACAATACTTTGCGGAACAGGATTGCAAGCAATGAGAAAATACAAAGTTGTCCTTGGTGAAAAAGATTTCCCCTTTAAATATTCCTCAGGTTAGACTTTCCCTTTGGACTCCTAGTTAAGAGGGAGAATTAAAAAACAAAACCGAGACAAAAGAGACATTGACTCCTGAGACAGCTCTTTCCACCATCTCCCGACAGTGTCTATGTGTAGCTGACCTCCTTTGCAGGCTGTTTAGACAAGCCAGAACCTAAATTAAACCCAAAAGGTCACACTTGAAAATACAGGTTTCCTTTGTCGTGAAGCTTCTATAACTATCAAGCATTTCTTCTATGCCACAGCCTTTTTCTTTCTTTCTAGGACTAGTCTCTTGAATTGTGGTGACCTGCTAGGGTTTTTGGCCTCCTGCTGACAGGGCTGGTTCCAGGCACCAGTGGAGGCACATGCTAAGGGGTGGCATTCTGTCCATTCTTGGGGTGGCACAGTCCAGGCAGCATTTTTTTTTTTTGCTTGGGGTGGCAAAAATGGTGGAGCTGGCTCTGCTTGCTGATATTATGAAGGAAAGCAGGGCAATGTCAAGTATTATCTATTCCTAGTGGTGACATTCTTTCCTCTTACAAGATTCCTGTTCCACTACTAAAGTAAAGAAAATAATGTTTTTTCTGTCTCCAGTGAAGAAGTCAATACCGGCGGTAGGGGCTTCAATCACTTTCTCCCAGTCTTTACAGTGCAGAGTTTTTTCAGTTCATTCAAGATGAGCAAGAGGTGTTACTAAATCTCACTCTATTATGACTGGCTCCTTTTATTCCCCATCTATCAGAAATTCTCAGATTAGCTATAGTTCCAAACATCCCCCACCTGTATCCTCCCCTGTGTTTTATCAGTTTCCATTGACACTGCACTGAAAGGAATACAGATAAAAAGAAAAAAAACTTTCTATTAAAAATGTTTCACATTTTTGTTAGTTTAAAGGTTGTGAGAAACCACCTCTTGATATGAAGAATTTTTTCAAATCTTGGCAAACTGACCCTTTCAGGGGGAAAATTGACAAGAAGGTTGCTATGAAACAACTAACAATTTCTGTCCCATAAATTTCCTGAAGATCAACCAATCTGGTTTCATATCTGAATATTCTACAGAAATTGTTTTGAATTGAAGTGTTCAATGATCTTGTGATGGATAAAGATCAACGTCCATATTATTCATCAGCTGTTTTCAGTACCACTGAGCATGAGTTTTTTGTAGATGAAGTTCCTGTTTTAAATGTATTCTTTCAGAGACATCCCTCAAGGTGCTGTGGGGCTCAGTCACTCATCTGCCATGAGGACCTTCTCTTATAAAATGTCTCTGGGCTCTGTCTTGACATTCCTCCTGTTCAAAGAGTGCATGAGGGCTAGTGAAGAGACATGGATCACAGTGTCTTCTGTATAATGATAAACTACAGTTCTCTCTCTTCTTGTCTGACACAGCTGGTTCAGTGGAATGACTTATTCAGTGTCTGACTAGGGTTGGGGATTGGATTACATTGAACCCAGTCAAGATTAAGGTAATGTTAATGAGTTCCAACCATATTACAGAGGCTACATTGGTACTCCACTTGAAATGGAGTGCCTCCTGTTTTGTACATATTATTAAAAATGTGGGGCTCATGTTAGGGTTTCATTTGCTTCTGGGTTGCTCAGGTAGCAAGTTGGGGCCAAGAGTGCTTGTTTCCATCTGGCCATTCTGAAAAGCAGATGCTTCAGGATGGAGGCCTTGCTACAGTTATTCATGCCTTTGTCACCTCAAGGCTAGACTACTGTAATGAACTCTACATCATGGAACTTTGGGACCAGCAAGCGTGTGTCTGCTTGACTTGTAAACAGTGCATCGTGCAGACAGCACATCACATCAGTGTACCATAGTCTCTACTGGCTTTTATTTAGTTTCAGATTGGAATTTAAGATGTTGGTTTTGACGTATACTTATAAATCCTAAATGATTCAGGTTGGACCTGGTTAACATAGGCACGGTTTTTCCCTCTGAGTGATACCACCAAAGCTGTAATGACCTATCAATGTGTGGTTTAAAAGGGAGCAGATGATGTTGGGGCATATCTCAGGAGGGCTCCTTTATTCTGGAGTGCTGGCCCCCTTGGTTTAATAGAGCCTAGACTTACAGGGTTTTGAGGTGTACAGCAAGACTCATGTACTTCCTCAGGATTTTGCTGAGAGGATGAGTTGAAGAAGATGGGGTGACTCAATGTAGAGAGTTGTATGTATCTGGGAGGTGAAGAATGTTATTTTCAATATTTACAGAGGCATCTCTAATTATTTGATACTTTAAAGCAATTTAAATAAATAAACAAAATGTATTATGAAGACTATCTATGCTGATGATCTACCTCATGCCATATACTGTTTTAAAATACACAGTCTAGCAGTCTAGTGATGTAATGTTTTAAAAATAATAATTCTTTTAATGCAGGAAGAAAATAAGATGCTCCTGACATGATGTACGTTGCAGATGATATTTACCATTTATGAATACAGTCCATAAATAAATTATTTAAATTGGGCTGAATGCATGAATAATTGAAGGTAGGATAGTATAAATTATGCATTTCTACAACAGAAATTTTTAAAATCTCAGTAGCCAGCTTACAGTTCTTTGCAGGCACATTATCATCCAAATTGGCAGCTCAGTTTAAAAAAACAAGAGAGCTTTAACTCAATAACAGAGCTGCTGATTTCAAAACAATAATTCTTTAATAGATTTTAAAAGTTGGCAATAGAACATACATTGAATTTCATACACAGTAGAGAGGCAATTGTGCTCTATAGCAGGAGACATCCTAACTTTTGCATTAAAAAGTATCACATTCCAGCAGGACGAAGAATGGGGAACAGGCTACAGTTTTCTGAAACAGAAAAAAATGCAAGAGCAAGCATCTGCCAATGTTGTGCCATGAGGACCTGACTGTTCAAAGTTGTAAGGATAAAAGAAAACCAATACTGGAAATGGAAAAGGAAAGAGAGCAACCAATGCAGAATACTTAAAATAAGCTACAGATTGCAAATATAAAATAAAGTTTTTTTTTTAATGCAAACTAATAATCAGTGTCAGCTAGAGGAGTTAAAGGGAGTAAGAAGGGTATTTGTTTCTTTCCAAATATTGGGGGAGAGGGGGAGTGGAGGAGGGGAGAGTTGAAGTGGATGGAATTAATGATGATTCTTAATCCTGTTTAGGAGAGATCTAAAGCCTGCTAAACTCAGTGGAAATATTTGGATTAGGCCTTTAAATCAAAGTATAGAATGCTAAAAATTAGTATGGAAAGAGGATGCTGTTTAAAAAAAAGGCAGAAAGTGAATTTAATCTTTGAAAAGTGAGTATTATTGACTTTCATTGTAGTTGTGGGTTCTCAAGTCCATTGTGAGTCCTTTGAATCATAGAGGAAAAATAGAAAATCTCCCAAGAGACCACACTGAAAACTAGGTCTGGAGTTTAGGAGTGCCGGTTTCCAAGTTCTGAACTTGATCTATTAGGCCACACTGTCAAAATATGAGTATTCCCTGCTCATGTTGAAAGGGATTTAGTATTTACCAGGTTAAAATGGTCAGCTTCATACAGTAGAAATGGGGAGATAAAACAGAAGGAAAAACTTTTTCCTGGTAGAAACTCTAGAAATTCTTTGCTATGTCTAACTGAGTTACAAATTCACTTGTAGCAATTAAACTATAAGAATAGCTGTTTTTAGAAATACTAGAATGCAAGTTTTTGCCACAGATTTAACCTATGCCATATCATGGTGAATGTGAGAAAAATGAATCTCACACTAAAATGCAGTGAAGAGCAACTACTATGAAGAGCATTAAATAAACTTTATATAAATAAAGCTTAGTGATATAGCAACTACATACCCTTATCTGAAGAGGAGTATGGGAGACCTATCTCATAAGCAGATGTGGACCATTTACAACACTTAGAGGGAGCTGGTGCTGGAACAAGCTATAATACTGGTCTACAATTTTTGAGAAGTCGTCTGCTTCAGAGATAAAATGTGCTATTTATTATGTATTTTGATGTGCTGAATTCAAATATGACAATTAAAACAACTGATTGGCTACTGTTTCTAAGATATTTAAGTTTTTACATTTTATGTCTATGTATATTGTGTAGATAGTAGAGTTTTAATCATAAATTGTAAACCTAGGTCTTTTCATGTGTTTATGGTTGCTTTACATGATAATATTTCACCTGTCCTGTTTATGTAACACTTTAAAAATTAGCAAAAGGGTTATATAAATAAAATTTATTATGAAACAAAAGGCAAAAAACTATTATGTACATAGTTTAGTCTATTCAGTGTCTACTCGGCGCTTCTTGGCTTGTCTCTTGTATTCATGAAATGGAGCATCTCTTGTCACTGTCCAGCAAGAGTCTGCAAGCATTGATGGGCTCCATTTGCCCTGATAGCCTGCCAGGAGATTCCACTGCTGTAGTCTGGAGCCCAACAGCTCTGCCTTATTCTTGGGTAGTTCCAAATCCCTGACAAGGTCATTCAGTTCACCTTGTGTTATGAGGTGTGGTTCAGAGGAGGAGGATGGGAAAAAATGTGGGTCCTGTGACATTGATGGTTCAGGATCAGAAGTTTCATCCTCTTCTTCTTCCTCGTCTGACTCAAGTGAGAATGATTCCGGTGCATCAGAAACTGGCAGTCCTTCTCCGTGGGGTACTGGGCGTATAGCTGATGGAATGTTTGGATAATGCACAGTCCACTTTTTCTTCTTTGACACACCTTTCCCAACTGGAGGCACCATGCAGAAGTAACAATTGCTGGTATGATCTGTTGGCTCTCTCCAAATCATTGGCACTGCAAAAGGCATAGATTTCCTTTTCCTGTTCAACCACTGGCGAAGATTTGTTGCACAAGTGTTGCAGCATATGTGCGGGGCCCACCTCTTGTCCTGATCTCCAATTTTGCAGCCAAAATAAAGGTGATAGGCTTTCTTAACCATAGTGGTTAGACTGCGCTTTTGTGATGCAAAAGTCACTTCACCACAAACATAGCAGAAGTTATCTGAACTGTTCACACAAGTAGGAGGCATCTCTGCTCACTTTGGCTAAACAGAAATGTGTCCCTTTGCAAAATCAAACACTGACAAATAAGAGAGCATGACACTGCATGATTTCTAGAGCTGATATAGGGCAATTTGTTCAGCAGAGTGATGTAAGCTTCGTTATGATTGCATCATCCATGACTTCTAGAAACAACATGATGCAATTCATATCATGTATGATGCAATACCAGCTTCAGATTGCATCATTCATTGTTTTGCCTAAAAAGCAAGTACTGTCCAAACCCAGTCATAGATTTATTCATAGATCCAGTCAAAGATGTATTTTAGTCACTTATCCTCCGCCATTCCCAAGTCAAGGGTCGTATATACTGACCCAATAGCATATCTTGAAAACTAGAGCCAATCAACAATTTTAAGCATCATTTTCATTCTCAGTGACCCAGAATTAGTAAAATTGGACTACATTTATTTCAGAAGCATTTTGGCTGTAGAGCAGTGTAACCTGACTGAAATAATAAGAAACAAGCAGTCCAGTATGTACCTCTTCAATATAAAGGCTGTTTGCATATGGCAATGGCACACCTTACTACAGTTGTGGCAAGTAAGAGAAAACTAGAACAAATACGCATACCCAAGTAGAGCTGGGTGGGAATGCTATACATTTTCATCAAAAAATTCAAATGAAACAGAAACATTTTTATTTTGTTGAAAATTCACAGAATGTTTCAGTTTTTTCAAAGAAACAACCTTTTTTTTTGTTTTTCTCCCCTTTTCTCTCCCTTTCCTCTCCCTTTTTCCATTAGAAAAGGGAACAAAAGAAAGTAAGGGAGGGAATAAGGGTAAGAAAGAGAACATCAATGACTTTTCTGTTTTTCTCTGAAAAACAAAAAACAAAAAAACTCCAGGAATGTTTTGACCAAAACAAAACATTTTATTATAGTCCAAAAGCCATTGTTCATGAAAAAAAAATGTTGACAGGTTCTACATAGAAATAGAAGATTAGGACTCAGGACAACTAGTAAGAACATTCACGAAAATACAAGAAATTGATCACATGGCACACATCTACCTATTTTGAATAGATGAACCCAGCTTAATAATAAACTTTACCTTTATACATTGTAGTGCCATCCATCTGAGAATCTTAAAATCATTTCCAATGCATTTAGCCTGACACCAAGATTTGGGGGCAAGTATTGTTGTCTCTAATGTCCTTTGGTACTTAGAAGTTAAATGACTTGGCCAAAGTCACACACAGTCTGTGACAGGGCGGGGAAGGGTAAAACACAGAGCTCATGACTCCTTTTGCTGTGCATGACCCACAGGATTTTGTTTCAACTCACTGTTCCTGAGGAAGGAGATAAACACCTTATCAATACAGCATCTGAGGAAACAGTAAGACTAGCTTATAAGAAAAGCAAAAAAATACAAATATACAAATAAACTGTCAACCAAAAGGGGGAAAAAAGATATACTGGATCATTTTTGAAAATTGTCTAAGAGATGAGCCCAAAATAAGAACCCTGTGTCTTCGTATTTCTGAATGATCAAAGTCTGAAAACAAATGGGGCTTGGTTAAAAATAACTTTTGATTTTGGCTTTGATTTAGCAGAGCAAAACCTAAACCTTTCCTGTTATTTTTCTCTTTCAGTCTTAAAGAATGTTAGTTTGAACTCTTGCTAAATGCTAGGGGTTAGGATTAAATAGGAACAGGATCTGCACCACCCCTAGTCAGCGGCGGCTCCAGGCACCAGCACTCCAAGAGCGTGCCTGGGGCAGCAAGCCACGGGGGGCGCCCTGCTGGTCCCTATGAAGGCGGCAGTCAGGCAGCCTTCGGCAGCTTGCCTGTGGGAGGTCCGCCAGTGGCATTCGGTGACAATTAGGCGGCAGGCACGCCGAAGCCACAGGACCGCAGGCAAGTCACGGAATCCATGGAACTGGTGGCTGCCTGATTGCAGTGCTTGGGATGGCAAAACAGCTAGAGCCACCCCGCCCGTAATATTGGTTTTAAAAAACTGAAACATCTTAAAGTTTTCCCCAGTCTTATAAATTACACTCCCTTTTTAACAGTTAAGATCTAAAATTCTACAACTTACAACAGAATTGCCATACTGTTCCAGGCCCTTACTACAGAATACTATAGTATGTTTTTAAAAGGTTACTTCTTGAATTAATTTATTCTCAGGAGTATTGTAGGTATATTATGTCACTATCTGGAAACCTGAATTCCTAACCATCATAATAGATGGAAGACAATTGATTATTATTAAGTTAATAAGGATACGTTGCAATGTGAGATATTATCACTGGAAGAAGTCTGATAGTCCAAATGTTTATTTTCAAATATGTTTGCTTAGACATTTACAAAACTGTTGCTGTCTGAATTTTCTATTTGCTGGAAAAAAAGCCAAGAAATTTTTCAGACAATGGAATATAAATTCAGGTAAATTAATATCCTTCTGGGAGAAAACAGATAATGCCTTGTGGTTTGTGTTTTAAGAGAATTAGGTAATTTGAATTAGCTACAAACAGTTTGTTTCTACAAACAGAGGGACCTAAAACTATTTCTTTTCTAATTATTTTGTCTGCTTGTCTCATTTTCTTTTCATATTCAGTTCGCAATGAAATGTTACTGTAGAAGAATAAAAAGAAACAGTTTTCTATAGATTTCTGTGGCTATGAAACTTGGATGGAATCAAAAAAAATGAAACGTTTATTACAGGAGGTGCTGGCTATGCTATATATAAGGTTTCAGAACCTTTTATAATAAACCCGGTTTTCAGATATACATAACTTTTTGAAACAGCAATCCTTTGGGCTATAACTTTCCATTCCTTGTCTCTGACACAGGATTTGTTGGTTTTTGTTGTTAAGCAAAACCAACTCAAATTTTCTGATTTAAAGCAAAAGTGAAAAGAATAAATGTTTCAGTTGTAAATAAAAAACAAAACAAAACATTGTTTAGGCGTCGAAGGTCCAGGATTGGTCTCCACTCACCAGATTTTTTTTGGACCAGAAAAAAATGGGAGTAAGATCCTTTTCCTCTCTACTGGCATAGGACCAGTTTTATGACTCTCAACTGCAGAAGATTATTTATTTCTTCTCATAGAATGAGTTCATGAGAAGGGTCCCCTGAAGAGGGATGAGGAGTGAGGGTGGAGGGGCTGGATAGATAGGAAAGGGATATTGGCTCCTTCCCTGTTTATCTCTAGAACGTACTTGTCTGAGGTAATTAGCTGCCATGATGGAAAGAAGCGGGCTAAGCGGTCACCCAACTGGTGGGATGTCAGAGATGCTTGATGTGACTGGAACAGGGGGAGGCTTCTCAGGTCCTTAACTGCATCTTCAGAATTGTTGTTTGGTTGAAGGTGTGTGAGAGGTAGCCCCTTGAGGAGTCATATGTCAGTGTTTGGTAGGGGGATTCTATTGATGGCACTGAATATCATAGTGCTGCTGGGGAGAGTATTGTGATGGTCGGAATTATGGAGGAAGTTGGTATTTTCCCTGGTGCCTCTTTGGTGCTGGTGTGTAAATGCCGAGAGAGTGGAGAGTTGCTTGGGAATTTTTAAGGCAGTGTAGGGATTCGTCCGTACACTCCATGAATAATTTGGAGCCCTCAAAAGGTAAATCTTCAACAGTGGTTTGTACCTCCTTAGGATAGCTGGAGAGGTGTAGCCATGACACCCATCTCATGACTACGGCAGTCACAAAAAAACAGCCAGAAGATATCTACAGAGTCCAAAAAGGCTTGCAAAGCTGTATGGGCCAAGAGGTGTCCTTTGGATATGAGTGCCTGGAGTTGTTCTTTTTTTTGTCATCAGGGAGGTCTTGGTAGAATTCCTGTATTTTAGAATAGTTGAGGTAATTGTACTTAGCCATGAGATCCTTGTAATTAGATATTTGAAATCGGTGTATAGCAGATGAATAAGCTTTGCATCCAAATAGATCCAATTGTTTTCAGTCTCTGTCATTAGCGGTGGATCGATGTTGGTACTGGCATCCCTTTTCATGCATGGCATTGACACCTAAGGGGTGAGAAAACAGAAATTCCATGTCCTTTGCAGGAACAGAATATTTTTAGTCTGTCTGCTTGCAGGTTGGTAGGATGGATGTTGGGGTCTGCCAGAGCACCTTAGAAGGATGAAGAAGGGCCACATTGATAGGGAGGGCTATTTTGGAGGATGAGGCTGTGTACAGGATGTTGAGCAGTTTATGTTGTTCATCTGTCACTTCCTGCAAAAGGACCTTGAGGGAATCTGCAATCCTGTGAAACAAGTCCTGGAAGTGTTTGAAGTCATTGGCTGCATGATAGCCTCATCAGGGGAGGAAGAGAAGTGGGGTGATGGTGGAACTTCATCATCCTGTTCTTCCTCCTCATCGTCTGTGGGGAGAGGCTTGATCCTGGTGAGTGAGAGACTGATGGAGATGGTGAGCATGTTGGCCTCTGGCTTTGTTCTATGGGAAGCTTCCCAATTTTTTCTCAGTACATAGCCCAAGGATCCTAAGTATGGGCAATGTAGAGGAAGAGGCACGTGAGTCTGCATCTCTGGTGGTCCATACCAGGGTCCTGGTCTGATCGTAGATTGTGGATAGTGAGGATGTGTAGAGGATGCCCTTTGTGTCTGTCCTGAGTATAAGGGTGGGACAGAGTACTCTTCCACTTCTTTGTCACTGCAGAAGGGTGGTGCCATCCTTGGAGGGGGAAGGGAAGAATAATATGATTCCAGGAAGGAGGTCAGAAATGGAGGGAGGTTGTGTCTGAGTAGTGGTGACTCAGGATTATTGGATACAAGCAGGTCTTCAGAGTTTCTAAACTCCTGAGGAGGAGGGAGGAGCATTTCTCAGTGCCAAAATGAACATCGGCATCAGTAGAGCTATTGGTGTCAATGGTTTTTGCGATGCCCAGAATTAGTCTGGTAGGCACCAGTCTAGAAGATCTCATGTCTTGGTCTCCAGTGTTTAGACAGAGCCAATGATTGTAGTTCTGCCCAGTTACGGTCTTTAGACCTTTGCTTAGCTCCAGTACTGGAGGTACTCAAACAGTCCCTGGAGATAGACCCCCTCTCTGAGGATGTTGAGGCAACAGACCTTGCAGGGGATGGCATCCTGGTGAGCAGTGCCTCAGAGGATGATGAAAGAGCCATTTCTCCCCATCAGCATGGGAAAGAGAAGATTTTCTTTTTGAGGGATGCAGTGAATGAAGTTGTCGACCTACCCTAGAGGAGTGTGACAGCCACTCAGGGGAAGTACTCGGGCCAGGGTCTCATAGACTCATAGACTCATAGACTCTAGGACTGGAAGGGACCTCGAGAGGTCATCGAGTCCAGTCCCCTGCCCTCATGGCAGGACCAAATACTGTCTAGACCATCCCTAATAGACATTTATCTAACCTACTCTTAAATATCTCCAGAGATGGAGATTCCACAACTTCCCTAGGCAATCTATTCCAGTGTTTAACTACCCTGACAGTTAGGAACTTTTTCCTAATGTCCAACCTAAATCTCCCTTGCTGCAGTTTAAGCCCATTGCTTCTTGTTCTATCATTGGAGGCTAAGGTGAACAAGTTTTCTCCCTCCTCCTGATGACACCCTTTTAGATACCTGAAAACTGCTATCATGTCCCCTCTCAGTCTTCTCTTTTCCAAACTAAACAAACCCAATTCCTTCAGCCTTCCTTCATAGGTCATGTTCTCAAGACCTTTAATCATTCTTGTTGCTCTTCTCTGGACCCTCTCCAATTTCTCCACATCTTTCTTGAAATGCGGTGCCCAGAACTGGACACAATACTCCAGTTGAGGCCTAACCAGCGCAGAGTAAAGCGGAAGAATGACTTCTCGTGTCTTGTTTACAACACACCTGTTAATGCATCCCAGAATCATGTTTGCTTTTTTTTGCAACAGTATCACACTGTTGACTCATATTAAGCTTGTGGTCTACTGTGCTGGGTCACAATATACCAATGCTGGACACAGTGATTTCTCCATGAGGACGAGTCATAAATGAATGTCCCATTTTTTTCTGGCCCTGGCACCTAGGTTGTGGCAATGAGTACACTTTTGCAGGACATGCCCTTCCCCCAGGCAGTGAATGCACTGCAGGTGAACGTCCATTACTGGGAAGGCTTCCTGGTAGGAAACACATCTCAAACCCAGGAGAGATGGGCTTAAGGGGAGGGAAAAAGGCTTCTTGGTCGGGAAGGGCAGGAAGCAGGAAAAAATGAAATCCTAACCTACAAACTAGTGGGGAGGAAAGGAGATGAAAAAGTGATTTTTTTTTATGGGAGTGATTGAGAAAGTTTTAGTGTAGTTAGTAGTTACTTCATTCTAACAGGTAAGGCACTATCTAACAGGTCAAAAATGAGAAGCAGGCTCTGCTTGGATTCTGTCCCAGACCAATGGTAGTAGAGAAGGAAGTGGAAGATAGATGGACTGCACACTCCTATATATAAATCCCGCTAATGATGCAAGGTGGGGGCAAGATCTCCTTTCTCCAGCCTGCTCACTCCTCTGGTAGCAGCATCACCCTTCTGCTTCCCTTTTATCCTCCCAGCTGCTGTGAGACTGCCAAGCAGCAGTAGCCAGCAGTGCCTGTATTAACCCTTAGTTTTCTGGGCTAGCATGAGCTATATATACTATACAATAATCATTAAGAATGTTTCTCTATTTTAAAATATATATTCATAAACTATACTGAAACATAATTTTATAGGAGACCTGATCCCCTCTGAATGCAAGGAAGTATATGCACATACATGGCCCATAGTTTCAGAAGTATTTTTGAAGCATAAATTGCTGTAATTGAGGAGAAAGCATGTATAATTTGCACCATCATGAGAAAGTGGAGAGGGGGGAAAAGATGTTGTAACAACTGCAAGCATTTCATGTAATTTGATAAAGCTTTCCACCTCTCCTAGTACAACTTGGAAAACCATAAACTTACTAAAACCTGTTTGTTTAACTGTGTGTACCATGAAACACTTCAAGGATTATAACCATTTGGAAAGCCTAATTTGATCATCCTTATACTACACAATCAAAAGGAGACCCTGCAAGGAAAATGAAATCATTATGCCCATTATACTCGGTTGTACGGAGCCTGTTGTAATGCTGCATGAAAATGCTGACTGCTTTATGCTGACTCACTGTGGCAGTAGTAGCTCATTAACCCCAGGATGAAATAGAAGGACCATGGTCCTGGTTGAGGGAACTAGCACCTTGGACAGAGATACTGAAGGGAAATGTTAGGTATTTCCTATATTGAGGGAGAAAGCTTGCACTAAGGTTCATCTTGTGTTATTGTCATTCAACTGCGAGTAAAGGAAGAAGAAAAGAGTTAGGGCACTGTGCCAGAATATATCTGCTCTGTGTGAGAGCACAGTAAGGACTTAACGTGTTTAAACATAGAAAAGTTGGTTGATTCGGTTACTGGGAGCTCTGGGTAGTCAAAGACATAGAATTGGACTCTGAGACCAGCACAGCAATGTTCACACTACTGGCCATTTGGCATCTTTTGCTAAAAGAAGAATAGTCAAATACAGCTGGATGAACATATGATTTAACTATTCTGCTTAATTAAAATTTTAATTTTATTATTCAGAATTATGTGAATTCAACCATTTGCCTTTAAGATGGGAAAACTAAACATCAATGTATGTCTGAAAGCATTGTTCTTTTTGTGGAAAACAATGTTTTAAAACCTCAGCATCAGTTCAGATTGTGTTGTTTTCTTGTTAGATTTTTTTCATAATGTTATTTTACTTTCCCTTAACCCTTATGCTTTCTAGGCTTGAGTGCTTTCTCCCAGAAACAAATTTTGTTTAATCTAGGCATGAAGATTCTTAATTTATATTGGAAGAGCTTTTAATTACATAATTTCCTATGACTGTGGAACATTGATTTGTTTCTGGCAAAAAGAAAATAATTAAAAAAAAAAGTAAAATGACTCACGTAAAAGTGCACCTTGCAATTAGATCTGAATGGTCCTGTTCTCTGGTGATTTCTTTTCCAGTGCATAGCACTGCAAGAGCTGACAGTCTGGCTTGGTACATTGCTTAAATGTAGGTTCTCTTTGCTATCGGGTGGACCTCCACTCTTATAATTATTTATTTGTTTCCAGTAGCATGCACATGCCACTATACAAATATAAAGAAAGTCAACCAGAAATTTGGTTCAGATTAAATCACCTCGAATATGCAGCGCATTCCCAAACCAGTTTCTTTACAAGGAAATCTACTTTCTAATATGTTTAATCATAACCTGTTCTTCCTGAGGGGAACAGATTAGCTTTAAATACATCCTGGAACTGCGAGAAAAGGAGGCAGTAGAATACTGAGGTCCTTTCAGGTTAACAAGAAAAAAGTGGACTCCCCATTGAATATCTTTTAGTACAAATGGTACTTGTACTAACCCTCAAATTGTAGAATTTGTATAAACTCAGAGTGAAGTTACTGGCAAAGCAGACATTGATTTCAATGGGGCCAGGATCTCACCCTCTGTCACTGGTGATGGTGGTAGTAACGATGGGGGCAAGGGGAGGCAAGAAGAGATAGCCAGAGAGAAGCAGCAGCCATCTGGCCAACAAAGCTGAAAGTGTGTCGTGAGCGAGGGAGATGGGAAGGAAAGGCAAAGGGGCTATCTGTGAAGGAAACTGCTCCAGAGTCAGCTCTTAAAATCAAATTATTTAGAGCAGACCTGGATTACAGAAAACTCTTTAATTTCAGAGATTTCACTGCACCACTGTAGTGGTGCATCAAAATAAAAGGGGTTATGCTGTGGTTTGGCTCCTTAGGGATACTGTGTGGGTATGTCTACATCTACAATTTTGCAGCGCTGGTTGTTACAGCTGTATTAGTACAGCTGTATAGGGCCAGCGCTGCAGAGTGGCCACACTTACAGCAACCAGCGCTGCAAGTGGTGTTAGATGTGGCCACACTGCAGCGCTGTTGGGCGGCTTCAAGGGGGGTTCGGGGAACGCGAGAGCAAACCGGGGAAGGAGACCAGCTTCGCCGCGGTTTGCTCTCGCGTTCCCCGAACCACCCTGCAAACCGCAGGGAAGGAGACCTGCTTGCTCGGGGTTCAGGGAACGCGAGAGCAAACCGGGGAAGGAGACCAGCTTCGCCGCGGTTTGCTCTCGCGTTCCCCGAACCACCCTGCAAACCGCAGGGAAGGAGACCTGCTTGCTCGGGTTCGGGGAACGCGAGAGCAAACCGGGGAAGGAGACCAGCTTCGCCGCGGTTTGCTCTCGCGTTCCCCGAACCCCCCTGCAAACCGCAGGGAAGGAGACCTGCTTGCTCGGGGTTCGGGGAACGCGAGAGCAAACCGGGGAAGGAGACCAGCTTGATTACCAGAGGCTTCCTCAGGTATGCTGGGATACCTGCTTATTCCACGGAGGTCAAGAAAAGCGCTGGTAAGTGTCTACACTTGATTACCAGCGCTGGATCACCAGCGCTGGATCCTCTACACCCGAGACAAAACAGGAGTACGGCCAGGGCTGCAAACAGGGAGTTGCAGCGTTGGTGATGCCCTGCAGATGTGTACACCTCCTAAGTTGCAGCGCTGTAACCCCCTCACCAGCGCTGCAACTTTGTGATGTAGACAAGCCCACATATTGAGGCAGCTGAGAATGACTTTATCACAGGTAGATGCTGGTGGTAGGGCATTTTAAATGAGGAATTTCAGCTCTGGAACTCAGTTTCCTACTTCTAGTCATAATGTCCTAAAATGCCTGTGTTGTGGAGGAAAAGGATGTCTATTTTACAGGATTTCACTGTTACTCAGTAGGGATCAGCCTTCAGAATAGGAAATACCAGCAGGAGAAGAGGAATGTTAAGGCTCCAAGATTGCCGACCAGCAGAACAAGAGTCATGCTGAGGGTATACTGCAAGGCCGACCCTCTCAAACACTATGGCTTGATTTTGTTGTATTTAAGGTGGTAGGAATGATTAGCCCTAACAGGTTGTGTGGTTGATAAGTTACTGATTACATATAGTGGATATTTTAATAAATGTCCATGAATACCCACTGGAGTCAAATAATAGAATGTATTTTGGAGGCATTCATGACCCTTTTGTGTTCATTTCACACAAAATATTCTAGCAAATGATGTAACTGGTAGAGTTAATTGGGGAAAACAGGAGAAAGCTTTAGCTAATATCAGTGGGAAGGAACTGAATTTGTAAATACAAATATTCACACTGGCAATCTAACTATATGCTCATCAAATCACAAAGCACCAGCAATACCATGTGACCTACTTACCGAATGCATCCAAAGATACTGAGCAACTCAGCTTGACTTTAGAATTCTTAATATTGACTACCCTCAATGAGCTACCTGCTAACAATCATTTAAAAAAAATCAACACTTGAGGAAATTGAAAGCTGCTAAATTACAATTTACAAAGTAAGCAAAATTTGTTTAAAAAATGGAGTCTCCAAGAATTATTTCCTCAAGTGTATTAGAAAAATTATCTCATGGTATTTTTATATCTGTTTTTACATTGTGCATATGTGAATACTACAAGAGAGGTGAATGTTACCATTTTGTTAAAAAAAGTATTCCTTGATTAGTATCTGCTGCTTGGCGCAGATTCACCAGGGTGTCATATTAATCTGAAAAATAACTTTTGGGGACTTTGAAATTTTAATGAAATTCTAAGGGGAAATAATGGGCAAAGCAATACCTTTGATTCACAATATCGTAATAAATAGTGTATTCAGGTCCTGATTCTGCAAAGTATATCTACTCAGGACAACACTTAGGTGCATGCTTAAGTGTTTTCCTGTACTCGGCCTTAGTACCATAGATCATGTGTTATTAAGAGCATCTTTGTATATGTGAGAGAAATAAAAGTGAATAAATTCCCCTTCTGCATGTCTGCATTTTTGTGTGTGCCTATGACTTTCATAAGGCTAGATGAGGAAAATCTAATATCACCATAAATAGAAAATTAATAATTTATTCAAAAGCTCTTGATGTTTATTTTTGGGACTAGCTTTTATTGAACAGAATATGACTGTGCTATTCTCAGAGAAACATTCTACAACTGTATGGTGTGTCCAGAGATAAGATTCTGTAGAGAATGTGCATCTATCTACATCTCCATCAGTAAATGTACATGATAGGAAAGCTCTCTATGCAAGATAAGGCTACCTTTTTTCAAAGAAAAGGGCTGCTATTTTCAACTGTAGCTAACCATGCTATTTTGTATCTGACTTGACCACCTTGATCCAGTTGCTATAAATGCTTTAAACGCTATTAAATTGCATTGTTCTTACTGACTTAGGTCAAAATGCTGCCGGCATCCTCTGCAGTGTGGAAGGATGCCAAACAGTAGAAAATGTACCATTGCTGTTGACTGTTACGTTTCATGACATATAAACAGAGAAGTTACATTAAAAAAAACAAATTCTCTTGCTGGAAGGTTGCAATGTAACACTACTTTTTTTCCCCTTAGAATTCAGACTAATATACATAAACCCCAAAACAGAGAGTGATAAAGCAGGCTGCTCCCTAAAACAGGGCAGTCAGGAAATGGAGCAATTATGTGAAAGAGCACAGGCTCCATATGGCTAAGGTTAGGGAAATGAAAGGATAAACATTTTGTGATGCTTCTCCGGGCACTCAGGACTCTGAGCCACCTTACCCCCTGCCTCTAGCCTGAGGCATATTGCCTATGGCGTCTGAGTATCAGCTCCTGGACTCACCAGCCTTTCAGCCACTCAAGCAATCTCTTCTGAGTTATGTCAGCCCTGACTTTGCCTTTCAGGTTAACAATAGGTGCATGCCAGTTCTCAAGTCCCTTCGACTCATTCCCCTATGCTATCCAGCCCCGACATTGGCTATTCACAAAAATCCCAGATCCTGTGATCTCAGCGCGACAGTGTGTCCCAATTTCTTAGTTTTACCTTAAACCACTTGTCCTTTAAGCCACACAGCACTTGTGAGCACTTACAATAAACACAAGTAGATTTATTGAAGAAAGAATAAAGTTTTAACTAGAAACAAGAGGGAGGTGGAAATAAATGGTTACTGTGCAAACCAAAATCATAAAATATGAACCTAGGTCTACACTTATTAATAGCTATATTTCCTATCAAAATAAAGTCTTTTTTCTTCCAAAGTTCAATCAGTTGCAGAGTTAACTGGCTTCACAAAAACCAGGATCCAATTTTTCATGAGAGCACCTTGCTACTCCAGATGTTACCTTAGTGAAAGGATTCGTAGGATCTCTCCCTCATCTGCCTTATACTGAAACAGTCTTTTGTTTTTATTCATAGATGGGGTAAAACCTCTGTCTTGTTGTACTATTTCTTTTTATCTTCAAGTGGCTTTGATTGTTTGCAGTTGCCTCTGATGGTTTTACATTGAAAGTCTTGGTACTGAGCAAGGCTGAACAATTGCATTGCATTCTCAGTGAAACAGGGTGGGGTGACAACACCCCACTGATAAATGGCCCATTACTGAGACATAATTTCTCTTGGTGACTATTTTTTCTCCGAGTCCATAAAGTATACTTTCCATATAAATACATTATTCTTTAAATATTACCTGTATGTACATCTCCCAGTGATTATGAATCTTGACAATTTACAAGCTTTACATGTATTCCTTACATGTTACTCTTTATGGATAAATATCCTGTAAGACGTGTTTGGTGTAAAGAATTTGTCAAGTCTGAGGTGAGAGTTGTTTGCCAAGAACTGGGGAACCCTTTGCAAAGGGATTCCTGTGTCAGATGCTCCCATTCTGAGATTAAATTAGTTGAAGGAAAAAAAATTAAGACTATAGTTCCAGTTCATGATTCTATCTCCATGGCAGCTTCACCTGGTAGAAGCAGCAGCAGCAGCAGCATGTCGATAGCACACCTACATCATATCTCTTACAATGTCTGCTGGTTGCTGAATATCCAGATTTAAAAACTTAATGTCAAAACAGTCAAACTTAAATTATTCTAAACCTGAACATTAAATTATTCAAATATTCAAACATTAAAATACGCCAAATCTTGAGCACATAAATTCTTATGTGCTGTTCAGCATTCAGGATGGGATTTTCAAAACCATCTACTGACTCAGGAGCACAAGTCCCAAAGAAAGATAATGGCACTTGTGCACCTAAATCACTTTGGCATCTTTAAAGATCCCATCCTACTTGCATAAATTTCATGTACTGACGTTCTCATGTCTAAAAGTCACTGAAGTTCTTGAGCAGAACCATCCTTTTTTACTGAGCTGGCATGACCATTTCAAAGCCTGCGGTTCAACTCTTTCAATAATCCAGTGGTGTGTGGTGTCTCCTGAGACCTATGAATAATCATCATTATTTCCTACTGTTTTTCTTAATTTTGAACAGTGAATGACTTTGTGATGGAGACAGTGTGTTTTGTCTTGAAACAGCATTAAAATGAAAGGCGGAGGGGGTAGGTTTGGCATTCCCAGTCTAGCATTAATCCAGAATGTACAATATCCCTGAATTTAAAGTTGACCACATCCATATGTGCATTCCAGAGGTCATAGGCTACACAGAGCTCTCCTACCACAATACATGGAAAGAAAGATGAGAATCTACAGGAGGGCAATAGGGGAGAAGGTGAATTTTTATAAATTAGATTCCTCCCCATCGAAGCTGTTCTGCAACCTGATCCTGCATTTAGACCTATCCATCTTCAGGACTGGACAGGGCTACTATGGAGCTTGCTTTGGGAATAAGGAGCTGCTTTTATCTGAATGTTTTCATAGTTACATCTAACTATCATCCCTATGTATTTAGCAGATGCCTGTCGCCAACAGAATCCCCCCCAAGATTTGAACTGCGGTAACAAAATGCAGACAGACTTTTTCACTTGTGGGCGCCAATATCACTTCCACCACGTCTTGTGGTTGTTTCCTCCAGCATAGTAGCTTAACCTCCATTTTGTCTAAATTATGTCAGATCTACTTCCCTTTCATCCAAATCCTGAGTCTAGCAGTAATGGGCAAACTAATCTGCACTACTAGCGAGATTCAGCAAAAGATGCAGAGCTGAATGTCATCCACATAGTGGCAACACTGCACCTTACACTGCTTAATGATTTCTCACAATACCATCTCAGTGTTCCATTTCTACTTAGTGTTACTCTGCCTGTCTGTGCCTAGGCAGAAGTAGCAAGTATGCTTGTTATACTTATCTGAACCCAAAAATCATCCATTCTTGACATTTTTAATGGCCTGCCCATCCGCTGTTAATGCCAGTAATTATGCAGTATGTAATAAGAACTATGTAATTAAAAACAACAGTGAAGCAATTACTGGTTCTCAGTATCAGAATTAATAATAGCTTTTTGTGAGTCAGGTTCTCGGTGCATTAAGCATCAGCGCTTTTTGAAGGTGTAATATATCTGACATTAAATGGAGTATTTTACAGTGCCTGATTAGATCAATGGAGTCATCTGTTATAGGTTGTATATTGTCTTCTTTCTGATGGATTTATTGACCAACCTAGAAAACTTGGCATGAGGACTCTTGAACTTATTGATTCAACTGGAAAGTTAAATGTGGAAGCTGCAAATGTTAATTCAGGTTTTATAAAGTCCAATGGAGAATGAGCTTTAAAAATGTCAGTGCACTGCAAATAACAGTAGCTTGCATTTTCTAAACAGAAAATGGCTCCTGTTATAAGTGAACCTGTGAAAAAAAATAGTATGCAATTTTGTAATTAAAGACTGTATGATAATACATACAAGGGAGCTGAATCAAGCATCGCTCAGGTAACCTTCCTTCTGTCATCTCCTAACTTTTGAGTGCTTGACTTTGCAACCTTAATATTCTTTCAGCATAGTTTTTGTGTGCAGTATATGCACGTTTGGGTATATCTATCTATGCCATTTATACACACTCACCTTGCCTTTTATATTTTTAAGTTGTTTTTTCTTCATTGTAGTTGTAGGAACCCTCATTCTGTGCATGATTCTGATCTCTAAGTTAAATACAATAATAATCGCAAGTGAGATCAGAATCAAGCCCTAATTTTCTCCATTCCACATATTCTCCAGGAAGACCTTGCACAGTGACATTGCAGTTCATCTGTATACAGCTCTGTGATGGGGTGTTCATCTCACAGCAGCTCTGAAGGGGTTAAGCTGGCAAGAGAAGCCAATTAGCCACAGGCAGGGCTGGCTCCAGGCACCAGCAAAAGAAGCAGGCCAATGGAAAGGGGCAGCACGTCTGGATCTTCGGCAGCAATTCGGCAGCGGGTCCCTCAGTCCCTCTCAGAGCGAAGGACCCACCGCCGAATTGCCGCCGAAGAATGAAGCAGCATGGTAGAGCTGCTGCCGAAGTGACACCGATCATGGCTCCCCCCTCCTCCCCCGCTTCGCGGCTTTGGGGGGCAAAAAAGCTGGAGCTGGCTCTGGCCACAGCATGCACCCGCTGGGGAGCTAAGGGGCATTGATACGAATTAAGAATGAAGCGCACCGGGGAAGAACAGGTAGGACTTCTACAAAGTCTAGGAGTCGAAGATAGAGGGGGCTGCAGTGAGGTGAGTCTGCAATCACACTTCCAGATACAAGGGGGAGAATAGGAGCCTGAGAGAGTATAGACCTGAACCACAGGTTCAAGGGTCCCTGGACTGGAACCTGGAGTACAGGGTGGGACCAGATGCCCCTACAAGCCACTGTGGGAATGATGCAGTCAGAGCAATGGATATGGAGCATTTGGGACTTGGTCTGAGGACTAAACCACAAAAGGAGTGGCGCTGCAGCTCCTGACTTGCAAGCAAGGGGCCACAGAGCAAGTGACTGAGGCAATGGGCTGATTGACCACAGGATGGGGTATGGATAGTGGCAAGCTAATTCCTCAGTGAATAGCGGATCCTGTGACAGGGACCATATACATAATTCTTCCTTTTTATCCTGTGTAGCCTTGTGCTTGGCTGATGTTAGCACATAGGTCAATAGATTGTTGTCTGTGCATACCAGAACCTTGACTACATAAAAGGTAGTAATTAAATTTGTCTAATATTTCCCATTTCATGCCAGGTACTCCAACTTGTGAGCAAAATTGTTCTTTTCTGTCCCTGTCAAACTTCTACAGGCAAAGGCAACTAATCTCAATTCTCCATCATGCTCTTGATACAGTACTGATCCCAAGCTACCAGGTCTAGCATCTCTGTGCAAGATGTAAGGCTTCTGAGGATCAGCATATTCTAGTACAGGGACCTATGTCAAACACTTGATGATCCATTGGAATGTCTCCTCACACCTGAATCCCATCAGGGTCCAAAGTGCTCATACTCCTTAAAATAGGTCTTCTCTTTAGGTGTCTTCTTGTCAGTCCCCTGGAATCTGGTAGAGGGACATAGTTAGTTCATATAAGGGGTCTCAGAATTAATGAACAGTTCTCAACAAACCTGTGTTAGTACTCACATAATCCTAAGAAGGATTATGGTCTCTCTCAGTTGTATGCAGAAGGACAGAGAATCCAAGTGTTATTTTATAAGGGTCTGGCAATATCTCATGTTCGCACACGCTGTGGTCCCCATTCTTGACTGAGGTTTGGCAGCAAAGAAAAGTCCAGTGACAGTTGCAGGCCATATGCCTGCAGATGATCCAGGACCTTCAGCAGATGTCTCTTTTTTCTTTAGGATCTTCCCAGTAATAAAGTCATCAAGGTAAACTAGAATTTCTAGGTGATTCATGCCCATGGCCACTTTCTCCATTACCACTAGAAGGTTGCTGATGCTCCTGAGATTCCCTGTGCTATCCCCTCAAACTGGTAGAACCTAACAGGGCAGATGAAACCAATATTTTATTTGTCCTGTTCTCTCAGAAGGATCTGATAGTACCCACTCCTGAGATCAAGAGCACAGAACCATTTGCTTCCTGACAGACAGTCAAGGGTATCATGTACTCAGGACATTGTATATTGATCTGGAATTGTTTGCCTTAGGTCCAATAGTCAATGCAAATTCACACTTAGCCATTCTTTCTTGCCACGACAATGGGAAAGGCATAAGCACTCAGAGATTCTTTGATAATTCCCACATACATCAGCTTTGTGAGATCTCTTCTCCTATCTTTTACATCTTTAGGAGGAAATCTCCAGGATCTCTTCTGAAACACTCTGCTGTCACTCAAGCAGATGTGGTGTTCTCCTCCCTTGACATAGCCTACATCACACTCATGGAGGAAAATGTCAGGCGCCTCAGCCATTTTGTGACGCAGGTGCTGTTTTCCATTTCTGCAGTGCAAATTATTCTCCAAAAGCATTTGGGTGTAAATGTCTAAACTGCAGGTCTCTAGTGGCAGCAGCCAGTGGAATCAGTTATGTATACGTGGGCTAGTGACATATTCACAGGTATCTTCATTTTGACTGACTCAATATACTCCTGCTGAGGATGCTGGAAGTATACTAATCTGCACAAACAGTTCTCTTGGTAAAGCTTCCTCAGGAGAATCGGTCATGATGACCTGGTCATTCACTTCCTCTTCACAACTTGCAGCGCCTTCTACAAGATATTCTGCTCCTCTAGGTATCAGTACTGGCTTCTTCACAGACTTCAATATTTTCCCTGTAGTTCCACCTCAGGGTTGGCAAGCCTCTCTATCCTTTTTGTGGTAGGCATTCCTCATGCAAAGATAGTCTTCTCCTCATTAAACAGTGAGGTGGCAAAGTTTGCAGATGATACTAAACTACTCAAGATAGTTAAGACCAAAGCAGATTGTGAAGCACTTCAAAAAGATCTCACAAAAATAAGTGATTGGGCAACAAAATGGCAAATGAAATTTAATGTGGATAAATGTAAAGTAATGCACATTGGAAAAAATAACCCCAACTATACATACAATATGATGGGGGCTAATTTAGCTACAATGAGTCAGGAAAAAGATCTTGGAGTCATCGTGGATAGTTCTCTGAAGATGTCCACGCAGTGTGCAGAAGCGGTCAAAAAAGCAAACAGGATGTTAGGAATCATTAAAAAGGGGGCAGAGAATAAGACTGAGAATATATTATTGCCCTTATATAAATCCATGGTACGTCCACATCTTGAATACTGAGTACAGATGTGGTCTCCTCACCTCAAAAAAGATATTCTAGCACTAGAAAAGGTTCAGAAAAGGGCAACTAAAATGATTAGGGGTTTGGAGAGGGTCCCATATGAGAAAAGATTAAAGAGGCTAGGTCTCTTCAGCTTGGAAAAGAGGAGACTAAGGGGGGATATGACAGAGGTATATAAAATCATGAGTGATGTTGAGAAAGTGGATAAGGAAAAGTTATTTACTTATTCCCATAATACAAGAACTAGGGTCACCAAATGAAATTAATAGGCAGCAGGTTTAAAACAAATAAAAGGAAGTTCTTCTTCATGCAGCGCACAGTCAACTTGTGGAACTCCTTACCTGAGGAGGTTGTGAAGGCAAGACTATAACAGTATTTAAAAGAGAACTGGATAAATTCATGGTGGTGAAGTCCATAAATGGCTATTAGCCAGGATGGGTAAGGAATGGTGTCCCTAGCCTCTGTTCATCAGAGGATGGAGATGGATGGCAGGAGAGAGATGACTTGATCATTGCCTGTTAGGTTCACTTCCTCTGGGGCACCTGGCATTGGCCACTGTCAGTAGACAGATACTGGGCTAGATGGACCTTTGCTCTGACCCGGTACGGCCGTTCTTATGTTCTTATTTTTAAAGGCATTGTCTGGTAAGTTGTCCAACATATTAAAAATATTGGCATTAGTACTAATGAGAATAGACTTCTGGCTGTGCCTCTGCAGATCCAGTGTTGCAACCATGATATTAGAGAGACAAGGTGGGTGAGGTAATATCTTTTACTGGACCAATAAGCAGACTAAGGCTGATGTGTTCACTTTCCCCCTGATGTGTCTGGAGCCAGATGTAAACTCCAGATGAATGGTGATATATCTGGAGTAAGGACACTCATAGTCATTTAGTTTCTATACTGCTAACCCCTGCAGCGGCATGTTTCCCAATAAATAGTCATACAGGTTGTTGAAGATAATGGTCACTTGTTATCCATTAAGATGGCTTCTACCTTCAATGAAAATTCAATGGCAGGGCTTACCAGGCCTTTTAGATAAGTATTATCCCCAGCTTCCCCACAATTGAAACAGATCAAAGGATTTTGGCCCACAGGATGACATGGTCTCCATCTGTCCTGATTTGAAGGTGTTACAGTAGACTGCTTTTCTCCCTTCCTCATGACATGTGTTACCTTTAGAGTAGCCACCTGTCTCAAGTCCTTCAACTGCTTTCACACACCCTTTTCTGTGGTGGTTATTGTTTCTTTCTGACTATTGGTAGCGGCTGCTGCACTGGCCTATGATATGGGAGCCAAGAAGGCCTTTGTCACTGTCTCCCTATTTTCTTCCTCTCTGACTTTCTTTAATAGGGCCAGGAAGGCGGGTGGATCCTCCAGCCTCTCTCTCAAGCATAAGCTGAGGAGCAACACACCATCTTAGAGGGTGCCCCTCGGCATGTCAGGTATGCACGGCTTTCTCTCTCCAGATAGATACCATTTTTCAGAGTCACTCGAATTAGTAACCTCTCCAACCTCAGACATTTTTTCACCCTGATGTTTAAGATTCCTGAACCAGTAGTACAGGCCTTCTCCATTCTCCGTGGTTCCATATGCACTCGCTCGGGCAACCAGGTTACATTGTACAGTGGTATCAGGATTGGATCCTGAGGACCCTTATGGCATCATATGCAGAATCATTAGGTTTTCTGCCATCCTCTCTTTTCTCTGTCAGAGTATTGGCACTCGGATCATCTGGATGGCCTGGACCATCAAACTTTCAAAACCCTCCTCCCCTGAAGGAGTGGGTAATTGCCTTGACAATGTTCTCTGTCTTTTAGTTGCTGCCATAGTTGTCAGGTGAGCCACACTTCTCCACAAGTTGTCCTAGTAACTGGAACTAATGATCAGCTGTAGGTACAGAGGGAACATCCCCTGACATCAATTTTTTTAAATCCCTTAGGGTGTTTCCTTCCTACATCAGAAAATACTATAGTTTAGCATTAAAATCTGTAGGTGCTAGACCTACATCCTGAATCATTATCCCCCAAACTGGCAGTCCTTCAGATGGTAGCATCTCCTTTGGTACCGCACAGGATCAGGGCATGGAGGTTCCCTGTTGTGGTCCTGATAAGTATGCTTCTCACTGTGACTTTTTCCCAGACCTTCACAGTGTTGAGGACAATCACTGTCTGTTCATACGTATTTTCACAGTGGGTCCCTGTTACTATAAAGGATTTGTCTGGCTCCACACCTTTCACTTTGCTACAGTCAGAAAATAAGTGCTTCCCATCTTGTACATGAGGGACTGCTCCACTAGGTGGCACTGGAGTCACGCTCAGAAACAGAGCAATAAGTTGTGTACTGACACCCTTATACATTAAAATCCCAGCAGTGCCTTCCTCTATTGCCTCTCCCAAAGGTGTGGCTCAGACCTCTCCTGGATGCTTGCTACATGAAGTGGCTTCTCCCATCTCCTCACATGAGTAGGGTCCTGACATCTTTCTCTAATGCTTGGTGCCGCTGCTTAAGGTAAGGTAAGGTTCAAGACACAAGAGGTGCTGTCCCTTGGGAAAATGAATAATGCTGCCACTGCTGGCAAGGAGAATAAAACCCAGTTACAAGAAAGAAAATACATCAACACAAATTCCAGTAAAGAAATGACACATCCAAAAAATAACATTACAAAGGGGGGGGTGTTTACTGGAAGCAGGAAAAGAGGATCTGTGAAAGGAAAGGGTTTCGATTAACTAAGTACTAACATCAACAAATTTCCCACTTCCTAGTGCTCACAACTCTTCCCAATTACCTTCCTTGCACCTTCACAGGCAGGTAGTGCTCTGGGGGAGAGTCTGCAGATGACTGCTGTAGTGCTGTGAATGTTGTCCAGCATAAACAAAACCAAAAAAAGGGTCCTCTTGCAGTGTATTTCACCTCGAGGTGAGACAAGGTCTAGTTCCCTGGCCTGGAGTCCTGTAGGGGTCTCAGCTAGCTCTCAGTAGCTAGTGTGGGTCAGATCTCTGCCACTGTGGAGGCTGGTCTGTGCAGGGCTGGCACTGCCTGATCAATACCCTAGATCCAATAGCAATTCAAAGACTCCCTTAGTGGGGAGTGAGAATTAATCGAGACTGCCTGAACTATTCTGCTTCTCTTAGCTCTCAAACTCAAAGCTCAGAACTGAAACTAAACCTAATCAATCTCCAACTCAGGCTGTCCTCTCCCACTGAGAGGTGGAGGAGTCCTGGCTCATCACTGGCCAAGCAAACTGCTTATCCAGATCACACCAAACAGAAGCATCCCAGTTGCAGCACACAGGGTAGCACCCCTTAGGTGCTCAGTCCAGAGTTCCAAGAACTGGCAAACTCCAAGTAAAAGTTATGTCCAGTTTTCTCAAGTTCTTACTTTTGTCATGCCTATGGTCATTCTAAATCTGTGGCTAAATATTCTGGCTGGATCACCAAAGGTACATTTATTTTCTTTATATCCGATGTTTTCCCTTTTGTTTGTATTGGTTTGTTAGTTAATATTAAAACTTAAGTATCAGAACCTTATTGAAAAAAAAGATATCTATATAGATATATATAAAAACAACTGAAGAGGTGGCAATCAGGTATTTAGTATATTTATATATAAATATGTTGGGAATAACATATATAAATCCCTTTGGAGTGCAATGAGAACAGAATCAGAAGAATTATAGATGACCTAACAGGCCTTTTCCATCAAGTTCATCCTTCCACGAGGAATAAAATCTGCCAGTATTTATCCAGTATAGCAGTGGGTTTTACTCAAAAGACTTAGAAGCACTCTCTCTTAGTAAGTAACATCCACTGCTAAAAGCTCTACCAGCTGCTAGAGATTGGGGTAAAGTAAATGTTTGTCCAAATTACTATAGCAACACATAAATAAATCAGACCTTCCCCTGTAAAAAATTTAAGGCTTCTTTTTTAAGAAGCAACTCCATTTATTACTTTTCCCCTCTGCTCAGAGAGGTGAATGCCATGCTAGCAATATTTTCCTAAATATTGCGATTTTCTGTGGAAAGATGAGGCTGGTTAACTTTGGCTTTTCTGGCAGCATATGTGGAAGACTTGGAAGCAACCACTGCTACATACAGCGTGTCACAGTATGTGTTACGTATGCACAGATTATTATGTCAAATGAGTTCAAAGTGGTAGCAATAGGAATTAAGGACAGATTTAGTTTAGACTTGGGAATTAGATTCAGACTAAATCAGGTCTAGAGTGTGGATACAATAGCACTGAACTCTTACCAATCATTCTGGCAAAGTTCCAACCAAGGATAGAAGATTTGCCCTAGGAACAAATGTTTTCATAAGATTTTCAGATACACCTCTACCTCGATATAACACTGTCCTTGAGAGCCAAAAAATCTTACCTCGTTATAGGTGAAACCGTGTTATATTGAACTTGCTTTGATCCACTGGAATGCGCGGCCCTGCCCCCTGGAGCACTGCTTTACCGCATTATATCAAAATTCGTGTTATATTGGGTGGCGTTATATCGAAGTAGCGGTGTATATCTGACACAGAAAATAGGTCTTTTCTCGTTTTGGATTTAACTCATAACCTTAACAACAGAAATATTGAGTACAGCTCTATTGGTATAGGTCTGTCAACCCTTCTAAAAGCCAAAGGGATTCGAGATACGCATTTTGGGCTGATTATCTGATGCTGATTAATAAAGGAGTGGCAATTAAATAGAACAGCATATGCAAACAGTTTATGCAAAGATTCTACTGAGAAATGTCACAATTATTTTTTTATAATTAGAATAGGCAATATCTGTGGTATATTGTGTGGTTTACTGTTGGCCTTTTGATGGTGACCACTGGAATTGTGCAGTTACAGTACTGCAAGATAACAGCCATGAAATCAATCTGTGAGAATATTAACTTTGAAACAATGCATCTTTCAGTCTTTCTTTTTTCTTAACAATGCATAGATAGTTTATAATAGCAATCAGGCATTACAAAGTATGCAAATTGTTTTTAGGAGATTAAAGCAACACAAGCCTTCAGCTGCGTGACTCATAACAGAACAATGGAAATACTATTGTATTTTCTTTGCTAGGTCCTATAACCATCTTCAGATAGGTGCTAATAGGAGAATGAAAAAAAAAAGATTCCTAAAAAGAGAAATGCTGTTCTTTACTGATTCTCTTCTAGTCAAAGAGTGAATTCTCTGCTCTGGGCTAGCAGATCCTGTCCAGAAAAGTTATTTTAAACCAAAACAAAAAGGAATATTTAGCAGAGTTAAGAAGCCTGAGTTCTCTGGAGCTTTAGTGTAAATATAAAAGCTGCTTTATAAGAGCTCTGAAGAGCTGCATATGTGGCTGAGGAATCAGCAGCTTACATTTATTGAAGGGATTTAGAGGTGGATCTTGGGCCAACAGCATCACAAGGATTTAGAGGTGGATCTGGGCCCAGCTATATCACAAGCTATTAACATCTTTTTTGTAATTTATCATGTGTTTTTCATGCTGTAACTCATTAATTATTATTAATCAATCAGTGCCTAGAAATACATTCCTTGCAGACAAAATAGTGAAATTAATCCTCCCATACAAGTGATTCTCAGTGTGTCTGTTACTGCCAATGGACTTTGTGCTGGGAAGAATTGGCTCTCCCTGTAGAAAATTAATTACACAGCTTGGGTACGTGGCTTGTGAGTACCACAGCAATGAAAACGTAATTGTAAACATTAGGCTGCTTCTAACTGAAGACGGAAATGTGCCCTCCCCCTTGTAAAATGTAACATTGATTTATTTCCATTTCTTGGAAGTCTACCTCATGACTGAATATGATATCTAATGGGTAAAAGATATCAACACTTATTATCCTCTAAAGTCTTGACGTTTTAGAAGTAAATATAACAGGCAAAACATTGTAGAAGAACAGAGTCTTGAAAATCCACCATCAAACCCTAAGATTCATTAATGATATAGACAATATCTTCCTTAATACTGCAAAGTGTTAACAATGAAAACCTACCTAGTAAAATTGCCTTTGATAAAAACCTCTCTCTCTTCTCAATGGAAATGCTACTATATTTAAAAGGGAATTCAGAGGAACACAGATTCATTTCAGGTTAGCCTTTCCGATAACAATGTGCCTGCCATAAAGGGCAAGACTGGTTAGGTCTTTTATAAAACTACCAGAGCACATTTGCCATACAATCCACTTAGGTAGCCTGTTCCCCAAAACTGTAGCTGATCCCAGTTATCACAGTCAGTGTCATGCTTTTCTACTAGTTTCCACCAAGGCAGTTTCAACTTTATGTATTTAATTTACTTTGAAGCATGACTAGCCAAATATTAATGGCTAGTGGCTCCATCTCCCATTGATCTTATGAATTAATAATTTTAAGTCTTGTGAATGTACTTTAATTCACATAGCAAGATGGGAATGCTTTCTGAACCACAAATAACCGAACTGCTGCTTGCAATTTGGACTGGATTATATTCAGGGCCAATGGAAGACTGCAGAAAACACTGAGGAAAATGTTAAGCATTTTCCTTCATTACTTATAGAAAGTATGTACAGGTTGTTTCTAAAGAAGACCACATTCTCTGAAACATAGTGTCATATGTTTATCATCTATCAGACCAGGGTCTAATATTGTGTGTTAAGAAATCAAACTAGGCTGTGAATTTTAGTATGCAGAGAATGAATGGTTATATAAAGTGAACTGCTGAGTGCCTCTCCATCCTCTCCTGATTTCTCCTCCTCATATTTCAAAGCACCTGACAGTCTTACTAATAATAAGTGAAGATAATAGAAGTCACCATAGGGAAGGTTGACATTTTGGGCCTCTCAGGGCTCTATATATTAAAAAAAAAAAAAGACTCAAACCTTTCTTATCTACTTCATTTTAAAACTAAAATGTTGCATGAATCAGAACATGTTGACAACATGGCTGTGCCTGAATGGAGACCCAGAAACTGTCAGGTCGAGTGCCCCATTTTCCCTGTGAGGGGTTCCCATGGCAACACGTTTGAAAAAAAAATCTTTTTACTACTACTTATAAAAATGCTCCTTTTTCTCCCCTTGCCTCTTGTGCCTGTTTGGAAGGTGTTGCTCCCTCATCTTCAGGACACTGGAAATTGCCACTGGGCGACCCCGCTCCATTTGCTCTATTTGTTGCATTTGAAAAGCCTGCCCTAGTTCCCCTGTGTCTCTTGGGTGTCTGATTTACTACATCAAATGCAATGCAGGCAAAGCAGGCTTTCGAGGGTGAAACTTGTGAACGGAAGGGGCTGGCCCAAAGCTATCTTCAGTTCAAGCACTTGAGAAACAGCATGTGTCATTTTTTTTTTTTTTTAAAACATGTCTGCAATTTTCCAGGGACTTTGGCTATAATCACCAAAGATAAAACACAGAATATGAAATGTAACTGCTAGTTGGATGCTTTCTGAATATTAAGAGCCACTTATCGTCAGATGATTTGTACACTGATCTGAAAGTTGCTCTGTCAGTATTTGGTAACTGAAAGGTATATAGGTTTCATTGCAGTTCGCCTTGTGATGTAAATGGAGCATTTACTAATAAATGAATAAAATAAACTCACTTCACAACCAAATCATTTTTTTCTTAATACAGAAATGTGCAAGTCTACTGGAAATAAAAGCTGAATGATTGGCATACAACTTATGACTATTGTACAGACTATACTTTAAGAAAGAACATAAATGCCAGGTGGCTTTCATGCTGATTTTGAGCAGCTGTCTCACTAGGGACCTGATCCAATCTGCACTGAAGTCATTGGGAGACTACCCATTAACTTCTATGGACTTGGGATAAGGCCTCAGGGGAAGTATACAATGTTATCATAATTCAGGATCATTAACATAAGAACATGAGAATGGCCATACTAAGCCAGACCAAAGGTCCTTATAGCCCAGTATCCTGTCTTCCGATAGTGGCCCATGGCAGGTGCCCCTGAGGGAATGAACAGGACAGGTAATCATCAAGTGATCCATTCCCTGTCACCCATTCTCAGCTTCTGGCAAACAGAGGCTGGGGTCACCATCCCTGCCCATCCCGGATAATAGCAATTAATGGACCTATCGTCCATGAACTTATCTAGCTCTTTTTCAAAGTCTGTTATAGTCTTGGCCTTCACAATACCCTCTGGCAAAGCATTCCAGAGGTTCACTGTGCGTTGTGTGAAGAAATACTTCATTTTGTTTGTTTTAAACCTGCTGCCTATTAATTTTATTTGGTGACCCCCAGTTTTTGTGTTATGAGAAGGAGTACACATCTTCACGCAGTATTTAAGATGTGGACGTACCATGGATTTATACAGAGGCAATATGATATATTCTGTCTCATTATCTATCCCTTTCTTAATGATTCCCAACATTCTTTTTGCTTTTTTGACTGCTGCTACACATTGAGTGGATGTTTTCAGAGAACTATCTATAATCACTCCACGATCTCTCTCTTGAATGGTAACAGCTAATTTAGACCCCATCATTTTCTATGTATAGGTGATATTATGTTTTCCAATATGCATTGCTTTGCATTTATCTACATTAATTTTTATCTGCCATTTTGTTGCCCAGTCACCCAGTTTTGAGAGATCCTTTTGTAGCTCTTCGCAGTCTCCCTGGGACTTAATTATCTTGAGTAATTTTGTATTATCTGCAAATTTTGTAACTCACTGTTAACCCCTTTTTCCAGATCATTTATGAATATGTTGAATAGGACTAGTCCCAGTACAGACCCCTGGGGGACAACACTATTTACCTCTTTCTATTCTGAAAACTGACCATTTATTCCTAGCCTTTGGTGTGGGACCTTGTCAAAAGCTTTCTGAAAATTTAAGTACACTATATCCACTGGCTCTAACCATGTCCACATGCTTGTTGACCCCCTCGAAGAATTCTAGTAGATTGCTGATGCATGATTTCCCTTTATAAACACCTTGTTAACTCATCTCCGACAAATTATGTTCATCTATATGTCTGACAATTCTATCCCTTACTATAGTTTCGACCTGTTTGCCCAGTCCTGAAGTCAGTCTTACCAGCTTATAATTGCTGGGATCACTTCTGGAGCCCTTTTTAAAAATTGGTGTCACATTAGCTATTCTCCAGTTATTTGGTACAGAAACTGATTTAAATTATAGGTTACAAACTACAGTTAGTAGTTCTGCAATTTCATATTTGAGTTCCTTCAGAACTTATTTATTTTTTTATTTTTATCACAGGGTGATCTTGGGCTTGGAAGAGGCTCAAATAACATCTCCGAACTGGCGTTGGTTTTCCTCAAAGGTCATGACACTTGGATGCATAAATTCCAAGGCCAGATGGGACCATTGTGATCATCTAGGATGATCTCCTGTATAACACAGGCCATAGAGTTTCCCCAAAATAATTTCTTTTGAACTAGAGCCTATCTTTTTTTTAAAAATCTGATCTTGTTTTAAAATTTGCAGTGATGGAGAATCCTCCATGACCCTTGGCAAACTGTTAAATATTTACACCTTATTTCCTGTCTAAATTCATGTGGCTTCAGCCTCTGCCTATTGCATCTTGTTATATCTTTCTCTCATAGCCTGAAGAGTCCATTATCAAATATTTGTTCCCCATGTAGGTAAGTACACACAGTGATCAAGTCACTCCTTTACCATCTCTTTCTTAAGCTAAAGACACTGAGCTCCTTGAGTTTATCACCATAGAGTATGTTTTCTAAACTTGTGAAAATTCCTGTGGCTCTTCTGTAAACCGTTTCCAACTTATCAACATCTTATTTGAATTGTTGACACCAGAACTGGACACAGTATTCCAGCAGCAGTCACACCATTGCCAAATAGAGAGGTAAAATAACCTATTAGACTTGAAATTAGATGAAATTAGGTTTCTAATCATCAGAGGAGTGAAGTTCTGGAACAGCCTTCCAACGGGAGTAGTGGGGGCAAAAGACATATCTGGCTTCAAGACTAAGCTTGATAAGTTCATGGAGGGGATGGTATAATTAATTCATCTTTGACTATTAGCGGTAAATATGCCCACTGGCTTGTGATGGGATGTTAGATGGGGTGGGATCTGAGTTACTACAGAGAATTCTTTCCTGGGTGTCTGGCTGATGAGTCTTGCCCACATGCTCAGGGTTTAGTTAATCGCCATATTTGGGGTTGGGAAGGAATTTTCCTCCAGGGCAGATTGGCAGAAGCCCTGGGGGTTTTTCACCTTCCTCTGCAGCATGGGGCACGGGTCACTTGCTGGAGGATTCTCTGCACCTTGAAGTCTTTAAACCATGATCTGAGGACTCCAATGGCTCAGGCACAGGTTTGATACAGGAGTGGGTGGGTGAGATTCTGTGGCCTGCATTGTGCAGGAGGTCAGACTAAATGATCATAATGGTCTCTTCTGACCTTAAAGTCTATGATTCTATTATTTGAAATTCCCATGTTAATGCATCCAAAAATTTCATTGGTTCTTTAGGCTACAGCATTGCGCTGTAGTGGATAATCATGTTCAGCTGATTATCCACTATATCCTCCCACCCACCCCCAATTCTCTTTCAAAGTCACTGCTTCATAGAACAGAGCCCCTGGGAGCCTCTCCATGAGAAAACATGAAGCCTTAAGGCTGACTTGGTGGGAAACAGCTCTGAGGAGACCCAAGCCTGAAGTGGAGGCTCAGGATAGAAGGGTTTCCTACACAAGACTCCACATTACATTGTAAACTTTACAACATGATGTGGGTGGGTGGCACTGGACATTGGAAAGATAAGTCATGTGTGTTAATAAATACTTTTTCAATAATACATGTACATCTGTCTCCAATATTACACTCCTCCCTGAAATTCCTTTTGCTGGTGCAGTTTAAAGGTTAAAATCAAAAACTGATTTTGTGATCTGCAGTATCCCAGGTTCTTGATTCACCACTTTTCACAAGCAAAATAATTTTTAAGGAAACAAAAACTACATTAACAATGTGTGGGTTGAGATTTTAAACGTCTAAATATTAGGAAATTCAGTGTTACTACTTTCCCGGTGCAACCATAATTTATCTCCTTATGCCAATGTATTATTCTGTGTATGGATTTAACTTCAGTAATCTAATATTGATATGTGTGTGCCTAACAGAACTATTGTGCCCCTTTAGAAGATGAACTTCTCAAAAGTAGAGGTAGATTTAGGAAAATTTTGAAGGCTTGCTATAGGGTGAGAGGCAGCTCTGGAGCACTGGCACTTATTTCTGGGTATGTAGATATACACATACTTTATTTCATCTAATGAAATTTTATGTAAGGCCTGAGTTTTCCCAGACCTTCTGGCCATACTTTGCTTTTTTCCCCTGGTTACTCACTCCCTGATAGGTAAGCTAAGTGTCCCACAGTGCTTTGCATTCGATGGCATTGTGTGGTACACAACACCCAGCAGCCATCATACCTGAAGCCACAAATTTTACATAACCATGTCTTTGCACATATGTACTGAACTGCAAAACCGTCAATTTAAAATGACAGGTGTCCTGAAAACCTAAGTGAAGGATTTTGTATGGGCCAATGGAACCAAAAAAATCTCATTTAACAAGCAATTGCAAGAGAAATCCACTAATACCTTCTGTCCAGGGTAACAAGGGTATTTTCAATGTAAAGTTACATTTGAACAAAGATCACAGTAACTACATGGAAATATACATTTGTTAAATACTTCTGAAAGCCCCGTAGATTCTGGCAGATGTTTTTAATCTCTTAAGAGCCGTTAGTAGTGACCAATTTGTTAATTTGAAAACATCTGGGGAGCATGCAATTAATCTATGGAATAAGGGTAGGACCCTGGGCATGGAGCAAAGCCCACATAAGAGAACAGACCCTGGAGCTCTGGGGTGAAGAGGCATGAACTTGGCAAACGGAATCATCTAGTTGTGCAGCTTCAGAGCCATTTTGTTGTCACTGCTATAAGAAATGAGGGAAATTCTTTTGTAAAAGTGAATGATCGTGATCACACATTTGTAATTTGTCATCCCTTAAGAAGGCATAAATAAATCAGGAATGTTAGCCAAGAGTTTCTTACAGTGGAAACTTTTTCAAGAGATGAAAAATTCAATGTGCATACATACTTTATACATACATAGCAGTTACATGTGGTTTGCTATTTATATGCTTCTTAAGTTTAGAATGCCTCTTTCTTAGAGGTTTTCAGTGACGGAGCTTCTATATAAGGCGTGTGTGTTTGTGTGTGTGTGTGTGTCCCACCTCGAAGAAACAGAATATTTTAAGCCTTGATTTAAAAACCTTTATAATACTGAGTTTCTGAAATATTGGGCTTTTGGTTTATGCAGCTGAACTACTCTCTTGCCCAAAGTATTCATCATTGTAACTTCAAAATGGATGATGGCTGTTACTGCATAATTTTCAGCCTTCCCTTTCTAGGCTAATAATCAAAAGTTGAAAATTGTGAAATCCAGCGTGACACACAATTTCGCTTTTTATTTAAAAGAAAAAGTCTACTGTGGTTACTTGACAAACAATGTGCCACATGAGAAAAGTCCCCTTTGGCCTTCCACTAACAACCTTTTGCCTCCTGCTGTTTCAGCTAAGAATTGCTGAGGAAGGAACATAGAAGACCTAAAAAAAAAAGGCAAAAACATGCTTTAGGTAAAGATCTCATACACGCTAGATCACCAGTGATGATGTATTGTGTGACAAAGGTTTCTCAGCATCTTATATCGTGTACAAGACTCTATCTGTCTCACTACACTTACAGGCACATCACTTATTTTTCAATATTAATGTACAGTTTAATAGAAATTCCTCTTTCCTGTTTAATTTATCGTAATCAGACACAGTGAAGTAAAATAATTACATGCAACAACAGAAACAATTTCTCATGAAGTGGGGTTTAATTATAGTAGATTAGAATGTTTTTCTAAATCACGGAACTCCTGATTCCTTAGTCAGTCTGCCAGTGTACCTCTGTTCTTCTGTGTAGGGCTGACTGGAAATTCTGTCAAAACTGCTTCATTTTACCCTTAAAAATTTGAATTGTACATCAAGTGTATTAAGGTTTTTTAAAAAGGTTAAAACAGCTCAAAAACTTAGTGAAATGTAGACAGCTGTAGACAGCTAGAGAAAAGTTTCATTTTGGGTAAAAACATCAAAATGCCATTTTTTATTTTTTTTTGGCTTTCCAGTATGGCCAGTAAACCTTTTTTTAAAAAAAAAAATCACTTATTTGCACAGTTCTAGAAACCAGAGCTATTACAACAAATTTCATAAACAACACTATCAGAGTTGGCCCCACTGAAAAGTGTGATTTTAAAAGTGTAATTTACCACTTACTATTTCCTTTTTAGATTTATTTGAAAGGGATTGCATTAAATATTTTAATTTTTAGGTCAAATTTTCTCTGGGCTGGTTTTTGTTGTCTTATTAGGCCATCTTAGTTTTTTGTTTTGTTTAATATGTGTATTTGTTGCATTTCATAATGTGTCCAAAGTCTTTGGGCATAGAGTGCCCAAGAAATGAGAATTATTGGGAATCAGTTACCTATATATATACATACACACCTTATTTAAGGGCAAAATGAAGCTGCTTCCAATGGGATTATCCTTCTGTGCATTGATGATAGCCAGGTATCTATATAGGAGGTACGTCTTTGATTTGTATATTTGTCATTGTCTTTTTGTGGAAGGAGAAAGGTGTTACCTCCTTTTTTGCCACAAAGTAATTTTATACTGTATCCTTTGGTCCAATACATTAGTGTGTACTGACGTGGCTCCACTAAAGTTAATGGAGCTGTCATGGTATAATTCCCCTCTCTGAACCTTAGCGTCCAAAAGATGGTGTACCAGCATGAATTTCTCTAAGCTCAATTACCAGCTTAGTACTTGTAGCGCTGCCACCAACCAGGAATTCCAGTGCCTGGTACACTCCGGTCCCCCCAAAACCTTGCCCGGGGACCCCCAAGACCCAGACCCTCTGGATCTTAACACAAGGAAAGCAACCTTTTCCCTCCCCGTTGCCTCTCCCAGGCTTCCCCTCCCTGGGTTACCCTGGAAGATCACTGTGATTCAAACTCCTTGAATCTTAAAACAGAGAGGAAAATTCACTTTCCCCCCTCCTTCTCTCTCCGCCTCCCAGACTCTCCCAGAGAGAGAAAGTAATCCTAACACAGAGAGAAAATTAACCTCTCTCTCTCCCTTCCCTCCTTTCTCCCCACCAATTCCCTGGTGAATCCAGACCCCGTCCCCTGGGGTCTCACACCAGAATAAAAAAACAATCAGGTTCTTAAACAAGAAACTTTTAATTAAAGAGAGAAAAACAGTAAAAATTATATTTGTAAATTTAAAATGGAATAGGTACAGGGTCTTTCAGCTATAGACACTGGAAATACCCTCCCAGCCTAAGTATACAAGTACAAATTAAAATCCTTTCAGCAAAATACAAATTTGAACTCCTTCCAGGCAAATACATATTTGCAAATAAAGAAAACAAACATAAGCCTAACTCACTTTATCTAGCTAGTACTCACTGTTCTGGACATATAAGAGACTGTATCAGAGGGATTGGAGAGAAACCTGGTTGCACGTCTGGTCACACTCAGAACCCAGAGAGAACAACAACCAAAATCTAACAGCACACACAAAAACTTCCCTCCTTCAAGATTTGAAAGTATCCTGTCCCCTGATTGGTCCTCTGGTCAGGTGACAGCCAGGCTCACTGCACTTAACCCTTTCCAGGCAAAAGAGACACGAAGTACTTCTGTTCTATTAACCCTTGACTATCTGTTTTTGACAGGAGCTATGCTGATTTACATCAGATGAGAATCTGATAACTCTAGCTAAGAAGTTGTTTTTTAAATTTTTTGACAGTAACATATCAGCTGTTTGTTCATATTTAATCTATTTAGCTTTAGGAAACAGTTATTAAAGTCATTTATCTGGTTATCCTCCCTATAAAACAGTAGATAAACCATGAATCAATTAAAAACAAAGTCTATCAGCACTATGATTTTTTTCTTTCATTTACCTGAACTTTGTGGACTGTGTATCCTCTACATATAGATTTAAGCTTTCTCCAGCTGTCCACAGACCAACTTTCTTAGAACATTTGGACACTTAAATCAGTCTGTCCTTGCCCTGTCATTTGCCATTCCTCCTAGGAATTACTATAGACCCAACCTTTATTACCTCTCTCTTATGGCTTGACCCAAAGCCCATTGCAGTTAACAAAGACGCTCATCAACGTCAATGAGCTTTAACCAGCCTCTTAGTTTGTGTTGTATCAATTATGTCATGTGAAGTATGTCTATTATGATTCATAATATTCCATCAAGGAAAAAAGTTATGAGAACGTCATAATTTGTTTTAAATGACCTACTCTATTCCAAGTTATATTTTTCCATATTGTAAATTGATGCTGCATATACATGGAAATATGTGGCTGAAATATCAGAGGATTATCTAAAACGTGATAATCCACATATAGTACCTAAACTATGTTGAATATATTAGGGCTGTTGTTTTGAAACAGAGATACGTGTACCCCTGGGGGTATTCAGAGGTCTTCCAGGAGGTACATCAACTCATCTAGATATTTACCTAGTTTTACAACAGGCTATATAAAAAGCATGAATGAATTCAGTACAAAGTAAAATTTCATACAGACAATGACTTGTTTATACTGCTCTACATACTATACACTGAAATGTAAGTACAATGCTTATATTCCAAATGATTTTATCATTATATAGTAAAAATAAGAAAGTAAGCAATTTTTTCAGTAACAGTGTGGTGAGACACATTTGTATTTTTATGTCTGATTTTATAAGCAAGTATTTTTAAGTGAGATGAAATTGGGTGTATGCAGGACAAAACAGACTCCTGAAAGGGATACAGTATTCTGGAAAGGTTGAAAGGCACTGTATTAGGGCCCTGTCTATCTGCATACCCACACATTAACATGGTCCAATACCACATAAAAGCCTTTTTTTTTTTAAATCTAGCAGACAGTCACTTTGCTGCTATATCTGACTCCTTGTAGTCTTGTCATTGTCTCTTTCACAGCTAGTATGATGCCTTCCCTGGGACTCTTTCACTGGCATTCTGCCTTTCTTTTCCCCATTATACCTAGAATAATCTGAATACTTTTTATTGGCCTCCAGTCAAAGAACGACAGGCTGCTGATAAAACACACATTGTAGTTTACCATCTGGCCATTCTTCCACAATTGCAGAGTGTACAGTTTCTTTTTGTCATTAAACACCATTATTCAGTGTCAAAGGAGCTTATTTGCTATTAAGGAGCTGATTCATAAAAGTGTTACACATCATTTACACAGCTTTTACATAGAATTTGTTCATACAAAGTGCAGAATGGACTGTTTTCAAGTAACGTACAAAAAAGTTTTAGATTAATGGATCCCTTTTCCTCCAATGTTATACAGGTGGTTAATTTTTTGTTCTTATTACACAATCAAGTAGTTCACAGAGGAAAAAAAAAAAGAACTTGAACACCTAGACTGAAAGCTCTCTAGAGAAGGGACTATCTTTTTAGTTACTTGTTTGTACAATGTCTAGCGCAGGGGTCGGCAACCTCTGGCATGCGGCTCGCCAAGGTAAGCACCCTGGCGGGCCGGGCCAATTTGTTTACCTGCTGCATCGGCAGGTTCGGCGGATTGCAGCTCCCAATGGCCGCGGTTTGCCGTCCCAGGCCAATGGGGGCCCTGGGAAGCAGCACGGGTGAGGGATGTGCTGGCCATGGCTTCCCACCGCCCCCATTGGCCTGGGACGGTGAACTGCGGCCATTGGGAACTGCAATCCGCCAAACCTGCCGACAGGGCAGGTAAACACACTGGCCGGGTCCGTCAGGGTGCTTACCCTGGCGAGCCGCGTGCCAGAGATTGCCAACCCCTGGTCTAGCACAACATTGTCCTGATGCTTGATTGCTGATAATAGGTTCTATTTTAATAGTGAACTTGGTGGATATATTATAAAGGATTTCACCCCCAGATCAGCGGATAGACAGAAACAAGCCAATCACATCTTTGTCCTGTGTCCATTTGACTAATGTGTATTTTTCCTTATCTCCACATTTTATAGCATCCACAAATGTAATAGCTGCTTCCAACAAACAATTTTAATATCTTATTTCTGAAAAGCTCGAAGTCTAGAACTCCATTCCATGATGTAGATGTGCTAGCACAGAAACATGCAACTACACAAAGTCCCATTCAACGGGTCACCACCTGGGCACAACTAATGCATCTGCTTACAGGACTGGGGCCTAAATGATGGACTTTACAGGCAAAAGATGACATGACATATGCAAGGACACTTTCACCCTCTCCATACCCATGGAAAAGCACCGCCAAACCTGTTATACCAAGATATACTTAGTCATAGGATGACCAGACATCCCCTTATTTTTAAAGGGACAGTTCCATATTTAAGCCTTTCTGCAGGTGTCCTGACTTTTTTTTAAAAAATGGGCAAATTGTCCCATATTTTCTGTCTTCTGCCCCCATCAGTTCTAGAGGGTCCTGCTGCTGGCTAGATCCCTGCTCACCAGCCACCTGCCCATCAGTGGTGAGTAGGAGGGTCCAGAGGCCGACAGTGGATATGGGTGTGCAAGGCTGGGGTGAAGATGCAATGCATGGGGCCAGCTTCTCCCTCTGCTGGTCTGCCAGTGCAGCCCCCCGCTGCGTGCCAGCTCTCGGCCAGCAGGGCCTCACCCCCTAGTCCTGTTTCTGTCCAGCACTGGGTGTGTACCGTAAGCTGCAGTGGCCGGTCAGGCGCCAGGGGGTGGCCAGTTATGTGTTTCCTCTGCTGCCCACCCATTGACCCTTTATGGGCTCGCCCTCTGGCGGTCCTCTCCCTGCTTTGCCTCTTCATACACACCCCAGCCCCACTGATCCTCCATATCTCTCCCAGTGGAGCGCATCCCACTCCCAGCACTGTGCAGAGAACCAGGCCCTGGTTGGAGTGCTCAGCTCACCAACAGCCTGGCTGGCAGACTCCTTCCTTCCCCCACTGCCTCTGGCTGGGCCAGCGCCCTGGGAAAGCCCAACACCCTCCAGCCCAGGACACTGGCCAGGAGGAGCCAAGCCTTGCATGTGCCCAATCCCTGCACAATGTTGGTACGGGGAAGCTAAGCTCTGAGTGGCGGGTGGGTCGAGGGGAAGCAATTTCCAGTCTGTTAATGTCCTGAACCTGCAGGCTGTACAGCAACCCCAGGGGCAGGGGCTCAGCATCCTCTTCGCCCACCCCTCATCTGGATCCTGCCCCCAGGGAGCACAGGGCTACTCTGTCCCTTAGGTACCCTCATCTGCTAAGCCACCTCTCTGGCTGGTTTCACTGAAGACTCTGTAGTCAGGTTCCCTGGTCCCTGGTGCACAGTGCAACCTTAGAGCTTAATCTCGTCCTGCCCACACTGTAGCCAAGGGACAGGAAGCAGCTGGGTTATATGGGTGGCTAGCAGCAGCCTGGAGGTGTTAGCTGCCTTTTGACACTGTGTGGGCAGGAAGGGACATGCTGGTTCCAGCCACACGGGGCAGAGAGAGAGGAAGAGATGAGCTCTGCAAAGGCAAGTCAGGTCATTCCTTCCCCTATCCTTCTCCCCTGTGGCTGGAAGAAGCTCTCATCCCTTCTGTCCTAGCAATCTTTCCCAAATCTGAACCTTAGGGTCCAGAAAATGAGATACTAGCATGAATTCCCCTAAGCTTAATTACCAGCTTAGATCTGATAGGCTGCCACCAATCAGGACTTAGAGTAGAGCGCCTGATAGACTCTGGTCTCCCCCAAAAACCTTCCCTGGGGGTCCCAAGACCCAAATTCCTTGAGTCTCACAACAAAGGGAAATAAACCATTCCCCTTCCCCTCCCTTCTTCCTCCCAGCTCCTTCCCACCCTGGGAACACTAGGAGATCGCCTGATTCAACTTCTTGAATCACCACACCGAGAGGAGGGTTACCTTCCCCCTCACCCAGAGGCCATACAGATTCAAGCTGCATGAATCTAACACAAAGAGAAAATTTATCCTTCCCTTCTCCCCACCAATTCCCTTGAACCTTAACTAGGAGAAAAAAATCAAACAGGTCTTAAAAAGCAAAACTTTTAATAAAAAAGAAAGAAAAAAAGTAAAAGGTTTATCTCTGCACTTTAGATGGTAAAAAGTTACAGGGTCTTTCAACTTACAAACAATAGAAAGAAACTTTCTCCAGCAGAAACACAATTTAAGCTACTTCCAGCAAGTACGCATATGCAAATGGAAAAAAAAAACAAATTAAAAGACTATGACCGCCTTTTCTTACTTACAATTCTGAATAGTAAAAGACTGTAGCAGGGAGATTGGCAGAAACCTGGTTGCATCTCTAGCCCTATCCAGGACCCAGAGAGAACAAAGCCAAACCCAAAACCCACAAACAAAGGCTTCCCTCCATGAGATTTGAAAGTATTTTGTCTCCTGATTGGTCCTCTGGTCAAGTGTTTGCAGGTCACTGTTTGTTAGCCCTTTATAGGTGAAAGAGACATTAACCCTTACCTATCTGTTTATGACACCTTCCCTCCCACCCGGTGCAGAAAGGCTGCTGCCGGCCACATTCTAGTGTGAACCCTGGCAGAAATCTGGAGGGGGGGGGCATGTGACCCTGCATACTTCCCCATGTGTTGCCTCAGGAAGATGCGGTGCCAGGTACCAGGAGAAGCAGGTCCATCCCAGGGGCCTAGCCAGGCATGGAGGGCAGAGAGCATTGGGCAGGGAGAGTCAGCTTGGTCCGTCACATCCTCTGTGTAAGAGAGGTGTATGGGAGTATGTGTGTCACCCCTCCTCGTGTGAACCCTAAAACCTTAAAGATAAGAAAGTAAATAAAAAGAATCCAAGTATGCAGTATTTCTTTTTAACGGGGGCTCAGTCAACTTGATGTTAATTTGAACATTTGTATGATTGATTGCCATTGAACTCGCTTGAATACAAGTAATTTTACCAGGTGTCCTGTATTCAGCATAGGGAAATATGGTCACCCTACTTAGTCAGCCAAGGTTATCTGCCTGAATGCCCTCAATGTCTGATACAGTTCTAGCTCTCAGTGGTTTTCTGGCAGCCTACCTTCTTTGAAGCCATACTTCCAAGGACTTCCCTATGCCTGCAAAAGCCCCCATGCACCATCAAATGCATCTGCAGAAAAGTTAATACACCAAGGAGTTGTATTAACTTTTCTGATTATCTGCACATGAAGCACCTGTGTCAGCCCTGAGGAAGAGCCAATGAGACATGATTAGCCCTGGTGAAAATGCCTGCCTATGCAAGAAATATACACATCAACATCATAACAGGGTGGGTTGATAATTGACTGGGTGTTTTGGGGTACCGGCAGAAGTGGAAGGCCAATGTGAAGTACAAAGACATGGTGCTGGCATGTTTATTCTGTCTGATATGTTTTATAGAGTAGAAAATGGACCATTTAATATATAAAATACAGACCTTTTAAACAATATAAATATAGCAATTACCAGTCAAAAACATTGAGAGGGATGTTAGCTATTAATATGCAGGTGCAACTCTTGTTAACATTAAGAAGTAGTTAGCTATGTGAATTAATGACAGAAGAAGCCCCTAAAGGAATCTAAAATTTTGGTAGTGAAGTGAAAATTACTTAATATTAGACTCTCAGGAAACATTGAATTATGTCAGATGATGTTGATTCACTGTCTCTAATACCAATTAATCACTTTTTTGTGGCAAATGTAAAAATATAAATGAATAGCTTTCTTAATGTAGCAATATCTTATTAACAATAAACAGCTAAGATTACTGAAGGATTTGTGCAGTAATGGGAGCAATGGTTTATAACAAATGAATGTAATCTACATTACTGCAGGATTTTCACTGCAGGATTTAGTTTAGGTAAATTATAATACTATTAACTTGTTAGAAAAAAGAGTCAAGCAAGGAACAATTACAGATTTCAAATATGGATCCAATCACAAAGCTGAAAAAAAGAGGAACTAGAACTACAAGGAAACAAGATGTGCTGCAGAGCAAATATACTTGATTAATTTATGATATTTTGTAGCCTTTGTTAAAATAAAATAGTTGAAACTCTGTGATTGCCAGTCACACGTGATGGAGAGCAGCATGGTGAGTGGGCACAGGCCAAGTGGGTCCTGAGTTCTAATCCTACCACTGGTTTACTGTATGGCCCTGAACAAGTCACTTCACTTTCGTGTCTGAATTTCCCCTTCTGTAAATTGGGAATAATGACACTTGCCCACTGTCATAGGGTTCACTCACCACTAGGGGTGCCTCCTCCTGGCCACTCTGGGGATTAGATCTTTCCAGCTGCTGGTGCTCCCCCCTCTGGTGGTCTCTCCACTCATCATACTCTCACACCCTGTGGCCCCTTTCAGTCCAGGAGCTGCAGCTTTCTCTTCATGACTTGGTCTTCTAGCCAGGTCACTAGGGTTCACCCCCTTTCCTGGGTATCAAAGTCTTTAAGGGCAAACTGTTCCAGGCAGTCCACTCTTCATTGGATGGTCTGTGCCACTGCCCCCCTGGCTGGTAGGGGAACCTGGGCCTCACTCATGGGTCCTCTCATCAACAGCCAATGTCCAAACTATCCTATGCTTTGCTGCTCTTCCCCTGAGCCTGTCTTATCTTTCTGGTTTCATCCCTTTCCAGGATTGCCAGCACAAACTCTCTCCTTCAAGAGAGGGACTGTAGACTATACTCTATAGCAGGGGTCAGCAACCTGCGGCACGCATGCCAAAGGTGGCACGTGAACCAATTTTGATGGCATGCAGGGCGGTCTGAGCTGCTCAGCCCAATGCCACTCTGGGGTTCCCACTGCTGGCCCCTTGCCAGCAGGAGGTCCTGCTGCTGGTTCCACTCAGCACCTGCTGCTGGCCTGGGGAAAGGAACACCAGACTGGCAGTGGGCTGAAACCCCAGCTGGCAAGGGGCCAGCAGCGGGAACCCCAGAGCGACGGCTCAGCCTGCCCGCCGCCGCTCTGCGGTTCCTGCTGCTGGCCCTTTGTCAGCGGGGGTCCTGCCACCGGTCCCACTCAGGCTGGCAGTGGGCTGAGACCCCTGTTGGCAGGATCCAGCAGCCGAAACGCCAGAGCAGGGTGGGCTGAGATGCTCACCCCACCACCGCCAAAACCCCAGAGGTGGGCGGGCTGACCCGCTCAGCCCACTGCCACTCTGGGGTTCCGGCTGCTGGCCTCTTGCCAACCAGGGTCCCCACCGCAGCCCCACTCACCTTGCTTCTGGTTGGAGTTCCAGCGCAGGCACCCTGCCAGACAGGGTCCAGGCCTCCAGCCCTGCTCAGCCCTACCAGCCACCAGCTCCACTCACCTCAGCTGCCGATCTGGGGTTCCAGCTGGTTAACAACTGATCACTCAGAAGCCTGTGTTCAGCTTAAAGTATCCAAGTACGTGCCACCAGACACTGGAAAACTCAGCAAGGAAAAGCAAAGGCAAGGATCACATTAAACTAATAAGATCTGCATTTTAATTTTAATTTAAATAAAGCTTCTGAAACATTTTGAAAACCTTGTTTACTTTACATATAACAGTAGTTTAGAAATAGACTTATGGAAAGACCTTCTAAAAAATGTATTACCGGCACGCGAAGCCTTATGTTAGAGTGTGTACATGAAGACTCAGCACACCACTGCAGAAAGGTTGCTGACCCCTGCTCTATAGTCTCAAAAACACCTCCCTTCTCCAGGGAGCAACTGCAGGCTACTTCCCTGCAGCCCCCAGTTGCTCTCAGCGAGGCTTTATACAGCCCCTTCCTGTTCCCGTCTAGGAAAGCCTCATGTCTAATTAATCCCTCTGCCAATCTGCCCTGGAGGAAAATTCCTTCCATACCCCAGATATGGCGATCAGTTTAATCCTGCGCATGTGGGCAAGACTCACCAGCCAGCACCCAGGAAAGAATTCTCTGTAGTAACTCAGATCCCACCCAATCTAACATCTCATCGCAGACCACTGGGCATACTTACCTGCTGATAATCAAAGATCAATTGCCAAATTAATTGCCAAAATTAGGCTATCCCATCATACCATCCCCTCCATAAACTTATCAAGCTTAATCTTAAAGCCAGATATGTCTTTTGCCCCCACTACTCCCCTTGGAAGACTGTTCCAGAACTTCACTCCTCTAATGGTTAGAAACCTTTGTCTAATTTCAAGTCTAAATTTCCTAGTGTCCAGTTTATATCCATTTGTTCTTGTGTCCACATTGGTACTTAGCTTAAATAATTCCTCTCCCTCCCTAATATTTATCCCTCTGATATATTTATAAAGAGCAATCATATCCCCCCTCAACCTTCTTTTGGTTAGGTTAAACAAGCCAAGCTCTTTGAGTCTCCTTTCAAAAGACAGGTTTTCCATTTCTTGGATCATCCTAGTAGCTCGTCTCTGAACCTACTCCCTGTAGGTTCCTTTCAAGGCTCAACTTGTGCAGATAGTGGCAAGAGAATGAGCCAATAGCAGCTTGTTCCCGGCAGATAAAAATATTTCTGTAAGAATGGAAAGGTTAATCCCTCTGCCACAAATAGCACAAACCAACTGAAATGTAGTCATTTGAGCTAATCTGCCCATTAGTGTGCAAACTCATTTATCAGGCAGTTGAGTACTCTTCAGACCTCCTTAAACATTTATTTGTTAACTAGTATACCTACCTAACTTAGGTCCTTCTGTGACCCCATCACAATCCTGTCTGTGCCTCCCTCTGTCAGTAATGGATTTAGCATCTCAACAGCCCTGGTTAATATTCCCAGTTTACAAAGGGGTACCGGAGATCCAGAATGTTGCATTATTTGCCCCAGGTTACGCAGAGCTAGGAATTGACTGTAGGACTCCCGAGTCCCAAACCACCATCCTAATGCTAAGATCATCCTTGTGTCTATCTAGAACACATGAAAGGCAGTAGCTGCTTCCATCTATTTGTTATTAATAAATTTGCACAGAACGTGTGGGATGCCTGAACTAGCATAGATTAAATAAGAACCAGCCAGAACCCAAAGTTATTTTGGCGATTAGTTCAGTTAATTAAAAAAACAATTTTTTTTTTTTTAGTCCCTTCTTCCAGCATTCCTCATATCTAATTAATCCCTGCTCCCTGGCTCCCTAGATAGGAAATAGAAATAGCAGGAAAATGGTTGTGCTCATTCATCCAAAACAAGAACATGATATTAGAGAAAGAAACTCTCTCACTGGTTCCTTTTATGAGGTTGCACAAACTTAAGGTCTGGTCACTAACTGCTCCCCCTGAAAGTCGATAGTAACCCTCATGCCTTCGACATCCTTGGTTGTCTCTCTGGTGACCTTGCTTTTGCGCCAAGTGAAAAGAACTATTTTTTGCTCTTCTGTACATTAATAAAAAAGATTAAAGGGCTGATTTTCATCTACACTAAGGCCATTTTCCACCACTCTGGTACTGTAAGGAGATTTTAAAGTGGGTAGAACTGTAATTTATTTGCACATTCAGGCCTCTTGGACACTGCTAAGAGCAGTGAAAAATAGCATCAGTGTAAATGAGAACCAGACCCTAAGTCCTTCTATGGGGAAAGTGAGCTGGTGCCCAGATCTTCTGATTTGTTGGTAATTAGTAATGATGGTATATGGTTGTGGTTTCAATTGGTTTCACACTATGCACATTTCTAAAACAAAATCAAACACTCTATCAGATCTAGTATTCATGGATGTCTTGCTAGTAAAACAGCTGATCCAATTTTTTTAATGCCATATTTTGCTTATCTGTTGTTTTTTCTACTTTGGGCACAAAAGTACATTCAATCTAATATTCAGTGATTTGGAGCTTGCAATTTGTTCGTCTTTGTTAGACTTCTGGTTCATGTAATGTTTTATAAATTGAATACTCATTGTGCAGCTGCCTCTGTAACCTGTTGTCTAGTGTTAATGTCACTTTTTTCTAAGAACAGCACTAGTTTTAAAATAAGAAAGTACTTTTTCTCCTGTCCATCAATTCACTTGAATCATTGCTTGTAGAGTAATTAAAATTCTAAATCTTTTATCCTTTAATTAGTTTTCATGACTCTTCATTCTCTAAATGTTTTTAGGGGAAAAAAATCATCTCTCTTTTTCCTCAGGCTCCTCTCCTTTGCATACTCATTCAATGCCAACCCAAAAATATTGAAGAACTCTATCTGAAGTAGAGCTGGTGAAGTTTGCAGAATGCTTTCTGTGAGTGTTCTTTTGAATTTTTAAATTAAATTCACTTTAACTGTTCAGACCTTTTTCTTTTTCCATAAATTTTCTAGCAGATTGCTTTCACTGGTGGGGGTGTCAAAAAAAGGAAGTTGTAAATAAGTACTGCAGAATCAGAAAACAAAAATTCAAATATGTAATTTTAAGTATTTCCATCAGAAACTGGACTCAGAAAGTGCATACCAATCAGGGAACAGAAAAACACCAAGTGACCTGTCCAATCAAAACAGTTCTAATTTCAAATTCTGAATATATGGAATGAACTTGAGAACAAACTACAGATCAGGAATTAAACACAAGAATTATTTGCTGAATAATTTTGAATAAGAAGGAGGAATCTATTGAATAAATTATCTATTGTAAATTATTCATCCAACACTAATTTAGACTAACATCCCAGCAACCCAGAGTATGGAAGATCTTCCTGTCCCACCTCCCACAACTCTTCTAACAAATCTGCAGCAGAAGGTCATGTATAGGGTCCAAAGGTCATTCAGGGCAGAGTGAGGCAGATGGCCCAGGATGAGAAGGTATAAAGCATTAGAGACTGGCTGACACTTTGCCCTTTTAAGGTCATCCATATAGGAAGACACATATTATCAGTAAATTTCCCCTAATGGGGAAATGATGGAAAAGCACTGATAGGTAGAGTGCAGGCAGACAACGTGTGGGGTACAAGGCTGCACAGAAACAAAACAGTGTTTAATAGTTATCACTTTTGCAGTAAAAATGGCCAATTCAAAACTGTAAGACTATTACAAATTCCACAATCAAAAAATCATGTATAACTATATACTGAGCCCTGACTGTATAGAGATATAACATTAACAAAATTATAAATCAGTACCTGAATCCCAAATTCTCCAGCGTTCTGAGGCACTCATACTGCGTTAAGTGTCAGCATGTTGGAATCCTACTGGACCAGAGTGAGGTTGAGTTTTGTTCCTGTTATTCTTTCCTAAAAGAAATATATGTAGAATTTAGTAAAACTCTCCAAAATATGTTTATTGATTTAGAGTAAGTGCTGTTTGAGGGCAAGGAGGTCCCTTTCATGGTATAAATGTATCTCCTCACTTGCGATATGGGTTTCTAGTCTCCTGCAACTACCACCTCTAGAAAAATTTGTATTCTATTCATGCTACTCTTAAAATAGCATCTCAAATTCAATTTTTGACAAGTGAGTAAAATATCATTAGTTTTATCATCATCGTCGTCAGGGTGAGAAAACAGGTATTGTGCCTCATCTGTTAAATATTTTAGATGATTTTACAAAGCTGCCCTAAAGATACAGCTATGTATAGTATTAATTAATATCAGAAATTATTTGTCTAGCCAGGTTTTTATCATGGCAGCCATAGCTGGAGTGTCTGAGCACCTCACAAGAAGTTAAAAACCCAATTCACAAATGGCTTAAGTTTCCTCGCTACTTATCCCATAATACACTGGGTGAAGGGGAAAGTCTGGTTGAAAAGTAACAACTTAAAAGCTTTGAAATCTAGTATTTAAAACATTTTATCTTAACTATGGATGGCTTGTTATGTCTCTTAATTTCCTGATTGTGAAGCAGACTTTGAACATTTCTCTTGTGTTTTTCTTCTAGTAGTATTTATGCATTAGAGGGATTAATTACAAATATATTCTCAATTATTATGTATATAGAGCCATAAGTGTACATAGCGCTTTACAAAAGCAAGTAGAGACAGCATCTCTCTTTAGGAGAGTTAATCTAAATCATGACAAGGACAACAGGAGGGAGTGTCAGAAACAAGAGGTGGCAGGAAATTACAACTATCTTGCAGGTGCTTCATGGTAAGTGAGACAGACATCAGAGGCTATTCTAAAAAGTATGGTTCATAAGCCTCCTTGAAGAAGTGTATCTTGAGGAGTGGTGCAGTCATCGCATGCAGGGTGCGAGATTGCCCCTGTAAGGATAGGGTGACCAGACATCCCGATAAAATCAGGACTGTCCTGATATTTAGGCATTTGTCCTGTGTCCCAAAGGATGTTTGGTCGGGACACAATTTGTCCTGATATTTCGCACTCCAGTGTTGTTTTTTTTTTGCTCCGCCGGCGACCGCCCCACCCCATGTGTCTCGATATTTTCTTCCTCTCATCTGGTCACCTTATGTAAGGATATCTCACCAAGAGTTACCAGGAAATGAACCTAGGACATTTGGGGCTACAAGCATAACCCCCCTCGCTTTGGCCAACGGAGTAGCTTCATTAGTTAGTAGCATTAGTAAGCTCTTATCCTCTTCTGTTTACCAATCTCCAGTGAAGAAGGTGTAACAGCCTCCGAACCATATGAAAATGTAGCATGTTTTAATCACAAGATATTCAAGACGTGTAGTAAAGATCCATTAAATACATTCCTACTGAGTCCCCTTGCTTTTTAAAATAATGAGCATTTATCAGCAAGTTATAAGTGTCCAGAAGCTATTAATGCACTTCGCCATGTCAATGTCAACCACACTGGGACAGAAAAAAAAATCCATCATATGCAAATAGATATGATTTGTTGGGTTTTTTTAATTATTTTCTTCACCATTATTCTATTTTACCTTTATTTCTCCTAATTCAAAGTTTCTCTGCCTTCAGTGCATGCTATTTCCTTCTCTGTAAAATGCCATTTAGATGCACTAATTGTGAATGTCATTTTGTTTCCAGAGAATGATAAATATATTATTGCTAGGAAACTGTTTCCAAAAGACAATATTTTCAAAGGACAGATTAAATATGCAATAGAGAGGTGTCACAGGGCATCTCTGTCACTCCTCAGTATACTCCACTACATGGACAATTCATGTGGTTTCATACTCACAAATATACACCAGGATCCTAGCCTTTCAAGAAGGTCTGTATTTATTCCTTTCTTACAAAGTAACAATAACACAGGCTTACAGCAAGGGGAAGCTTCCATGCTACTATCACTCCTCAGCCCAGGTTTAGTCCCTCTGAGCTTCCCTTCTGAGTTACACCTTGCTTCCTCTTCCGCTTCCTCTTCCTCCCAATTACTTCATAAGCCCAGTGATTTCCACTCAGGTATTCACAGAATGTGCATAATTACCTTCAGCTGGGCCTGCAGTCTTCTTCAGGCTGCAGCAATGTCAGCCATCAGGATGCTGCTAATAGTGCCCTATCACAAGAGGCCAAGACACAACTCCCTTTTAGGAGGGCTGTAGTGACAGTTAGTTAGTAGCTTTCTTTAGTAGATGGAAAACATTTTATACACACCCTTTCTGTTAACTGTATTCTCATTGTGCACAGCAATTTTTCCTGGGATTAGAACTTTTAGAAGCAATACTTACATGTATAATGTTTTGGTGCTTCTGGATCATTGTTTTCAGTGCTAGGGCCTGATCTCTGCCCTAGCACTGAAATAGTATTTGTTGTGTGGTTAGTTAAGCAGAGGACATTGTGTTGCCTACGTGATATTGAGCACATTCAGTTATGTGAGAACTTGTTCAATAAAGACCTGGCCTAAACCTCAGTCTAGTTTTTGAAAAAAAAAACAAACCCTTTTAAAGATTTGTCTAATTTAAGTGCCTTTTTTGGCTATATCATGAACCTACAGAGTTTTTGGGAGGGAGATTTCTCAGCTGCTATGACTGTTTACTCTTAGGCCACAGGCACCATTGCTTATAAGCTTCTCATATCCTGACATGCAGTATGTTTTTGGGCGACCTTGGCCAGGAAAAGTCCAGAGCAAACACACGTGAATACAGAGACCCAGCAGAGAGTCTGGTAGGGAAGTGTGGCAAGATTAAAAGAGCTAGCCATGCATAGTTTGTCAGAACAGTTCAGACAAGTATGCTTATTGTGTGCATGCATTGGAACAGTCAGAAGAGTAAGAAGGGACAAGAATTACTTAGGGTGACATGCACGTAGGTATAACCTGGAGTGATGGGATGAAACTAAACAAAGGAAAACATAGGATAAATGTGAGGACTAATTTCCTATTGGTGAGGTACATTCCATTATGTAACAGCTTATAAAAGGAGTCCCAATCCCTTGGGCAATTTGAAGTTGCATGAGATAAAGCTAGGCATCATTAGCAATACTCTTTTGCTAAGGAATGTCATTAGGACTGCATGAGGTGTAAATTGGGAAAATTTACCTAGAAATATATTACAAGGAAGTTGCAGGGGAGATTCACAAAGTTTGATGCTCATCTATAAAGGAAACAAAAAAGGAAAAGTTCATGGAGGGTCTTCAAAATACCAAGTCACAGACCAGATTTTATTGCGAATGCCTTATTATTTCTGAGAGTGATATAATACAATTTTAGGGACAGTGAGTTAAGGGTATATTTTTGCAACTGCTTCATAGGCAAAGTTAAATTTATCTTGGTAGGAAGCGGCACTAATTCTGTACGTTCAAGCAACAGGTACACTGAGGAATTTTAAGCTGTAACGATATTGAAAAGAAGGGCACTCCAAGCCTCAGCCATAGAAAGAAGCCCACAAGAACCAGGATTGCTAGTCTCAGGCCTGTTGAGTTTGGCATCTCTCCATTTATGTTCTTGGATTAATGATTTTGTCCCATTTAAAAAAAATGAATAGACATTTTCTTTACATTTAAAATTTCTTGTTAGTATTTGGATTATGAGCATACTGAAAAATAAATACCTGGGGCTACTAACCTTCCAATTATTGAGAGTCCAAATCCATACTGAAAACAGGAGTCTTTACCAATATACAATACACATGCTTAAGGATCAATCAAGAATTAACATATCTTTAATCAGTTTGTCTAAACTCCAGCTGACAAGCACATCAAGATATTTGTTTTGCTACTCATTTGGAATAGGGCAACAGCAAGATGATGGTCACATTTGTGGACCCTTATTCACATTGATGAGCACTTACTCTGTTGATTAGTCCTGGTAAATCAAAGCATCTGATTAGGATCAATAGGATGCCTTACAGGAGGAGTAAATGCTCACCAACTTTAGTGTGGATTTCACAATTGAGACTCATTGTTCTCCTGGCACTCTTGAGAAAGCATAGATCACTCCATTGAATGGTCTGAACTTCTAGTAGCAGCATTATGAAAAGCTCTGTACTCCACTCCCTCTTTTCCCTTAATTTCCTAGTGTTTCTTGATCACATGTGCTAAAAGTGTCAGAGTCAAAATGAATAAGCATGGTGACAAAGAGCAATTTGTTCAGTTCCCCCCCCCCCTTGCTAACCTAAATGATCAAAAGTGATTTTGTTGCACAGAATTAGCCTGCCTCCGAATGTCAAGTGCATCTGCAGCATCAAACATAATTGGCCTAGATCCCTGATTAGGGCACCTAGATTCTATCAATAATTTGTTATTATTCAGTACTTGGCCAAAATTATAAATTTCCAGTATTAAGAAAAATATCCCAGTCTATCCTGCCAAATACCATCTCTGTGGTTTTCAATTTCCACAAATGACTATTTAGTCATCACAGAAGTGCTAAAATTCCATTTTGAAGAAATGGAATGACTTGATGGTTATGATCCATTAGGCAAGGATTCAAAAATCGCTGATGGAACAAGAAAAGGACTGTTGAGGGCTTCCAGCAATTCAGATCATAAGATAGTGTCATAGAAATCCTACCAGTTCTTCTTATCCACCAAAGACTGCCTCATACACTTCTTTATTTCTCCAGTGAAACTGGAATTTTATTTTGTAAAATTGCAGGATCAGGATGTTTTCTTGATATAAGACATGTTTCCCAACCCTTTTCTGTTATGATTGGTAAGAATACAACATTTCCAGTGAACACAGTAAAATATAGATAGCTAAAAAACTATATTGAGAGGAAGCACATATTGTAGCAACTAAGAAATAAGAACTGTATGGAAGTTTAATGAAAATTCAGTTTCTTTTCCCTTAGCTCTCTCACCTGCTTCTGACATTCTGAGTTAAGAGAAGCCTCTGTTTCTGCTGAATCAGTAAAATAAACCTGGAGTTTAGCAGTATAGTAAATGAAAGCACATTCCAAGTTGCTTGCAATTTTCTTATCAGCCATGAATGTGAGCCTGTGCTTAAGTAGTACTGCAATATATTCTGGCTACAGAGAGATAGGAGTCCTGTGATATAAAACCTTAGTAACAAATTTTGCAGATTTTAAAATCTTGTTGCATTCTTGCAATGTAGAATAGGCGACCATCACTGTCACTTTTCTTTCCTCCAAAAGCTGGATTTTTGTCTGCAATATAGTGGACTCCCTCTGAAACAGGCGTGGCTGATCAAACAAAATGCTGTTAAGGTTCAAACCCATAGTTTATATAAACAGGCTCCAAATCTCCCCTTTGAGACTTATCCTTAAGACAAAATTCTTGTTTTCTGGATACTCATTTGATTCTCTCGTTCTTCCATGCCTGGATTTACCCTTTGAACGTCTTCAATATTCATTCATCAGCAGCTTTTCACAGAGGCTTCCAAGTCTACATATGTGGGCTCAAGTTCATTCATTCAATCACCCAGGCTCACAATTTTTGTTATTGATTGTTTTTGTCATGATGCTTCAGATGTTATCAAGGGCTTCTGGGTGGTATCTGTCGTCTATTTAATCATTCAGAAAATGTTTTGCAGTAAATTAATAGAGGCTATTTCTACACTTTTCAAAAATGGTTCTGTCCCAGATCAGCCCCCTGATACATCTGAACCCACAGACTTGAATAAATCATTTACCAAATGTTTACTTGGGGACAAGACTGGAATTGAATATATCCAGAGAGATGTAGATGTCTTTTGAATATTTAAAAGCAGGAATACTTGTTTCCAGTAGAGGTATGTATGTCCTATGTTTCTATATGTATGGAAAGGGACCCAAGGTGTCCTTGATTTAACAGGCTTGATGGAGACTTCTTAAAATTTCTAGGTGGTGTCTACAGGAACAATGTACAGTATGGCTACACTTGAAATTTCAAAGCGCTGCCGAGTGTGGTCGGAGTGCCAGCACTGGGAGAGAGCTCTCCCAGCACTGCACGTAAACCACATCCCTTATGGGTGTAGCTTGCAGTGTTGGGAGCTGCGCTCCCAGCGCTGCGGCACTGATTACACTGAAGCTTTACAGCGCTGTATCTTGCAGCGCTCAGGAGGGTGTTTTTTCACACCCCTGAGCGCAAAAGTTGCAGCGCTGTAAAGTGCCAGTGTAGCCAAGCCAGCAACAGTTTCAGGAGCAGGAGATAAGTATCAGAGGCCATGGCTACACTGGAGAGTTGCAGCGCTGGTGATGGGGTTACAGCGCTGCAACTCAGTCTGTGTCCACACTTGCAAAGCACAGCCAGCACTGCGACGCCCTGATTGCAGTGCTGGCTGTACACCTGGTCTGCCTCGGGTGTAGCGATTCCAGCGCTGGTGATCCAGCGCTGATCATCAAGTGTGGACACCAACGGCGCTTTTATTGTCCTCCAGGGTATTAGGAGGTATCCCAGCATACCTTTTACAGCCACTCTGCTCATCGTTTCACACTCCACTGCCCTGGGCTCAGGTGACCTCCCCCTTTAAATGCCCTGGGAATTTTAAAAATCCACTTCCTGTTTGCTCAGCCAGGTGTGGAGTGCAATCAATCAATCAATCAATCAGTGACCATGTCTCCACACCCCAAACGAGCCCCAGCATGGAACACTTCTGAGCTGCAGGACCTCATCAGTGTTTGGGGTGAGGAAGCTGTGCAATCACAGCTGCGCTCCAGCCGTAGAAATTATGATACCTATGGGCAGATATCAAAGTCCTTGCTGCTAAGGGGCCATGAACGGGATGTGTTGCAGTGCAGGGTAAAAGTAAAGGAGCTGCGCAGTGCCTATTGCAAAGCCCGTGAGGGAAATCGCTGCTCAGGAGCTGCCCCCACGACCTGCCGTTTTTACAAGGAGCTGGATGCCATACTTGGGTGTGACCCCACTGCCAATCCAAGGAGCACAATGGAGAGTTCAGAGCAGGGAGAAGTGGGGGAGGGTGTAGAGGAAGCCGAGAGTGAGGCTACTGGGGTGGAGGGAGACACTCCGGAGTCCCAGGAGGCATGCAGCCAGGAGCTCTTCTCAAGCCAGGAGGAGGCTAGCCAGTCGCAGCAGCTGGAACTTGTTGGTGAAGAAGAACCAGAGGAGCGTGTTCCCGGTAAGCAGATTTTATTTTTAGGATGGAAATGTTTTGTGAGAGGAGGGTGGGGGTTATGGCTGCCTGCCTGCATGCATGCCTAAATGTGGACTAGCCCATTGATTTGGTCTATCACGTCTCTGTAATCGGCCTCGGTAATCTCTTGAAAACTTGTAGCCAGAGCGTGGGGAATGTGCTTGCGCAAGTTTATAGGGAGAGCCATCGTGGTCCTTGTCCCGGTCAGGCTAACTCGTCCACGCCACTGTGCTGCGAGGGGTGGGGGGACCATTGCTGCACACAGGGAAGCTGCATAGGGACCAGGGTGTAATCCACATTGCTGTAGAAGACCCTCCCTCTCTTGCCAGGTAACATGCAGCAGTGATATATCTGGCAGTAGAAAACCCTGTTGAGAATGTAGGGATAGTGTTCAGTGCAGGTCCCTGCTTTCTGCTTTCCCCAGTGCAGTTCCCAAAGTACCTGCTCTCTGCTTTCCCCAGTGCAGGTCCCCAGGTCCCTGCTTTCTGCTTTCCCCAGTGCAGGTCCCCAGGTCCCTGCTCTCTGCTTTCCCCAGTGCAGGTCCCCAGGTCCCTGCTCTCCCCAGTGCAGGTCCCCAGGTCCCTGCTGTCTGCTTTCCCCAGTGCAGGTCCCCAGGTCCCTGCTGTCTGCTTTCCCCAGTGCACAGAAACCCCAGTGAGCCCTCAGGCAGTTCCCCTTCCCAGGTGAAGTCGCAGCAGAAACACTCACCCCATTGCTCACCATGCCTTCTCTGCCGTGGCCTCTCTGTGCTATGTTAGGTATGTGGGAATGATGCTATAAAAAGTCTACAAACTCCTTCACTGTGTGATAATAAACAATGTAGCCTCTGTGTATTAAATGTTTCTATTTATGTTTTTTTAAGTGACCTTGAATAATCCAGCAGTATCACCGCCTGCCCGACGGTTACAGAACTTGAGGAAAAATCCTCGAAAATCAAAAGAAGATTTGATCAAAGCAGTTATGAATCAGTACACCAGAGAGAGTAAGAAGATGCAGGAATGGAGAGAGAAAATGCATGAGTGGAGGCAAACACAAAGCAGGAGAAAGGAATTGGCTACCAAGAAAAGCATGAAGCAGCTGATAAGCCTCCTGGCTCGCCAAACTGACTGTATACAGTCTCTCATAGCCATGCAGGCAGATCAGTACCGTGGTAACCCCCACCCCTCCCAAACCTCTCTCTCTTGTTCCCCAGTATTTGCACAAAACACCTTTCTCCAGCAGCCTGTTTCTTACCACCCCCAGCTGCCCCCAACACCTGTATGATCACCTACCAGCCCTGATAACTACAACCCTTACCCTATGCACTCAACTCCCATCACGATGCAGCATATTAATCCTGAAGTGCAGCAGGCATTGAACAGGAATCCAAGCAGGACATATTCAAACCTCTGAATGTACAGTCCACCACCCTACCCCCCTGCCCTTTTATGTACTGTATTTTGAATAAATGATTTCATGGCTTTTAAAACATTTTTTATTATTGCAGAAAGTGATAAATACTGTACCCTAAGGGAAAAACGGGCACAGCAAAGGCACCTAACATTACTGTTGGCTTTCAGCATCAAATTGCTCCCTTAAGGCATCCCTAATCCTTGAAGCCCTTTGCTAGGCCTCTCTAGTAGCCCTGCTCTCTGGCTGTGCAAATTCAGCCTCTAGGTGTCGAACCTCGGAGGCCCATTCCTCACTGAATCTTTCACCCTTGCCTTCACAAATATTATGGAGGGTACAGCACGCGGATATCACAGCGGAGATGCTCCTTTCCCCCAAATCTAGCTTCCCGTAGAGACACCTCCAGCGCACCTTTAAACGGCCAAAAGGACACTCCACAGTCATTCTGCACCGGCTCAGCCTGTAGTTGAACCTGTCAAGCTTCCCTGTATACGGTTTCATGAGCCATGGCATTAAGGGGTAAGCGGGGTCTCCAAGGATCACAGTGGGCATTTCGACGTCCCCTACTGTGATCTTGCGGTCTGGGAAAAAAGTCCCGGCCATCAGCTTCCTGAACAGGGCACTGTTCTGAAAGATGCGTGCATCATGCACCTTTCCAGGCCATCCTGAATAAATGTCAGTGAAACGCCCACGGTGATCCACAAGCGCTTGGAGAACCACAGAGAAATACCCCTTGCGATTAATGTACTCTGATGCCAGGTGGGGTGGTGCCAGAATAGGAATATGCATCCCATCTATTGCCCCTCCACAGTTAGGGAAACCCATTTGTGCAAAGCCATCCACAATGTCCTGCACATTCCCCAGAGTCACAGTTCTTCTTAGCAGGGTGCGATTAATGGCTGTGCAAACTTGCATCAACACTATTCCAACGGCCGACTTTTCCACTCCAAACTGGTTCGCCATCGATCGGTAGCTGTCTGGAGTTGCCAGCTTCCAGATTGCAATAGCCACTCGCTTTTCCACTGGCAGGGCAGCTCTCAATCTCGTGCCCCTGCGCCGCAGGGTAGGGGCGAGCTCAGCACACAGTCCCATGAAAGTGGCTTTTCTCATCCGAAAGTTCTGCAGCCACTGCTCGTCATCCCAGGCTTGCAGGATGATGTGATCCCACCACTCAGTGCTGGTTTCCCGAGCCCAAAGCCGGCGTTCCACAGTGCTGAGCACGTCTGTTACTGCCACAAGCAATTTAGTGTCTTGAGCGTCAGGCGAATCAATATCATCGTCTGACTCCTCACTGTCACTTTGGAGCTGAAGGAATAGCTCCACTGCCATGCGTGATGTGCTGGCAACATTCATCAGCAAGGTCCTCAGCAGCTCGGGCTCCATTTGTAACAGAAATCGCACTGCAGACTCACAGTGCCGCCAAACTGCTTGGAATGTGTAGCAAAGCACCACGGGGCGTTGGAACAGGAAGCGGAAAGACCTGCACCCTTCCGTCCCCTTCCCACAAGCCACAGCGCCAAAATGGGACGAGGTGCTCTGTGGGATAGCTGCCCACAATGCACCACTCCTAACAGCGCTGCAAATGCTGCAAATGTGGCCACACTGCAGCGCTGGCACTACACAGCTGTACGAACACAGCTGTAACTCCCAGCGCTGCATAAATGTAAGTGTAGCCATACCTAGAGAATTCTTCCTTTTTCAGGCTTTCTTGCCCAGGGATACAGAGTTTAAAGGTAGGCTGAGGGGAGGAGAAACATTTACACTGCCAGTCATCAAAGCTGGTGGTAGATGCTGAATGGGAGATTCCTTGTCTTTTCACAGGTTTGCAGATTGCAGACAATAGTGTTAAAGGCTCATGTGCTGAGCTAGCTTTTATTAAGAGGAAAAAAGTGCAAGGTAATCCTGTTGAGGCAGGCTGTTTTTATATGCTGGAAAATTATGTGTTATATTTAGGACAGGATGATTTACAGAGACTGGTGTTTCCAGAAATGTGTAGGCTCTTAATACCAAGATTATCTGTTTCTTAGGCTCACCCTCTCCAAAGTGAGAAGTTGTTTTACTGGCCTGAATTGTTTAAAGACATAGTCTAATATTGCCAGAGCTTTCCTGAGAACGAATTGACATCCAGGGATTTAGTGTTTGTTTTTTTTTTCCAGTCGTTTCCTATTATTGAAGAACCTTTCTCAGGGACTGTCTTTCATGAGGTAGATTCCTTGGTTCCTAGTAAATCAGGCTGCCCTTATATAATTGCAGTTTGTGAATATGTAACTAAGTACTCTGAAACTTTTTGCCGTAAAAGATATATCAGCTAAAACCATGGCACATATCCTGGCAGCATTATTTTTTAGAGCTGATATTCCCAAAAAGACACTTGCAGACTATCATCCTAATTTTATGACAGGGTTTATGAAACCATTTTGCCAAATGTTGCAAATAAAATGAATTAAGTCCTTTCTAGATTACCCCAAGCAGACTGGCTAACTGAGCAGTTTAACCAGAGCCTTAAGTGCATCACAGGAAGGTTTACGACAAGTGAACATGTAGAATGAGACTGCTGGCTATCATTTAATTTGCTTAAAGGGAAGTATCTTTGGTGTCTTCTGTTGGATTACTTTGTGTCAGCCATGTTATAGTCTGTGTCTAAATTCTTTTGTGGGGGAAAAAATCACTACTTTTTTACAAGTTAAGAGCTACTTAGAGTAAATTAATTAATTAGTGTCTTCAAGAGACAAAAAAAAATAAATGGAATGTCTCACATGCCTTGACTCCTTGCTGGGGATATTCAAGTTATCTTTAAATTTTAAGTTTTGTCTTGAACAAGTGTTATTAAGGGAAATTGCATTGAGAAGCTTCAAACACCTCCGCCATCACAGAGTGCAACACACATGATAATGGGCATATTAATTACAATGATTATTCAAAAAATAAAACTACATTTTCTCTTTCCAATGAGCTTGTACTCTCTCACACCTGCTTTCACATGTTCATGTGCAACAAAATAATGTCCAAGAAGTTGGTGTCCTTTCAATAACTGTCTACTTTAAAATCAACAGACTGGTCTTCTTTCTAATTATGTAATATCCACACCATCGTTGACTTGGATGGAACAAGATCAAGCCCTTCTTCAGCTAAAAACATTTTATAAGAAAAATTTTTTTAGAGTAGACAAGATTAGGGTGGACAGGGAAGGAAATTAGGAATTTGTTACATAATTAAATAATGTGAGGGCAGATGAAATTCAACCAAGAGAAGTGCAAAGTAATGCATATTAGAGGGAGCAATTTAAACTTTTCATACATAAAAAGGGGTAAAGAAAATGGCTGAAGCATGAAGATGAGCAGCTTCTTTAAGAGGAGAGATTAAAAAATGTAGGACTAATTAGTCTGAAAAAAGTGAATAAAAGGAGCTATGATAAAGATCTATTAAATCAAAAATTCTATAGAGAATACCCATCTCACAATCTCAGCACTGGAAAGCAATTATTGAAAATATGGCCAATACATTTTAAATAATTCATGGAATACTTTTTAGGCAACATAATTAACCTGAAAAACTGATTGCAGTAGGATATCATTCTCTCTCATTGTTTTAGATATTAGTTGATCACCAGCCTTGGTTAAAAAACAGCATTTGGTGTATTTTGTGGATTATGCTCTTTTCTGACGTGTTGGGCATTTAATACTCTGACAGATAGGATATGGAAATATATTTACTATTGGTCTGTTCCAGCTGGGAATTTCAATACATGCAATTTGCTGAAATTAGAACTCTCTTCAAAACAGCATCTGAGGACAAGGCCAGAATGAGTTAACAAGTCTGTCCAGTGGTGCAGTGGAAGAAATGAAGAGAAGGTTGTACAGTACTTTCTTGTAGTGGGTACTGTCCAAGCTAGATCAAACCTTAAAAGAACCTGCAAGGTGCTGAGTTCTCTGTTCCCCATCCAGCAAAGTGCTTGGACTTGTGCTTAATTTTGCACATGTGAGTAGTTTTATTGGCTGTATTAGTGTGGCAGAGCCTGTAGCTACAGAAAAAGATGGAAAAATAAAAAAAGAAATAGAAAAAAGTACATATCCTTCCACTTTAAGGCACATAACTCAAGATTTCTCTACTGGCCGGACATAGAAGTCTTTTTAGGGCCTTTTTCAACCTGTTCCACAAAATAAATACAGAAATAACAAACACAGTGATAGCGGCAGAGACGGCAGTCCTTAACATACAAAGTACCATTTAAACAGTGTAGCTGGATGGTCAGTTTCCCGGTTGCTCCATGCTTCCAGAGGAAGGAAGGAAGAGACCAGTTCCTCTTCTACACAGGGACTCTCCTTCTAGCCTTTCTGTTCCTGCTGTTTATGTCCCTACTCTAATGACCCTGCATTAGCCCCTTATCTCTCTAAACTGGTGTGGGATTTATACAACAACGCTTAGCTCTTGTATAGCATTTTTTAATCCATGGATTTCAAGCTTTTTTTACAAAAGTTACCAGGCTGATTATGTATATTTCAAATCCCCCCTCTGCTCCTAAACAAATCACTACAAGTTGTTTCTTCTCATCAAGGCTAACAAAAGAAAAGCAATTCCCAGTTTATGGGCCAAGCCATTTTGGAGAGATTATGATCCCTCCAGGGGCGGCTCCAGGCTCCAGCACGCCACGTCGGTGGAGCCGCGGGACCAGCGGACCCTCCACAGGCACGCCTGCGGGAGGTCCACCAGAGCTGCGGGACCGGCGACCAGCAGAGCACCCCCCGTGGCACGCCACTGTGCTTGGGGCGGCGAAATGTCTAGAGCCACCCCTGGATCCCTCACACTCAAAAATAACTTAAGAAAGTCAATAACAAGGAATTTTAAACAAGATCAGTTTAAGGCCCTTTTTCTGATTATTTCTGAACTTCCCAGAGAAATTCTTCCATGAGATAAGAAATAGTATGTAAAATTTCAGGGTATTCTTTCTTGAAAGCAGAGGTTGACAGATGGGGTTGTAATGGGAGGATAGCTTCAACCTTAGACATGGAGTGGCAAATAACTCACTTTCATGAGTATTAAAATCAGTCACAAAATAAACTTTCTTTTTATGTAAATTAAAAAAAACTCAGCAGGAATCTTGGTTAAGCCATGATTTTACAAATCCAGTTAAGCCCAGTAGGGTTGTTGTAGGTTGTTATGTAACTTTGTCAAGTGTGACTGATTGATTTTATCTGCAAATTGTTATTGACTGTAAATATTGGCTCAGGGTTGTTGTCAGAACTGAGAGTGCTGTGCATTCTATTGAGTGAACTGAGGATGCATAATAAGTCCATTTTGTGCTGAAAAGTATGCAACTAGAATGTATTTAAATGATTTTAGGCATGTGTCTGCATCTGTGTGTACCAAATCTGGGTAAAATTGCAAAACATTTCCCAAATATATTTGTCTGAATAATTAAAGGAATTTGCTTCTACCGTGTTTACACTTCCTTAGTGTTTGCTTTTTCTGAAAATTGTAGAAGATGCAGGCATCCTTGTGGAAAAGTCCTGTAGAATATAATAGAGAAGGATAACTTTTCTCTAAAATTTTTGAACCAACATAGAGAATTCTATAGAATTGGTGAGTAGAATTCCCCCTTGTATTCTGTACGCCAGATCATCCACTCAAACATGGATGTGAATGGTAATATTTCTTTGAAACAATGGTGGCAATTGCTACATTTGAGAAAGATGCTTCTTGCCTAGGTTACCAATTGTCTGACTGTTGTGCTGCTTAAACTGGCCCATGTCTTCATTTTCTGCTAAGTATAATAAGGAATGTATTGAAATTATTCTTGCTACACTATTCAGTAAGCATTTGCAGGCGGAATAGTGCAAAGATGCTGTTGCTGTTTTGCTGTTGCCAGTTGGCATTGGCATGGCAAAAACATGATGGGGAAATCAGAGAGGAAAGCCTAGAAAGGAAAGTGATAGCAATGTCTTTTGATGGAAAGGAGAATTCCCTAAAGTGAACTTCACCTATAATGCAATAGAAGGAAGTTCTCCAACATAGATAATTATCCCTTCAAATCCATCAGGTCGACACATTCAAACGTCATCTGCAATGATGAGATTGGCTTTTAGAACTAATGTGAACATTCAAAATGGTATAAATATGAAAACTGGAGATGGTTGACTGGCTTTTTAGAAGTTCTTCCTACATTTTGTAATTTTTTGACCCAGTACTGCTTAAAAATAATTTATTTTAATGGAGTTGTGAAAGTTTACACCGTCTTAGGATCTGCCTCCAAGTTTCTGGGCCAAATTCAGTCAGTCAATCCTTTCTCTCTTCTCTGCCCTCTTGCCAGGCATAGCTCTCTGTTTGGGTCAGTAACACCCTAGTCTTTGTCCCATCTTTCTCTTGCTGGCCACATAATGTTGTTCTGGTTAATCCAAATCACACCACTCCCTTTTTACTGATTGGTTTCCTGACTCAAATGAACCGTTGGGCATCGTAGTTCTCCACTCCATCCTCAGGAAGTCTATTTTCTAACAGCTTTCCACTAGCACTCAGCTACAGTAGGGACCGTGAGTCATTGTTCCTTTGTATATCCCTTTTTTGAAAAGGACTCTTTAGTCATAAATTGGATGACCCTCAGTCAATGAGTAGCACTTTCCAGCTAGTCTTTTGTTCAACTCTGATAACTTGATACTCATCAGATATTACTCTTGTCTTCAGGACCGACTTTAGGCCAATTCCACCAATTCCCCCGAATCAGGCCCCGCGCCTAAGAGGGCCCCGTGCCCAGTGAGAATCTCTTCCCTAGCTAGAGGCGCCTTTTTAATTTTTACTCAGCTGGTGGCGCTCCGAGTCTTCGGCAGCACTTCTGCGGTGGGTCCTTAGCTTGTTCTGGGTCTTCGGCGGCACTTCAGCGGCGGGTCCTTCAGTGCGGCAGAAGATCTGGAGCGAGTGAAGGACTCCTGCCAAAGTGCCGCCAAAGACTCGGAGCACCGCCCGGTGAGTACAAGCCCCATGTGTTTTTTTAATGTGGTGTAGTTTTTTTTTTGTCTTCCCTGCCAGGGCCCCATCGAAACTGTTCGAATTGGGCCCCGCACTTCCTAAAGCTGGCCCTGCTTGTCTTGGCAGGCCCTATATTATATGTTTTCCCAAAGCTTTCCTAAGTACACGTTATTTATATTGTGGCAAAGCCCACTCGCTCCTGGCTGTGTGCAAATCCACAAACAGCTCAGAGACCTTTATGCTGGTAAAACATCTGGTGCAGTTTGTTTACGATGTTGGTTCCCATCACTCTTGTAAACTATACAATCTTACTCCTACAGCTTGGGGGAGCTCTCAGCTCCTGAGGCAAACAGGGAAGAACAATCTCTCTGCCCTTGTCTGCTTCCCCCCACACTTCCTTCCTCTGCCTGTCTGTCTCCTCTGCCTAATGGCTTAATTAGCCTTCCACCTCTCCTCCACTCACCAGTTAAGCTGGCTCAGCTCTTCTTTACAAGGTCTGTTCTGCAGTATTTAATTGGAGTTGTAGTGATCAGAGTGTTGGCTCGGGTGTTGTTGCCCAGCACTCTGTCACATATCCACACAGCCCATAGAGATTTATATGTATCACACCCATCAAACTTGCTTATTATCTATCTCTTCCAATATGATTCATGGCAAATGGCGCACCAGAAGTATGTAGAATTTGGGAAGGTTCGGGGAAATTCAGTGTCATGGAGAAGATTAGCTAGGGACAGGTAGGACTACAAGATTTCCAAATCACAAAAATGCCTAGAAAAGCCTTTTAAAATGCAAGGTTTTTAAAACAAAAAACTGTAAAATAGAACTAACGAAAAATATTAATACTGCTGGGCTATGTAAGTGGAAAGGCCATAATGTATAGCTGTCTGTTGGCAATAATATTCATGTGATCAAAATATTTAATACTGTAGCCAGTGAAATATAACCAGATCATCCTGCTGTATTAATAGTTCTTTTCAGTTGACTGTGGTCCTTTACTTTGTGTTATGTATATCTTATGCAAACAAAGGTGATGCTGAATTGGGAGTGTATATTGGATTTCAGGTTAGTAGTAAGGCATGTTATTTTAGCAGCTGTTCATGTTTGGGAATCCTTCTACAACAGCAAAAGAGAAATGAAAATGATTTAAGTACATACAGACTAACCAGTCCTGAACCATGAGGGTATTTTGTAGTTCAACACTGCCTGAAGGCAGACAAGTTTTTGTTCAGATTCAATATTTGCACATCCACTGATGTTATGGATACAGATATCTTGAAGGAGGTGCTAGCATCAACTGCTATATTTATGAATGAAATTGTTGCACCATCTCAATTTAAAAAAAATAAATCATAAGACCTGGTAGAGCAGGAGAAACAGCAGGGGACGTAGTTACATTTAAAAAAAATAATAATTTAAATATTTATGAGGAGATGACAGCAGGGAAAATTCTCCTTGATGATTGATATTAAAGCCCAGCAGGTTAGTGAGTGCCACCAATATGGACATGGCACATCTGAGAGGATGATCTTAATAGGTAGATGTTGGGCACTCGTTAATATCATTTGGGCTGCTCAACCACCTATGGAATTTTGATACCTGTGAATCTCCATGAAACTATATAATTTTAACAATTTCCCATTCCATTCAAAAGAAATGATTTTTTTGAGTACATGTCTAATCTATTAAAAACAGATCCTGAATTATCAACAGATGGTTTAGATGCATGTGTTTATTATTATTTTCAAATCTCTACCACAGGATAAATAAACGACATCAACCTTTCATCATCCACCTTTTATCTTTATTCTTCAGGCTTTCTAAGTGCTATATTATTTTCATTAGCTCAGATATGGAAACTAACACAAAGGTACAAAAATACTGAATGGATTTCTGGATTGATGCTCATTACAATGATATTTTGCAACTGGAGTTATTTTTGCTTTAACCTCAGTATTGCACTGACAGCCCACTTTCAGCGGTCCAAAAGGTTAGGTTCTGAGTAAACATACTTAGTAACTAAAAGGTGACATTATAATTCCTCTTTGTGAGCTATATGCATTAAATATGTATGTTTCCCTCTTTAATATGTTTTTAAAATGAGAAGTGAATTGTCATGTAAATATTCATTAATGCATATTTTATGTGAACTCCTTTTGCAAATGTTTGGGGTTTGAGAGTCTCAACTGAGAACTGAACTCATTAATGTTGTTAAAGCTTTTGTCTTCTCATAATTTTTTGAAGCCTGACAACATTATCAAAATCTCATCTGATGTCTATTCATGAGATTTTTTTCTAATAACCTCAACTTCCCTTTGTCTACAACACTGACAGTTTGTTTCATAAACATACACAGAAGACTGCAGATACCCAAACTCATTTTACTCAGATGATGTGCCCAAGAATAGGAAATTATTTAAAGTAAAAGATAGGGATTCACTTTTTTACTTAATATTCTAAAACATGTTACACTATTTAATTACACATCCTTAAAATATCTTATGTAATATTTGTCTATATTTTTAATTTCAACTTCAGCTCCTCTTCCATAATTATGTGTTTCACTCTCTGCTTTATCATTTTGATGGACACTTTGGCAACTATTTTTTTTCGGGGTGTGGGGGTGTGGGAAGAGACTGATGAAAGATTGTGCTCCAACTTTTTAAAAAATAAAAAACTGGTCACCTTCAAAATGCCAATGGGATGAAAATGTTCCCACAATTTGTAAAATTTATGCCTTTCCTGAATTTGTGTGCATGCCCACGTGTTCTTTAACCAGCTCTAGAGATAGTCAGTGGCTCGCAGCCAGGATTTCCCCAAACCACTGATGTACAGCAGCCTCACAACACACATTTCCATCTTGGAACACATGCTCCATTTCTACCTGTAACGCTACACACCAATTTGATTGTGAAATGTTGTTTTGGGTTAAGTTACTGGTGATGTTCACTGCTGCTGTCTTCAGAAGCAAAGAAGAGCTAGGGGCATTTAGATCCAATTAGTGTTTGTTATGGATGGAAGCATTCAAGCATCACACAACCAACTCCCCTGCAGTCATAGTGAATGCCCTGTTGCATTTGCAAAGCACATCTGCTCCTTGACACTAATACACCATGTCAAGTTCCCATCCATTGCTAACATCACATACAATACTACTTGCCATTTTTACTATGTTGCTTCTCCCTATGCACTTGTGTAGCTAAAAGCTGACAAACATGACAGTATTTGACAGCTTATCCCTTGCATAGTTTATTTCTCTAAAATCTTACCCTGGGTGCATGCTTAATGAATTATTGCTAAAATTATGCAATTATTTCATTTTTCTGCTAAGTGATGAAACAGGAAGATAAGAATGGCCCTACTGGGTCAGACCAAAGGTCCATCTAGACCAGTAGCCTGCCTTCTGACAGTGCCAGGTGCCCCAGAGGGAATGAACAGAACAGGTAATCATCAAGCGATCCATTCCCTGTCGCTCATTCCCAGCTTCTGGCAAACAGAGGCTAGGGATACCATTCCTGCCCATCCTGGCTAATAGCCATTGATGGACCTATCCTCCATGAATTTATCTAGTTCTTTTTTGAACCCTGTTATGGTCTTGGCCTTCACAACAGCCTCTGGCAAGGAGTTCCACAGGTTGACTGTGCATTGTGTGACGAAATACTTCCTTTTATTTATTTAAAACCTGCTGCCTATTAATTTAATTTGATGACCCCTAGTTCTTGTGTTATGAAAAGTAGTAAACAACACTTCCTTATATACTTTCTCTACACCAGTCATGATTTTATTGACCTTAATCCGTTTCAATCAGTTTGCCCAGTACTGAAGTCAGGCTTACACACCTGTTAAGTGCAAGGATCACTCTGGAGCCCTTTCTAAAAATTGGTATCACATTAGCTATCCTCCAGTCATCTAGTACAGAAGATCATTTAAATGATAGGTTACAGACTACAGTTAGTAGTTCTGCAATTTCATATTTGAGTTCCTTCCAAACTCTTGGGTGAATACCATCTGGTTCTGGTGACTTATTACTGTTCAATATATCAATTTGTTCCAAAACCTCCTCTATCTGAGACAGTTCCTCAGATCTGTCACCTCAAAAGAATGGCTCAGGTCTGGGAATCTCCCTCACATCCTCAACCATGAGGACCACTGCAAAAAATTCATTTAGTTTCTCCAGAATGGCCTTATCGTCCTTGAGTGCTCCTTTAGCACCTCGATTGTCAATTCTCAAACAATAAAAGACTTGTGGACCTCCATTCCTAGTCTCCACCTCTCAGCTCCAATGTTGTCTCTCCTCCATTCAAGTCTTTTCTTCTCACATTAACTTAAACTTTTATGTTATTTTTACAGGGAAGTTTTGCTGGCATTAGGCCCATTCCCAGCCCCTTTCAGCTACCACCTACCCCCTCCATTTAGGCAACTTGCTCCATGGAAGGAGCAAGGACAGTGCAGTTCCTGTACAGAAGGATTGCTCTGGTACTCTGCCCTCATAAGTGGTAGCTATTTTTACAATTCCTTGCACACCCATGAAGGAGCAGTTCACATTTTTGTCCTCAGTGGCAGAGGGGGATTGGAAGTCAAATCTCCTACCCCCGGGCTTCCCTGGAAAATCTAGCAGGATAATGTGGTCATTCTCAGTATAATGCGGACCCTATCACAGAGGCATGTCAGTTTCATTTTGCCTGAATTGGGGGATACGGTTAGCATGTGACAGTTAAACCCTCAGGCTTTTTTGTCCTATGCAGTTCTCATTCATTGAACTTGGTGGCCAGTGATGCAGCATCAGCTTCTAGTGAGGCTGCTGAATTTTTTAATGTAATTCAAAGCATCTATGTATTTTTCTCTGCATCAACTCATTGATGGCAAATTTTGAAGCAACATCTGGGAACATCCTCTCTGACACTGAAACCACTGAGTGCCACATGATGGGAAAGTCAAGTGGAGGTGATAAAGCCTATCAAACACCAAATTGGGAAGATAGATGATGTCATAGTTGCCATTATAGAGGATAATGCTATGACAGGATCTGTTCGTGGGAGAACAGTGGCAGAAGGAAATGGAATCACCAGAAACATACATAACTTCAAATTTCTGTGTGGCTTAGTGTTGTGGCATGACAAACTGTTTGAAATAAATGTTGTAAGCAAGAGACTCGAAGGTGTTGACCTTGATATATCTTGAGCAATGAAACAACTGGACAAAGCAAAGTCATACCTACAGTCTTACTGATCAGATGAGGGATTTCAAAATGTTCTGAAGAGTGCGCAGAAGTTGGTAGAGGAATTTCACACTGAAACTATTTTCTCACCCATTCAAGAATACAAGAGTCACCGAAGAAGACGACATTTTGATTATGCAGCATGGGATAATCCCATAAGAGACCCCAAACAACAATTCAAAGTTGAATTCTTTAACCAGGTGCTAAATTGTGCAATACAGGTCAGCTGAAGAACATTTCATGCAGCTCAACGAACACAGGAGCATATTGGGATGTTGTATGATATTCCAAAACTCCTTACTATACCTGAAGAAGACCTACACCAGCAATGCAGGGCACTAGCGACAGTGTTGACATCATGACATGTGAAACATTGATGTGAGGGATTTAGGTGATGAACTGAAAGCCTTTTCAAGATATATTTCAGCAGGATCAACTCCAAAGGCTGTTCTGGAATATATGTGCACAAATAGTATGACCACTCTCTTTCCAAATGTTTTTGTTGCTCTGTGCATACTTCTAACACTTCCTGTAACAGTTGCTGGTGGAGAATGCAGCTTCTCTAAGCTGAGGTTAATAAAAAACACATCTACGCTCCACAAAAACACAGGAGAAGCAGGTCTGCCTTGCAACCATGTCAACAGAGCATGAGCTAGCCCAGACTATGGACCTTCAGGATGCAGTTCAAATCTTTGCAACCTAGAAGGCACAGAAAGCACCACTTTGATCATTCAAGCAGCTAAAAATGCCAGTGTTTACTATGCAGACAAGAAAAGTTACATTTGCTGGTCAGGCATTTGAAAGTTAAGTGTTACTTAAAATTTTTGAACAAGGCATTTTAAGTTGTTAGTTCTCCTTTATTGAGAGAGCTAGCAGAGCAGTACCATGAGAGGAGTAGAACAGAAGGTGGCAGAATTGAGACCATTTGAGCTCCCCGCCTCAGATGCCAAAATGTTGTGGGCCGATCCTGTCAGTGAGCACCCATCCCTTGTAGAATCAAACATTTACACATTTTTTCTCCAAGACAGGGTCAGTCTAGATGCAACCTCATTGCATCATGTAAACTATAGAATTAATGTGGATTGGAAACAGATATTATAGTATGATTAAATGCAGAGGCTGCAACTTTTTTAAAACTGTTACTTAGCTGGGGTAACCACTCTCAAACTACCTGGCAGGGTTGTTCCAGTGTAGTTCTCAATGGGCATCAGTGGCCCTGGTGGACTATAAACCTGAGGGTGAGTGTGAAAGCCATGCCCCTGATGGACCCTCAGGCCTGACCTTGGACCCTGACAGGAAGAGACAAGGGGAGCCAGAGATGCAAGAGAAAGAAGCATACCTCCTCACTATGCATTGCTGTACTCAGAAACAATGCCCAAGTGGCCCACTTCTAACAACCACACTGGAAAATGCCAAAGTTGCAACAATTGTAATTTAAATCCCCAAACTAGACCTGGATGTTGGATGGGAAGTGAGAAAACACCCATCTGTTTGCCATCTTGCCATATGGGAAGAATTCCTTCCAGACTCCAGTACTAGTGATCAGCCTAGTCCCATAGCATTGCTAGAGCTCCAGCAAATAGATTAAGGGTGGGGAGGGTGGAGCTGAAACAGGGAGCCCATGATGGCAACAAGCTGTATCAAGCACCTCTCACACTCCTCCAACAAACAATGGGCTCCAGCAACACCTTCATAATCCAATGGCAGCAGAAGTGAGTGGGACAAGCCCTGGAGCCTGGTCTCAGATGCCTCATATGACATTACCCCTCCCACCACACTGTGTAACAGGAGAATGGAAAGAGAGAGGCAGCATGCTGAAAGCTAAGGGAAGCTGGAGAGAGAAAGAAAAAGGGAGGCAGCACACAGGGAACACTGTCTCAGTTACTCCCAGTTGAGATCCCAGAAGTGACTCCACTGCTTCCAACCCCTTCAGAGCCACACGCCAGTTAGTGAGGTCAGCATTTGTAGCTGTCACCTGGGCTAAGGACATAATTACAGTGTAATTAACTTGCTGGCAAGAATACTGTGGAAGACTGTATCAAGAGCTTTGCTAAAGTCAAGATATATCACATCCACTGCTTTCCCCATATCCAGCCAGTTATCTCATCATAGAAGGCAATCAGGTTGGTCAGGCATGACTTGCCCTTGGTGAATCCATGTTGACTGTTCCTGATCACTTTCCTCTCCTCCAAGTGCTTCAAAATGGATTCCTGAAGGACCTGCTTCATGATTTTTCCAGGGACTGATGTGAGGCTGACCAGTCTGTAGCTCCCCGGATTCTCCTTCTTCCCTTTTTCAGAGATAAGCACTATATTTGCCTTTTTCCAATCGTCCAGGACCTCCCCCGATCGCCACGAGTTTTAAAAAATAATGGCCAATGGCAATTCAATTACATCAGCCAACTCCCTGGACCCATGGACTTGTACATGTCCAGCTTTTCTAAATAGTCCTTAACTGTTCTTTCACCATTGAGGGCTGCTCATTGAGGGCTGCTCACCTTCTCCCCATACTGTGCTGCTCAGTGCACAGTGTAGGAGCTGACCTTGTCTGTGAAGACTGAGGCAAAAAAGGCATTGATTACTTCAGCTTTTTCCACATTGTGTGTCACTAGGTTGCCTCCCCCATTCAGTAAAGGTCTCACACTTTCTCTGACCTTCTTCTTGTTGCTAACATACCTGTAGAAACCCTTCTTGTTACCCTGCATATCCCATGACATACAATACCTGATATAAAATTTTTGCTAGGCTTGATATTAATTTGCATCACCAGTGTCTGTATCCATAACATCCAACGAAAACATTTTGAAACACTAAAATGATTACCAAGGACTATTTAAAAAGTGACAAATCATTCTGAATTTTCAAAGACCTCTGCTTTTTTTGCTAAATCCCCATTTATCTCTACATTTTGAACTTGTGTTGTCAAAGCTTTCACCTTTGATTAATATATGACTTCCTCAATATTGATTTGTGTTTAGGAAAGCACATTCTGTTGGAATTGCCTTGCAAAGTTATGTGAAATGACCTTTTAAGAAGCTTTGATACTGAAAACTTTTAGGTTATTGACACTGATATTTAATTCTGTTTTCAGTGCTATTGGTCACTATTCATTAGGTAAGACAGAGCCGCCTTCGTGACCATTAAAACTTGTGCATTGGCTTAAACCATATTACTACCATCTTTTAACTTATCATTCAATGTTATCCATTAACAGCCCTTTTCAGTTATTATTGGTACTCAACAGCACTTCATCAGATAGGATTTTTTAGATCTTTAGAACTTGCCTCAACTTCTTTCAGTGTTTGATTTTATATCATCTTGCTGATGAGCATCACAACAGAAAATGTCAGGAAAGCATCCTTATTCGGGAAAGCACTTACAGACATGCATAAATTTCAGCACATGCCTAAGGGCTTCCTGAATTGTGGCCAAAGAAGGGATCTTTGTTTCCACTGTGCCACTAATGTATGAGCTAACAATTGCAGCTATACTAATGACTCATTATAAGTATTAAAGCTTTTTAAGTGTAGTTTAAAAGTACTGACCTCCTCATCCACTCAATTACTGTACCATAACAAGTTATAAATTATTTTTAAGGTCCTTTCCATAAAGAAGCAGCAGCCCACCTTCAAAATGTATGTTTCAGTTAAGTCCTGTACCAGGGCATGGCTCCACTCCTGTATTCTTCCCTGCAGAAACTGCATAGACTCCAGCAGTTGTGCATACATACAGAGCTTTTATTTTGAGTTCACTTCACCATTACCACAAGGATCCCCATATAACAGTCTACTTAGAATATCTACAGTGTTTTGGCCTGGTCCTCAGGGGCAGAGGGGAAAGAAAGGTCTCCCTTCCCTACGGCCCCCATGTGACTGGGCTCATCTAGCCCTGTTCCCATTCCTATTCTCATGCCCCCTAACCTTCCTGTGCCTTTTTATCAGATTTAGGCTGCTGGGCTAATTGGCTCCTTATCCCACACAGCCAAGCAGATTATCTAATTATTGCAATGAGCTTTCCCTGGAGAAATAATTGGCATCTAAGTGACCAAAAGACTGGTTCACTTGTTAGCCTCTACCACTCTGTCACGGGGCCCTTTAGGACATGGCCATCTTCAGTGGACAGAATCTTCAGATCAAGAGTTCCACTTGAATGTCAAACTCTGCATTGACGGAGAATATTTTTTGTTACAGATTAATCTTCTTAAATAGGACCCTGATAATTACATGTTTAATTGGGATGACTACCAGCTGACAGTTTCAGTATAATGCATTTCAGTTATTCTGAACAATAGTTAATAGCACACCAATCCATTGGAATGGCACGGCCTGCCTATTGGCCTACAAGATTATTCACTGTCATTTATAGTTATTATCTGGTGTCTGCTGGCATAAATTTCCTGCTGCTATTGGTTCTCTTTCGGCATCCTCCCTGCTGGGGCATGTGCCCTCTGTGCACGCATACACACACACACGCTTGTTGCCTTTGAAAACATTAATGAAATAGAAAATATCTATAAACACTGGGGTAAATCCCACTCTCTGTGCCAAAGTGCTAAAGAAAAGGCAACCCCTTCTTTCCATGTTCTGAAGTGTCCCTAGCCTCTGTTTGCTGGCAGCTGGGAATGGGGGATGATTACCTGATTACCTGTTCTGTTCATTCCCTCTCAAGCACCTGGCACTGGCCACTGTCACAAGACAGTCTACTGGGCTAGATGGACCATTGGTCTCACCCACTATGGCTGTTCTTTTGTTCTCCTCTGCCACATTCAGCAGAGTAGGAAGGAAACTAGAGCTGACTGGAGGAAAACAGCTCTGATTTGTGACAAATTTCAAGGTTTCAAAACTTGTTTTTGTTCTGCTTTGGGATGAGAACAAAACTTACTGAACATTTTCGTGAAACAGGTTTGTCTTGGAAATGTCTCTTTTGGGAATGAAAAGGTTTTGATGTCTCTCTCTCTCTCACACACACCCACCCCCTGTAGGGAGTCTACCCTGCATCTCAGAAACCTTTAATCAAATACTACAACATTGCAAACCCCAAAAACTTTGTTGAAATCTATACATTTCCACAAAACATTGTACCTTTGACAAAAACAGTATATTGCAATGAAAGCACTTTCTGTTGAAAATGTTCTGATCAGCTCTCATGGAAACTATGCTCACATGCCAGCCAGTGCTTCATGACTCATGGGACCATGAACATTAGACTGAGGCCCAGGCCCCTAAGCCCTTTGTGCATTTGCTGGAGTAGATTGTACTTGCTAGGAAACTACATAATAGTTGTTTAGGGGGCAGAAGTAAGAGGCAATGCAGAATACATCCCTCTGGCCATGTCGAGGTCCTCCTCCTTCTGCTCTGCAAGGCTGGCACCCTCTGCTCCTCCACACTATGCCATTTAACAGGATGTAGGGCAGAATTTTACCCACACAGCATATACAGGAAATACTGGTATTTTGGACATTGCTTAATTAGTACATTTGTGTATCTACCAGGATAGAAGTAAGAAGATTCTACTATAGTTAGTTGTCTTATATGCACATTGTAGTAGTGACCGACATTATAAATTTTTAGATTAAATCTATTGCATTATAATCAGAGATCATTTACTATGATAATGATTTGAACCTTGGGTTTCATAACATAACATCCTGACATTACTTCTTTTGCCATGTAAAGAACATCTAATTTCCTCCCATGCTCTTAAGCATTTGACAGGAAATGTATTCAGATTCTGTTCAGTTGCTTTGCATGTATAACACTGGTCTGTTGGTTCTATTAGAAATTATTAGGAGTTGTGGGTTAAGCCTAAGGAATCACATAACATGCAATTTGTCAGAGAAGCTTCACTTCTGCCTCCCACCACACACACACATGCACGCATGCACACACACACACACACACACACACACACACACACGGTTAGCCAAAATAAAATCTTGCTAAAGGAGAATTAGACAGATGAGTGAACATCTGTTTCTTTTTGAATTACTGTTTTTCCCTCAATCATGCAATGACAATTCTGAAGGATGCTAATTTTATAGCCAGGTTGTTTTCAGCTGAGGAAAGTAAAGCAACTTGTCTATAAAGTTACTTCGGCCTAATCATGTCAGATGCTGAATACTTGCTGAGGTGCTCACTGTCCTCAGTTCCCACTGAACAGGAAACCTCAGCACCAGGCCCATTGTGAGTTAATGACAGTTGGGAAACCATACACAAAGCACACTTATTAGTTCTCTAACTCCTGTATATTTCATAGGAAGAGTAAAAGTTCTGTGGCTAAGACATAGATACATGAAATAATGATCCTTACCTACTTCATAGGATGGCATGTGGAATCCTTTAATGGGTGACTCTATAGAAGAGTTAAAGTACTGTTATTACCATTCATAATTTTCAAATTCCACATTGTTTCAATAGCACAAGTAACACATGATGGAAAGACTTTATAAAAGGAAAGAGAAGACTGAGTTAAATGTAATAGGAGGAAAAGGAGAGAGAAAAAGTACATTAGACAGTCTGACTGAACTTAAGATGCAGAAATAACTGATGTACGTACAAGTGGGAGCTGGCCAAAACTTTTCATTTGAAATTTTGTCAGTTTAAAGAGATCTTTTTTTAAAAGAAAAATTTCCACAGAAAATCTTCATTTTTTCAAAAATGTCTGATTTTTCAAACAAAATTAAAAAAAAAATAAAAGTGGTAGCTCCCTGGAACTACAGCTGCCTAGCTCTGTCAGAATTTAGAGCAGCAGAGGGGCTGCTCTAATTTACTTCCACCAGTGCTACAAGGTTTGTAATAGGCATTATGCCATTTAAGGATCAAGAATTGTGGAGCTTTGCTTCACCATGACCCTTCCTGGGAATGGGCAATAGGGGATGGATCTCTTGATGATTGCCTGTTCTGTTCATTCCCTCTGAATGAACCTGGCATGGGCCACTATCAGAAGACAGGATACTGGGCTGGAAGAACCACTGGTCTGACCCAGATGGTCATTCTTATGTCCTTGCCTTGCCCCAAGAATACACCCCTCCCTTCACTTTTGATAGGGATGCTGAAAGAGCTGGCTCGGGGCAATGAAGCCACCTCTGCCAGCTTTCCACCAGCAGAGAGTTCCCTACATAAGAAGAATTCTTCCTGGCTACTTCTGGCTATTTTAAGGCCACTTCGTGACATTTAAGCAGCAAAAAGTGACTTCAGTGGATTAGAGAGTCCATCCCAACATATACACTACAGTATATTATCTCTTTTTTTCTATATATATATAGTTCATTATTTTCATTTATTATTACATCCTTCTTGCTCCAGTGTTGGTACACAGGATAGAAACTAATCTATTCAATCCTTTTCTGTCATTAGCTGTTGCTTCCATTTGCTCTGTGGTGTTGTTCTGCCCTCCCTGCTAAGGTTTTTGTTTGTTTGTTTTAAAAGGTTTCTCTTGTGAGTCCTTGTTTCCCCATACCACTTGGTTTCCACTTGACATCTAGGAGTGTGTGCTGCCATCCAGAGAACATGTCTCAAATATATCCAAACACTTCCTTCAAATTCTAGTGGTGATGATTGATAACTGGTTGATAACTTCTCAGAGCTTTTTACTGGTGATAAAATCTCTCCAGCCAATGCCCAGAATCTTTCATAGACACATTTTCAAAGCCATTTAGTTTTATAACATTGTAATAGAACTCCAGCTTTTGCAGTCATATGTTAGCATCAAGATTATATTTGAGTTTAAAATTCAGCTGAGTTTTAGTACTGTATATCTGATTTCCATATGGTATTGAGTTTAGTGAATGCTTGGGATACCGTTCCGCATTCTTTATGAAACAAGGTGGGTAAGGTAATATCTTTTTATGGATCAAATTCTGTTGGTGAGAGACAAGCTTTCAAGCTATGCAGAGCTCTTCTTCAGAGAAAGGTACTAAGATGGTATGTCTACAATACACTGGAAACCTAGGATTTGAATGAAGGCTGAAGCCTAGCCCTCCTTCCCATTACATACAAATGTCCCTAACTCAGGGCTCAGACCCAGGGTCCCAAGACCCCATGGGGGTGAAGCGTTTGAGCATGTGTCAAGCAGGGACCAAAAGCTTAAGCCCTATTGCTTTGCATTGTAGACCCAGCCCAACTGGATTCATGCTGTGGGAGTCCATCAAATATATCCCTCTGGACAGTACAGTTAGGTGGACATCAAGTTTTCCCACACTGCATCATGAACGAAAGGTCTAAAGAGGCCACATTTTGAGAAGGTGCTAGAAAGTCTGGGATATGGAAGGTTGGACTCAGGCCTGCATAGCATGGCATAGATGCTGGAGCTCGGGATTGGGACTAAGGGTTCAAGAATTCCTAACCTAGGGTTACAAATAAGTGCAGATGTTAAAGGCCTATGTTAACAAACTCAGGGTCTGCTAACTCAAGTTCTACTAACCCCATGGCTTCCATTGCAATGTAGATATTCCTAGAGTCACAGCCAAACACAAGGGTGAAACAGATTATTTAGCATAAGTAGTTACACATATTTTAAGAGAGACTATTCAAGGTGACATGTTCTGTTAACATCTCTTCAGTCATAGGAGAAAAAGGGGGTTTAGTGACTTATAGATTATTGTAATAACTTTACTAGACACTAATAATCATTTTATTACAGACACTGGATTTATGGTTTATTACAACAATCTGTAACTCACTAGCCCCCCCTTTTTGTCCTATGACTGAAGAGATTTTAACAGAATATCATCTTGAATAGTCTCTTAGAATATGTGTGTAGTACTTACGCTAAACAATTTGTTCCACTTTATATTTACTTGGGGCACTCTTGGTATCTCTACACTGCAATTAGACACCCACATCTGGCCTAGGGCTTGGCTAAGGGACTGTTTAACTGCTGTGTAGACATTTGGGCTCAAGATGTCTGATTTTCAAAGATATTTGTTTTTGCATAAATGATTGAGTCCTGTTTGGTCTGCGGTTTTTACCAAAGTGTCCGTCTTTGTAGTTTTTCGAGGGTGTGGCTCAATTAGCACAATATTATCAACAAAGTCTAGGTCTTCTAAGCATTAGTCATCTAGCTATGCAAATGTTTGCATTGCTAGTTCATTTCTTCATTATGCAGTCTATGCAATGCCAAATAGCAGAGGTAGAATGCAGCCCTGTTCATGCCCGTGTCCACGCTGAACCATTCTGTCATCTGGTTGTTCACTCTTACCACACACTTTGCACTGCTGTACATAGTCTTAATGATGTTGGCAACTTTAGCTGGAATTCTGTAAGAGTGAAGATTATTCCACAATGTATGCCTATGCAGACTGTCACATGCTTTTTGAAAAATCAATGAAATTGATACGGGGAGCCTGCTATTCTACACCTTCTTCTATGAGGGTCCTCAGTGTGAATATCTGATCTACACAAGATCTCTTGGGCCTGAATCCAGCTTGTCTGCCCCTGAGCTTTGCCTCCGCTGCCTCTTTCAGCCAGCATCATATCACAGTACAGAAGCTGTTCCCTACAACAGAGTAGTATGACTCCTTTCCAATTGTTAGTCAGTAAGATCACCCGTTTGAGATATTCTGATAACTGTTCCATATTTCCACTGGTCAGGGGGCGGCTTTTTTACCCATACTTCATGCAACAGCTATGCCAGTTTCATGATGGTGGCAATATCAAGTGCTTTCAGCATTTCTGTTGTATCTTGATCCTATCCCACTGCTTTGTTGTTTTTCCAGCTTCCTGAGTACAACCTGTACTTCTGACATGTTGATAGCTAATTTATCAAGTTTACTGTTTCATCAAACTCTGGTATTGAAGTAGGGTGGAGTCTTGTTGAGATTTCTTTGAAATGTTTTGGCAGCAAAGAATCCTGTGGCACCTTATAGACTAACAGAGGTTTTGGAGCATGAGCTTTCGTGGGTGAATACCCACTTCATCAGATGCATGTATTCACCCACGAAAGCTCATGCTCCAAAACGTCTGTTAGTCTATAAGGTGCCACAGGATTCTTTGCTGCTTTTACAGATCCAGACTAACACGGCTACCCCTCTGATACTTGAAATGTTTTGCCCATCCATTATTCTGTTTTACTTCACTTGTAAGCATTTATTCATCTTTACTTTTTACTAGTCCATTTCCTGGTTTGATGTTTCTGCACAGGGATTTAGTCACTTGGTAAACAGCTCTGTGATTTCCTATCATAGCAGCAGCTTCAGCTGCCAGGTCTGCAACATACACTGTTCAACTTTCATTCCTTTATTGTTCTGCTTTATCTGCTTTCTAGTACTCCTTTGCTTTTTCCAGTGTTTCATTGGTCTTAGCATTCAGGAGTTTTCCTTTCAGTGCTCTTCTGTCCTTAGTAAGATGCCATGTATCTTTGCTTATCCGATTCTTGCTCTGTTTATGCTGACATCCAACTGTGACAGCTGCAGCTTGAATCACATTGTCTCTGAGCACTGCCCATTTTTTGGAGTTCATCTCTCTCTAAATGCAGTGACAATAAAGAGATTATAAACATAAACTTGGATGCAACTCTATCAGTGTTATGTCCAAAAAGTAACAATGTGATTCTCAAACCCTTTCTCCACCCCAAACAGTCCCCCTTCTTAATCAAGTCTCCATGAGAAAAAGCCTCCCCTGAAGCACAATAAACTCAGATTCTACTGGAGTAAGGGGGAAGCAAACTCCAGACTTGCAAACCCTCTTCTAAAAACATATGGTCAGCGGCAACCAGGCTTTCAAATGCAGGAACTGTCAGTCCAAGCATCCCTCCTAGTGTCAATTGTCAGTTTGGCATGCAAAATGTGAGGCAACCTCTGCAGTACCCAGGCTATGGCCAAAAACTAATTGGAAGCCTATAGTGCAGTCTCTGAGTACACAGCTAGGGGGCTACCTATGTGAAATACCACTAAATAAGAAGGCAGCTGCGTTCTTCATTAGCTGAATTTCCAACTGGTCTTCACATCATCTTCTGTGTTATTTAGCTTCAGCTTCCTTGTTACAAAACTTTGATTCATTATATCCAAAGATTAGAATTTTTGAAATTATTATATAATAATAATATAATTATTATAATAATTTCTAAAAGCTATAGGTCTTCTGTAACATCTGTGAGATAGCAAACAACCAACATCTTTGGTCTGATTAGTTGATAATACTGTCTCACTGGGCTCCTATGGCCATAATAATGAGTCAGCAACATTAGTGGAAATACTGATTGCTTGAAGACTCCTGGGCCAGATCTTCCAGATCTGTAAACCATCACAGCTCTATTGAAGTCAATGAAGCTCTGACTATTTACACGAGTTGAAGATATGGCTCGGTTGCCTATCACCAACCATTATCACAGATACCTCATTTCTGTAGTCTAGAAGTGTGAGTCCAGCAAATCAGCCAGAACTTCCCAGGTTACATGTGATCGCTGGCTTGGCCAGTGATGGCATAACTGAAGACAGTGTAGTAGCAGAGTTGTCACTAAAGGTAGATTTGGCAACCTGTTTCATCGAACATGGAGTTGCCTGTTTTTATATACTCTGTTCATATGATGCCTATGTTTTATGATGCATGTTTCTAAGTGTGTTTGATAGTCTGGATATCTGGGATGAACCACAAGGCACGGGCTGCTGCCAAAAGCAGGTTACCAGACTAGATGGACTAAATGGTTCTATTGTGGCATGGCAACATCTATGTCCTAATAAACATTATTGTTCCTAATCCTACACTCAAGCACACCAACATCTGGGTAAGGAAGTGAAAACTCCATTTATTTTTTCTGCCTAAGTGGGAATCTGAGTCGTTGCAAAAATTGCACTTGATGTATAAAGTGATAATTTTTACTCATGGACAGCTCATTAGTTTTTTTCTGAAATAACATCAGCTACTTGTATTCACCAGATCTGACTCAGTGTTATTCTGTATTCCTCATTCTCCATCAGCATTGTAGTTCATAGATTTTACATGTAAGAAATATGACTTATCTAATTTATGATGATCTAGAAGCCAGCTGTTTCCAAATTTTCCTTTCCTTATAGATGCCATTTGTTAATGGTGCACAACGAAACTCTGAGGCATCTGTCCATATGAGGTCCATTTTTAGGGATGTTAATTATGAGATAAACCACATAAGATTTCACATTAATTCGAAGTAACCGATCAACCAGTTCTTTGACTATTTTGTTATATGCAAGTGACATTGTAGTAAATTCATGTATAAATGACCTTCACTGGAAGCATGTGATATCCTATCAAATCCATTCATTCACAGCAAAGGATTGCATTAGTATTTTCTTTTATAAAACATTTTTCTTTTAGACAAGCAACCATCCTTTAGAGTTGCAATTTCTACTATATAAGGAAGAAACTGTTGTATACACGACCCCTTCAAGTATCCATTTGCAGCATTAGATTAACAACTAGTATCCTGAGATACACAACAAAAACCATAAGAGTCTGAAGTTCTTGTGAATAAAGAGATCATTGGTATATTCAATCATCTAAAATTCTTGAGCTACTGTGCAGGAAGCCATGCACTTCAATAACCCTTTAAATGTCCTTTGGGTAGTTAAAATTGTTGAATGTAATCATTTTATATTTACACAATATCCCTGTTTTTTTAAAAAAAAATTCAAGGTGTTTTGATAGTGACAATGCATTACTATATTTAGAAATAGCTCAAGTAGGTTTTTGCCAACTTGATGAGAAAATTACATTGAAATATTTGAGATATGTCCATTCTGATTCCATCATTAAGAATGAATTCAAAGATTTAACATAGAATGATAACAGCCTAATTACTTTTGTACAGCAAATAAATGGGACAGATTGTCCGTCAGTGCAATCTGACCTCCAAAGTGCCAGAAGATGGGCCATTCCCATCCTCGTGATGGAAGCTGCTATAATATTTCTGTCTGTGATTTTAAAAGATGTGGAGGGTTCACAGCCAAATGAAATGTGACTTGTAGTGTGGAGGCTTAACCCTTTCTGCTTTGGGCCCGTTGTATAATATCATGTACATACAGTGAACTAATGTATGTACATGATATTATTAAAGATAAATCTGATTTTAAACGTAAGGGTGGCTAATAACCACAATGGATCAACACCCTGCCCCCCATTTATGGACCTAAATTATATGGAATTTGATGATATTGTGAGTGGGAGAATGGGATGAGAGAAGATCCAGAGTTCATTTTTGGCTAAGTTAAATTTCAGTTGATGGCAAAACGTTCAGGAAATGTCAGACAGGACAAAATGCAGAATTGGATTGGGGGAGGGATCACGAGTGCAAAAGTTGATCTGCAGGTCATCAGCAATAAGACATTAGTTGATATTGAGAGAGTGGATAAGATTTCCAGAGCAGCAGTGTCACATCCTAGGATATTTACTAGATTGCAAGGGACATCTGAGTAGCTGCTTCCTATCAGACTTTTTTTCTGAGCTCTCACATACCACTTTGCCAACAGGAATTCTCTCCTGTATTATTCCATTTCTTTTTGTATGTTCATTTTAAAAAAGTGTTCCCTTTGGTTCATGTTCAAACATTTTTTAAAAATAAATATAATCTTCTTAATAAGTAACTAAAAATGAAAGTATTCATTTTATCTAATAATAATACATTATATGCTGCATCTCTTATTTCATCTTTAAATCAGGACTTTATAACACATTTAATCCTTGATTCCCTAACTGTGCACAAATCTCTTCATCTAAACTCATCTTGAGTAAATACTTACTATACCAAAGCTGAGAGGTGGTGGAAATAAACTAGAAGAAATCATATAGCAGCTCTTCTTCCATGACCACACAGAATGGAAATATTTGTTTCAATTTTTATGATGAGCCTTAAGTAAAATAAAGCTGGTAAAGAACTGGTTTCAGAAAACTTTGTCAATCAATTATATCATCTTACCAAAAATAGAACTTAGTGGATACTAAAAATTTACTGTTTGCAAAGACCTAAATATATCTCCTGCCCTGTTCCCATGCCGGGACGTCCTTCTTTTATCTTGAACAATTATTACACTTATGAGATTATGTATCATGTAACACGCTCTTGCCTCACATTACTGTTTCTTTTCCTAGGTGGCTGCTTAGTGTTAATTGAGAAGATGGAATCTGGTGAAGCACATGAAGAAATTTTATTTAATACCCACAACTATAAGTGACGTCATAGGAAAGGATCAATATACATAAATATAAGGATAAGATAAGTGTGGTAAAGTAGTTTCCTGCACAGTTCATACTTTTCTTGCATTGTGTATACTTACACTTTAGGGAACACTGGAAACAAAGACAGAGGAGAAGCCCATCAGAAGGAAGGTCTTGATTCAGTTTAGCCTGCTGAAAAGCAACAGGACAAGACCTAAATGTGGTATTTTAGACCCTTCCTTATGATAACAGTACCATAATTTACCATATTTGATCATTTACCCTGATTGTTATAAGGTAAATAATAGCCATCCCTATCTATATGTGGCCTTTGGGATGTCAATAATTAAGCATCAAGCATTAATATTGATGATTTACATTGCTTATTTCTTAAGCCTGGTCTATATCATACCTCTGAGCGACACAGTTAAACTGACCTAACCCCTGGTGTAGACAGTACTAGGTAGCTACTGCCTGCTGCCCTATGCCCATGGGAGAACTTCTCCCATTGGAGCACACACACCTCCAAACTCCCTTCTTGCAGAACTCTGTGGTGTACTGTACCTGTTTGTGGTTACTTGTTTGTCTCCCAGCATGAAACTGCAAAATATCTGACCTGGTGTTATTGCCTTTGGTCTCTTGCATTTCAGCTACACTTCAGCTTGTATTAGAATTACTCCTCCCAAAGCCTTAACTTAATATAACAGGCCCTTAACTATAGCAACCTTAATACACAATTAGTTATATTCACCTATTTGTCCCCAGTGCTTGTTCTGAACTAAGAAGCAATACCCCCCTGTCAATCTTATATTCCTATAAGGTTATTTTACTTCTAGAAAGCATTAAATCATCCACAAGACATGAGACAGGGTCATAAGATCAGGTCACAGGTCAACATTCTTGCTGGCTTCCATGACCAGGGTGTTACGCTGTAAAAATGAAAATAAAATATGCCAGAAGCAGATGATTGCTGAACAAATATTACAAAAGCATCAGCTGTAAATCCAGTGCCAAAGCCAAACTGTGAGGAGCAGCTGAATGATGTATCTGGCACGTTTTTCTAAGATGCTCAGATGCGACAGTGGTGAACATGGGACAGATAGGGAGCCAGTAGCCATTCCTCTGCGTAGGGTAAAATCCACAGAGCCATTACTGTCGGTCTGCCTCTTCTTGCAAATGTATTGCAGGCAGAAACCAAACCTGTCAATCAAAATAGACTGGGAGTGGCTGCACCCTTGAAGTGGAGTGGAAAAATAGATCTGTGGGTCACCAGCATAAAGATGGTTGTTGAAATGTGAGCAGCATCAGGTCCTGTGATATTAGATTACTATGAAACTGTCTGAATTGACAGGACTGGTTTTCTGACTTTACCTGCTGCAGACAAAATCCACTAGACCTTCCTCCTAGAGCAACATATAAAGAAAATGGATTTAAAATGTATCACAGTGACAAGTGTGGGATGGTCAGACAAGGATTTGCCTACACCCTACCGAGACTCTAAAAGAGGGGACTACATCTAGCACAGTGTACTTCTAATGTATTTTTATTTTATTTATTAATGCAGTGTTTTAGTTTCCTATTCCTGAGTGGTTATTTGTGGCTTGTTTTGTGCTGTCAGCAATATGGTCAGTATCCATTATTGATGGCAGGAGGCATGTTCACATAAGCTAAGAGCTTTTACTGGCCACATTTGGACAGGAAGTCCTACCTGACCCATGCACTAGTGAATAAAAGGTGAGGGTGAGGTGGTTGCCGATACATGCTTTCCCCACGTATCAGTGACTAGTCTTAGACTGACGCTAGGACAGATGCATGTATGATTATTGAATTGTGTTGTCACTAAGTCTGGACTGGTACACTTAGTCTGTGAATTGTGGATAACCATTTGCAGAAGTCAACATTTTCTGATGCTATTATATAAATGCATCTTAAAATCTAAATCAGAGGATAGTTTATGCTGGTGAAATGTACATTTTATATAAAGCACATAAAAACCTAAAGAAAGCAGTGATGTAGGCCTCTTTACTAATAAAAGGTATTACCTCAACTATCCATTAAACCAGTGGTTCTCAATTGGGGTCCACCAAGCAGGACCAGTGTTAGACTTACTGGGTCCCAGGGCAGAAAGCCCAAGCCCTGCTGAGCAGGCCTGAAGCCCAGGAACCTGAGCCTGCCACTTGGGGCTGAAGCAGAAGCCTGAGCAGCTTAGCTTCATGGGGCACCTTGTGGTGTTGGGCCCTGGGCAATTGCCCTGCTTGCTACCCCTTAACACCAGCCCTGGCTTTTATATTGTGGCACAGGTGGGCCGTGGAGTTTACAGCATGTTGGGGAGTGGGGCGCAGAAAGAAAAAGGTTGAGAACCCCTGCATTAAACAATGGATTTTGATTCTATAATTTTAGTTATATTGTCTCCATTTCCTGTTCCTTCTCTTTAAGAGGGTCATCATTTTCTTTTTAGAGTTAAATTTTGCACCATGACCTATCAGAACATTTTTTGTATTCCCCCTGTCTCCTCCCTCAGGAAGAAATAATCCACCCCTCCCTGAGAGTTGAAAAAAATATTTGATTGTATCTGGTTAAAGATTAAGAAACCACACACAAAGCCACAATAACACATATTAGAGTAATACTACACCATAGCATTTTAAAATTAAACATGCTAGACTTACTAGTTTACGGTGTTCACTGAGTCAGTGGCAGATGAAGTGAACTGAGACCCCTCATGTATAGGCTTAACAAAGAGAAGTTCAAGCCACAAATTCGGACCAGATGCAAAATTAAGGTTTTAATAATGGGAGCTTGGCTAAAGCTCAACACCAATATAGTGAGCCAATCAAAATACACAAAAAGTAAAAGGACTTAGAGGCAGAATACATGAAAAAGCAAAGAAGCTTTATGCAGGGCTTGTCTTCACTGAGAACTAGTTTGCACGTTGTAGTAGACCATCTACCAGCCTCTGGAAGGTGGCGGGTGCATTTCGAAGGCCGAAAGGAAGGACATTGAATTCATACACCCCCGCATGGGTGACGAATGCTGACCTCTCCTTGGCAGGTTCATTAAGCGGTACTTGCCAGTACCCCTTGGTTAAGTTTATTGTAGAGATGAACTGGGCACGTCCCAACTTTTTCAATAGCTCATCGGTACGTGGCATTGGATAGTTGTCCGGACGAGTTACAGCATTTAGCTTACGGTAGTCCACGCAAAAGCGTATTTCCCCATCTGGTTTGGGTACCAGAACCACTGGAGATGCCCATGCACTGGTAGATGAGCGGATTATACCCATCTGTAGCATGTTCTGGATCTCCCGTTCTATAGCAGCTTGGGCATGAGGAGACACCCGGTAGGGTGGGGTTCTGATTGGGTGAGCATTACCTGTATCAATGGAGTGGTATGCCCGTTCAGTCCGTCCTGGGGTGGCTGAGAACAATGGGGCGAAGCTAGTGCACAGCTCCTTGATTTGTTGCCGCTGCAGACGTTCCAGGGTGGTTGAGAGGTTCACCTCTTCCACGCCACCGTCTTTTTTTCCGTCGTAGTAGACACCGTTAGGCCACTCAGCATCATCTCCCTGGACTGTAAACTGACAAACCTGTAAGTCTCTGGAATAGAAAGGCTTGAGAGAATTAACATGGTACACTTTAGGCTTTAGGGAGGAATTGGGAAATGCTATGAGGTAGTTTACAGCTCCCAGGTGCTCTTGGACCGTGAATGGCCCTTCCCATGATGCTTCCATCTTATGGGCCTGTTGCGCCTTTAAGACCATAACCTGGTCTCCTACCTTGAAGGACCGATCTCTGGCATGTCTGTCATACCAGGCCTTTTGCTCTTCTTGAGCATCCTTTAGGTTCTCTCTAGCAAGGGCTAAAGAGTGTTGGAGGGTGCTTTGTAGGTTGCTTACAAAGTCCAGAATGTTAGTTCCTGGAGAAGGCGTAAACCCCTCCCATTGCTGCTTCACCAACTGTAATGGCCCCTTAACCTCGTGACCATACACAAGTTCAAATGGTGAAAACCCTAAACTGGGATGTGGTACAGCCCTGTAGGCAAACAGCAACTGCTGCAACACTAGGTCCCAATTATTGGAGAATTCGTTGATGAATTTTCGTATCATGGCCCCCAAAGTTCCATTGAACCTTTCAACCAGGCCATTGGTTTGATGGTGGTACGGGGTGGCAACCAAGTGATTCACCCCATGAGTTTCCCACAGTTTTTCCATGGTCCCTGCCAGGAAATTAGACCCTGAATCTGTAAGGATGTCAGAGGGCCAACCTACCCTGGCAAAGATGTCTGTTAGGGCCAGGCACACAGTGTTAGCCCTGGTGTTGCCTAGAGCTACTGCTTCTGGCCATCGGGTAGCAAAGTCCACTAAAGTCAGTACGTACTGCTTTCCTCTGGGCGTCTTTTTTGGGAAAGGGCCCAGAATATCCACAGCTACTCGCTGAAATGGGACCTCAATTATGGGGAGTGGCTGGAGAGGGGCCTTGACCTGGTCTTGAGGCTTTCCCACTCTTTGGCATACCTCACAAGACCGGACATACTTGGCAACGTCCTTGCCCATCCCCTCCCAGTGGAAGGACTTCCCCAACCGGTCCTTGGTTCTGTTCACCCCAGCATGGCCACTGGGATGATCATGGGCTAAGCTTAAGAGCTTCCCCCGGTACTTAGTTGGAACCACCAACTGTTTTTGCGCTGCCATTCTTCCCGGTGTCCACCAGAAAGAATTTCCTTGTATAAAAGTCCTTGGTCTATAACAAACCGGGATCGATTAGAAGAGCTGAGAGGCGGTGGGGTGCTCCGTGCCGCCGCCCAAGCTTTCTGAAGGCTGTCATCCGCTTCCTGCTCAGTCTGGAACTGTTCCCTTGAGGCTGGGGTCACCAGTTCTTCCTCAGACTGTGGACTTGGGCTTGGTCCCTCTGGAAGCGATGTAGGTGATGGGGTTGTTTCCGTTGCTGGTGAACCGCTCTCCGCTGGTGCACCTGAGGGTATTTCAGGCTCTGGCTGAGCCTTTTGGGTATGGCTGTCTTTTGCTTCTGCCAGTTCTGGCTCGCTGGCGCCCTCTGGCGTTGAGTTTGAAGATGTGGTTGCACTTGCTGGTGCTGGTTGCTGTTCCAGTTCCGGGCCTGGGACTGGAGATGCTGTGGCTGTTTCAGTGGTAGGCATGGGATCTGGGTCCACTACCTCTGTCTGGGTCTCTGGTAACACAGACGGGGCCTCTGTGGACGGTTCAGGAACAGGAATGGGTCTGGAAGCTTGCCTGGTTTGGCTACGTGTAACCATTCCCACTCTCTTGGCCCGCCTCACCTGGTTGGCCAAGTCTTCCCCCAGTAGCATGGGGATAGGATAATTGTCATAGACTGCAAAAGTCCACATTCCTGACCAGCCTTTGTACTGGACAGGCAGTTGAGCTGTAGGCAAGTCTACAGCTTGTGACATGAAGGGGTAAATTGTAACTTTGGCCTTTGGGTTGATGAATTTGGGGTCAACGAAGGATTGGTGGATAGCTGACACTTGTGCCCCCGTGTCTCTCCACGCAGTAACCTTCTTTCCGCCCACTCTCAAATTTTCCCTTCGCTCCAAGGGTATTTGAGAGGCATCCGGGCCTGGGGATCTTTGGTGTGATGGTGGTGTAATGAATTGCACTCGCATGGTGTTCTTGGGACACTTGGCCTTGATATGTCCCAGTTCATTACACTTAAAGCATCTTCCATCTGATGGGTCACTGGGCCGAGGTGAGTTACTGGAGACTGGTGAGGTTGAAGGGTAGGGTATCTGTGGCTTTACTTGGGTGGTATGTGGGGTCTTTGGCTGTCCTCGGTTGTAGGGTTTATGGTCTGTGTGCCCCCTGGGGTAATCGTTCCCCTTGACAGTAGCTTTCTTGCTTTCTGCCAGTTCCATCCATTTGGCTCCAATCTCCCCCGCCTCAGCGATATCTTTGGGATTTCCATCTTGTATGTACCGTGTGATGTCTTCAGGAACACCATCCAAGAACTGCTCCATTTGTATGAGGAGGTGCAGTTCTTCCAAGGTTTGAATGTTGTTTCCTGTTATCCAGGCCTCATAGTTTTTTGAAATGTAGTAGGCATGTTTGGGAAATGACACCTCTGGTTTCCACTTTTGGGTTCTGAAACGCCGACGGGCATGATCTGGGGTTATCCCCATTCGGTATCTGGCCTTGGTTTGAAAAAGTTTATAGTCATTCATTTGCAGCTTAGGCATTTCAGCTGCCACCTCTGCTAAAGGTCCACTGAGCTGTGACCTCAATTCTACCATGTACTGGTCTTCGGGGATGTTGTACCCAAGACAGGCTCTTTCAAAATTTTCCAAGAAGGCCTCGGTGTCATCACCTGCCTTGTAGGTGGGAAATTTCCTGTGCTGTGGAGCAATAATGGGCGATGGGTTGTTAGGATTGGCTGGAGTCTGTTGCTTAGCCTTTTCTAATTCCATGGCCTGTTGGTGGGCTTCCCTCTGGAGTTCTATCTGTCTTCTGTGGGCGGCCTCTTCTTCTGCTTGTTTCCTTCGGTGGGCCACCTCTTCTTCTTCTAGTTTTCTTTTGTGTGCTGCCTCTTTGGCTGCCTGTTCTCTTTGGTAGGCTGCCAGTTTGATGCTTTCTTCCTTTTCTTTCAGCTCCACCTCTTTTTGTCTTTTTTCCAGTTGTCGCCTGTGTTCAGCTTCTTTGATTTGTCCTTCAGCCTCCATTTTTGTCTTGGTAGACATGGTTCCTGTTTTCTTGTGTTGGGGTGCCCTCCGGTGTTTATCTTCTGAACTGCAGGTTCTGTTGCCTCCTGAAGTCTGCCTAGCAACAGTGCTTTTTTCCCTTTCTCTCTCTAGCTAATGTTCAATGAAAGTAAACCAGAAAAACCACTTTATTTGCATGCATATAAGTGCTGGTACTTGCCTCCTAATGGGAGGGCTATTGCATGACAAAAGACCCTCAACAGTCTCTTAATGGCTTCTCGCTTAACATGCAAGCCACAAACTGCCAGAGAGAGCAGAAAAAAAAATTCTCTCTGGTTCCCTTTTAAAACCAACTGTTTCTCTCTGCTAAAAAGCCCTTAGCAGAGAAAAGAAAAATATAATATTTCTACTGGCTTCTGGATTCTGTCTATATCCCACCGCTGCCACTCATGTGATAACCTTAGTCCCAGATTTGGACCTTAGCGTCCAAAATATGGGGGTTAGCATGAAAACCTCCAAGCTTAGTTACCTGCTTGGACCTGGTACCTGCTGCCACCACCCAAAAAATTAGAGTGTTTTGGGGCACTCTGGTCCCTCTGAAAAACCTTCCCTGGGGACCCCAAGACCCAAATCCCTTGAGTCTCACAACAAAGGGAAATAATCCTTTTTCCCTTCCCCCCTCCAGGTGCTCCTGGAGAGATACACAGACACAAGCTCTGTGAATCCAAACAGAGTGAATCTCCCTCTCTGTTCCCAATCCTGGAAACAAAAAGTACTTTCCTATTCCCCCAGAGGGAATACAAAATCAGGCTAGCAATCCAACACACAGATCTCCCCTTGATTTCTTCCTCCCACCAATTCCCTGGTGAGTACAGACTTAATTTCCCTGAAGTAAAGAAAAACTCCAACAGGTCTTAAAAGAAAGCTTTATATAAAAAGAAAGAAAAATACAAATGGGCTCTCTGTATTAAGATGATACAATACAGGGTCGATTGCTTAAAAGAATATTGAATAAACAGCCTTATTCAAAAAGAATACAAATCAAAGCACTCCAGCACTTATATTCATGCAAATACCAAAGAAAAGAAACCATAGAACTTACTATCTGATCTCTTTGTCCTTACACTTAGAAACAGAAGACTAGAAAGTAGAAAGTACTTCTCCAAAGCTCAGAGAAAGCAGGCAGACTCACAAAAGACTTAGACACTCAATTCCCTCCACCCAAAGTTGAAAAAATCCGGTTTCCTGATTGGTCCTCTGGTCAGGTGCTTCAGGTGAAAGAGACATTAACCCTTAGCTATCTGTTTATGACAAGTGAGCCAATCAAAATACACAAAAAGTAAAAGGACTTAGAGGCAGAATACATGAAAAAGCAAAGAAGCTTTATGCAGGGCTTGTCTTCACTGAGAACTAGTTTGCACATTGTCCCAACCCAACTCCTGTCCATACAAAACCCCCAATACTCACATATGTGGTGCTTTTAAATTCTAGGTGGTTGGCCTAACTGGGACTATAGGCTACAGCTCACGTTAGCTCAACTCCTCCTCACTGCTAACACAATCACTCTGTGCTGCTCAAGTGTTCTTTTGCAATGGTAACTACTGCACTCAAGAGGCATTAACTCTGCAGTGAGAACATAGCCACAGGGCTTAACACTCCTAACTCCACCTAAATAGAAAGAAGGACTTAAATGTTGATCCTGTTTATACTGGCAGGTGTTTCCTCCCTGATTGAGCAATTCTTTCTCCAGTTGTCAAGTATCAGAGGGGTAGCCATGTTAGTGTGGATCTGTAAAAGCAGCAAAGAATCCTGTGGCACCTTACAGACTAACAGACGTTTTGGAGCATGAGCTTTCGTGGATGAATACCCACTTCCTCAGATGCATGTAGTGGAAATTTCCAGGGGCAGGTATATATATGCTAGCAAGCAAGCTAGAGATAACGAGATCAGTTCAATCAGGGAGGATGAGGCCCTGTTCTAGCAGTTGAGGTGTGAAAACCAAGAGAGGAGAAACTGGTTCTGTAGTTGGCAAGCCATTCACAGTCTTTGTTCAATCCTGAGCTGATGGTGTCAAATTTGCAGATGAACTGAAGCTCAGCAGTTTCTCTTTGAAGTCTGGTCCTGAAGTTTTTTTGCTGCAGGATGGCCACCTTAAGGTCTGCAATAGTGTGGCCAGGGAGGTTGAAGTACTCTCCTACAGGTGTTTGTATATTGCCATTCCTAATGTCTGATTTGTGTCCATTTATCCTTTTCCGTAGAGACTGTCCAGTTTGGCCGATGTACATAGCAGAGGGGCATTGCTGGCATATGATGGCGTATATTACATTGGTGGATGTGCAGGTGAATGAACCGGTGATGGTGTGGCTGATCTGGTTAGGTCCTGTGATGGTGTCGCTGGTGTAGATATGTGGGCAGAGTTGGCATCGAGGTTTGTTGCATGGATTGGTTCCTGAGTTAGAGTTATTATGGTGCGGTGTGCAGTTACTGGTGAGAATATGTTTCAGGTTGGCAGGTTGTCTGTGGGCAAGGACTGGCCTGCCACCCAAGGCCTGTGAAAGTGTGGGATCATTGTCCAGGATGGGTTGTAGATCCTTGATGATGCGTTGGAGGGGTTTTAGCTGGGGGCTGTATGTGATGGCCAGTGGAGTCCTGTTGGTTTCTTTCTTGGGTTTGTCTTGCAGTAGGAGGCTTCTGGGTACACGTCTGGCTCTGATGATCTGTTTCCTTATTTCCTCGTGCGGGTATTGTAGTTTTGAGAATGCTTGGTGGAGATTTTGTAGGTGTTGGTCTCTGTCTGAGGGGTTAGAGCAGATGCGGTTGTACCTCAGTGCTTGGCTGTAGACAATGGATCGTGTGATGTGTCCAGGATGGAAGCTGGAGGCATGAAGGTAGGCATAGCAGTCGGTAGGTTTTTGATATAGGGTGGTGTTAATGTGACCATCACTTATTTGCACCGTGGTGTCTAGAAAGTGGACCTCCCGTGTAGATTGGTCCAGGCTGAGGTTGATGATGGGGTGGAAGCTGTTGAAATCGTGGTGGAATTTTTCCAGAGTCTCCTTCCCATGGGTCCAGATGATGAAGATGTCATCAATGTAGCGTAGGTAGAGAAGGGGCATGAGTGGACGAGAGCTGAGGAAGCCACACTATAGCAGACCTTAAGGTGGCCATACTGCAGCAAAAAAACTTCAGGACCAGACTTCAAAGAGAAACTGCTGAGCTTCAGTTCATCTGCAAATTTGACACCATCAGCTCAGGATTGAACAAAGACTGTGAATGGCTTGCCAACTACAGAACCAGTTTCTCCTCTCTTGGTTTTCACACCTCAACTACTAGAACAGGGCCTCATCCTCCCTGATTGAACTGATCTCGTTATCTCTAGCTTGCTTGCTAGCATATATATACCTGCCCCTGGAAATTTCCACTACATGCATCTGAGGAAGTGGGTATTCACCCACAAAAGCTCATGCTCCAAAACGTCTGTTAGTCTATAAGGTGCCACAGGATTCTTTGCTGCTTTCTCCAGTTGGGCACACTCCAGTATCTATCTGCTTCCTTGTCAATCCCTGCAGTAGGAGCTGACTCCTGTTGAAAATGCACTGTACAAAGACCAAAACCTGTATTCCTTATCCCACACTCCCCCAACTGCCCTAATGTGGGGGTGAGTTCTTCCTTAGCTGGCATGACATTGCTCAGATGGAAAAGAACTTTGACAGGGACAATCACCTGTCACTGCTTGCCTGCTCTTAAGGCCTCAGGATTGTTCTTTGGGCTGCAATATGAAGTATGCCACATATCAATGTGTTCAAAATAATTAAATACCATTGGAGCAGGAATATACACTTGAGTCTTCCACATCTCAGGAGAATGCCCTGCTACCAGGATATAGAATCATTTTCTCGCTGGGTCAAGGATGATTCAAAATTTCATAGACAGTGAAACAGCTTCAACAGGAGAGACTGAGACACCCCCCAGCCCCTGATGCTAGACTATCCCATTGTCCAGTGGTTAGGAGTCTCCCCTGAAATGTGGGAAAGCCAAGTTCAAATCTCTGTTCTATATCAGGCAAGGGTAGAAATGAACCCTGGTCTCTCCCATTTCAAATGAGTGCCTTAACCACTAGGCTGAAAGTTATAAGGTGAGTGCCTCCTGTTGCTGCTATGTTGTAAATAGCATCTAAGACACACATACAAGGGACAAAAGTATTTGCCAAACTGATTTCAAATAGTTTGGGTCATCTGAAACTACAATTTTCAGTGAATAAACTACTTGTCTAAAAAATGGTTTCCCCAGCTCTAATTATATGTACAAACCAGGAGTCCCAGATAATTTGTAGTCTAGTGGTATTCCAGACAAACTGGAAAGGTAGAAGTGAACTAAAATAGCAAAATATATAATGTTAAATAAAATATGCCTCAGAGGTTCTGACCACATGGAATGTGATGATCAAATCATGGACTGCCAGTAGCGCAATCACACTCTTCTACTGCTTGATGAAGACAATTCCCTTAGTTCTGAGTAATTAGAAGAATGTTATATTCTCAAGAACAACCATTAATGGGAGCTGCCTGAACTTGGGCATGTCAATGGGATTTCTTTGGGCATGTGATCTGGCTCCAGGCCCTATATTACATATCCACAACTGCCAATTAAGTTCAAGGAAAGGTTTCATATGTGGAATCTCTCATTCTGCCTTTTGAAAAGTAATGAGCACTACTCATTATATAACTGCTAAACTGTTTTAATGCTCCTAGTAAAGTTCATGCAGTATCTCCTATTAGTCCATATTTCCGTCTTTATGTGGGGAGATTTTGTAGGCATGAGGTACCCAATGATATAAACGACAGCTGCAGTTGCAACATACCTATCGGACTCTGTGCTCATGATGGCCATTTACAGAGTTCTTTCTCTGTATTACCAACAGAGGACTAAAAGGCATGAGAAACTAGAAAGACTAAAGTCAGTAACAAAGCCAATGCAATAATAGTATGTTCTCCCTCTTGCTTTATGTAAGCAAACAGTATAAAGCTCAAAAGACAACTTGGCATTTTGAGATGTAGAGGTTACAGTGCCAAAGCTGGAAGGTGACATAGAAATAAAGGGACTATGACCATACTTGTTAGGCTAAATGTCTTAATCTTGAAATTACATATTCTTATAAATATAAAGCTCTGTTAACAGGGCTTTAGTTTTGCAAGAGTGTGACAGATTATTTTAGTGCCTATTAAGCATTTGCTTTAGAGATTCTAGTTTACATGCAAATCATTAGTTCTGTTTTATTGTATAGATGCTATGGTCATATTTACTTGAGACCTTAATTACTGTACAATCCACAGTACTAACTTTGGGGAGTTAGCTAATTTTTTAGTCTATCCCCTTTTCCGCCACAGTGATGGACCTTTATGCAAATCAATTAGTCCTTCCTCTTGGAAAACCTCATCATCTACCCTATTGATGACTATTTGACTATTGTTTCCCCAGGAAAAACGCTGGTTAGCTTTGATGTGCCTGCTCTGTAAAACTTCTTGGTGTCTTGCCTTTCCCAACAGATTTTAGTGCTGTTTATGGAAGCTGGGTGTAACTCATATCTTTGCACAAAAGGATTCATTGAAGATATTGCCTGTACATGGAACCTACATGTGAAGATAAATAATTTCTAGGGTCGGTTTTGTCAAGGAATTAAATATATTGAATCTCTTCGTCTTTAGATGTCCTTTATTTTCAGACTGTCAGACTCACGTAGTGAAGTCGTAAGATGAATACTTTCCTCTTTGCAAACCTGGATATTGATCACAGCTCTGTCTCTGCAGGTGCATTATTTCCTCCTCTTGTTGCAACTTGAACTGTGCTTTGTAGGTTGATCTACACTTCTCTAAGCTCCTTATCAGGTTCAGGTGTTTCTCTTCAAATGCAGCAATTTCCTAGCAATGATTCTGGAAATAATTCCGTCAGTTAATGTGCTGGTCATGAAAATGCCATGCTTATTCATTAATATGGGATAGCGTTCTCTCAGCCAAGGTGCCAAAGCATGGGTGAATCACAGAATGCCACTGATCATATTATTTCACACCACATGATGTAATGTATTCTATGAGCACAAAGCACCACAATGCAAGAGTAACTTGACAGTAAGTATTCAGTGATGGATATGTTTGATGAGAAAATTTCCACAGCATTTTGTGACTCTGTTTATCCCTATTGACTAACTGCTACAGCTGCAACTCACTTCTAGAAGAGAGGGCAAGATGCATAGCTCCCAACTCACTAAGGCCATGTCTACATCTAAAATTTTGCAGCGCTGGTTGTTACAGCTGTATTAGTACAGCTGTATAGGGCCAGCGCTGCAGAGTGGCCACACTTACAGCAACCAGCGCTGCAAGTGGTGTTAGATGTGGCCACACTGCAGCGCTGTTGGGCGGCTTCAAGGGAGGTTCGGGGAACGCGAGAGCAAACCGCGGCGAAGCTGGTCTCCTTTCCCGGTTTGCTCTCTCGTTCCCCGAACCCCCGAACAAGCAGGTCTCCTTCCCTGCGGTTTGCTGGGTGGTTCGGGGAACGCGAGAGCAAACCCGGGAAAGGAGACCAGCTTCGCCGCGGTTTGCTCTCGTGTTCCCCGAACAAGCAGGTCTCCTTCCCTGCGGTTTGCAGGGTGGTTCCGGGAAACGCGAGAGCAAACCGCGGCGAAGCTGGTCTCCTTTCCCGGTTTGCTCTCGCGTTCCCGGAACAACCCAGCAAACCTCAGGGAAGGAGACCTGCTTGCTCGGGGTTCGGGGAACGCGAGAGCAAACCGCGGCGAAGCTGGTCTCCTTTCCCGGTTTGCTCTCGCGTTCCCGGAACCACCCAGCAAACCTCAGGGAAGGAGACCTGCTTGCTCGGGGTTCGGGGAACGCGAGAGCAAACCGGGGAAGGAGACCAGCTTGATTACCAGAGGCTTCCTCAGGTATGCTGGGATACCTGCTTATTCCACGGAGGTCAAGAAAAGCGCTGGTAAGTGTCTATATTTGATTACCAGCGCTGGATCACCAGCGCTGGATCCTCTACACCCGAGACAAAACGGGAGTACAGCCAGCGCTGCAAACAGGGAGTTGCAGCGCTGGTGGTGCCCTGCAGATGTGTACACCTCCTAAGTTGCAGCGCTGTAACTCCCTCACCAGCGCTGCAACTTTCTGATGTAGACAAGCCCTAAGTTTCTTCTTCCCACACAATCACATGAACTCAGCCCTTAGAGGTTTTATTGCAGCTAAACAGATGTGAAAGTAGAATGAATTATATTGTGAAAATAGAAAGGATTAAAGAAATGCTGTCTGTACTTTTAAGCAAAATTGTTGGAATGCTGCAATCCAGGTATCAGGAATACAGACATTAACATAGAACAATTGCACCGTTTAAGGGCAATTGGTGACGTATTAGCCTTAGATTGATAAGAGTTAGTGAGGAAGTAGGATATGCATGCTGTGCCCCAGGTGAATTTTACTGTTTTGCTTTCTTTGTCCCTTTGTCTAATTCCCACTCTTTTATCTGTATAAATAAGATAGTTTGTGTCTTGCATGGTGCTCACATTATCTGGATGTTATTAGCAAAGCGCTGTGCTAATAAAACAGAGTGGTCAGACAAACTGTGAGTCCTGAGTCTAACTTTGACACAGATCAGGCTGTATTTTCTCCTCTCATACAGTTTAAACTCAACCCTTAGAAGCTTTGCTGTGGGTGTGCAGGCCCCAAGAATACCTGCAGTAAGGTACAGAGGGGCCCATAGCCGGATGATCAGAGTAGGTAGTCTTGGGATGTAGGCTTTGTATGCAACCGGGAAAGCATCCCAAGGTGGATCAGGGCATCACCATTTGAGGCTAACATGGAATATCTGAGCCTTAAACCACACATCCTTATCCCCCTCCCCTATTTCCTGAAGTAGCTGGCATAATTATCTTCATTGTACCAGGATCACAAGAGCACAACCATGAAAGCCTGTCATGGTGGGAGGCGCAGAGGGAAGAATGATCATCAGTCTGGGCAGGTAGTGTTAGAATGAAGGTTTTGTAGGCATGCAGATGGCATCTCATATGAGCTCACCTTTCCCAGGGATTGAATCCTGGAGTGCTTGGCTCCAGGACTAGTTCTCAAGAAGGAGAAAGCAAATAATGGGAAAATGAAATGGTAAAAATGTAATGAAAATAGTGTAATGAAGACTAATAATTTCAATAAGCAATGGCTCATTGTACAAACCCAGTTTTTTTTTTAAACTAGCATATCTTAAAAGATACAATTTTATGAACAAATTACTATGGAATTCTTATCAGCAATGACTTTTCTAAAATATACACAGCAATGGCTTACCTGAGCCATCCTCCTGTTGTGACGCACTTCCTCCTGGATTTTTTTTGGATTAGTCCAGTATTGTTTGGTGTTAAGTTGTATGTGGGGTACAAGTAAGTAAATAGCGATAAATACCAAATTAATCTAAATTGTACCAATTTAGACTTCATCTATTGTGAAAATGAAGACAGGAATGAAGCTTGGAAAGGTGTTATGGTCAGAAGAAAAGAAAGACCTTATATGGCAATTTAGCAATAGTGCACACAACTGAAAAGTGACTAAATCTTGTTAGAGCAAGGTAATAGCATGTGAGATAAATCAGTAATCTACACCATACTAATTAATGGGAAAATGGATAGTTCTTCGCTGATAAGCATTGTTTACAGCCTGTTTTCCTCTTATAGACTCATAGACTCTAGGACTGGTAGGGACCTCGAGAGGTCATCAAGTCCAGTCCCCTGCCCTCATGGCAGGACCAAATACAGTCTAGACCATCCCTGATAGACATTTATCTAACCTACTCTTAAATATCTCCAGAGATGGAGATTCCACAACCTCCCTAGGCAATTTATTCCAGTGATTAACTACTCTGACAGTTAGGAACTTTTTCCTAATGTCCAACCTAAATCTCCCTTGCTGCAATTTAAGCCCATTGCTTCTTGTTCTATCATTGGAGGCTAAGGTGAACAAGTTTTCTCCCTCCTCCTGATGACACCCTTTTAGATACCTGAAAACTGCTATCATGTCCCCTCTCAGTCTTCTCTTTTCCAAACTAAATAAACCCAATTCTTTCAGCCTTCCTTCATAGGTCATGTTCTCAAGACCTTGAATCATTCTTGTTGCTCTTCTCTGGACCCTCTCCAATTTCTCCACATCTTTCTTGAAATGCGGTGCCCAGAACTGGACACAATACTCCAGTTGAGGCCTAACCAGCGCAGAGTAAAGCGGAAGAATGACTTCTCGTGTCTTGTTTACAACACACCTGTTAATGCATCCCAGAATCACGTTTGCTTTTTTTGCAACAGTATCACACTGTTGACTCATATTTAGCTTGTGGTCCACTATGACCCCTAGATCTCTTTCTGCCATACTTCTTCCGAGACAGTCTCTTCCCATTCTGTATATGTGAAACTGATTGTTCCTTCCTAAGTGGAGCACTTTGCATTTGTCTTTATTGAAATTCATCCTGTTTACCTCAGACCATTTCTCCAATTTGTCCAGATCATTTTGAATTTTGACCCTGTCCTCCAAAGCAGTTGCAATCCCTCCCAGTTTGTTATCGTCTGCAAACTTAATAAGCATACTTTCTATGCCAACATCTAAGTCGTTGATGAAGATATTGAACAGAGCCAGTCCCAAAACAGCCCCCTGCGGAGCCCCACTTGTTATACCTTTCCAGCAGGATTGGGAGCCATTAATAACTACTCTCTGAGTACGGTTATCCAGTCAGTTATGCACTCACCTTATAGTAGCCCCATCTAAATTGTATTTGCCTAGTTTATCAATAAGGATATCATGCGAGACCGTATCAAATGCCTTACTAAAGTCTAGGTATACCACATCCACCGCTTCTCCCTTATCCACAAGACTTGTTATCCTATCAAAGAAAGCTATCAGATTGGTTTGACACGATTTGTTCTTTACAAATCCATGCTGGCTATTCCCTATCACCTTACCACCTTCCAAGTGTTTGCAGATGATTTCTTTAATTACTTGCTCCATTATCTTCCCTGGCACAGAAGTTAAACTAACTGGTCTGTAGTTTCCTGGGTTGTTTTTATTTCTCTTTTTATAGCTAGGCACTATATTTGCCCTTTTCCAGTCCTCTGGAATCTCTCCCGTCTCCCATGACGTTTCAAAGATAATACCTAGAGGCTCAGATACCTACTCTATTAACTCCTTGAGTATTCTAGGATGCATTCCATCAGGCCCTGGTGACTTGCAGGCACCTAACTTTTCTAAGTGATTTTTAACTTGCTCTTCTTTTATTTTATCTTCTAAACCAACCGCCTTCCCATAAACATTCACTATGTTAGACATTACTTCAGACTTCTCAGTGAAGACCGAAACAAAGAAGTCATTAAGCATCTCTGCCATTTCCAAGTTTCCTGTTACTGTTTCTCCCTCCTCACTGAGCAGTGGGCCTACCCTGTCCTTGGTCTTCCTCTTGCTTCTAATGTATTGATAAAAAGTCTTCTTGTTTCCCTTTATTCCCATAGCTAGTTTGAGCTCATTTTGTGCCTTTGCCTTTCTAATCTTGCCCCTGCATTCCTGTGTTATTTGCCTATATTCATCCTTTGTAATCTGACCTAGTTTCCATTTTTTATATGACTCCTTTTTATTTTGTAGGTCATGCAAGATCTCGTGGTTAAGCCAAGGTGGTCTTTTGCCACATTTTCTATCTTTCCTACCCATCGGAATAGCTTGCTTTTGGGCCCTTAATACTGTCCCTCTGAAAAACTGCCAACTCTCCTCAGTTGTTTTTCCCCTCAGTCTTGATTCCCATGGGACCTTACCTATCAGCTCTCTGAGCTTACCAGAATCCACCTTCCTGAAATCCATTGTCTCTATTTTGCTGTACTCCCTTCTACCCTTCCTTAGAATTGCAAACTCTATGATTGCATGATCACTTTCACCCAAGCTTCCTTCTACTTTCAAATTCTCAGCGAGTTCCTCCCTATTTGTTAAAATCAAGTCTAGAACAGCTTCCCCCCCAGTAGCTTTTTCAACCTTCTGAAATAAAAAGTGGTCTGCAATGCAGTCCAGGAACTTATTGGATAGTCTGTGCCACGCGGTGTTATTTTCCCAACATATATCTAGATAGTTGAAGTCCCCCATCCCCACCAAATCTTGGGCTTTGGATGATTTTGTTGTTTAAAAAAAGCCTCATCCGCCTCATCCACCTGGTTAGGTGGCCTGTAGTAGATTCCTAGCACAACATCACCCTTGTTTTTTACCCCTTTTATCCTAACCCAGAGACTCTCAACACTTCCATCTCCTATGTCCATCTCCACCTCAGTCCAAGTGTGTACATTTTTAATATATAAGGCAACACCTCCTCCCTTTTTCCCCTGTCTATCCTTCCTGAGCAAACTATACCCATCCACGCCAACATTCCAATCATGTGTGTTATCCCACCAAGTTTCAGTGATGTCAACAATGTCATAATTGTATTTATTTATTAGCACTTCCAGTTCTTCCTGCTTATTACCCATACTTCTCGCATTTGTATATAGGCATCTAAGATACTGGTTTGACCTTGCCTCCTAGTTTTGCCCTGACCATCCTTTCTCTCTGCCATTATAGCCCACGCTCCCTCTTGTTTCTGACCCATCTCCCAGGTCTTCATGTTCCCCACTTACCTGTGGGCTTTGTCCCCGTCGAACCTAGTTTAAAGCCCTCCTCACTAGGTTAGCCAGTCTGTGTGCAAATAGGGTCTTTCTCCTCCTCGAAAGGTGAACGCCATCTCTGCCTAGCAGTCCTTCCTCGAATAGCATCCCATGGTCGAGGAAGCCAAAGCCCTCCTGGCGACACCATCTTCGCAGCCAGGCATTCACCTCCATGATGCATCTGTCTCTGCCCGGGCGCCTACCTTTGACAGGAAGAATCGAAGAGAATACTACCTGCGCTCCAAACTCCTTCACCCGTACTCTCAGAGCCCTGTAGTCACTCTTGATCCGCTCAGCGTCACACCTTGCAGTATCATTTGTGCCCACATGGATGAGTAGCATGGGGTAGTAGTCAGAAGGCCGGATAATCCTCGACAATGCCTCTGTAACATTTCAGATACGGGCCCCCGGCAGGCAGCATACCTCCCGAGATGAAATGTCAGGGCGACAGATGGGCACCTCCATCCCCCTCAGCAGAGAGTCTCCAACCACCACTACCCTACGTTTCCTATTTTCAGTGGTGGCAGCAGACCTCCCAGCCTTAGGGGTACGAGGCTTCTCCTCCTTTACTGTAGGGGGTGATTCCTTCTCTCCTGTATCAAGAAGAGCATAACGGTTACCTATTACCACAGCAGGAGGGTTCGCAGCAGGGGTGGAGCACTGCCCGCTGCCAGAAGTAACCAGCTGCCAGTGTCCACCCTGAGCCATCTCCTCCTCCACCAGTGGTGTGTCAACAGTCCTGTGAACTGGGACAGCTACCTCAGCTGTCTCCACATGGACACTGTCCAGGAATTGCTCGTGGATACGGATGCTCCTCAACCTAGCCACCTCCTCCTGTAGCTCTCCCACCTGCTTCCTGAGAGATTCCACCAGTAGGCACCTTTCACATTGGATGCCCCCGCCAGCCTGGACATCAGTAAGTGGAAATTGCAAGTTACAGTCTTTGCAAAACCACACCAGAATCTGGGTAGAAGCATCCATGCTCTGGTGCTCTGTCTGGCTACAGGCACAGGTGGAGGAGACAGAAGCAGTGCTGCCACAGGTGTTCCTAACCATCGTAAGCCTCCCTCTGTCAAACTCCCTCTCAAACTCCCCTGTCTGCAGCTCCCCGTCCGCTTTGCTCTGCTCTTACTCACTTGTGTATGTAACTTCAAGGTGGAGTATGAAGGTTATACTTGTTATTGTTATGAATATCAGTCTCTCCGCATTACTAGTAAACAGAGAAGTCCTTCAGCCTCTCAGTGTTTTCCAGATGCATGGAATGAATGAATGACATTTGAGGGTGGGAAGCTAGAATACTCTGATCCATTGTCAGAGCTTGAATAGGTCAATATGGTACAGTGGTCTTCTGGGGAGCATATCATATCACTCCTTACGTGGTGCTCATATGAGTTAGGGAAAGGTCCTGTACTATTAAGTGGAAGACAAGACTTGCAGGTGCAGAATTTTAAATCCTCATTTGCTAAAGTGTGGGCAGCAGCAACCAGAACCAGTGATCAGGGATGGAGCATGTCCCAGAGCAGGAAGAAATGCTATGGACTAGAGTCAAAGGTACCTAGGTACCTAACTCTGAATTTAGGCCCCTAAGTCCAACATTTAGGCATTCACAAAACCTCCACTCAGCAACCACCTAACTCTGAAGGTGACTACATTCTCTAAGCACATACGTTTTTGCTGGAAAAATCCTCAAGATACTTAAGTTTCTGCCATTGGGCATGTGGACACTGCCTTGGTCAGGCATCTGGATGCCTATCTCACACCTAAGCCCCAGAGGGATTCTAAAACTAGGGCCTGCCCCACTTATCTTCCCTGTGGGGCTCAAACCACTAGGCCATCTCTTAGCACTCCTCGCTCCCCACAGCCAGCCAGGGCAGTGTGTCATTCTCACTCTGTCTCTCTGGCACAATACATATTTATTCAGAGCAGAGCAGCTTAAATTCAACAGGTGAGTTGGACAGAAACCCACCTCAGAATATTGCATAGCCCTGTGGTTAGGGCTCACAGCCTGAGAAGTTGATGACACCTGTTCAAATCCCTTCTCTTCATGAGGCAGAGGAGGAATTGAACCAAGGTCTTCCACAGCCCAGGTGAGTGCCATAACTTCTGGGTAAAATGTTGTAAGAGAGTCCTCCTCTTCCACGACCCACCCAACCATTTTGAAACAAGAAACAGCTTAGATGCCTGACTGCCACAGAGAGTTCACAGCTGTGAATCCCAAAGGGGGGTAGGTGCCTCCCTCCTGCCCAGACTTTGATCTGCAAATCCCTTTGAGGGGCAGGACTTACGACACCCCCCCCCCCCTTGGCATCTACTATTGGCTAGGTAAGGTAGCTCCTCCCTCAACTTGTTGGCTTTTGTGAATCCCATTGTTAGACTCCTAACTCTCCTCATGTATTTTTATAGGGAGCCTGGGTGCCTAGCTCAGTGTTGGTCAATTCCACTGGTTGGCTTGGCAGCTAAAAGTTAGGTTTTGCAATGTTAAGCACTGCAATGACTAAGTTCCCTTTGTGAATCCAGCCCTGTATTTCATGGAAGACTCAGGATGGACAGAGAGACCATGGAAAGGCAAGTGAGTCAGGTGAACAGAAAACAAGGAAGGGACTATGTTGCAGGGAAAGTGCACCCCATTCCCTCTTGGGGCAGAGTCTAGTAATTACTTCCCCATGGTCACTGTAAGGAGGCGCCCTGGCTCCCGGAGGCGCCCTGGCTCCCCGCCGCGCCTGAGAGGGACGAGCCAGAGCAGGTGCCTCAGTGGGCGGAGTCAGCACAGCCTGTCCCCGCCCCCGGAAGTCAAGGGGCGGGACAGGAAGTATAAAAGCCCGGCCCCAGCGCTCAGTTGGGGGCAGGCTGCCGGAGAGGACAGATGCTGGTGCCCGGGATCCCGCCGGGCCCAGCCTGCCCCGCGCCCACTATCCAGAGGAGCGCTGGCCGGACCTGCCCCGCGCCCACTATCCAGAGGAGCGCTGGCCGGACCTGCCCCGCGCCCACTACCCAGAGGAACGCTGGCTGGACTTGCCTCAGACCCGGTACCTGGAGGAACGTCGGCCTGACCTGCCATGTGCCCGATACCCCGAGGAGTGGCCAGAGCTTCCCCACGACCGGTACCCGGAGGAGCCCATGGTCTAGGACCCCCCAGACGACGCTGGCAAGGACCCGGTACCCAGAGAGGGGGAGGTTGGAAGTGGCCCGGGGATAGCCGACCCTGGTTTGGCTCCTGAAGAGCCCGAACCCATGTCAGTGTGTTGCGGCCAGGATCCCCACTGACCGCAGCGGGTCTTGACCGCTGCTAGGGCCCCGGGCTGGAACGCAGTGGAGTGGGAGGGCCTGCGTTCCCCCTGCCACCCGTAACCGGGTGGCAGACTCCTCCTCTTCCCGCCTATTGCCACTGCTCTGTCCTGATCCAGAGGGCCAGAGCTAACTAGACTTGTGTTTGGTGCCCTGCCCGAACCAAGGTCTTGGCCCTGTTGACTTTGCCACTGCTCTGCCCTGATCCAGAGGGCCAGAGCTAACTAGACTTGTGTTTGGTGCCCCGCCCGAACCAAGGGCTGGGCCCCGTTGACTTTGCCACTGCTCTGTCCTGATCCAGAGGGCCAGAGCTAACTCGACTTTTGTGTTTGGGGCCCCGCCCGAGCCAAGGGCCCGGGCTGATACGGTGTTTGCTCAGCCCCTGCTAGAGGTCTGAGCTTGAACTGCTACTGCCCCGCCCTGCCAAGGGCCTGGGCTGATACTGTGTTTGCTCAGCCCCTGCTAGAAGCCTGAGCCTGAACTGTTACTGCCCGCCCTGTCCAAGGGCTGGGGCTTATTTAGTTTGAGAGCCCCGACCCCGGCTAGAGGGCCGGGGCTCTACCTTGTTTGCAGACCCTGTACCCCCTCAACACCTGCGGAGGGGCTAAGCCTACCTGGACTGCAGCGTGCTAGGAGGCGCCCTGGCTCCCCGTCGTGCCTGAGAGGGACGAGCCCCGACACGACCGGCTTACACGTGGAAGCACCACTGGGGGGTACATCGCCCAGGATGTGGGTGCGGACCCTTAACGCCAGTGAACGGGGGGCCGTGGGAGAGGGAGCCCCCTCCCCCGAGACGGACCTGTCCCACCTCGCCGCCCTTCTGACCGAGAACCAGGATCGGCAGCAGGCGGCGCAGTCACGACGGCTAGAGGAGCAGCAGGCTGCACAGCTTCAGCAGCAGCAGCAGCTCGTCGAGCAGCTGGGGATTCAACAACGCCAGCTGATCCAGGACCTGGCGCCGTACGTGACAGGAGTGGCTCAGGCAGTCTACCGAGGCCTGTCTGCCAAGGCCGCCCAGGACTATAGGCAGGTGAAATCCGCCATCCTGGACGCCCTCGATGTGAGCCCGGAGACGTTTCGACAGCGGTTCAGGGGCCTGACGTACTCCACGGGGGCCCGGCCTCATATGGTGGCCCAGGAACTGCGGGAGACCTGCCGGCAGTGGTTGCAACCCGACCGTCGAACGTCGGAAGAGCTAGCAGAGCAGGTGATCCTTGAACAGTTCACCCACATCCTGCCATCACGAGGAAGGGCCTGGGTCCTCCGTCATCGACCGGCAACACTGGCTGCCGCTGTCACCCGGATGGAGGACTTCCTGGCGGCAGAAGCCCCGGTGGGCCCGCCAGGCCGACCAACCCCACCGGGGCCAGAACGCCCCAACCCCGAGAAGAAGGCGACACCCACCCGGGCTGCAGCCCCACCAGCACGGCCGGCCCAGGCCCCAACTCCCGCTCCCCGGAAGGTGCCCGGGAACCCCGCAAGGGACTCCCCCAGGACCCGGCCCCGAGTCGGACGACCCAACCTAGGGCCTTGTTTCTTCTGCGGCAAGTCGGGACATCTCCAGAGGGATTGCCCCCAAATGGAGTGTACCTTTGGCCAAGTCTGCTCCGGGGAGGCTCGGGCCCGGCCCCGACAGCCCGCCAAGATTACGGCGCCTGTGATGGTTGAGGGGTACCCGACCGTGGCCCTCCTCGACTCCGTGGCCCTCCTCGACCTTAATCCGCAACCGGCTTACAGTCACATTCTTATGATCACCCCTTGACTTGGGGTAGTGTGGACTAGTGGTAAAAGTCAATATGGCTACTCTCTCAAGGTTTTGTGGCCCAATGGCTAGAGTCAGGGTAATGGCCCCTTCCCTCAGAGCTGTGGGTTCCAATGGCCTGAGTAAATATGGCTTCCCAGTTCAGCCAGGTTGTATCACCTAGTGGTCAGAGTCAGTGTGACCACCTGGCTCAGAAAGGCAGTATGGCCTAGCAACAAGAGTCAGTAGGGCTGCCCTCTTTCAAGGCTGTTCTAAGGGCTGCATAGCTTAGTGGCCAGAGTCAGTATCACTTCCCCTTCCATGGAGCTGCATGGCCTAGTGGCCTGTTAGGAGAGTGGGCCACCACCCCAGGGTGGGTGATGGCCTGGTAGGGGGACCTAGGCCCTCCCTGTTCCACTGGATCCCAGGTCAGGGTCCTGTCAGTGGCAAGTATGCCCACCAGTAGGTCAGCAGGGAATCTGCCCAAAACACACTGACCCCACTCACCACCACAACTAGTCTCCCTGAGCTACTTTCTGCCAGGTTCCTGATGCCATGGTCCAAGTGTCTCTGGGCTTCTCAGTCAGTGCAGCTCTACCACTTCTTAGACATCCCCCAGAGTCTCAGTGTCCTTAGCTTCTGCCATCTGGGGCTTCTGCAGTTCCTAGGTTGCTGCTCACAGCATGTGTCCTCTCTCCTCAACAGTCAACCCTGAATGAGCTGAGCTGCTCTTTTATACCGAGTCTCCAGCTGGAGCATGCCAAGCAGGGCTACAGGGGAGTAGCCCAGTGAAAGGCAAATGCACTCTATCACAGTCTACAAGGCAGAGAACTAGGCACATGGAAAGGAAAATGAGGTGGGGAGAAGAAGGGGCAGGGAAGAAAAATTGGGTGGGATATCAGAGAAAACAGGTTAGCAAAGAGGTATTTGGGCGAGACAGGGACAGAAAGCTGGGAGATTGTTAAAATGAAGGGAGAAAAATAGAAGGTGTCATTTTAAACTGTGGGTTGGGTTGAGGAGAAATTGTTGAGAACATCAGAGTCCTAGGGTGAGGAATATACCAAACAATATTATTAGTCTGTCAAGTGAAACATCACCTCTTATGAAAATGTAAGAAGCCATACTACTACGGAGATAATTTATGCCTTGAACTATACCAACCTGAAGTACAGTAAAAATTATACTACATCATTCATAAGGCCTTTTATTGCTTCCTCAATCTCTGTTCTTTTTGCATGATGTTCCTTGGACCAATTTACTGGAAACCTAAATTTCATTAACATTGCAGAGCTTTGCAGACATTAGTTTAGTCATTTAGAAGCTGATAAACCCTTTCAACTATTTTCCCTAAATAACTGTAACCACATAAGATGACTATAGATTAGGGTAGCTACAAATCGAGTTTTACTGTGTTCAAGGACTGAACATCCCAAAGGGAGTCACTAATAGTCATCATATAAAAGGAAAATAAATTATGAACCTTAAAAACTCTAACTTGTAAAAGGTCAAGCATTTTCTATTGATCCTATGAAAAAGTTCAACATCAGAGAAGTAAAAAGTATTTTAAATGAATTCTGGAGTGAGGTACTCAACAGTACTGCAGCATGAACTGTTCCCCAAGAAGCATCTGCAGGAAGCAGGACTGAAAAATTATTTTAAAAAATTACTGTTGCCCAGTTTGGCCCAAGTGGCTATTCAAAGTTTGGGGCCCTGTGGGTGTTCCAGTTGGGAGTAGGAATTGGTGATTTATTTGATGTAGTTTTGTTAATTTACAAAGAATATACAAAATCCCGTGTCTCTGACTGCTGAAGGAAACAAATAACAGGAAATGGCTTATTTTGCTTTTGATCCTCCACCCTGATCCACAACTCCCTCCCTCCCTATGCTTTCAGCTTCTCCCTCAGACCTGGTCTACACTACAAAGTTTGGTCAACTTAAGTCGCCTTGCGTCAACTATTTGTGCATGTGTCTACACTCAAATTTGTCTCCAGACAATATAAGTGCCCTATTATGGCAATATAGTAAGACAGCCTCCCCAAATGGCTTTGAGCTGTGGTTGACCTACACAGTGAATAGCCTACACAGTGTTAGTGTACACACTGTATGACCAATGTCAATCCTGAGTATCCTCAAGCAACTGTCTCACAAAGCCTAACAGTGATTGCTCTGGTGACAATTATGAACTCCACTGCCCAGGGGTCACTGAGACCAGAAGACACACACTTCTTTAAAATGCCTGAGTATTTTTGAAATCCCTTTTCCTCATTGCCCAGCTTGGCGAGACCACCTAGCATTGCTCCTTTGTGTGTGCAACTGCCCAACTAGCCATGCCAACTCCATGCTCTAGACATGCCTCTTCCTGGAGTAGACAGGAGGTATTATATCTCCTGAGCGTGTGGGGAGAAGAGGCTGGGCAGACACGGCTATGGGCCAACCATAGAGACATAGACATCCATGAAAAGATTACACAAGGTGTAGTAGGAAGAGATCCTGAAATATAAGGCCTTGTATCAGAGATCTGGCCTGAGGCTGGAGTGCTGAACTAAAGTAGTGGTCAAAGCTTTGCAAAATCAGGTTTTAAGCTAGAGGCAGGCCCTGCTCACAGAATCTGGCAAGAACAGGGTTGATATTTCAAAAACACACATTCCTAAGAGGTGCTAGGCACAAAGCACTCAAGCAAACACATTCCACATTTTACACAGGAATATGGCAATCATGTGTAATTTTGTATGTAGTAGCACTTGTGCAAGCTCAGTTTACTACTAGGTATACATACATACATAATGTATACATGTAAATTATCTTACTTGTACCCAAAAGAGTCAGGGCCTAAATAAATAAAAATTGCACATGCAAGAGATTGTGTGTGCACAGACGTGGGCTGTGTTTTGAAATTTTAACCTATTATGTTTAGAGATGGATGGGTCTTCACTCTTATAATCTTAGTTTACTTTAAGAACAGCAGGAAAAATACCAATTTTTTGATTGCAGCCAGTTCTCAGGATTATGTTGGCTAAGAGAGAGGTAGTATTAGAAGAAATATTTCTGCCAAAAATACTATCATGTACACATCCTTCTATATCTTTGGCAGCAGCGAGCTGACATTTCGTTATATAGCCATGTTATGGTGTTACATTGCATAATTCATGCAATGATGATGTGTCTGAATTAGTCATTAAATACTGTCTCACGGCTGCCCTGCAAAAATGGCAATCATCACACACCTGCCTTTATTGTGGAATACTACCATCAATTCCAGATGAGGTAGAATGTGGACCAACAGAGTGGCAAACAGAACAAGTGTCTGTGAAATTTGTGAACAGCTGGTAAGTCAGAGTTGCTGATATATGAATTGCCCATCAACAAAACAGCTCAAACCCATATGCAGCTTGTTTTCATTCCAAATCTGAAACCAAAAGGAAAGATCTATGAGTAGATTTATATAGACTCCAAACATATGTAGAGGGAAAGTGATAGAAGGCTAGAAACCTTGCTCTCCATAAAAATAAATCTTGCAAGCTTGTCTTCTAAGTACTAATGCTTTAGAGATTAGATTTGAGAATTAAAATGTTTTTCTGAGTTAAATTGTACCTAGGTTTCAGTCTTACCAATAAAAGCAGCAAAGAGTCCTGTGGCATCTTCACCCACGAAAGCTCATGCTCCAAAACGTCTATTAGTCTATAAGGTGCCACAGGACTCTTTGCTGGTTTTACAGATCCAGACTAACACGGCTACCCCTCCGATACTAGTCTTACCAATGTTGTTAAGTAATGAGGTACTGCCATCCGAAGGGTAGGTCAGAAAGGTAGTGCACCCAAATTATTTTCTAGAAATAAAGGTTGGCAGGGGTCACTATTGACACAAGTTTGCTAGCATAAACATTTGTAACATTTGTCGCATCTGACAAAGTGGGTATTCACCCACGAAAGCTCATGCTCCAAAACGTCTGTTAGGTGCCAGAGGACTCTTTGCTGCATTTGTAACATTGGAAGCTGATTTGAGGCCAGAGGAAAATTTGACTCAAAGTAGTTGCACTCTTTTTTAAACTGATACTTCTGATATCTTTATAAAGAGACAAATGATTACCTAGTGTGATTAATTTAGCAGTGATTGGTAATTACAGCTGTGTGAATAACAGATTTTTGGTTTGCTGATAGAATAAAAAAAAAGAAAAAAAATTTTGAGTTGACCTGAAACAATTTTGTTTTTTGAATTTGACAAATTGAAAAGTAATATATAAACAAACAAAACTGTTTGGGTCAAATGACATTTTATTTTGATTTAGATCTTTTTATTTCTTTTAAAAAATTAAACAACATAGAAGGAAATTTCAAAATAAAAAAAAGTATTTTGAATCAAAATATCAAAATGCTTCATTTTGAAAATGTTGAAATGAAATGTTTTGACATTTCAAAATTTTGTTTGCCCATTTATTTTTTGTTTTCTGCATGATTGCTCAGGAAAACCAACATGAATTTGCAAAATGTTTCATGCCAAATTTGCATTTTTAGATGGAAAAAGGTCTATTGATCTGAACCCCAAAATACGTTTTATGTGTAGGATTCCCAACATGGAGGATTGGAGTCAGAGGAAGAAGACATTGTCAGACATTCTCCCATGGTCACAAGGCCTGTGAATGCAAGCCATTAAGGCTGAATGAGTCTGAGTGCCCAACAATGGAACAATAATCACAGGGGCATTCTGTTGAATGGCCTAGATGGCCAATGGGTAAAATCATTGTAAGGCAACATGAACATTTTACACCTAGCTCCCCGCTTCCTCCCTAAACAATACAGTAATTGGGTCAGGCCCACAGGGAGGCTTTGAGAATGGAATTTTCCCTGAGAGAAGGGAACAGCCTGGGGGACACAACATCTGGAAGTCAAACAGAGACCAGGCTGGGTTCCGGGATCTATTAGACTTCCTTTAGTAATGTAAGTTGGGTCTGTTCTGTTCCCATAACTCAAGAGGAAAGCCCTTTGAACTTGACTTGTAGTGAAGCATAAGATTAAATTAATCTAAATATGCATGGTGGGTTTGTTGCTTTGAGATTATTTTCTCTAATGTAGTGTACCATTTGCTAACAACATACTTGTTTTAAGTAGTCTGTTTGGTCACTGTATCGCTGGTCACAGGCTCCCAAATGGAAGAAACGAAACAATGGATTCCAGTCAGATCTACAGTGTAATAAGTTGGACCAGGCCTTTAGGCCCTGACTTCACAATTGGACTCCTGAGAGCTGAGGCCTGCATCTATGCAGAGGACCATTGATTTCAGTGGGACTCTATGCAGGGACATGCGTCTGGTCATATGGACCTCATTTCAGCACCAAAGCTTCACTAAAGGCTTATTCATAATTTAGAAAAACCATCAGTGTAGGGGATTAGGTGCTGAAGATACACAAAGACCTAAAATCAAAGAATATAATGATACTAAAGTACATTCCTGGAAATCATGGAATGAACCTTCCAGAAACGCCAACTTCCATCCCAGAATCTAGACATCTATACTTATACAAGTGTAACAAGAAGCATAAACAAGTAAATGTTAAGCCAGGGGATCTAAGTAAACCTGGAGTTTGTAAAATATCGGTCCTTTTTAATAAAGGAAGCTTCATAAATTTTTGTTAAATATAAGCAAACAAAAATTAATTCTCACTGGCAATATTTGCTTTTTAGAAAGTATTTAGGGAAAGGTCTGCCAAAACCAACTCAAAGGCCTATCAGATCATGCTTAAGGTAGAAAAGTTATCAGTTCCCCACAATATATTGTTGCGTGTTAAGTCTGCACACCAGAATTCCTATTTATCTGAAACATGTCAGGGGCAAAAAAAGACTAAACTTCCCATGCATTGATGAAAATGGGACACAAATCTAGGCAAAATAGGCACTATAAAACTGCAGGAATATTGCATTAAAACACATGTAGTTTAACATCTTTCATAAAAGGTGAGAGTAATTAACCATTTACCAGTTGTTACAGTGAATTCTCAATCACTGACAATTTTTAAATTAAGGATTGGATTTTTTTTTCTAGAAGATCTGCTCTAGGAACTATTTTGGAGAAGTTCTATGACCTGTGTTATGCAGGAGGTCAGACTAGATGATCAAAGCCTTCTGGCCTTGGAATCTATAGACTTTATAGGAGCATACTTGGTTTAAGTGGCAATAATAAATATTGGAACCACTGAAAAGTTTTAGGTGATTATAGGAATCTTTTTTGAATGCAAAAATGTTAAAATGTTATAGTACAGTAGCAATAATAATGGAATAATATTTGGAGAAAAATAAGTGTGCAGCTATGAGTTTGAATTCCAACATGTTTCAGGAATTAATGGAGTGCCTAAATCAATGTGAAAATGGATATCTGGTAGCTTAATCATTACTAAGAGAATCATATCTAGGCATCAGAAGGATGGAATGACTTATTTAGAAAGAAATTTCTAATAGAGCTTGCAGACACAGCCTTTTGTAGAAAGATATATATATTAGAGGACAAAAATGATAGAATTCATGAAGATTTGGAACACATTTTAAAACTATGAAAGGAAAATCATAGGATTATAGACACTATATGGTTTGACTGTGCTGAGCATAAGTAAGAACAAAAGTAACATTAATAGACTATCAAATTGAGGGAAGAGATTTCTCTCTTTGTCTCTCTCTAGATAAAAACTCTAGCTGCAGTAGTCCCATTGAAGTTAATGTGTTAGATTCACTGCTGCAAAAAAAAAAACAGGCTGTTGGCTCTCCAACCAGCACTAAATCTGCCAGGAGTGGGGGACAGCATTGCAGAGTCACTAGCATCCCCTGCTCTGTTGGGTGGGCCAGTCCCTGCTGGCAGGAGATTCATTTGCCATCTGCACATTTCCAAATTAGATCAGGATCTTGGTCACAGTCCCTTGACCCCAATCTTAGCAAGTAATAGGACCAACTAGGGGGAGGGGAGGAGGAACATAGCTTTGCCCAAAAGCATAAGCAGAGGATCAGCAAGACTCTTGACTATATAGAAAGAAAATTAGATACATTCTCTTCATGTCACTGGTTGCTACATCCCATTACTTTAACCAATTTGTTGGTGAAAGTAAAAGTAAAAAGTCTCCTTGTTTTCACATTCTCCAATACTAACTGTGAAAAGGGAATTCAGTGGATTCTATTTTAGAAGGTTTAATGTAAACTTACAGTCGTTTCCAAATAAGCATTTTTTTGATGTATAAAAAAGTTTCAGGAGTCAGAGTTAGCTAAAAGTTCTCTAGATTAGAGTTCCAATTTTGAATTACTGTTCAGGAGACTGAATACAATACCTTTTTTCTCCTGCACTGACCCACCAGGGCCCCGGTAAGGGAGGAGATGATACTTTTACAAGTCTTGCATGGATAAGGTTTATAGGCTTGGGGCTTAAATGCTTACAGAATTAAAAGCAAATCAGCCATTCAAGAGTAATTACCAAAATATGACTAAGATTCTTAATATTTTTAGGAAAAAATCTGTATTTCTTTGAATTGATCATACTGCTCGCAAGGACCAATGTCATAATTTCTTGATCAAAATGCTCATGTGAATTCAAAGCCTTTTAAATAAAAGTCTGGTTCAACTAAAAGTTAGCCTCCATAGCTTCTTATAATGGAAACTGCACAGTCATTTTGTATACCTCATGACATCCCAGGGTACCTTGAGCATGTTCTGTGAGTCACCAGCAGATTTATTATTGTGGGAGGACTTTTAAGAAGCCACACTGGACAGTTTTGTTGCTGAAATAAGCCATGGACAGCCATTTATTATATTCTTTTCTCATTAATCGTCCTGATATTGAGGCAGATTTAGAGGCCAATGGCCAGTGTGAATATGCTTCTGTGTCTTAGCTCAGCCAAGGAAGAACAGCAAAGGGGCAATACGTAGCTTAAGGTTAATAAAAATTCCAAATTTCTACAAGTATGAATAAAATGATAGCTCCCACTAAGAGGTTCCTGCTAACATTAACCAAGAGATTGCAAAAGTAAAGTGTTTATTAAAGGCACTGCCTGGGGTTTGGCTGCAGGAAGCTCATACATTACTCCCAGAGTTTGTTATAAAATAATATCTGTTGGATTTTGTGCTCATCTCAGTATAACTTCTGAGTAAATCCACTGAATTTCATCAATGCATGTAAAAGCTGGACTAGGACCTACACATTTCACAAGTCTACATATCATTCTTCTTCAAGGAGACAAGTAGCAATTACATTCTGCACTGTATAGCTTTTAATTTTAAACAACTCCATCCAATTCCCAGCCCAAACCCATCCATCTGTGTAACTGTCCATGAATGCAACCATAGTTTAGAACAGTAATAGTCCCTGAGGTGAGCATTACTGCAGGTAGGAGTGTGGTTCATCCAAGATGCAAATTTTATTTTGACAAGCTTCAGCTCCACAGTCCATGTCCTTAGAGTAGGGTGATTGTGTTATTGAGCTCCCATGGCAGACAGATCTTCTTGCTGAGTAGAATGGCCTGCTACAGTCTTAGGATCAGCAATATTCCAGGGTTTGCATGGATTTAGAATGTTGATGATATCTGTAAGTAGTTCAGGAGCTGATTGCACCTTCACTTGCTTTTGTTTAAAGGTCGGTGGCACTACAGGTCATACAGACAACCTGAGATATGATTTAAATCCAAGTACAGGAAACTGTAAGTGCCTTTTGAAAGTACATCCATAGAGGTAGGACATGATTTACGGAAAGAGGTGGGGGATGGAACATAAAGAAGCAGTCAAAACTGAATTTCATTAATACCTTTCTCATCTCAACAGGAAATAAAGATGAAAATAATGAAAAAAAATAACTTCTTAAAATGTGTGACTTCATCAGGACTGCGAAGGTTGATTAATTAAATAACATTATTTAAATTGATTAATAAAAATAGACCACAGTAGGCTGTATGAAGAAAACAATTCTGTCATTATACAATAAATACACTAATTAACAATGAGAGTGTTGTGCACAGCAGGGAAAAACAAGGACAGGTAGAAATGAATGTAATTATTTTTGAAAAAAAAAGGAGCAGCTAAATACAAATGCTTTGTGTTAATAAACTCCTTGGGCCATTTCTATGCAAGCATCACATTTGTAAGAGAGCCACTGTTTTTTCCATAAATCATTAACCCTTCATACATAGGTGCTGGAACAGGAGAAACTGCAGGTGCTGCTGCACCCCTGGTTTGAAGTGGTTTCCATTATATACAGGTTTTACAGTTTGGCTCAATGGCTCTCAGCACCCCTACTATACAAATTGTTCCAGAACCCCTGCCTGCAAAGATGTGTACATGAGCAGTCTATAATTTTGAAAAAGGGTAAACTGCAAATTTCCCATGGATTTAATCCTGAATGAAGACTAGTGATTTTAATATAATCTACAAAATTTAATTCTGAAATCAAAAGTGTTCTGAATGCAGCAATGGTTATTCAGAATATTTCATGTTTTGTCATGTTTACACCAACAGTTTGTGGTCCTGATGGTGCTAGGGAAATCACCCTTGTAGCTGAAAGAAGTTAACATTGACAACAAACTCATGAACTGCATCAACTCCCTCAACCAGAGTAGAAAATAGTTTGGCCAGTGGTGTAGTAGACAAGCCCAAGCCATTTTCAGCGCCTGTTACAAAAACAGTTCTAAACACCAGGTCAGCTTGTATTTCTAGAACACTTGCAGTAACATGTTCAAAACTCTTTGGTCCCAGCTATTCCTGTGGTCCAATCACTCACAAATTCAAATATGCTGGTGAGAAGGTCCTATTCTTCTCACCATTTATAAACAATAGGTTATTTCCTAGTGTAAATATACTCTCAGCGACTGAAAAAGATGAAATAATGTTCTGTGCATGGCGTACTGAAGTGTTCCCCTTTTCATTAAAACGAGTTCAATATGTACTACAAAGCTGAATAACAGAAATTAATACCTGTCATACAATCAGGGCAGAAGAGAAAAAATGGTTGCTGCCACTAGCAGTTGTGTGGTTGAGGAAATAATTAAAAAAAAAATCTGTGGATGAGAAGTTGTGGCACACTACAATACTAAGCCTGTGCTTTAATGTGTAGAAGGGAGCCACAGAGTATAGACATTATTTAGCAGTAAATATTTCTGAACTTACATTGTGAAGCCCAGACATGCACACCAATTGCAGGCTGGCTCTGTCTTCTTAGATATCCACTAAAATGATTATATTTTGCCACACTGGAGGTATGTAGTTTTGTTACTAGAAAGTCAATGCAGCTCTGTACTTGACATTGGGTTTTTTAATGTTCCAGAAAAATATACTTTTGCTTTTCCCCTCTGTCTCCCACATTTCTTCAGACCACTCCCCCATGATTTAAAGATTGTCTGTATAGAATCTTTTTGTATTGTATGTTGGCATGCCACTTCAGGAAGTGGTGCATAGATTTAGAAGGCAGGTTTTGTAGTAAATTACTAAACCATTCAGCTATTGGTCCCAGATCTATGGACAAAAGTAATATAAAATCAATAAAAGAAACACAAATACAGAGGAAGGAAATGCATTTGCAAGAAAATAGAAAATGCATTCAGATGAGTGCAATTCAGATGCTATAATGGAATCAGCAGTTTATTTCACTTTTCATAGGATTTCACTGTTTTAAAAGCTTATTAGTTAGTGATAAACATTTACACAATTTAAAGTGTCCATCTAAATCAGTGGTTCTCAAACTTTTGTATTGGTGACCCCTTTCACATAGCAAGCCTTTGTGTGACCTCCCTTATAAATTAAAAACACTTTTTAATATATTTAACACCATTACAAATGCTGGAAGCAAAGCAGGGTTTGGGGTGGAGGCTGACAGCTCGTGACCCCCCCATAACAACCTTGTGACCCCCTGAGGGGCCCTACCCCCAGTTTGAGAATCCCTGATCTAAATGGACCATATGGAACTATCAAGTCTCTCTACACACTTGATATTACCTTTGGTATTCCTTAATGGCCTTGGTTTATGGCTGTTTGTTGAAAATTCAATCTTCATTTGTAGGTAATTGTGCTAAACTGTTCACGTGTCCATAATACTAATTCTGATGGACTAAGCATCTAAATGTAGATATTCTATAAACTTTATGGACCAACGCAGAAAATATCCATTTGCTGATTTTCATTTTGTAATGGTTTATTTTCTCCTTAGTTCTAAGGTAGGATTAAGAGCACTAGAGGTTTTATGGTTCTTGATTGAACTGTAAGGACACTTTTACCCAGAAGATGAATCCCTTGACTATTCTTTTACCGGGAAAAGTAGGTCTGAGATCAGTTGTAAAACTTCAACACAATAGAAATCCCTCAAATGCAAAGAACACAGGAGTCCAAGACTATACCTTTCATTAAGCATGCTTTTTTAAAAAAAAAGTAACATCCAAACTTCGTTAGAGTCAATTTATTAAAATGATTTTGAAAATAGAAGTGCTAATCTTCATTAGGAAAATAAAAATGTAATTAACTTTGGGTTATGGCATACCTTCCATGAACTAGGAAATGTTAAAGTCCTTCTGTCATGGGGTGTATATACCCCATGCGATCCAGCAATCTAGGGGTTAAGGCAGCTACTGTCGGCCAATGCTGATTGGCAGCCTCACATCCCTATGTTTTGTATTTTGGCAATTCAGAACAAATATACTACAAACATAGAATAAAGGGGGATTTATAGAATCATGTTGGGTTAACAATCCAATTCATATACAAGAGAACAGAAAAAGATGAGTGAAACAACTTGGTTTTAACCTCTTTTGGTTGGAAATAACCTGGCCTTGAGATTAGGCAGCCTGCCCTAAACCTCACCCCTACTAAGCACAAGAGTTGCTGCAAGGTGGATAGGTCACATAGTTTGAGTTTCACTTTGATTTATTCTTGTGCTTGCTGGGATACAGAGAACACTCACAAAGGTACAAGGGCCTCATATTCACGTGACACACTAGTGATCATGTCCCCCCACTTGGAATGATGCCCTCAGTCAAGTTATCTTCAGGGAGTGAATCCAGAACCACTGGCTCTAAAAGCAAGAGCCTCTACTACTTGAGCTAAAGAACTAGATCCATTAGTTTGGAGATAGTAGCAAATTCATGTGTGGTACAGGCACTACAGCAGAACAAAGGCACACTTGGCCAGTGTGTTACATCCATAACAACTCAAAAAGGCTTAGCGATAGATGTTAGAATAAGAAATTTATAATTATTCATCCTGCATATGCAGCTTGGTTCAAACATATCACTGTGCATAAATCAACCAGAAACATTGAATTAAGGGACTTCAGGCAGAACAAATTTCCTTGGAACACATTAAATACCAAAGAGATGGGAGCTATAGAAAACCCTAAGACAGACAGATGGGATCCACTTCTTTGTTTTAGCTATTTGCACTCAAAACCCTCCTTCAGCCATCTTGCCTTAGCATCTGTCGGAACCTAACTTCAGCAAATCTTTCATGATGTTTTCATATTCAATCACCAATCCAGGCTTACGACTTTTTTGCAAGATATCACTTTAACTATTAGGTAATTTATATGACTGGTGATTTAAATGATCCAGCATGCACCATAGGACAGGTTGACTCCCAGATTGTTAAGACTAAGATAATTCTCTAGGATAATTACTGCCTCAGAAGAGCAGCCCCTGGTAAACTTTGAAGTCTGCTCCAGAATATTTCCCATTGCCTACCAAACCAGCCCCCTTTATTTCAACAGTCAGACTAAAGCCTATGAAGCCATGGTTACGTTCTGCAGTTTTTCTTGAGCACTATGTCTGAACAACAATCACAGGCCTTGCTGACACTAAGATGGAAGCTCATCTTGCATGAATAAGATTCTGGAAGGAAAAAAAAAATATATGGGACCTAAAGTGGCTTTTGAAAGAAACAAACCAATCATGGGCATTATTTTAACTTAAATAAGTCTTTTAAATGAGGGTTGGGTTTTTTAGTTTGGGGTTTTTTTAAGTAACTGTTTTGAATCAAACCAGTTTTCTTTTCTGAACATATGAGCTTGGATGCCAGAGTTAATGGTACTGAATGATTAAAAAAAAAAAAATTCTTCCAAGGACCTCTATAGACACACTGAGTTTCAGTTAACAGTAATGTAGGAAAGATTCAAACTGCTGAATCCCATGATCAGGACAAAACTTCTGAGGACGCAGAGCCCCCAAGAGAAGGAGACAGAATGCACCATTTTTAGCACACAGTATGTAGAGAAACAAACTACACATGATGGAATGATAACAGAGAAGCAGCAATGCAAGAAAGACTCAAACAGATGTTAATGGAATCAAGCTTCACAGTTGGTAGTAAAGAGCGCAACAGTAAATGACTCACTTCTCAGATAATGGTAATAAGAGTTATGGTTTATAGTAGACAAAAATGTGACAGTGATACATAAACCTCTTGAACCCGTGAAAATAAGCATAACTCAGCTCAGAAACACTAATAAATGTCAGTTATTATTTTCTCTTTCTTAATAACTTGTATTTATCTTACTAAAACTCCATTGGAATTGCATACTTTTTTGATACCAAGGCTGAACGGCTTGAAAAACAAAGCTCCAAGACAAGTGAAGGGTTAAAGAAAAGCTAAAGTACAAAGCAGAAAATTACTCAGAGATCACATAATGGCGACAAAATTCACAATTGTCTAGTGCAAAACTCAAAGCAGACACAGTTGTTTTCAAAACAAATGAATCAAGGACTGAAGAGAGGAAGATCTGTATGACTGCTGCTTGCAGGCATATCTGTGTTACCCACTCTTCAAAATTTCTGTTTAAAAGGAACACCATTTAAATCAGTCTAATCCTCTGAAGTAGAACTTTCATCATTTTTAAAGAATCACTGATGGAACAAAGAACTGAGATTGAATGTGTGGCTGCTATTTTTTCCCCAGCGAGCACCTGCCATTCTTCTGAAGAAGGAAAGAAAGAAAGAATTTGTTGAAGGTGTATTCACTGTTCGCATTTGCATCAGAGAATAGTTCACTAATACCATCATATATTTTTTATAATCCCCTGCCTCTTCATTTCTCTTATTTTCTTTTTCCTTTTCTCTTTGGTAATGCAAATTCATTCCCTAACCAGAGCTAAGAAGCTAAAAAGATTTAGGTCATGATTAAATGCTCCAGTAGCAGTGACTATCAGCAGATGAAAACCTATGAAAAGAAAAGGGTTCAATTTCTCAGTTAACTATGAGAAATATCCGATTCCATTGGTTCTTTTCATTTATTAGAAGTGTGCAATAGAAATAGCATGACTGGGTAATTTTAACAGCCAGTAAATTTATACAAGACATAGCTACATGCATCTTTTAAATTTGCACTGGGTGAGCAATTTATTATTTTTATTGGATATCAAAGAACAGAGTTACAGCAAATTTGTTTTCTTCAGGTTATCATCATATTGTAATAGGTATGTTTGCAATGATTTGGCAATAAGCTCAAACATGCTCACTCACATAGAATGATCATTGTCAAACCATGTGGCAAATTCCTTAGATCTCTTCCACTGATAAAGCCTGATCTAAATGGCTGTTTTCACAGTAGTGATTACTGAGCAAAGGATATAGTTTCCTGAATGCACTGGTAAATGTTTAGCAGATGAGTATAAGGAATATTTTGCAAACCATTCCTGCATGGAGTAGAACAGCTCCCAATCAGTGTTAATCTATTATCCCACAGTACTCTTGTAGGAAACAGTATAGTAATAACCTACTTATTATAAAGATACCAGTTTTTAAACATATTATATGTTATCACACACACACACACACATCTTAAACCTCAATGCATGTTGTAGGTTGCCAGGGCCTGCCTAATACAGCTACACTGAGGGGAATCAGTTTCCAAAATGGTTAGACTAATTAGCCACACTGCTAAAATGGTATAGGCGTCACTTTGCCAGGTGTTCACCGGTAACAGTATCTTGTACCTATGGCCCCTCCGCTTGCCAAGGCATCACACTATTTTCTAGGGAATGGATGTTTAATAATGTAGACGTAGCAAGGGTGTGTGGTCTCCCTCAAAGATGGATGGAGGGACAGCTGCAAGCCCCCTTAGTGGGCAAAGCTGGGACACCCATGCCATCCCTGTTAGAAGCAGTAGGGAGGGACAGGAACTTGAAGTATGAAAGGCCAGCGCCCCACATCACTTAGAGCAGAGCTGCCGGAGGAGAAGTACGTCTCTCACCCGCAGCTGGAGCTCAGATCCAACAGCAACGGCTGTGGTGCCAGAGATCTGCGAGGCCTGCCAGAGCTGTTGGTCTCTGGAGATGTTGAGGAGTTGCTGGGGCTGCCATTAGCTGTTTATCTCAGTGAGACGGACGACAACTCCAGCACCAATGTACCCCCCTTCGAACGGGAGTGTAGGAAGTAGCTCAGGGGAGCCAAATATAGTTTGGCTGTGTTGCTGACTGATAGCTGGCCAGCAAGTTGCAGCAGGATTTCCCTGCTAACCCAGTGGCAGAGTGGTCTGCCACTGTTAGGGCCCTGGGCTGGGATGCAGTGAAGTCGGGTGGGCCTGCGTCCCTCTACCCCTGCCAGCCCACCTGTGGGGTAGCAGCCTGTGTTTGTCGGTGGTCTGCCAGAGCCAGGACCCCTGACTGTTTGCTGCCCCACCCTGTTTGAGGGCCTGGGTGAATAGATTCCTTATTTTCTCTGCCCTGAATACCAGCCTGGGCCACCTAACTGCTTGATGCTTTGCCCTGCTGGAGACCCGGGGTTTGTGGACACTCCTGCCCTACCCTGACTGTAGGCTAGAGCCCCCTAACTGTTTGGTGCAATATCCAGTTGGAGACTGGGGCCCCAAGACTCAGTACTGGATTACCCCACTGAATGACAGAGAATCCAATGCTAATTCTCACCTGAACTGTGCTCTTTCAGGGGACTTGTAGTGAGAGGGTTGGCCTCTCTCCCAGGCAAATGGAGGTGCAGCCGTGACCGCCTTACAGTAGATAAATTATCAGACACTTTGCTGAATGCTGAAATTGATATTGAGTCTGTCATGTCATATTTATACATTGAAGCAGAACCTTGCTAGCCAAAACCATATTTGAACAGGGATCTGATACAATCTCCTTGTGGAAATGCATTCACTGCTGGAAAAAATGCAGGCCAGGACATCTGACACATTTGTTAGAGGTATAGTTTCTGTGCATTATTAAGCACACTATTTGTCCATGTGCATTTTTTTTTCTTTATACACTTTCATACAATCAGGCCCAGGGACTTGATAAAGGCCAGGATGAGGGCTCTGGCTATCTGGGGAGAAGCAGAAGATGGACCTTACAGATGTTTTGGTGGCATGATTTCAGCACAGATTGGATATGCTGTACAAGAGGGAGGGAGGGATTGAAGGTGATCCCAAGACCATGTCCCTGGTGGTGTTGTCAAGAGTGACTGTGGGGAGTTGAAAGGGTTTTGCATGCAAGGGCAAGAGAGCATTTCTGGCTATGTTAAGTTTCAGCTGATGTCAAGACATCCCAGAGGAGCTGTCAGAAAGATCAACATTCAACTTTAAGGTAGTTAAAATTTCTCACAGATCCAAGCTATTCCTCAGCTACAGCCTGGTATATCAGTCATACTTGCCTCACTTCCTAGCAATGGGTTCCAGATTTTCTCATTATATTGGCTGAATATTTGTTCACCAAACTAAATTAACAAACTGGTCTGTCCAATCACTTACAAACCAGATTTTTAGCTCTGGCTGAGGAATGGCCAGTGTGACTCAGGTGGGTGCATGAGGGTGTGTAGCTTAGGAGTGTATATCTGTAGAGGACCAGTCCTTCAGCACAAATCTTCAATACTGCCTAATGGTGCTCTACATTACATTGGCTGCCAATGGGCCTGTATCAAAGGATCAGCAGGACATAGAGAAATCCTGAATACATCCCATTTCCCACCCTTGTGCTCACAGCGGGAAATGGGTTGGTGAAAGAGCCACGACGTTAGCTGTATGCTGCAGAGAGGATCCCCTCACCCCTGCCCTTGGGCGATCCTTCCATTTCTCTCTCTGTTGGATTCCACCAAGAGTGTGGTGTGATACATGAGTCACTTAAATCCCTCATGAGCAACATCTTGGGTAGTCCTTCCTGACAATGGTGAAAATATTTAGTATATTCAACTTTCTTCAAGGGCTCTGAAGATACTTAACAATAACTAAGAGTAAACTGAAAACTTTATTTTTCTTTACTTTTATCCAAACTGCCTGTGCTCTGTCAATTAAGTATTGATTCTGCAGAGAGAAAATATGCATCTTTCATCAATATTGTAACTCCTTTTTGCTACTTTATTTTGCTTTTCCATTGGGAAGGTGAGTCTCATAAACCCAGTCCTCAGCTGTACCAACTGAGGAGAGCTCTGGCCCTAGAGCTTGTGTTATTTAAAAAAAAAAAAAAAAAGTCCCCGTATCTCCTTTATTTTACATACTAATTTTACTCATCCTTGAAAATAACCTCCAGCTCAGGAACTTTAATACATATGTTCTTCACCCTACGAAAGACATGCTTTTCAATTTCATTTTTTCCCTAAGTTCTCCTTTCATTTGTCTATATGCTATTTCCTGTAATATTAACCAATAGCTATATTGGGCTTGATTCTGATCTCATTTAAACTGGGTTTATACATATTTGATTCCCACTGAGACCAGCAGCAAACCCATTTTCTTGGGACCCAGGAGACTCTTTCTCCTGTGTTATTACTATCCTAGCACAATGGCCAGGTTAGCTAACTTCCCATGTTAATAACCAATTTAGTTTCCCCCATCTATTTAATAACTCATTAAGTTTGAAGGCCAGGTTCCTTTATCATATTTTACCCTTTCATCTGATTCAGTCTAGTAACCTCTCCTAATAAAAGTGAGAGAACATGCTGTAAAGATGAAAGTGTATCAATGCACACTCTACTGTAAGCCTGCATTTCAGGGGAGTCTGTGTGTCACCCCAGCTGTGCTATAGCAAATGACTACAGAGAAGCTTTCCAGCTGATCTAAACACATCAAACAGTCAAAAAATGTAAAAATGAGGTTTAGTGTGCTCCCTAATTGTCAGGAGCGTGGGCAGTTTGCAATCTATTGTCCCAGGTCTCATTTTTTAATGCACATAGTAGTAGCTCTGGCCAAATCTCATCCGCTGTCATCACAGATAAATCAAAGTATTTTTTTTGTAGAAACTCACAACAGGCTGTCAGAAAGTTTTCTAGTCATTTCTCCCTCTTGAATTCAGAGTCACTGAAGTGGTGTCAGTGCCTATTAGCATAATAATGTTGACCAAGACACTTCTGCCTCTCACTTTCATACCAAACATGCCTTTTTTCCCCCACAATTGCTTGTCCTTAGGAAGACAAAGAAAGTTCAGAGCTGCTTTACTGGGAAAAAAAAAAAACAACTAGATAAACTGTTGCAGAATCCTGCAGGCTTTTTGAGAACACGTCAGGGCTTGTCTACATCAGAAAGTTGCAGCGCTGGTGAGGGAGTTACAGCGCTGCAACTTAGGAGGTGTACACATCTGCAGGGCACCACCAGCGCTGCAACTCCCTGTTTGCAGCGCTGGCCGTACTCCCGTTTTGTCTCGGGTGTAGAGGATCCAGCGCTGGTGATCCAGCGCTGGTAATCAAGTATAGTCACTTACCAGCGCTTTTCTTGACCTCCGTGGAATAAGCAGGTATCCCAGCATACCTGAGGAAGCCTCTGGTAATCAAGCTGGTCTCCTTCCCCGGCTTGCTCTCGCGTTCCCCGAACCCCGAGCAAGCAGGTCTCCTTCCCTGAGGTTTGCTGGGTGGTTCCGGGAAGGCGAGAGCAAACCGGGGAAGGAGACCAGCTTCGCCGCGGTTTGCTCTCGCGTTCCGCGAACCCCGAGCAAGCAGGTCTCCTTCCCTGAGGTTTGCTGGGTGGTTCCGGGAAGGCGAGAGCAAACCGGGAAAGGAGACCAGCTTCGCCGCGGTTTGCTCTCGCGTTCCGCGAACCACCCTGCAAACCGCAGGGAAGGAGACCTGCTTGTTCGGGGAACGCGAGAGCAAACCGCGGCGAAGCTGGTCTCCTTCCCCGGTTTGCTCTCGCGTTCGCCGAACCCCCGAGCAAGCAGGTCTCCTTCCCTGCGGTTTGCAGGGTGGTTCGCGGAACGCGAGAGCAAACCGCGGCGAAGCTGGTCTCCTTCCCCAGTTTGCTCTCGCCTTCCCCAAAACCCCTTGAAGCCGCCCAACAGCGCTGCAGTGTGGCCACATCTAACACCACTTGCAGCGCTGGTTGCTGTAAGTGTGGCCACTCTGCAGCGCTGGCCCTATACAGCTGTACTAATACAGCTGTAACAACCAGCGCTGCAAAATTTTAGATGTAGACATGGCCTCAGTTAGACATGAAAAGGATAAACTTAGCTCAATTGTGTTTACCTTTTTAAGGTATCCTTGGGCTATAAAAACTACCTTCACTTCTGTTCCCCATAACCTAGAATTAGAGTTTGTGGCTGAATTCAGGCTTGATACAACTCCACTGAACTCCAACTCTCTGCTTATGCTCCAATGCACTGGAATTCCTGGTTGGTGGCAGCGCTACAAGTACTAAGCTGGTAACTGAGCTTAGAGGAATTCATGCTGGTACCCCATCTTTTGGATGCTAAGGTTCAGAGTGGGGAATTGTACCATGACAACACTACTTCCAGTATAGGTCAGTGCCTACACCACACAATTTGACCCTGAATAGTGGCCTATAGCTGTGGACCCCTTGAGCAGGGGGTTGGACTAGATGACCTCCTGAGTTCCCTTCCAACCCTGATATTCTATGAAATAGCTTTGCAAAATGGTCCTAGGTTGACTCGAACTGAACCCAAAAGACTGCATTCTAAAAATCCATTCCCAGGTGCTGAAGTTACAAGGAGGAAAATTGTAGGGAAGTTGCAGCCAGATGCTCTATGTACTTATTCCCTCACTTCTCAGACAGTGACTGTCTAGGAGCATCAGCCTCACTTTGGTTCAGATCATCTGCATGAATGGCCTCTACATTTCCTCTTAGCATTCACACTAAAAATAACATATCACTGGACAAAGTCCTATCAGCACCATGACATTAAGTTAACAGTTCTTGCTTATACTTCAGAGATAAGGACAGACAAATATGGATCACACACTATGTATGTTCCTGGCTCAACATTCTGACTATGTCAGCCCTTTGTAAGTTCCTCCACTAGTTCCCTCATTTCCACCATATCAAACACAAACATTTTGTCCTAACCTGAAAAGCCCCCCACAGTTTAGCCCAGCCACACCTATTGTCCTATGATCTTATTATGAGATCATCCCCTGCCTGCATTCCACCAACAATGTCAGCCTTGGCCACCTGCTTGTCCACTTCTCCCACAACTATCTTCATGCTTTTCTCCCATGCTGCTCTGTACACATGGGAAATCACTCCCAGTCAAAACACATAAACTAACACCCTACTCTCCTTCAGCTCTTTCCTTAATGCTCACCTCTGCTGTAATGTGTAGAGAAAACTGCCATCATAGGCTAAAAGAAGTTGGTAAGTCATGATGACTGATACCGCTTTGTACTTAAATCAGGGATTCAATCACTTTGTTATGTGTGAAGAATATAGCATAGCCTAGCTAAAATTCCAGCACATACGAAAAGATTTGAGTATGTATTAGTGAATCTGTTAATTAGTTTAGTTTAGAATCAGTCTTTTCAGAACTTTAGCATGCTATGTCAGACCATTTTCTTGTCGCAACTGATCTCAGAAATGAAATAACACAGACACTTCAAACTTTCCATAGAGTTAAAGGTCATGGAAACCTTTGGCAGAGGACCCACCTGAAGCCTTTTTTAAAGAAGATTAACAGTCAGTTTTTTCGGTTCTTCCCAACTGAAAATTTCTCCTCCAGAGGGAGTTTGTGCATATGCACAGTATGATACCATCCTTAACTGCACAATCACATAATATTTTTTTCCACAGAAGCCCTGCATCATTCAGTGCACAAAACAGACAGTGCTTGCTGAATGAGCAGCTATTCTGTATTTTAGTGAATCCTTAATGGCAAAGTGTGGCCGTAGGCCTTATTTACTGCCCACTATTTAAACCCTGCTCTGAATTATGAATCTTTTCATGTGCTTTCCTACGGTGCTTGTAACTATAATATCTGAGGGCTAAATTCACAAAAGGAATTAAGTTGCCAGTTTAGGTACCTAAATCCCAGAATCAGCCCCACTGGGATTCACAGTACCCCTGCTCAGCTGCTGCTGAATCCTTTAAGCACCTAAACTTGCTCAACACCTAAATGTTTTGCAGTAAAAGTTCCCTGGAAACCTACATTTTTGCCTTTGCACATGTCTACTTCTGCTATAACTTATCCACATCTTGGTAGATATTCACTCGAACAGCAAAAGACACCCCCCTGACACTAGAGCAACCCCCTGAAAATTAAAGGGTAAGATTTTGTTTTTTAAGTGTGGGCAAAATAAGTTTTAATTCATTTTTGGAAAATGCTGAACTTATTTGTTCATTTATTTAGGAACTTTCTAAATAAATGCAGCCTAAAGCAAACACCTGACATGAAAAATCTCAGCCAGAACAGTTAACACTTGCTAATATTATGAAGAACTGAAAACAGGGTTTTACTATAACGAGCAGTGTTGGGCAGCCATAAGTATAGGCATATAGCTATTAGTTCTACCAAAAATATACAGTTTACCATATACCTATAGTAGTGGAGAGAAATATTTTAGAATATTGCCAGAATCTTTGCAATGTCCTAGTAAGAAATAATGAATTAAATAATTCAATACATTATGAAGATCATAATATCCCTAGAAAACATATTGCTGGTTTCTGGACAATACTGAATAGTATTGTGTGTGTGCATGTGCACATGTATATAAGATAGCATCTGGCCAAAGTCAATAGTATTAATATATGCCTAATCATAATGGCAGTTTACTTAAGATGTTTATTACCATTTTCTATTGTTTAAGGTCTATGCTTTTGCTGTTGCCTGAGTACTGAAAATAGACCTGGCATATCCTTTGGCTTCATAGACAATTGTCTCTGCAGCATTGTAGAAAATGTGTGTTAATGGGATAAGGCAGGCTTTAAAACAAACAGACAAACAAACACTGTTTTGCTGGATGAACATAAAGCTGCTTTCCCTATCTTTCTACTTCTGCAACTCACAGGAAGATTATGAGTCCCAAGGTAGCTCATGGGTCTTTGTAAACTAAAAATAGGAAATTTGAGCTCCTTTTTTCATGGAGAAAGCTCTGTTAAAAACAGAAATATTTTCCTTGTTTGTATATAACAGGCATAGTAGAATAATAGCATAATTCTAATCAATGGAGAAATTAAATGGGGGGGGAGGATTTGGAGCAGCAAAGTATGCAATACAATATAAAACCTCATTTGCCTCCATTTGGTTTCTCTATATCCCACCCTCTGCCATTTTCACTAAAAACATACTTCAATCCCCTTGTTTTCCAGAAACAAAAAGAAAGAACTTTTGAACTTCATCAGTTAAAAAAAAAAAAAAACCAAACCTCCACAGACACTTTCTTCTTCTGATAGTTATGTTGCCACTGGGACTTGAAGCAATATTTCTTTAAAGATTTTTTTATATTAAAATATTCCAACAGGGTTCATAAATTTGTTTAATGCATAATCTTTTGTAGTTCTTTGTCCGAATAATGTACTTTTCAAGTACAAATATATATATATATATATATATATATAGAGAGAGAGAGAGAGAGAGAGAGAGAGAGAGAGAGAGAGAGAGTGTTACAATTCATTTTGATCACTTAAACCTGTTCTCAGACTACTCAAACAATGGAATGATTCCTTGAAATAGTTTGCTAATATTTACATGCTGCAGAAGAAGCATCTATTTAGTATCTGCTACTCCTGCTATGATAATATTCTCTCTGATTAAGAGAAAAGATTTCCATTGACATGGACTATAAACCATTTTTATTGCACTATCATTTATTAATCTCTTTAGCACAGCTTACCATGTGCTTTTATTGTCCACAAGCTTCCCTTAACTTAATGTGATGTACATAACTTCTGTGGAACCCAAGGCCATACAGTGTGTATGTCTACAAGCTCTTATGGGTGATCCTGCATTATTCTACATGTACATTATGGGTTAAAATAAAAAAAATCCCATTTCAGATCTATATGGCAGATCACAGTTCCACTATTCTGCAATTCCTGCCTCTGTTGAGCTACGGATGTCATCAGTGGGAGATCAGGATATGTACAGAAAGAAGAACATTGGGAGATGAGATCCAAGAGGATGAAAGAAGAGTTTTGCTCTATACTGCAGATTAATGAGACTATGGAATAATAGTGAAGTGCTCTGGTAAAAAGCAACCTTGAATTCGCTAATGATGATAGTTACAGGGTGGTTTTGTAGTAACGTTAAATCAAATACACGTCTTTGCATGTCTCTACTTACTCACAGTATGTGAACTGTTGCATTTTCCTGTTATGATTAGCATTATCCTGCATAAAAGCACTGCAGTCATATTTGTTTTCTGAGAAATGGGCCTGTCGGCTACACACACTGTGGAAAGTGTGTCGGGGTAGTGTTCATAACCAGCTATGAATAGTTGTGGAAAGCTCTTCACTTGAAAAAAGAAAACTGTCTTTTAAGTCTATGTTCATTTCTTCTAGACCAAGGGCCTGCTCTCACTTAAATTTAATAGGATTTTTTCCATATAGTTCAATAGGGTCAGGACTCGGTAAAAATATTTTGCAAAGAGCAGAGAAGAATATTGATGGAAGAGGAATTTTTACATGCTGAATCAAAAGTGTAAGGGAAAAGTGAGTATCTGGGCTTAGCAAACATTCAAACTCTACTATAATATTTAAACATTACTAATAATCCAAATATATCCGAAACACCCAGAAAGAGGTTTAAATCAGTTAGTTTTTGTATTAATAGATATTAATGCCAGAAGGGGCTATTGGATAATCTAGACTGACCTCATGTATATCAAATGTCCTTAAATTTTTACCTAGCTACTCCAGTACTGAGCCCTAAAACTTGTGTTTAATTAAAGCATATCTTCTAGAACAGCATTGAGTCTTTATCTGAAGACATCAAGAGATGGTAAATCCACTATTTTCATGGTAATTTGTTTCAAACTGTTCATCCTCCTCGCTGTTAAAAATTTGTGCTTTATTTCTAATTTGAATGTGTCTGGTTTAAGTCCCAGCCATTGATTCTCATTCAGCCTTTGTTCACTATGATCCCAAAATCCCTTTCAGAGTCACTGCTTTCCAGGACACAGTCCCCCATTCTGTATATATAGCCTGCTTTTTTTTTGTTCTTAGATGTATGTCCTTGCATTTGGCTGTATTAAAACATATTTAGTAAACTCAGAGACCTTGTAGTTAAGGTCTCATGGGAAGAATATCTACAGGAGAGTTGGAAGTTTCTCAGAGACAACATTAAAGGCACACGGTAAAGTATCCCAATGTGAAGGAAAAAGAGAGGAAGAATAGTAGGAGGAATATGGCTCATCAGGATGTCTGTAATGACCTGAATGTAAACAGGAATCCTACAAAACATGGAAACATGGACAAATTGCTACAGATAAGTACAAAAGAATAGCACAAGCCTGTAGGGACAAAAATCAGACAGATAAAAGGCACAAAATGAGTTACTTAGCAAGGGATATAAAGGTCAATAACAAGTTCTTTAAATACATCAGGAACAAGAAAGGAAGGCATAGCTAACAGTGGATGAGATGAAGAAGGCTGAGATGTTAAACGAGTATTTTGCTTCAGCCTTTAATAAAAAGGTAAATTATGTCCAGATATTAACACAATAAATATTAACAATCAGTGGGAAGGACTGCAAACCAAACTAGGGAAAGACAATCTTGGAACCTTAGCAATAGCTAAGGCCCTGCCAATTTCACAGTCATGAAAAATGTGTCACACACTGTGAAATAAGCCTTTGCCCAGGAAATCACCTCTGTGCTGTTGGTTGTGTCCCAGCTAGGGGGGGCTCCTAGCTGCTAGTCCAGCCAGGCTTGGGAGGGACAAGACTTGTCCTTCGCCTGCATGGCCACTCTCAGAGGGAAATCAGACCCACTTCCAAGTGCCTTCCCCTGCTGCAGGAAGCTCTGGGGCTTGTCAGCAGCCTCAGAGGTTCCTGCAGGTGGAGGAGGCTTATGGAGGTTGGTCCAATCTCCCCCTGCTGCTGGGAGCACTACTGCAGGGGGGGGGCTCCTACCTGCGAGTCACCTCTGGGCTGGAGAGGGACAGGACTTGTACTTCCTCTGTAGAGGGAGGAGGAAAGATCAGATCCACCTCCAGGTACCTTCTGGGTTGGGACCCCTACGGTTACAACACTGTGAAATTTCAGATATAAACATCTGAAAATGTGAAATTGACCAATTCAAAAATCTCTGACCATGAAATTGATAAAAATGGACAGTGAATTTTGTAGGGCCTCAGCAATAGTCTTTAAGAACTCATGAAGGACAGGTGAAGTCCCAGACGACTGGAGAAGGGCAATCATAATAGGTATATTTAAAAACAAAAAACAAAACAAATAAAAAGGAACAAAGAGAACCCAAGGAATTATAGATCAGTCAGCCTAACTCCAATACCTGGAAAGATACTGGAACAAATTATTAAATCATCAATTTGTAAGCACATAGAGGATAATAGGGTTACTAGGAATAGACTACATGGATTTGTCAAAAACAAATCATGCCAAACAACCTAAGTACCTTCACTGAGCAGGTTACTGGCCTAGTGGATAAGACTGAAGTTGTAGATGTAATATATCTTGCTTTTACTAAGACTTGGCACAGTTCCACATGACATTCTCATAAGCAAAGTAGGGAAACGTGGTCTAAATAAAATTACTCAGGAGGGTGCAAAAATGATTGAAACACAGTGATCAAAGAATAATTATCAAGAGTTTGCTGTCAGACTGGGAGGGGGAATGCAGTGGGGTACCATGGGATCTGTCTTGGGCTTGGTACTAGCCAATGTTTTCATTAATGACTTGGATAATAGAATGGAGAGTATGCCTATAAAATTTGTGAGTGACACCAAGCTAGGAGTAGTCCTTTGGAGGACAGGATTAGAATTCAAAATGACCTCGACAAATTGGAGAGAGTCTGAAATCACCGAGATGAAATTCAATAAAGACAAGTGCAAAGCAGTATACTGAAAAAGAAAAAAAAAAAATCAAATGCACAATGACAAAATGGAGAACAACAGGCTAGGAAGTACAATTGCTGAAAAGGATCTGAATTGCTGAAAAGGACTGAATATGAGTCAAAAATGTGCTCCAGTTGTGAAAAAGGCTAATATTATTCTGGAGTGTTTTCACAAGAGTTTTATATGCAAGACACAGGAAGTAATTGTCTCACTGAACTCGGCACTGGTGAGGCTTCAGCTGGAGTACTGTGTTCTGTTCTGGGTGCGGGTGCCACGCTTTAAGAAAGATGTGGACAAATTGGACAAGTGTCCAGAGGAGAGCAATAAAGAGGTTTAGAAAACCTGATCTACAAGGAAAGGTTGTTTGTTTTTTTTAAAAAAAGACACATTTAGTATTGAGAAAAGAAGACTGAGGGGGAAACCTGATAACAGTCTTCACATATGTTAAGTGCTGTTATAAAGAGGATGGTGATCCAGTTTTCTCCACATCCGCTAAAGGTAGGACAAGGAAAATTTAGGTTGGGTATTAGAAAATATTTTCCAACTAAGGATAGTTAAGCACTGGAATAGGCATCCAAGGAAGGCTGTGGAATCCTTGTCATTAAAGGTTTTAAAGAGCAGATTAGAGAAACATCTGTCAGGGATAGTCTAAGTGTACATGCTCTTGCCTAATTGCAAGGGCTGGGCTACAGGACATTTTGAGGTCCCTTCCAGCCCTACATGTCTATGATACCTTGTTTGAATGGGCTCAGCTTACCCAGTGATCCAGTTTAGTCTGTATGACAGTCCTGTCCTCATCATTCATCAGTTTTTATGCAATCCACAAATTTTTATAAGCAGTGATTTTATATTTACTTCCAGATCATTGATAAATATATTTAATATTAAGAATATTACAGGAAAATAGAGAAGAAGACATAGAACTACTCCTACATAGTACTCCTATTTATGGTACACAAACCTAAGATTATATATTTTATAGCTGTGAAAAGACCATTTTGTGGAGCAATCAGTCAGTCAAATATTGAGGAACAAGATGCAAAGTAACTTTATGGGGCAAAATAACTCTAATTAGGGCAAAGAAAGAGAGATTGATATATCAGAACATGAAAGGGAAGACGGAGGGAAGGCCAGAAGACAGACCAGGGCCAACTTGACCCTTAACCATATTTGTTCCTGTAAGATTTTTTTTTAATTATTATTTATTAGAATTTAACATTAAAGTGTTAGAATAAATCAGTCACATTTTGTCTGTCTGACATTATGCTGTCACACAGAGATGACAGAGGAGTGATTTTCACTGGTGAAGCCCTCAGAAAAGGCCAAAAATTTAAGGCCCTTCCTTACATTAAGTAGTGCCTTCTACCATAAGTAGTCCCATTGAAATTACTGGAGAACTATGTTGTCTTATGTGCCTTCTCTCTCTCTCACACACACACAAAACTTTCAGATGTTCAGGGCTATTTGTGGGGTGCAGCTGAGTGCCTAATGGCTTCCATATTTATCTGTGCACTCACTGCAGCAATTAACTTACTAAGTAATGTGCTTTCACAGTGAAACGATATTTTGAGTCTGAACGAGCAACAAAAAATCTTCTATCTATTCTGTGTTCAATGCAGCAGATCTGAAGTAATGATGAGAAATTTAGGCTCAGTTTTTGTAGAAAATTGTTTTCTTAGTAAGCTTTCCAGGGAAGTCAAATACTGTCTTTATTGCAGACAATATGTAGATCCCACCAGGGGGTAAATTATTAATAGTAAAATCTTCAACATTTAATGAGCACCTGCTATGCAGTGTGGGTCAGTTTTTTTGATGAAACATTTACAAACCACTTATTATAATTAGCATAATTAGGCCTTTTGAATTGCTGCCCCATTTGAAGAAAACCAGATTCTCAAACCTACTTTGTAGGTGATTATAATACCCATTGATTTAGATGAGTTTCCAGCTGTTCAGGCATCATTTATTAGATTCACATATTTTATGGGAAAAATGCTTTGTAGCAGTCATAGGAACATAGGAATTTCCTTACCTGATTAGACTAGTTGTCCATCCTAAACCAGTATTCTGTCTCTGCCAGTGGCCAGTTCCAGATGATTCAGAGGAAGGGTTTGCCTTTTTCGTTTACAGCCTTTTCCATTTAGGCTGTAAGCTGTTTGGATCAGGGACTGTCTTTGTACAGCTCCTAGGATAAAGGGACCCCATTTCAGATGTGGGCTATAGACATTTCTCTCTCTCTCTAAAAAGATTAATAATTCCCTTCTTCTGGCATTTTGAGAAAGAAGGTAAATAAATTGGGTGCTACTATTTACCCTATATACCGTTCATTGGTTTGTCTATCTCTTTCATGTGTCCTCTTAATTATTTCTTCTCTAAACAATTTCAGTCTTTCAGTTTCAATTCATATGAAAGTCTTTCAATACTTTTGATGATGATCTTGGAAAACCTTCTGTTCTTCTTCGAGTGATTGCTCACATCCATTCCAGTTAGGTGTGCGCGCCGCGCGTGCACGTTCGTCGGAAACTTTTTACCCTAGCAACTCCAGTGGGCCGGCAGGTCGCCCCCTAGAGTGGCGCCGCCATGGCACCCGATATATACCCCTGCTGGCCCACCCGCTACTCAGTTCCTTCTTACCGCCGTGTCGGTCGTTGGAACTGTGGAGCGCGGCATAGCTGTCCTCCACGTCCCTAGCTCTCCTTGTTCTACGTTGATAGTTAGTAGTTAAGTGTAGTTAGTTATATAGTTAATAGTGTAATTAATATTGTAGATCTTCGTTAGCCGGTTTGGGCTGTAGCCCTTCCCGGCACCCGGCACCGGGTTCATGCCTGGTTCTCCGGGCTTCAAGCAATGTGCGGCCTGTAAGAAGCCGATGCCGACCAGCGACCCTCACGACGCATGTCTAAAGTGCCTGGGGGAATCGCACAGGTCGGACAAGTGCCACATTTGCAAGGCTTTTAAGCCTAGAACAAAGAAGGAGAGAGACCAGAGACTTAGGACTCTCCTCATGGAAGCGGCACTCGACCCGGCAGCTTCGCAGGCCGTCATCTCGGCACCGGCACCGGATCGCGCCGGCACCGGAAAGACTCCCCGGCACCGACCTTCCCCGGCACCGGGTGCAGAAGCAAGACCCTCGAAGTCTGCAACTCCATCCAGGCAGACTCGAGTGGAGCGCCCGGCACCGACATCTGCCGCGGCACTACCGGCACCGTCGACTCCGGGCCCGGTGGGTCCGTCGAGTCCGGTCCCGCCGAGCTCCCCCATAAGATCTGGGGTTGAGCTATTGGTCCCATCAACACCAGAGACCTTCGCCTCGGCACGGGACCTCATTGCCCTGACTGAGTCAACTCAGCCTCCACCCCCGGTACCTCCGGTGCGGGTAGCGTCCAGGGGCAAGCCCATGATGACGGCGCCGTCTCGGGACTCACGCTCGCGGTCGAGGTCCCGACCCCATGGTCGCTCAAGATCCCGCCGCCGCTCGCAGTCCCGGCACCGCTCCCCGCGGCGGTACCGGTCGTACTCGCAGCACCGATCGGCCTCCAGACGTTCACGGTCTGGTTCCAGCCGCCGATACCGGCACCGGGACTCTAGGAGCCAGTCCCGCCGTCGATCAGCGCACCGGTCGACCTTCCGGCACCGAGCTGGTGGCAGGTCCCGGTCCCGGTCGACCTCCCGACACCACGTCGGTGGCAGGTCCCGGTCCCAATCCCGGCACCGAGGCAGCGGCCGGTACCGGTCCCGATCCCGGCACCGAGTCCAAGACAGAACCCGGTCCCGATCCCAGCACCGGTATGACTCCCGGTACCGGTCCCCGGCACCAAGAACATCTTCGGCGCCAGAACGGGGAGACTCTTACCAGCCACGGTCGGCCCCTCCATGGCCTTCCAGACAGCCGTCGGTGTCATCGCAGGCGGACAGCGTATACGCGCTGGGCACTGACAGACAAGCGGCTCTTTTTCAAGACCCTCCGCAACAGGACCAGGGTCCGCAGCAGTGGGGGTTCTGGACACCCTGGGCGTACCATCAAGCCCAGGGCCCCCAACAGCTTCCCCCTAGGCCTGCAACGGCAGAGCACAGGGCGCCGGAGGCATCGTTGTCTCGCCCCCCTCCCTCCCCGGATGGGGAGGACAGGTCAAAGCAACAGGACCCTGATCTCCCTCCTGAGCCAGAGGCGAGGGCTGAGGCAGACCCCCCGCTGGACACACTCTTGCCAGGGGTCTCCTCATCCTCTTCTCCCGATGAGGCGGTGGCTGGCACTTCCTCTAATAGCCCTCCTCCGCTAGATCTCAGGGCACATCAGGACCTCCTCAGGCGCGTAGCACAGAATCTGAGCCTGAAAGCTGAGGAGGTCTCTGAGATCGAGGACCCCGTCGTCAGCATCCTGTCCTCCGATGCTCCCACCAGGGTCGCCCTACCCTTCATTCGGACGATCCAGGCCAACGCCAATACAATCTGGCAATCGCCGGCCTCCGTCCCCCCTACTGCACGGGGCGTCGAAAGGAAGTACATGGCCCCCTCCAAGGGCTATGAGTACCTCCATATTCACCCGACACCATGTTCCCTGGTGGTACAGTCGGTGAACGAGAGGGAGCGTCATGGACAGGAAGCCCCAGCCCCCAAATCCAAGGAGGCCAGGCGTATGGACCTCCTCGGCCGCAAGGTTTATTCGGCTGGGGCCCTTCAGCTCAGGGTTTCCAATCAGCAAGCCCTTCTTAGCCGCTACGCATTTAACTCGTGGGTGGCAGCGGATAAGTTCAAAGAGCTGCTGCCACAAGAGGCGCGTCAAGAATTTGCGGCGATTCTTGACGAGGGCAAGAAGGTCGCACGAACCTTGTTGCAGGCCTCCTTGGACGCTGCAGACTCGGCTGCCCGTACCCTTGCCTCGGGGGTGACGATGCGCTGCATCTCCTGGCTTCAGGTTTCTGGCCTTCCTCCGGAGCTCCAATACACCATCCAGGACCTCCCGTTCGAAGGCCAGGGCCTGTTCTCGGAGAAGACAGACCCCAGACTGAAAAGTCTTAAGGACAATCGGGTCATTATGCGCTCCCTCGGTATGCACACGCCTGGGACGCAACGCAGACCCTTCCGGCCGCAGCAACAGCAGCAGCGTCGGCCATACCCCCAGTTCCGCCAGCGGCAGGACCTTAATAGGCGCCGCGGCAGAAATGGCAGGCGCAGGCCGTCGGGCAATCAAGGGGGGCAAAACCAAAGCTCCTCTAAAGCCCCACCTGGACCCAAACCTTCATTTTGAAGGTGCGCCCGAGGGCGTAATACCAGTATCCCCCTTGGATCCTTTCCCCCCATTTTCCAACCGCCTTTCGTTTTTCCTCTAGGCGTGGTCCCGGATAACATCCGACCGCTGGGTCTTACGCACGGTGCAGACGGGATACCGTCTGCAGTTTGTATCATTTCCTCCCTCCCGCCCCCCATCCTCGTCCCTCTTCAGGGACCCCTCTCACGAGCAATTCCTTCTCCAGGAGGTACAGACGCTCCTCAACAAAGGAGCTATAGAGGCGGTTCCGGAAAACGAAAAAGGCAAGGGGTTTTATTCCCGCTACTTTCTGATCCCCAAGGCCAAGGGAGGCCTCAGGCCTATCCTCGACCTGCGAGAGCTCAACAAATATCTAGTGAAGTTGAAGTTCCGCATGGTATCCCTGGGGACCATTATCCCATCCCTGGATCCTGGAGACTGGTATGCCGCCCTCGACATGCAGGACGCTTATTTTCATATTGCAAGATGGCCACACCACAGACGATTCCTTCGGTTTGTGGTTGGCTGCCTTCACTACCAATTTGCGGTCCTCCCATTTGGCCTTTCTACGGCTCCGAGGGTATTCACAAAATGCATGGCCGTCGTTGTGGCACATCTTCGGCGCAGTCGCATTCACGTGTTCCCTTACCTCGACGATTGGTAAATTCGGGGCACGTCGGAGCTGCAGGTCTGCAGCCACGTCCGCAGGATCACCGGCCTGTTTGCTACCTTGGGCCTCATGATCAACGTGGACAAGTCCACCCTGCTCCCATCGCAGAGGGTGGAGTTCATTGGAGCCGTCCTGGACTCCACTGTGGCCAGGGCCCTTCTACCGTTGCCGAGGTTCCAGTCGTTGTCAGCGATCGTTCAGCGTTTGCTGGCAGCCCCCCTGACATCGATACGGACATGTCTAACCCTGTTAGGCCATATGGCAGCCTGCACATTTGTGACCGGGTATGCACGGCTCCGCATGAGGCCCCTCCAGTCTTGGCTCATCGCACATTACCGGCCAGCAAGGCAGTCACTGGACACGCTGATCACAATCCCCTAGGGGGTGCTGGATTCTCTCAGTTGGTGGCTAGACCAGTCCGTCGTGTGTGCGGGGCTCCCATTCCACCCACCCCAGCCCTCAGTGTCCCTAACGACGGATGCCTCAGATCTCGGCTGGGGGGCCCACCTGGGAACCCTGAGGACACAGGGCCTGTGGTCCCCACAGGAGGTGAAGCTACACATCAACATGTGGGAGTTGAGAGCGGTCCGCCTTGCTTGTCAAACGTTCTGTCATCAGCTTCGGGGTTGTTGTGTAGCGGTATTTACCGACAACACGACGACCATGTACTATATCAACAAGCAGGGCGGCACCAGATCCTCTCCCCTATGTCACGAGGCGATGCGACTCTGGGACTTTTGTATAGCCCACTCCATTCACCTCACGGTTCCTTCCTCCCCGGAGTACGGAACACGCTGGCGGACCGCCTGAGCAGATCCTTCCTCTCGCACGAGTGGTCCCTTCGCCCGGACGTTGCCCTCTCGATCTTCCAGAGGTGGGGTTGTCCCCGCGTGGACCTCTTCGCGTCCAGTGGGAACAGGAAATGCCAGGCGTTCTGCTCCTTTCAGGGCCGGGAACCCGGGTCTATAGCGGACGCCTTCCTTATTCCATGGGCGACCCACTTGTCCTACGCATTCCCCCCGTTCCCGCTGGTCCACAGGATCCTTCTGAAGGTGCGCAGGGACAGGGCCCGCGTGATCATGGTAGCCCCGGCGTGGCCCAGACAACATTGGTACACCATGTTGCTGGACCTGGCCATAGCTGACCCAGTTCCCCTGCCCCTTCACCCGGACCTGATCACCCAGGACCACGGAACTCTCTGTCACCCGGACCTCCAGTCGCTGCACCTAGCAGCGTGGCTCCTGCGTGGCTGACCAGTTCTGAGTTGCGCTGCTCCACCCCGGTACGTGAGGTACTCTTGGGCAGCAGGAAGCCTTCCACTAGAGCGACGTACTCGGCCAAGTGGAAGCGTTTCTCCTGTTGGTGCGTGGAGAAGGGTCTCCTCCCGATTGAAGTTTCGGTGGCCAATATTTTGGATTATATTTGGTCCCTCAAACAACAGGGCCTGGCGATATCGTCCCTGTGGGTCCACCTGGCGGCTATCTCCACCTTTCACCCAGGTGGGGATGGCCGCTCCGTTTTCTCTCACCCGACGGTGACTAGATTCCTTAAGGGGCTGGAACGTCTATACCCTAACGTCCGACCCCCTGCTCCTACCTGGGATCTTAACCTGGTGTTGTCTCGGCTCATGGGGCGCCCCTTTGAGCCGTTAGCTACTTGCTCCCTGCTCTATCTTTCTTGGAAGACTGCCTTTTTAGTAGCTATTACCTCAGCTAGACGGGTGTCGGAACTCCGGGCTCTCACGGTAGATCCCCCGTATACAGTCTTCCATAAAGATAAGGTGCAGCTGAGACCGCACCCTGCCTTTCTCCCCAAGGTGGTCTCAACCTTCCACGTCAACCAAGAAATCTTCCTCCCAGTTTTTTTCCCGAAACCTCATTCGTCACGCAGGGAGCAACAACTCCACTCGCTTGATGTCCGTCAGGCTCTCGCGTTTTATGTGGAGAGGACCAAACCGTTCCGCAAATCCCCCCAGCTTTTCATGGCAGTAGCGGACCGCATTAAGGGACTTCCCATTTCCTCGCAGAGGTTATCCTCGTGGGTAACGTCCTGTATCAGGACCTGCTATGACTTGGCTCACGTTCCTATGGGCCGTGTGACTGCGCACTCTACCAGGGCGCAGGCGTCGTCGCTGGCTTTTCTCGCCCGTGTGCCCATCCAGGAAATCTGTCGGGCAGCGACCTGGTCATCGGTCCACACCTTTGCTTCCCACTACGCCCTGGTCCAGCAGTCCAGAGAGGACGTGGCCTTCGGATCTGCAGTGCTCCATGCCGCTACTTCTCACTCCGACCCCACCGCCTAGGTATGGCTTGGGATTCACCTAACTGGAATGGATGTGAGCAATCACTCGAAGAAGAAAAGATGGTTACTCACCTTTGTAACTGTTGTTCTTCAAGATGTGTTGCTCACATCCATTCCACACCCGCCCTCCTTCCCCACTGTCGGAGTAGCCGGCAAGAAGGAACTGAGGAGCGGGTGGGCCGGCAGGGGTATATATCGGGTGCCATGGCGGCGCCACTCTAGGGGGCGACCTGCTGGCCCACTGGAGTTGCTAGGGTAAAAAGTTTCCGACGAACGTGCACGCACGGCGCGCACACCTAACTGGAATGGATGTGAGCAACACATCTCGAAGAACAACAGTTACAAAGGTGAGTAACCGTCTTTTTCTGCTATATCTTTTTTGAGATAGGCTGACACGGTATTCCAGGGCAGAGCATATCATTTATCTATACAATGGCACTATGAGAGATGGTTGGGAATTTTCTTTTGAAATATTTTGGTGGAAAATACAATTTCTGCAAAATCAATTTTTTTCCACTGAAAAATTTTGATTTTGCCATCTTTTTTCAATTTTCTACTGCAAAAATGGAAATAAAATATTTTGTTTTGGCTCAGGTCAACCTGGCTAGAAATATTTCAGTTCAGCATTAATCTAAATCTTAAACAAACTAAGCTGAAACAAAATATTTCCACTGGGAATGTTGAAAAGTTTCATTTTGACTGGAAATGTTAAAATGAAACATTTCTATTAGAATTTTTTTTAAACTTTCCATTGTGGAAAAAAAAAGTGTGAGGATGCTATCTCAACTATTATTTTGGAAGACACTGCAGCAGTGGATTTTATAAATTGTGCATTCTGACAAAAGGTTTCAGAAAACGATTTAGTTCAAAATAGCAGCCTGGTTTGAGAGTGAAACATTGACACCATGAAATCATCAAATACATTGTTCAATGAACACTGTTTAGTCAGATTATGGAGCTGATTTAATAAGTTAATGTAAAGAAAAGTGCTAACATTTGATGAATATACTATTTGACAAATATTATTCTAGCAGCGCCAACTGCAACCCTGGTTGGGATTTTTCCTGTTTTCTAGTTACGTAAAACTGTTGTTTTTTCTCATGTTTTAACCTATGCATTCTCAGACCTCTATATCTTGCTAAGACCAATTTCCATTGCTAAATCAGTTGATTCACTATTTCACATGGCAATATGAATTCTATGCACATCTTTCCTGATATACCGCAATCTTTGCTTTAACCTGGGCACACTGAGAAATTGTTCTGTTCTGATCTCACTTAAAATAGAGTGATTGCCAATTCTGAAATTCAGTTTTGCCTTCTTTTCTATGAATGTTCTGCAAGTTTTGCTTAAGATTCACCTTTTTGGCAAACATTGCAACCAACATACTCATTTCGAGGCAATGTTTGTGGAAAGCGAACATGTGAAAGGAAGTGAATACTGTTGACACAAAATTGTTCAAATATTTGAATGAATATTTACTGAATATTTTACAGTATTCACCCAGGCCCAGTTCTAACTGAGTTACAATCCCTTGAATTGGCAGCATAACAATGAAACAACTGAGTATTGCTAAGCATCACTCTATACGCATCCGCTTGCTTGTCGTCCATATTCTTCCAGACAACTAGATCTTCATTAAACTCACATTTTTTATGTCAGATTCCTAGGGAATTTACTTTAATGTATGTGGATATTGTGTGCCAATAGTACCTACATAAGGCTGAATATATTTTTTCCTTTGCTTTCTTTGGCCCATGGAAAGCAATCATTTCAGCAGAGCTGAACAGTTCTTCTGGCAGGATACCAGCTCACATTGATTGGCTCAGTTTACTCTACAACCTGGGAAATTCAGCTGAGATTCTTATATAAAAGATGTTTCAAGAGTTCTACTAACACTCTTAAATACTACAGTGTTATCTTTCTTTATATCTTAAAACTCTTGGCAACATAAACTATTGCAAATACAGTAAATTTATGAAATACCTTCCAAAATGTTGACTATACCGGGCTTAATTTTCATCTATAAAAAGGTGGCCAAAATATTTGAAGTATTGTAGAGATGACTTAGGTGGAAAAACAAACTAACAAAGTAAGAATTGCTTTGATCAAAGAATCCTCTTGAAGCAAAGCTACAGTTTATTTGCAGGTTAATCATCTTAGAGTGCTTCAATACTTTAGATCTGCTGCATTAAAGTTGTCAAAATGTTTTCAAATTCAGAATCCATGACTTCAGAGAAGCAGTACTTATTGTCATAATGATCCGTGCCCTAGTTTCAAACAGGTTTGTTCTTTTTCTGCCTTGATCTAACTTAAGAAGAGTGACATCTATGCAGAATGGTGAGAATGTGTTAGCTAGCTGATGTTATATTTCAGCTCTGCTCTGGGAAAGCTATGGCCTACTTCCTTGGCTGTGGCCAGGCAACAAACAGTCCAAATTGGGAGGAATATGGGCAAAAAGTTGCTTATAATCTACTTTTGTTTTTCTTTCCTTCTCCCCCATAATCCCTGAGCTGTCTGTGTACCAAGACAGTACTCAACAAAAATTAAAGCAGAATGAGAGCTCGTTTAAAGTATGTCAGCCATTAGTAGATCCCAAGAATGATTATGGCAGCTGGAGATCAAGGAGGCAAAGAGGAAACTTGGCCATGCCCCTTTTCCCCTCACTATTCTGCCTGTGCTGACTCCATTTTAGCATAGGATTTGGTATAGGAACAAGTTTGCAGCTCTATGCAACCAGAAGATAATTCTCCCAAGGCAACTATGCAATCTTTAAGCCGGTTATATGCCATTTATGTGCTACAAAGCAGCCCTAACCCAGTAAAGAATCTAGGCACAACCTCCAAGCAGTACCTTACACTGCTGAGCATTCTAAAATATGTTCAAAAGATGTTTTCTGTGACTAATTCTAATCATAACTGACATTTTTTGCCTACATAATGACATCTCTGAATTTTAGACATCTTTGGTGGTGATTCTTTTACCAGTTAATTGGGATTTTAAGGCATCATTCTGCTTCACTCAAAGATTTTTTATTAGGGAACTTACCTCCCTTTCCTGCATCTCTGCTTTAGATGCAAGAGGAAATGCAGTTAACTTACTGATCAAAGCAAGGGAAAGAAGGAATTACTACAATGGGAACAACAGTAGGTTATTTTATTGTCCTGAAATTGGAAGAACAGGGTCCATTATCATCTGACGCACTGAGAAAGTTTCATCAGCACAAACAAACAAACAAACCCCAGAAAATGGTACCGTTCCCTAAAAGAACTTTCAAGACAAATCACGTCACAACAACCTGTTTCAGACTCTCTGAGGTTCACTTCTTGATCTTGCACAGCGGCAGGCGAATTACAGTTTTATAGTATGTGGTTACACAGAATGAGGATGCATATATTAACAAAGACTGTTTTAAAAATTTGTGTTTATTTACAGGCCAACCTGTTTCTGCTCAAACGTATTCAGTCACAGTTTGAGCAGACCCATAAAAACAATTCTGGGGAAATGACAAGGTATTAAAATATGCAAAAAACAAACACTGAAAATGAAGGAAAATACAACTAAAACCCACAATCAATAGTCATTATTCACCTTACAGTTATACATGTCCATGTATACCTGCTAAATACCTTATTTAATAGCTTTATTTTGGTTTTAAAATCTCTTGGTATTAGATGCAACCATAGTCCTTGCCTGTGCGGGTTGAGCATTGTTTGTGACATTTATGTTTTTCCATCAGTTGTTTGGGCTAGTTGAAAATTATTCCATAAAAATCTTTATTTTCAGACATTGTATGAACTGATAATATTATTCTTGAGGTGTTACCAGGTGGCACTGTCACACATTGAACCTGGAAGACAGAGCCAGGAGCAGAACTGAACCCTCGTCCCCTGCTCTGAAATACTCCCTTGTAGCTGGATGTATTGTAATAATAAGGTGCCTTTAACCAATTTGTGAGCCTTCTACTGGCACTCACTATATTCTATATTTTAGAAGCCTCCAGAATCCAATCAGAGCATATGGAGCTAGATCTTGCACCTTGTTTATATTCAGTACAAGCGGTTATTTGGACCCCACCATGTCCGGGTGGTTCCTTCAGACTATGTTTGTTATGTAAAAAGCAAAACAAACAAAACAAAAAAGACAAACACGGGTAAAACTATATTGTAGGCAAAATGAGGCAAAACTGTAGCCATCAGGAAAGTGGTGGACTTGTGGAATGCATTTGAAAATACACAAGAACTGGATTATAGTCTTCAGTGAGAGTTAGGATTGAATGTGATGGTACAAAATTTAGTAGTCTAGCAAAACTAATCTGCTTTCATATCTGTATTGCAACTAGAAGTTCAACCAATTTACTAGTATGAGACATTGCGATCCAGTCCAAAGGGCATTGGACTGAAGGCAGGAAATCTAGATTCTATTCCAGACTCTGCTATTGACTTGCTGTGTAACCTTGAGCAAATCACTTCTCTTTCAGCATCAATTCCCCAGCCTGTAATGTGACAATAATAATACTTCCTGTCTTCGTAAAGCACATTGACATCTATGGATGATGATGGCCTTGAATATGCAAAGAATTACACACATCCTTAATTTTCCCCTACATCCAACCTGTAAAGCTAGAATGCCATCTTTTGTTTTATAAAAAAAAATACAGAATTTTCATAGCTAATGAAAGAGAGACACTTAATCTACTCATTTTTCTGTTATTTCTAGGAAAATTGAAATTACTGTTCTTTAAGATGCCAAAACTATTCCACTCCGAGAGCATGAGGCAGAATTTAAGAAAAAATGAACTCCTTTTTTTGTCACAGCCTAATAAAATCTTTAAGATGTTTTGAGAACTGCACTGTACCAGGAGTTTGATTTTTATTTTTTGTTAAAACTATGGAATGTTGTTTCAAAACTTTCAGAGTTAGGCCCCAAAACACAAGGTTTCTCATTCAAATGAGTTACTGAAAAATAGATTAATTTTCAGGGGTCGGAAACAGCATTAGAAATTGCTTTTATATGCCATTTTCAAGTTACAGCTGCTCACCAGGATGCAAAATGTCACAAAATAATGAAGCAACATTATACATATCAAACTTGCAAGATGGGAAATAGGATTCAGATCAAAGGTCTCTGAAGGATGAAACTTACAAACAGATGAAGGGTGAGCAGCCTATCTTTGAAATCTTTTCTACAACCATTGGAGCATGCTTAATGGGTTTTGTGTTTGTTTTCTGAAAAAAAACTTCTCATGTGACAGAATTAGGTATTACAAACAAACTCAGGATTATGGCTACATATTTCCTGTGAAGTGGAGGAAATTAAATAATAAGCTAATCACTGACAAGCCCATTAATATACAGACATCAAAAATATTTCATTTACCTCATCCTATGTGTGTAATCCCAGAAAGTCAGGGCGATCTACAATCCTCTCCAAATATTTGCTTCTGGCCAACAGTGCTATATCAGAATCTTTTCATCATGCCTAGAACCACTGCCTTTCTTCAGGAAAGGAACATCACCCTCCCTTTTTCTTTCCTTTACTTCCTGATCAGTATTTTCAAAAGCCTTGCAGAACTGTCACCAGTACCTCCCTCCAGGTGAAGTGCATTTAACCCAGCTCACTTTGGAGGTAGCTAACGTTATTCAAAATTTGCTCAGGTGAGGCACATTGTAGGGTGCTTACTCCCTTCCATCATAAAAACTGTGGGACTGAGCTCAGATTCTGAAATCAGATCCTGAATGTGGCAGTGCACTGTGCTACCATTATACTGCATACATACACCTCTGATTCAAAATTATTAATCAAAAGATGCATAAGTGAATAAACACCATGACCCAGATTCCCAGCTGGTGTAACGCTATTAAATTCAGTGGAGGATCTGGGCCAGTTAAACTGATTTAAACTGTCATTCTCCTGTATAGAATGCTACTGAATCTTAGTTCATTGCATTCTGTGTAACATTTTACTTTTACCAGTCTACCTTTTTTAGTCAAGATCCTTAAGCTAGATATTTTAACTGTTGTGTTGCAACAGAAGCTTCCTGCTGATTCAGCCATCTTTATTTTCAAGTGTTGCAGAATCACAGAGGCAATTTTGAAAAGGCTTTTTCAGCCTATTTTAATTCATTAAAATTATGCTCATTTAATTTAAGAGACAAAACATTCCAAGTGAATCTTTGGTCAATTAGCTGTTTCAATATTCTTAAATCATTTCTCACCAGACACATTAATTCTTACAGTAATGAAAAGAGCTCCCTAAATCCACTGGGTGTAAAAACCTTTTGCAAAATAAGATATAAGACAGAATGTCAGAAGGGAAAATAAAGAAATAGGCTTATTTTTCAGCAAAAATCAGGGCTGAGATTCAAATTGAATTTAAATAATTGTTTTAGGATTTTAGACAGATCTACAAGAGACGATTGTTTTCTCTGACATAGTAAAATAATTTCCAGAACAAGCAATCATCTTTGAAATGACTGTGTAGGTGTAACACTTAGCTAATCATGAAATGTCATATTCAAAAATATTAATGTATTCCTCTTATAATATGAACCAAAGTAAAGTATTTTATAAATGAGATCAGCCTTCTTTAAGTTTTGGAAAATACTATTCACTGGCAGCACCATAACGCAGTCCCCTATCTCTTGCTAATGAAAGCTGTCATTCTTTTTTCCATAATGTTCTTGAAGACTGGGAACTGATAAAATAAACATGCAATAAAAAACTTTGAGTAGTATGAATAAAGCGTCAAAGCCACACTGTGGAAATCTAAACCCAATGGCCTTGATCTTGTAAAATGCTGATGTTCTAGTTTCTTCTTACACTGTTTACATTTTCTATTATTACAAAGGTTCCAAATTTTTGTTTTCTGTTTGAATACGATTTTCCTAAGTGTAAAATGTAAATTTTCACTATCATGAATGAGTAAGTGAATCTCAAATGCTAGAATCTAAACGCTGAACCTTAACAGGCTTCATTTATTTCTCTTTTTGAAGCAAAGTCTTTAGGAAACAATGTCTGTCTTTCAGTAACTCGTGCATGAATTTGTCATAAGAATTCTTCCTACTTCACAGTAGTAGTGTACATTTTTTAACATACATACTGGTGAAAGACTGAACCTATACATTATTCTGTAAAGGTTTAGAGGAAGGAAAAGTTTCCAAACCAGCAACCTGCTTAGTGTAACCTCCTCATACACTGAAAACTTCTAAGACATACATTTGCATTAATTTGGATTAGGTTCATTACACAATTTTTTTTTCTGCTTGCACTTTTGCATAGTAAATCTCAAGGATGACTATGTTATATTTCACTGTTTTTTAATGTAAAGACATAGATAACAGAATAACTGTTTTCCACAGAAGTTAGAGACACACAACACTTTCTGGATAAAACACAATGGCACATGTGGATAAATAAACGATGATAGGCCAGATTGACCTTTGCTGTTTCCTGGAGGTGTAAATTACATTTCCATGTGCAAAGTCCACCAAAGGGATTCACCTCAAAGGAAAGGCAGATGGCAGTGTTGAAAGAGTAGATGAACAGTAATTTAAAAATTTCCCAAATTACAGAATTTTGCCTGCTATTCCTTTTCCAGTAAGACAATTTTTCACTTGATATTGTGTTTCCTGATAGACTTCCCAATCATTTAGAATAACCGCACAAAGTAACAGAAATACAATGGAATAAGAAGACCAGTTGTTCTGTGAATTGAGTCAGAGAGTTTAAGTCCAGTAGGGACCACTCAATCGTCTAGCTGACTTTCTGCACTGTCTCTTTACATGCCCCAGCTCCCCAAACTCAACAAAAATTACCCCTAGGACTTCACTCTTCTTCACCCCTGTGTTTTATCAGTCTCTTTAAAGCCATCAGAGCCTCTGGTGACTGAGAGCAGGCATCTTTTGTAACCTGGACCTCCCCGGGCATCTCAGTGCTCTGTGCCCGCCTGTAATCTTCCCGTGTCTGTTACTCCAGGAGCAAACTGATCTTTCATGCCCCTCTTGCCCACTGTCCCTGACAATCCTTGATGGGCATATCTGACTCATTTCCCTTTGGGGTCTGCAATGGTCAAACTTATTTGGATGCTTAGCAGCTGCTGGGCTCCCTGCCAAGCCTGAGATGGGATATCAGACATTTCGCACTTGAGACAGGCATAAGCATCACTCTGGATTGGCTTTCCTCCCTGATAGGAGGGAGGTCTTATAACCCCACTTTTACTACCAAGTTGTAATGGGGATGGAGGGGGAGCACTCACCTCTTGAGCACCTCCTGCTGCTGCATGCAAAACTGCAGTCTTCGTCTGCCCACCTCCATAGTTACCAGATTTGACCATTACTTTGGGGGTACACTCATTTATTAGGGTTACTCTTCTGCAGGGGGGAGGATTCTGTAATTCTATCAATGTACTACTTGTGTCACTTGTGTTTTCATATGGAACTCTACTTCTCTCTCCTACAAGTTCCCTCTCAATGGAGCTATCCTGCAGGATCTAGGTTCCCCGGGCTGGGTTCCTCCAGTCCCAAAATCGGATGAACACACAACATTAACAGAGAAAGTCTGAGTGGATCATGTCAATCAGCACTTTCAAGCTGACCCCTTATAGTCACTGGACTCAGTGGACTGGGCCAAGCAGCACTTTCAAGCTGCCACCCTTATATGCCCCTGGACTCAGTAGTCTGGGTCGAGCAGCACTTCCAAGCTGCCACTCTCGTATGTCACAGGTTCAGCATGTCCCTATCCCCACTTTCACATTACAATTGTACTGGTAGTAACCCACTTGATGAGCAAACCCCTCAGTATTTTTGGGTGCTACAGGGATCTTTAGCTTAGGTAAGAGAAGCATTTCTGCAGAGTAAATGGGGAAGCTAAAAACAAAAAAAGAGTAAAGTTCAGAGAGAGAGGGAGTTAAGCAACCAGCTTAACCATAAAACTTATTTATTGAATAATAGTGATAACCACACAGGGAGAGCCTAAACAAACATAATAGTTACATTATTAAAGATCACAAAAGTCATATATAGACAACTATACCTGATCAAACAAGGGTTACAGTTATACCTGAGGTAGAAAAGAAAGAGAGAGAGCTGGGATCTCACCACTCCATGAAGCCTGAACTGGTTGGGGTTCCCAGGAGATGGTGGTAGCTCAGGGTCCTGAGTGCTGGAGACAGACAGATCCCCAGCACGATCAGTCAGGAGAAGATGGAGTCCCAGTGGAATGGATACAGAGTTTGGATCCAAGTATCAGAACCCACTTGAGCGTGGGTAGGAGTTTCTTGTAGGGAAATAACAATGGTTCAAGAGAGAATACTAGATTTGTTTATGGGTAAACTGATGACTCAAGGGTTTTCTTTAGGCTAGACAATAGGAGCTGATCACTCCTAGCTATGGGTGATGTTCCTTCCAGGGAGCTCACAATGCAGTTAGAGCAGCAAAGAGTCCTGTGGCACCTTATAGACTAACAGATGTTTTGGAGCATGAGCTTTCGTGGGTGAATACCCACTTCATCGGATGCATGTAGTGGAAATTTCCAGGTTAGGCTGGAAATGCAGTTAGGCTGCTTCAGTATTTTGGATAACAATCAAAGATTCATTACTAGAATTGGTCTCATAACTGCAGAGCTGGGTGTGGGCAGGCATAGGTTCATTAACATCTGGAGCAGAGATCCCCCATGATGCAGTGCTTCTCTGCTTTTCTCGTCCCAGAGTTCCATGCAGTTCTTGCCTTGGAATCTCTGTTCTCCATTCTGTATGCTAATGGAGATGCCTCCCTGTCCCATCTTTGATGCAGGTGAGGCTAGGGGAGTTGTCTTAATCCTGTCACCCTTGTCTGGACGGGTCTAGGTGTGTCTTCTACCGCCCTTTACTGCTCTCTGCAAGTCTTTTTTCTGATCGGTTTTGGTTCAAGCAGAGGCTGGAGGGGGGTGGGGTATCCTTCATAAGTCAGACAGGCTGGATATTGTGCCCTGGTTCCCCAAGAACACAGAGCTGACTGATATCACCATATCCTCCGTAAGTTGTTGCTCTCACTTGGCAAGTCTTCAGTGCCTTGGTCCTCCAGCCAGGTTACACAATCAAAATGAACCCCTTCCGGGATAGCAAAAGTCTAGCAAAACTGTCTATCTGCCCTCACCAACATCTTTAGTCCCGCAGTGAACCCTTTAAATTCAGCCCTTCAAATCGGACCAGAAGAAGAGCTCTGTGAAGCTTGAAAGCTTGTCCTTCCACTTGTCCTTCCACCAACAGAGGTTGGTCCAATGTAAAGATATTACCTCATCCAGCTTGTTTCTTCCAGGAGCCTTCCAAGCAGGCAGCCCAGGAGCCCTCATTTTGCTTTCCCCAACAAAAAAATTGAACTTTTTCTGCAAAGTGAAATTTTAAAAATTTCCATAGGAGTTTTGCAAAAAGGGCATTTTCATCAGAAAATCATGGCAATGAAAAATGTTCAACCAGCTCTAGCACTTAGCACAATGGGGGCCAGCCTGGCTGCTACCTTTAGGCACCACTGCAATATAACTGTTAACCAATAATAATGAAAAGTTGGAAAAGGGAACAAATGAATCATACCACCAAGTTTAGAGGGACTCTTTTGGCTCATCAGTTCTCTCATTAATAATTATTTGCTTCATTTTTTATATTATAAATTGACTTTTGCTCTCAGACCTTTGGATGTTGTATTCAAAAAGTGTAAATATACTTGTATTTTACCCAGGGCCTCCATGGACATAGATCCAGTAAAGAATGAGCTTCTTGGTTTATTTTATTGTATGTGCATATTTATACTTCAGCATGTTACCCATTGGGCATATTAATCTTCCACATGGCAGCTGGTTTAAAACTTGGCTACCAGGGGTAAGAAAAGCCCTATTTATAGAGTAATCTAATTATATACTTCTAACATGAAAAGCTATCTGAATGAGACCTCATCTGGTGTCTTTTAAAAAGGTAAGGTGAATAATTAATAGGTAACAAAATAACATATGCTTATTCCTAAAAAACAGTTACCTGTTCTTTAAACTAAAAATAATCTGTGTTTTTGGGTTTTTTCGCTTCCTTCTTTAGACTAATGTTAGCTTTTGCCTTTTCTTTCCTCCTCTCCAAGAAGGGGAAGGCTCTAACCTTCCTGAGTTTGGGTCAGAAGCAAGATAAAGATCCTTGCATTCATCACCCAGTTCCCCTTGCAGGCTCTTCACTGTCAGCTCTTGGCCCCCCTGGAGCACATCTGTGTGCGGTGATACTTCAGCAAGATTTGTGTGAGTGTTTCATTCCACTCTCCACCAGGAGTGTTTGCTGAGCAGTTGTATCCTTCACTGTCTCCCCTGCCAGCTCCAATTCACTCACCTCATAGGCTGGGCCATTGCACACAGTCATTATCTTGCTAATTCTTAGAGCACCTGCATTTCTTCCTTCAGCAAGCCCACCACTTCAAGGGGCACTTGTTCAACTAGATTCCCCAGGTCTCTTACCTAACAATTACTCTTTTCACTCTTTATTTGGATTTTCTTATGGGGCTTTACTGATCTGTTCCGACTCCCACGTTCCCTTGATCTAACTCCAGGGACATTGTAGATAATTTCTTCACTTACTTGCTAGGTATTCTTTTCAAATATTAGAGTATCCACTTACTCAGGGTTATTACTGGATCCCACAATTACAGAAAAAAAACCAGATCTTTTAAGCCTGTCCAGATTAAAACAAAATCTTCACAAGTAGTCACCATCAAGTCAGAGAGCTATTGGATCTGGCTCTAGATTTTTCTGTAAACAAGAACTGTGTGAACAGTCAAGAAAAGCAATTATTGTAAGTGAACAACTCAAAATATTGACAGTACAGGATCAATATCACTATTCCAACAGCTGGTCCAGCGGTGCCTACAACACAATGTGTAATTTCTATTTTTTTAGAGTACAGTAATATTAGAGGTGCTCCTGAAGGAGGAGTCTCTTGCGCCTTCACACAAGGTTTCTCTCTCTTGATTAATAAAGCCTGCCTGCATTTTCTGTCTCTAAATCTCTCCTGCTTTGAACAGTGACAAGTGGCTGGAATACTGGCCAAAGGAGCTCTTCTCTTGCATATCTTTTTAATTCCATGATGCTGTGTCCTTTCACATAGGCTGGTATCATATTGGAGAAACATCGCTAGAAAATACCATTAGTACATTATTCACTTTCACACTCTTAAAAATTATTTTAGTTGCATAGGTACAGAATTACTCCCTTGCATGCCTGCAAACAGCCCTATTTCTATCCTATTGGAGGAGAAATTATACATCTGAGGCTGTACTGTCATTAACTTCACTAGTGAGCCAAGAAGATTAGTATATCTACATATAATCTTATTTATCTGTTTCAATAGCAATAGTTTAACATTTACGCTAGCTTGTAGCTAATGAAGGGATAAAGAACGCCTCTCCTTGCACTCCCTCTTTCATTTAAATCCTTTCTTAAAACACATTTCTATCATCAATCTTCCAAATATATTTCCCAAATTTAATTTTTAATTTAATTAAAAAATACGTACCTGTACAGCTTCAAGAATGGACCATTGAAGTGGGTGTTTGACAGTATTGTCTCTGTTTGATTAAGATTATAAACTTCTTTGGGCTCTACAAAGCACTAGATATGATTTTGGGGCCAGCAACTTGCAAATGAAATCTGGCTTCTTTGATCCCTTCTAATTGATTTCATTTGGATAAACTAAGTACATCAAAATGCATTCCTAGTCAGAAAAAGTCATCTCACGTCTGTGAGGTCCGCAGGAATTTAAGTCCCATGTGGGGTGCCATTCTGTAACAGACTATGGCCATATACATATAAATGCCATGGATATGATCAGGGATCTTATCGTACTTAAAAAAAAACCCAAATCCTCCTTTCGCTGTTAGTGAACAGCAGACTCTTATACACAAGGCTGGCTAGTCATTATAGAGACATGATTATCACAAATACTTAAATTTTTACATTGTTACATCCCCCCACTTTTCTTGCCATCTCTTTTCTATCCGGTGCCTTTGCATGTAAATTACACAAACTTAGGCTATGTCTATCCTATAAGCTAGTGATGCAATCTCCTACTTGCATACACATATTTGCACTTGCTTGATGAGAGTGTGAGTATAAATAATAGCATAGCCACCAGAAGCACAGGCAGTGGCAGCAGTGGCACAACTAAGCAGTGCCACCTACACACTCATGGGATTCAGGCAGGTTTGTACTTTGTATGGCTAAAACGTGCCACTATTCCCCGTGCTTCTGGCATTCACTATTGTTTATACACATGCTAGGTCTAAAGCTAGCAAAAGTATGGGTGTCTGAGCTGGGGAATCACACCCTTAGCTCAGAGTGCATAATATTAGAGTCCCTTACACACAGACTCAGTGGACCAAACTCAGAGACAATATGTAAGAGGCAACGTAAAGTCATGTTTCTACAGGGGAGAAGCGTGAAACTAAGGGAGCGTGATATAGTCTAAACTGGTATAACGTATATTCAAGTTGGAAGAAAACATATGTTACATGAAATTAGAATCTCTCTAATACACTTAGGCTTACCTTGGAACTTGGCCCTGTACTGTACCTTATGCTCTAATAACACATTTTTACTGTCTGGCAAATTAGGTAAAGGTCACAATTTTCAATATGCCCAGTGTAAGAGGTTGTGTTGACTACCTAAACTGGTAAAATTTTACTATGGATCAGTTTTGCAATTCTCATATATACTCTCTACAATCTTAACTTTGGAATGTGCTGTCATAAACAGTGTTAAGGGTTAATGTCTCTTATACCTGTAAAAGGTTACAAGCAGGAAACTGGACACCTGACCAGAAGACCAATCAGAAGACAAGATACTTTAAATTCGGGTGGAGGGAAGTTTGGGTGTGAGTTCTTTGTTCTTTGTTCTTCTCTCGGAGGGTCTGAGAGAGACCAGACATTACTACAGGCTCTCTAAGTTTCTTTTCATATAGTAAGTAAAACAGGCGGTTTAGGCTTTTTAATTGTTTTACACTATTTACATTTGTGGATCTGGCTGGTTAACTTTTATACGTGTAGTTGCTGGGAATATTTTGATTTGTATTGGTACTGGTGGGAAAGTCTCTTTGTGGTGTCTGTAAGCTATAAGACCCTGTAATATTTACATCTTGAAGTTACAGAGATAATTCTTTACTTTTTCCTTTCTTTTATTAAAAGATTTCTTTTTAGAGAACCTGATTGATTGTTTTTTTCCTCTGTTTCCCTTGTTTTATCCCAGGGGATTGGGATAACTCACCAGGACGGGTGGGGAGATGTTGGTGGGGGGGGAGATAAAATCTCTCTCTGTTTTCCTTGAATCTGTTTGCCTCTTTGTGGAAGGGAAGGGAGATGCTTCTCTGTATGGTGATTTAAGAGGTTAGATCAGTATCTCAGGACAGCCCAGGGAGGGAAGTTCTGAGAGGGGGAAAGTGGGGGAATGGTTTATTTCTCCTTGTTTTAAGAACCCAAGGGATCTGGGTTCTTGGGGTCCCCAGGGAAGGTTGGGGAGGTCAGAGTACCTCAAAACACTATATTTTTGGGTGGTGGCAGCCTATCAGATCTAAGCTGGTAATTAAGCTTAGGTAAATTCATGCTAGTATCTCATTCCTGGACTCTAAGGTTCAAATTTGAGAAAGAATGCTATGACATGGTGGTAGAGGTGGGATAGATAAGAATCCAAAAGCCAGTAAGATTATTAATTTGCTTCTCTGCTAGCTGGTTATAAGCAGAGGGAAAGAGTTTATTTTTTTAAACTAGAGAATTTTTTTTCTTTGCTCCGTCTAGCTGTGCATAGGGAGGGCTATTAAGGTTTAACGACAGTCGTTTGTTAAACAAAGTAGCCGTAAGTGGTCACCAACGCACTCCAGCCAGAACACATTTGTAAATGAAAGACAGTTTCTTTTGCTTTTTAACTCTTTCAGGAGAGGCTAGGAAGTTAAAAGGACTCTGTTGCTAAGCAACCCCAGGAAGCCAACAGAGAACCTGCATTTCAGGCAGTAAACACCAGAGGGCGCCTCAGCACAAAAAAGCAGGAACCATGAGTTCCAAGGAAAGCCTGAGACAGGAACGAGCACGGCAACAAGCCATAGACAAAGAAAATGAACATAGGAGACGGATGGAACTAATTAATGCAGAACTAGCCAAGGAAGAGGCAGCCCACAAAAGAAAGCAACAAGAAGAAGAGGAAACCTACAAAAGAGAACAAGCAGCCAAAGAGGAAACCTACAAAAGAGAGCAAGAAGCCATAGAGGCTGCCCACAGGAGGGAGCTGGAACTCCAGAGGGAGACCCACCGGCAGGCCCTGGAATTAGAACAGGCTAAGCAACAGAACACAGCCAATCCTAACAACACTTCGCCAGTTGTTGTTCCACATTCCAAGAAATTCCCCGCCTTCAAGGCAGGTGATGACACTGAGGCCTTCTTAGAAAATTTTGAAAGAGCCTGCCTTGGGTACAGCATCTCTGAAGACCAGTACATGGTAGAACTGAGGCCACTGCTCAGTGGACCCTTAGCAGAGGTGGCGGCTGAAATGCCTAAGGAGAAAATGAATGATTATAAACTTTTTCAAACCAAGGCCAGATACAGAATGGGGATAACACCTGAACATGCCCGTCGGCGGTTCAGAAACCAAAAATGGAAATCAGATGTGTCATTCCCCCGACACGCCTACCACATTGCAAAGAATTATGAAGCCTGGATATCAGGAACAAAGGTTAACAATCTGCACGAGCTGCACCTACTGATACAAATGGAGCAGTTCTTAGATGGTATTCCTGAGGAAATAGAGAGGTACATCCTAGATGGGAAACCCAAAATGGTAATCGAGGCGGGGGAGATTGGAGCCAAATGGATGGAAGTGGCAGAAAAGAAAAAAGCTACTGTCAAGGGGAACGAATACCCCAGAGGGCACACCGACAATAAACCCTACAACCGAGGGCAGCCAAAGACCCCACATACAACCCAAGGAAAACCACAGACGCCCTATTCTTCCACCTCACCAGTCTCCAGTAACCCACCTCGACCCAGTGACCAGTCAGCTGGAAGATGGCTTCAAGTGTAATGAACTGGGACATATAAAGGCCAACTGCCCAAAGAACCCCAACCAAGTGCAAGTCATTACACCACCATCACACCAAAGATCCCCAGACCCGGATGCCTCTCAAATACCCTTGGAGCGAACAGAAATTTTGAGAGTGGGCGGAAAGAAGGTTGCTGCGTGGAGAGACACGGGGGCACAAGTGTCAGCTATCCACCAATCCTTCGTCGACCCCAAATTCAACAATCCAAAGGCCCAAGTGACAATTTACCCCTTCATGTCACAAGCTGTAGACTTGCCTACAGCTGAACTGCCTGTCCAGTACAAAGGCAGGTCAGGAATGTGGACTTTTGCAGTCTATGACAATTATTCCATCCCCATGCTACTGGGGGAAGACTTGGCCAACCAGGTGAAGCAGACAACCACACCCAAGAGGCTCAGCCAGAGCCTGAAATAACCCTTGGTGCACCAGCGGAAAGCGGCTCACCAGCAACGGAAAAACCCCATCACCTACATCGCTTCCACAGAGACCAAGCCCAAGTCCACAGTCTAAGGAAGAACTGGTGTCTCCAGCTTCAAGGGAACAGTTCCGGACTGAGCAGGAAGCAGATGACAGCCTTCAGAAAGCTTGGGCGGCGGCACGGAGCCCCCCCCGCCTCTCAGCTCTTCTAAACTATCCTGGTTTGTTGTAGAACAAGGACTTTTATACAAGGAGACTCTTTCTGGTGGACACCAGGAAGACTGGCATCCGCAAAAACAGTTGGTGGTTCCAACTAAGTACAGGGAAAAGCTCTTAAGCTTAGCCCATGATCATCCCAGTGGCCATGCTGGGGTGAACAGAACCAAGGACCGGTTGGGGAAGTCCTTCCACTGGGAGGGGATGGGCAAGGACATTGCCAGTATGTCCGGTCTTGTGAGGTGTGCCAAAGAGTGGGAAAACCCCAAGACCAGGTCAAGGCCCCTCTCCAGCCACTTCCCATAATTGAGGTCCCATTTCAGTGAGTAGCTGTGGATATTCTGGGTCCTTTCCCAAAAAAGACACCCAGAGGAAAGCAGTACGTACTGACTTTCGTGGACTTTGCTACCCGATGGCCGGAAGCAGTAGCTCTAGGCAACACCAGGGCTAAAGCTGTGTGCCTGGCCCTAACTGACATTTTTGCCAGGGTAGGTTGGCCCTCCGATATCCTTACAGATTCAGGGACAAATTTCCTGGCCGGGACCATGAAAGAACTGTGGGAAACGCATGGGGTGAACCACTTGGTTGCCACCCCATACCACCATCAAACCAATGGCCTAGTGGAAAGGTTTAATGGAACTTTGGGGGCCACGATATGTAAATTCGTCAATGAACACTCCAATGACTGGGACCTAGTGTTGCAACAGTTACTTTTTGCCTACAGAGCTGTACCACATCCCAGTTTAGGGTTTTCACCGTTTGAACTTGTGTATGGTCACGAGGTTAAGGGGCCATTACAGTTGGTGAAGTAGCAATGGGAGGGGTTTACGCCTTCTCCGAGGACTAACATTCTGGACTTTGTAAGCAACCTACAAAACACCCTCCGACACTCTTTAGCCCTTGCTAAAGAAAACCTAAAGGATGCTCAGGAAGAGCAAAAGGCCTGGTATGACAGACATACCAGAGAGCGTTCCTTCAAGGTAGGAGACCAGGTTATGGTCTTGAAGGCGCAACAGGCCCATAAAATGGAAGCATCATGGGAAGGGCCATTCATGGTCCAAGAGCGCCTGGGAGCTGTTAACTACCTCATAGCATTTCCCAATTCCTCCCTAAAGCCCAGAGTGTATCATGTTAATTTTCTCAAGCCCTTTTATTCCAGAGACTTACAGGTTTGTCAGTTTACAGTCCAGGGAGGAGATGACGCTGAGTGGCCTGATGGTGTCTACTACGAAGGGAAAAAAGACGGTGGCATGGAAGAGGTGAACCTCTCCATAACCCTGGAACATCTGCAGCGGCAACAAATCAAGGAGCTGTGCACTAGCTTTGCTCCATTGTTCTCAGCCACCCCAGGACGGACTGAACGGGCACACCACTCCATTGACACAGGTAATGCTCACCCAATTAGAACCCCACCATACCGGGTGTCTCCTCATGCCCAAGCTGCTATAGAATGGGAGATCCAGAACATGCTACAGATGGGTATAATACGCTTCTCTACCAGTGCATGGGCATCTCCAGTGGTTCTGGTACCCAAGCCAGATGGGGAAATATGCTTTTGCGTGGACTACTGTAAGCTAAATGCGGTAACTCATCCAGACAACTATCCAATGCCATGCACCGATGAGCTATTGGAGAAGTTGGGAAGTGCCCAATTCATATCTACAATAGACTTAACCAAGAGGAACTGGCAAGTACCGCTAGATGAACCTGCCAAGGAAAGGTCAGCATTCATCACCCGTGCGAGGGTGTATGAATTTAATGTACTTCTTTTCGGGCTGCGAAATGCACCCGCCACCTTCCAGAGGCTGGTAGATGGTCTACTAGCAGGACTGGGAGAATATGCAGTTGCCTACCTCGATGATGTGGCCATCTTTTCTGACTCCTGGCCCGAACACCTAGAAGACCTGGAAAAGGTCTTTGAGCGCATCAGGCAGTCCGGACTAACTGTTAAGGCCAAAAAGTGTCCAGTAGGCCAAAACAGAGTAACTTACCTGGGACACCAGGTGGGTCGAGGAACCATAAACACCCTACAGGCCTAGGTGGATGCTATGCAAAAGTGGCCTGTCCCAAAGTCCAAGAAACAGGTTCAATCCTTCTTAGGCTTGGCCGGGTACTACAGGCGATTTGTACCACACTACAGCCAAATCGCTGCCCCACTGACCGACCTGACCAAAAAGACCCAGCCGAATGCAGTCAAGTGGATTAATGAGTGTCAGAAGGCCTTTACCCAGCTTAAGGCGACACTCATGTCTGACCCTGTGCTCAGGGCCCCGGACTTTGACAAGCCATTCCTAGTAACCACAGATGCATCTGAGCGTGGTATAGGAGCAGTTCTCATGCAGGAGGGACCGGATCTCAACTTCCATCCTGTCGTGGTTTCTCAGCAAGAAACTGTCTGACAGAGAAAGCCACTGGTCAGTCACTGAAAAGGAATGCTACGCCATTGTGTACGCCCTGGAAAAGCTACGCCCATATGTTTGGGGACGGCGGTTCCAGCTACAGACCGACCAATCTGCGCTAAAGTGGCTTCATACTTCCAAGGGGAACAACAAAAAACTTCTTCAATGGAGTTTAGCTCTCCAAGATTTTGATTTTGAAATTCAACACATTTCAGGAGCTTCTAACAAAGTAGCTGATGCACTCTCTCGTGAAAGTTTCCCAGAATCCAGTAGTTAAAAAGTGTTCTTAAAATGTAGAAGTCTGTTAGTTATATACTTAGTAGTATATGTAAAGGTGCATGTGTTGTATTAATCTGGTTATTTTTGAGTTCTAGGAAGAAATCGCCGCCAGTGAGATTCCCCACTGTCTGTGATTTGGGGGGCGTGTCATAAACAGAGTGTTAAGGGTTAATGTCTCTTATACCTGTAAAGGGTCACAAGCAGGAAACTGGACACCTGACCAGAAGACCAATCAGAAGACAAGATACTTTAAATTCGAGTGGAGGGAAGTTTGGGTGTGAGTTCTTTGTTCTTTGTTCTTCTCTCGGAGGGTCTGAGAGAGACCAGACATTACTACAGGCTCTCTCAGTTTCTTTTCATATAGTAAGTAAAACAGGCGGTTTAGGCTTTTTAATTGTTTTACACTATTTACATTTGTGGATCTGGCTGGTTAACTTTTATACGTGTAGTTGCTGGGAATATTTTGATTTATATTGGTACTGGTGGGAAAGTCTCTTTGTGGTGTCTGTAAGCTATAAGACCCTGTAATATTTACATCTTGAAGTTACAGAGATAATTCTTTACTTTTTCCTTTCTTTTATTAAAAGATTTCTTTTTAGAGAACCTGATTGATTGTTTATTTCCCTCTGTTTCCCTTGTTTTATCCCAGGGGATTGAGATAACTCACCAGGACATGTGGGGAGATAGTGAGGGGAGAGAGATAAAATCTCTCTCTGTTTTCCTTGAATCTGTTTGCCTCTTTGTGGAAGGGAAGGGAGATGCTTCTCTGTATGGTGATTTAAGAGGTTAGATCAGTATCTCAGGATAGCCCAGGGAGGGAAGTTCTGAGAGGGGGAAGCTGGGGGAATAGTTTATTTCTCCTTGTTTTAAGAACCCAAGGGATCTGGGTTCTTGGGGTCCCCAGGGAAGGTTGGGGAGGTAAGAGTGCCCCAAAACACTATATTTTTGGGTGGTGGCAGCCTATCAGATCTAAGCTGGTAATTAAGCTTAGGTAAATTCATGCTAGTATCTCATTCCTGGACTCTAAGGTTCAAATTTGAGAAAGAATGCTATGACATGTGAGTATTTGCTAAAAGTAAAATTCAGCCCTTGGCTCACAGCCTATACATGGTCCTCGATGTTAAAGAAGCTCTGCATAGCCTCTGCCTTCTGTTTGTTAGGGAGGTGGGATCTACACGTAATCTGAATATAATGATGCAGAATGGATCATTGGATGTATGCAGTTGGAGGAATGGCTGGATCTGTTCTTATATAACTGCAGCTGTTGGGAACCCCTGCTTTAGAGCTAGTTGTAAAAAACCCTGATGGAGGCATTTGCCACTTGAAAATGCAATTGTCAAAATTGAAGCGCTTCATGAAATTATGTAAATATCATCAAAGTTTTGTTTATAAAAATAACAGAAACAAATTCCAACAATGTCAAAAACATCCTGTGTTGATACTTTCAGAACAAATAAGAATATAAGAACAGCCATACTGGGTCAGACCAAAGGTCCATCTAGCCCAGTATCCTGTCTTCTGACAGAAGCCAGTGCCAGGTGCCCCAGAGGGAATGAACAGAACAGGTTATTGTCAAAGTTAGAATCAGGACTCACTATTTGTCAGACCACTCTGTTTATTAGCGCAGCGCTCAACCAATAACATTCAGAATATGTGAGTGGCCATGCAAGACCCAAACAGTCTTATTTATACAGATAAAAGAGCGGGAATTTAGACAAAGAAATCAAAACAGTAAAATTCACCTGGGGCACAGCATGCATATCCTATTTCCTTACTAACTGTTATCGATCTAAGGCTAATGCTTCACCAATTGCCCTTAAATGGTGCAATTGTTCTATGTTAATGTCTGTATTCCTGACACCTGGTTGCAACATTCCAACAACTTTGCTTAAAGGTACAGACAACATTTCTTTAATCCTTTCTATTCTTACTATATAATTCATTCTACTTTCACATTATCATTAAGTGATTGATCCCCTCTCACCCATTCTCAGGTTCTGGCAAACAGAATCTAGGGACACCATCCCTGTCCATTCTGGCTAATAGCCATTGATGGACCTATCCTCCATGAATTTACCTAGTTCTTTTTTGAATCCTGTTATAGTCTTGGCCTTCACAACATCCTCTGACAAAGAGTTCCACAGGTTAACTGTACATTGCATGAAGACATACTTCCTTTTGTTTTCAACCTGCCATCCATTAATTTCATCTGGTGACCCCTAGTTCTTGTGTTATGAGAAAGAGTAAATAACACTTCCTTGTTTATTTTCTCCACACCACACATGATTTTATAAACCTCTATTATATCCTCCCTTAGTCATCTCTTTTCCAAGTTGAAAAGTCCCAGTTTTATTAATCTCTCCTCATATGGAAGCTGTTCCATATCCCTAATCATATTTGTTGTCCTTTTCAGAACCTTTTCCAAGTCCAATATATCTTTTCTGAGATGAGACGAGCGCATCTGCATGCAGTGTTCAAGATGTGGTTGTACTATGGATTTATATAGCAGCAATATGATATTTTCTGTCTTATTATCCATCCCTTTCCTAATGATTCCCAATATTCTGTTACCTTTTTTGACTGCCGCTGCACACTGAGTGGATGTTTTCAGAGAACTATCCACAATGACTCCAAGATCTCTCTCAAGTAGTAACAGCTAATTTAGACCCCATCATTTTTTATGTATAGCTGGGATTATGTTTTCCAATGTGCATTACTTTGCATTTATCAACATTGAATTTCATCTGCCATTTTGATGCCCAGTCATGCAGTTTTGTGAGATCCATTTGTAACTCTTTGCAGTTTGCTTTGGACTTAACTATCATGAGTAGTTTTGTATCCTCTGCAACTTTTGCCACCTCACTCTTTACCCCTCTTTCCAGATCATTTATGAATATGTTGAATAGGACTGGTCCCAGTACAGACCCCTGGGGGACATCACTATTTACCTCTCTACATTCTGAAAACTGACCATTTATTCCTACCCTTTGTTTCCTATCAGTGTGTGGACCAGTTTAATATAATCAGTGCAGCTTTAGTGTAGACTAGACCTTAAGGAGAAGTAGAAGATAAACAGGTTTAGAGAATTTTTAGAAATTTGAATCCTTTCCTGTGTGGGTCACACAGGCTTTGCCTGAGCCATGATTCCTAGAAAAATCAGACTGTTGTAAGATTAACTGGTTAAGTGCAAATTTTACATTTAATTTTCTCTCATCATGATCACACAAATATTTGAGTGTGTGTGTGCAGGGTCCTAATTGCAAAGCATATTGTTGGAGCTTTATCTGGTTCATTTAATTGTTTTTTGTATCTGGCAACTAATTTGTATGTTCAGTCACTGCCAGTTAAAAACCAAACACCATCTAGCTAGGAAAATCTTGGGCCCAGAGAGGCAAGGCCAAATAACTGCATGTTTGCAGTTTTGCTATCAGAATGGGAGAATGGGATAAGTGAATGTATAGTGAGAACAGAAGGAGTTTTTGGACAACTGACCTAGGTTTTGAGCACCTCTGACACCTTTAACAGTTAAGTTTTATTGTAGTTATGACTAAAAATATTTTGATAACAGATAATGAGTAGCTTTGCTGAAAATAGGAGAATTGGTGACCCAGTAGGGATTACTGCTTTGACCCACTTGTAGTCACTATAGGTTATGTGCTTTGTTTGAAGTTAGCTATAAAAGATTAGGCAAAAGAATTTGGTTTGGGAGCAGTCTGAGAAAATTTTCTTTGGGCAAGGATCTGGCACCTGAACTCTCCAGCATTCAAACAGAAGCTTGAGGCCCCCTGAAGTCTGGATGCTGATCCCTCAAAACCATTTCAGACTCTTTAGATAACTATAAATGTTTTGAAATGCTCTAACCCTACTGTGACTGTGTGTGTGTGTGTGTGTACACGTGCACCCTTGAGATCTAATAAAAAAGTAGTTTTAGGCAAAAGCACTTTTGCTTGTGCCAAGCACTTATCAGACGGATGAGCTGTGCCCCACTGATTTAATCCAGACACCCCTTGGAGAGAAACTGTTAAGTTACCATTGCTTTGAGTTCTGAAAACCCTGGGTAACAGAAGTATCCTACAATTGCATGGGACAACTTCATTAATCTTCTCTATCCTGACAATCTGCAATCCACTCTATTGCAAATGGAAGCCACCCCACCTTTGCAAATGGCAGCAGCTCGAGTCAGTGTTAGCACATTCTTTTCAGATCACTGATCTACAAGCAGAGTATCAGACAGCCTCCTGGTTTGCATTGAAGAGCAGACCGATCAAGTCTTTTGCAAAGTGAGCTGCTTCCTGGTAATGTGCAGAGTGGGCAAGTAAAGTTTTCTCACAGGGCACCACGGTTCTAGGGCTAGAGTGGCTACCTTTCAGTGGGAGGGAGGCACTAGGGTCTCTGGCATATGGTTACTTTGACTCAGGTCTTTGCACAGCATTGCGGACACCAGAGCCCTAGGTTCAAGCATGGATTAGAGAAGTCTTAACATAGGGTTAAAATCCAACAATGACACTCAAGCCCAGGGTTCCCTAACATGGGTCAGATGACTCAAGTCCCACTAACCTTGGACTCGCATTGTACTGTAGATATACCCTTAGTGCCTGCTAGTGCTAATACTTTTTATTTTATTAAAGGTAAAAACGAACATTATTGAGATTATTAAAACATCAAAACTGTATTAAAACCACTGTGAGCATAATTTTAATACACTTTCAGTGTTTTAACAAACTCAGAATTGTTATTTTACTCTTTAATACAGTGTAAAGCAAACATCAGCGTCATTACCTGTATCTCTATATCAGTGATAGTGAAGTTCAAAATAGCACTTCCATTTATCTGAATGCCTGATTGTCCAAAAAATTTGGATATCCTCCAGGCTGTGTGTCTATATGTGTGTGTAGGGTGGCGAGGAGGGAATTATCCTACTTTTTTAACAATAATTACACAATTTTTGCTCCAAAAAAAGTTAAATCTAATCATACATGCAGGGAACCTGTTTTACAGCAGCTAGTCAAAGGCATTGATGAAGTAAATTGCTTAATGACAGTGGTCCACTAATATACGCTGAACACAACTCTATTGAATAAGGTGATAAACTCACAGGACAGGAAGTTGGCTAATAAGAGTGGTCCCTTCTTTGTATTTCACTCTACATGATAATACTGTATAATATATTATTACTGGTACACTACTACATTATTGTTGCCCTTCCTCAGTTTATATAAAACCAGCATTCTTGGCCTTAAAATATTCTGTAGCCCAAACTTGATGAGATGTCTGATTGCAATTGTTTTAAACCTTAGCCTAATTTTAATTTAATTAAGCAACTGTGATCAAAGTGCAGGACATCTCCTGATGGTCCATGACCAAACAGGAGAAGTTGATGGTCCTCTGTTCAGTGGCCATTAATCTCCAGAAAATGTCCATACCAAAGCTGCTATTTGCTTTTATAAGACGTGTGACAGGGGCCCGGCATGTTGAGCTGGGTCATTCCCTTTGGCCCCGTACGGGGTTGGTACACCCCGACACCTGTTAAGCATGTGATTGAGGCCAAGTGGGTTCTGGTCACATAAATGAATAGTCTGTAGCCCCTGAGTGGGCAGAGCAAACAAACAGTCTAGAGCCCTGCGGCCTCCAGGCTGGGGCAAACAGTAGCACTGCAGTGAGCGAGTTGTCCACAGCGTAGTCTGGGTCTACCAGCTCTACCACCTGGAGTGTCACAGGTACTTCTGCAGATGCACTTCTCTTTCTAAGTGATCTTTAGTGCAGATTGACAACACTGACGACTGAAACCCTCTTTTCATTCAGAGAAGAAGTTTAGTGTAATAGGTTGTCCTTTTTAAGCCCAAGAACCTAGGCATGGCTAGTAGTGTCATTGTTTCATACTCTGTATCACCATGTGCACTAAATACTAGAGGTCTGCAACTAAAATAACACTAGACCTGTTGCTGAATATATGTGTGGATTTACTTTTACAAGACAGTACACCAGGTTAATTCATTTTTATGAGCTTTTATCACCCTCAAAATTCTGTCATTGGCTTAAAGCTTTAGCAAATCAAAACTTACATTTTTATTCTGTTTTCATGCATTACATTGTTTAGTCTGATCTATTTTTCAACTCCTCCAGAAAATACCAATGCAGTAAAATCAGGTACCTCTAGCAAAGGACAGATATGCTTATCAGGTAATGTATTGTCTGGTGTTAGCTAATGTCATATTTGTAGAAAGTTTTAAACTTATTCTAGGTTGTATAACTATGAACTGTATTCCCAGAATGCCTTGTACTCATTCTATACTTTATAGTGGAGATTTATTAGTAGGTAAACTAGGCATAACCCCTGTTCCTTGTATGTGTAGAAATGGTCAGAGACGAGATGTATGTTCTGTTAAGGTTTGCCAAATATGAACTGCGTGCTAGGCATGACTGTTACAGTATGCTAGGGATAACTGTGGCATATGTGTTTGTACCCTGAAAAACAGGTCTGAAACTAGATAAGAAAAGAAGAGTAAGGTCTGTAATTATACAGTAGTATTTGGGGGATTTTCTATCTGTTGTAAACAAGGGGGTAGAAATATGAGCAGAATTGAGATCCTACTTTGGAACAGATTGAAACTGCCACAAAACAATTGTCTGGATTCGGTAATGTATTTGCCTTTCCATACTGTGCTGATCTATCTTTGATTAATAAATTGATAGAGCTGTCTTCTGACATGTTATAAATAAAAAAATTGAACCCTCAGCACTGAATATGATCTGTCCCATTGGATGGAAGGGTTGCTTAATCTACTTTTTGTGGTACATGATTGCTCATTTAAGTTACGTAGTTCTGCTTCCTGACTGGGTCATTGAAACTGGATGATTTTAAACAGAATATGAATAGTAAATAATGACTGGAGAATAAAAATGCACTTGTTACCACATACCTGCCTTTGTCTGCTTATGATAGTAAAAATAGCCACTTTTCTGATATTCATGCCAAAAATATCATTCCATTCGTGTCTGTGAACTGTGTGTGAAAAAAGACATGATCAAAGCCAACACATTCAGAATTCAGAAGCACTGTTTTGAAATGCTTACTCAGCTTTAACTGGCATCTTTTAGCAGATATGGAGATTAGAATATCCTTTACACCTATATTTGGTCCCTTCAGTTTAGGGTTAAGATACATCAGTGGGACAGTGTAGGAAAGCTTGCACTGTTGGTGCAGTAACATTAGCCCAATTATTATCCTTATGTGGCTGTAAAATTGTCAGGTTGATGTAGCTACAAAAAAGGCGTGAAACCCAGAAAGATATTTGAATGTTCAATCTGATTTCCATGAGGTTTGAAATATTATCTCATACTTAATTAAGAACAATACCATACTTAGAGATAAAAAGACCTATTAATAGCATACACTTCAGCTGAATGGATCTGGGGGTGGATTTCACTTTAACATTCACCTTACTGGTTTTTTTAACCTACTTGTATTCTCCTGGGTAAAACGATTTCAGATAAAGTTATAGTAATCAATGCAAAAGTAAAGTAGGTAGTAGGTCAAGCTCTAGGCTTTTGTAGTCTGATTCCTTAATGGAAATTACCACAGCCCAAAAACTTACATTTTAAAAGAAACCACCATAGACAAAAGAAAAATTAAATTAAGTATAGCACAAAACCTTTATCTAATATGCTGGTATTTGTGTGTATTTTTCTTTGGCTTCCTGCATCCTTCTGTTCAGCTTATAAAAACAGAAGTTTAAATTTATCTAATTAGTTTTACAATTGAAAGCATAGAGTGCTTTTGTTGGAACTATAATAAACCATTTTGGAAGCTTATAAAGGGAGTTGCTTTGAACTGTCTCTGCTTGAATCTACAAAGAAAAAGGCATCATGGATGGATCTTTTAAGTGGAGAAAGGGCAATACTGATGTATTTTATTCAGCTATTGTATATTTAATAGAATGCTCTTCAATAAACAGAGCACTGAACTTGGAAAATTTATTTCATTACACCTCTGGAACAGTGCATAGTCGGTTCATAACATCAACACAGTAAGATGCATTTCAAAATGGTAATATAGACATAATGGTGTTGTTCATCTTTGCTTTTGTTTCAGTTTGGATAAAAAACAAATGTTGAAACTATAGAGTTTCCCACAAAATAGAAATTCTGGTTCCTGACCAACTCAAGCTGTACTACTGTAAACTCTGTGAAGCTGAGATGAGTCCCGCGTAAAATCTTCAGGATCTGACAATAAATATGTCTGCAGCACAATGAGTTACTTCCAGGGTTAATCATGGGGAGGCACAAACTACAATGGAAGAATAAATCCTAAATTCAAGCTAGCCTACCTAGCTCAATCTAGTCATAGCCGGGAAAGATCAATTTGAAAAATAATTTAGGAGGCAAAAATACATAGTGCTGAGAAATAAAGGCTCTGATTTTCTTAACAAAATCTTGAGTCTGGAAAAAAATTTCACTGCTCAGAAAAAGATGAATAAAGTGCTTTCAGTAAACTTGATTATAAACTAACAATCTATACCAGCAGGTACCTCGTAGTTTCCATGGGAAATTATGACTAGCGATGATTCACATCAGCGGACAGAGACTGGATCATTTTTTCTCCTGATAATATGAAATCCAGAGTGTGTAACTATAACTTAGCTGCATTCAGATAACTCAATTACATACACTTGACAGATCCCAAATTGCAACACAGTATATTAAATTTGAATGAATTGTTTAGGTTTGTAATTAACATGTAAGAAAATATCTACATTGCAGCACAAAAACTGTATCAATTAATAATTAACTGGTTATAACTTTCTTAAATGTCCTACTTACATACCTAAGCATCTTCAGAATTTTAATATACAAATAAGAATTTAATTACATAAGTGTTACTTATGACTAGAAATGGGCCAACGATCAGAAACTGAACTTTCTCAAAGCCAGATCCAGTGTTCAAATTTGGGTCTATATGGTATTGGTCTGCTTTTAGTTGAAAATTCAGAAGGAAAGAAAATAGATCAAATCTTTTAGAAAGACTTTGTGTGTGTTAGATAATATGTAATAAACCATAGATGTATGTACACACAACAGATGATAGGTGGCGGTTGAGGGGAAAATATAAAAATCAAACTCTGAATCTTCAGTACTGAGATCTTTATCACCTCAGCTAAGGAAGAATTTATTTAGCTGCAAGCTATAAACTGTGCTAGTCACAGGAACCAGCACAAGAGGGAAACATGATCACACATTCTAAGCCAGTGTATTATATATATATATATCCAGCTGTTTTCTTCACATGGCCACGTTGCCATACCATGCCAGTGAATATTAACTAAGTAAATGGAAAGTTCATGTTTGCCAATTTGGCCTAGGAAAGTGCTGCCTTATTATAAAAATCTATTAATTAAATTCTTATAGATTTAGGACCGGTGCCACTCATATTATTGGCAGCCAGCTACTGCGGTGAGGGGTATAGTATAAATAATTAGAGATAAATAAAGTAGATAGATTGGAATTATATACAATTATTTTCAGGGCAGAATTTGATCATATGGATACTGGCTGTACTTGATAAGGGAACTACAGATGCAAAGCAATATGCTAGGTATATTACGGATGTGACACATTGGCGTGCTGGTGAGAGACAGTTCTCTTAATTAGTGAAAGCAAGGAGATGCAGGGAGAGGAATTTTAAATAAATCTGCCCCAGGTACTACCTGCTTCTGAAACAAAATTTGACTAGCTGAAATGAGAGAAAAAATGATCCAGCAGGGTTGGCTCTTGAGAGAGTGACTCTAGATGGAGGGCTAACAAGAAAAGTCCAAGCACTTACAAGCATAAAAAGTCATTAGTATTATAGAGATGAAATTGCCACACGATAGGATTCTAGACAAAGCAAAACGTATCATAATATTGCATGATAAGAAGTCAGAAATGCTAAGCACAACCCATTATGCCTTTTTGGATGCTGAGAACTGTAAAAATAGAGCCCAAGATGTCTTTTTCTGGCCAGGCTTAATTGCTACCAATGAAAAAAAGGTATACAAGTATGAAGTTTTGAGTAAATACAGGAGATAGAGTTCAAATCACTGAAACTACATGCATTTCCTGATTGCCTTTGTTTCAAAGTGGGCATGAGTCTATTTAAATTAAATGGGAAAGATTACCTTTTATAGTAGATTACTGGGTGGTTTTTTTCTTTTTTTTTTTTAAATCGAGCTGTTGCATTGAGAGCACTATAACAACACACAGTAAATCACAATTTGCCAGCTTGCTATTCTAGAAGAGCTAATAACAGATAATGGCCAACAATTCAGGAGTGACTCATTTTAGCAATTCCCTCTGACATTAGTTCAAGTGCACCACATCAAGGCCTTACTGTGCACCCTCAAGTAGGCTAACAGAAAAGTTAGTACAAATAGCAAAGGACATGACAATAAACACTCAGGCAGATTCAAAGGATCAATAACTTAGCATTGTTAGAATATTGCACCAGAGCTCACAATACTTCATTAGGTTCAATAATTGAGAGACTTATTTGCAGATGACAAAAATCTTGGTGCCAGTATCAAGCAAATTTCTTGAGCCAAGGACAATTAACTGTAAAGTAGTTAAAAAGTTTATGCCCCCTGACAGAATTATATCTCCAGTAGCTACTGCTACACTTGGTGTTCTCATTTCCTTCCTAATTGAGAATTTTTCATCTCACAGGTTATTTCATATTTCAGGCTGGTGTGAGCACGTTGATAGGCAAACCAAGTTCTTTTCTAAAACATAGGTATTTTTCAAGCATGACTGGAAGGTTTTGTGTGTGCAAGTGTATATAAGAAAATGGATTTACCCATAAGACCAGGTTGTGCATAAGAACACAGGAACAGATGCAAGGAATCTCCCATCTTATTCACCTCACACAAGGGACAGATGCAGCTGCAGATCCTGTGCTTGCCTCTTAATGATTTCTGGGTTTCTATCCATCCCAAAGCGTTGGCAAAAAAAGTAGCCACTATCCCCCTCAACCAACAGACTTTTATGAAGAAGCATTCTTAAACTTCTAGAGGGGTATAGACAGTTGACTCCCTGTGCAAGCATGAGAGCCATTGTATCTCTTCCTACTCCCTGCCCCTAAAGTGCTCATATTCTGTGGTGATGGGAGCCATACAAGTACTTGATAGATTTCTATCTAGGTTTCTTTCTATCTGTGTGTGTGCTAGGTTCTCTGAAGCAATCTGTCTTGGGCTTCGTTACTTTGTCTTTTACAAAATTCTAGTTCATCTAAAGCACTGCTGCTAGGGTGACCAGATGTCCCGATTTTATAGGGATAGTCCCAATTTTTGGGGGCTTTGTCTTATATAGGTGCCTATTACCCCCTATCCTCGTCCTGATTTTTTCACACTTGCTGTCTGGTCACCCTACGTGCTGCATCAAAAGCTCAACCTAGTTCTTCTCTGCCCTGTAACTCATCTTTCTAGTGGCCTGGCCTCTCTCCATCCCTAGAAACAGTGTATCAGATTGTTGGATGCAGTTTCCTATAGCACTGCCAGCTGCTTTTCATTTTATATTTTATCTATAATGCACAGTTGAGAGATTTTGTGGCTACTAGTTGCACTTAAATACAAACTATGGGGCAAAATCTGATGTCACTTACACCAGAGTTTAATCAGAATGACTGCTGAATCAATGAAGTTACCCAGGGTCCAACTGGTGGAAATGAGATCAGGTTCAGGCTCTTAATGTTAGAGGTGACCTCTGCCATGCATAAATACTGTGAAAATCTGAAGCCCACAAGCAATTTGATTTTCTTCCTGCAAATTAATACAGAGACTGCCGTATCCGTTAGGCAGCCACTTTTACTTTTTTTCTTTTTAAAAGATTATTGTAGAGGGCAGAGGAAATATATTAAACAACAAAATAAAAAGTGAAGTAAGGTTCCAATATTAACAATAAATTAAGTTTGAAAATAAGGCATGGTTCAGATGGGTATTTGCGTAGTCTGCGCAAGTTTGGAGCCTTTTGATGGCAAAGAATCTGCTGATGGCAGTTTCCATCTCATTAATCTGAGATCCCCTGGAGGGAGAGTGAATCTGTGGTGCTTGGAATGTGTTAGACACAACTAGATGTGTCATTTGTTTGTCTTGTGAAAAAAGCAAAAATAATTTGAGGTTGACTGTTGCTTTGTGCCTATATCCTAACTCCTCCCAGTCTACAGCCCAAGCAGCTACTGCAATCCTGTCAGTATGAGACACAACAGTCTGCCACTTATAGGGCGTGATGATGCTTTATCTCTGCGCAGATACACATATGGAAGGACTGGAGGGGTGAAGCAGGGATGAAGGCACAAAGGAGTAGAGGTAAGTCACAATCATAGTCCCTGAAGAGACTACTCTTACTTCCCATGGTGCAAACTACCTAGGAGGAGACACAGCCTTTTCCCTTGTCTCCCCTCTCACCTACACAGACCAATACGGTCAGTGAGACAGGCTGGAGGAGCATCATGGTCCCCAAATGTGGGCCTATGTATAAATCACACACACTAGCTTAGGTGTCACTCAAAAGCACACCGGAGATGCTAGCCATTGAAGCCACTGGGATCGAGGAGTGCTCAGCACTGTTGCATACAAGGCCATTTATATAATTGTCTAAATATGGATTTAGGTGCCTAATTTTAGGAACCCAGATTTAAAAATATTGGCCTGAATATTGAGCTGTTTGTCATATTTGCTACCATCTCTTGTCTGTTGATTTCCTTCATCCCCCTGTGCCAAAAAACAGCTTGTCTAAAAACCACTAGGAGCCATGAAAATGCTCCATGCTTGTTACTTTGTAGTTCAAATGACTCATTCAAAGGAGAGCTGCAATGTGTTGTTTAACAAGAAATCCTATGCCAGCACACAAGTCCCTGCAAACTCTTAAGCTAACTTATTCATGTATTAGGTTCATGATGAAGGGCAAGTCTCACAAATTCTGCTCAAATGTATACCACTGAGACTCTGTTCAAACTGCTCCAAGAATGAGAACAATGCATCATGGTCTTGTTCTAAATGTAATTTTTTTTTCTTAAAATATTTCTGGTGTGGTTAAGGCAAAGCTTGAGATTCAGGGAGAAAGAAAATCCAGAATGTGCTGAGTAACAAAATTGTATTTTTGTGCACTGTTTTCCATGAGTATGAACTAGAGCAAGGAGTATGAGGAATAACCAGGAAGAACTGGAAACATGATGTGACAGGGTCAGGCCAGATGGATACAGGAGAGTGTTCCTATTGGGATCCAGGAGGTGGGCGGGCAGAGCCCGCTCACTGCTAAAGGACCTCCCTCCAGCCTAAGGGGAGGATCCACAGGGCCTGGAAGCCAAATAATTCCGGGGGGACAACTAATGAGATAACAGGGATGGGAGTGAAGTCAAAGGATCAGATGAAGGGAACCTGACAGGGACACTGAGCAGAGAACCCCAGACAGCACCCACTGCTCCTCGAAGGTGTCAAGGGAGCCAGTGGACACCATCCAGAGGAACTCTGCCCAGATGTATGAGCGGACGGAGGATCAGAAATAGGCCCCACAGTCACAGGAGACCCCATCGGCCAACCTCCTCTCCCTGGTTTTATAGATGACCATTTGAGCCAGGGCCAGGAGGAGGTTGACCAGGAGGTCCCGTGGCTTTGTGGGGCCACGGATTGGGAGTGCATATATAAAGGAAGTGAGGGAAAAAGTGCAGCCAGAAGCATAAGAAAATATTTGTGAGGAGCCGGAATAGGGGCTGCAACCTGGCACACTCCAAGTAAACGTGCGCCAGGGTCTCCCTAATGGCACAGAAGGGACAGGTGTTGGGGACATGGGTAAACTGCGCCAAGTACACGCCCGTGCTCACGGCCCCGTGAAGGAGCCGCCAACTGATATCCCCAGTGGGCCTCAGGACCAGGGAGGAGTATAGGCTGGCCCACCGGGGCTACTCACCTTCTAAAGGTGGCAGGAGGTCTCACCCCTTTGTGTCGGGGTGGGATGCGAGGGTGAGGAAGTGAAGGGTGTGGAGCATGAGCGTGTCTAGATGTTTTCTTGGCGCGCTGTGGAAACAAACCGGCTGCAAGTCGTGCTGACGGCTCACAGTGAAGGTGGGGGGCGGTTGGGTCCACGGGACAGTGGCCTGATGAAGAGGTCCAGAGGGCCTGGGGTGGAGGGTGGGCGGGGCATGCCCTCTCGCAGGTCCCAGTCAAGGCAGGCCCGAGCAGCGGGCGGTAAAGCATCCCTCACCTCCTGAAGTAAGTGCTGGGGAGTATGAGGCCTGGAGAGCCCCATGCGCTGAGTGAACATCAGGGGATCCAGCCAGTCTCCCCGGTCGTAGTCCAGGAGGTCTCTGACTCTGGTGACTTCTGCCAGGACCAGCCTCTGGCACATCAAGGGGGACTCTGCCACCAGCACACCAAGCTGAGGGTTGTGTAGCAAGGGCTTCACAAGGAGATCTGCCCCCACAGTGGCCACCACGGACCTGGTCACTGAGAACAGTTTCCAGGTCCAGAGGAGGTCCCGGTAGAAGACCGACAGCCCAGAGACGTCTTGCGGAAGACCTCTCAGATGGAGATAAAGGAGCTGCTGGTCATATCGGAGCCTCGGAAATGGTGCTGGAAGGCGCGCGCCAGTACGCTCCACACTGGACTACCTGCACCATAAAGGAGCCTCTGCAGGGCCTGGAGGTGGAAGACATAGACCTGAATGTGTAGACACTTCAGGCCCTGCCCTCCCTCCTCCAGAGGTAGATGGAGAACCCCTCCAGAGACCCAGTACAGTCTTGACCAGAAGAACTCCAGAAGCGAGGTCCGGAGGTTGGCCAGGAAACCCGGGGCTGGGACCAGGGTGTTCAGCCGGTACCAGAGCATGGACAAGACTAGTTGATTAAGCACAGTGCTCTCCCTCGAAGGGAGAGCACTGCCCTCTAAACCGTGCCAGTTCTCCAGTGGAGACAGATGCATGGCAGAAAGGTAAATGCGGAGATAGAGCAGTGGACCCGCGCTCCATCAGATGGCCTGAAGTGCAGGTGGGAGGGAGCTCACCTGCCACCCGTCCACGACAACCAGACTAGAGCTCTTGACCCAGTTGACCCGGGCGGAGGAGGCTGTCGAGTAGATGGCCTGGCAAGCCTCCACCCGCGTCAAGTCACCCAGGTCCTGGACCACGAGGAGCACACCATCAGCATACGCCGACAGGACCAGCTGCAGCTCCGGCTCCCAAAGCACCAACCCCGTCAACCTCCTGCAGAGGAGACAGAGGAAGGGCTTGATCACCAGAGCGTACAACTGGCCCGAGACGGGGCACCCCTGCTGTACTCCTCGCCCAAAGCTGACTGGTTTGGTCAGGGTCCAGTTTAGCCTGACCAGACATGCTGCGGAGGCCTACAGCACCTGGAGAAAACCCACAAACTGGGGTCTGAAACCAAACGCTCACAGAGTGCGCAGGAGATATCCATGGTCCACCCTGTTGAATGCCTTCTCCTGTTCCAGGGACAGGAGGGTGAACAACAGACCATCCCTACACCCGAGTTCCAAGAGGTCCCGGACCAGATACAGGTTGTCAAAGATGGTGTGGCCCAGGATGGTGTAGGTCTGGTCTGGGTGGACCACATCCACCAGCACGGACCCTAGCTGCAGTGAGATGGCTTTTGATACAACTTTGTAGTTCGTGCTGAGGAGCGAGATGTGATGCCAATTCCGTACATCACGGAGATCCCCGTTCTTTGGCAATAAGGTGAGCACAGCTCACCTGAATGAAAGAGAGAGGAGCCCATTCTGCAAGGACTCGGCCCAGATGGTGACTAGGACGTCCTCGGCCCTGATGGTGACTAGGTATAGGCTGAGGATATCCCAGAACATGTGGTAGTACTCCATGGTCAGCCCGTCCATGCCCGGAGATTATGCGGAGGGCATCTGATAACTCGGCCAGAGTGAGAGGCAGCTCTAGCTGGTCTTGATCGCCCTCGCTGACCATTGGGAGTTCGTCTCAGAGCACTCTGAAAACGTTAGGATCGGTCGGATCCAGGGAGAAAAAGCCTGTGTAGAAGGCCCTGGCCCTCCCACACATCTCCACTGGATCTGTGAGGGGAGTGCTGTCCTCTGCCAGAAGACAGATAACGTGCTTCTTGGCCCCCCTCCTTTTCTCCAGGGCATAGAAGAAGCGGGAGCCGTGATCCATCTCCTGAAGGAGAAGGATGCGGGATTGAACAAAGGCACCCCGGGCCTGATGGTTGTCAAGGGCCCGGAGCTCCTCTCGCTTCTCCTGGCATACTCCACAGAGGGATAGATCCTCGGGGCTGGCAGCCAGATGCCTCTCCAGCTCTAAGACCTCCCGTTCCAACTGCTCTATCGCCGCATCCCTCTGTTGGCTAGCGCCCCGGGCAGAAGAGCCAGGCGCGCACCTTCCTCAGGTCCCACCAAAGCTGTGCCAAGGAAAAGGCACACCGCTGACCTTGCCAGGCCAGCCAAAACTCCTGGAAGGACGCTACAAAGCCCACATCCTCCAACAAGCTGTTTTTAAAATGCCAATAGGTCAACCCCGGCCTCTCCGTGCTAAGAGAGGCCATCATGGTGGCCAAATTATGATCTGAAAATGGGACCGGCTGGATGCTGGAGGAGTGGGCCCGTGATAGGCAGAGACCCATCCTACAGCCCCAGGTGTTCAATGTAGCAAAGATGACAGGTGTCATGAGGAGAGCTGAGGGAGATTCTCACCGGCAGGGACGCTCGTGGTCCCCACTGGGCTGCGCAGCAAACTGTGACTAACGACCCGTAAGTGAGCAAGGAGTCACAGAAGCCGTAGACCTGCTGGTAGGCTACGGTGGCCTGCTTTCCGGTCCTTTTATGCTCCCCCATCAGGGCCCTTGTGGCCTGGAGGATCTAATGAAAATCCCCCTATCACTGGAGTGCAAGTTGTACCTTGTTGCAGGAGCCACGGACATCTTCTGAAAACTCCCACAGCTTCTCTCTCAGCATATGCGAGGCAGGGTCACTAATGGCCCACCTCAATCCCTGGTTCAATGGGGGTGGCAGAGGGAAGACAGCAACCCCAAGTGGGTCGAGACAGGGAAACACAAAGGCCGCTCCCTGGAGGTCACCCTCTGGGAAGAAGACAGCCCCAGGGGTGGCAATAGCATCTCAGGAGGTGGATGGGACAGGGAAGGGGTCGACTTCAGGGGCAGGGGTAGGTACCAGGGGCAGGGGTGGGGTCAGGAATAAAGATAGGGAAAGGGGCAATATTGGGACTGCGGGCTCCAGCCACCAGGCCACTGGGGGGTGGCATCCTGTGGTTGGGCTCAGGGGTCTGTGGAGTGGAAGGGCCCTCAGCAATGCTGGGCTCATGCTCTAAGGCAGGTGGTATGGCCACAGCATCTGTACGTGGAGAATCGGTATTAGGGCCCCCACCCAGGAAGGAGGTTGGCTGCCCCGCAACTACGAGGGATTCCCCTGGTGACTCAGATCCTGGCCGCATGGCACTGGCTGTCGCCTCAAGAGGCTTGGCGGCTGCTGGTGGGATGCCACCTGCAGCCAGGTTGGTGGAAGAGTCCAGGGGCTCCTCAGAGGGGGGAGTGGAAATAGTGGTTTGCGGGAGGCAACACAGGGAAAGGGGAGCTGGGGTGAGGTCGCCCAGATTGAGGCCCGCTGGCAGAGAGTTGCCCTCCCCCTGGGTGACCTGGGTCAGACTTAGGGCCTTCATCTCCTCGTACAGGGAAGGGAGATCACCTTCCCCCACCCCAGGGTTCTTCCCACCAGCACCTGAAGCAATGCCCACCTGGGGCTTGCAGGGGCTTCAGATGTTAAGGGGGCTGGAGGGGCTCCATCAGGGCCCTCCACAGGAAGGGACTCCAGAGGAGAGGCAGTGGTACCCACTGATGCTGCCACATCTTCCCCAGCTGGCACTGGTGGATGGAACACACTCATGGGCAAAGAGGAAGGCTCAGCATCGGTGCCCCCTTCCTGGTCTTCTGGGAGGCCTCCGCACTGGATGGAAGGAGTGGAGCTTGAGCCTTCCACTAGCCCCACTTCCCCTGCACTAGGGCTCATCCCTCTATGGCATCATCATGGGGCTGGCTAACAGGGGTCAGGTTGTGGGGCAGGAGCAATGGCTCGGGGACTTGGGGAGGTAGCAATAGGGTGGCATGAGGGATGGAAGATTCCCCCTGGGGCGGGCCCTCTCCCATGCCCGGCAGTATCCCCGCTGCACCCTCCTCCACAGGTCCCTCCAGACTTTAAGCAGCAGAGGTAGGGCTCTCCTGCTCATATTGGCGGACAGGGGGAGGTACCCCTTGGGCCTGAATGAGAGCAGTAGTGGGATGAGGAGGAGGAGGGACGGCTCCGGGTGCCAGATAGTCAGTGGCACTGGCGATGATGGGGCTGGCGCCCTGCCGGGGCTCGGGGGTCCCAGATGCTTCCCCGTGCTGGGCCAAGGGGCAGTCCCTCCGGACGTGTCCTATCGCCCGGCAGAGATAGCACCGGGCCTCCCTTGTAGAATAATGCACCTGGTAATAGGCCCCCTGGTCAGGGACCAGAAAGGACCCCTCAAGTGCCTCTCCGTCACACGCCACCGACAACAGTTGAAGCTGCACCTGCCGGTGGAATGAAAGGACGTGACAGAGGGTGGGGCCTTTGCAGCCCAATGAGAGAGGGCTGATAATGGAGATGGGTTTCTCCAGAGTAGAGAGGACAAGCATTAGGGCGGCATTGAGAAGGAAGGAAGGGACAGAGGTCAGGACTATGCAGACACCTAGGTCCTCTAGAGGCTCCAGGGGGATGAACACCCCCCCACACACCGCCAGGCCCTTCTCCACCACCTCCTGGGCAGCAGTCTCTGATGCTAGGAAGAAGATGACCTTTCCATATATTTTGGAGGATGCTACGATGGCCGTGGGCCATACCACCATTGCCAATGCCCACCCATAGGTCTCCACGTGGGGCGAGATGGGCACCAGGAAGCAATGGACGCCATGCTTCCTGGTCAAGGTGGGGAAGGGGCCCCAGCCGCTATAGATGGTAGCAGAGGCGGTGGTTGGGAGAGATGATATAGCAGCAGGCGGGGGGTGCAGAAGGAGGAGAGAAGCAGACCAGCTGAGAGTCTCTGGCTAAAGACCTCTGAGTAAAAAACAGGAGTGACATCATGGTAGGAGGTCTATTATAGACCACCAAATCAGGAAGAGGAGGTGGATGAGGTATTTCAGAAATATCCAAAACACAAGACCTAGTAGTAATGGAGGATTTAAGCTACCAAGACATCTGTTGGAAAATATGTCAAAACACAAAATTTCCAATAAGTTCTTCAAATGTATTAGGGACAACTTTTTGTTCTGAAAAGTAGGGGAAGTAACTATGGGGGCAGCCATTTTAGACCAGCAGGGAGAAATTGGTAACAAATCTAAAGGTAATTTGGGTAAAAGTTATCATGAAATGATAGATGCAATGATTCTAAGGAAAGGAAAGAATGAGAGCAGCATAAGGACAATGGACTTCAAAAATATAGACTTTAACAAACTCAATACTGGTAAGGTCCCATGGGAAAAAAATCTAAGTTCAGCAAAGGTAGCATTTTCTCAATGAGACAGTATTAAAGGCACAAAAGCAACCTATCCCAAAGCGAAGAGAAGATAGTAAGAGGCCATCAGGATTTCTTTAATAACCTAAGAATCCTACAAAAAGTGGAAACATGATCAAATTGCTAAAGAGGAGTACAAAAGAATAGCCCAAGCATCCAGGAACAAAATCAGAAAGGCAAGGGACATAAAAGACAATAAGAAGAGGGTCTTAAATACATTAGGAGCAAGAGAAAGTGTAGGTCCTCTACTTAGTGGGGAAGGAGAGCTAATAACTGATGACATCAAGAAATCTGAGATGTTTAATGCCTATTTTGCTTCAGTCTTCAATAAAAAGATTAATTGTGACCAGCTACTCAACACAATTAATATTAACAACCAGTGAAATGGAATGCAAGTCAAAATAGGAAAAGAATAGGTTAAATAATATTTAGATAAAAGTTAGATGTATTCAGGTCAGCAGGGCTGATGACATTCATCCTACGGTACTTAAGGAACTAGCTGAAGCAATC